>NC_141696.1:30009794-31259794 GCF_964263255.1 Lissotriton vulgaris
TTTGATTTACAGGACCTGGCAAACTCAGTGCACTTTACTAGGGATTTACCAATAAATCAAATATGGCTATCAGGGATAACCAGCAGTGGCAAGGCGCCCAAAGCATTCAAGCCAGCAAAAATGACATCCAGTACACAGTCAAAATAAAGCAGTAGGTAGAGGCAAACAGTCAGGGGAAACCACGCCAAGGATGCCGTCTAATGGGGCAATGGTTATATTTCCTGCCTAGGGGCATGTGCTGGGTCCTGGTGGTGAACGTACTGGTCCCACCTTAGGGTGACTCAGAAGACACAAACAAAACATAAGAAAAGGGAGAAGCAGGGCAGTCTCTACTGCAACCCCCAAGCAAAACTTCATCTGCAGCGGTCTGTCCCCAGTGGGCACCCGATGCCCCTTGTGTGGCCCCCAGAGTATCTCTGGTTGGAGAGGGGATTATAGAAAAGCTGAGGGAAGAAGCAGGCGTTGAGGTAAGGGTCCTCCACAGACTGGGTTATAATCTATGGCCTAGCCAGTGGAAGACAGTACCCCCAAGTGTGCATTGTCCCTGTGTGAGGCTCAAATGGCATCTGTGACAAGGATGTGAGGGGCACTTGTTGAATGGAGGCTCCCAGCGTTCCACCGCTACCAGGAGACCCACCACCCTTCTGCGCATTTGGGGCTGGCCACAGCTCCTCCCGCCATGGGTTCTCCTATTCAGGGGCAGGTGGAACGATAAGGGATCTGGATGAGTGTTCCATGTGAAATGAAATTAAATGAAATTTGATTTATAAATTGCATGGCTGCCCAAGAGCGTCCCAGCGCTAACAAAATAGAACAGAGAACAAACTGAAGAGGGTACCGATAATTAGGTGTCCTTGGGGAAAAGAAATGTTTTAAGGGCCTTTCGAAACTTGAAATAGCAGGGTTCAGTACAAATCCGACTGGGGAGAGAGTTCCAGTTTTTTGCAACATTTACAGAAAAGCGGCGACCCCCTGTACGTACCTTCCTGACTCTGGGAACCTTCGCTAGGTTTCCGAAGTCCGACCGAAGAGCCCAAGATGATTTATAGGGGCAGACCAGGCTCCTGAGGACAGGAGGACCTTTACCCTGAAGCGCCTTATGGGTGATGCATAGTGATTTAAAGATGACTCTTTCGCGTATTGGCAGCCAGTGAAGTGCTCTCAAGACCGGTCTAGCCGAAGATCTTCTTGAAGCACCCGCCAGCATCCTGGCTGCAGCATTCTGCACCCGTTGTAAGATGTTGAGGGTAGCTTCAGGAACTGCTAAAAACAGGGCGTTACCATAATCCAATCTGGATAATACTAACCCCTGAATCAGCAGTGTCCTAGACTGGGGAGGCAGGAGAGGGAGAACTTTCCGTACTGATCGTAATAGGCCGAAACAAATGCCTGCAACTTTCTGTGCCTGTGTCTTAAAAGTTAAGTCGGGCTCAAACCACACCCCTAAGCCTTTAATTTTATCTTTCGGTAAGGGCAACTCACCCAAGCAGGGGGGCCAGACAGATTTGGGGAGAGATGTACAATGATGACCCAGGAGCATGATCTCCGTTTTTGCTCCATTTAGTTTGAGCCACGAACTAGACATCCAGGCAAATATTCGGGCAAGGCAGGCGGAGAGGTTATCCAGACATCCCTCTTGTTGGGTTAGCGAGACGACTAGTTGGGTGTCATCCGCGTAGGTGACTGTTTTGATCCCAAAGGGAGCCACCACCTCCTCCAGTGGGACCATATATATTTTAAACAAAGTAGGGCTCAAAGAAGAGCCCTGAGGGACTCCACACTGGAGGGGGGTAGATTTAGACAGTACACCCCCTTCACAGATTCTAAAAGAGCGGTTATTCAAAAAGGATGCCAGCCATTTCAGGGGTATTTCTGTTACGCCCAGTCTGGCAAGACGGTGAGTTAGAATTTCGTGGTCCACCGTATCAAAAGCTGCACTTAGATCCAGGAGGATCACAACTGCGGATCCTCCTGAATCTAAGATACACCTTGCCTCCTCTGCCTCCACTATCAGGGCTGTATCCGTGCCTTGCCCCGGACGAAAGCCGGTTTGGGAGTTGCTCAGTAGCAGGTTATTTTCGAGGAACCCGGAAAGCTGCTGATTGACCATTTTTTCAGCAATTTTGCCAAGGCAGGGCAGCAGCGAAATTGGGTGGAAATTGGCGAGGTCTGAGGGATCAAGCCCCAGCTTTTTTAAAAGGGTTTTGACCCTGGCCTGTTTCCAACTAGGTGGCACAACCCCACAGGAAAAAGAGGCATTTAACAGCTCTATTGCCAATGGGGCGATTGTGTCTGCGATCCGCTTAAGGATATTCATGGGCGCAGGATCAGACGGAGAACCACTTTTCAGGGAAGATAAAGCTTTACAGAAATCATCCCTGGTAATACAACTAATGGAGTCCAGCCGGGGGCCAGAAGAAGGGGCCGGGTCCATATCGTTATAGGAAACAGAGACGTTCTGTGGCAGACTCTCAAGGATTCTTAATATCTTAGAATCAAAGAAGTCCGCTAATTGATTGCACCTTTTTTCAGTGCATTCCAGGATGCTAACTGGAGAAGGAACCTTAAGTAGTTGTTTAACTATTTTATAAGTTTCTCTCGAGGAGTTGGATGACAGATTAATTATATTCTCAAAAAAAGCCACCTGTGCTTTTTTCAGGGAGGTTTCATAGAGTCTCAGGGCAGATTGGTAGGCCGATTTATTATTAACCGCCCAGTCTTTCCTCCATCTGCGTTCCAGTTTTTTGCAGATTTTTCTGAGGTCTCTAAGCTCTGGAGTGTACCACGGTGATTTAAAAGTACTACTTTTCTTTGTGACTGTTTTAAGAGGTAGTACCGCATCCAGAGAGTTGTCCAGTCAATTACAAAAGCTTATATCTGCAACCAATGGATCTGATTCCATTTTAGGGGCAGTTTGTTCAAGTGCTAATGTCAGCCTTTCCAGGGATAACTTGGGCCAAGCCCTTTCTAAAGTACGAGGTAATGCTGCCCATTGTGCCTCTGTGCAGGTTTTCCAAGAAAATGGGACCAAAAAATGATCAGACCATGGTACCGGTAGAGGGGGGCTAGTGTTAAGCTGACTACAATTTGAAAAAATAGGGTCTAAAAGATGACCTTTA
This sequence comes from Lissotriton vulgaris, assembly GCF_964263255.1. NCBI lineage: Eukaryota > Metazoa > Chordata > Amphibia > Caudata > Salamandridae > Lissotriton > Lissotriton vulgaris. Next base: position 30,012,914 of record NC_141696.1, read on the forward strand.
ACATGTGTTGCCTCTTTATTTATGAGCTTCAACTTAAAAGATTTAAGATCAGAACAAAGATCTGTGGCAACTTTGTCATTCGGATCATCAAAATGTAGATTCAGATCTCCTAAAATCAAGAAATTCGAAGACAAAACTGCTGCAGCTAAGGTAGTATCTAATAAGGATCCTATGAACTGTCTTGTGCAGCCCGGCGGGCGATAAATAAGGAGTCCTGAAAGAGACTTGTTAGATGTTATTTCAATACTGAAACGAACACTTTCTGAGTTTGATATATCACAATCTTCGATTCTGAAGGTAAGTTTATCTTTGTAGACTATAGCAAGTGCACCTCCTTTCCCTTGTTGTCTATGTTGGCACTGAATAAGAAATCCATCCGGGAGGGCAGCAGCGATATCGAACTCAGAAGTTGACGATAGCCACGTTTCAGTTAAGAACAATACATCGAGATCACCTTCTTGAAATTATAAGGTTGATCTCGATGGCATGCTTCGGTAGAGACCTGCAATTCAAAAGCGCCATGCCGAGATCACTGTGGACCTGCCTACCAATATCCCTAGCTAAGCTGGGATTAGTACACAACTTACACCTCCTGTATAGGTGATCAAAACTCTCAAACTGGCAACACAATGAACCTCCCTTATCTTGATGCTCCATAAGATCTCCCCTAGAGTATCCAATCCGCGCTTTAGTGGCCACCGGCATAATAACTGGCCCTAAGCCCGGTCTGGCCCGAACGGGCCCAGACGGGCTTGCCTCTGGCGTGCCTCCGGCGCGCCCGCCCGCTGCGCGGACGGGAATTCACATTCATTTTATAGCGCTCGGGCGCTGTGGTCAGTTCTCTCTGTCTCATCAGTTTTTAAGTGTGAGAGAAGTGGGAAGCGCTAGATGGAGACCAGCAATCCTGCTGTCACTCCCAGGACTGGTTGTGCCCCCCTTTGTTGGGCACAACCAGCAGAGGCAGGTTGTAGGGCAAAGAATCCATTGCAAAGGTCCAGTAGGTCAGTGGGTGGTGCGGTCATCCCTCCGTGCCCTGTTCGATCTCGAGAAAGAGCACAAGTTCTACTGCAAGTCTCATTCTTGGGGGGGCAAAATCCTGCTTGGCTGACCAGTCTGCAAGCTGGGGCCTTTCCATTGCAGCGTCTGTGCCAGGCCTAGCACTGCTGCACTCTCCCGCCTTCTGATGTTGCTCTTTCCCTGCTCACCTTGGGCTACTCCGACGCAGATGGGGGGTTCGGGAGCGCCCTCCAGTCAGGGCACAGTCAGGTCTAGGGATCCATTTATGACAGCCAGACACTGGATATTGGTGCTGTCTCCCTCTCAAAGGAGCCTCCAGATCACGCGTCCATCTAGCCAGAATTCACCCCTCATCAGGCAGCCATCTTGTTCAACGCCAGGCTTCGCCCCTAATATTATTAGTTCCTGCACTGCACAAGCACTTTTGACCTAATCACCGAGCACCTTTTATAAATCATTGTAAACAGTATCAGTATAACATTTTCAGAAATCACTACTCATGACTTTTTACTCATGAGTGTTATGAAATAATTTGGATTCGTCCGACAGAACCATTGTTTGTGATATGCACATGCATAGCATCCACTGTCCAGATGCTCAGTAGATTCCGAATGAACTTTGGAGGGTCTCAGTCGACACCCAAGATATTGAAGTTGCCCTATATAATTTAAATGTAGGTTTGGGACTTGCCTTGGATAAGATTGACTCTTAAAGACCCACTTAGACAGTATAGGGGAAGCAGCCCTCACTTTGGTTTGCATAGGCCCTAAAAGAGGCACAACTCACTTGGAGCATATGCTGTGCTGTTTTTACAATCAGGAGGATTTTGTGTTGAAGGACTTTATTAACTATTATTCCTTGAGATAGCTGGGGTTGAGAAGGTGTTGGAACATTCCATCAACTGGGGTAAAATATTCTTAATTAAAAGGGAAAATCAGAAAGACAAACCTTACCGGCCAAGAGACACTCTCCTTTAGTGGAGCTCTCAACTTTAGTGTTGTAATGTCATTGTTATGCAATTCCTATACAAAAAAAATCATTTGACACATTAACTAGTGTCTGTGATATAACCCCACATTCCATCACTGCCTTAGCCTAATCTGTAATTCTACAACCTGTTCTATAATATATTATGTTCTTTAATCCATATATGGAATATCTAGTTACATGACGTCTTAGGTGAGGCGCTAAGGCACACATATAGCACTACTGCAATGCCTTTTAGTTGTTGTTCAATGCATTACTTTGTGTTTGTTTATAATTTTAAGCAAACAACAAAAAAGTTAAAGTCATGGACCATTCCATTGTATATGGAAGGCATGCCATAGTGTTTTTTTCAATAGAAAACATTAGTCACTAGTAGAGTAGTGCAAACTGCCCACCAGTAGTCAGCATGATCATTTAGGTGCCTGGGAAATGGAACTAACCCATTGACTTTCAAGCTCCTATTTAGGTTGTAGTTGACATTTGTGAAATGTTTCCAGTTGGAATAATCAGCAGGACTGGATTATTAAAACATGGACCTACCACCATCCATTGGTCACAGTGTTACTTAAATAAAATCATGGAAAGTAAAGCCTGGGTTTTAATATCCAGCAAGAGGATTCATACACTTACCACTGCAAAGTGATCATTATGATCATCGCTTATCTTGAGACTGTCAATCAGAGACCCCCAATAAATAATGAGGGGACTGTTTCCAAGCCAGGGGAATGTTGTATTTCATTGGAAAAAGCTGCAGTTCAGAATAGACTGAAATCCTGACATGTAATTGGCTTTAATTGACCTTTTATGAGGTGTGTGAGAGTGTGTGGGTGTGTGTCTGGTTGTGTACATGCGCACACACTTGTGGATATCTAAATAAATTTGTAGCCCTTGTCTGCCAAAACCTAGCACACAAAGGTTGGGACTACTTAAGAGTGATGACAGGTGGTGTCTAGCAGTCCCTCACTTTTATCATGAAAATAGAAAGTTACCATTCTGATTGGTCAGAGGTAAAGCTAGAGTAGAGGACTGTGAATTCAAGTGACTGCTGCTCTAGTTGGAAGTACATGTTTAACTCAGCAAGCCAGAACTTTTTGTCTCACATGGATGAGGAGGACATTTACAAATTTATAGAAAATGTGCCCTCATTTAGCTTTCCTAAAATGTAACTTGGCAGGACTAATACATTATTTATATTGTGACTAAACATTTATTTCACTCTTTCTGTATGCTCTTGTTTGAGACTCTCAACACCAGACATTCAATGCAGTGCATTTCAATGAGCAAACATGATGGAGCCTTATCACCAAAATGAAAGGCCACAGTTTCATAGTTGCCAATTTTGCCTCATATGGCATCTTGAGGATGGGACTTCAGCCATGTAATGCCAGTTTTATTGTGAGAGGCAAGGGTACTTCCATGGTGGTACTAAGGATGTTCTTGACTGAGGTCCAGTACCCAGACACATCTGGACAATCATAAAGGATATGGGGTGTATTCCAGTCTCATATGGGATCCCTCAGACAAACCATGGAATGCAGAAGACCTGCTGGCATTATTTTCCTGTGAGTCTAGTTCTAATCATGGACTTATTTTAAAGACTGAACTTCATCCTGGGTGCTCTGACCACTTTGTCTATGTTCTCATGAATGTCTGTCCAATGGGTCTCTGAATCATCATCCTGCAGTAGTCCTTTCATTTGGCTCTTAAATGCAGCAATCGAGGTTGAGAGTGTAGTTGTTGCCCTTCAGAGCTATACAGCTCAGATACAACTCCCTTATATGATCTCCATTGTTTCAGGTAGTGCAATATGTGGTTGTGGAGTAGTTCACCAGGAAAGGCACATGGGGACAACTAAGTAATCTTGTCAAAGAGCAAGTTTACTAGTCTGAAAATGCTCCAGCCACCTCTTATAACACTCGTCCCCAGGATCACTTGTCCAGTTGCATGAGCACATTCTAAATGCTATATCGCTGGTCAAGGTAATTATAATGGGTCCACGAGAAAACACACATCTTTACTCAAACACATATGAAATTGTATTTTAAGAAAACTATTTACATTATGTTATTCATGGTCAACCAGTAAAGAACATAAGAGAGAGATTAAACTAAAGAAACAAAATACAAAAAATAAAAATTCCAAAAATCATACAAAGCCCATACAATAGTCGGGTGATCTTTTTTTCTGCAAGATCTTCTAAAATCCACTTTAACCTTCCCTTAAAGATCTGACACTGTTATATTTTCTCTACAATTGTCCTCATCAGGCACCTCATTCTTTTTAGGTAACAAAGCAATCCTATTTAAATGCCAGATTTTACCGTCTTCTGTTTTGACCGCATTTGTGAACAGTTTAATAACACTCAAAGGAGCAGAGCATCCTGAAAATGACATTGCCTCCTGAAGGTGTACGGATGTTAACTTAATCACCAACTTCCATCTTTGCTGCACACACTCTGGGGCAGATTTACAAGCCCCTTGCGCCATTTTTGCATCATCTTTAACATGGGAAAAGTGACGTAAGGTTGGCGCAAGGGGCTTGTAAATAAGCCCCTCTCTTTCTTTCATCAACATTTTTTTCCTCAATTCCCCTTTTCCATGTAGCACCCCCTTCCAAGACTCATCAAACGATCACTCCATCCCTTCCTCCAACTCATCCAAGAGTTGACCAATTCACTTCTGGGGATTCTTTATCAAAACAATTAGATCAATTAGGAACACTAAGGAGGGTGTATCCAAAACCTCCCTCAAAGGTCCCAACAGATCTAGGGCAATATCCTGCCAGGGTAAAGAGAGCTTTAACACTGGCAGCTCGCTCTCGGCCACTGAATCTGCAAATCTAGACCAGGCCACCAAAAATCTGATCTAATCCTTTCTTTGGTTTTGACAATGTCGAGATGTACTGTTGATGTTCTTTAAGAAAATGCAATATACAAAGTTTTTAAGACATTCCCACTGTTCACTAAACACCTCTGGATACCACTGCACAAAATCTAACCGCCCTCTCCACCTGTTTGATTTGTACTTGTGGAACAGCATTTTGACCTAGGAAAACACCCAATTCTTCTTAATATGGCCTATAAAATTCGGTCACCTTCCAACATCACATATATCCTTCCCTCATAGCTTTAGAAGACAGACATATCCATGACACTAAATACCCTAGCATCTCCATAGGTTTTCCTCCATAGTGGCCCAGATTCACATCCATTTGTTTGAGACACACATGACCACCAAATTAATCTTTATAGAATTTCCTTTAAACTATGGTAAGTTTAGAACAAGAATTAAATGTCATTAGGACTTCTTTACCCACAATGTTGATCCAAACCTTCTGGATTTCCTCCATCCCATCCTGTGACCCGCTGTATAATTTGATCATAATACACTTCCTGTGTCTCCTGTAACTTTTTCTTTGCAACACTTGCATGCCTACTATATTTTGCTACATGTCATTTCCTGTCACATTTATTACAGCTAGCACTGACGGCAGGGCAGCTGTTGCTATTGGCCATATGTCCAAACTCACCACACCTAAAACACTTTGGGGCATATTTACGATTACTGGTGCATCCCTGCATATCCCCAGGGATGCGCCAGTAATTGTGCGCCGCAGCTCCGCCACCCTGGATGCGCCGCATTTACAATGCGGCGCACCATGGGGCGAAAACGGCACGGATGCGTCACGCATCAGTGCCGTAAAAGCGGCGCATTGCTGGAGTTGCGTCGTAAGCGCAACGCAGCTCCAGCAAGGCTTGGGGGGCTCTATCTCCACAATGCTGCGTCAATCCTTACGTTTTGGCGCAGCATGGGCACAAAAGTGACTGAGGGAAATCTTGTAGATTTCACTCAGCCACTTTTGGGAGGCGTTCCTGCGCCCCCCCCCCCTGCAATGGAACGCCTCCTTTTGGCGCAGGGCTTTACAACGTGACGCATCTTCCAGATGCGTCACGTTGTAAATATCCCGCACCATGGGGCATCTTTTGCGCCGCCACTGCGTCACAAAAGTGATGCAGCTGCAGCATAAAAGAGGCGCGAGGGGCTTGTAAATCTGCTCCTTTCTTTCCTATTTTTTGTAATTAAAATGACAGCTTCCCTTTCTATCTCTTTCTACTTGTTTTCTCTCTTTTCACTTACTTCCTGAAGATAAGGTCCCATGTCCTACCAGCATTGTGGGAATGTCTGCCATTGTGTGCATAGCATTTGCCTTCTTTTAATAGAAGCTGTGTGATGTTCATGTTATGATTATTCAGACTGTTCAAGTGCTAGATCTTTCAGCTCCTTATATTCTTTTTATTCCCATCCACTATCACCCACATTGATGCTAATGTAATGATCCACTTATGGGGTTTGGTCATTAATGCCCTCTTAGCATTGGTTTTTACTCAGACGTCTGCTGCAGTCTGCAGCGTGTGACATTCTTGTTCATGCACACCATGCTTCTGTGCCTCTGTCAGGACCTGTCAGGCCTGTTTGTGATGGAGTAAGCAGGCTATCAGTGTTCTGTGCCTGTCTGCATTTTTAATAGATGTATTTTGGGGCCAGATCCTGTAGGCTCTCTGTCATTCAAATGATTTAATAAAGACTATGGCCATGATCTGAGGAAGGAGCTGTATCAGAAAGCCAAGAATGATGTATTTTCCCACACCTTACTCTGTCTTCCAGAGCAACTAGTTTCTGTTTCAAGTGCCAGGTATCAGGTCCCCCGGAGTCATAATTAGCCAGTCGGTTTTTAAGTAAGGTCATCCCTCTCTCCACATCCTCTACTTTGTTGTGAAATAATCTCATATCAACCAATATTATCTTATTTTCCGCTGCCAGATCTAACGCTTTGGCATCTATGGAGCCCAATCAGACTCCAACCGCTGAGATTTCTATTTTAGAATGGATGTTTCTTGGGTTGGTGGACCATTATGTCTCTTGGGTCCTCCACCACTTCAGTGAAGAGCAGTTGCCAGCTGGCGTGAGAGCTGGGTTGTTGGTTGAGGGGGTAAAGCCCTACTCAAGCAACAACCACAATATTAGTAAGGGTGAACCACAAGCAGTCACTAATTAACTTATGCTTAACCCTGTGGTAGCTTGGTGCAAAAGCATTTCTCCAAACATGCAAGTTTAAGTATCAGCAGAGGGACCATCGTGGGTGTACATTCCTTCAGAAAAGCAACCATGCCATCGCCATTCAGCATACCATATAGTCTTTACAGTTTAGCTTCCAATTATACCTCACATTTATATTGCCTAAATCTTCAATTTGTCTTTTTAAACCTTCAGTTTCCAAATTCTAAATTTGTACTTCATTGTTGTCAACTTCACATGTTGTCTGCTCTATACCTGATATTTCTGGTCAAAAAGGGCCGTTTCTCACCAGTTCCATGAAAGGTGCTATTGATTTGAGTTACATTGGAATGATGTTGCAAGAAATGCCAATGCATAGACATATCATAAACATATCAGTAGTTTAACAAAAGTGTAAAGCATGGAATACACAAAGAGAAGTTGAGCTGGGTTGTGTTCTTCATTTTTTCTCTTTTAGTAGTGGTATATTTATTTTTCTATTATACAGTGTTTTCACGAGCAGGGTGGCTGCATGAAGTGGATTGCTTTGTAAGTAATCTGTCAGACTTTGAACAGGAGTCTGCTTTGTAAGTAATCTGTCAGACTTTGAACAGGAGTCTGCTTTGTAAGTAATCTGTCAGACTTTGAACAGGAGTCTGCTTTGTAAGTAATCTGTCAGACTTTGAACAGGAGTCTGCTTTGTAAGTAATCTGTCAGACTTTGAACAGGAGTCTGCTTTGTAAGTAATCTGTCAGACTTTGAACAGGAGTCTGCTTTGTAAGTAATCTGTCAGACTTTGAACAGGAGTCTGCTTTGTAAGTAATCTGTCAGACTTTGAACAGGAGTCTGCTTTGTAAGTAATCTGTCAGACTTTGAACAGGAGTCTGCTTTGTAAGTAATCTGTCAGACTTTGAACAGGAGTCTGCTTTGTAAGTAATCTGTCAGACTTTGAACAGGAGTCTGCTTTGTAAGTAATCTGTCAGACTTTGAACAGGAGTCTGCTTTGTAAGTAATCTGTCAGACTTTGAACAGGAGTCTGCTTTGTAAGTAATCTGTCAGACTTTGAACAGGAGTCTGCTTTGTAAGTAATCTGTCAGACTTTGAACAGGAGTCTGCTTTGTAAGTAATCTGTCAGACTTTGAACAGGAGTCTGCTTTGTAAGTAATCTGTCAGACTTTGAACAGGAGTCTGCTTTGTAAGTAATCTGTCAGACTTTGAACAGGAGTCTGCTTTGTAAGTAATCTGTCAGACTTTGAATAGGAGTCTGCTTTGTAAGTAATCTGTCAGACTTTGAATAGGAGTCTGCTTTGTAAGTAATCTGTCAGACTTTGAATAGGAGTCTGCTTTGTAAGTAATCTTTTGGATTTTATATAGGAGTCAATCATGTCGACCATCTAAAGGAGAGAATAAAATGAGGGAGAAAAGCAGGTATATATTTTTGTGTAAAAGGTGATTTTCAATGCTGAAGCTGTAGTGTTGAACTTGGCAAGCAGAGAAAAGTAGTTTATGACATAAGGGAAAACTTACTAGTGAGTTACCTGTTGAGCCACAGAAGTTTTCCATCGCTAGAGCTATTTTGCTGCTAGTCTTTTCATGCAGATCTTTAGTCAGTAGACAGCAATTCTGTGAAAAGGATGCTACATTTGCTTTAATTATCCCCTCCATGCATCGTATCCATCACTACAGACAAGCAGGGTCACACTAACAAAATATTGAATGAGAAAGGCAACAAAGACAACTGGACCTTGTTAAATACCACACTAAGGTCAATTCCTGCAAACAAAAAGCATCTTTGTTTCTCAAAAGTTGCAAATGGTGTCTATTAAACTAACATGATGTAAACAGTCACACAAAAAAACAAAGGGACTCCCGGGATGTCAATATGCACACTACTGACCCGGAAATAAAAACTAACTGCAAAGAAAGTCAATAAAATTATCTAAAGGTGAAAATCAGTAATTAACCCCTTCACTGCGGGGCTAATTTCCCCGCGGTGTGGGGGGGAGGGGGGCCGCGCGCGGCGCCGCTGTGCTAATGACGAGCCCAGGCTCGTCATGCAGCACGGTGCTTGTGTGCTCATGACGAGCCTGGAACGCTCAGCACAGCGGGGAAATTAGCCCCGCGTGTGAGCGTTTCACGACTCATGACGAGCCTAGGCTCGTCATGAGCACACGAGCACCGTGCTGCATGACGAGCCTAGGCTCGTCATGAGCACTGAAGGGGTTAAGTATATGTTAGGAGGACCACCCGCCTATCCTCTGTCCTGACAGAAGATCACCCACCTTAGAAAGAGATCGCTAACATCTTGGCACGCCCACTTTGCATGTCATTAGTGATAAATTTCTCTGACATGCAAAGTGGGGCCCAAGATGGTCGCTATCTCCTACTAGCTGTCGCTAACTGGTGTTAGCGACAGCTAGGTAATAGGGAGATAATTTTTATCTCCGGTTTCTTGGCTTTTAAAGCCAAAAAAGCGGAGATAAACCTCCTTGATAATATGCCCCATAATTTTTTCAAAAATGCTATCGCCTAAACAGAAAGAAATTGTTTATCAAAACTGTTGGTTTAGCCCACCACCATAGCTAGGCTTGGAGGACTTTTCCACAGGCATCAGTCTGGTAATATGGTGAGTTTCAAAATTCCATTGGGGAAGAAACACATTTGTGCACAAACTGAATTTCCACTCACAATGAGGTCAAATATTACACATGATTTTCAATGCTGTCCCTGATGATCACACAACTGTGGAACCACCATCCTTCCTAGGAAAATGGTACAGATTGATGCTGACCTTTTAACCAATCAGAATCCGCAGGTATTGCTGATTTGAGGTAACACCGAACACTCTCACAGCACTGCTTGGAGAAAAGGTTTGTGCTCTGAGTTCTGCTGCTCAGAAGGTCCCCTCAATGAAGTGTCTCAGATGACTTGAGGCCACTTACCAGTTCTGCTCATCTGCTTTCCATTCAGTAAATAATGTGATAACATGTGTAATAAAGAGACTATTGACAGATGTAGACGTTTGTCACTTCTAATAATCACCATCTTAATAGAAACAATTGAAGTTAGTTCTTCATGTGAATTATACTGTCCTCAGAGACATCGAGTTCTTCTGTTTGAGCTCTCTTCAGACAGCCATCTCATCAAAAGGGAAGCACTCTATTACCCCTCATGTCATGAGTTTCATACCCATCCAGTACACACACAGCAGAGTCCTTTCTGTTTCATTCATAACTTCCTGTAGGTTACAGAAGTGACTCACATTCTGCATCATTATTGATTTGATGATACAGAGGCTACAATTGCCAAAAGAGACATTTTTATAATTTTGTAGATAAATAAAACTTGAACTTGTTGAAGACTGTCTCCAAGGCAAAATCTTGCAATAAGAAGAGTTGATTAGAGCAGACATATGCACATCAGCAGCGATAAAGTCCCCAACACTCTCCAAATCATCCCAGTCTAAATACTTTATTAGACAATATAAAGTTAAATATATGTTTATATTGTCGTGGTGTGACCGGAGCTGAAAGATGGCGGACACACAGAGACATCTTAAGGATTTTGGGGGCCCCTGCTTGGAACAGCTTTGAATTGATGATCCAGTTTCAGCTCTTTCAAGCCCTCTTTGGCCTGGTCACTGAAATTTCACAGGCACACTCGTCCAAATTCTAAATGTGTTCGCATCTAATTTTTAGGGAGAGTGAGGTGTGTTTTCTTTAGTGTAACACAGAAGGGGCTCACTAATATTACAGCAAATAATCTCTGTGACATATGAATACGTGAGGTCTGTCTTTGATCTGAAAGAATGGAAATTAAATACAACATTTCTCTGCAAAATTTCTGTTTCAAATTTCCTTTCATTTATTTTGAAAATAGGTGAGTGTGAGAGTCATTCATTCTGTTTAAGAATTTTTCAAGGTCATCGGGGAAAGACTCTGCAGAACAGAGCTGGGTCTATCAGGGGGCCCCCTTGAAAGGCTGGGGCCCTGGGCCTGAGCCCACTTTGCCCGTGCCTTATAACATCTCTGCGGACACATCTTAGCTAAGCTCCCAGCCGGCAGTGTACATCCTTTTCAATCCTGGCCCTATCTGATGCTTTCTGGAATACAGATTAACCCAAGGTGCGACGAGGAGCAGCACTGACCACATAGCTGTCAAGGGAGCTGGGGTGTGTTCTGCACAGCACATGCAAACGGTAGGTGGGAGGCATGGTTGACGAGAGGTGGCCTCGGCTGTAGTGGGTGACCCAGGCGGAACAAGCCTGGCTCCAGAGAGGAGCCTCTCCCTTAAAATAGCTTCACACCGTGTGAAAATGTCAGCCGGGGGAGCAGTGATCTGAGCAGCTGAAGGAGGTGGAGCTGAATCCCAGGCAGGCCTTGGTAGTTGGGGAATGGAGGCCATCCTACCTGACTGGCCCACAAGGATATGTTGTGATGAATGTGATTTAGTAATATTCTTGTTAATAATTTTATTGTGTATTTTGTAGTATGCTTTTATGTTTTAATTAACCGAATAAAGTGAATTTGACTGACTGAATGATCCACAATATACAGTTCCTTCCCCCTGCCTTTGCCTTGTGCAGCCTGAGCGGTGGCAGACCCTAATTCACCCAGAGAGCAACAGTGGAGATAGCTGGCTTCCTGTGGACTGCTCGGAATCGTATGGGGATGCAGACTGCAAGAGGTGGTCCTAAGGGCAGTTAAAGAGAGTGGAATAGATTCCAGGACAGACTGCAGAACTTGGGGCTGTGTGAGGCTTTTTTGTGCAACTCACCAATACTGACTAGCCCATTCCCTTGCTCTTCCATAGAGCAGCCAGAGAGGTAACAGACCCCGGTATTCCAGAAACCACAGTTTGCCCCCTAACACCCAGTAAGGCATTGAACCCTGACCTTTATTGTACAGGCCCTGTGTTGGAATGCATGGGATATGATTGAGGAGGCTCTCCATGGATGTTTTTAGGCCTCCTTAGGCCTGCTGTCAATACATAAACCCCGTGGCTTTGTCTGCGTGGGGCGCAAGTCCCAATGTGGAGGGGGCACAGTGATATTGACAAGGTCCCTTGATGTGGAGGGCCCCCCCTCTGGTGGCCCATTCCTGACATAGGATCCTGGAGCTGCCACCATCAAAACCATAGTGAGCGAAGCCGGCGCTGTACATGCCTCCAACCTGTGAGGGCCGGGTGGCACGTGGTCCGGCTGGACCACTGTACTTATTGAGGGTCCTCACCCCCAGTGACAGAGTTATGGAGTCACTTGGTCCACCTCTTACAGAGGGCCAGGCGGAGCCGGACTGCCACTTCCCTGCATTGTGGTACAAGACAAACCTAGCTGGAAAGAGAGCAAACTGGGCAAATATGCCAAACTACTGAAAACCACCCGGAGCACTTGGACACAGGTAAAAGGTCACCATCACCATGGAGGCTGTGACCCAAGAACACATGGTGAATAACGCAGCCCTTCTGCTTGCCATACAGGAATCCTGGCTCACACTTGAGATTAAAATCGGTGAGGTCAGGTCAGATGTCTCCCTTCTCTAGCAGATTCTGCATAATACAACCTATGGTTTGTGGACTTCCCAGAGGGTGTGGAGGGAGCCTGTCCAGAATATCCATTGAGCCCCGGCTCCGTGGATTCCTACCGGCTGACCAGCTCTCCCACTGCTTCCTCGTTGAATAGGCCCAAAGAGCATGTAACAGGCGTCCACTTCTAAGGGGGTCTGCTGAGGGCAATCATCACCAGTTTCCTCAATTACCGCAACAGAGACTTGATTCTAAGCATGGCCAGACTAAAAGTGGACACCTCATATGAGTCCTCAATGATCCAGATTTTTCTGGATTACATTAGATCAGTCCAGTCACAGCAGAAACCCTTTGAGTAAGTGTTAGAACTTCCATCCTTGGCGTTGTTTTGCCCTAACTTTCTGCCTTCAGACATCCTTTTTTTGCTGCCTTCATTTTTGCTGGCCTAAGGACTCTGTGCACTTTTCCACTGCTAACCGGTGCTAAAGGGCTTGTGCTCTTTCCCTATCCAATTGATATATTTAATTTACTTCTAAGTCCCTAGTAATGTGTTCCTCATGTGTTCATGGTCTGTAAATTCGATACTAGTGGGCCTGCAGCAATGATTGTACCACCCACTTAAGTAGCCCTTTAAACAGGGTCAGGCCCACCATTGCAGAGTCTGTGTGTGCAGTTTTCACTGCCATATCAACCTAGCAAAATAAACTTTTTGACAGCCCAATGCCTTCCTTTTAATACATATAAGTCACCCTTAAGGTAGGCCCTGGACAGTCAGGATGGCAACTTGCAATGATGCATTCAAGTTTTACATGCCCTGGTAGTGAAAAACTCTTAAATTCATTTTTTCACCTCTGCAAGCCCTATTTTTCACAAAGTATAACATTGGATTTGGGTTATTACATTTTCCAAATAGGAAGAGATTTCTGGTTTATATATGGTGTTTCTGGAATTCTAATGTAATATCCTAACATATGGTGAAGTTGCCATTTTTTTGCCTTAGCTATTTGGTGTCTGCAGCCCGTCTCTGGTCACATGGCTGTAGATGGCAGCTGAGCTTTATGTATTCCTACTAAGCAGTGACATGCCCGTTCCTTGACCTGTCCCTCTACAATGATCCTGTTCTCTGTTTTCCAGAAGACAAGTTTCAGTTTATATGAGTAAAGTGGTGTGTTGGAAAACAGCAGTAATGCCACCGATTTGTGTCCAAACTTTAGAAGATGTTGCTGACCGATCATAGCAAATTAGACACCATGTTTTTCGAGCTTGTACAACATTTTTAGACTGAATACAAAGAAGAAGAATTGAATAATAATAACATGTATAGTGTATTTCTAAAAAAGTATCATGGCACAAAATAAATGTGTTATGTGTGGCTCTGCAAATGAAAAGTGGCCTAAAACGTGCAGTAAGGCTAAAATAAAATAAAACAAGGGAGAAAAAAGTGGGCCCTAAAGGGAACTTACTACACTACTACAGATCTACTATGAATGCAGTGGTCACATGATGTAATAGACGTAGAGTGGTGTGGAGAGGTGTGGTGCAGTGGCCAGGGCAGCTGACTTCGGAGCAGCGGGCTCCCGGTTCGATCCACAGCAGCAGCAGCTCAGCTCAGCACCATGTAACTCTGGGCAATAGCTCACTTATTTTCCACAACAGCCCCCAGTGCCTTGAGACACGTAAGGGTGAGTAGTTTTTGCTTTACAAATACAAATTTACAATGTGCAGTGTTATAGTTTTCAGAGTAGCATAAGGGAGGTAAAGGACCACCATTTTACAGCCTGCCAACTGTGATGGTTAAGGACACAGAGATTTTAGTCCAATTCCACAATGTGGAGATTGTGAATTTACACACCATGGGAAGAAGGTAAAATATCAGACTAAACCAAAAACATGCTAAAATACACCATATTGGAATAATGCTCCCTACTGCATTAGGAAAAAATCCAAGTCTGTGAGAAGTGTAAGTGTTCATAACAGCTATCTAATTTATCAATTAGGGATTCATATATCATTCACTTACATCTTCATTTTTAATAATTTCACTTGATACTTTTGACTGGCAAATTTTGTTATGCATTCTCTTAGGTTGTGTTACTGTTTCTTATATATAAGGCTTTGTTCCTTGTTTTTGGCTGGCTCTGCTCTGTCCAAAGACAAATGCTACTATTGCTTCTTGATCCTTTCTCCAATTTCGCAAGACTACTGAATTAGCCAAGGCTTGTTTTTACAAATATAGTTAAAGGTGGACTATTCCAAATTGTTTGTAAACCACAATGGTTAAGTTTGTTAAATTTGACTATTCTCACTATCTTTTTAGTTTTACAAGACAAATTAAACACTTGAACCAAATTAGTCCCTACACTATATTGCCGCATCTGTTTAACTCTTGATCACTGCATAGCTAAAATGTCTCTTATGCTGGATATTTTTGACACTTCCCAATGGGGATTAAACACCGCACCATCAGGATTCCTACTCATCCTGTCAACAAATGACAGCAAAAGTCTTGACAAACCGCCTGAGCATCATTCTATTGGGAGTACCCCATTACGGACACTACTATTTTGGCAGGAGTATTTAAAATCATACATTCTTCCTGTTCTGGAGTCCGGAAGCTACCACCACGTGCAGAAGAAGAATAGACCAGTAAACTGTTTTTTGTCAGTGTGTGGTTCTCCTTTAACCTTATGCAACTGAACACAAAGGAGATATACATTGTGGTCGTGGAGGTGGTTGCTATCCTATGCTCTAGGGCTGGACTGCATATTCTTTCCTGTTATAATATGCTGTTCAGATTTGACAGGAACAAAACACATATTATAAAGACAACTACTAAATAAAAAATGTATTATTATTTAAAGAAGCAGGGGATGAGTATTTTAGAACTACATGCATCTAACACTTCCAGGGGTCCCAGATCCCTTTTCAAGCGGGACTCCTTCACTCTGGCCAGTCATTGGCCGAAGTTTTCCACCCAGGAAAAAAGGGTAATTAAGGATGTGCTACAAACAAATGGGGTGGAAGAGGTAGTGGCTAGGGTTATCCTCCTTACAGGTACATTTAACACAAACAATTGAACAATTTGAAGAAAACCTGCCCAGGGAGTAGGTGTATTGGATACAGTGAGAGTCCACTGTAGTCACTCAGTAGGAAAAAAACTTTGCGGCCTATTATCAACAACTAGCGATATTTATCGCTAAATGTGCTTAGCGATATTTGTTTTATCGCCGTGCATTGCTGGATATTATCGCAGAGATAACGTGCTATTAGCCTCGTTTGTCTCCAAAACGATAAAATATCCGGCGATAGCGGCGAAATGTGTGAATAACGCTGGAAATCCAGCGATATTCAGGCATTATTGCTAATAGGGGCTTAGCCTGAATATCCACCTCCCTTTGGATATAAAGGCTAAGAAGTGGCCTGAGCAAGCGTTAGATTTTGGCGTTATTTGAGCTTAGCGCAAATTTTTTTATCGCTACGCCTTTGTTGATAATAGGCGATAGCGATGTTAGCAACTGCTTTCAGTCGCTAACAAGTTGAGTACGTCCACTTTGCATGTCATTAGCGATAAATATCGCTGACATGCAAAGCGGGCTCCAAACCACTCGCTATCGCCTACAAGCTGTCGATAACTGCTGTTAGCGTCAGCTTGCTAATAGGGCGATAAAACTATCACGGCTTTGCGGCCAAAAACGTCTGCAAAAACGGCGATAATCGCATATCGCACGCGTTGATAATATGCCCCTTTTTTCCTAGCGACCACTCACCCACCAGGGTTGCACCTTAGTGGCATGCTTCATCATTGAGGTTCATCTTGTTCCTCTACGGATTGAGGCGTGCTATGAGTTTACGATTACCCAGGAGCACTTATTTGTGTATTACTTGATAAGGGAAGTGAATTGGGAGGGAGTAGGAAATAAAGTTAAAAATACGAGACTAGTAGGACAATTGTTTTATTCCTGCCCCTAGCCAGTCAAGGTTAAAATCAGGGGTTATGACTGAAGTTATGGACTTTGATGAGTCTATGTGCTTCAAAAATAAGCAGTCAACATGTTTCGAACCCTTCCCCTATTGGCTCTTCATCAGGACTTCTCAGGAACCTAGTCCCAATAGGACCACGTCCCTAAATCCTATAATAGGGACACACTGGGTGGCATGCCGTCCACATGCTCCTAATATACATATGGTGACTAATGAATCGGCCTGTATCTGTAATGACAAGAAAAAGAACATTTCAAAACCGGCTTGTCAGCTTGGCTGACAAACCCAAAACTGTCCAAAGCTACAGATATGCAACACCCTTTTTGTGTGGGTGCTCAGTAAATTAAATATGTGATCACTCCTTTCATGTGAAAGTCATCGCTCAACTCTGTGGTTGTGAAATGTGACATTGTGAAACAAAACAAGACAAAGCAACACATAAACATGTATTATATCGTGTATCAAATTTACATATATTTAGGACGCTATACTATTGCGTCATGGTCTTTGCCAGGATGAGGGGCCTGTAGTCAAACCCTATCAAGGAGAAAAACGTACCCAAGACTCTTAAAAAAGGTTTCAGATTGAGGCAGAGTAAAAATCGTTGTTGGAGGTCATCACAGAAAAAGTGCCCAGTAATGTTTGCCGTAACTTACTTCATCAAACCCGTCCTCTGCTTACTTGCCTATATGATACCCTGGAGACCGCTCCTAGCGATGTGGGTCTTCAGTTGTTAATATAAACCGAGGGGTATCCGTGGAGTGCGTGCTGCCAGGAAAGTGGAAAAGACTAGACCACTGATCAAAACCGAAAATTGCTGCTTACCTTGGCGCTACGACGGGCCATCTTGGAAAAGTATATACAGTATCTATCGCCGTAGTAGGCAAAAAGTGGCAGATAGCATTTAGTGTCAAGACGGATTTACTTATGCTGGGCCCAAACTGGGGTGTCATATTGAGCAAAAGAAAGATGGATTAAACCCAGATCTCTTGACTGGATTGAGTGTTTGAAAAACTTCAGCAATCGGTCCATCATCTTGTATTGCTTTGTAAAAGTGGCATTTTCAGAAACATAATTAAAATCTCACTTCACAGTAAGTTAGGATTTTAAATTAGGATACCAGAGACACCAAACATGAACCAGTTATATCTTCCCATTTGGAAATTACACTTATTATGTGTAAAACTAGGCCTTACAGTAGTGAAAAATTAATTCAAGAGTTTTTCACTACCAGGACAGGTAAAACTTACAAAAAGTACATGTCCTGCTTTTTAAATATATTGCACCCTGTCCCCTGGGCTGCCAGGGTCTACCCTAAGTTGACTTACGTGAACTAAAAGGAAGGTTTGGTCCTGTCAAAAGGTTTATTTTTCCACGTCGAAATGGCAGCTTAAATTGCACACACAGGCTCTGCAAATACAGACCCCAGATAGGTTTAAAGGGCTACTTGAGTGAGGGGCAGAAGTAGTTCTCCAGGCCCACTAGTAGCATTTAATTTACAGGCCTGGGGCACATTTAGTGCACTTTAATAGGGACTTATAAGAAAAGATAATATGTCAAGTGGGTATGAGCCAATATTACCATGTTAAGAGGAGAAAGCGCTGGTTAACAGTGGTAAAGTGCTTAGAGTTCTAAGGCCAGCAAAACCAAGGTCACAAAAAATGGAGATGGTAAGAAAAAAATGAGGGAGGAAGACCCCTCTAAGGTTGACAGGTCTAACACTGTTCTTGATATTTCAGCGTAGGAATGCACACTGAACAGATGGTGTATTATAGTATAGTAATTAAATGCACCTACTCATTACTCCAAACCGCCCTCTGCCCAGTGCTGGGAAAAAAAAGGTTTGACAACAATACCCATCTTTAAAATTACTATTATTTTCCTAATTCCCCTGGGGACCGGAGAGACAGCTGGTGTTGAGAACATGTTATAAATCCTCCTGCTAGTTCAAGGCGGTGCCTAGTGTTGTTTGGCCAGAGCCAACACGTGTGTTTGGCCGCACTGGTTTGGGTGAGCAGCTTACCATCAACTGAGAGGTCTTGGTGCTTCACCTACATTTAGGACATTGCACAAACCCAATGAAGAAAGGACATGGGCAGAAGATGTGGTTTGACATTTAGAGACAAACAACTTTTTTGAAAATTTGAACTGAAGGAGATCATTGAGTCACAAGAAGCTTGATGGGCCTGTGTGTCGGTACATTGCTTCTCCTACTTCTCTTCTTCAGAGGAAGGGGTCTCGAGCCAGTCTGCAATCTCCAGGCATGGACGCAGGATTCATATTACCACGAAGGAGACATGCTCTTAGGGGGGGTGTTTGTTGTTCATTCTGAGTACTCATCGCCTGAGCTTACATTCACTGAAGAGCCAAAACCAATATCATGTGAAGGGTGAGAAAAGTCTATTATTATATTATAGTAGTTAGAATGAAGATATCCTGTGAGGAGTAAGAACAGCAAATTTGGCAGTCTGTATAGAACTGCTACAACGAATATCCTGGGACTGGTAAGACCAGTGTATTACAGTATGTGAAGGCATATCACAGCTGATGTCATGTGAGAGGTAAGAACAGTTTATTACAGCTCACAGAGGGATGTCACAGCTCACATTCCATGATGGGTAGGAACAGTCTGTATAGAGCTCCGATCCTGTGATGGGTAAGATCACTTTACCATAGTCTATGTAGAACTGCTGCAGCTAATATCCTGTGAGGGTTAAGAACAGTTTATTATAGTAGGTATAAAAGTGTCACTACTGCTATCCAAGCACAGTCAGGAACCGTTTATTACAGCACGCATAAACGTTACTGTGAGTGAATGATGTTTTAGAGTCTGTAGAAAAATGAGGAGTTCCTTCATAAGGTCTTGATACTCTAAGGTGACTTATAATATCCTTATAATGTACAGCAGAGGGTCTGCTATTCCTTATTGTACATGGGCATACCATTATCCTTCTCACTTACAAGCTTTCATCCCTTGGCTTAGTGTTACTATTCGTTGATGAAGGCAATGCAGCACCAAGGTTTCTGTGCTGCTTTGCGTCACAGGGAGAGAGAAACAATGGGGCATATTATCAAGGGGGTTTTTCTCCGCTTATTTGGCTTTGAAAGCCAAAAAAGCGGAGATAACATTATCACCCTATTACCTAGCTGTCGCTAAAACCAGTTAGCGACAGCTAGTAGGAGATAGCGACCATCTTGGGCCCGCTTTGCATGTCAGTGATATTTATCACTAATGGCATGCAAAGTGGGCGTGCCAAGATGTTAGCGACTGGAAACAGTCGCTAACATCGCTATCTCCTATTACCAACTTTTGGAGATATTCGTGCTAAGCTCGAATATCTCCAAAAGCTAACACCTGCCCTGAGCAGTTCTTAGCCATGTTATCCATGGGAGGTGGATAACATGGCTAAGAGCATTATCTCCGTAATGCACGAATTCGCTGACTATTTGCGATAAACCTTGGTAATACCAAGGTTTATTTGCGTTAAAAATCGCCGCAGCTTAGCGGTAAATTTTTGTCTCTAACCAAGCAATAGCGATAATTATCGCTATTGCTTGGTAATATGCCCCTATAATATTCACTTCCCACTGCTAATCTCGTCCCATAATGGTTTGCAGGGGCTTGATCTCAAAATCATCACCTCTCTCACTGCTTGCTGGAAGCTAATTTCACTTTTGTGAAATGACTATATGCATTTTAGCCCCAATATTTCCATCATTTACTATGAAATGGTGTATTTCTTCTCTTCCCATCGCTGGCACACTTTTCGAAGCTACGCATTAACACACACACTTTTTCCATAGTGTAAGGGTATGTGCGTTTTCTGAAGCATAGGTTTTGTACTAGAACAGGTCCTTTTCAGTACGAATTCAATGATATAAGGCTTCTCACGCTGTGTATGTGTGGTGTACCAAGCAACACACACATGCAAAGGTGAAACAATTAGGAGAAATGAAAACATGTCTCCTCTTTACACCTGCCTCGGGGAGTAATGCATCACACATCCCTGTCCACCAATGTTTGTGAATAGGGATTGGTGTCAAAGCCCATGGGGTTTGCATTGGAATCCACATGCACCACCCAGGGAAGCCCCTTTGAGGTAAAGGAACACACAGCGATGCACAGCACAACGCTGCATTACTTTGGGATACTATCCAAGGCAAATCCTGATTTGAATGAGAGGGTACACAGCACCTTAGCACTTTGCAGCAGATTCCCACGATTTCCACGCATGTGTTGCTACTCAGCGTCCAACTACAATGTATTTTATTAATACTCACACGCCTGCTCTCCCCTCTCCAGTGTGAGTTTGTCTTTTTTTCTATATCAGCAAGCTCGTGTCAGTGCCTGACACATTCAGTTCACTTGCTTGCTTTCCACTCTCTAGTGAGTGTTCTTCCTTTCTTTCCCTTAGTTTTTTTAATTGTTCAAATACTCTGATGTTCTAGTAGTATTTGTAAATATGTGTGTACATATGTATTTGTCTTTTTTTTTTGCTTTTAAATTCTCTGGCTCCATTTGCGCTCATTCTCACTAATGTGATGTTTGGTAACATACTTTTCACATGATTTCCCTGCCCTTGTGTAACTTGTTTTTTAATGTGGTTGTCTTTTGCAATTTGGTTGTCATTTCCATGTTGTTCTCCCTTCAGTTTTTTTCCTTTCTATGTCATGTATTAATTTTGTACAATAAATGTCATTTTATATTACTTTCAGCCCTGAGGAAGTTCTCCATGAGAGAATGAAATGCGTTGGCTGAGTTCAATGTTTCTATATCGTAAGAAAATTAGGAATTGAAAATAAAGACTTTTTTAAAAATAAACTATCATTCTCTGCCCTTCATTAACCGGTGCGCGCGCACCCTACGCTATGTTGCCATACATTTCTCCAATTCTTTTTGGTAAAAAGATAGCATACGAAGGAAAATCCAGTTCCCATGATCCTTGTTTAAAGTTTAATAAGTGGCTGTCTCGCCTGCCTTTTACCTTGACTGCTGGCTCTGACATCAGAACTCCACTCTAAAACATAATATGTAAGAATCACAGCTGGTATTCTGTGAGTCATTCAAGTTTATTACAGTATGTGCAGAAGTGTCACAGCCGATATTCTGTAAAGGATGACAACAGTTCATTACTGTACATACAGAAGTGTTACAGCTGAAATTCTCTGTGGGATAGGAACAGTTTATTACAATATGTACAGAAATGTCAATGCGGATATTCTGTGTGATCAGCAACAATTTATTAAACTATTAACAGAAGAGGCAGAGTTGATACTCTGTTAGGGATGTCAGCAGTGTATTACAGTATGTATTGAAGTGTCGCAGCTGATATTCTGTGACAGATGACAACAGTTTATTACAGTACATATTCAAGCAGCTGATATTCTCTGAGGGATAACGTTCTTTTATTATAGCATGCACGTAGCTGACACAGCAGGTATTCGGTGCGGGAGAACAACAGTTTATTACAGTATGTATGTATGTGTCACACTTATTATCCTGTGAAGGCAGCCTATCACAGCTTTACAGGTTGCAGGGCTGCCCCATGACTGTGATCCTGATGGGGGTCTGAAGATAATATTATATTAACACGTTTTTAAAGGGCAGTAAACACAACTGTCTTCATTGCCAATTCGTGTAATTATTAGTTGTTAACTATGCCCTATATGTTGGTACTCAGAAGAGAGGAGCGTTTTCACGAGTCATGAGTGTTACTCGGATGTCAGCAGCAAACTCATAACTAACTGAGCCCTCTTGACTACTTTCACTATGTCAGTGTCAGAAATGATTATAGAGGATAGGGTATGAAAAAAATTGCCATCTGTCAGCTAACCTGATAACCTTAGACCCCATATACCTGGGCTTTAATCCTGGTGTTCCACTTATCTAAATTTTGAGGGTCTCCTTTATGGATTTTTGGCATTGGAAAGCGCAGCAAAGCACGTTGTTGCACTGCCCTACAGCAAAGAAGACTGAAAGAGAACTGCATTTAAGCTGTAGTGTGCATTCCTGCCCTTTCTGCCTGCACCTCTCTTCCGGTCTTCCTTATGATATATTATGATATTAATTTATACAATAAACTTTATTTCGATTAGTTTTAACCATAAAAGTACATAAAATATACATTTTCACTTTTCCACAGATCATTTATAAATATAAGAATTAATATACATCATGTGCAATCGGAGGGGAGAAGGCAAATTGTTAAAACCGTTAAAAAATGTAAATATTTTTTAAATTATTTTGATTAAAAAAGTTAAGATAACATTTGTTGAACCATATTAATTAAGTAATTTCCTTCGAATAGACCACATAGAAAACAGAAATGTAGTTATAGCAGACACTATCAAGGGATTCGTGTCAGACTTCAAGATTCTAAAGAAGGCTTGGTAGTCCCTTATGCCCAAATTATTACATAATTGTATTATCCACTTTTTTCGTATATGTGAATAGGCTGGACAGAAAAGAGTAACATGCAAAGTGGTTTCATTTTCAGTTCTACAGCCGGGGCATAAATGAACTGGGCCCCCCGTCCACCTATCTGTCATAGAGTAAAGGGGCAGCGTTCCAAATCTAAACTGTAAGTACAGCTTCTTCGCTAAAGTAGGTTGGATTACATCTATTTCTTGTTCAAAGCTGTATGTGGACTTATGGCTCAGGAAGGCAACAGTCAGGCTCGTTGATGGTACTGAGCTAATGGTCCTTCCGAGACTAAAGTCCTTCACAGCACCAGATAGTGTTTTCTTAGAAATAGTTAGGGAAGTGACATCAGGATTTAGCCAGAGATTTTCATAACCAATTTGAGCTAAAGACTGTCTTACGAAACGTAACCATGGAATTCTACCTGCTCCTGGGGAGGCTAGGACCACCTTCAATTCCCTTTTGTAGCTTTCCAGCTCGGGGGTGCTCCACAGCCTCCTCCAGTAAGGAAGGGGGCGTGAGGGGGCTATAGGCCTAATATTCAGGTCTAGCCTGAGTGGGACTAGGGGAGTGCTTCTGGGCAAAGTTAGAGTTTGCCTAATGAAGTTGTTTTCTGTAATGGTTAGGTCGGTGGAAGGAACATGTCCCCGAAGTTCCGCCCTATAAAAAGAAGAAGATCTTGCTTGAACTTTGAAGATTTCCAGTGGGGCACTTATAGTTTTATTCGCACAGTTTTTTTGAACTTTAAAAATGTCCCCAGTTGTCTGTACTAATTTTAAGTTTACCTTAGCCATTTGTGCTCCCCACTCCATTTTGTCAGTTAGAGTCAACCCTAGATAGTCAAATGTTGGGACTCTTTCTGACGGTCTACCTTCCATCATGGGGTGAGGGCAATTGATAGTATTGGCATTCAATACCATATACTTAGTCTTGTCAACGTTAACTACTAAATTTCTATGTTTGCAGCATTTAATGAACTGGTTTAAAACCCTCTGCATGCCCATAGGGGATTTTGACAGAAGCAGAGTATCTTCTGCAAACATTAATGCAGGAAACCTCAGCGAGGCTAATTTTGGGGAATTGATATCTTTAGTTGATAGTAGGTCTTCAATGAGCCCATTAAGAAAGAGGGAGAAGAGGGTGGGGGCAAGGACACAGCCCTGATTATGATATTGCTTCCAAAGACTGATGCAGCCTTACTTGGAGTCTTTCTTATGTGATATTGAGCGCATAGACTGAGACAGCCTCTTTCTAAGACTTTCTTAAGTTACATTGACCGTAGAGACTGGTTCAGCCTCTCTGGGAGTCTTTCTTATGTAAGAGTGGGTGCAGAGACTGAAACAGCCTCTCTCTGAGTCTTTCTTATGTGATATTGGGTGCAAAGACTGAGACAGCCGCTCCCTGAGTCTTTCTTCAGTTACATTGAGAACAGAGACTGAGACACCCTCTCTCTGAGTATTTCTTATGTACATTGGGCCCAGAGACTGATATGCACTCTCTCTGAGTCTATCTTATGGTATATTGGTGCAGAGACTGAGACAGCCTAAGTTGCATTGATGAATAGACAGAGACAGCCTCCACAGCGGATACTGGAGGTACCTGGTGGGCTTGTTGGCCCTCAGGACCCTCAGTATTAAAAGAGAACTAATTTCCCAACTTACAACTCGCCACAGGGCGTGTTTGCACAATGGTGAAGGAAGGGGGAGTGGCCTGAGGTGACATGTCTGCAAACACGCCCTGTGGTGCATTTTAAGTTGGAGAATTAATTCCTCCTCAATCCTAACCGTCCATGGGGGCCAACTAGCCCACCAGGTACCTACAGTATGCGCCAGAGAACTGTGTTGCAGAGAGGTGTTCAGAGGCCATGTCCTTTTTACAATACTCTGCAACGCAGCTCCGTGGCGCTTACTGAAGGTAAAAAATGACTGCAACTAGTGTAAGTTGCAGATATATGTTACAAATATGTTGTGGCTTACATGAAAGACCTATTGCCAAAATATGTGCAAAAAGCTAAAGCTTTGCATTACAATATTATTTTCCTATTAATTTTTGTGCACCTACTGACTTTAAAGGATTCTCCTGTAGTGCGACCAACAAATTCTATATAAACCTAATATTTATAAAGTACACACATTTATTTCCATAATTTCACTGCAAATTTTGAGACTTTATACATTGTTGAAAACCATTTACTGTATGGATGACCAACTTACATACAGTTGACCTTCCAGTATGATTGTAATCATTGAGAAAATAGTGTAGGCCATTCTGCTCATTTTTCGAATATGGGTAGGGTACTTTAACAAATTATAGCGGTTTGTCCATAGGGCCAGGTTTGTGCATGACTGTGATTAGCTAATGTATATATGTAAAGACGTTGATTTACAAATCTGTCAAATGACTTAATTAACAAAGACATCTCATTAATGTAAATAATGCCCAAAACAATTTTTTACCACAAATCATGGTTTAATAAGTTTCTGTCTGTATTAATGTCTACTAACATATTATGTGCCTTAAGCATCTGATTGCCTGTAAAAAATAAGTATAATGTTCGCTAAATGTTGGTAATTTCACATATATGTTTAATGCCGTTGCTCTCATTAACACTATAGAGGAGATAGAAAATTGGGTCATGGTGTAACAAACTATCAAATTCAGTGATTTCATTTGTGATGTAATCAATAATGTAATTTGAGATATCATCAGTGATGTCCTTGATTATGTCATTTATTACGTCCACCTGGCAGACCACCACCAGGCTCGGCTTCACATACTGTGCGCCCATTGTGAGGGGCTCAAGGTGATGGATGGTAAAGCCTCCATTCACCAAGTAGATCACCACTACAATGAGCTTCACAGACAGAAGGACCCTGCGGGATGGACCAAAGGCATTAAGAGCTCATGCTTCCATTTACTAGGACGAACACCAAGGAGGTACTGTGTCAAGCTTCCATCCACTCAGTACGTCACCACCATGGTGAGCTTGATGGACTAAGAAGCACGGATGTGCTGGGTCCCAAACAGTACTACTTCATGCTTCCATCGGCCCCATAGATCCAATCCAATCAATCAGTGACACTTATAAAGCGCGCTACATACCCGTAGGGTCTCAAGGCGCTGGGGGGGGGGGGGGGGGGGGGCGCTACTGCTAGACCACCAATAGTGTGTACTTTATGAACTGAGGGGAACTGTACTGCCAGGCCCAATGAGGAACAATGTCAAGCTTTCATTCATAAGGTAGGCCACCAGGCCAAGCTTCATGGACTCACAACCTGGCTGAGCTTCAGAGCCTGAAGGGCCCTACCATTCCAGACCTAAATCAGTAGCTCGAAACACATCCACCCTCACAATAGAATACCACCAGAACTATGATCAAGGAATGAAATGCCCCCCTGCGCCGGGTCCAAGGTTGTAGCAGGTAACATTTCCATCCTTCTGGTGGACTATTATCAGGATGAGCTTCAGTGACTGAAGGCACCCACGGTGCCAGGCCCAAGGCGGTAACACCTCAAGCTTCCATCTACCTGGTGGGCCACAATCAGGCTGAGCTTCATGGCCTACGTGGCCCCATGGTGCAGCAAACAAAGCCATAGCTTGTCCAGCTTCCATCCACACAGTAAACCACCAATAACCCCAGATTCTATGACTGAGAAATGCT
Source organism: Lissotriton vulgaris (assembly GCF_964263255.1). Lineage (NCBI taxonomy): Eukaryota > Metazoa > Chordata > Amphibia > Caudata > Salamandridae > Lissotriton > Lissotriton vulgaris. Next base: position 30,039,558 of record NC_141696.1, read on the forward strand.
GCTGCAGTGGGCCAAAGCCAGTTAGTGACCAAGCTTCCAAGCAGTGGAGGAGTGTGGCTCAATGGTAGTGGAGGAGTGTGGCTCAATGGTTAGAGCGGCAGACCCTGATGCAGAGTTCTAGCCCGGGACCAGGGTTCTATTCCTGCCTCGGCGGGTCTTGGGCTCAATTTCCTCGGACCTGACAATTCTCGCCTCAGTGCCTATTCTAATCATTGGCCCCACGCTGCAACTCTGGGCAATAGCTTGCTTAACCTCCACACCGGCCCCAACAGCGCTAGGATACCTGGCTTCACCGTGGGGGTGCCCAGGAGTGGACACTTCACAGGGAAAGCCAGGAAGGGTTCCACAGCGGTATGAGTAATAGCGCCAGGGCACTGCTTGGTGACAGTGTGCTCTACAAATACCTTGACATTTACATTTACATTCCATCAACCAGCTAGAACACCTCCAGGCCAATCTTTAAGGTGGTACAGCAAGGTGGAACTGCTTCAATTTCCATCCACCCGGTAGACCATCACCAGGTTTAGTTTTATGGACTGAGGGCTCTGCTGTGCCACTCCAAGGGTGGGAGCACCAAAGCCTTCCGTACACATGGCAAATCACAACCAGGGTGAGCTTCACGAACTGAGGTTAACCACTACGCCGGTCCCAAGGCGATATCTAATCAAGCTTCAATCCACTATGTAAATGAAAAACAGGCCAAGCGTTATAGATTGAGGTGACCCACTGCGCTGTGCCCAATAATGTTCCGAATCAACCTTCATGTTTTGTCTTCATTCTGGACATATGTCCAGCACTCCACAGGCAGAAAATCCTGCTGTGCACTTTTGCTACTGCATAGCAGTGGTTGGTGACTAGTTTTAGCTTTATTATAAGACCTGTATTGAAACATTTCTGAATAACCCAGAGCAGCTTTGAAAAGCTATTAACATCTGCAGCAGAGATCACTCTGTGTACCCATCCCCTTATGGGTAACAAATCCTTTCTGCAAAAAAACCCTCAGCCAACTCAGCTGGGATTGACTGCAGGACATGGTTTTTGACCAATCTCTGCACCCCTCCTCTACTGGCAGTACATATATGCTGCATACAGACATATGTGCCTGTGCTCCTATTTTGTTGTTCTTTTATTGTTAGGGTTGGTAAAGTAATGTGACCAAAACTATCACAGAAGAGCATTTTATTACACAAATCCATATTGCTCATAAAACATGTAATATAACAATGTAAAGAAGTAATTTATGTTCACATCTAACAAAAATATGAAAAGTCCTGCTGCCTATTGAGCCACATGGCCGTTTTTTGGTTGTCCGGATGAATGAAAAGACAGCACCTGCAGAATCAGCATTTGTGGGTGTGCAATTAGCACCCTGGTGTTGCATGAAACTCAAATGGCCAGATATACAAATCTGTCCCACAACACAGTGCAGCATGCAAAGTTACTATGCTGTATTGCATAAAACGGGGAGAGCAAGAAAGTACCATATCTACATAGATATGGCTCTATCCTGCTCTCTACCTAGTGCTGGCTCCTCATTTGGTTGCCTTTGCTCCATCGTGCTAGGGTGACTGCATGAGTCTAGCATAGGTTTTGTACTAGAGGGATACCCTTCAGGACAGACAAATGTTAAAACTTTCCATTCTCTGTATGCATGCTGTACGGTGCAGCACAGATGCAAAGTAAGAAAAGTAAGGAGAAACAAAAGCAGTTTTCTGTTTTAACACCTGCTTTCAAATGACATTTATTTTATGTAAAAAACACTGTTTACTCTTCTTAGTAGATAGGGTCTTGTGTCAAAAGCATGTGTGGTACACAGCAACCCACATGTACCACCCATGGAACATACCATTGGAGCAGAATATTGCAAAACAGTGCTCTGAGCAGGTTTGCGTTACTTTTTCTCACAAACCGATGCAAACATCAATTTGCATTGGTGGGTTGTAAATACTCAGAGTTTGTTTTGGGTATGCTTCATAAAAGTAATACAAACCTGACACAAATCATTTGTGAATATGGCTCTGAATGCACTTACTTGAGCATTAGACAAGCAGAGCTGTATTTGTAAGATGTAGCATTCACAACAGGTGTAAAAGCAAGAGTTCTCTGTTACCATGTTTCATGCTGCGTGCGTCACATCGAGTGTTGGTCACTTGCCAGATCTGGCGGAACTGTCCGTTTTTGAAAAAGGTCCTTCTCTATGTCTTTTGCTATCTTATGATATCATGTCAAATTATACCGTGGAAACACCTGTGCTAAATTGTAGCACAATAACTGGATGTTAGAAATTCAGGGCCCGATTCACAAAGTAAGCTGACACAATCCTATATTTACAACTTTCGGTATTCACAAAAGGCATATAGTAGTAGTAAAGTTAGGATTCCCAACTTTACTACTACCAAACTGAGAAAAATCCTAATTTTCTGACTTTCAGTATTCACAAAAGGGATTGCGTAGTAGAGAATCTGAGATTCCCCTACTCAAAGGGAACCAGAGCCACCATAGATGGCTCTCGCGATTCTCGACAACTATGACTTGGTGGAATGTGCTCTACACACACCAGCTGGGACTTGACAGGTATCATGCTGGCTCCTGTGTCTCACAGAGCCTCCACCTGTTGTACCTGATGGTGACCCTCTACCTATACTAGGAAGTATTAGAAGGCATGCAGCATTTGGCAACATTTCACTATCCCCCAAGGAAACTAGGGTCACTTGTGTTGGTCCCCAAAATGAACTGGGACTATTTCCTCCCTGAATATTACACTTGCCAACCTTGGTGCCTGCCCACCAGTGGGTATGTGCCCACTTAGAACATTTGGAATCACGCTCAGAGTGACCATACTTATAGCACTCTGTACATTGGGGTACATGTCTCCCTGTCTTATGGACAAAGAACCCTTTCTTCTTTGGATCAATCTGGGACTATTTACCACTACTACCTTGGGAATCATTTTGGGGGCCTTTTGAGTGCATCGTGTCTTTAAGTTTTTCTCCCCCCTCTTTCTTCTGCTGGAAACCCTGACCGCCTTTGTGGCTGTCCTCCCAGATACCCTTTTGGACAACCTCGTACTAGATCAGAGGTTGCCTCCTCAGTAAGCTGGCAGAACTCTGTAAAACAGATATTGAGTATTTGCTCTCTCATGATCAAATGATACAACCCATTACAATCATTAACTTTGCTACCCCTCTCCCAGCCATTCGGTGCCTTACTGGAGAAATCATCCAATTACACCATTGCTTGGTTGGGGAGCTTCTGACTGCTCCTGATTCGTTCGCGAAACATTTCAGAAGTCAGTCCATATTTGGCAATCAAAATGGCTTTTATAGCGGTGTACTTGGTTTGAAGAGTTAGAAGTGTGTCCCTCCCAAGTGTTGGCATCGGTTTCCACAGACCACCCCCCAAGTGCTCCGGAGGAACTCTGTGTACTTTGAGTGCAACTTCCTAAGCAGAAAAACACCTATCAATGTAATCCCCTACCACATAATTGGGCACCAAATCCTTGGACCATTTTGCCTCCTTTGTGTACTATATGTATGAGGCCACCATAACTGTTGTAATCAGACTGCCAACCCTTGATTTCCAGCTCCTCTAGACTAAGTTCATGAGCCAACAATAGTTTCTTCTCTGCAAAGGCTCTGTCAGCCGCCACCTGTTTGGCCTCCTTCTCAATCTTTTTCTCTCCAGCCTCTATTTTTATTCTGATCTTCTGTAGCTTTAATTCTCTCTGCTCCCTCCTCTCCATCAGCTCCTCTGAGGATGAGCCACAGGAGTAGACACGGCTTTCTTCTCTCATAGGGAGCTCAAATCCAGAGGGCTGCAGGTGGTTCCTCAGAAGAGCCATTCTAAGGTTCCCTCATCTCATCACTCTCCTGGGGGCTGACTTCTGTCCAGGCCCCCTCGGACTTTTGAAAGTTCACCTTCTTGGTGTTTCCTTGGACAGGTACTCCCATCAGCTTGCAAAAACTTTTCAACTGAGCCACTGTGTAATCTTCCACCTTGGCCAGCTCAAACTCCATGACTCCAGTTGTAGGACAAGCCAGAGACATGATGTAGAGGACAAATAAACATGCAATTCAGGGAAAAATAAGAAACACTTGAAATGGTCTCGGATGTGGATGGGTATTGTACACCTAGTTACTATATGGCACCACACAAACACAAGTCTTATCGTCACCGCTGATCACCCATGTTAGAATTTGGGTCTTCAGCTGGTAGAGGGTATGCACCATGTTAAAGTAGGGACCAGAATCCTAGTCAGGGTAAGTCACAACACACCTTAAATTAGCATGCACTCATCTTCTGGTAGCTTGGCACATAGCAGTCAGGCAATATGTAAAGTACTTGTGCAACAGTTGCCCGCCAACCGCAATTTCTGTGGCATTAGCAACAGTCACAAACAACTTTTTGTCCATTTACTGGTGCCAACGTCTAAATGACTTACTCCCTCAAATGTGTTGTCCTTTGTTTAAGTTTACCTACTTGAGCCATAGCTTGCAAGTTTCAGAATGTTATGTATCACATTGCCATGTTTTCAATTCGCTTAAGTGTGACATTCCATGCCTTACGTGTAACACTATGTGAGAAACAATTTTGATTAAAACTAAGGAGAAAAATCCCTGTAAGCACAAATGGGAGAAATTATAGCACTTGGTGCCATACAAAGTGATAGAATATGGGCCACTTTTTCTTAAAAATGTGCTTGAACTGAGGAAGTGCTGATAACAAGTAGAATAATGCCATTGATTTAAGATTATAAACACACAAAGGGGTAGAGAGGATAAAACCCAACACGAATAAACAAACAAGCAGTGACACAAATCGTGTGTTTTGAAAAACTGCCCTCACTCACACACAAATGTGTGACATGCTTCATCATCGGGTCTGCTTACAATACGCCCTGGCGTAGCCACGCACAGGGTGGAGCATAGGGAGGGGGAAACACAAAATACAATATACAAAACAACACAAAAGGTGATAAGAAAGTGATAACCAGATAAGTGTTATCCTGAGACTGGGTATGGTCGCGGCGTGGGCACGAGTGGTGTTCGGACCTCCATCAGAGCAGTTGTGTTCTTTGGAGCTCCCCCCGCCTGGCGCTTGTTCGAGTTTAATCTACCAATAAACTCGTATTTGTACCACGTGATGGCGGATTTTACCTCCAAATGGTTTTTGATCCACTGATCTTTTTTCCCCATTACATTTCCTGACTGAGGTAAGGGGGAGGAATAGACTGGGACTGGTAGATGTCCTGAAGAAGACCGACGTGACCTGTTCAGTGGGGGCACTATAAGACGGTCGAAACAGGTTGGCTTTTGCAGTCTAAGGAGGGGTGTTTTGGGAACTTGATCTTCTCTAGAAGCACTTCCCATCCTTCACCATTTTTAATCCTGACCGTGGGACCTATGAATAAAGGTCTGACCGGTATCCATGAGCCAGTTTTAATAGCACGATCTATCCACTGCACTTTTATCTATCACCATACCCAGTCTCAGGTTAACACTTAGCTAGTTATCACTTTCTTGTCACCTTTTGTGTTGCCTTGTATATTGTATTTTGTGTTTCCCACTCACTATGCTCCGCCCTCTGCGTGGCTACGCCAGGGCGTTTCGTAAGCAGACCCGATGATGAAGCATGTCACACACATTTGTGTGTGAGCGAGGGCAGTTTTTCAAAACACACGATTTGTTTCACTGCTTATTTGTTTATTCGTGTTGGGTTTTATCCTCTCTACCCCTTCGTGTGTTTATATGCTATACCAGGGGGTTCGGGGTAGTGGAGTTTTGACCCTCTCCCCTTTTTTGTGAATGATGATTGATTTAAGATTACCTGCATCTGCAGGGAGCCGGGACCACCCACCATCAGCCTAGTAAAACAGTGCACACCATCCTGAGGTTTAACCATAACAGCTGTTAACTATTCCCAGGTACTGGTAGCTGCTAAATGCTGAGCCTTTCACAGTTTTCACACTTCTGGGCACACAAAAACAACTGTTGCTGAACACAGGGCAACACCCAAATTGGGTGGTAAAACGTTCCAGTGAGGCAATACGGCAATGACTAACAATGTGCGTTAGTCTGACCCGTGATGCGTGGAAGTCGGCAGAGCTGTGTGAGGTTACCTTTGTTCATAGAGCACAGAGTGAAGTAGCAAGAGTGCCACAGGCCTTAGAGCAAGCAAGGGAAATGCCACCCAGACTACTGTTTGAGTAGTAAAAACAGCAGTAATCAGTCCCCTCATCCCTTTGGGCCCAGGTGCGACTGCACCTGCTGCACCATTGAAAGCTACCCCCTGAACAGAATACAGTCAACATCTTCTGCTTTTACCCAACAGGTTCCACGTTAGGTTTTATCGGGATGTTCTGGCCATGGTCTTTGCCCTTGAGGAAATTAATCATTCTCCTGACCTGCTCCCAAACATTACACTTGGATTCCAGATCTTCAACTCCTGCACCTCCAAGATCAGGGCCATCCAGGGCCTTCTGGAGGTGCTGACTGGGAAGCAGCGGCAAGTGCCGGGGTACCACTGCAGCCCCCACTCAATGCCACTTGGACTTGTGGGAGAAATACTGTCCTCCACGTCTGTTCCACTGGCCAGAATCTCAGGACTGTTCCATTTCCCTCAGGTAAGCAACATGCATGGCAGGAGCAAGAAATAAAATCACTGTTGGATACCCCAATGTATGAATGTGTTGGTGTTTAAATGACCTTGTGAATTACCCAGCAGCAAAAATAGATATATTAGATGAAGTTTGAATGGATTTTACCAGTTACTATGACAACACGGTGATGGCGGGAAACCTCTGGGCATGCTTCATAAAAATGTACTCAAGTGAAGTTAAGTCACAGTGAAGAATCTTCGATTTGCACCCATGCTGTTCTACCATATTCACAATGTTTTGCACTGGGGCAAACCTGGGCCTATCATGTTTAAGGGGCTCGGCGGAAAGAGACATTTTGCCGTCTCTTATTTCATGTAAAAAGAACATTAATAGGCACAAGGCCATATTTCAGCTCAGTGAGAAATGTTATTTACCTACTGCTCGGGTTTTTGAAGTGTTCTGGGTGCTCAGAAGAAACTACTGGCTGTGCATGGGGTGCAGATAACTGGGGGGCTGGAACCTTGAAGTGCACTTTAACTAGTTGTCTCATGAGGGATAGTTCTGTGGCTATGTCTGTAGAAGTCTCAAATTTGTAGTTCTGGCTTGGAGACAGCTTTATCTAAGTCACCAGACCTATGTATGTAGAAAAAATCATAAATTAAAAGACAGAAGTATATTTATACTTAGTGGGGCCTTAGGTCAAACATCTCTAGGCATTGGTCTGTTCAGCTGCCATATACATTTTGCGTCCACCCATCACAGCATAGGACAATGGGTCAACCCACTTCAGCCATGGGTTCTTCTCACTGGGAGTGAGAGCACTTTTTCTCTGCACCTGTGCATGTCTGCTTGCAAAGTAGAGCAGTTCAGCGCGAGGGCTCCTAAGCCAATGTCTCCTTTCATTTCATGCGTACAAAATTATTTATTTTTAGAAAATGTTTTTATTTGTTGGGAAAATTGTGTTCTGCTTTTGGAAATGCCTTGTAAAAAAAACACATAAGATTCATCTACATTGAAGACTCAGCACCCTAACACCTTTTAGCTAGTAAATGATTTTCTTGAATGTTTATAGCAAGCTCGTCCTATAGCACAATATTCTTGCTCGTCCTGTGAAAGAGGAGCTGACCGGCAGCAAATAAAAAATAAAATGATAATAAAACTATTTTATGATTATAATTTTTTTTTTCACTTACTCAGCCAGTACACCGAGTCCAGAAGGGAAGCATCTTCTGTGTTGTAGCATCAGCAGCAGAAGCAGTCATGAAGGTGGTGGGTCCTGTATGTGTTCATGTGGGTTTAGCCGGCCATCTTAGAACAGACATACTGGGATGCACACTTAGACCACTCCTGCTGAGCTGTGTTGCACAGCCAGATGGAGAACCAGCACAGGCTCCCGGGCCTTAACTGAGTGGCATTTCAGCCCTCTCAGAGCAATCTCAGCATTTCTCTCATGCGGGTAATAGCATGCAAGCAACGTCTGGATTCAGTGGTGAGGAGAGAATAGAAGCACCAAGGTGGCAGCAACAGATACGTCGATTTTGTTTTACTGCAGCCTGCTGCCCAGGCATCAGTGTCAGTACACACTCCCTAAAATGGAAATGTGTGAGTTGGTAATCCCAATTTACAAACAAATTTAACCCCCTTATAAATCCCTAGTATACAGGTACCAGTGCGACCCAGGGCATTGCTGTTAAAGGGGTCACCAGGGCCTGAAGCAGTGTTCGTGCCACCCTGAATTACTCAAATAAACTACTGACAACAGGCTTGATATTGCAGACAGCATGTGCAGTGCACACTGCTCAAAATTGACTCTGCCCTCACCATGTGTGGCAAAGTGAATGCCCTATCTCTATTATATGTCAAACAAGGAGAGGAAAGCCTCTTAAATGCTTTATATTAAAGGTATGGACATGTAAGTGCAAGCCTATATGTCCCTACAGTGCCCTCTACCATTAAAGTACATTATAAGTGATAGAAGGTCAATAAGATACCATAGTCTGGCGCCCAGGCAAACCAGAGATTGGCAGTTCTTTTATGGAACTGCCTAAATATAACATGTTTTGTATCAAACAACGTGCCTTCTCATCCCTGACATGAATGTCATGCCAGGAGCGAGGTAGAATGCACTCAGGTGTCTACCTTAGAGGTAGCAATGCCCACACTTGCTTCCAGCAGAGGGGATTCTGGCCTCCTGCCAGGCAGTGTGAACATTTGCAGGAGTCAGGAAAAAAGGCCTGGGGAGAAAGGAGGTCCCACCTCCTTCGTCTCAGGCTGGCTAGTGAAGTGGCACATCAAGGAGGTGAGCTTCTAATGCCACACTGCATCTGATATGCATCCAAGGTGCTTCACGGGGGAAGGAAAAACCCTCCCCCTTCCCACAGGCAATTCTGCACCCCCAAAAGGCCCTAGAAGGCTAGCCGCACCTCTAGGATGGGTTGCCTGGTCTGTACAGCTGAGGTAGACTTCTGTCATTTTTTGAAGTGATAGAAATAGTGGGTTCTGGCTAGATAAGGTGACCTACGCCCACCCCCCTGTGTGATCACTTCAGGGGCAGATTAGCTGCTAGGGCTAGTAAGCAATTGGCTATTTGCACCAACACCCCTAACACCCCTAAATCTAGGATTTAAGGTCTACCCCTGATACCAGAACCTTAGTTCTTAACAACCTGCATCGATGAGGACAAAGAAGATACCTGTTTGGTTTCTGCAGCAACAGGTCTTGCACAAAGCAAAAGAGGAATATGTTGTCCCTATGGCAGCATTCCTGGAACTGCCTGATTGAGACCCGTGGTAGGCGAACTCTTGATTCCCACAGACAGCGGGACTCCTGAGAGAGCCTAAAGTTACAGGTAGCTACCACGTTCCCCGGGACCACCAACGCCTAAGTACCTTTTTCCAATGTTTTGTGCTGCCAAGCCTTGATGGTCACTATTCTGGCAGCTGACCATTGCAGTCTTTTTTGTGGTATCATCCTTTAGGTCAGCAGTTTGAAGCAAAATGGGTTTTGTGTTTGCTGTGTTCAAACTCTGTTATGAAGCTGTGGTGCTTTTAAGAAGGCGTGTGTGTGCACATGTGCAAATACACCTACATGCAGACACAAACACACATACACAGACACACACACCAATACACTTTTGCAGCTATGAAAGTGGCTCGAGATGAGAAACCTGCACAGTATGTCTGATGGAGCCAGCATATACAGATCCATGTGTATACCATAAACTATTCTTCAAATTATCATGAGCCTACCTTTAAAAAATACATGGAATACACAATATTTATGTACAAAAGGCAGAGGGTTGACACTGCCGGGCATATCAGCACACAATTAGCCCAGATGCATTGTTGTAAAAGCAGTGCATGATAACACTCACTTCGGTTGAAAGTCTTTAGTATTCACCATTGTTGGAGCAGCCAGTGCTTTGTATCCCTAAGTACGTATTTCAGGATTGTTATCCTTCTTCTCTAAACAGTAACAAGTAAACTTTGGGGGTGATGGCCATGGTGCTCACAATCATCTCGGAGCACAGGTGTATCCTAGAGCTCATCAGCCCAATAACTCATTATGGGGCCAATTACAAAAGAAGGAGGGGGCACACTTCCTGGCACACAATTAGCCCAAATACATTGTGGTAAATGCAGTGCATGATAACACTCACTTCAGGTTTTTTGCAACTTTGCAGAATTCCCAGATTTCTACAATTAATACATGCATGCAGTCAGTAAAAAAAGATTAAATACCCTTGCCTTCAAGTTAACATTCCACCTTAAGGTATGGTTATTAGTGTATGTTACTGCAAACATCCTTCTCAAATAAGGTTTCACATTTCCTTGAAGTGGATATCTCCAGTGAAACAAAGCCGAGTAATTTGTTTCAGCACTCAGGCTGACAGACATCTAGCGGGAAATACATCTCAGAGTCAGACAACAATGTCACTGTACTGGGTCATGCGGTCCCTCCTCTATGTCCGACTGCTTCCTGACCCACAGGGGGTATTGGCACAGTCAGTGACCCCCCAGTTTCTGATCACGGGGAAAAGCTCACTGCTGTGGTGGATCTCCTCTCTGCAGGACAGGGCCTCCATGCCCAGGAAATGCAGAAGTTCCAGCTGGTAGACAGATTAAAGGTCCACCAATAAAAACATATGCACGGTTAATTTAATTTGAGGCCACGCTCTGGGAGGCATATAAAATAGTTGTGTCTAGTGATGTGGGCAAGAGAAGGGCCTGGTCACTACTCACTAGAGAGGCTGAAACAGCTGCATCTTGATGTAAGGTATTTGAGGGCAGTAAATATTTAGTGGGAAGCCAACTGGAACACAAGAGGTTGGAACTTTAGTCACTAGGAAATATAGATAGTAGGAACCATTATGTAACCATTCTGAAATGTATGTTTGAAGTTTGGAACAAATAAGGACTAGTGACAGCAAGGCTTAGCAAGCAGCAAGAAAAAGTCAGGTGATTGCAGAGGTAGGGGCCAGCAATCAGGCACTGATTTCTGGAAACAAAGGGATTGATCTGGCAAGTCAGATCTATTTTGTGACCTTATTAGGACATAACAGGGCTAGATGTAATGAGTATCAAAGGTTTGGGCAGAAACTCAAGGTTCTGAATTTTTCAGTGACAGACAGGGAAGGAGTGGCGGTGGCAATTGTGGCACAGGAGCTGGCCATAAACATGTGGAATAACTGGTGGACCATATTCTACTGATGTTTGAGGGGGCCAGACTGTCAGGGGATCTGCTATATTATTTACATATGGAAACCCAGGAGCAATGACGGTCAGTATCATTGCTAATCATTCAATCAAAGGTTCTTGCAACGATACTAGCAATTCATTTACATATGCTAATAGAGCCTTCAATTCGATCAGATCAGTCTGGCTTCATACCACACAGTTCAAACTTAGGCAGCTGTAAAGATTTATGAAGTACATGCAGAAGTCCTGAATGATGGTGGCTCTTTCCCTGCATGCAACCAAGCCTTTGACTGGGTTGAGTGGCTTTCCTTCCATAGCATGGCTCCTAGCCCAATAGCCTCATGTCACAGGAGGGATATCTGAGCGCCTGGGATGAAAGGATATACAAAAGACATTCTTCTGCATGTTTGTGATCCTGACACATGCATTGACAGACTACTGTATATCTCTCAGGTGATTAGTAAATATACTGGATTCAGTGTCAACTAGAATAAATCAGTAAGGTATGAATCAATCAATCTGAATTTGTATAGCACAGCTTATCACCTGTGAGAGTATCCAGATGCCCTAAAATTCTTCCTCCTTGTTTCAATTGTCCTTTAGCATAGAGAACATAGGCATCAAACACCTCTGTATATTTTACATGCAAATAAGACAAAGTCCTTGAACATAAAATGTATGGAGAATTGAGAAAACTAAAATATATAGAACAATGACCCGCACCCCCTGTTTATTTTGATTGGTACACATTTTCCCCACTGAATGATAAGAGAAAGAAAATCCATTGTTTATTGTAATGTCTAAGCTGCTTGTTATCTATATCATTAGATGCTTATATTGGATTAACATGTATGCTACATCTTCTTTTGCAAGTAGGCAATGATGCTGACTGCATATTATTGAGTCATTCTCTGAACACTGACAAACCCTTCATATCCTTGAGTCAAGCTACCTCTTTAAAATTTTGGGAAGAATCCCAGCTGTAGCTCCGTGGTTTACAAACGCTTGGCATTTATATCTGATGGAGAAATTAACTGTGACAATCAGAGACCGACTAGTCCAGCATGAGAAAGTATAACAATCATTTCATTATTATGTCAAAAGATTAATCTCACGCATGTGCTTGCAAAACCTACCCCCACAGTTAATACTTACTGTAGGTTAAAGTCCATCCCTCTAACCAGTTGCTTGGTAGAGGTCCTGTCCTGAATGTATAGAAGTAGAAGTAGATGAATTGTTATATGGTATGGGAGTTGATGATGGTGGCTCAATTAGTTTTCTGCTACTTTATTAAACTGCGGATACTTCAATACAATCACTTCAGTCAAAAGGTAGAAAAGATGCTGCATGCATACAATACTCTGTTAAAACTGTACATCAGGTACATTGATACCAACCTGTAAGAAATTGTATTATTATCATTTCGGGTGGGCAACTGCCCTCATCAAGGAGAAACCCTCAAAGTTTCTAAATTCAGATGAGCTCAACCCCCTGGTAGCTATTGCACAGAGAAGACCAACTAAATTAGGGCAATGTGTAAAATATGTATGCAGAACCAAAACAGTAATAAAGAGAAAATGCTAAACAATAAAAAATACAAACTGATTTAGAAAAATAAAGTAACATTTATTGAACAAAACTACAGAAAAGTTACAACAATCTAATTAGGGAACCAGATATCTGAATGTTTAAAGGTTTAAGTATAAATACAGCCAAATTGCACAAACTGCCATTGATAGTCAATGGTCATGGTCAGCTGGGTCCTAGGTGCGATTTGAGGTTGACTGCGATGGAGCATGATTCAGTCACACCAACCAGGTTTTTCCTGGTCAAAGATTTTACTATTTGACATATCCCTTTAAGTTCCAAATCCCCATAGGAGTAAATTTCTAAAGCCCTTACAGGACGTCCCAGGATTTCTTAGAGACAGCATAGTCTAGTTAAAGGCCATTTGCCACTAGTCAGCTAGGCAGCTGTTGGAACATTCCTTTTGTAGCTTTTTGTGCCCCTCTAGCTCTAAAGCGAGATCAGCCTTATGACTTTTGAAGTCCACCACTTTGTCCTGGGTACAAGAGAGAGCAGACATAATCCTTTCAGGACTTAAACAGCAGGTTCAGTACTCTTCTGATTTTCTGCAGGCCCAGGAGTCTTCTTAAGAGGGTGCCCGGAAAAGCCATATTTATGCCTGGCATGAGCTAGTGAGTGCGATTGACTTCTGGGCCCACCCAATGGGATAAAAATTCCTAGGGTCCACCCAACCCACTTTAGGCATTTTTAAGATGGTGAATTATTTCACCCACACTAAACATGGGCTTTGAAAGTCCATTTTGAGATAAATATTGTACCCACAATAACCCAGAGACAGATGCCTGGTAGGACAATAGCAGAGTCCTTCTGCATCCAGACTGTGGATCCACAAGAATTGTTTTTACATTATGTTGACTCCCCTTTCAAGTGTACCACATTGGTTGTATGTACACCCAGAGACAGAAGTCTTGGAGGACAAAAGCAGAGTCCTTCAGCAGCCATAATGTGGATCCACAATAATTGCCTTGGCATTCTGATTCCTCCACTTTTAAGTGTGCCCCAAGTGTTAAATTGTAAATCCAACAGACCTCTTAAGCAGGATTGACACTCAAGCAGGATTTGCCATTGTAGTGTCAAAAACCCGGGTTCCACAGCCCCAACCTGCATATTTAGAGTATTCATTTTAGTCCATTCACGTCAGCCTATTGATTGCATCTGGGAGAAGTATCACACATATGTATGGCTAATTACTGGTTGGGAGAAGCTGAAGATCAAATACATCAGACAGGGCATGGTAACTTTCTAAAAAGCTAATGTTCCTTAATATTTATTAAAAAAAACTGACTTTACCATCAAATTGGATACTATTTCTAAGATTCAGTATTGAGATTTTAATCCATAATCTAGTGTTCTGCATAGGACTCTAAGATTGCCACAGTAAAAAATAGCGTTCAGGTGCTAGTCAATTTCTTTTAAAAACATTTCTTTATTTGAAATAAACCAAAAGAAATTCAAGCATTATCAGTATACATATTGCAGTATTATCTGTTCCACTTCATTGCAGTTTCATTACCTGAGCACGTAAATGAAAAACAGAAGTTCCATAGTTATTTTTCACTATAACAGGAGAAGAGAACGTATTTCAGTTACTGCTTCTCTTATCAGAATTACAATCCTGTGTCTGTACAGTCATCTCTTCTTTCTCTTGCACCATTGCCCCCCAAGCCATCAGTACCTCCGGAAGCTTATCATCTTTCCTAGTATTTCTCATGTGTTCTTCCTTAGCCATTGCCAATTCTTTTAAATCCTTCGTCCACTTTTGCAACTGGGGGCCCAGCGGGGTCAACCAGTGGAATACTATTCTCCTTTTGGCTACAAAAAGTCCCAATATAAAAAGTCGTCTACTAGACCTACGTTTGGGATTTTTAAGGATCAACCCAAGGAGACAGGATTTTATCTCTGGGGCTATCTTCCATCCTGTTACTCTGTGCAACTGTTCCAGAACTCCAGCCCAATATATTAGTATTATTTGGCAGTGTGTACAAATTTTGCTTGAATATGTTGACATCAGGGACATTTGGGTTCTCTGGATGTGTTTATCACATGGAGTCTCTTAGGTGAAAGGTAAGTCATATGGACTATGTTATATTGTATTTGCTTAAATCTTTTGCATAGTGATACTGTACGGATACTTTCATGGATTTTATCCCACTCTTTTGCTGTTATTATGTGTTCACTGACCTCTACTTTCAAGGGTTTAATCTTTTTGTCTACTATCAGTCCCCTGTATAAATGATAAACTAGTTTCCAGCCACCCACCATTGCAAATATGGTGACCAATGTATGTGTATACTCCAGGGCTTCTGGAAATGTCAGCCAACATTGCCAAACTATAGCTGCTATCTTGACATGCTGTTTAAATTGCCCCATCCCCAAGCTGAATGTATCCATCACGTCCTGATAGGTAACACATCTATTCCCTGGGTATAGGTCTGAGATCATCAGACTACCCCCCTCCTTCCATTTCCCAGTTGACATTCTTTGTTCTATTTCAGCTAATTGTGGTTTAACCCAGATGTCTGCTTCTGGTGCATAAGGTATCCCTTTAAGAATTCTTTTATTTGTTCTATCCTATATTTTGGCCATTAGGCCTATTAAAGGAGGATATCATTCCAGATGCGTCGTATTTGTCCAGAGAAGCTCTCCCAGCTGTCTCTCACCATAGGCACCCTCTAAGAGGGCTCACTCCCACGAGGGATCCGTATCTAGTCATGCAATTGCATGTCTCAATTGGGCCGCCAAATAGTATAGCTCTATGTCTGGAATTTCTAGACCTTCCTTATCCCACTGTCATTTCATCACCTCCAAGCTTACCCTACATCTTTTTCCATTCCACAGCAGCTGGGTGAGAAATAAGCATGGGCGGAAAATCCGTTCCGCTCGCGGATTTTGCGGATTTTCGGTAAATTTGCAATCCGCGAACTCTCGCGAATTTACCGAAAATCCGCAAATTCGCACGCAGCGGATTTTTTTTCTTGGTGATACAATATTGCGGCGTGCGGCGTTCACTTACCGCCATTCAGCGTTTGCCGAGTTGTTTTTCTCGATATTTTGCGAGTGCTGCGCCATTTTGGATCTTGCTGCGGGATCCCGCGGGAGTTTGGCGATGCATCGCGAGAGTTCGCAATTGCGAACATGTAGGTGCAGCGGGCAGCAACAATCTCGCACTCTCGAAATTACAAAATTTGCAATTCTGCACAAGAAATCCACTAGCAAGCAGCATAGACCTTCTGAAAATGATGATTTTTATCAGAATAACTCCTCAGGTTGACATTTGCCTGCACTTTTTTGGATTTGAGGCCTTTTGACTTTCTTTGGATCAATTTTTGGATTAGAAATCAACTTTCACAAGTAAGTTTGTTTGGGGCATTACAGTTGCTGTTCTGCAGAAAAACGAGTTTTGCAAAACTGAAAGCACTCAGCAGGTGAAAAAGTTCACTCATCATTAGTAACCATTCCCTGTAGTACTTCCTGAGGGGCCCCTCCAGAGTTCAGTTGCCTATGTTTGTTTGGGGCATTACAGTTGCTGTTCTGCAGAAAAACGAGTTTTGCAAAACTGAAAGCACTCAGCAGGTGCAAAAGTTCAAACTCATCATTAGTAACCATTCCCTGTAGTGCTTCCTGACTGGGGCCCCTCCAGAGTTCAGTTGCTGGTTGCAACAATTCTATGACCCTGCTCTGACCCTCACAGCAGGCTCATAGAATAGCTACAAGTAGGCCACAAAGGTCCTGGAAAAAAAAAATTGCACTGCAACAGAAAGCAAATTACAGATAAGGAAGCAGGTGCCAGACTGGAATTTTAAAACAGTGACACATTAATAAATCAACCCCAAATTAATTCATGTCAGTTGAAGCAGGGCAGGTGTGCTTGCTTTTCCCCCCATAATCTACAGTGATGAACCAGAGGGTGGCATTGATGTACCAGAGGGTGGCATGGGTGAAACAGGGTGGCAGTGGTGAAACAGAGGGTGCTGTAAACCTTTGATGAATGAACCAGATGTAGAAACAACATAGTCGCGACCGTTGCGAGCCGACAAGTAAGTTCGCAATTGCGAACTGGTACAAAACCCTCGCGAACTGGCAGAAACCCTTGCGAACACAAAAAAAACCAAAAACGCAAATTCGCGAGAATTCGCGGATTTTGCGGATTGAGAGTTCGCAAATACGCAAATTAGCGAACGCCAGATTCGCAAAATTCGCCCATGCTTAGTGAGAAGGACATCTAACTCTTTAAAAACTCAAAGTGGAATTTCATGGAATTAACCTTACCTTGTGTACAGACATGTGGGGAGTATCACCAGCTTGATTAAGGCGATTTTTCCCATCAGTGATAATTTGAGGATATTCCTGAACTTTATACTCCCTTGCAAGACTTTTAAAACTGTACCCATATTATATTCATAAAAGGTGTCTTTATCCCTGGTAACTCGTACCCCGAGGTAACTCACCAAGTCTTATTGCCAGGTAAGACCCATCCCAGGGGACCGGTACATCTCTCTCCCTCTATCTTCTTTATCAGATATAATTGTGATTTTTGCTTTTCAATTTGTAAAGCTGAAGCCCCGGCAAACCTATCCAATGCATGGAGCATAATGGGGATCAAATGGGTCGGGCGCCGCAAATAGATCAATACGTCATCTGCATGCAATGAAACTATATGTTCAGTTTGGCCAATCTTAATACCTTGAAACTACAGCTCCATCCTAAGGTGAAAGGGTCCCTTGCCCACAGGGTCCCCGATTCGGGTTTCAACATTTTCCGGGGACTTGTCAGGTAGGCCGTCTCTCCCCCGGAGTCTCACTCAGCTGCTTCTTCGCCGGTGTAGTCTGGCTACCTCCTGCTTCTCGATCCTGCTATGCAGGGGCTCTTCCAACACTGTTTGCCCCTGGGTTGATGCCCGTTCCACCAGGATTTATGAAGGATTATGTCATCTGAGGCAGGAACTCCGACACAACGCGTCTAGTTGGCCATGCTGTTAGGCCACGCCGCCCCAGGTGCTATTCACATATTCATATTTTCATTTTTACAAAGCCTTTTTCTAAACACCATGCACCTTGCCTTTTGAACCACAAGTACTAAATAGAGTGACACATTATTATTTAAAATGAAGGGGCCTAATTCACAAAGGGATGTGTGGAAACTCCTCACTCATAAAGCTACTGCTCTTAATCCCTTTGTGACTAGCAATAATCCAAAATTTAGACAAAAGTGTTAGTTTACATTTGTGATTTTTTTGACATGTTTAGCAATTTAAAAATCAGGTTGCAGTGGTAGCCCTGAACTATTTTTGCCCTGCCACTGTAGCGGATGGCACAATCAAAGTTCCAGGCCCTGGGTCCCATATAATAGGAACTTTTAGGAAATTAGAAGTATATCCCTTCAATTGCCTTTTCTTAGGGAGCACTGGAACTTTATAACTGTTTAGTTGGGTAAAGTACACGGAGTTCTATAGCTAGCAAAATAAAATGCACAGTAAAAGGTGAAAAATCCAGGGTGATTACGCAGAAAAGGATCACTTCCTACACTGCAATACTACAACTCATTTCAACCTTCTCTGGCTTGTGGCGCAGTTTTTCATTGAACCTTTTGAAATTATTTGTGACCTCTAATGCTATCAAAAATGAATTGTTAGTCTATCTGTCTTTATTAGGTCTGGGTATCTTTGTCTTCTCCATTACTACCTTCTGTAGCTGTGACTTGCCTAATGACATTTGTCCAGGGTAAAAATGATCATAAAATACCCTCACTTAACCTCTGGTCCCTTCCAGGCATGAATTTTGCAACTCAGTCTACCCATTATTTGTATGCATTACCTGGTGCTAAAATTGTAATTGGTGTGACCCATTCAGAAAAAAGTTTAGAACGTATATCAACACTGGGAATCTTTTCAAAATATATTCATATTAATTCAACACTCAAAACAATAACCAATGCAACAACATAGATTTTGTCACATAGGAAGAAATAATATGTTTGATTAAGTCTGTGCACATATACAACACAGAAAATACCTTTGTCTCTTGCTTCTCTTGCTTGCAAGCGAAGTAAGGAGGCACCTATAATTTCAGAAATCCTGCAGAACTAGGCTGTAAGTATGTGAGTTTTGTGGCATATGGTATTCTGACAAACTGTTAGAAATTGTAAGTGTGGAACAAGATCAATTGTTATCAAAATCTCTCTCCCTACAGATCAGCTATGGATCGGTGCTCTCGACTCTAAGTGACAAGCTCCAGTTTCCATCTTTTCTGCGCACTGTGCCAAGCAGTACCTTCCAGAACATAGCTCTGGCAAGGCTAATGGGATACTTTGGCTGGACCTGGATTGGGATGATCATCTCTGACGATGAAGTTGGAATGCTGGGAGGACAATCCATGAAGAGGGTGATTGAGCAAAATGGGGGATGTGTGGCTTTTATGGAAAAAGTCCACCAGAGCTATCCTAGAGCGAAGATACACAGCATTGTTAAAGTTTCCCAAAGGCACGGTGTAAAAGTGATCATTGTCCACAGCTCTGAAGTCCATGTAAAGATGCTGATGGAGGCCTTCTACTCACAGAATGTGACAGACAAAGTCTTTGTCTTCTCTGCTTCATTCACAGTGACCCTTGGACTCTTCCCGAGGCAGACCTGGCCATTATTTAATGGATCCCTGGCGATAGTCCTCCACTTCACAAATATGCCCGGCTTTGAGGAGTTTCTTACTCACCTTCATCCCTTACGAGATCCCAGTGATACATTTATTAAACTTTTTTGGGAGAAGGCTTTTAACTGTAAGTGGCCAGACACTAATGGTACCCAGGTAACGACTAACATAGAGAAAGATGGAAGGCCTTCACCATGCTCTGAGAACCAGACCTTACATGAAATGGTAGCACATCTGTTTGAGCTGGATGATCTTGGGTCCACCTACCACACCTACCTTGCAGTTTATGCATTAGCTCACGCTTTGGATTCAATGATGTCATGTAAACCTGGACAAGGACCCTTCGTCAATGGAGAATGTGCTGATGTCAATAACATTAAACCTTGGCAGGTAAAAGAGTGATACCCAAATATAACACAACAAAATATGACACATAGTCACTCTCCACATGTATGGTGAAATTGGCTAAGGCCGAGCTTGATTTTAGTTTTCAGAAAGGCCACTGATGAAATCCAGCAAATACATATTTTACCATTCAAGCAAATTTCCCTTTCTTCTCTTCCTTAATGAAACTACAAATCAAACCCCCATGTTAATTATGAATCCTCATATTTGACAATTGTAAGGTATCTGCCTCACTGTGTATCTTCTTATTATCATGAGTGTGGCAGTACTTAATTTTAACTGGTGGTGTCAGGACCGCTAATCACCTTGTACATACAGCGGGGTCAGCTAGCTCCTTAATGACTCCTTGTCGAATCAAAAGAAGAATGAAAACACCGAAGAACCCTGTTGGGTCCGAGTTGTGGCAGAAATGGACCTCTAAGATGGCCGCCACAGAATCGCGGAGTAGCGGTCTAGTGTTTAGTGAAACACCGGTGCAGAATTGAGGTGACGCGCGCTCTCCCAAGTGATTGCGCACTTCACTAGAGTATCTACCGAGGAAGGTAGGGCGTTTTGAAGTTCCAAGTTCTGAGGAGAATTACTTGAGTTAAAGTGTGCCCCTGTTCAATAAACCTTCATTGGGCAGTCCGGAAGTCTGGAGTAGAAGTTACCGGAGTGAGAGTGGCGGAGCGGAGTCGTTGAGATTTGTCATCACAAGTAGCTGTGAAGTTCAACTGTCTAGTGTTAATCGTCGACGTTTCCTGAACCTTGAATGAAAAGCAAGGAAGAGAAAACAAGAGCTAAGTTACCATTGTTTATTTAAGAGCAAAAGTCTGTGAAATAAACAGCTGTCGTCTGATTCTTGTTGCAAGGAACTTACCTGAAAAAAAAAGGTGATCTTTTGAGACATTGTAAATACTGAAAACGATATCTGTGGAAAGAAAAGAAAGACGATAAATTGCTGTGAAGGTATAAATGTGTAAAGAGACTTACCTCATAAGGAACATTCTCTAGAGACATTGTTGTTTCCCTACAGCTGCTGTGAAAAGAAAAGAAAAAAGAATTCAAATCTCTAGTGTAACAAGAATAAAATAAAAAGATAAGAAGTCTGTTCTAGAAATAAATAGAAAGAAAAGACTCTTAAGGATTAACTAGAAGATGAATAAAACTAAACAAACTGGTAGGTAGAATAGAGTAAGAGTAGAGTAGGGAGTTTATCAAAGATAATTGTTCTGTGTTAGTTTCCTTAGGTCTCTTTGGCAAGTTGTTCTTCGAATGACGGACGGATGAGCCAGATAGGAAATCCGAAGGTCCAGAACCAGTCTCTTCTATTGTTTTTTATTATTTTATCCACTTCCCCTTTCCCCCTTTGGGTTTAATTAGAGACATGATTTAATTCTGACTCTGAGAGAACTTGAAGAGGGAGTTGGGAGCTAGCATCTTCTGTTCCCGTGCAAGTACTAGAAGACCAATCACTGGTAGGTCAACTTGGGTTCTGATAGAGTGAAGTGCCCACGTATTAAACTTGCTCCTGAACAGAATGACTGAGGGAATAAACTTACAGACCTTAGGAGCAGTGCTAGAAGCAATACAGAAGGAATTATGAGCAGTCAGAGAAGAAAATCAAAGTTTGAGACAGGAGGTCATTAATTCCCGAAAAGAAACAGCAGAATTAGCCCAGAGGGTGAGACAACCATTTCTTGCAGATAGGGAGAGCTCAGGCTCATCTACAGGAGAAGCAAATAGATTAACGAAACAAGTTATACATTCCTTGTCCCCTGTCATACCACTAGCTCCCCCAGAAAGATTCAGTGGAGATCCACAGAAGGCTCAGGTATTTATCACACAATGTTCCCTACATTTTATGTGTCGCTCTTCGATTTTTCCTGACGCGCAATCCAAGGTAGCTTTTGTTCTGTCATATTTAAGTGGCGATGGGGCTTCTTGGTCTATGCCATTGGTGTCTCGGGATGACCCTCTTTTGCAAAATTATGATGAATTTAAAAAAGAATTCTTACGAATATTTGATCGTCGAAGAATCTCCCAAGCAGTGGATAATGAGTTGTTGGAGTTAAGGCAAGGAAACAGAGATCGAGTTGCCTATCTGTCTCAGTTCAATAAGTTAGTAATGGAAACAGATTGGCCAGAGAGTAAGAGAGCAGCAATCTTTTATCGAGGTCTGAGAGACGAACTAAAAGATGGATTGGCGCAAATTCCAAATCGTCCCACAGAAGTTTCAGCCCTTATAGATCTAGTGTTGGAATTGGATTTTCGTCAAGGAGAGAGAAGAGGGGAAAGAAAATGAGAGTTTAGAAATATTGTTCCCCGATTTGATAGAATAAAATCTGAAACCTGAAAGGTCCTGGAAGGTTCACCAAGTCCTGAACCAATGCAAATTGGAACCATACGAGGCCTGCTGTCTAAGGAAGAAAAAGATAAGAGGAGGGCCAGTAATCTATGCATGTACTGCGGTTCTGGGAGGCATTTTGTGCGAAATTGTCCGAAAAAACCAAAAGGAATATTTAAGCCGAAGGAAAACTTGCAGCACCACCAGTAGGGGGAGTTGGACTGGTGGATGCGAGCAATGTTCCCTCTAATTATTTTCCTCTGTGTGCGGCAGAGTACGGTCTGTGTGCGCTGCAGCTAAGGCTATGTGCACCAAGAACCTGACCGCGTGTGTAGACCAGGGCTTTGAATGGGGTGAAAATACTTGGTGATCTTTCAATGGCGCGTAACCGATGTAATTAAAGGTGTCGCTTAAAAGCAATTATGCAAAAAATATGTGTATTGCATAGTGTGCCACCTTACTGATATTTTGCTGCTTCTGTCATTGCATCCAGATATATAATACAAGTAACATTACACCTATAAGAAGCCAAGACTATTGGCTTTGTCAATGGTTGTTAAGAAATAAAAAGCATTTTGGAACCATAGTTAGACCTATACAGTGTCATCATATATTGGACTCCCAATTTATATACTATCAACTCACGTCTTTCTGAACAATACCATTGGACCCGTCATATTGATGGACCAAAACACTCCAATGATGTGGTGCTCTGTAAATCATTTCAGGGTTAGAAGGGTGAGCTGGATTGGACCCTTCCATAAAATCGGAAATGGAGACTGTATTATTGCCATGTTTCAGCATCCAAATATGGTAAAGGCCTGCCTTTTTACCATTCAGCCCAGCCATCAACACCTTCATGATTTTGAGGAGAAGATTACAGCTGCCCCCTAGGCTACCCTTATAAACCTCCAGTACCAATCCTTTTTTGGTAACAGGGTCACCAACAATTCTTCCAACAAAGAAATCAAAGAGAGCTTATCTATACCCTCTTCAAAACGATTTGCTCTTCTCTGAAGCCTCGGTAAACAAGACTGACAGCAGGTGGACGCTGGGATCCTTGAGACATCAAGTTGGATGAGGGATTAAGATACAAGGGGTAGCAGCAGTGTCAGAAGCCAAGTGAAAGATGTATTGATAAGATTCTAAACATGAGATCTTGGAATGAGCAGGGTTCAAAAATAAAATTAGTAACAAGTAATGGCAAATGTATATTTACTCAGTGCAGCTGCTGTTTCTACAAGAAATGTGGCAGGCACAGAATTTTAATATTGATTGATGTGTCACAATATATTCTCCTGCAAAACTCTCACTCCAGGGGAGGGCCAAAGACAGCTTGGCAAAATTGATATCCATTACTGTCCCAGTGACTAAAGAAAATCTATACAAAACCCCCATTCTTTCAACCGGCTCTTTTGCAGATGGATATGAAGCAAACATTTGTATTGATAAACTTTTATGATCATGTTTTTAATAGTACAAGGTACAGAGACATGGAAGGCCTTGTTGCTGTGCTTGAGAATTCTGTAAAGGATATGAGCCAAATTGTATTTTTGTTTGGATGGGGGATTTTAATATTAATAAATGTCGATTTTCAGGTTTCGACATTTGTGGTTATGCTGATAATTTCGGAACCAATCAGGGGGCCCCGCCAAGGTTACCGGAAGAATGCTTGCCTTTAGAATACCAGGCGGCGCGGAGTCATCTCAGAGGCACTTTAGAATACCAGACAGCGCCTCAGAATCCCAGGCAGCGCTGTGTCACCTCCGAGGCGCTTTACAATTCAAGATAGCGCTGTGCCATCTCCGAGGCGCTTTACAATGCCAGGTGGAGCTATGCCATTTCAAAGTACTAGGTGGCATTGCGCCATGTCAAAGCATGTGGCACGCATCCCGAGAAGGCCAGGAAGATTGAAGAAACCAGTCAAGAGCTTGGTTCAAAGGGAGGGTTTGGTGGCTGTTGCTAGCGCGAGACCTCTTGGAAGTTCAAGAGATGAACGCGCCTGCTGAAGAGATTGGGCCCCTCTTGCTGGTTGAGTCCGGGCAGGGCTAAATCTACCTTTCATCCTCCCCAAGTCGAAAAAAATTAACATTTTTGATTTGAATGTATTTTTAGTCATATTTGTGTAATAAAGATTAGACCTGCCTGATGTGGGCATTATAGTTCTGTATAACAGATAACTTGAAAAGAGGTGGTATTTCTGTCCTAAAATCAATGCATCGTTTATTAAGTAAGTTTGATACTGAAGCATGTAAACTCTGTAAGATAGCCAGTGAGGTTACTGTAGCGCATTGAGGCACGCCATACTGTAGTTATGTAGTGCTTCCTCCGTGGGGGTTGGGGCTGTGGATGGAATAGTGCGTGTCTGGCCGGTGACGTAAGTGGGTAGTTTTTGCTGCTCTCTTCTCACTGTGCACTCTCGTGAGTGAGGTGAGACGGAGGGAAGGCAGGACACTTAGGCATTAGTATGCTAGTGCCTAGAGTCTAGGCACTAGATGGAGAAGTGCGATTATAGTGTGGCCTTTGTGGGAAGGACGCAAGAGTGTGTGTCCTTGGCAGAGACAGCTCAAAGCACATCACACCAAGCATGCAACAGCCCCAACTCCTGGGTGTAGGAGACAGGTGTGATAAAGATGTGTGGTGAAGGTGGGCACCTACTGTCTCCAAAGATGTCTGCACAGAGCGTGCATACATTATTGTCACCCTTCACGTCACTTCCTCTCTCTTTCGATGTCTCTCTCACGTCTCTAGTGTGCACCAGAACCCTTCCCTGAGTGCGCCTGGAGTAAACATAGCATTTTATAGCATTTTGTGCCCAGACAGTAACCATTATAGGTGCACAAGGGACAGGGAGAGAAAGTGAGTGAAAAGAGAACGAGAAGGGAGAGAGAGACAAGTATGGTGGGAGGGCAGTGAGAAAGAAGAATGGAGGAGGAGAGAATTGAAGAAAGAAGGGGTGGGAAACAAACAGCTAAAGGGGCCAATGTCATCTGCCTTCAGCCCGCACGGGCTTTTAGCCGCTGTCGAGATGCGTTCCCGCAGGTGTAGTTTCACTTTTGAATTTGTTCGTTAGGTTTGTATAATTCTCGTGCGTGCTGTCTTTCCCTGTCACTCTCTGTCACTGTTTCATTCTTCTTTAGCCCTTCCAAGTGTCACGCATCAGGCGTGAGACTATCGCATTTCAGTGCGGTGGTCCGCATCACCGCACTGAAATGTAAAGTCACGCATTATAGCACCTCTCACAGTTGTCAAGCCGAGTGTCTATGATGTATATACACCATGCTGAAAGCTGTGAGAGTGGTGGGCGATGCTCCCGGCATACTTAGGAGCTGGCTGGGCTCATCTGCGCTAGCGCTGCTACAATGCAACACTACAGCCGCACGATAAATTTGACATCAGAGTAGTTACTGTCAGTGCACCCAATGGCTACTGTGAAGACAGTGTGTGAGTTTTTTAAAGAGGAATTTTGTACCAACACTCCCGCTGATCAACCCATGCACAAGAGACATTTCCACGCACGTGCCATTACTGTGTTTGCTTCTTGGATCCCTGGTGCTGCAACCCAGGGCCGAATGCTGGGACTGCCTGGCTGGCGCTCTTCCAGTGACCCGCAGGTTTCAGCCATGTCAGAATTGAGCGTTATCTGTCTTGTGGCTCATTACGAGTTTCCCAATATCATATTGAAATATTTTCACACCTGTTATTATCGTTACCATGGGGGGGTGGTAATTACTACGAGCAATATTACTTCATCGCTTCGAGCTTTCCATTTGGAACGAGGCATAATATAAGTGTGAATTGTGCACTGATTCCTACATGGTTCGCCCTTTTCTAAGCAGTTTTCGCAGATCACATTTTTTTACTTGACGAATATCTTTAACTTCCAATGAAAAAAGTTTAGGTGGCCACAAGATCTTGCCAAATCTCAGTATCTATTTAAGCAAATTGGCTGCATTTGGGGCAGGTAAAGGCTTTCAAATAGTTCTTATGCACAGAACTACACCCACGCAGCCTCTGTTTGTTTGTACCTGTGTTTTTTAATTCATAGGCCTTTAATATGCCTGCATTTGCCCAGAAGTAGTCTGCTGGCGATCTGATGTAGATTTATTGTTCAAGCATTGTTTACCTCTGGTTTTAGTTGCAATAAAATGAGACATAAATATACGGTCGTTGGTAGAACTGTATCTGGGGTAACATCCAAATACTTGAAGCAAACATAAAAAAGAATCGGCCATTTAAATAGTGTAGAAATGATAATGTGTATCCATGCATATAATACATGTTGTGTTTTTAAATGTACCCATTACATTTTAAACTAAAAGGCACTGCCAACGAGGGCTAACCAGTATGCTACTTTCGGCTTAGTTTTTAATTGAGAGCTTATTTCGTGTTATTTTGTATTTTCTCTTTAGTTTTGATTTTACAAATCGAATTGTTTCTCTTTTGGGTTTTGCTTAGAGACTGCTGAAAACGCAGCAAAACGTGTGTGAAGTAAAAAGCTGGCAATGAGCATCCTCTGACAGCCTGGAATTTCTGACAGACTGACAAAAATACTAAATGTTCCCAAATAATCATGCTCACAACACTTTGAGTTATTTAGTTGAATATGCTGCCCGCCCCCAAAACTAGTGCCGCCTAGCTCCGCCACTGGTGTCACTCCTAGTCATTGAAATGTCACTCATAATTCATCTGAAAATATGGCTATGTCACACATAGCAATCTGAAACCTTGGAAGCTATGCTTCTTGCTGTCTGCCTCGGGTTCTCTCTCTCCATCTCGTTGCCTCTGTCTCGCAGGCTCGCTCTGCACCCTCGTACTTTCCCTCCCCCTCACGTCACCCTCCCACCTCAGGCTCCTGTCTACACACCTGTCCGTATGAGCTGCAAATGTTTATTTAAAGACTAGTCTTTCACGGATCATTTCTACAGCGCTTAACTGAAGAAATGCATTTCAAAAGTGTCTTGTTTTCGAGCGAGTGGAGAGTGTCGCATTAAGGCAGCTGCTGATTTCTATGGGTGACCGTTCATCTCTCCTTTACAGGACAGCTGGAGGAAGGCAACAGGAGGGGTCACAAGCAGCCCCGCAAATGAGCGCAATTAAGAAAAGAAAAGCAAAGTCAAACACGACGTGTGTTTTATCACACGTCGTGTTTGACACACTGCATTCTTTTTCTTACAGTGCACAGCTGCGGGGTTGATTGTGACCCTTTGAGTTAGTATTCGCGTTATTCACGTTAATTGCACGAACACTAATTCAAAGGACCACAATCAGCCCCCCAGCTGTGCCCTGTAAGAATCGTCGTCTCCCGCAACGAGGAAATGGCAGTGTTTCGCGCCGTTCGCATTGTAAAAGAGACGGCACGAACGGTGTCGCAGGAGTGCGCGCTAAATACAGCACTCTGCGCGCTTAGGGGGACTTCTGTGCGCGCGCGCTCACCCGCGCAGCTTGTTGGGAACAGTGGATGCGAGTCAAGAGTCAACTCCAAAAGAGCATCAAGTGACCAATACTCTACAATCATCTTCGCCGCATTTAATACTATCGATGACAATAAAGTTTCGACAAATCACTATGACAGGAGTTGCCGTAATGGTTGACTCCGGAGCCACTTGCAATTTTTGTGAATTGAAATTTGCGGCAAAGGTGGGTTTGAAGGCAATTCCCAATGCTAAGAGCGAACCAGTCTGAGCGGTGGACGGGACAAATTTCTCTTCAGGTCCAATTGTGAGTCACACCGAACTGATACAAATGATTGGAGAAGACGGGCACAGAGAAGAAATTCATTGTAATCTAATGTATGCGCCTCAGTTTCAGTTATTACTAGGGCTTCCTTTGCTTACGGAGCACAATCCAGTCATCAATTGGAGTGCGCTAACGATCGAAATGAACTCGACGTATTGCAAAGAAAATTGTTTTGAAGAAAAAGAAGAAATAAATGATGAAAACCCAGTGCACTCATTATGTTCTGCGGAGGTTTCGGTGTGTGTAATTAATTCAGAACAGATACCACCAGAATATCGAGAATATGAAGATGTGTTCAACGAACAAGAAGCTGAACAATTGCCACCACATCGTGTTTACGATTGCAAGATAGACTTTGAACTGGGTTCTAACATGCATTGTAGTCGAGTCTATGCCTTAACAGAAAAAGAACACCAACATTTGAAAGAGTATATAGACAAATACTTGGCAAACGGTTTTATTCGACCCTCCCAATCGCCGGTGTCCTCGCCTCTGTTTTTTGTGCCGAAGAAAGAACAAGGAGAATTGCGAACGTGCATAGACTATCAGGCCATTAACAGAATCACAAAGAAAAATCGGTACCTGCTCCCTCTCATGTCGGTCCTGTTCGACCAGGTGAAAGGGGCGCAAATTTATACGAAGCTGGACTTAAGAGGAGCTTATCACTTGATCCGAGTCAGAGAGGGTGATGAGTGGAAGACGGCCTTTAGGACTCGATTCGGATTGTTCGAATATCAGGTTATGCCCTATAGATTATGCAATGCTCTGGCTGCCTTCCAACATTTTATAAACGATGTCCTCAGTGAATTTATCGACCAATGTGACATTGTATACATAGACGATATCTTGATCTACTCAGCCAACACCAATGAACATCAAGAACAAGTCCGGAAAATATTACAAAGACTTCGAGAAAATAGACTATTTGTCAAGCTGGAAAAATGTGCCTTTAACGTCTCTCAGGTGGAATTCTTGGGTTTAGTGATCTCTCCATCTGGAATAAACCTGGATAAGTGGAAGATTCAAGCTGTCCTAGAGTGGAAATCTCGAGCGAGTGTCAAGGAGGTACAAGCGTTTATAGGCTTTGTGAACTTCTATCGAAGATTCATCAGTGAATTCTCCCGAAGAATACTACCACTCACTCGACTTATGAAGAAAGGAGTGCATTTTGAATGGACAAACGAGGCAGAGGAGGCTTTTAAGGATTTGAAAAGGGAATTTACCTCAGCACCCATTCTTCTTCACGCGGACCCAACTGAACCTTTTTATGTTGAAACAGGTGCCTCAGACCTGGCAGTCGGAAAGAAACAAGGAGACAGGTCAACTGCACCCAGTGGCCTACAGGTCTAGAAAATTGACACCAGCAGAAATAAACTATACAATAACGGAAAAAGAACTGTTGGCAATAAAAGACGCCTTCAGGGAATGGAGGCATTACCTAATGGGAGCTCACCATATAGTCACAGTCTTTACAGATCACCCTAATTTAAAGTTCTTGAAGTCGGCCTGAACACTGACTCCTCGACAACTTCGTTGGTCGTTGTATTTTGCTGACTATGATTTTGTGATAACATACAGACCTGGAGCCCAAAATGGAAAAGCGGACGCCTTGTCACGAATGGGAACTGGAGAGGAAAAGCATTTGTTGAAAACTCAAGCAAATATTCCAGATTCTAAAATAATTTGTGCAGTATGTTCCGTGAATATGAAGGAGCAGATCATCCAAGCCTTAAGTTCGGACAAACTACAAGATTGGGCCCAACAAGAAGATGAAAGAGAAATTCTCAATGATTTGTCTTATAGAGGAGGAGCCTTGTACCTGCCAACACAGAGTTTGCGAGATCAAGCCTTACATGAATGTCATGATGATCTTTTAGCCGGGCATAAGGGAGAACTCAAGTTTGCAGACTTAGTAAAGAGAAAATATTGGTGGTCACAAATGAATAAGGACATCGAGCAATATGTAAAGACCTGTGAGATTTGCGCTCAGGGAAAATCAGAACGTCAAGCTCCTAAAGGCTTACTACAGCCAATGCCTACACCTCCTTTCCCTTGGCATACAATCACCTTAGATTTAATAACTGACTTACCATTGTGCCAGGGAGTAAACACAGTTTTAGTTGTGGTCGGTGCATTCACTAAAATGGCGCATTTTGTAGCTTTAAAAGGGATTCCAACAGAAAAACAGCTAGCTAGCCACTTCAGCACACAATAGTAAAGTTGCATGGATACCCAAGGTTATCATTTCTGATCGAGGAACACACAATTTTTGTCCCATTTTTGGAAGGCTTTTGTAAAGGGTTTGGGAATTGAGGCACGATACTCCACTAGCTATCATCCCGAGACTGATGGTCAGACTGATAGGGTGAACCAGGATCTAGAGCAGTACCTCAGGTTATTTTTGTTAAAAAATGACAGGGAATGGCCAGACTATTTATGGGCAGCCGAGTTTGCTCACAATAATGCAAAGAATGTATCCACAGGATATTCTCCGTTTTACTTGAATTATGGAAGACATTTGAATTCCATGGTTCAGCAAACTGAGATTTCAGTTCCAGCAGTAAAGGATTTAGTATCTCACTTGAATTTGGTTAAAAAAAACTGCTTCGAGAAACCTAGAACAGGCCAAAGAAAGGTATAAAACCTATGCTGACAAGAAAAGGAAGGAACCTCCCCCCTTGGAGATTGGAAATGAAGTGTGGTTGAATACCAAGAATCTTAGACTGAAGGGTAATCGAAAATTTCAGCCCCGCTTTATTGGTCCTTATCCAATTGAAGAACAGGTGAACCCAGTAACATATGAACTAAAGTTACCAGTAAAACTAAAAATTCACCCTGTGTTCCATGTTTCTCTGTTGAATAAGGCTTCTGCAGGGCTGAGAAAAGAGTTACCTCCAAAACCTTTTCAACTGGAAACTGGAATGGAATTTGAAGTGAAGGAAATTTTAGACTCCAAAATAGTTAAGGGAAGGCTATATTATCTGGTGGACTGGAAGGGCTATGGTCCAGAAGATTGATCTTGGGAATTGGAGTCAGATGTTCATGCACCCAGATTGACAAAACTCTTTCATCAACGATTTCCCACCAAACCAAGAGTTGGAGAGCCTTCTTTGATGAGGGGTACTGTCAGGACCGCTAATCACCTTGTACATACAGTGGGGTCAGCTAGCTCCTTAATGACTCCTTGTCGAATCAAAAGAAGAATGAAAACACAGAAGAACCCTGTTTGGTCCGAGTTGTGGCAGAAATGGACCTCTAAGATGGCCGCCACAGAATCGCGGAGTAGCGGTCTAGTGTTTAGTGAAACACAGGTGCACAATTGAGGAGACGCGCGCTCTCCCAAGTGATTGCGCACTTCACTAGAGTATCTACCGAGGAAGGTAGGGCGTTTCTAAGTTCCAAGTTCTGAGGAGAATTTCTTGAGTTAAAGTGTGCCCCTGTTCAATAAACCTTCATTGGACAGTCCGGAAGTCTGGAATAGAAGTTACCGGAGTGAGAGTGGCGGAGCGGAGTCGTTGAGATTCGTCGTCACAAGTAGCGGTGAAGTTCAAATGTCTCGTGTTAATCCTCGATGTTTCCTGAACCTTGAATGAAAAGCAAGGAAGAGAAAACAAGAGCTAGTTACCATTGTTTATTTAAGAGCGAAAGTCTGTGAAATTAACAGCTGTCGACTGATACTTGTTGCAAGAAACTTACCTGCAAAAAGAAAGGTGATCTTTTGAGACATTGTGAATACTGAAAACGATATCTGTGGAAAGAAAAGAAAGAAGATAAATTGCTGTGGAGTTATAAATGTGTAAAGAGACTTACCTCATAAGGAACATTCTCTAGAGACATTCTTGTTTCCCTACAGCTGCTGTGAAAAGAAAAGAAAAAAGAATTCAAATCTCTAGTGTAACAAGAATAAAATAAAAAGATAAGAAGTCAGTTCTAGAAATAAATAGAAAGAAAAGACTCTTAAGGATTAACTAGAAGATAAATAAAACTAAACAAACTGGTAGGTAGAATAGAGTAGAGTAGGGAGTTTATGAAATGAATGAAACTTATATAGCGCACGACTTACCCTGGGGCATCTCCGCGCTTGCTTAGGGAACCCGTCCTGGTATTCCCCTGTGAGTTAACCCTGGCAGGGTATCCGCAAGGTGAAAGCCAGGCATCCCACCACGAGGGGCCGTTGTGGAGATTAAGCAAGCTATTGCCCAGAGTCGCAGAGTGTGAACCCGTGAGTCGAGAAGGCACCGGAGCGAGAATTAACGAGTCCGTGGAATTATTGAGCCCAAGACCCGCCGAGGCGGGGAATTGAACCCTGGTCCAGGGCCGAACTCAAGCTCCAGGTCTGCCGCCCCTAACCCCTGAGCCACACTTCTCCACACAGTTTATCAAAGATAATTGTTCTGTGTTAGTTTCCTTAGGTCTCTTCGGCAAGTTGTTCATTGAATGACGGACGGAAGAGCCAGATAGGAAATCCGAAGGTCCAGAACCAGTCTCTTCTATTGTTCTTTATTATTTTATCCACTTCTCCTTTCCCCCTTTGGGTTTAATTAGATACATGATTTAATTCTGACTCTGAGAGAACTTGAAGAGGGAGTTGGGAGCTAGCATCTTCTATTCCTGTGCAAGTACTAGAAGACCAATCATTGGTAGGTCAACTCGGGTTCTGACAGGTGGTTTCGGGTGCTCGGCACTGGCAGTCGATTATCAGCACCGGCTCTAGTAGAAGTCCACCACATACCGCAGCTCTATGTTTAATTTTGAGATGAGCACAATAACAGGGTGTAATAAATCTAAATATATTAAAATAGAACATTATCTGCAACTCATGCAATTATTATCACCAACTCGGACGTGTTTCCGTCAACTCTAAGAATTGCTTTCAGGCCGATACTGGCCCTGGGAAATCTTGACTGCTTTCAGTGTTTCTGCCTGGAACACTTACCTTGCTCATCGTTCGCAATATCTTCTGTTATCTTAGACCTAATTAAATAGGCCAGACCAGTCTTCTTGTACACCCTATACTGCGCCCACTATACTCCTTTGGAGCGCAACTCAGTGTAGCCACCAAACACTATTGTGAGGATACTCACCTTAATGAGCCCTGACGAAGTTCTCCATGTGAGAAGGAAACGCGTTGGCTGAGTATAAAGCTCCTATTTCGTGGGAATTAACCGATTGGAAATAAAGACTTGGTTTGAAACATAATATTGATTCTCTGGACTTCATTACTTGGCGCATGCCCACCCCTTGCCATGCCATTATTAATGGTTTGGATGGCATAGAGAAGGCTGAATTATCACACTTTTAGGATTGTAGTTGTGTTGATACCGTCACTGCACAGCTAACAGGGGCAATGGTTGGTGTTGTTTGGGGTGGCCTCCAGAAAAGGACCCTGGCACTTACATTTTTACAAGTTAAGCACTTGAGTAAGGCCTTCTTTTTCGGTTGTGATACCATATGGTGCACTTGTGCTTCTACGCATATTGCTAGCCATGTCTGCCCAATATGCACAACCCTCCCAAACCAACAAATAATTTTTTAGCCTGAGAAATTGTCAGAAACTGAGCTTCATAATAGCTCTCCGTAAGAACACCCGAAATGCAGAGTTGATGTTTGGAGAATTATTGTCATCATGTAACCTTGGGCTGGATGTAGGCTTTTCCTGATAATAAAAAGGATTGCCCAGGATTAAAGAACATTTCTCAAAGTGTTAAGTGAATCTCTTGATTTCCGAATGCTTATCAATTTTTCTTCCAAAAATCATTTTACTGACTTCTAAAATATAATTATTCTTTTTACAATTGTACCCCAGATATCATCCAGTGGTCATGCACCACTGATCTCCAAACTTGTGGTACTGCATGGAAGTAACTCAGGGGTTGTCAGAGGTTATATCTGAGACCCAAAACCTGCCTCTAGATACCCCTGGAACTGCTCTTAAGGCATTTGGCTTCTGGGGTTCAAAAGAAAAAATAGGAGAAGAGCTATTACACTCTTTTGTCTAGTTATGTAGAAACAACAAAAGCTCAAGGTTAAGAGTCACTGGAGACTGCCAAGAGTTTCCCTTAACATTGTTACAATTTTTCCTGGCATCATGCAGTTCACATTCTGCCCCAGGAAGCTTGCATCCAGTGGCACGGAGATTGGGTGAAACATGTGAACAAGTGTGCCTTCTTCAATATAAAATGTGTGACAATACAGAGGGATATAGCCCATGTAGAGTCTCCGTCTCCGGAGCAGGGTCTGCCCAGCACAATGCAGCTCTGGGCAATAGCTCGCTTAATCTTCCCAACGGCCCCCAGCGCCAAGATACCCCTTCAGGGGTGATTCGTGCGCTATACAAGTACTGGATTTACATTTTTACATTTTTTAGAGTCTGAAGATGCCTTTTCTATAAGTCAGAGAGAGTCAGTGTGGGGGCAAAAATAATATTAGGCTTATTTATGAGAGCCTTTCATTACTTGTGTACCAGGTACAAGTGGTACATGTGTGACGCAGGTCTCTCATAAAGATTTATGAAGCCATCTTCCTTGGCTTTGAGTAGACTCATGAACATGAGTAAGGTGACGTAGTGCAAATCGCTGCTTTGCCTCACTTTGAGCCCCGGAGGCGTTCTATTGGTGTTAGATTTTCCCATGCAAAACCCATGGAATTAGATGCTGTCCAATAGTTACCACTGCGCCTCCTGGCCTGGTCACCCCCACGCTCCTGTGCCTTCCTGCCAGCCCCAGCCTCCGAGGACCGTCGAGCACACCAGCCTTCCGCCACCCCAGCCACCCGAGGGCCGCCGAGGCCGCGCCAGATTTTCCCGCCGCCCTAGCCCCGCCCCCCCCGCCAGCTGATTGGCTCCCGCCCCCCCCCGCAGACCCTCCCGACCGGCTCCCTTATTAAGGGGAGCCCAACCAGAGCCAGGGAGTGACCACTGCGCCTCCTGGCCTGGTCACCCCCACGCTCCTGTGCCTTCCTGCTCAGCCCCAGCCTCCGAGGACCGTCGAGCACACCAGCCTCCCGCCACCCCAGCCACCTAAGGGGCCGCCGAGGCCGCGCCAGATTTTCCCGCCGCCCTAGCCCCGCCCCCCCGCCAGCCGATTGGCTCCCGCTCCCGCCCCCCCGCAGACCCTCCCGACCGGCTCCCTTATTAAGGGGAGCCCGACCAGAGCCAGGGAGTGACCACTGCGCCTCCTGGCCTGGTCACCCCCACGCTCCTGTGCCTTCCTGCTCAGCCCCAGCCTCCGAGGACCGTCGAGCACACCAGCCTCCCGCCACCCCAGCCACCCGAGGGCCGCCGAGGCCGTGCCAGATTTTCCCGCCGCCCTAGCCCCGCCCCCCCGCCAGCCGATTGGCTCCCGCTCCCGCCCCCCCGCAGACCCTCCCGACCGGCTCCCTTATTAAGGGGAGCCCGACCAGAGCCAGGGAGTGACCACTGCGCCTCCTGGCCTGGTCACCCCCACGCTCCTGTGCCTTCCTGCTCAGCCCCAGCCTCCGAGAACCGTCGAGCACACCAGCCTCCCGCCACCCCAGCCACCCGAGGGCTGCCGAGGCCGTGCCAGATTTTCCCGCCGCCCTAGCCCCACCCCCCGCCAGCCGATTGGCTCCCGCTCCCGCCCCCCGCAGACCCTCCCGACCGGCTCCCTTTTTATGACGTCCCCAGAGCGACAGCGCAGCGGACGCGCGCAGCGGGAGCGCCGATTGAATGCCGAAGGCACGCCAAAGGTAAGCCCGTCCGCGCCTGGACCGCGCCCAGTGCCAGGACCTCTGGCCCCCGCAGACCCCAGCCCACCCGCCGGACGTACGACGCCGCCACCCTCAACGCACTCAACATCGGCCGAATCCCGGGATGCTACCGAGCCACCCCGAGACGAACCCACGGACCCTTCAGCTGCCACGCCTGCAAGTTCACCTGCATCCGGACCTGCCCCGCACCAGCACCCGCCAAGCCGAACACCAGCAGCAACCACCTCAAGTGCATCCTACTCAACACCCGCTCCGTCCACAGACACGCCATCGAACTCTGGAACCTCCTCGACACCACAGCTCCTGACGTCGCCTTCCTCACAGAAACCTAGATGAACGACTCCTCAGCCCCCGACATCGCCATCGCCATCCCAGAGGGCTACAAGATCACCCAAAGAGACTGCGGCAACCAGACTGGAGGAGGCATCGCAATCATCGACAGAGACACCATCCGCATCGCGACCAACACCGATGACACCCTGACAACCGCCGAACACCTGCACTTCCAGATCCACACGGACCCCAAAACCACCCGCAGAGGCACCCTCATCTACCGACCCCCGGGACCACGCACACAATTCAACGAAGACATCGCCGACTTCATCAGCCCACACGCCCTCCCCTCCGCTGACTTCATCCTCCTGGGGGACATCAACTTCCACCTGGAGAACCACAATGACCGCAACACCACCACCCTGCTTGACAACCTCGCCATCCTCGGACTCAAGCAGCTGGTGACCACCCCCACCCACGTTGCCGGACACTCTCTCGACGCTGTCTTCTCATCCAGCAAGGACATCGTCTTCAGCCACGCCACCAGACTCCACTGGACGGACCACAGCTGCGTCCACTTCACCTTCAGAAGATCCACGATCCACCACCACCAGCAACAGGTTGCTCGAAGAAAGTGGAACAAGATCACAGCAGACCAGCTCGCCGCTTCCCTGAGCCAGCACCCTCTCACCAGCTCAGCGAACCCCAGCCAGGCCGCCGACAACCTCACGAAGTGGATCAGCAACTGCGCAGACGACCTCCCCCCACTGAGGACCCCACCTAGCCGACCCGGCAGCAAGAAGGCCCCATGGTTCACCGACGAACTCAAGAGCTCCAAGAAGAACTGCCGAGCCCTTGAGAAAGCCTGGAGAAGGGAGCCAACACCGGACAACATGACCACCCTCAAGCTCGCCACCCGGATGCACCATCAACTGATCCGCGCCACCAAGAAAACAGCATTCAAGGACCGGCTGGACAACAACGCACACAACTGCAAGGAACTATTCAACATCGTGAAAGAGCTCTCCAACCCCAACGCCGGAATCAACGACATCACCCCGTCGCAAGACCTCTGCAACTCCCTCGCCTCCTACTTCCACAACAAGATCGCTGACATACACAACAGCTTCAGCCCACAAACAGCGCTCCCCACGACCGCACCAACGCCCCCTACCATCACCCTCAGCGCCTGGACCCAGATCAACACAGAAGACACCATCTGCACGATGAACTCTATCCACTCCGGATCTCCGACCGACCCCTGCCCTCACCACATCTTCAACAAGGCCGACGCTGTCATCGCACCCCACCTGCGGGACATCATCAACACCTCCTTCGACACCGCCACCTTCCCTGAGAGCTGGAAGCGCTCTACTAAAGAAACCAACAGCGGACCCCACCGAACTCAAGAATTACCGCCCCATCTCGCTCCTCCCGTTTCCAGCCAAAGTCATCGAGAAGACCGTCAACAAGCAGCTGGCCGCCTTCCTCGAGACGAATGGATCCCTCGACCCCTCACAGTCTGGCTTCCGAGCCAACCACAGCACCGAGACCGCCCTCATCGCTGCCACCGATGACATCCGAGCCCTGCTGGACAACGGTGAAACAGCGGCCCTCATCCTCCTAGACCTCTCCGCGGCATTCGACACTGTAGACCACCGCACCCTAGTGCAGCGCCTCAGCAACATCGGAATCCAGGAAAAGGCCCTGGAGTGGATCATCTCCTTCCTCGCTGGAAGGACACAGAGAGTACGCCTACCACCGTTCAGATCTGCAGCCACGGAAGTCATCTGCGGCGTTCCTCAGGGCTCCTCACTCAGCCCCACCCTCTTCAACGTCTACATGAGCCCCCTTGCGGCCATCGCACGCCAACACAACCTCAACATCATCTCCTACGCCGACGACACCCAGCTGATCCTCTCCCTGACCAATGACCCCGCCGCCGCCAGAACCAACCTCCACGAAGGGATGAAAGATGTAGCCGAGTGGATGACGACCAGCCGCCTGAAGCTGAACTCAGACAAGACGGAAGTCCTCATCCTGGGCTCCTCGCCCTCCGCCTGGGACGACTCCTGGTGGCCCCCCGCCTGGGCACCGCACCCAAACCGACAGACCACGCACGCAACCTGGGCTTCATTCTGGACTCCTCCCTCTCCATGACCAGACAAGTCAACACCGTCTCCGCGTCCTGTTTCAACATCCTGCGCATGCTACGGAAGATCTTCCGGTGGATCCCCACCGAGACCAGGAAGACGGTCACCCAGGCCCTCGTCACCAGCCGACTGGACTACGGCAACGCCCTCTACGCCGGAACCACCGCCAAGCTCCAGAAGAGACTCCAGCGGATCCAGAATGCCTCAGCCAGACTCATCCTCGACATCCCCCGACGCAGCCACATCTCCGGACATCTGAGAGACCTGCACTGGCGCCCCGTCAACAAGAGAATCACCTTCCGTCTCCTCACCCACGCACACAAAGCCCTACACGGCCAAGGCCCGAGCTACCTCAACAACCGCCTCAACTTCTACGCTCCCAAACGCCAGCTCCGATCGACCAACCACGCCCTCGCCGCCGTCCCTCGCATCCGAAGAGCGACAACAGGAGGAAGGTCCTTCTCCTACCTGGCCGCCAAGACCTGGAACACCCTCCCGACCGACCTTCGCCTGACCCAAGACCACCTCTCCTTCAGGAAGAAGCTCAAGACCTGGCTGTTCGAGCAGTATCGGCACCCCCTCCCCCCCCCCCATGCGCCTTGAGACCCTCCGGGTGAGTAGGGCGCTCTATAAATGCCTTGGTTGATTGATTGATTGATTGATAGTTACAAATTGATGTAACCTGAGGAGTCTGGGGAATCGCCAAATCCATCCGCCACATGAGGTGAGGCATAGCAAGAAGAAATATCTTGATATCTCCTTATTCTTTCCTTTTTCCATGTGTCCTGCATTCTTCAGGCCACATAAACTTGCCTACAATGGAGGTACACTTGCACCCTGGTGCAATGATGCCTACATTGGTGCTATGTGGTCATAATGGAGCCAGCACAAGTAGAAAGAACAGAAATGCCCTGTATTGCTGCCCTTTAACTGTGGCATAGAGCTGCACAGCAAGGTGCCTTGCTGTCCTACACCAAAATACAATAAATGAAGCCCTAGGAGAATGTGCTTCAATCTTTGTGGGCCATGAATACATATAATTGTCTACAAACAATTGCTTTAGCATCCAAGGAGTGCTGATGACAGATTTGCTACACAGAATGGAACTTCAGGAGGTTCCTGTCTTCAGAGTGGTCACTGCTCATTGATGTCATAGGCATGCAAAGGCGGGGATTTTTAGTGAGTGTAGTCAGCCACTGCACTGTTCACTTATGCTGGAAGTGGGATGTGACCTGACATTGCTCATAGACCTGCCTTTTAGATAATGACGCCTCATTATATTGTGTCTGGAATAGGTGGTGGGGTATGTGACCAAAAGGTCAGGGCTTGATATGCATGTAACATATTTTGTGCATTTCATCATAGGTATTTTCAAATGCATTTTATTTTACATATTTGTAAATTAATATGTAGTATTCTGTATTGTGTGTATAATAATATACTATTCCTTTGTTATAAAAGAAAACACTGACTGGACAAAGATTTATGGAGTGTTCTCTGTTGCATGCAAGCAATTTGGGGTATTAGCACACACCGCCTTCCCTAAGTTGGCCTTGGAATGCATTCCTTTGCTACCCGGGGAGATTCAGGAGTCACAATAGGGCACTTAGGCACAGATTTATTCTACGTTTGTGCTGTTGTTGACAACAAAAAGGCTTTCATAATATTTACAATGCCAAACAAGTGGCAATTTGCACCACCTTGAGTGGCTTTTTAAAGACATGCAACACAACATAGCTGCTTGCTCTGTGTTATGTAACGTTTCAAGCTGGTAGGCATTCGATAGGTGGAGCTTGGTCATTCTCACACATCCCTCCATGGATTTCAGAGCATTCTCAGTTTTACTTAAGCAAGTAGAACTGGGAATGCTTTAAAATGCTACGCCTTCCATCATCAGTGAAAGAAGGAGAACTATATTTATTTCTCCTTGTTATTTTCTCTTTACGTGTGTTATGTATTCTGCCGCACACACAGAAATAGGAAAATGTCTCTAAAGATTGTTTTTGGACAGGAAGGGGTACCTCTGTCACAAAATAGTCTTGCTTGTAAGACAGGCACCCTCGCACTACGGTGCAAGTGTGACTGTTGGCCCTAGGTGCACGCAGTACGCCAGTTCAAGGAGAGAGCAGACATGCTCTATATCTCTCTAAATATAAAGGTCCTCATTTACAAGCATCCTGTGCCAATGTTGCATCACTTTTTTTTATGATGGTCCGGGTGTTCAGGCCTCTAAATCATATGCATGAGGCAACGCAATGCCACCATGCTTAGCTATGCATGGTCTCCTAGATATGGATTAGGGGAAGGCAGTGCGAAATGCTGCCTTGCCTTACTGTATCTAAAGGAGGCACTCCATGGGCGTTGCGGTGGGTGTTCCTGCTCAACACGCATGGATTCTGAGGCTGCCACAAATTTACAACATCACCTAAACATGAGCCAGCACCAAAAACTTCCAGAGCAGGCAAATGAGGAGAACTGTTTACATTTCTCCACTTTCCACATGTGCTACCTTCTGCAGCACACACAGAATGAGTAAAACACCTCTTGTGCCCCTTTCTGCAGGAAAACAATGATATCAACAACTTAGACACCTGTAAGCCATGGTACAAGGGTGCCTGCTTTGGGGCTCAACTGCAAATTGTGCACATGTGCTGGCTGAAAGGATAGGATTGCACAGTATCTTATAAATTGGGTGCATCCCTGTCCTTTTGAATTGGAGTAGGGGAGCGCAGCATATTGACTTGTGGCACTGCCATATGCCAATTCTTTGTAAAGAAGACCCAAAGTATTTCTGCTCTCTCCCTATCACACAACGCAGTGCAGAAGCTTTGCGTGCTGTCCTTGGTACTTGAACATTTAGTATATTTGCCACCTGGATCCCTATAAATGGAAGTTTGCAGACATATTACTTGTGAAGGGCTCACATCCTTTCTTAACCACTTTCCTACAAGGATTACAATATTGCCATATCATCACATCATTATTGTAATTGCTGCTTAAGGGCACGGAAAGAGCAAGAGGTAGGCACTAGGGTGAGGCAGAGTGAGGCGAATACTTAAAACAGAACCTGGTGCAGTCAGTTCCACTATGAGAGAGTGTACAACAGGGTTAGTCTGGCAAGCCCAAGGGCATAGATATCTGTGGTGCAGCAGGTAAGGTGGCACTGGGGCTCAGAGGACTGAGGGGCCAACTTCACTCCAAAGACCACTGCTTTTCCAACCCAAACAAGGGGCCAGGGAGGCCAAGTTACCAGCTTCCATTAGGGCCCATGGCCAACTCACATGACTTGACCTAATGGGCTAGCACATTTAGGTTACATTTGAAAGAGAAATTGCTGCTGCATGCATGCTGTCTTTGCCCTCTGGTACTGTCTGTTGGCCAGGTAGATGATGAGCCTAAAGGGTGTGAGCTTTCCAGTATAATTTCTTAAACCTGGTGAAGTAGATTGAGGAATGGCCCTGCATGTGAAATGATAGTTCCCTCATGGTAACAGTGGAAGTATACAACTCACCCACTCAGAAACAATGCAAACACAGAAATGATCTACTCTAGAAGAGGGAGGATATCCATCCGCAGCTCAGTCCGATTCACAGGAAAGCGATTCAGTCCTGAGCAAGGCGCTGACCCAAAGCCCACTCTAAGTTTATATAAATTATTGAATGTGGCAGGCAGCTTGAAAATGTCTGTAGCCAGACTGCAAAAAAAGAGCAGCATTCATTCTTTGGAATATTGCATGACCTTTAAATGCCAAAGTAAAGATAATAAAATATCAAGCCTGTGCAGAACATATTAAAACAAGGTATTATCAATAACAACCCACAGCTCCCCATTGACAACCAGAATATCAATATAATCAGTTGTAAATGATCCTGAATCGATACCTCTCCTCCAATGCAAGTGTGTAAAAGACCATCTGTATGCTCCATTCTCTTAGGTTCTCCACTATGTGAGAAAAGTCAATGTGACGCTGAATATTGGTGCCAACCTATATTTTGATGTGAATGGCGATGCCCTTAGCGCTTATGACATCCTCAACGTTCAGATACTGGGTGATGACGACATCCGGTTGGTAAAAGTGGGCAGCTACGACTCCCAACAAGGTGAAGAAGTTCAGATCAACACAACACGCATATTATGGGCTGAAGACAACCAGGTGAGGAGGCTATATTTGAACAAAGTTCGTATTTTTGTATAACATATCGCAATGTCTATACAACAATGTACGTGAGGAATTGGGAGGTTTTACAAAGCTGCAAAGATGTGTATTTATATAAAGTGCAATGATCAGGACCATCCACCGGCATGGAATCATGAGCTAAGGGGCATATTTATGAAGCGTTCACACAACGCAGCAAGCTACCTTGCTGTGCTGCATGAGAGGGAAAGAGCAGGAATGCGCCACATTTGACATGATACGGCATACTCCTGTCATTTCCTCGTGCGTTTACCCTTTTGGCTGCCTAGCCCCAATGCAGGCACCCTTGGGCTGTGGGGCAAGGGTAGGTGCAGTGCAGATGACATTGTTTTTTTTAATAGGAAGGGGCAACTCTGAGGCATTTTCCTCTCTCTATGTGCACTGCAGAATAAAGATATTTCTCCTTGTTACGCCAACCCTGGGGAAGCGCAGAACTTTGCCAGATTCCCAGGTGGAACAGCAATTTTTGGAGAATCTTTGGATATGCAAAAATCCATTGATGGACGCATGGGAACACCCATGCTCCACCCACTGATCACTTTTTAATGGCAGAGTAATGCAACACAATGATGTTCACATTACTCTGGATTTATCAAGCCATGCAGGGCCAGGCAAGGTGACTTGATAAATCTGACTTACTTTTTGCATCCGCCTTGCGCCCTGTGCGAGGCACAAGGGTGATGCTAAACCTTCATAAATACGCGCCTAAGTCTATAGTGAGAGGAAAGCGATAAACATACGCCTACACTTTACGCAGACGTCTTATCTTGATTAGACTCTCAGCAATCCCAGGAGTAGCGTTGGAAATGTGTTTGTTGTGGATTGCCATATTTACTCCTGCTCTCCTACACATACTCAGGGTAGACAATCTGAAGAAGTTTAGCACCAGTCTATTTACAGTACTTAATGTTTCTTTCTCTTTGCCTTGCTGCTCCCCGTTAGTTTCCATCGGATTGTCTGAAGGTTCAGGGCCGCTGTGGCATAGTTGAAGAACAATGTGCTCTTGAAATGAAGTAGCAAACCTTAAATATATTTTCGCACATGATAAATAATATTTGATCAAAGGAAGTAAAATACTGTGAAATATATTAAAAACATAATATTGAGAGAGGTCACTTTTATTAAACACACGTCAGTCCTTTGGCCCGTGATGCCTACAAAGCATTCAAAAGTATAAAAAATTAAAAATATGACATAAAATACCCTTAACTCCTAGATTGCATAGATGCCTAATCTTGAAAGATAAACAACAAGTTTACTCTGCATATGATTTAAAGGTAAATTTAAAAAAATGCCAGAAAAAGTAGTTTGCCAAGGAAGCATAATACAAGAATAGGATTAACTGTACAAAGGAGTAAACTATGAAAATGCTGGTCCTGAACACTACCTGGCAATTTGCATCTTTGACAAGACAAGCGGCTAACATTATGCATAACTTATTTAATTCGCAACCCTGCAGCACTTAAAAGAAGATTAAGAATTCTGGAGCCCTTGAATGAGATCAAATTATAGACCCCCTGATGAGGGCT
Organism: Lissotriton vulgaris; assembly: GCF_964263255.1. Lineage (NCBI taxonomy): Eukaryota > Metazoa > Chordata > Amphibia > Caudata > Salamandridae > Lissotriton > Lissotriton vulgaris. Next base: position 30,083,429 of record NC_141696.1, read on the forward strand.
ATATGGGTGTTAAAGGCTTTAAAGCTGAGTTATAAGCCTGAGCTGAAGGCGAGGGCCTATAATGAGGGAGAGAGCATAAGGCTATTAGAACATTCCACCAACTAAGGGTAGAATGTTCTGAATTAAACAGGGAGAAACATGAAGACAAACATTGGGATGTTGGGGCTCCAGGCTTCTACCGGCCATTATAGGCCTGGAGCCCCGGCATTGTCTTCAAAGGAGCTCTCAACATTCTAATGTTCTAATAAACCCTTAGAGCTCGCCGTAGTGGGCTCTATGGCCATCAAAGGCCTCAACGAGGGCCTTTAATAAGAGATTGGGCCTTTAATAACCAGAAAAGCATGCTATAGAGGGCTCTAAGGTTATTTGAACATTCCGCCCCTAGAGGGCTTCACGCTCTAATTAGTAAAAACAAAGGCCTCATGGAGCCCAAGGGGGTTGAAATCCCCTTTGACTCTCTGTAAACCCTTCGTTAAACATTGGACTGTTAGAGTTCTGGGCTTCTACCGGCCATTATAAGCCTGAAGTCCCTCCATTGTCTTCTCGACATTAAAATGTACTAATGAGAAATAGAACACTGCAGTCCTGTAATGGGATCCTGTTTTTCCACGCTCTTCCTCTTTTGTTTGCTGCTCAGCAGAGATTAGTATCCTTTAGTTTCTATAATAATTATTTTTAAGTAGAATATGTAATGTTTGTTTTGTAGGAATGTTATCATATGGCTGACTTTTGTGTGTTTGATTAATTTTATGAGAACGCTTATATAGGCTGATTGACAGTGAGTTTCAGTCAGTTAGGATGCTTTGCTAGTTTTACAGAATAATACATGTATGTTTCTTGTTGATTTCTGCCTGCATGGACAGTTTAAATGTTTGGTGATAGTTAAAGCTTAGGACTTAGCAATGGCCATTGGATGTGGTCGTTGGTGTAGGCCCGAGTGCTCCTTAGCTGTATGCCAAGATCACCCCTGACTTTTGTGTGGAAGGAAGAAATCTAGTGCTGTCAATGCCATCTTTAGTTTGGGGAGAATGTCATTCATATTGCATGACAAAATCCGATTTTTGGTTGAGGTGAGAGCAGGAACCCATACTTTGATTTACAATGGGTGATCTATGGACAATGCAGCATTAGACGTGCTTATATATAGAAGAATGTGTATTCACAAAACATCTTTGCAAAGGATATTAGAGTGCATAGCATTCAGATTGATAGGATGGCAAAATACAAAAATTCCTTCTTCTTAAAGAGTCCAGAAAGAAATAATTAAAAGGATGGGGTTGAGGCAGATAAAGGTTTTGGTACAGGCCAGAGTTCAGATAAAAGAGGGAAGAACGGTGAGGGCAATGGAGAGGTCTGGTCTCTTTCAAATGATGAGAAGCGAGTTTGCAAATGTACTGTTTAAAGAAAAGAAAACAATTGGGAGGGAGGGTAATGTCTGTGAAGGAAAGTGTTGGTGCCCATTGCAGAACAATGGAGAGTGGAGCCTTAAGAGGCACACAGAGAGGGCGTGTACACCTGCTCTGGATGAGAGCTTACAATAGGCAATTTTTAATATGCTATAAATACTGATGTTAGTCAAAATGCCCTGGATTTAAAATGGCATAGGTCCAGAGAATGAGTTTAATGGGGATGATGACCTGGCACCAAAGGTGTTGGTAATTTTGTACGATCCTTTGGGTCATGCCTTATTTAACTCAAAGGACATTAGTCATCTGCACAGCTCTGAATTGTAATTGTAATTGTAATTGTAATTGTAATTGTAACAATATTTATTGAGCGCGGTTGCTGCCCGCAGGCGTCCAAGCGCTGGATTGAAGGGAAATGCTGGGCTTTGGAGCAGATTGCATAGTATGGATTTTGGATAAGGAGACTTTAAGGCAAGGAAATGAGAGGGGTCCTCAAGGCATCATATTCATGCCTGGCGTGTATGATGAACAGTGTTTCACACTTAACTTTGGTCCAGAACTCTATATGGATCAGAGATCCAAGAAAGGGGTTTTATATAGTGCTAGCCAGACCCGAAGGCATCGGAGCACTTTACAACACTTAGTAAAGAGGAGAACACATATTCTAGCAGTATTAAACAGACAGGTATTATAGCAGTAGTCAAACAAGAAGCCTCAAGGTGCAGAAGGAGTCTTTGCACGTTGTATGATGCTAGATGCCGGGACGCTGCATAGTCTGGTAATAGTGAGCACAGCATTTTAAGCTGCCCATCCTTCTGAACAGGAAGATAGTCAGAAAGAGTTGGGCTAGGCATGAGGTAGAGGTCTAACAGCCTAATTCATGAAGCCCGATTCGGCTCGCAAAGGGCCAGATTCTGAGAATCTGGCCCTTTGCGAGTGAGATTTTTGCATTTGGGATTCATCATCCCAAATGCAAAAATCGGTAATTGCGTTTTCGCAAATTTGCGATGGATTACATTTAAGGAATCTCTATTTGAGATTCCTTAAATACAATTCATCATCCATTTAAAAATTGCGAAATCACAATTTCGGGCCGCTATTTACCGCGAGGTCAAACCTCGTGGTAAATAGCGATAACTCAGAAAAATGCTTTTAAAAGCATTTTTCTGAGTTGCATGTTGCACACACACATGTCCTTTGGACATGTGTGTGCACAACCCCTGTTCATATTAGCATTTAAGGGGTGCTACAGGGTGTCCTTTGGACACCCCTGGCACCCTTTCAATCGCTATCTTATTTGTGATTAGCTAATTGCTAATCGCAAATAAGGAATACTCCCCATTCATTCCTATGGGCCTTTTGGCCCATAGGAATGAATGGGGAGTTATTCCTTATTTGCGATTAGCAATTTGCTAATCGCAAATAAGGAATTAGTAGGAATCGCATTTTTTTTGCATATTCCTACATGAATCCCGTTTTGCGAGTCCTTAATAGCGATTCGCTATGAATCGCTATTAGGGGCTCGCAAAATGGGAGTATGATGAATCAGGCTGTTAGTTTCGAAGTGTCATTGTGCCAAAGTGTGCACGCTCGTCAGTTTTAGTGGCACTCTATCCATTTGGGAGAGTGCTTTTGAGGAAGAGGTCTTTGAGCTGCCTTTTGAATTTTGAAAAGGAGGGGATGGTCCTGATATGAACTGGGATGGGGTTCCAGAGTTTGGGTGCATTTCCAGAAAAGGATCGTGCTGCGGTTTTTTGTCTAGGGGTTTTCACCGGTATGAGGAGTAGAGTGTTGTAACTCCTGAGGCTGCTTGTCTGACCGGCCTTCATGAGTTTGAGGCCAGGTATGCAAGTTTCCCTGTGTGAAGGGCTTTGTGCATGAGGCAGGCTATTCTGAAATTGGCACTCATTTCAACTGGGAGCCATTTCATCTCTCTGAGTGCGGGCGAGATGTGGTCATATGCTTTTACTCCGGTGACCATTCTTGCAGCTGCATTAAGGGTAGTTCTGAGGGGAGAATTTTTTGATTTTGCTGTGCCTGTGAGGGTTGCATTTCCATAATCCCATCTGGAAAGTACCAAGGATTGTGTCACTTGTTTGAGATTGTTGGTCTGGATGAAGGTTTTTTTCTTGCTTAGTAGTTTCAGGTTGAGGAAGGCTCTCTTTGCTGTGCTTGACCATGCTTAGTTTTGGGTCCAAGGTGATTCCCAGCAATTTGATGGAGTCGGCCAGGGAGAAATTGTCGTTGAGAGCATCAATTGATTTTAGACATTTTTTTACTTTTGGGGGTTTCCGTTTGTTGGAAATGAGGAGGATTTCCTTTTTGTCTTGATTTAATTTCAAGTGGTTTAATGAGAGCCAGTGTTGGACTTGTTAAAGAGTGTTGTGAGTCTCTTGGTGTCTTCAATGGTGGATGTTTCGAGATAGATTTGTGTGTCGTCTGCATAGAGGTGGAAGGGAATGTTGTATCTTTTGAGAATAGTGGTGAGGGGTTCCATGTATATGTTGAATAGTTGCAGGCAAGGACTGATCCTTGAGGGATGCCTCTGCTGACAAGGTGAAGGTCCGACGTGAAGTTGTTGATTTTGACTCTGTGAGAGCGATTTTGGAGGAAGGAGCCGAACCAGTGTAAGAGTACCTCCTCAGCTCCTAACCTTTCTTGGAGTACCTTAATGAGTAGTTTGTGGTCAACCATATCAAAGGCTGCCAATAGGTCCAGGAGGTTAAGTAGAGAGCATTGGTCTGAATTGAGGGACTTGTGTAGATCATCCATGACATTAAGGATTGCTGTCTCTGTGCTGCACCCTTTTCTGAAGCACGATTGGTGGGGGCCCAGGAGGTTGACGGTGTGTTGTGTCAGTTGGAGGAGAACACACTTTTCCAAAGTTTTGGCCAGGAGAGGAAGATTGGAGACGGGTCTGTAGTTGTGACTTGGCCAACTTTGAGGCAGTCCAGAAATACTCCAGAGCTTGGGAAGCTGTTCATGAGAGCGATTGAGCTTTTTGACCAGTTGGGCAGGAATAGGATCCAGGGCGTGTGAGGAGGGTTTAGAGATAGAGATCAGTTTGACTATCTCTAATTCCAAGATGGGTTAGGAGGGTGATTGGGTGTGCTACCATCTGCTCCTGGGGCTTGACTCCTATGGACAAGGTTACAGTTGACGTCCAGGAAGAGCTCAATCTTGGAGATTTTGTCAATGAAGAAGTTGGCAAAGTTCTCACACACGGTATTGGAGGCCTGTGTTGAGGATACGGGGGGCTTGGAAGTTTGTTGCCTGGTGAGGGTGAAGAGCTCATTTGGTCCAGGAGGATTGGGGACAGATTGTTCTGTCGGAGGAGCGGATTATCGATTGGTAGAGTTATGCGTGCTGAACATTTGTGTCTACAGAATTACAAGAGATCCAGAGAATTTGAGGATCTTTCAGGCAAGTCTGCGGAGCTCCTCAATATGTCTTGTGCACTTGGTGCCGGAAAAAGTTACAGGAGTACCTGGAGTGTTCGAGTTGTTGGTGCCTGGAGATGGATCTGAATCTTTGGAGGCAAATGAGGATATAGAATTCAATGCTGTGGTCTGAATTGTTTAGAAAGGGTCTGGTATTTAGAACTGTTAATTTCTTTAGGTTGCAATCATAGCTGGCCATCCTTTGGTGGCAGGAATGTCCATTGTTAGAATTTCTTTAGTTTGTAGAGTGATGAATGGAATACAACTGTGGGGCCCAACTTTGTCTGAGTACCCCTCATATTGGGAAATAAATTAGATTTTTAATCTATTTGAAGGCTAGCCTGCTAATTGATTTTGATTATTCATGCCTTGGATTGGTAGTTAGCTGCTTTATACTATGTCTTATTTCTCTTACAAGAGTTTCTAATGTGAGGGGGCCAAACTTTGGCAATAGGTATTACCAAATGTGTGTGAGTGTTTTTATTAGGCCTGTGCAGTAAACTCTCTTTGCAGGGTTCCTGTAGTTTTGCAACTCCACACTCAGCTTGGAGTTCAGTAAAACTCTGCACTTCGCTGCAAGGTGGAGTTTACCGGTGCCCACCTCAGCTATTTGGCAATTCAAAGATGGAACCTGTGTGCAGACATAGACCCACCCAAATGCACAAGTGAATCCCCAATTGCACACTCACCCAGGAGAAAGTGAAACAATGTGTGGCCTTGGTTAGGGAGATCTAAAGACAAGCCACCCAACCGAGTGCTCCAACTGTCCCACTTCCTACCCGACTGTCCTCCCGTAGATCCTGGATAGCATGGTGCCAGAGCAGAGCATAGCAGTGCTTTAGTGAGTGTAATCCATGCTTTGCCTGCCTGTATACCACAATACTGGACCCCCAGCCTCTTCTTGTTCTCCTTGAAGCTGCCATGTACTTGACAGATTGAGGAGCAGCGAGCCACAGCCCATAAAGGGGCAGCACTCATGGAATTTGCCATTGCCGAACAGAACTACTATTCCTCGTGAGTGTAGTCGTTGAGATTACCTGTCATTATCTGGTCAACAACAAAGGAGAACCCACTGTGATGATTATGCATGCAATTAAAAATTAGGTTGTATCAATTTGGAAGAGAGTTACATGTTCAAACAGCCCTTACAGGGCTGGCCCAGATTATGTGGCAGCTAACTGATTGAATTATAGGCGGTCTACTTTCCCACCTCTCGTTTGGATTGTTATGTCTTATTGTATAGGTTATGTGAATGAAATAATTCCAGCAGTTACAGAGACCTTTTTAAATGCCATGCAGCAGGCAACAGCAGAGCTACAGATTTGGAACAGAGGAGCTTTGTGCCCCGGCATTGGCTCAACCTGTGATTTTGATCACATCCCTTAATCTCCATGTGCCAACAAAAAAATAAATGCATGGGTGCTCACTTATAGCACAGTGAAGCACCATGTTGTGTTAGGCAGGCTGAGGCAGTCCATGGCAGCAATAACGACTCTTCCTCCAAGGACTAGTTTGCGGCAATACCCATATTTGCGGGCCCTTTCAGTCACTAAGAATGGATACTTATAGGGTCCCACAGATTACCCTGGCTCCGCCCCCTTAGTTATCACAACCAACCATCACATTATGATGCGACTGTCAGGCTGCGGGTTGAAAAGTGCTCCTTTTCTCAGCAGATTATGCTGCAGCCCAGGAAAAGGGCAACAGCACAAACCACTGTGAAAAGGAGAAATTCCTGCATGTCCATGGACCGTATGCCATGCACCATGTAGTGCATTGCACAGGGTACATGGAGGTATGTGGGGGCACTACATGTGCCCCTAGGGACATTTTAAAGTGGCCCACGATGGACGGGGGCCCTGTTTTGGGCACTCAAATTTCACCTGGCAACCTTTTCATGGTGGTCTTCCTGCCATGAAAAGGCCGTCGAAAGGGATATTGTAATCCTGACATGGAGGCCAGCCTCAGCACTGCTGTCATCCAGGACTACGAATCTGACCACCTCCCTGTCTGGATCACCGATCCTGGCAGAGGCAGCGGTCTTTCCCCAGACCGATGTGGGTTTCACCGCCGGTATGTTAATCTGGCCGCCGGACAGAGGGGTTGTTGGCAGTCAAACCGCCACTGACGGCCTGTTGATGGAAGTCCACCTGCCATCATAATCAGCCCCTATGTTCTTTGCTACTCAGGGGCATATTATCAAGAAAGGGAGTTACATTATCGCCGCTTTTATCGGCAGGAAACTGGCGATAAAGCGGCGATAATGGCCTTGATAATATGGTCTATGAATTCCAATCGAAGCCCATGTTAGATGTGAAGACATCTAACATGAGCTTCGATTGGAATTCCATAGAGCCTATTATCAAGCCCATTATCGCCAGTTTATCGGCAGTTTCCTGCCGATAAAAGCGGCGATAATGTTACGCCCTTTCTTGATAATATGCCCCTCAGTTCCTTAGTAGAGGATACCTCTTATACCTAAAATATAAACAGTTTCACAATTGTGTCCAACAAGGCAAATCCTGATGAGCTTTATGAATATTGCCAGTAATCAGAAATATCTCTGCAAAAAATAACAAACAATTCAAACCTGTAGCCTGTAGACAACACTGGCGAGAACAGTGAACATATTAAGCAACTGATTTGCTTTAGCAGCACTGTATGCTGAGATCAGCTCGATGCACAGGGAGTACTACAACGGATAACCCACAGAGATACATAAGAAGCTAGTACACGAGCCATCAGGAACTGCTACTAAAATACTTAATTTGGACTAAGAGTCCCGATGTGGACAACTCTATTCAAATTGAAAGTTACAGGTTCAAATGTTGTTGTAGACAACTCAGCATTTTATCATTCTAAGGTTGATAAGATCATTACCACTAAGTTGAGTGACCATGAAAGCTATTATTATGTTGATTTAAAGTTAACAAGGTCAAAGCTGTGGCATTTCCAATTGTCTGCTAATTTTGTGGGTATTGTAGGTTTTTTATTAATTGCAGTGATTAACTAAAATAATGGCAGGTGCCGTCACTGCCTGTGATGCCATCAATTGGGAAAGGTCATGGGATGTCACTTCTGCTACGTGGTCTGATTCCTTAAAGGAACATAGTCTATCCCTCCTTCCTGCAGATCCCACGCTCTGTCTGTAGCGAGAAGTGCCCTCCAGGATACAGAAGGGCTCCCAGAGAAGGACAGCCTGTCTGCTGCTTTGAGTGCATCCCCTGTTCACAGGGAGAGATCAGTGGTCCTGGTGAGTTTTAGCACCTGGTGTCCTTATTGCATTGATTTAATTTGGGCTTTTATTTAGGCCACACCAGACCTGGAAGAGTTTGTTTTAATTGTATTTATTTAGAAAATGTATATATCATTAACATGACCCTTGAGGGCATCAGAGCTCTTTACACATGATCAGGAAAGAATAAACAGGTAAAGCAGACAACAACATACTCTATGTGACTGAAGAGACCAGCTCAAGGTCCAAGCTGATAAATCAAGAAACAAACTATAATACGGTCAGTAATACACACGGGTGTTGATGAATGTCTATAGAGACCCATATCAAGAATGAAATACACATATTGTCAGGTCATACAAGAAGACAGGAAAGTCCCATAGCGGATACCAGGAAACAGTTGCACTGTGAATGTGAATATATAAATTTGTATTTACATCACATCCTTGTCTACTAAAAGGAAGGTGGTAAGTCATACCTATAGTGACAGCATGTATAGATGATGGTTGGTAATATCCGTGGTGAGAAAGGGGTTGGTTGATCCTCAATCTGTTGGCCTCTTTTACAGACTCATCTAACAACTATGGGCTAGATGTAGGTAATTTGGATTTCCCGATTCATAAATACCGAATTTTACCGATTTGGTATTTATGAATCGGTAAATCTAATGTAGGTAAAAATTTGGTAAAAAATACCAAATCAGTAGGATTTGGTATGTACCGAATTGGTAATTACCGAATCTGTATTTGCCATTGATTCCTATGAATCAATGGCAAATACTGATTCGGTAATTATCGATTCGGTAAAATTGCCGAATTGTCAAGGGGGACAGGGTGTCACTTTGACACCCTGTTGCACCCCTGATTCTGGCGCGTGTGCCATGTGGCACACTTACATGCCCTTAGGGCCCTTAGGGCATGTATGTGTGCCACATGGCACAGGTGTACATGTACAGATGTGCATGTACACAGGAATTTCTTATTTACCACCAATTAAAATTTGGTGGTAAATAACGAATTCTTAAGGGCCTGTGGCACTGTTTTCAGTGCCACCTATATCGTGATTTACTGCTTTGGTAAATTTACAGATTCGATATTTTACCGAATGTACCGAATCGGTAAATGTTAGGCCCCCTACATTTCAAAAACCCAAATACTGGTCGGTAACGGCCGAAATCGTCCATTACCGATCGGTATTTGGTGTCCTACATCTGGCCCTATGACACATCACCCACACCATATACTTACCTCTGAGGTCTTCGGCATATATGTTCCTCAAGTATAAGATGTGTTGTCCCACCTCTGGATATTTGGTCTATCTGAAGATAGTCTATCAGGTGTCGCTTTATCACTTGCTCATTGGATTTTAGGTTTGGCTACAGACAGCTGTAGCAGAGTAAAACCTCTGAGGGCTTCAATTATTTGAATAAAAAAAGGAGTAATGAAAGAGAGTAGGCTTTGTATCAGTACACTTCAGCCATTAGCTCGCCTTTGCTTTCATACTTTGAGATTGCCTGGCTAGGCTGTCTTCCAAGACCAAGGCATTTTGTGGATGTTTACCTTGTTCCATTTGTGTTCTTTTTACACGGAATTTTACCTTTTATTAGACTGCAGGTGAGACATGATCTGTGCCTTTCTTCTAATTGAAAGCCACTATACAGTACTTTTTATTCGCTGTCATGATAAAATCGTATTGGAAACATGGCTCAAACCACCCCCAGATTTATCAAGAAGTCGTGGAATGCAGGGCATAAATTAAAAGGGATAGAACAGAACTGCACCGTGTGTAATGAGATGTAGCACTGTTCTGCTCTCTCCCTGCACTGGCGCACTTTAGACATCCACGCGCAAACGCAGATATCCTTGCACCATTGTGCATTTTTAGAAGTATAGGTTTTGTACTGGAAGGGGTCTCTTCCTGTATACAACCTATTCTTTAATATTGTTTTCCCACTTTACATATATGCTGTACAATTGTTTATATATATATATATGCTGTACTGCACACAAGAAGAGTGGGAAAAACAATGAGAAATGAAAACGTTTCTCTGTGTGTGTCGGTTCTATGATAAAATCAGTCAAAGAACATTGGAAGGTACACCCTAGAGCCTTCAAGAAGCTAGACTCTAAGGGGCCTATTTATGAGCCAAATTGTGTCACTCTTGCACCAATAAACTTGATGCAAGAGCCATGCAGTGTCGCCCCGGTAAAAAAGTGGAGGGCATGCGGGAGGGGTCGTGTGGGGGTCAGGGAGGTGTTAATATTAATGCAGCCAGGCTGGAGAAACCTACGTCGCACGTGTGTTTTGTCCAGCCTGAGACGGCCAGCCAAACACATATGCACACATAGGGAGTGCACATGGCAGTCCTCCGTCCCCCTCCCATGCCTCTGCCCCGCCCCTCCTTGCAGAACTGTCTCAGAGCCGGCACATGAAAAATAAAAAAAACATGCTAGAACATCATTTTGTTTTTCATTTGCTGGCTCTGAGCCAGGCAGTGGGGTGACATTTCTCCGCCATTGTGGATGAGCCGCTGCTGGAGCCACGCAACCCTTAGATGCCACGCAAGGCCACCTTGCTTATCCCTTAGTGACTGCATAAATCTAAAGTAAGTTAATGCAGTGCAAATCGCTGTATCCTTACAGCGCCAGGATACCCGTTGGGTGACAGCTGCGCTTTACAAGTGTGCCATACAATACAATACAATACAATACTCTGCCGTTGGAAGGAGTTCAATGGGCGTTGCATGGGTGGTCTTGCAACACATTACATAGTATAAGAGCAACACAAGCCAGCTCATAAATAGACTCCTTAATGACTAGCTTTCTGAAATCGCTAAGGTCTACCTTATTGTTCTTTGACTGATTGTATCATGGAACCCACGCATCATTTTCCACATGCACAGGTAACTAGACATACAAAAAAAATGTTTAGAAATGTAAGACATTTGGCACCCGATGTAGGTGGCCAAATACCAGTCGGTAACGGTGAAATTCGGTAAATTTCACCGTTACCGACCGGTATTTAGCCATTCGTGATGTAGGTAAGGAATCGGTAATAAGGGAATCGGTAAATACCAATTCCTTAATACCGATTCCTTATTGCCCTTGCTTTTAAGGAATCGGTAGTACTGATTCCTTAAATGCAATGTAGAAAGCACATTGAAGAGTGCTTTTGGGCCTTAAGAAATCGGTAATTACCACCAACTTCAAGTTGGTGGTAATTACCGAATTTGTTTAAAAAAGCACTTTCTTGCTTTTTTGGAAGTGCCATGTGGCATACATTCATGCCCTTAGGGCATGGATGTGTGCCATATGTGCAGACATGCACATTTCAGGGGTGCCACAGGGTGTCCTTAGGACACCCTGACACCTTGAAATACCTCCCGGTATTACCAATTTGGTAATACCGAATCGGTAATACCGAATGTCTTCACATTCATTCCTATGGGCCTCCAAGCCCATAGGAATGAATGGGAATGAATTCCTTATTACCGAATCTCAATTACAAATTTGGTAATAACGAATATTAAGGATTCAGTATTTTTTACCGAATTTTTACCTACATATGAAATACCGATTTATTAATACTGAATCGGTAAAATTCGGTATTAAGAATACAGTATTTCACAATTACCTACATCGGGCCCGTGGTTATTAGTTGTGAAGGATGTGAGTCTGCATTTTTTTTATTACCGGGAAACAAGTACCCCAGTGTAGCATTTGTTTCTCTCACAGTAGCAAAGCAAGGCAGTCCAAGACCTGAGGTGTCTCCTCTAATAGCTAACAGATGTCCCTGGTGAATGTCAGCTTAGGCCATAAAGAAAGGTCTTACCGATTTTCAGGCCTTCGCAATTTTTGTAGTATGCAGTCCAAGTACTACTCATGGGAGTCGGTTTGGTTTAATGATCTTTTCCCTGGCCTGCAGCAACACAAAATGAAAATGACTGTTATTACACACACACACACACTACTAAATACTATGCAGTATATTAGAAACCAATACATCAGGTAGATGGAAGTACCTTTGATGACACCCTCAGATCCGATTTCATAACTAAGGGGTCCTGAACTTCATAATCACATTGCTCCCAAAAGCAACATCATAGTGTAAGGGGGGTTCATTAGACATACAGCAGGCCTACTGGTTTTGTCAGGGTGTTACCACATTAATAACAGTAAACCCATGTTAGAATTTGACTTTGTATGCCTATTACAACTCATGGGGATCCTACACATATCCAAATGCCGTCATTCTAAGCATAAATATTGCACTCTTTATTATCTATATGGCCAATAAACCAAATACAATTCAAACAACCATATGCATGTGGGTGAGTGACTTTCTTCACTGTCCACAGGCCACATAATGTAGCCATAGGACCAACCACAAGACTTCCTGCACTCCATAGTTCAAGAACACAAGCTCTACTTCACAGAGGTGTTAATCAAAGGCAACCTTCTCTATGGGTTTCATAATTTCAATGCCCCATACCATAGACTAACTGCTCTAATTGAATAAACACTCCTGCAGAGCTGCTATACTTCCTGCGGTCCCCCACAACACTTTGGTAATTTGTTGGGGGTGTCCCTGCCCTGAGTCACCACATTTAACATAACATATGCAATTTCAGTACTTTCAGGGCATTATGGGGCATGCTTCACACATGTCTATGAATACTAAATAAGCAGGCTTGCTGCTTTATCCAGGGGCCTCATGAGTGGGCTTTACTTTGTTTTGGGTGCCCCTGCCCTGCCTGTAGCACCTACAGAATGAAATACTCATTAGAAGCCATGGGTACTCACAAAGATTTTCTCAGGTACGAAGATGTTTGGTCTGTAGGGTGACTGAGGGCCGCAGTGATGCCAGCAGGGTGGTGTCGGGGGAGGAATCTGGGATAAAGCACATACATCTAGTGACTGAATTGAATTGCACAATGTGGCAATAGAAACCATACGATCAATCCTGGCTTACCCTCTTGACCATATTGTGTGATCCTAGGAAATAGTTTTATTTCCCTTCCCTCTTTTTTGATTATGATACATAAGAGGCATTAAAGTACATGACTTTGGGGTGCACACCTTATACATCTTTCACATGTGTTTCTTTTTCTTTTCTTTATTTTGGAGTTTAATATAGCACAAACTCAACCCAAAGTTATCAGTTACATTACATATTGACACTTTCATTTTTGTCGGCGTGGGGAGATTAAGTGATTTGCTGAGGATCACAGGATTTTGAGAGTCCCTGCCGAGACTCTAACCCAGTTCCCCAGCTTCGTGGTTGACTGCTCTAGCCATTAGGCCACATCCTCTCCCATATCTTTCATTTAATAAACTATAATATAATAGTAACCCTGTCCATCCAATGAGTGCAAATAACAACTGACTTGCCGCTTAGTTCACTATCAACATTGCTATCAGGATGGGGGAGGGCGAATGTTTCTAAAGTCATGTTTGAAAACTATTACTTTGAAGAAAAAAATACTTCTCAGTGTAATGATATAATCTGATTTACTAAGCTGAAAAGGTTCTGCCTGGTAATGAAATGCACGTTTTGCATTTTGAAGATAACTTTATTATACTTTAACACCTTTGCTGCTAGATGTCTTTAAAAACAGTGGTGCACCTAAACTTAAGCGGTGCAGAACACCCTAATCAATTCCATTCTTTAACTGCAAGTAACCTTCAAATAAATGCTTGCCCGTATATTTAACCACTTTTTATTGCTAGTCCTCAGTTGAGTATAAGCAGCTGCTGTTGTCAAGGGGGATATTTATAGAGGTCAGTAGGGCTGCATGCGGCCCGGGCCGTGCTTTGAGTATAAAATAGGACAGGGAAATATTCAAAAGGTTTATTTAACTTGAAAAAAATATTTGTATGTTAAATATTAATATAAATTATTTATATATTTATTTCAAATGCATCACAAAATAAAAACAGACAAGCAAAGAAATGCTACCACTATTCACTTTATTATGAATTAATAATGTATTTATATGTTAAAAAATGATGTTTAAATAGAATAATAAATTCCCCTTAAAGAAAAACAAATTTAATGTGCTGTAAAAACTATTAAAAGTGATGTATAGAATTAATTGTAAGTAATCCAATTTTTTTTTAAATGGTCTTTGATTTTTAAAAAAATGCAATGAATAATAAATATGTACTATTTTCATATATTTTTTTACATTTTATGAACTGAATTTAAATGTTTAACTATTTAAAATACTGTTATTTAATTTAACACTATTTCCTATCAGGTTTTGTATAAAGTCCCTGCCTCAATTATTTTCTACGGAATGGTGTTGCAGTACCAGTGGTTGGAAAATTGTAAGTGCTGGACTTACTGCTACTTTTTCAGTAGTGACTTACACTTGTAAATTTAGCTCTGTACCCCTTTCAGGGAGTGGAGCCTTGTAAGTTACACTATTCAGTATGCGTATGTGAATGTTTGAAAAGAATTAAAATTACTCAAACATGTAATTTACTCAAAAGTTAACTTAATGAATCAGGCTCATAATCTTCAATTTGGGTTTCAAAAAGATCATTATTATTTTTTATTGATTATCTCATCATGAATTCCTTTTCACATGATACATTTTCAACTGATGTTGCTAATAACAAGAAAAAAGACACCAACAAATATGTTTTGGTACTATTCATGAATAAATAATTTTCACTTTCTCAGAGCCTCACATACAACAAAACAGAACAGAAAAAATGAAATTATATAATTTATGTTTCTATAAGAGAGAAAATTTTCATCAGATTAGGGGTACAGCATGGCTCTGGATTCAATCCCTTTTATGCCTCCCTGTTCAAATGGTAGTTTAAATGGGAGTATACCTCATGAGTAAGTGAAAAGTTTACTTGAGTTTGAACTTCACATATCTGAGGATAAATTCAGAGCAAACCATACAGAAAATCAATCTCTGCAAACAGTGTGATACACACCTCTTAGGCACTTCCAAGGCACTAGGTTAACAACATCACCAGCTGTTATTTTTTAATGAACTAAATGATTATGCACTTGAGCAACTGATTCACAACTGAAGCAAACAACATTGCAGGGCAATTTATGAAAAGAGATTTTGACAGAGATCTGATAATAAGAGCAGCAACACAAGCATCCACTGTAGATAGACAAGGTTTGTTGTACAAACGTAAGAAAACTAATTCTACTAAATCAGAGTCGTTATCATTTAAATACAAGAAAACTGTCAAGTACACCATTTCCTCAACTGACACTGGTATTTACTATTATTGGATGACGATGTTGCTCTACACACGTGTAAGAGAACAGGCATCATTTTATGAGAGGAACATTTTAAAAAAAATACTTTTTACTTTGGTGATACTTTAAAAAACAACAATATCCTGCAATCCATGGGCACTATTAGTGATCATCATGGATTCTATATGTGTAGCAATTGAATTTGCTGCCCATATGTTATTGATTAAAAGCACTGTGCTTAAGAAATAAATAAAACATTGTAAAATAGTTTCTTACCTGTAACTCAATTTTCTGTGTATGTGTAATTACCTGTACAAGTGGAAAATTACATTTGGGTTCCACAATAGAGTCAGTCAAAGAACAATGAAAGACACATCTTAGAGTTTTCAAAGAACTAGGCACTAAAGAACAAATGTCAATTTACATTCATGAGACCTCTGACATAGAAAACATTGATGACTTTAGGGCTGACTACAATGTTGGTGGGTCCCACCAACATCTGTCCCTGTGCTCCTCCCACCGCACTTTGATGCAGTGGGTGGAGGCATTGGCGTGAGGGACCATCCACTGGATCATCGTAAATGCTCCTAATCCCCAAATGACATCAGCTCTGCCGTCTCGATTATGATGCCATTACACAGCAGACTTTCATGTCGGCTTCTCCAACATGGAAAGTCTGTCAGAAAATGACTAAACATCCCTGTTATGGATGTTTCCGACCGCCATACAAAGATGGAAATCTCTATCATATATAGAGACTAACAATATACAAACGAAATACCACATAAACAAATGAATTTCCAAAAAAACCTACATATTTGCCAGAAAATACAATCTATCACCACTAAGAAGTCGCTATTTTGGTTAAGTGAATATTACAAGATAACTGATTACTCTTCTCAGATCCAACTTGGTATTAGCTCTCACAGTTCATATAAGATCTTTGTCAGAAAACATGGGCTTTCAAATTGGTCAAACTTGTTTATTATTAAGACATTTCCAAGAAGAATTTAGGTAATTTAACATAATTGACCTTTTAGCCATGCTGAAAACAAATTAGCCATTTAATTGTAATAATACACTACAGTGTGCATATTAATCAGTTACTTTTATTGGGATAGATATATCAATACAATTCCCAGACATTAGAACATGCACCCATAGAGAGCAAGGCATGATTACACATCAACTTCATGCCATCACTCTGAGTTCAAGTCCCCAGTAGCCAGTTAGTTGATTAAATATCACAATCAAAAGACCTTTCATTTTTATTTCCATTTATATTGTATACTTCCATCTCAAACACATCTATCGTGAGCAAAAATCCTTTTGCCCGATATGATCCATACTAAACTTAATCACAGCTAAGTTTCAAATTTAATATACTCTACATGAAGCCATGCAATTTTTAATTCCAAATTGGGAGGTCGGGATTGCCGACCTATGGTTGGGTGATTCCAGACCAATACTGATTTTGGATCGACGCAAGTCCGCCCAACATAGTGATCATCCCCATAGTTTTTAGTTATCTGTAGCAGTAAGAGAAATAATAGAGGAGGTAATAGAGAACAGCTATTAAGAGAAAAAGAAGGTTTCTGGAAATATAAACTAAATACAGTCACTAATGGTAGTGCCTCATATTATGAATTGCCAACACTTTGATGCAGTGGGTGGAGGCATTGACGGGAGGGACCATCCACTGGATCATCGGAAATGCTCCTAATCCCCAAATGACAGCAGCTCTGCCGTCTCGATTATGATGCCATTACACAGCAGACTTTCATGTCGGCTTCTCCGACATGGAAAGTCTGTCAGAAAATGACTAAACATCCCTGGATGTTATGGATGTTTCCGACCGCCATACAACCATAGAAATCTCTATCCTATATAGATACTAACAATATATAAACGAAATACCATATAAACTAATGAATTTCCAAATAAACCTACATATTTGCCGGAAAATACAATCTATCACCACAAAGAAGTCGCAATTTTGGTTAAGTGAATATTACAAGATAACTGATTACTCTTCTCAGATCCAACTTGGTATTAGCTCTCACAGTTCATATAAGATCTTTGTTAGAAAACATGGGCTTTCAAATTGGTCAAACTTGTTTATTATTGTTGGGTGATTCCAGACTGATACTGTGTTGGATCGACGCAAGTCCGACCAACATAGTAATCATCCCCATAGTTTTTAGTCATCTGTAGCAGTAAGAGAAATAATAGAGGAGGTAATAGAGAACAGCTATTAAGAGAAAAAGAAGGTTTCTGGAAATATAAACTAAATACAAGCACTAATGGTAGTGCCTCATATTATTAATTGCATACATTCTTGAGGTTTATCAAATAATCCCACATATTTGCCACCAAATGCAATCTATCACCACTAAGAGGTCGCTATTTTGGCTAAGTGAATATTTCACTGATAACAGATTACTCTTCTCCGATCCAACTTGGTATTAGCTCTCACAGTCTATATAAGGTCTTTATCGCACAAAATGGGCTTACTAATTGGTCAAACTTGTTTGTTATTAAGACATTTCCTGGAAGATTTTAGATAATTTGACATAATTGACCTTTTAGCCATGCTAAGAGAAATAAGCCATTTAATTACCATAATACACAACAGTGTGCATTTTAAGCAGCTTATTTTATTGGGAAATTAATTGAACACATATTCTTAGCTTTAAACATTGAAATCGCTATACTATACAGATATATCAATGTAATTCAAAGACTTTTGAACATGCAACAATAGAGAGCAAAGCATGATTACACATCAACTTCATGCCATGACTCTGAGTCCAAGCTCCCAGTAGCCAGCTTGTTGATTAAATATCACAATCAAAAGAGCTTTCATTTTTATTTTCATTTATTTTGTATAATTCCATCACAAACACATCTCTTGTGAGCAAATACCCTTTTGCCCGATATGGTCCATACTAAACTTAATCACAGCTAAGTTTTAAATTTAATATACTCTATATGAAACAATGCAATATTTAATTCAAAATTGGGAGGTCCCGACTTATGGTTTGGTGGTTCCAGACCGATACTGTGTTGGATCGACGCGAGTCCGCCCAACATAGTAATCATCCCCATAGTTTTTAGTCATCTGTAGTAGTAGGAGAAATAATAGAGGAGGTAATAGAGAACAACTTTTAAGAGAAAAAGAAGGTCACTAATGGTAGTGCCTCATATTATGAATCGCCTACATGCTTGAGGATTTCCAAATAAACCTACATATTTGCCACCAAATCCAATCTATCACCAGTGAGAAGTTGCTATTTTGGCTTAGTGAATATTAAACTGATAAGTGATTACTCTTCCCAGGTTCAACTTGGGATTAGCTCTCACAGTCCATATAAGATCTTTGTGGGACAACATGGGCTTTCAAATTGGTTTAACGTGTTTATTACTGAGACATTTTCTAGACTTTTGAACATGCACCCATAGAGAGCAAGGCATGATTACACATCAACTTTATGCCATCACTCTGAGTTCAAGCCCCCAGTAGCCAGTTAGTTGATTAAATATCGCAATCAACAGAGCTTTCATTTTTATTTAAATTTCTAATGTATACTTCTATCTCAAACACATCTCTTGTGAGCAGATACCATTTTGCCCCATATGGTCCACACTAAACTTAATCACAGCAAATTTTCAAATTGAAAATACACTATATGAAAGCATGCAATCTTTAATTCCAAATTGGGAGGTTAGGTTTGCTGACCTAAGGTTGGGGGGTTTGAGACCGATACTGTGTTGAATAGACACAAGTACGTCCAATATCATAATCAACCCCATAGTTTTTAGTCATCTGTAGCAGTAAGAGAAATAACAGAGGATGTAATTGAGAACAGCTATTAAGGGAAAAAGAAGGTTTCTGAAAATATAAACTAAATACAGTCACTAATGGTGGTGCCTTATATTATGATTTGCGTACATTCTTGAGGATTACCAAATAATCCTACATATTTGTCACCAAATGCAATCTATCACCACTGAGAAGTCGTTATTTTGGCTTAGTGAATAATACACTGATAATGGATTACTCTTCTCAAATCCAACTTGTTATTAGCTCTCACAGTCCATATAAGATCTTTGTGGCACAACATGGGCTTTCAAATTTGTTAAACTTGTTATTATTAGGATATTTTCAAGGAGAATGTACATAATTTAACATATTTGACCTTTTAGCCATGCTAAGAACAAATTAAACTTTTAATTATGATAATACACAACACTGTGCATTTTAATCAGTTAATTATTTGGCAATTAATTGAACACATATTCTTAGCTTTAACCATGGAAATCTCAATCCTATATAGAAATCTCAGTACAACTAAAAGACTTTGGGGCAGATTTACAAGCCACTTGCGCCACTTTTACGTCACTTTTCCCATATTAAAAGTGACGCAAAAGAGGCGCAAGGGGCTTGTAAATCTGTCCCTTTGAATCTTTAATTCTTAGCGTGCAATCATATTAACCATAACATCTTTAATGTTAAGAAAGATATTGGAGTACTTCTCCCATTGTTCCCTTATTTACCTATAGAGTTTATAGCATCAGTATAAAAAGTTGAAGCATTATAACACAAATTGTGGCACAATTACAATGACCTAGTTCTCCTTACAATCAATATTTTTATGGGTCCAGTTTACAAATTCAGACACATTTCAGAGGTCCTCCTGGTCTCAAGTAATGGCAGCATATTTAATTGAAGATGCCGTCATGGCAGCGCCAGTACCAGAGGATGGCAATGGATGAACTCAGGCACTGGAGTTCTCTTACGGTATTTCTTCTTATGTTATGGCTTTCTCCTAGCATCTTCGTACAATATTAGTTTGTGACAATGATTATTAATTACTCTGTGTGCAGTGCCCAAGTTAAAATACACACCCAGTGGCTCAACAAGGATTCTTTCCTGAATCAATCCAATAACGGTAAGGTACCCTACTGAAAGAGTTCCCTCACACATAAAACAATACATTGAGAGTTTGTTTGAATGTATTACTTATTCAGTATATCATTCAGAAGACTTTATTTTGGTTCGTTCGAACCATAAAAGTACAAGTAATTACACAATTTACAGTTTCAAGAAATTGGAATATAAACAAAAATATACATTAATCTCATTGTCAATGCAATTCTTCATCGTTAAGTATATCACTAACCTAGCACTCTTAATGGGTTTTCTTCTCTTTATATCTTTTAGATATAAAACTCAGGATACTTTACAATGGTGGGAGGGGCTAATATTCATCATAAGAAATATTGTATATTGCTAGTAGTAAGTTATTACCATAAAAAATCAATTAAATTCTCACTCAAACATTAATTAACACATATATATATATATATATATTAGTACTTAGAAACACCAGTTATAGGATTTTTTTAAAAATAGTAATTAACTATGGTGTTTGTGACACACTTTCAAAGTACTGACCCTGCTAACCAATCATTTAAAATTAGGGCTCAATCAAAGTGATGATAACATGCCATATAATCTGACCCTTATTACACTAATACCACATCACTTTCCTACTAAACTAATGACTCATTAATCTGGTGTTTCTGCCAGCTTATCTTCTAGAATTGAAGGATTCTCATTAAATAGCTTATAATGTCACCATGTTATCATTGAATCTCATATGAATATCTCTCCTAATGTGATGATTAGGCATGTGTACATATCGTCACAATATTGTCTTTGTTACATGTTATAGCTGATATGTGTCTCTAATTTCGATTTCGATTCTTTTAATTTTATGTTTTCTTACATTTTCATGACTTTGATTTCTTGCTTAGCTACTTAATTCTCATCTTATTTAATTGTCACTCTATGAAATCATTGAAACACGTCAACTGGGCATAAATATTTAATTATGGTACTTGTTATATAATTCGTTTTTTCTGTTATATCTTGTGCTAGGCCCTAAGAAAGTGTCAATTATTTATGAATACTTCTGAAACATGTGTCAGGACCCTTTTTCTTTTTTGGCAATATAAGTTGAAGAAGCAATCCATTGAAAATGAATGAATAATGTGATAATCAATAACTAATAATGACATTTGAAAACCAAATTAAAGATTGTCTTTCTTCAATTAAGTCTAACCTAAGTTTAAATGTGCAGTGCTCAGAAGAGACACAGTAACATTGTTTTGAGAGTGTCTTCCTGTCTGTATAGTGTTAACGCTCCTTTGAGTGTAACCATTATGTAAATTATTATATAATTCGTTTTTTCTGCCATACCACGAGTCAGGCCCTAAAAGGCTAACATTTTTAATGAATACCTCTGGAACATGTGTTGGACCCTTTTTTTGTGTTTATCAATACAATTAAATAAATAAGTGATTCTTTGAAAATAAATGTAAAATGTTATAATCAATAAAAAGTAATAAACTTTTGAAACTAAAATTGAAGATTATCCTACTTTCATAAGACCTCAATCTCATTGTTTTGAGATTTCCTGCCTGTTCATATAGAGTTAATGTTCCTTTGTGTAACTGTAACCAATGATCATATACTGTACTGCTTTAGGTTTATGAATCCAATGTCTTTCTTTTTTCTATATTTAGAGCGATTTTTTTTTAAATTATATATTTTTATATATATTTTATATTATTTATATATATTATATATTTAACATTAATGTAGGGAGATATATATGCATATATGAAACATTTAAGTAATATTACCAACATAATGTATCCATACTAATATAATAGAGAGCCCAAACCTTTGAGGCGGGTAATCTCAGGAGCCACAGCACCAATCACAACACCCAATACAGCGTTGGAAAGGGCAGTTGCAGCAGAAGGACATAGGCTATGCAGATGCACATCATATACATTTAAAAGGTAAAAGAACCGTGCCAGCAAAGTAGTCCCTTGTGGGCTATTCTGCGTTGTGCTGTGGGCGTGACAAACGCTGGGGGCGTGTGGTACATTCTGCCCTTCATGCCATGTCTCATATCGTGTGCTAATCCCACCCTGTTCCCTTTAAATACCCCTGCACCCCATAATCATAACCCCTCCTTACTCCTTAAAATACCCCAACACACTTAAACACTAACCCATCTTAACCCTATAAATATACCATGTACCCCAAACCCCAAACCTAGCCCTGCACCCTGTAAATACCCCTGTACCTCAAAACCCAAATCTACCCCTGAACCCTAAAAATACCCCTGTATCCCAAAACCCAAACCTAGCCCTGAACCCTAAAAATACCACTGTACCCCAAAACTCAAACCTAGCCCTGAACCCTAAAATACCACTGTACCCTAAAACCCAAACCTAGCCCTGAACTCTTAAAATACCCCTGTACCCCAAAACCCAAACCTACCCCTGAACCCTAAAAACACCCCTTTACCCCAAAACCAAAACCTAGCCCTGAGCCCTAAAAATAACCCTGTACCCCAAAACCCAAACCTACCTCTGAACCCTAAAATACCCCTGTACCCCAAAACCCAAACCTAGCCCTGAACCCTATAAAAAACTCTGTACCCCAAAACCCAAACCTAGCCCTAAACCCTTACAATACCCCTGTACCCCAAAACCCAAACCTACCCCTGAACCCTAAAAATACCCCTATATCCCAAAACCCTAACCTAGCCCTAAACCCTAAAATTACCCCTGTACCCCAAAACCCATACCTTTCCCTAAACCCTAAAACTACCCTTGTACCCCATAACCCAAAACTATATCTGGACCCTTAAAATACCCAAACACCCCAAAACATATACCTCAGTACCCCAAAACATATACCCCTATACCCATACTCACCTTATCCAAACATTAAAAAAACATGCTTTTACCATTCATGCACTTACAACTAATGTTGCTGTAAATTTACTCGTGGTAAAAGCATATAAAATGTAATGCCATGCGTTATAATGGCATTGCCGAGTCATGGTACTTTCGTAATGAAAGTATGTGGAGTGATGGTATGCGGAAAGAAAGTTGCGGAATAATGTGTGTTTACCCTCCCCCGGTAAGTACATTGGTGGCACGGCGGTCCTAATCTCCAGCAACATACTCATCTGTTTTCACCACTCATTTGAAAAATGCACAGGTCTTTCTCATTGATGGCCAGCACCGACATACACTTTTAGACACACCTCCCACCACAAGTTCTAGAATTGCGAACTTTAGAGCTGGGGAGCTACGTTCGAATCTCGGCATCAGCTCAACATCCTGTGATTCCAGGCAATTTGCTTTGTCTCCCCGTGCCTACCACAAATGAATGTGTTCTTCTGTAATGTAAATTGTGCTCATGTCATGTTGTCGAGTTTGCGCTATATAATATTGCAAGGAAAAATAAAGTAGGGAAACTCGAGTTCACACACTACTGAACGCGCACTCTTAAGTGCATCAGCAGTGCACTGTGAATCGGAGCATTTCACAGGCCTTTCACAGATAAGAAATGCTATCAAGACGAAATCCTACAAAACAGTATGCTACTGGCCGGCAGCAATTCATACACGGACAATGTCGGGACGGGTTGCTAGTTATTAATATTTTAACAATAGGAGCAATTAATCATAAAAATGCAATGAAAACAAAAGACAAGGGAAGAAAAATGTGTCAGAACCAAACATGTGTTTTAGAATATGAAGTGATTCATTAAGAACCTCATTTTGCAATGACTGGCTGCAAGAGTAAAATGGTCATACAAATGCTCTGGCAGGTCTATGGCTGTTGTAACATACCCCCTGCAGTATTGGAAATCAATGTTCAAACTATTTTTCCAATTATTTCTGATGTTTTGAAAATCTGTTGCTGATAAAATATCTATGATACCAGTATTAAAAGAACAACAATTGCATTTTTCTGATACATTTCCTAATTGGATTTACCATATTTTTTAATTTTTTAATTATTTACTTTTATTTAGACAGATATACAGCAAGACAGGTTCACATACACGCATTGCACAAAGGATTTCTAGTTGGGCATCTTACGTGAAAGATGGCAGGGATAAAAAGCAACTCCAGGTACATTAGAGCAATCAGCAAAATAGTTGTTATTGAGACTGGATGGCGATGTATGTGAGCAGGGCAGGTCAAGGGGTGCTAGGGTGACTGAGCCAAGGAGAAAGGGATCGTCAGGCCACCAAACAATGCGTATTACAGGAGATGTCATTATCCTACCTGGAAGGGTAGCGAAGGCAAGGTGTAAGGTGTTAAGGCAACTACTATGGAGTTTTCGACTGGGTTTCAGCTGTCAATGGTCTAGAGTCATCATGTAGGTGCACATCACGTTCCCTAAGATAAGTGGTGAAGGTCCCCAATTATCTTTCGGGCGAGATGCCATTGTCGTGAGATCCCAAAATGCCGCCAGCTACTTTTGACAATAAACTATGTCTCGGATCCACTCAGGAACTGGGGGATTCCTAGGGGCTTCCCAATGTATAGCTAGTCTACGCTTTGCAAGCAGCAGTAACATAGCTGTGAGGTGGCCTGACTCAGGTGGGATCTGCTCAACGGAACCTAGCAATGCAACTAATGGGGAACATACCAGGGACAGACCAATGATGGTCTGTATGGTGTCATATACTTCCTCCCAGAATCTGAATATAACTGGGCAGTCGCATACAAATGTATAGAAAGGTGACAGCTTCATGTTTGCACTTCCAACAACACGAATCCGGTTGCAACTTCAGTTTATATAATTGTAAGGGGTTAGGATAGTATTGCTGTAGAAATTTTAAATGTATACGTCTCATCGTGTAGTTAGGAGACAAACATCTTAGATGTGAACTATCTGTGGGCAGATCTACAAAGTCATTCCTCCACTGCTCCAGAGCCATTGGGGCAACCAATGGGGTATTAGTTTGCATGATAATATAGAACCTGGTTATCAATTTACAAGAGGTCAGTGTCATTAATAAGTGTTCCAGTGGTTTCATAATAACTGGAGAAGTTGGAAAAGTAGGATGTATTGTTTTGCAGGTGGCTTAGAATTGATAATATAGGAATATCTCCTGGATCGCTGTCTATGTGTCACCCTGACCGGTTGGCGGTTCCAAAATTGTGCCTTGTTGATATAGGTTGCCAAACTTAGAGATGCCCATATTACGGGCACGTGTGATAGTGCCTTTGTCATGCAGGAAATGTGGGTGGAACAGAAGCAGTGTGGAGTGTGCGTGTAGCAGTAGAGTACCTGTCCGCTTCCTCAGGCCATCCCAAGCCCAACATAAGGTTTTGACTGTGTTTATTTCATTAGCATTTCTTTGATAGGGTTTATATAAAACCACGTGCAGGGGGATTGGGTCGGCTACATCCCTCTCAGTGGCCACATGCGGCTGAAATGGAATGGGATGTACCCAAAAGTGAAGAAAATTGTGCTTGTGCACATAGCGCATATAGTTCGAAATCAATGGGCGTGTCAACAGTTCCCAGCTTACAAAGGGTTGGCTGCCAGCTCTTTTCTTCCCTTGTTTTACTTTATGTGTTTATGAAAAGTACTATGTAATGTATTCATTTGTTTAGCTAAGTCTTGGGAGTATGATAGTGTTATGTATGATTGTGAGTTGTGTGTCTGGTGATGTTTGAGTGCATTGTTTGAGATATTTATTTAACTTGTTCTTTGGGCTCCAATATTGTTGAGATTATTTATACGACTTGAAAAATGAATATATAAAAATATTTTTGGGGAAATAAAAATATTAATAATTAGTGAATTGTGGGACAATGTATTTTTGATGATTGAGGTACTACCCGATTACTAATTAAATGTTAAGGAGAGGTTTTCTGTTTTTGTTCACTTGTACCCTGCCTTCCTCTCCTTATATGTCATGATTCAGGGACCCTCTTTTGTTTCCCTGTGGCCGCCGGCCCAGACCAGGGAAATCATGATGGTCCGCAGAGATTTAAAAAAGGCTGAGTTAAGGGTATTGGTATATCAACAAAAAGGTACAATAATTTAGGGAGAACTATCACTTTAACTATGGCAATCCTACCCGCTAGCGTCAGAGGCAAAGATGCCCAGAATTTCGACTTGCCCTTCAGCCAGTCCAGTAATTTGCCAAAATTCAAGTACCAGATGTCTTGTAGGTCTTTTTTTAGCCACACGCAAAGGTATTTAACTGTGTCATTTGCCCATTTAAGCGGAAATTCCAATGTGGTATCTAGTGGGCCATCTGTTGGAGGTAAAATAGAGGATTTTGGCTAATTGATTTTTATGCCGGACATTCCTCCATAACAGAGGACTTCTCTTAACACTGGGTCTAAATTGTCGTCTGTTTTTTTAATGTATAGTTTATTGTTGTCAGCGTACATTGATATGATAGGTTTCTATTTGTAAAAACTAGACCTCAGGAAGAGTGATGCTGGTGAATTCTAGCAGCTAGTGGTTCCATGGCTACCGCAAAAAGTAGTGATGACAGCGGGCATTCCTGTCTGGTTCCGAGGGTGATGGGAAAGGGTTCCCAAATTTAACCAATTGCTTTGAGCCGGGCTGTGGGTTTAGTATATAGCAAGCTGATTAATTTGATGAAATTAGGACTGATGCCCAGCCTAGGTAGAATGGTAAACTAGAAGGGCCACTCTAGAGAATCAAACACTTTAGTTTCACCTAGAAATGCTGCAATGGCCAGAATTTGAGGGCCTATTTGGTAAATTGTGGAAAAGAATGTACGCAGGTTATGGGCTGTTGACCTGCCTGGAATAAATCCAGATTGGTTGGGCCTTGCAATAAGTGGCAAACGTTGCTGTAATCTGTTGTCAAACAGTTTACCCAGGATCTTTGCATCAACATTAATTAGCGAGAGGGGCCTAGGAGTCATAGAGATTTTGTACTTTATCTGTTTTTTTTAATAGGGAGATGATAACTGCCTCCTGCATGGTCGGAGGAAGTACACAAATTTCCAGTGATTCGTGATATACAACAAGAAGTCGGGGCACTAGTTCTTCCGCATATGTCTTATAAAATAGGGTAGCCTGCCCATCTAGCCCCAGGGCCTTCCCGCTTGGTAAGCTTCTAATGACTGGTGTGATACCTCTGACTGTGAATACTTTCATTTAAATATTCTTTGTGGTACGCGTTGAACCAGAGCAGCCCAATTGAGTCCAGATATTCGCCTAGGTCGGGATTAGGTGAATTCAAGAGTGGCCATTTGTCCGCCAATGTGGGATTAAATTATTACAGAATTTCGAGTATAAAAGACATTATTAAGAAAAGCTGAAACAGATGCCACAGTAAAAATATCGTCAAGCTTCAGTATTGCTAAAAAGGCTGGTCGACACTGTCTTAGGTTCAAACACCTTAATATGGGAATAATCCACCTTTTCCTTGGTCTTGAGTAAAATTTACAAAAGAATAAAATGTCTATATCGGATTGGGTGGATATATTATCACATGGACATTTACTGATACCGCTTGACCAGTCATTAATAGCAGGAAAGCTAAGCAGCCTAGAATAATATCCCAAATCTAAGTCTAATAAGCAGAAACATGGCATGATCTTTCATCTGCAGGGTTAGATAAGGTTGAATGGCCTGCGGTGTTAGGATTAATTGATGGAAGATCACCGATTTTTTAGTGAACTCAGTCTTTTCCCTGCGGTTCTCTAAATACGTTATGCATAGCTTTTTCAGCACTTTTCTCGGGATATGAATCATTGATGGGGGGTCATCATAATATTCAGGGTGACCAATGTTATCAAAAAATGACTTAATATATCTCAACCATTACACCCGTTGAACGCAGTCCAAATTCAGGGCATCCCCCAGGATGTGCCGGTTTAGATGGCACTCGTCAGTTGTCCATACCCTGTGCCACAAAAGTACCGGCTGTACTTTGATGACGTCTTATAAATAGGACAAGCCGAGTTCAGTGTGACAGTTATGGGTGGACATACTCTCAGGGATAGATAAAAGATATCGCAGAAAGCCATTTTCGGTTAACTGTAGGGTTGAGACATTTGCATCCCCCCCATATTCCCGCCCCATAGGTTGCAACCGCAACACAGCTGGCTTTATATATGCACAATAGTTCCTTAACTGGTTTCTTCCCCAACTTTTTACTAAATAGTTTTAGGGCCATAATTGACTTGGCAAATAACAGGTTTCTACTTTTCACTGTCCTGAGCTATCAAACAGTATTCCCAGATAAGGGAAAGTTGAGGTTGATCTAATTGTTTGGAGCCAATAAACATGGTTCTTTTTTTCTTATTTGCTCCCCTGCCACAATTCATACAAAAGCTTTTAGCACTATTAACCTTCAGATCCAAATTGGTCATGAAGGTACAAAAAGATGAAATCATTGTTTGCATTGCTACGGGGGTCCTTGCCATCAGGACAGCATCGTCAGCATAAATAAGCGCTGGAATTTGACGATTTGATGCAATAGGCATATCTTGACAGTCCTGCAGCAAGGTTTTCTCCAGGTCGTTAATATAGATGTTAAATAAGAAAGGGGCAAGGACACATCTTGTCTCACTCCCCTCGCAATGTTGAACATTCTAGTGCATTCCCCTTTTTTACCGTATCTAATCGTGGCCCTGGCACCATTGTACAATTCTCTAAGGAAATGAATAATATTGGCATCAACGCCCAACCGAACTAAAATTAGCCACAATTTGCTATAAGTGACACAGTCAAAGGCGGATGTCAAACCCACAAAGGTTAAATACATCCGGTCGCCCTTAGCCTTAGTATATTATATTTCTCAAGGAGAATAAAAAGATTGAGACATTGATCTATGGTCCTAACTCCTTTTCTGAAACCATATTGTAGGTCGCTAATAATCTTGTGCTCTTCTGCCCATAGGTGCAACCTATTTAGGATAACCCTACCGATGATTTTGATTGTCGAATCAAGCAAAGATATTGGGCGGTATGACAAACAACTAGCCCTATCGCCTTTTTTAAAAATGGGTACTATAATTGACTCATACCAAGTGCCTACAAGTCCCACTGAGCTGGCCGCATTAAAAGTTCTTGTGAGCAGTGGCGCCCATAAAGATATATTGTTTTTAAAAATATTCACTGGGACGCCATCTGTGCCTTGCCCCCCTGGCTTCGAGCTGACTCAGGTTCAGCAGCCTTAGGCTCTGAATACAGGAGATCGTTCTTCCAGTAGACCAAGTGTTTTCCGGGCCGAACACCATTGGCCTGGTCTGCAGCCTGCTGCTGCATACCCGCCTGCCTTTGGTATTGCCCAAAGGCAGGCTATTGGTTCCTATCTAGGATGTCAAATTTGAATACTATTTTGGGAGCTTGCAATTGGTGTCTTCTATATACTGGCATTTGCTAATGGTCCTTCCTGTTCAGAGACACTATTGGACCATATGCCTAAGTAACCACTATTTAAAGCACTATGAGTGGTCCAGTCCTTGCCTCCCCCTGATTCAGGATCCGCCAGAGGCAACGACGGACAGGTAGGCAAGGTTATTTCCTGCTGTTTTTCCTAGTTCTACCAGATGTGAGTCCCTTTGGTTGGGACTTAGTTTCTTTTTCTACAACTTAGTCATAATATTATCCTTGGGTTATTTACATCTATACCCCTGAAACTTAGATTGGAGATTGCTCTCCAACTTTTCCAAATCTTTCTTTTTTGTAATATAGTAACTTTTGGTGTCTTCCCTCATAGGGTGAGCCTTTTGGCACTGATGAGAGGTTAAATGGGTTACTCAAGGATGTGAGGGAAATATTTGGTGGTTACACAGCTAAACTATAAGGGGCAGTAATGATAGTTCCCAGGTTTATGTTAAGCCACTACTTTCCTCACACCTGTAGAGCGGGCCTCCAAATTCCTGAGCCTGGTCCAGGAGAGGTGATGTCTGGTCTCCGGACAATCCGGGTGAGTGATAATTTACTTCTTACCTATTATTGGTGAATAGCATCAAACTTTTACACAGTATTCTTCATATAGTGTTTTGTTGTTTCAGGTGTGAGACATGTTGGATTGACATGGAGAAAAGAGTCATTAGTTTCCGGTCATACATATCCTTTTTTGTATAGCTTAATCACCACTTCCTAAAAGTAAATCATATTCTTTTCGAATAGCACATGCAGTAGCATTAACAATTAAAGAACAGAGGCCCTGAAGAAAGCCTAGGGTATTGCCCATAAGGCTGAAACATGTTGGCCCCTATACAGTTATTTGTTTGAAACTGTCTTTTCATGCACTGTTCCTGGTTTTAATTAGGAAGAGGCCAATCTCTATTAAAGTTTCTCTTTTTGCCCTCTATCCTATTTTAACTCACTACTCCAACACATTCTTTTTGGTTTTGCACTGCACCGGTTCCCATCACACACCAATGTCTACATGTTCCTGGAGTGATTGTGGGTCGGAACCCAACTTCGACCGGTGTCTGGTAAAAACGTCTCAATGATCTAGAGACACACCATCCCCGAAGGATGACCAGATGATAGTATTGATCACAACAAGACTTTGATGGGAATCCAACATTGATCTGTTTCACCCACAATCACTATTTGGTTCTGTGTGCATTGTTTGAATGCTCAATTTAGCAGCAAGATCGCCTTGGTATTCGGTATACTTGACTGATATCGTTACCCTTAAATAGAGGTTCCTCTTTTTTCCTCATACTCAAGACCCCTAGGTTTTCTTGTAGTGAATAGTATTATTGGGGATTGTAACCTAGGCTGGTCTATAAACTTCCCTTAGACCCTCCTTGCAGTATTGGTTTTCATGACTGAGAGCCACCCACCATCCCATTTGCGATTCGCTAATTGCTAATCGCAAATTGAGAATGTCTTCCCATTCATTCCTATGGGCCACTAGGCCCATAGGAATGAATGGGGAGGTATTCCTTAATTGCGATTTGCAATTTGCGAGTCACAATTAAGGAATTTTAAGAAATCGCAAATTTTTCAGTGATTTCTTCATGCATAGGCTTTTGCGATTTCTTAATTGAGATTCCTTAAAAATCGCAATTAAGAAATCGCAAAAGCCAACAATGATGCATGTACCTGTAAGGAACAAACTGGACTGTAAACTAAGTAGTACTTGTCGCTTTGTCCAGTAGTAGTACTAATACAGTTGTATAAAATGAGCATAGCCAAAATCACAGCAATAGAAGAAACATAACAGTAGAATCAGTCAAGTGCTGCTCTGGACTGGTATGTGACAGATAGTAGAGGAATTGCCATCTGTCAGTCATTGTCACTCAGGCTAAGTTCAGTGACGGATTATTGCAAAGAACTAGGAGGCGGCTTCATCAGGTAAATATGCTTAGTGTATTTTAATGCTGACTTTGCGTCTGTAAAAAAGTGAGCTTGACCATCATGTGTGATTTTTAGCTTGTCCGGATACAACATGGCATATGGAATAGAAGCGTTTTGAGCGCGCTCCACAATTATGACCTGTGAGAGCGCCGTGCCAAACAGCTCATGCAGCAGACTCTCAATGAATGGTTCCATTTTCCGGATTGCGGTGTATTCTAGCAGGCCAAGAATTCTTAGGCTGTTGCATCTAGAATGCACCTCTAAATCTTCATTCTTAGCCTTAATCACAGCAAGAACTTTCTCCATGTTTCATATTTGTGTTCTGGATTCCACCTGGCAGTCTTGAGTGTGTGACAGTTTATTCTCCAGGTTGACCAAGTAGTTTCGTAAGTGTCTACCCTTTTTTAACAGTTTACAGGCTTGAGGTGATACATCTATTTTGTTGTCCAGTGTTTTAAGGCTGGAGCCCAGATCCAGCAGGATGGATTGCATGTCTTCCTCCAGTTGTTGTGTCATTTCTTTGGAGCCTTGGTCAGTGTCCAGCTCAGAGCTTGACTCTGGTGTATGTGTTTGTTGATTGCTTTCAAAAGGAATCTTTGGCTGCTTAGGGTCTGTCTTGCCCATGGTAGCAGGTTGTGAAGAGTGACCGTAAGTCAATCCAGCAGAGACCGTAATGCCCACCAGGCCATTGGAATGTTTGGCAGTTGTCCACAGCACGGGTGATGCCGCGATCAAACTGAGCCCATTGTCTTAGTTATTTGAGTTAATGCGGTAGTGTGTCACGCTTCGTAATCTTAGGAATTAAAGGCACTTTCCAAATTGGAAGAGGGGAGCAGGAGACAGGGCTCCTATGGCAAGAGGGCAGGAAGGGGAGTCCTGTGGCAGCCGCTCGATGGGAGGAAGAGCTCTGATGGGCCCCAGCACAGCCGGAACCACCGCTCAGAGCAGGAGAAGCGGACAAGATGGCAGAGGACCAGATTGGCTCCCCACATTCCCACGCAGCTGCTGCAAGAAGAGCACCCCAATGCTAGAGCCCGCCCGGGGTCCAGCATGCAGCGGACAGTGAGCAGGCCTGACCCTGCCTCAGCCCAATCCCAGTAGGCGCAATATGCCAAGCGGGGCCTAGGCTCACACAGCGCTTTCTCGCCCATTTCCGCAACAATCCTAACCCCGGCCTCACTAACCAGATTACCGCACGACTCTGTCCCACACTCGACTCCTCATCTGGCGTCTCCTGCCTTTCCCACCTCACAGGATCTCCATGGCAGCACTCCGCAGGGAAGGTGGCCGGATTGCTGTCCGCACCCTCAGTGGCTCTGGGAGTCGCGTTAGCAGTTGTTCACCCCAACCGGCTGGACTCACTCCAGTAGATTCAAGTCGCCGGTGGTCAGGGCAGAGATCACGACCCCAGACAATCACCAGTCGCTGCCAGTGCTCCGAGGTGCGGGGTCAAGTTGTGTGGCGTCGCAAGAAACCCCCAGTTATGTCCATGTCTCTATGGGTCTCCTGAGTGTGCAGCGGCCATTTCCAGCCGCTGCTGAGGTTGCGGCGTCCTCCGGTAATATTTGGCAGCTAAAACTTCGCACACACAGCCCAGTCGATGTCCTCTCATAGTCGCTTGGTTTACATCGGCGGAGACAGAGACAATGTCTGAACGGAGATTTTAGAGGATAATGAAGCCTGGGCTGCAGAGCCCATTCAGAAGGTGGCCATTCTGCAGCACGTTAAAGCCACGCCCCTGAGGATGTTACCATATTTAAAGCATGCATTACATTTACATACATAATAATTTTTTTTAGCCTCAGTCTATGTAAATAAAAAATGTATGGACCACTGAATAATGTGGTTTAAACCTGTAGTGGGTTTATTGCAATATCAACATATAGGCTGAAGCTCAAGGATCATTTTATGGTAGAATTCAGATTTTAACAATGACCAATTGTTATAAAACATAAATTGCACATTGTATTAAAGGTGCATGAACATTCATGCACATTATGCCAGATTTTATTCCATACAGACATAAACTAAGATCAGCCTCAATCTTGCTACCAGAGTAATTCCTTTTGTGTAATACGTTTTTAAAAATATGGTGGAGGTGTTTGGAATATATGATTTTTTATGTAGCATACATTAATTTGGCTCATGGAATTTATTTTAAAGGTACTGACTGCTTGTGAGGTAACAATGAATACCTATTTCTATAATAATTTGGCTAATTGCACAAAGATTGAGCCCTCTATTTCTTCAAGTATTTCAAAAGATATGTCTACAATGTATTCTAATAAATTTGTTGTACCGGAAAGAGGAATTACGAAAAAAAAATCTGTACTCTTCATTTGAAAACAATAGTGGATTGCGTTATCCGCAATTTTTGAGGATTTGTAAATAAAATGATGTTTGTCTCTTTTGATCATATTTACCAAAGAGTTCCATCGCTTAGCCATCATGCACTGAGGTGCCAAAGCGATGCAGCAATTAAGATGCAATTTATCAAGCCATGCACGGCCTCCTTGCATGACCCTGAGCGGCTTGATGAAGCCAGAGTAACACTTTGCATTGCAAATCACTGCATTTAATTGCTCTGCCCCATGAAGGCATTCCATGGGGTTAGATGCATTCCATGATTTACTGTAAGGAGTAGACTAGGAAATGCACCAAAACTGCTACCCCTCCCCAGGTGAGACATAACTAAGACAAATGTACCCCTTTCTGCACAAAAGCAATCCTGCTTGCAACACAGGCACCCATGCACCCTGTGCGAGATCGCCTGCATTGGTGCTAGGCAGCGTAGTGTGCACAAGTGCTGGGATAAATCCAGGAATATGGCATACTCTGTTAACCCCTTCGCTGCGGCGGCTATTCCGCCGCAGCGCTAAAGGGGCGGGGCGGCCGCGCGGCCGCCACATGCTGGTGACAGAACCGCTCCGTCACCAGCTACAGTTGAGCTGTGCTGGTGACGGAGCGGTTCCGTCATGACCCGCCCCGCTCTTTAGAACCACCGCGCAGGCGCGAAATCAGCGCCGCGCAGGCGCGGCGGCCGGGCCATGGCGGAACCGCTCCGTCATCAGCACAGCTCAACTGTAGCTGATGACGGAGCGGTTCCGTCATCAGCATGGAAGGGGTTAAATATGGTACATTCTTTAGCTTTCCCTGTCACACAGTACAACGGTGCAAGGTAGCTTACTGCTCACTGGTTAGAGGCGGCAGACCCGAGAGCAAAGGACGGCCCGGGACCAGGGTTCGATTCCCGGCGCGGCAGGTTTCTGGACCAAGGTCACCGGACTCGATAATTCTCTCGCCTCGGTGCCCACTCTGATCAGCGATCACACTCGGCAACTCTGGGCATTAGCTTGCCTCATCTTCACTAACAGCCCCACCAGACCGCCGGGGATGCCTGGTCTCACCCTGGAGATACCCATTAACGGACCATCTCTCAGGGAAGCCAGGAAGGGTTTCGCAGCGGTCGAAGCGCCTTGGGACCCTACGGGTAAGTAGTGCGCTATATAAATGCCTATACATTTACATTTACATTTACATTTACTGCTCTGTGTGCCATATTGATATATAATTAAAGTGCAATGCAGCAATAAGGACTGTTTGAAGTCAACTCACAGAGAAGAAAAGGGATCTTCTGATACTGGGAACCAACATGAAGATTGTTTCAGAGTAAAATCTTTGTCAAGTGTTCATTTTTTTAAATTGTATTTCAATCTAAAAAATGATTTTTAAGACTTTTTTATTGTTTTAAAAAAGGAAATAAGTCAATAT
This sequence comes from Lissotriton vulgaris, assembly GCF_964263255.1. Lineage (NCBI taxonomy): Eukaryota > Metazoa > Chordata > Amphibia > Caudata > Salamandridae > Lissotriton > Lissotriton vulgaris. The sequence continues at coordinate 30,118,724 of NC_141696.1, forward strand.
TCAATGTTTTTGAAGAAATACAATTAGTTATACAGGTTCCATTGCAGGTACTTAAAGAATGATGGAAACCAACATATTTTTATTGAGTTCAAGTCACCACGCCATGATAAGAAGAGGCAATTCCATCTAGCAATCAGCTTCATACAATATTGCTTCAACAAAACCGGGAGGTGAAGGACAGTAAAAATAAAAAATGACATCCACATTATGTGAGAAAACTCCCATGGTGTGGGAGTTGTTAGAATTTCCATTTTTAAAAGACAAATTCTTGGTTTGGAAGATAAATGTATTGCAATCATTGTAAATAGCATCAACTTTGGTACTTTCATGATTTTCAAATACTTGGCTAATAATTTACCAGTCTTTTTTTTACCTCCATAACATCTTGTACTACACTTAAAAAGAAAGACTAAAACAATACCAGCAGAATGTTTTTTAAACTGAATGTTGGCTTTAATTAATTTTTCCAAACAATTTTAGGAGTTAGTAGTGCAGTTGGTGTGTTCTAATATTTTAATACTACTAATAATTTCTTTTAACTTACTCTAACCAAATCTAATTATAACGCCTCTTGCTACTCATTGATGCACCTCCGACTATATGAAGTGTATCAAGGTGGACTGAAATTAAAAAAGGATTCAAATGACTGAAAAGAAATCTGGATAGGTTGGAGGCTATTGTTGACCCTCCAACTTCTGACCACAACAAAATAGTTGCAAAATCAAGATTAATTAGAACTGGGGTTTGACCTGGAAAAGGAATCACTCCAATATCAGCAAAAAGCAATTGCTAAGTTAGTGCCTGATTGCAAGTGTTACAGAGTTGATGCAAGCCTCCATGCCAGCACACTGCTGCAACACCGCCAAACCCATAGGCACACCGCCCTCTGGACTACAACGCAATCCAGGTTTGGCTAACAGCCTTGGCACTGTCACACCGGTACCTTTCAAAGTCTCATATGTGAGCTTTAGAAAGCCAGAGCCGTGGGAATGCCAAAGCATGGTCGTGCATGGCATATATTACAGCCTCACACCTCTGTACCAATGCCTTAGGATCTGAAATAACCCGGCAGTTGTGGCGGTCCAGTGGCAGTTCTACCGCTGTAGTGATATTACAGCATGCGACAGACCGCCACCATGGGTTTGGCAATTTAATGGACCACCAAACTCATAACTAGGCCCTTAGAGTATCATTTACAATGTTTTGGTGGAAGTCAGCATCCAGGGAACCTTGCTGTGCTTCCCTGTGTCAAAAGAAAGGGACATGACTGCACATTCATGGCCTTTTCCCCTACAAAGGCACAAAATGGGCAGCCATGCACAAGTGCAGGCACCCATGTGCCATGGTGCAAAGGTGTCTGCGTTTTAGGGGGTGAATATTTTGGTGCAGGAAGGTGCAATCATGGGAGGTGTTTTCCTCTTTCCATGTATGCTGCAAAATGCAGCACATAAACAGAGAGAAACAAATGAGGATATTTCTCCTTTTTGTGTATCTCTAGCACCACCCCTGAAGTGCCATAAGAATCTGATGCAGTCCGCTCCCTAACCTAAAACTATATTATTGGGCTGCTGCCCTGCAACATTGTAGTGAGCTATTCATGGAGGATCAAATCCTCAGTCTCTCTGGCTTACCGTCCCCCTATCTTTTTCATCTTGGTGAAAATGTAAGGGGCTGTCTCCGGCGCAAACTCGAGTGTAGCTACTACAAGAGGGTTAGATTTAAAACAATGAGTAGCGCTTATTGGGCCTTCAGTAGAATCCGGAAGATGTTTGGTATCGCCAAACTAAACTATTATACCCCTATTAGAAGTAATGATAATCTATCGCTAATATTCAAGCCTGTATATCTCCAACAGTGGTACTTGGGAGGTATTGTCAGAATAGGAGATCTACTTAGTAATAATCATATTCGGGCATTTGAGGAACTGAAAAGCTGCTATAATTTAAATTATAACCAGACTTATCAGTATCACGCTGTTGCCAGTTTCTTATCAAATAAAATTGGGGGTTCTGTCGATTTTTCATCAGTGGGTCTTATAGACAAGTTACTCAGTACTGGTCTTCCTAGGATAGGGGAGATCTATCTTCTCCTCAAAGAACAAACATCGGACATTTAAGCAAGGTAGATGCTAAATGGCAGCTTAAACTAAACATTCAACCCAATGCGTTTTGCTCTGCTTTGGGACTAGAGCAAACATATCTGCTTTCCCCTAAACTACAAGCTCAATTCTATAAGACGGGCTATTTTTTGTATATAACTCCAAACAAAGTTGCTAAGTGGGCAACTGGCCCTGGTACTGTTTGTCCGCGCTGCACTGACTTCAGTGCAGATTCAGTGCACATGTTTGCTACATGCCCAAAACTCGATTCATTGCTGAAGGAGATACAATGTTTTTTGGGTAGAATACTTTTGTTAGATATCCAACTTACACCAACTGCTATTATGTTAGGGCTTTATGATTGTTTGGACTTAAAGGAGGGGGGTGCATTACCGTTTGTAGCAATGACTATCTAGCGGATATGTATTGCTATGTACTGGAAGGATTTAAATCCCCCATCAATGGCAAGCTATATTATTCGCTACTTATAGGTTAGAGAGAGCGATCTATGCTAAAAAGGGCAGAAGGGCAAAGAAAAGAGGTCTGGTAGTCTGGGATCCTTTAACCAGATGGCTTGGTTCCTTGAATGCTTCAGTTGATTTATGAGTGTTTTTTTTTACTTTTTCACCTCTGTTCCCAATGGATGGTTCCCTTTTCCCCGGTCGCCCCTTGTTGGTCCCCCGATCTCCGCCTGCTGGTTTCTTTCACCCCTCCCTGACCCCCTTTAGTGTTGCCCATCTATTTTTTGCTTAACTATTAATCTTGTTGTTGTCCTTCTGCCTCTTGCTTCTTTCTTTTTTTCCTTGTTTTTCTGATGATTATGGTATGATATGGAATTATTTATCTTCGCTGATGCCTCAATGTATGTAAACATAAATATGTGATTTGTTTTTTTCTTTCGGACCCAGGTAGGGGGTGGGGGGATGATGTCTAAAGATGGAATAATTGCTTTCTAATGTTTTAAACATTTTTTTAAAAAAAAAAATAATAAAATAAAGAATCTGATGCAGTCAAACATTTACGATTCCTCGTAAATCCGGGAATGCTTCAGATTCCATCAGGTTTGTGTGGGAACACCCACAGCAACACCCATGGAATGCCAGTTTCACACTGTGTATGTATACATCAGGCACAGGAAAGAGAGTGACAAGATAAATCTATAAAAAGAGGGTAAACACTATTATTAATAAAAACAGCAAAAGAAGAATCATTGCAGCAAAAAAAGTGTCTATGATCAAATAGCAACCAACAAATAATAATAAACAGAGAGGAATTTCACACTGTAGGAGTTTACAGAACAAATTGTTTCAATGTCCTCTCCTCTATATCCATTAAAAAACGTCTTCAGCTTAGCGGATCGTAATAAGTAGTTACCTTCTTAGTTCAAGTCACTTTAAAAAGACAGTGGTGAAGGAGATCAAATCTAGCATTCATTGATTTGAGTGCAGATCAAATGTCAAGGAATTTATTTTGGTGCTCTACAATGCCACTGTTCTACAGTGCCTCTCTCCATTTTAGGAAAATAATAGTTTGTTGCCTGACCTTGAAATTCTTGGCCATGGTGATGACTTTCAAGTGATCAGTGTACTCAAAATATGGAAGTATAACATCCCTAAGATTGGAAAGTGTTGACGTGTCCCTTGTTTTGTGGCCATGCAAGCTCTCTGTATGTTTAAAGATGTTGAATCAGGCACATTTAACGTGTTGAGAATGTTATGCTTTGTTATGTGATGTTATGCTAAGTCATTTTATGATTTGTTATGGTATGTTATGTTAAAGTTCTGATGATTTACCTAACACACAAATCACATGCCAGACAATCCAGGAGCTTGAGCAGGTGTGTAGGTGTGCAGTTCCCATAGAGTTATTCGAAGAGCCAATACTTCAGTTTCTTGCAGAATTCCAAAGTGAGGAGTAGTCTCTGAAATGTTTTTTCTGAGGTTGTTCAATGCTTTTGGTGCAATGTAGGAGAATTAGCGGCCTTCTGCTCTGCATTTGTGAATGTGGTGTGTGTGTCTGTGAGTGAGAGTGAGGCTGAGTGTAGTTGTCTGGCAGGCTGGTGACAGTATATACTATGGATGAGGTATGCTGGCCCAGTGTTGTGCAAGGCTTAGTACAAGGAGTTTGAATGGGCTGTGTTTATGAATGGCAAGCCAGTGGAGCGCTCTGAGATTTGATGAAATTTGATGAGATATGGGTGTAGCAAGGGATCTGAGGCCTGTGTAGTAGCTGCTTGGAGATTCTGGTGTGGAGTGTGTTGCGGTAGTTGAGTATGCTTTTGATGAGCCCTTGTGTAATGAAGTCTCTAGTGTTCTGTGTCAGCAACTTGAAAATCTTTAATAGAATAAGTTGGATTTGGAAGGAGACAGCACTCACTGCATTCACATTTGCTGGCATGTTGAACTTGTAATCCAGGATGATCCCTAGAATTCTGGTGTAGTCATTTGGTATTGTTCCTAGCTCTGTTTGCCACCAGGTGGTGTCCCATTGGAAGATCCTGTTTCTGAAGACTGGTACTACTTCTGTCTTGTCAGAGCTATGTTTCAAGCAGTTGGATCTCATCCACTTTGCTACCATGGGCATGCAATTGGTGAAGTTGGCAATGGTGATTGTTGTCTTATCTGATACGAGAGGATGAATTGGTTGCCGTCAGCGTACGAGATGAGGGTGATGCCTTGGTATCGGATGAAGTTGAGAAGCAGAGTCATGTAGACATTGAACAGGGTAGGGCTGAGAGACAATCCCTGTAGGACTCTGCAAATAAGGCTCTTGGCCTCTAATGTGAAGTGTGATAGTCTGACTTTTTGGGTTCATCCAGTGAGAAAGGAGCAGATACTCTGATGAGTGTTGTGGAAGACAGTGTTGAATGCTCCAGAGTAGTCGAGCTGGATGAAGGCTGCTGTTTTTTCTTGGTCCAGGGTGGTCCAGATGCAGTTGATGGCTGTTATGAGAGCTCTTTCAGTGTGGTGACTTTTTTGTATTACTGATTGAATGATGTCCAGCAGTTGGTGTTGTTCAAGGTGGGTTGCAAGTTGATTGTTAATGACCTTCTCTATCACTGGGTAGGTAAGCAGGGAGATAGGATAGAAGTTGCTCATTTGGCTCTTGCCGACCAACCGATTTTTGAGGAGGATGTTGACCACTGCATGCTTCCAGTCTTCCAATAATGTTGAGGATGTGAAGGAGGTGTTGATGAGATGGGTGAGGGGTGCTGATTGGTGATGGCCAAAGTTGTAGACATGTTGGGGGCATGAGTATTTTGGGACTCCTGAATGGATGGTCTGTATGTTCATTGCTGTATCTTCTCTGCTGACAGTTTTCCATTTAGTCAGGTGGCTTTCTTGGTAGATGGTGAGCAGGTTTGTGAACAGATCACTGGGGTCTTGTTCATATATGCACATGCTGTAGTAGTTTGATAGGTCTTTGCAGAGTTCTTTATAGAGGATAATGCTGTTGACAGAGGCTGGGGATGTGGTGAAGTCCTTGCATATAGAGAAGATATCCTTGCAGATGTTGGAGCTCCGTTTGATGTGTCAGCTAGTGCTCTATTCTTGGTGTCTCTTAGTTGTTAATGGTGGTGTCTGAGCGCAGCCTAGTAGGTTGTTCTATTCATGGTTTCATAGCTGGCTCTCTATCTTCATTCTAGCTGCTTACAGTGTCTTTGGAGTTTCTAAAGTCCTATGAGAATCAGCTGGCCTGCTTGTTCTTTCTTCTTTGCATATTGTGTTTGATCATGGGTGGGAGGGCGTCTGCACAGTTCTTGATCCAGTTGTTGATGTCCTCGATGAGGTTGTCAGTGGGTTAGGTTGATTTGTGCTGAAGGTATTTAACCATTCTGCTTCAGAGATTTTGCACCAGATGAAGCTGGGTAGCCTAACACTGGGGGGTGCGGTGGCTTGCATGTGTTTATTTGGAAGTAGGGGATGTAGAGGCGTGTCAATGTGAGCAGTGAGGTGGAGTTGTACTTAATGCTCTTGCTGGTGGTGAAGATGGGGTCCAGTGTGTGCCCTGCAATGTGGATTGGTTCTCCGACGAGCTGCGTTAGTCCTATATTGCTCGGACTTTCGAGGAGTGCAGTGGAGCAGGGATCGGTCCTTACTTCTAAGTGCAAGTTGAGGTGGCCAGGGAGTCTGAAGGCTTTGGAATCAATGTTGAGAGGGACAATGAAATCCTGGATGAGGCTGGTGAAGGTAACTCATAGTCCGGGTGGTCGGTAGACAAGGGTTCTGTTCAGGGTAACATTTTCGGAGATTTACAACTTGAAATGCAGATGTTCCAGGAATGCAGATTTGCAACTTGAAGTGCAGATGTTCCATAAATGGGGTTGCCCTCACTGTGGATATGAAGCACTAAACTGAGTCTTTGTAGATGACTGTGAGTTCTCCTACTGGCTTTTGGTATGGTCATGCAATCTTGTTGTCAAATGAGATTGCTGCGGCGATGATGTTGGATGCCAATGTGGAGTTGAGCCAGGTTTCCATCAGAAAGAGGTGCCAAGTGCGTTGCTTCTCAGAAAACCCTGGATTCAGTTGCATGTTTGCTGAGAGATCGTGTGTTGAGAAGCATGCATACGAGTCAGTGTTAGGGTGTGGGTTTGTAGTACAGTGTGGTGTTAGGTGGGGGTGGTGATGGTGTTGGAAGTGCTTATGCGGGGTGTGTGGGTCAGCTGCTGCAGGTGAACCAGCAGTGGTTGCAGGTGAAGGCACCTACTGTGAAGTGTGGCCTGGCACAGCAGCAGTGGGAAGAGATGGGTGTGGTCCAGGTGGGGATGGGCGCAGTTGGGCCTGCCTTTGGCGCACATTCAGAGTGCCAGCATTGCAGATGCACAGCAGTCACTATTAAGTAAGTCCTGGGATGGGAAAGAAGTGCAGAAGCAGTGGTTAAGCTGCAGGGGCACTGGAAGAAGAGGCAGGAAGGTAATGTGGCAGAAGAAAAAATAAAGAAGGGGAGCCTGTATGCGAAAATAGGCAAAGGAAGGGAGTGGGGGTGATGCCGGGAGCACAAAAGAGGGGACAGGGGGCCATAAGTGGGTGAAAAAGGTACAAGAAAATGAGTGAAAATGTCAAAAAGGCACAAGGGGTCAAAAAGAAAGAAGCAGATAAATGGGTACAAAGATTAACAAAATGAGTGAACAGAACACAAAATCATAAGGTGTGAAAGAGAAAGCAATCAGAAAACAAGTGAATGATTGAAAAAACATGAATAGCAAAGAGAACACAAAGAAGAAAGAGTTTGGCAGAGGCCAAGGCTCAGATGAAAGAAAAGAGAGAACAGGAGCTGGACAAAGTGGGCAACAGAAGAAAGAGCAGAAGGAGTGAGGCAGGAGCCTTTAGACAAGTGAGCTGGGTCTAATAAGGCCTTTACTGGTCAGATGACTTCACAGGCAAGGGGAGGCTGGACCTAGGAATAAAAGATTGAAAGAATTAAAGTGGGTAATTCCCGTGTACAGCTTCCACCAAACTATACATTCCAAGATTATTTCTCTTACTTTTGTTCACCAGATCTTCTGTTTTTTCTGTAAGGAGAAATATTTCTGCGTGCATAGATTTTATTCTTCCTGCGGTATCATGCAAAATATGTATCTGGTGACATGCTTCAGTAACTCTCATATCCCTATGAAGCAATTTCACATCCAGAGTTTGAAGTATTTTTTTTTGTTTCCTCAACATATTGTCTAAGGGCTCTGATTTCCTTCATGAGTAACTCCGAGGAAGCATGCAAGTTTGGCGTGTTGGGTTCAGGAGGATCTTGTTATAACCTCTTGCTCGTAGAATTACCATGACTCACAAATACGTTGGTTGTCAATGATGGTTGAGACAAATGAGAAAATCGCTAAGCCAAAAAGATTCATGGTAATACCTAACTAGGCTCTTATTTTGTATAAAGCAATGCAGATGCACTGCAGAATCATTGAAGAGTCAGATTTAGGTAAGATATATATTCAAGGTATTTGAAAAAATATGTTGCCCAGCAATACTTAAGATGGCAGACATCACTCAACTAAGAAAAGTGACAGAGCCAACCCACTCAACCATCTGATGTAATTCTTAATATTTTATGAGAGAAGATTTGAAATCAGCTAAGTTTGAAGGGCTAGCCTGTTCAAAGCCCATTCTCTGAAATACCCCCCAACAACTACGTAGCTAGTAAGTGAAGCATTTGTTGACATTGTTGTGCTCCTTTCCATACTAATATGAGTGTATGGAAGTGAAAAAATAACAGTTGATTGAGGGCAAATGAGATATTATTTATGCTTATAAAGTAGGGTTAATTGCATTGACTCCATTCAGAATTACACCATTCAGGTAATTTGTATGCAGTCATAGATCTGTGTTTAGCTACATGATTGCAAATCAAACTCTAAATCAATAAATAAACTGTTGCATAAATGTAAAGGTCATAAAATCTTTCAATGTGAATTATATTGCTGAAGTTCATTTTCAAACATTAATTTAATATAATTCTTTTTTCAGAAGGAGATGAATGTATAAAATGTCCCATTGACCAATGGTCCAATGAAAAACGTGATCATTGCATCCAAAAAGTGAGAGAGTTTCTCTCCTTTGAAGAACCCCTCGGACTCACACTTACCACTTCCGCTGTCTTCTTGACTTTCATTACTTGTTCTGTCCTAGGAGTCTTTCTTAGGTACAAAGATACTCCCATCGTCAAAGCAAACAATCGAGGACTCAGTTATCTTCTTCTCACCTCCCTGATGCTCTGCTTCCTCTGCTCATTCATATTTATCGGCCTTCCTCAGACATTCACCTGCATGCTCCGACAGACAGTGTTTGGAGTGATATTTTCTGTAAGCGTCTCATCTGTTTTGGCCAAGACTATAGTTGTTGTCATTGCCTTCAAAGCAACACATCCCAACAGCCAAAGAAGACGTTGGCTTGCATCGAAAACTCCTAACTGCACAGTCCTCCTCTCTTCTCTGATACAAGTTCTTATATGTCTTTTTTGGTTGGTGAAATCACCACCATTTGCAGAGATGAACATTGTAGCCTACAAAGAAAAAATAATCATTGAGTGTAATGAAGGGGACTCTATCTTCTTCTACTGCATGCTGGGATACATGGGCCTCCTCGCCACAGTCAGCTTTATAGTGGCCTTTCTTTCAAGAAATCTGCCTGGAACTTTCAACGAGGCCAAGCTGATCACCTTCAGTATGCTGGTGTTTGTCAGTGTGTGGATCTCCTTCATCCCGGCATACCTGAGCACACGGGGGAAGTACATGGTGGCCGTGGAGGTGTTTGCCATTCTGTGCTCCAGCGCTGGACTTCTCGGATGCATATTCTTTCCCAAGTGTTATATTATCCTGGTTAGACCAGAAAGAAACACCAGGCATAATCTTATTGGAAAAAGGCGTTATGGGTCTATTAAAAGTGAATAATAGACAATGCGCTTTATATTAGTGTGAGGCAAAAAGTTGATAAGACAGGGAGGTGGGTGTTTTCAAACTTGGTTTGGGTTGTATTGCAGTATTATCACATGAGGCTGATGGGAAATGTCAATTGTAAATTCAGATGGCCCATGAATGCTTTCCATGCCTTTGAATCCTGGCAGGGTTAAGGTGCAAATTAATGAAATCAATAATGGTGCTTGTTTAAATGTCCCAGGGATTCTGATACCCTACAACATGTTCCAATATGAGACAATGGAACATTGGAGATGAGATATTCTTTTCAGGTTTGCAAGTCTGGCAGCTGTTGTAGACAAGCTTGGAAGTTCCAAAGGAGAGATGGGCCTCACTAAAAGTATTTTAGGTCCAAACTTAGACATGTTGTCTAAGTTCACTGTTGTGAATCGGCCCCCTTCTGTTTATTTACATTATGTCATGAGCGCATGTCAATGGAATCAGACTCAAGGCGCTTTCGAGCCAAGCAACTGAAAGTTGGCATGAGCAGGCGGGATTTCTTTCCCATTGGTGATGTTCATCTCAAAGGACTGGTGATCTGAAATTCAAGCTTTCAGGCATCTGCTGATTTCGGCCACTTTGTAACGATGTATATCGTCTCACTACTTGAGTTACTTGGCATTTGTTTCATCTCTACCATGTAACCTCCATGTCATTGTGGTGAGCAAGGTCGAAGCAGATAAACCAGCACTTTCTTGAACTGTGGGAGTGTGTCCTACCTGCTTTTGAACTTTCGCCATTGGGCCTGCCACAGTCTGTTTTGATTTATCAATGCTTCTACTGTGTCTGTGTAGTACTCCACCTCTTTTTCTGGCTTGCCTGTATGTATGTATGTATGTAAATGTATGTATTTTAGCTTATATAGCGCACAGCTACCCACAAAGGGTTTCCCGGCGCTTGCTTAGGGAATCCGTCCTGGTATTCCCCTGTGAGATAACCCCGGCAGGGTATCCACAAGGTGAAAGCCAGGCATCCCGCCGCGAGGGGCCGTTGTGGAGATTGAGCAAGCTATTGCCCAGAGTCGCAGAGTGTGAACCCGTGAGTTGAGAAGGCACCGGAGCGAGAATTATCGAGTCCGTGGAATTTTTGAGCCCAAGACCCGCCGAGGCGGGGAATTGAACCCTGGTCCAGGGCCGATCTCAGCTTCCGGGTCAGCCGCCTCTAACCCCTGAGCCACACTTCTGCCTAAGCAATGCATGTAGGTGGAGGGAGGTTGCCCCTCTGTGCACTGATTTCAAGGAAATTTACATTTTCATGAAGTTTTTTAGTGATTGGCATGCTTGTAAAGAAAAAGATTCTGTGAGTTTTAAGACATTATGACCATTCTTACCTTCAAAAGAGTTGGAGCCAAATTTATCAAACTTTCACGCAGCGCAACAAGCCACCCTGAGGTGTTGCGTGAAAGGCAAAGGGCAGGAATGCACTGCATTTCACATTATACACCAATGCAGGCACCCTTGCATTATGGTGCAAGGGTGCACGCATTGCAGGCTAGATTGTTTTTGTGCAGGCAGGAACACCTACCTCCCTAGGTCAGAGTATCACAGGGCAGCAATTTGCACTGCCTTGTATTATTCCAGATTTATCAAACCATGCAGGTCCAAGCAAGGTGGCCTTCTGTGGCTTGATAAATTTGACCTTAGTGTTGTGTCGTTCTTGCTCCCCCACTATGATAAATCTGGTCCCTGGTTTCAAGTGCAAAATGGTAGCAGAACAGCAGAACTCCAGCCTCCATTGAACCATTTCATCCTACAAGGATTTCCATGATCTAGTAAACCATCTTTCTATTTTTATTGTCTACACTTTGGGCTGTATTTCTTGACTGAAATAAAGTAGTGGAACATGTATATTGTTGTTTTCCTTGTTTCCATAATATGCTTGTTGTGTTACCATGTATTCCATGTTTTTTTGAATATCAGTTTTTTCAAGATTTTGCATTATCAATTTACCTATCATTTACAATTGTAAGTTATCAAAATAAATATTAGTTACAAATTTCTAATTACTAATTTCTAGATATTTCTCCAGTGTCCAGTAGTAAAGTTATATCCAGCTGCAGAATATTACACCACCTAAAGCATGATTACTGGATCCTACTGGCCCACCAGTGATGTGGAGACTTTGGACCTGAGAATCAATGGCTATTTAAGAGCAATGAATGCATTTAGATGTAGGATGGACAGAAGGAACATTCAACCTTGCTGCTATTAAGGAACCCAAGGACAAAATGTTATGGAGCATGTGCCTGCTTTGAGTGCCTCTAGCAGGAGATCTAAAATAATTCCTAATAACTGGTGCAGAACTACTGAAGTATTCTGAAAGTTGAAACTATTTAGTAACTTATAGGCATAGGTTTTTCGCTTGTGTTTGCAGCTCTGGGGAATCAATAAATGCTTTTGTGTAACAGAATTAGAAACACTAGCTGTTAACTGTGAATCTGAATGTTTAACATGATGACTAATCAAAGATCCATCAATCAGATCAAGTAATTGCAGGATGCAATTCCAAACATGTAAAAAAACTAATAAATAAAACCTGAGCCTTATAGACCTTGGAAAAGTATTGAAATTTCACATGAATATGCCAGAAGGGCGGATATACCTGTGCCTTCCACACTCGCCCCTGGAACTGGTGCTGTTAGAGGAAAGACTCCAAGTCAGATGAGTGGGATAATACAAGGGATCAAGTTAAAAAGAACTTCACAGCTGTTTAGGCCAAACAGTGGCTTCGTTCAGTCGTGGCACACCATGATAAATGTCTAAAGCAAGGAATGGTCCTGCTTTGGGGCACGTCTGGAGAAGATGTGGAAAGGCTGGTCATTTTAGCAGTGTTTATGGAGGTGGAAAAGGATGGAGTGAGGAGTGTATTGACTGATGAAGACACTCTTGTGGATGCCTTGAGTGCAAGAGTGGATGAAATAGTATTCAGCGGGAATTCCGGTAAAACAGAAACCACTGTGCAAGAGAAGGACTGTGAAGGTCCCTGTGTACATATATTTATTAATGCTGTTAAATTCAAGTAGTTTGGGTGCAATCAGCAAAATCATTTCAATAGGTAATTGTGAGCATTAATTTAGTAGTAAGTTCTCCTACCTTCTGGCATTTCACCGATGGCACCTCGGGAACACTTCTGAGCGATCTGGTGATTTTGGAGTTGGTATCGCCTTCCAAGACCGGAAACGTAGACAAAGTACATTTGGCAAGAAGAGTTTGATGGTGAGGAAGGTTTAGTTTAAAATGATAGGGATCCCTGGAGCTGGCATCATGGGGCAATGCAAAATACAGTATTTATATGGTTTTGGTGAACATCTGGGTAAAATGAAAGGATATGTTCATACCATTAATGTCATGCTTCATTCTCCTTGTTGCTTTCACCAAGCAGCATCTATTATTTCTGTAACCGATGTAAATTCAGTTAATTTCAGGGCCTCTTTATCCAGCATGCTAGGGACGACTTACTTCAGGGGAAGAACAAAACAGAAGTGCTAGGGTTAATGAAAACTGGATAAGGTGCCATGCGAGAGGATTCTGGGCCATGGTGTGTTTTTGGATTCAATAATTTGAATTTGGGGAAAGCCAATGCAGTGGGTTTGATTTGCATCCCAGGATCTGTATGAAACCAATGACAATAGGATAAATATTTTAAAGAAAGGGTCACTCAACTTTGTAGTCAGTAGGAGTCCAACATGAGCAAACAATGCCTTTGAAGACAAACTTGAGCCTGGGTGGGATTGGGCACCAGGTATATATTTTTTATAGGTAATGATGATGCTCTTAGCCCCTTCCATATTAGAGGAGCTTTCACTTGGATGCCACAGGCTGTCACATCAAACGTGGTGGAAACAGTTGAGCGAACGCACAGATCGAGTGTCTGCTCCATTGAATAATTTGTTGTTAACAACCCGATAGCATGGTCTCTGTGTGTTTGGAGGGAGACAGCAGCTCTGGAATGCACAAGGGGAGAAGCAGTAAATAAGGTACAAACCAGACACACAGCAGCATGGTATCAATGGGAGGAGAAGAGAACAGAGCAGTGCAGGGAGTCCCTAGGCGCAAATGCAAATAAAAGATACCAGCAGAGTCCACTCTTTAAAACACAGTAGTGCAGCACATGGGCTTACATATATGTATTGGGACCCCAGACAGAGTCAGGCTCAGCTCAATCTGCTGTGGTTGTACATCTCTTAATAGAAGGTTAGTGGAGAGTCCCAGTCTCTTGACTATGCATCAGTTTAGCAAGGCGGATCTGTAGAGATCTCAACCACATAGGGTGGTAAGAAAAGGTGTGCATCATGTAAGGGATCATCAGCTACCCCGTGGCCAGCCATGTGGCCTACACATTGGGATGGTAATTACCTGTGCTGAAAAAGGGGTCCCTAGGGTTAACCCCATTCTCCAGTAGTGTCAAGCCCTTACCTGTAACAAAGAGTGCTTCATCACACTCAGGCACCTTCCAGGAGGTCCATTCAAGTCCCCTTGTTAGAGCACACACTGGTGAGTCAGAGAAGCTGGTGGTTCATAGGGACTAAGGGGCTCATTTAGAAGCCCAGTGTGCCGCCGGTACGTCAGTTATTTGGACACACCAGCGTACAGTGTGCCTGCCTATATTTACAGGGCCATGTAACGTCACTCTGCGTAGCTCTGCGTGGCTTTTAATGGCCTTGTAAATATGGGCCCCTTCACGTAGTACTCTGCGTGAAAGGGTCGTTCAATGGGTTTTGCTGTGCGCAACACCCATGGAACCTGACACATTCCCAGATTTACAAGGTTTTGTAAACCTGGGAATGTGTGAGACTCTAAAGCCTCCCCAGGAGAGGCCTAAGGGAGATGCAACGAGGAGGAATACCTTTCCTTGGTATTCCTTTTTTTTCTATGTGTACTGCATTCTGCAGCTCATATAGAAAGAGGAAAACCCCTATTGTGAATGTTTTTGTGCAGGAAGGTCAACCTTCCTGCAGAAAAACAATCACCCCTATAACGCAGACACCCCTGCAGCAAGCCTACATTGAAGCCTGGCAGCCCATTGTACACCAGCACAGGTGAAGGGCTGGAATGTGCCAGATCTTGTAGATACAGCACATTCCTGTCCTTTTCTATTGACGCACAGCAGCACAGCAGAAGGCTTGCTTAGTTGCTGTGCACCAAAACATTGTAAAGTAGGGCCTAGGGAGGCAAGGCATTCAGGTCCCCTTGTTGAACACACAGTGGGTGAGTCAGAGAAGCTGGAGGTTCATACTCACTAGGGAGGTGAGGCATTCAGGTCCCCTTGTTAGAATACACATTGGGTGAGTCAGAGAAATTGGAGTTTATTACAGACTGGATTAATGATGCTGCCTCAGTCACTGCATATGGGCCTAGGAAGGCTCTTGGCCATAGAAATTGGTAAAACCCACTTTTAAAATATAAAACTGAGAGAGAATCACTTAAATGCTTAAAATGTTGAATATTGATGCAGGAAAATATAAAGCTAACAACAAACACGAGCCAAAGTATTTTTAAATATTCTTGGAATATATAATTCATAAAACAAATTCTTAATGTATTATATTCATATATATATTTTTAAGGTGTTAGCGGCCATCTAGAGTATTGAAAGAATCAACTATCTTCACTAAGTCCTGCTTTGCTAACAATCTCTAAAAAACATGTATTCCAGAAGGTTTGTTTATCGGATTATTTTAACCAGGCTTGGACATGTACTGCAACTTAATTCAACAGAGAAAATAACAGGAGCTACTCAATATGAATTTCTGTGGAATTACCCTTTGGAAAATTCCTCATAGCACACATAGCATCCTTAGCAGATATGAGGGTTGTCTACAGAGCTTTGCAGGAACTATTCCCAGATCCCTTTATCTCTTAATAAATACCAGCATGGTTTATGATAACTCCTCCACGGACACAGGCCATAGGCACCCAGCAGGAACTATCATTCAGCTGGACAGGTATTTGTTATTCAAAACACATACTAAAAAAAGGAAAATCAATGCTCCCCTTGAACAAGATCATTTTTCCAAGACTTGACTTATAGAAAATGGAATTCATTTAATAATTATCCTTTTTTAAGCATATTTAAGAGTAGCCAATTGCCCACTAGACCACTAGCTGCTCTTAAACATTTTTTTCCCGATCACAAAGTTTGTTTCTGGAAGACAGTGAATGACCTTTCCAAGTGGAAGAGAGTTATCAACCTGTTCTGGAATGTGTGTCTTGAAGAAGAGGTCTATATTCAGCATAAATTCAAATGACCTTGGGTCTTAGCTGGGGATAAATCCATCCATGTTCATGTCAGATAGCCAAGTATGAGCCTGTCCCTGTCTTGTGCTGTATTTGAACAGTTAAAACTCTGTTGGTGTCCAATTCCAGTTAAATTAGGGCAAACTCTGAGTCTCTGTGTACCGTGACTAATAAATTGTGAGGTAACCTTATCTGTCATAGGCCTATTCGAGGATCATGATGCTGTTGTCAGTGTTTATATATCCATTAGGTATTGAGTGCTAAACTGATTGATATGCACTGGATCAGGCTCCGTGTTTTCACGCCGACCGCCGCTGAGCGCGGAAGACACTGAACGCTGAAACGCTACCTCGCTGCTCCCTGCTCCCTGCATTCATATTGCCTCAGCTTTGGCCCCCAGCTTTGATGAGCAAGCAGCGGGGAGGGCCCAGCTGAAAAAAAAGACCAGCGGCCAGTGAGTGCCGTGGTGAGTCTGGATATTCACGGCCACCCTTGTTTCGTCCTTGGAGTCTTTGGGGCGGCATTGGGTGGCTGCAACAATTTACAGCCTACAATCCACCCTCCAGCTATGAGGTGGCTGTGGACTCTGAGGTGTACAGGTGTGCAGTCAGTCCACTGCACAGGGTGCCTGTGCCCCCACTAGTGCAGCTACACACAGGCTACACAGGCCTTTTGGAGGCTTTGGAGACAGTGCTAAGAGCAAAAGTCCAAAGAGCAAACTGCGGACAGGTGTCTGGTCCGGTGACCTCAGTGGTTGCATCAGTGTTTGCCCGAAGCAGTGCTAAATAGGCAAACAAAATAAGCAGGTAACTTCAAAATTGGGGGAACCTGACAAAATATTCAGACAAACAACCTGTACTATCAGGGAGGCAAACAATCATTGCAATCACCTACCGCATGAGGCTGGTGTCTAATACCAGGACTGTGGTGCTGTTAATAACTACATCTAAGGCACAATCAACTTTTACCAAAAGGTTGTTTAAAAAAAACATAAAGTAAAAAACTAATTTTGAATAAACTATGAGGTCATGGCGACGGAGAGCCATCTTTCTATCAATTAAAAAGAAGAAAAAAACACAAGGTTCAACCGCAAAGAACAATAAAGCAAAAGCAGAGGAAATGGCGCAGTCTTTAATTTCACCAGTGTACAGAATGTTTGCAAAATCCACCAGTATATAAAGCAAAGATCCAACGGATGCAATGTTATCCCAGCCCGAGGAACAGGAGCGATGGGATCATCTACCATCACCTATCTCCCCATTTATTCCCATGGGGAAAACAAATTCAAAGAACGGTCAAACCAATATTAACAAAGGGGCCAATACAGGGCCCATAATTCTAACCGGGGCCCAGCCAGATCAAGAGTGCAAAGAACATGTGGACCAATCATGGGGGTCTATTATGGACCAGGAACTCCCGACAAATTGAGTTCACTCATCAACAGGATCAATATTCTATTGAATCACATAATAAGCAAACCTCACAAAAATCTCTAGAGCAATTTCAGAAAACTGGAGATCACCAACCAACTGAGGTACAAGTAAAATTCAATAAGCAACCCTCAAA
The DNA here is from genome assembly GCF_964263255.1 of Lissotriton vulgaris. NCBI lineage: Eukaryota > Metazoa > Chordata > Amphibia > Caudata > Salamandridae > Lissotriton > Lissotriton vulgaris. Next base: position 30,136,044 of record NC_141696.1, read on the forward strand.
CCTTATTCAACAGTGGAAATAAGTCAATTGAAAAAAATCTGAATAAATGAATTATCGGGAGAAAATAATCAAGGCCGGAAGAGAGCCGAATTCCAAATTTTTGTGGTTCAAACACCGGAACATAGGTTCCCACACAGTAAAGACAATATACAAAATCACCCAACCACAGAAAAGTGAATCCCTCAATAATATTCTGGTAAAGGACAAGCTTTGCCAAAACCCTGATAGCAATAACCCAGTCGTAATAACAGATTCAGGAAGAATATGGGATATTTTCTTTAAAACATCTCAACATCTCAACTCACACTTGAAGCACTGTACTATCAACCAATCAAACAAGATGGATGCCCACATGGATTTCTTTATTATCATGGCAAAAACAATATCGGGGATTGATCAAAAACTGGTTAATCTGAACATGTTAATAACACAAGCCCAAGAATATGCATCTACATTAAATACAGACGCCGCCTGTGGTCCAACAAGCAACAAACGAGCACATCACCAAAGAAAAAGTTCCAAAAAAGGGCAGTACAAATACAAACACAAACATAAATATGGACCCAATAACTATTAATCAACTGATAGTAAATAGAGGAAAGTCAGACAAGGAAGATTAGCAGGAAAATCCAACCAGCACTATCGAGTCAAACCTGTCACGACGTATGAAGATTTTTTTTTAAAGCAATTAAAGCGCCAAAAGACCACACAAATCAGAAGGCACTGGGGTCAGCCTATGTACGTCTCGACTGAGTCCTCAATTAATTCTCCTCAAAACCAGGAAAGGCAATTGTCGAAAAACTATATCCGATATTCATTAAAACTCAAAAACAAAACAAACCCTTGGGTGAAGGTTCTCAAACAGAATACAATACATCAAACCCACCAGCGATTCGGGAATCAATGCCCATTGAAAATGGTGGGGCAGTAAAGAAAGTCTTACAAACTACAATTGAAACTGTTATGGATAAAATTGAACGTGGATTGTTTAAAGAGATAATGGGAGGTTGATCAAAAAACAGTGCTTAGAGAAAAAATATTTTTAAAAACTGGGGTATTGCTGTAACAGCACCAGTACAAGAAAAGTAATCATTAATTCTACTGGAGTCAGCAAAAATATCAAACCATACAACAAAAGTTAACCCTTTCTATGCTCATGACGGAATGGTTCCATCATGAGCATAAGTGCCAGTGTGCTCATGACAGAACCATTTCGTCATGAGCACTCATTAACAAAATCCCTTTGCTGTAAACAGCGGATGGATTTCCTTTTTTTTTGTTGCTTTGGAAGCTTCCCCAACCTCCCAAAGCATGCTAGGTATTTTCATTGTAATGAAGATCGCACGCATGGCGCACTGTCGTCATTACAATGAAAACAAAACTGAAACTTAGTTTCAGTTTTACAATTTTGGTGCTTGTGGAGATATCTCGGCCCCTGATCACCGAAAAACGTGGGAGAGGTATTGTTGGGAAGGGGAGAAGCTCCCCTTTCCAATGGTACCCTTCTCTAGTGGATCCCTGCTTGGGGATCATCCCAGGAGGGCGATCTTCAAGCAGGAATCCCCCCACTAGCCACCAGGGAGGGGGGAACGGCCCCTTGGGCAAAGGCCTTTCCTCCCCCCTAAGTATGTATGCCATACAGCCTTTCTGCCCTCCCGGGGGATTTTTTTTTAATTACGGGGGGGTGGGGGCTCCCTAGAATTCTACAGTCTTTCACCCAAGGGGGCAGATGGGGGCAGTAGCCCCTGATCTGCTCCCCAGGAGGGGACAGAACGCCTACCAGGCCCCAGGGATTGTTTTTTATATTTTCTTTGGGGTGGGGGCTACCCAGAATGGGCATGCCAATGCCCCCACCCAAATGGTACAGTCTTTCTGCCCCCCCCCCTTGAAGGCAGATAGGGGCAAAAGCCCCATATTTGCCTCCTGGGGGGCAGAAAGACCAATAGGCATCAGGGAATATTTTTTTTTTAATTCAGGGGTGTGGGCTGCCCAGAATGGGTGTGCCAATGCCCCCACCATGCCCCAAAAAATGCCACAGCCCCACACCCCCAAGAGACAGATTTGGGCAGTGGCCCCTGATCTGCCCCCTTCAGGGGCATTAGACAGCACACTAGGCTCCAGCGATTATGCTGGCTTTTTTATGCATGGGGTTGGGGCGGTCCAGAATGGGCATACCAATGTCCCACCACCCAAACTAATAGCCACAGTCTTTCCGTCCCCCTTGGGGGCATATCAGGGCGAATCTGTGGATTTTGGGCCCTAGCGCAGCTGGCACGTATGGAAGCCTAGCAAACCTGTATATTTTATGAAACTAGACACCAAGCGGAATCCAGGATGGGGTGACTTGGCTCCCACCAGGTTCTGTTAGTCAGAATCCCATGAAAACCACAATCTTTATAAAAAAAACTAATTTTCATCACAATTCCGTTGTGGGAAAGTTCTGGAATCTGCGTGGATCCACGCATTTCCTTCTACACAGCATTTCCCCAGGTCCTCCGATAAAAATGGTACCTCACTCGCGTGGGTTGGTGAAGTACCCAGGACAGGCAAGGGCCCAAAACCTAGTGATGCAACATCAAAATTACCTATCCCAAACCACCCTGGTTTTCAGGGGGGGGTCCCATGAGTTTTGGCTCGGTGGCCAGCTAGGGAAACATACCAAACCCACACATTTCTGAAAACTAGACATCCGGGGGATTCCAGGGAGGTATGGCTTGTGTGCATCCCCAAACGTTTTCATACCCAGAATGCCCTGCACAACTCAAATTTAGCTGAAAAAATATCACTTTTTCCACACATTTCTCTGTCGGAAAGTTGTGGCATCATGAGCTGACACAAATTTCCAAACACCCAGCATTCCCCCTGGTCAGCCAATAAAAATAGTGCCTCACTCGTGTGGGAAGCCCAAGTATCCGCTACAGCCAAAAAATGCTTAGCACAGGGCCGGGTAAGGCCTAGCAGCAATGGGGTTAAAGAGCACTCACAGGGAATATTGAGAGGAACATCGAAAATACATCTAGATCAAAACTAAAAGAAACTTACCATATAAGTAAGGACACAGGAGGACACAACATTAATTAGGACATTGAAAGATGATGGACTGCAAAAAATCCAACTGAATGATCAATTCAGTAGGATAAGCAAAGAGTTACAACATAGTACTCTCTATTCCTGGTGATCAAGTGGGCATTACCGATATTTCGTTGAATCAACAAGTGTTGTCTACCGTAAACCCCTTAGTATCAGAAAAGTCTAGTACATCTCGCCTTAATCAAAATTCATAATTCAATCTTAAAATCATTTCTTGAAACGTGGTAGGCATTTATAAAGCTCCTAAACCTCAAATTTTGCAGAAAAAAAGGCACTTTTTCCGCACATTTCTGTGTGGGAAATTTGTGGCATCATGGGCTGACACAAATATCCTACTACCCAGTGTTTCCCCTGGTCTACCAATAAAAATGGTGCCTCACTTGTGTGGGAGGACCAAGTACCCACGACAGGCAAGTGCCCAAAATGTATAGAGGCAGTATCACAATTGCCTAGCACAAAACAGCCTGGTTTTGCAAGGGGGGTCATCTGGGATTTTGGCCCCATGCTCGGTGGCCAGCCAGGGAAACCTACCAAACCCACGCATTTCTGAAAACTAGACACCCGGGGAATTCTAGGAAGGTACGGCTTGCGTGGATCCCCCAACGTTTTCTTTCCCAGCATCTCCTTTTCCACACATTTTTGTGTGGGAAAGTTGTGGCATCACGGGGCTGACACAAATTTCCTAACACCCAGCGTTCCCCTAGGTTTCCCAATGAAAATGGTGCCTCACTCATGTGTGAAACCCATGTACCCGCCACAGGCAATGTGGTCAAAAAGGTACAGGGGCATAAGCACGAACGACCCCAAATAGCCAAAAAATGCTTAGCACAGGGCGGGGTAAGGCCTAGCAGCAATGGGGTTAAAGAGCACTCACAGGGAATATTGAGAGGCACATCAAAAATACATCTAGATCAAAACTATAAGAAACTTACCATATCAGTAAGGACACAGGAGGACACAACATTAAATAGGACAGTAAAAGATGATGAACTGCATAAAATCCAATAGAATGATCAATTCAGTAGGATAAGCAAAGAGTTACAACATAGTACTCTCTATTCCTGGTGATCAAGTGGGCATTACCGATATTTCGTTGAATCAACAAGTGTTGTCTACCGTAAACCCCTTAGTATTAGAAAAGTCTAGTACATCTCGCCCTAATCAAAATTCATAATCCAATCTTAAAATCGTTTCTTGAAACGTGGTAGGCATATATAAAGCTCCTAAACACATAACAGAAATAAATATATTGCAGGAAGGAGATATCATATGCCTGCAAGAGAATTGGGCCCTTACTGTGTACACCTTGAAGGCAAGGCCAGTTTCCGTAAACTAGCAATCAAACATGATCGGTACGGTAGACCATCAGGCGTAATCTTGATTTACGTAAAACATCTAAAACATTTGACAGTAAAGAGGGTAAAAACGGAGTCAGATATGTTACAAGCACTCATAATTGAGGGAAAAGGGGACAGAGAAGATAGTTCCTCAATCCTGGTTATAAACGTATACTTAAATGCACATGGTCCATTAAAATTGGAAGCCACAATAAACATTATAACTTCAATACAGGGAATCTTATACACTCATCTGCTGCCAGCTAAAGTGATTGCGGGAGATTTCAATCTGCTCCTTCTGGGAACAAATATGAGCAGCATTACCTGTTCAACTAGCTCTTAAAGAATTTTTAATTCCTTCTTGCAAAATTATGATTTAAAGTCCACCAGTGAAACTTGGAAAAGTTTGGATTCCAAACGTTCAGGAATGGCCACATTTAAGAACTGTTCCAAAATTGACAACATCTTTCTATTTAACCTCTTATCTCAGAAAATAGTCAACTTTGAATGTTTTGCCATTGTGCAACATTCCGTCCATCATCTTGTGCCTTTTGCTGTTCACCCATGTGGGAAAGGTATGCCCAGACGTGGGTCCCGTGCTCACTACGCCACTGGAGTCAAGGTATCTTGGCTGATGAAGACTGATAGCTAGAAACCGTCCCTAGGATTCTTGATTCCGGTCCAGGGAAGACATGGCTCGGCAGTTCGGTCTGGACTGTTCCCATGAGGCACAGGGTCAAGATTGATTTGCATTTAGCCATGTCTGAACTGGGGTGGCTTGGTGAGCAAAATAACGATGGATTAAACTCAAATATGTGACTGGGGGTGAATGTTTTGCCATTGTGCAACATTCTATCATCTTGTGTGTTTTGCTGTTCACCCTATGTGGGAAGGGTATACCCAGACGTGGGTCCCGTGCTCACTATGCGACTGGAGTCAAGCTATCCTGGCTGATGAAGGCTGATAGCCAGAAACTGGTCCTAGGATGCTTGATTTTGGTCCGGGGAAAACATGGCTTGGCAATTCGGTCTGGACTGTTCCCATGAGGCACAGGGTCAAGACTGATTTGCAAATGGCCATGTCTGAACTAGGGTGGCTTGGTGAGCAAAATAACGCTGTGTTAAACTCAGATCTGTGACTGGGGGTGAATACTTTGCCATTGTGCAACATTCCGGCCATTATCTTGTATGTTTTGCTGTTCACTAAATGTGGGAAGGGTATTCCAAGATGAGGATCCCGTGCTCACTACGCCACTGGAGTCAAGCTATCCTGGCTTATGAAGGCTGATAGCCAGAAACCGGTCCTAGGATGCTTGATTCCGGTCCAGGGAAGACATGGCTTGGCAGTTCGGTCTGGACTGGTCCCATGAGGCAAAGGGTCGAGACTGATTTGCATTTGGACATGTCTGAACTGAGGTGGCTTCGTGAGCAAAATAACAAAGGATTACACCCAGATCGGGGGTGAATTTTTGCCATTGTGCAACATTCCATCCATCATCTTGAGTGTTTTGCTGTTCACCCTAAGTAGGAAGGGTATGCCCAGACGTGGTTCTCGTGCTCACTACACCACTGGAGTCAAGCTATCCTGGCTTATGAAGGCTGACAGCCAGAAACCGGTCCTAGGATGCTTGATTCCGGTCCAGGGAAGACATGGCTTGGCAGTTCGGTCTGGACTGGTCCCATGAGGCAAAGGGTCGAGACTGATTTGTATTTGGACATGTCTGAACTGGAGTGGCTTGGTGAGCAAAATAATGATGGATTAAACCCAGATCTGTGACTGGGGGTGAATGTGTTGCCATTGTGCAAAATTCCGTCCATCATCTTTTGTGTTTTACATAAATCAAATTGGCCAATCAGGGAAACACCAATCCATACCACAATTTACAAAGAGAGCATATGCACTTTGGCACTGATTAGCAGTGGTAAGGTGCCCAGAGTCCTAAAAACAACACACATAGGTCAGGAAAAAATAGGAGGAAAAAGCAAAATGTTTAGGGATAACCCTGCATTAAGGGCCATTTCCAACAGGTAGGAGCTGCTAGATTTTTTTTATATTGGACCCTTGGCATGTGATTGGCATGCTTTGCCCCAACAGGAACAATCATTTTGGATTGAGGAAGACAATGCAAGGTCTACATAGCCCTGTTGTGCATGTGGTCACCGTCAGTATAACTGCCAAAAGAGGCACAAAGGTGCCTCTCCCTCGAATGTGGAAACTCATATTGTATGTCGGAGGCACATCCGCCCAATAAGAATTGGGGGCTTTCCATCTCACTTTCTGATAAAGACATAGACAGTCAGGTCTCCAGCCTTAATATAACATCCAAAAACCTTTGATTTCCTTGGTCTGCTGGGGGCTCTAGTGTGCGCAAAGCAAAATGGACGCTCTGTAGAGCAGCTCCGCCAGCCGAAACATTAATCCGACCAGTATCCTGCTTATCCGGTGTCATCGACCCCTCGACTGCTGTGGCCAAATGGCAGAGTGTGGGGGTCGCATTTTGGCATGCTGAGTCACCCTGCAGGTGAAGTCTAAGCTGAGAAAGAGGCCAGCAAACTTCAGGACCTGCGGCACCAACATGGAGGTCCAGTGCAGGCCCTAGTGCGGAGTTGTGGTGAGTGCTGCGCTACCTCTGCCGTGGCCTGTGCCTGACGGGGGAGACTATAATTTCCTGACCATTACCGCGTGAGCTGCGCAGTTGGTTCTGGTTTGAGCGAGGGTCCGGTAACAGTCGATTTGGCTGCCGGGGCTGCGCCGCATCTTGCCCAGCGTGGCACTCCGGTTACAGAATTTATTGGTGGCATTTTCTACCCGCAGCTTGGTGCTTCGCTGGCTGGCTTGTGGGGATGCGCCTACGGCGGGCTGCTGACCGCTGGCTTGTATACTGGGCACGCTTTGAGGTGTGTGTCTCCCCTGACTCGCGGCCCTGTTCTTAGTGCTATCTGCAGTGCCCCCCCCGTCCGTGTACCGCTTGGACCCTCACCCCTATGGGCCTGATGGCCTCTCACCTGTAGCCTGGCAGTGGGGCCTTCTTCTGTGTCCGGCCCCTAGCGCGCCTGCAGCCTGAGGCAGTGGAATTGGATTTGCGAAATCTAGCGTGGGAGCTGCGGTGCTGATCTGACTCTGCTGTGTGGCTGGGGGCCTCCATAATCCTACTCATTGGACGGCGATGCATGGCGAGACCTGGATTGAAGTGGCGCTCCCATCTTCACTGACGCTTTACCTTATCGGCGGCTGAGGACTACTCCTTACACCACTCATTTGCGAAGCCCGACTAACTGTAGCCTCCAACTACTACTTAGCCCCTGTATATATTTTAGCCACAGTATTTCCTGTGTGTCTGCACCTGTCTCCTGTGCCCCACGTGCGTTCCACTCTTTGCTTCTGTGCTGTCTGGACTTGGTCACTGATGGCCCTGGGAGGTCGGAATTAGGGCAGGCACTCTGCTCCTGACTATTGGAGGTCCCTGGAGGTGGCTGTGTACATCGTGCACTCGACTGTTGGGCAGTTCATACTTTACTGATAGTCCTTAGCACCATTGCAGAGTGTCTCTCTTTGTTCATTACGCTTGCCCTTCCTATTTCTGTTTGGCCCCCACAGCACGGCCCTCAGGCCAGGAGACAGGCGTGCCCCTTGGATCTAGACATTTTCTGCCTTAGCCTGCTTCCCACTCAAGGTGCGCTAACATGGGGAAATCTAAGCGCAGCCAGCCGCGCCTCACCTTTGAGCCCCGGAGATCCACCAAAACTTCTCAACAAGCTGCCTCAGACTCGGAACTGGATGCCCCTGGTGACCATCTGTCCAATATAGACAAGACTTTCCTTGAAGTTCAAACTAGTCGGCAGTAAATCGATGGGAAGATTGACAATCTGAATCTTCGAATGGATCACATGTCGCAGAAACTGGTTAAACATGCATTACGACTACGAGAGGCTGAAACATGAATTTTAGACATGGAGGATGGCCTCCAACAAGTGACCACGAAGACGGCATCCATGAAGAAGGTGCTCGCTACAGGTGCACAATGAGCACTTGGAGGCCAGATCGAGGCACAACAATGTGCGTCTTACTGGGTTACTGGAATCCACTAATACAGGCCGCCTTGAGACATACATTGAGAATCTTCTTCATGAAAGATTTGGCGCTGGACATTTCTCTCAGGTGTTATTTGTAGAGCGGGCTCACAGATCTCCGGCTGCTCGACCCCTCCAGGTGTACCGCCACGCCCCATCATCGCCCGTCTATTAAACTATGGGGAGCGTGACACTATCCTTCGTATGGCCCGTGTGAAAGGTGACGTCATCCATGAGGGTAAGACTCTTGCTTTTTATCCTGCCTTCACAGCGGCTATACAGGAGGTTCGACGAGAGTACTTGCCTGTTAAAAACTACTAATATCTGCAAAGATTTCCTACGTCATGCACTACCCTGCACGGCTGCGCATTGATGATAACTGAAACCTAGGGCCTTATTTATGAAGGCCTTGCGCCACCGGGGCGTCACTTTTTCCCATTTTAAAAGTGACGCACCGGCGGCGCAAGGCCTTCATAAATAAGGCCCCTAGGATCTTCACCACTCCTAAATCTGCTATGGACTTCTCAAAGACTTTGACAAGGCGCAGCCGCTTCCCCTCTACGGCGGCTGGATGTGCTGCTGGATCCACTGGAGAAATAGCAGATGAATGGGGATATTGTCGTGTTATGTGAGTTGCAGACTGGTGTTTGTCCCCCCACAATGCCTTGCTTCTTTTTAGGGTGCACCTCGATTTCTCTGCTATGGTGAAACTAGATGACATGCTCTAAGGCCCCTACGCGGCCATGTCCTGTATCATCGTTAATCCTTTGCCTACTGCAGACTTGAATGCTTCTGATGGGGTAGCTGTTTATTGCTACTGGGATATTGTATGGTACTAGCCAGGTAAGCCCAGCCACCTCCCACTGCACCGGGAGGGGTATTGTGCTCCTGGGCCCCCCTATGGGTATTCCCCGTTACTGTTTTCTCCCTTGGACTTGTATTCGAGGGCCACACTGGGAAGTTTGGGATGGCTTTGGCATTTTGGGTTTGTTGAAGTGGGTGGGGGTGATGGGGGTTCAGAGAGTTTGGTTTTAAAAATGTGTCTATTTTTATTGTCGATCTTGTGTTTACTGCAAATGTGTCTTCACAAATGATTGGGTTATCATGCCCATGGTATGCTATGTTTTTGCTTCACATCCCACTCACACTGTAGTTAATTGTCTCACCTGGAATGTCCGAGGGCTCAATTCCCCAAAGGAGATTCGTCAGGTCCTGGCATACCTAGATAGACATAAAGTTGTGATTGCTCTACTTCAGGAGACGCATCTCACAGCCCACTCAGATGGGCGGGCTGGGTCACAGTGGGCTGGTTACCCCTTGGCGTCCTCTTACTCCTCTTACTCACGTGGTGTTCTCACACTAGTTAAGAAGCATCTGCAGTTCACCATGCTCCAAACCTGTATTGATGATGCTGGGTGATCCTCTATAGTGCATGGGAAGTTAGCGGGGAATTTAATTACCATAGTGAACACTTATGGTCCAAATATACATGATCCAGAGTTTTTCAAACGCGTAATATCCATATTGCGCATCTGGCCAGATGCTGCGATATTATGCGGAAGGGATCTCAACACTCACCTCGATCCCACCCGGGACAAGGTAAGTGCCAGGGGTGGTCAGTCGCTTACGCCGGCCAGGTTATCAATGAGGGAATGTCTGAGCTGGGCCTCATTGACATCTGGAGACAGCGGAATGTGGTGGCTCGAGAGGGCACATGTGTTTCCACAGCGTACAATAGTTCGTCTCTGCTTGACTACTGGCTCCTGAGCGAGACAGCGGGAGGCTGGGTCTCCCAAAAAGCTGGGTTGCCTCGCATACTTTCTGATCATAACCCGTTTCCATGATGCTACACCTCCCCTGCACCGCGCACTGTGCGTTCACATGGTGCCTTTACACAGAGGCTATGTTTGACCCTCTTTATGCCGTTACCATTGCGGATGCTATAACACAATATTTTATGGAAAATAAAGGTTCGGTGGACAATGAGCTGACCCTCTGGGAGCCTTTCAAGGCCACTATCTGAGGCACGTGTATCAGTACTTCCGCGGGTGTCCTACAGGACCTGCGAGGACAGCTCAATAAATTTGAAAACACGTTACATGATCTCAAGTGGGAATATGAGGCTTTGCCTCATGCCCGGATCTTAGCGTCCGTTAAAGAGATCACGCTAGAACACACCTAGCTAGCTGAGAGGGAGGTCATATATATTTCTCTGCGGAATGCTGCCCGTGCCTATGGGGAGGGTGGGCGGCCGGGACGACATCTGGCTCTTCAGAGCAAAGATCGCATGACTCAACACACTATTAACAAGATCACTGATGCCAATGGTCATGACCACTACACAACCCCGGAGATCTAAGAACAGTTCAGACTTACATATGTATCAATATACACTACTTAGGGGGTGGCTGACACTGACGATATGGATGCATATTTCTCCGACATTGCCATTGTCTGGTTATCAGATGGACAGAGGGAGCTTCTCAGTCAGCCGATCACTGAAGAGGATGTCTCACAGCTATTAAGTCTCTCCTGAATAATAAAGCCCCGGGCCCAGATGGCTTCCCTAGTGAATTCTTCAAAGAATATGCGGAGGAGCTCACTCTCACATATTAACAATGTACGCTGAGGGGGCGTGGCTTAGGTGCCGCGCAAGATGGACGGCTAGGCGAGGAGCTCCTCCGTGCCGAACCACCTCCTTGTGACTTTCCTGCGGTGAACGGGACCGTATCTGAAATAACTCACCGGATTTCGGAACCGGAGCATGCCGTGAGCAAATGGAGCTTCATGGTGGCTTTTTCTGACTTTATTTGATGATTTTAATTCGGATGTAAGGACCGCGATGCCGGGACCCGCCATTTTGTGAATTGCCTCAGCATTAGCGGTTTTCCGACTGACTTTTGCCCTTCCGCTTTCTGATGGCGCTTTCCTCACTTCATCGCCTACATTCATTCAACGGACCTTGGAAGTGAGCTTTGGGGGCTATTTCATGGTTGTCAGTGCCCTACTTCACGTCAAGGCCTATCTCCAACTCGATGTTGTGCCGCCGCCACTTTAGGATTGCCGCGGCTGATTTGAGAGCCGCGGCTCCTGCTTCTCGCAAATTTGCTGCCCCCTGCACTTTTACTATGGTGTCTAATGCCTCCTGCTTCATGCCGGTAATTGCCTTTGCCATGCCCTAATGATACAAGGTTCTCTACATGATATGTGCTTCTGAAGCATGTACAAGCTTTTCTCTGCGACATAGTTGTGGTACTGTCATTTAATGAAAGAGGTTAAAGCGGACATCTGGCTGCTATGTCCAAAATAGTAACTTTTCTTCACACTCAGTAACGTTTAATGCTGGTTGGAAAGTGGCCCGTTTTTTCAGGACATCGCACTTCTTTTCCTTGAAGGATCCATATTTTTCAATTAAAGTAATTTATAATCCCATCTGTGGGCTCTGACATAGAATTATCAGCAAAGTAGAACTAACCAAGCCAAAGACCCGACCCCATTCATGATACTAACTTGTGATTTTGTCGTTTGGTGTCAAGATAAAGCAAGCATCAGACTAGTATTTTCAGAACAGTATTTATTCCAGACAAGCACAATGGAATAAAGGGAGCCCGCGACCGTGATACTGGTATAGTAAATATCAGCCGCAATTGAATTGAAGTGTAGTGACTCATTAAAGGCTATGTACAGAACATTCTAGGTGGAACATTCAATGTACCAGAACCATTACCATTAAGTTAAAGGTGGCTCGAGCTCTCTAATCTTCATTGGACGGAATTCTGCATAGGTACCTTTGTCAACTGTGCTCTTATTGACCTGATCTCTCCTATGGTGAATCTACGCAAGCCCAAATTTGTGTTTACCCCCTCTGCGAATACTCCTGTGAGTTCCTCTAACTTAGGCGCCTCCTCACAGTCCGCCAAGATGGCGACCTCCTTCTCTCAACGCTCCTCTTCAGGCCACCGGCCATCAAATAAGTCATCACCTTCTGCGCCATCTAGCAAAAGACTGAAGCAGGACTCTCCTTCATCAGATTCACCTCCTTCTTCGCCTTCTATTGATTTAATTCTAGAAGAGATCCGCGCATTGCGCCCATTCATTGAGGAAAAGAGTAGGGATATGCAGCTTTTGAAGGACAAGTGGGAGGTCATGGATACTCGAATCTCCTCCATAGAACAACAAATTCCTGAGGTCCAATCCTACACGCAACACATTGAGTCTTTGGAAAAGACTGTTCTATCTTTACAACAACACACAGAGGATTTGGAAAATCGAAATAGGAGGAACAACCTTCGTATTTATGGTTTGCTAGAAACTCTTGAGGGTAATGATCCAGTCACTTTCTTTACCTCCTTCCTTCCAAAACTATTGGGCATGCCACCTTCTACGTCCATCAGCATTCAAAGGGCACATAGACTTGGGTCACGTACGTCTGCCTCTACGAAACCTCGTGGTGTTATCATCCTTTTTTTTAAATTCACAGATTTGCTGTCCATTCTTTCTGCAGCTAGAGCCAAACGACAATTATCTTGGCAAGGTCAACGTGTCTACTTGTCCCAAGATGTTTCTAATGCCACCACATGGAATTCCTGGCTCTCCGACCCTCTTTGCGCTCCCTAGGGGCCCAATATGGTTTGTTCCACCGATGTACCTTCAGAGTTACCCATCAAAACAAGACTTGGTCTTTTCAAGATCCTGGCGAACTCCGTAATTTCCTTCTTCTGCACAACAACGATGGAATGGATTCTTCGCCTTCAAATAGTGGCTGATAAATACTGTTAAAGTTATTGAGTAAATGCTATTCTTCAATTCTTTCACTACTTTCAGGTGTTAACTCGGTTTTTCTCTCTCTTTCTTTTTTCTTCTAGGTCGTTGAACATGTTCTCAATTACCCTACTCAGTATTTGATTCCTGCATTACTTATGTTTTTGTCTCATAGTAATAGAATGTATGCCATATGTTCCTTTATATATTAATTATTTTCTTTCTTCCCTTATACAGATGTGTCTCGGCTATCCCCCTCATCATGTATCATCCTTTGTAATTCTGTGAGGTTTCGGTGCGGTTGTGCTTCTGATACTAGTCTTCCCGTCTTGTTACACATCGCCACTTCCCCCTCTCCTTTTGTGTATCTTCTCTTTCAGGTATGTCTCTTGCAGTCATCCTTATGGATTTGTACTGTCTTCTATGCATTCTCTCTTTTCTTCCTTCTCTTTCCTTTGCAGATCCTTTTCCTTTATTCTCTTTCCTTCTCTTTACCCTTTTCCTTCTTTTCCCCCCTTTCTTCTTCTTCTACTTTTCCCTATTCTTCCTTCTATTCTTTTAATGGTTGACTTATTTTCAAATTCTTTAATGTTTGGCTTATTGCTTGTACAGTATGTTTTTGCACTTTTCAATTTTTAACAGTTTAATATGTGTTGATTTTCAGAGTTGTTTCATGGAATGTGAAAGGATTTAACCATCCTATTAAGCGGCAGAGAGTACTTTCACACCTCTCCTCTTACAATCCTGATATTGTTCTCATTCAAGAAACCCACCTTTCGGATATTGAATCTTTGAAACTAAAAAGACTATGGGTTGGCACTGTCTTGTTTTCTCCAGCTTCTCATAAAGAAATGGTGTTGCTATTTTGATCCACAAACGTCTCAAATGTAAGGTAATTCTTGAGGAAAAGGACGATGAGGGTCGCTTATTAATGCTACCCCAATTACTCTGTTTAATGTCTATGGCCCTACATGCTTTGACTCCTCGTTTTGGCCCTTGATTACTGCAAAATGTATCCAACATAAAGATGATTCCTTCCTATTATGCGGAGATTGTAATCAGATCATTGACCCCTTTTTAGACCGTAAGTCCTCTGCTCGTTTCACCCCTCACAAACCCAATAAACAGTTTCTTGATACTATTACACAGGTTTATCTTGTGGATTCATGGAGGCTTACCCACCCGGACACTGTAGATTTTTCTTTTTTCTCTCCCCCACATGCTTCTTTCTCTCGTTTAGACTATATCTTTCTTTCTTCCTCTTTATCTCAAACTCTTTCATATTCTTCTATTGAGCCTATTGTCATCTCTGATTATGCTCCTATTATCACTGATTTTGAACTTCTTCCTCCTATTCCTAAATCTTCTCGCTGGCGCTTTAACTCTTCCCTTCTCACGGATCCTCTTTTCTCTTCCTCTTTTCGCTCTTTCACCTCTGAGTTCTTCCAACTTAACTCTGATCCTGATACTTCTCCCCATGTTCTTTGGGATTCTTTCAAGGCCAGAGCCCGCGGATTTATTACCGATTTTGTTTAAAAAAAAAAAGAAAAAGTTTCTTCAAAAACGTAAGGTTGCTCTTGCACATATTAAGTCATTAGAACATCAATTTTACACCTCCTCTCCTAATCATATGTCTCCTGAACTTCTTCAAGCTAAAATTGCATTTAACAAGCTTACTACGGATTCAGCCTCTTCTTTTCTTCTTCGGAGAAGTGCACGGTACTATGGAGGTCGTAACAAATCGGGCAAATTACTTGCTAATTATCTAAAATCGCGCAAAGAGCGAACCCTCATAGACTCTATCTATTCCCCTTCTAATGTCCTCATACACACAGATAAAGAAATTTGAAATCAGTTTCATTCCTTTTATGAGTCTTTGTATTCTCCTGAGAACCTCCCTACCCCAGACCTCCTCCAAACATATTTTGAGAACTTGCCTAAACCAGATACTTCCCAACTTAATTTCTCGGACATTGATACAGATCTTATCCTTTCTGAGTTATCCACTGCTTTGTCTTCTCTAAGCAAGTGCAAGACTCCAGGGCCTGATGGATTTCCAGTTGAATTTTATTTACACTTTTCCGATCTTCTATTGCCAAACTCCTCTTTCTTTTTCAGTCTTTTTGTTCCACTGGTCTGGCTCAAGGCTCATTTCAAGATGCTACCATATGCCTCATCCCCAAAGAGGGGCGGGATCCCAAATTCTGTAAGAATTATCGGCCAATATCTCTAGTTAATGTGGATTATAACATTTTTGCAAAATTATTGGCTCTTCGTCTTGATCCACTCATGCCACATCTCATTGGGAAAGAGCAATGTGGTTTTGTTAAGGGCCGCTTTACCTCAGACAACTCCAGACTCCTTCTCAATGTTCTAAGTAAGGCCCCCTCTCTTTCTATTCCCCTTGCGGCTATCTCAGTGGATGCTGAAAAAGCCTTTGATCGGTTTGATTGGTCCATTTTGATGACTTCACTGAAATGGCATGGCTTTGGTCCTAAATTATATTTCTTTAATATATTCTATGCCCAAAGCATCAGTCCTCGTCAACGGTCAACTTACCTCCCCTTTCACTCTTAAACGTGGAGTTCGTCAGGGCTGTCCTCTTTCCCCTCTTCTTTTTATTTTAGCGCTTGAACCCTTCATATCCTCTATTCGTAACAATTCTTCCATTTCTGGTTTTCCGTATGGTGATCATCACCTTAAACTATCTGCCTATGCGGATGACATACGTTTATTCATTTCAGACCCAGTTACCTCTGTTCCCTCCTTATTAGATGAATTTGAGAAATTTTCCCTGGTCTCCGGAAATAAAATAAATTCGGATAAGATGGAGATTCTTCCTATAACTAAATTTTGCCTTCCACATTTCTTCGCTTCCACTGGATTTGCTTGGAATAGTAAGAACATAAAATACCTTGGTGTTCTCTTCTCTAATTCTATCTCATCTTCTATCCAACTTAACATGAATGCAGTCATCTTTAGAATTGATTCTCTTCTCTCTTCTTGGAACCCCCGGTTCCTTTCCTGGTGGGGTCGTCTTAACTCTGTTAAGATGATGATTGCTCCGATCTTGATTTATTTACTCTCCATGCTTCCAATAAATATCCCAGCTCTCTTCTTCCGTCGTATCAACTCTGTTTTGTCTAAGTTTCTCTGGAAGCAGAAGAAGGCACATATATCTCTTTTAGCCCTTCGTAAGTCTAAATCAAATGGTGGGGTTAATTTTCCAGATTTCCGACTCTATCATAAGTCTTTCTCTCTTTGTCAAGCTTCCCGCTGGTTATCACAGGACATGTCCCTTTTTTCTCCCCTTTGGCTCTCTGTTGAACGTGACTTCTTGCTCCCTTACTCCTTTCAGGATGTCATTCGCTTCACTGCTAAGGCTCCATGTCTTAATCCCTCATTATTCAAACATACTTCTTCTCTTTTACGGTCCTTGGTGTCCACAGTTTCTGTTTCTCGCGAGTCTTTTCTACTAATGCCCATTTGGTATAACTCACTCATTCTAATACGAAATAGACCTATTGCCTGGGCTTTGTGGAGGTCGAAGGGTATCATCTGGGTTCACCATCTTTTTGACGGTTCGTTTCCTCAATTTCAATCCCAATTTCACTGTCCTCCCTCGTTCGCAAAGAAATACTGCATCCTGATGGAAACCGTTCTGGATCAATACTATTCTCTCACATCAGATGCACTACCCATATCGTCTTCCTCTCTACTTACCATTCTCTCTACTATTCCTAAGGCTTCTCTTATGTATCGATACTTCTCAGCTTCTGATCCTGCTCGTTCCAAATCAAAACTGGAACTCTCCTGGGAAAAAGACTTAGGTTACTCATGGCCGACCTCTCTTTGGGACAAACTCTGGGCTAAATCCTTGAAGACTTCCCGTACTGCATCTCTCACTCAATCCTTATTTTTCTTTTATCACAGACTCTACCTTTCTCCACTTTCTCTTTCTCAATTTCTTTCTTCTTTTACTGCCAACTGCTGGACCTGCAACTCTCCCAATGCTGATCTCTTTCATCTCTTCTTTCTCTGTCCTTCAGTCCGAATTTTCTGGACACAGGTATGGTCTCGCATTTCCCGTGTTTTTAATCTCTCAATTTCTTTCTCTGCTTCTTTGGCGTTTTTGGGTAGCCTTTCAGAATCTTTTGACCTCTCCCCGCATTCACATGGACTTTTTGATCTTATGCTAGCCCTTGCACTCCAACATATCGCTTCTAATTGGAAGTTTTTGACCAAACTCTCCATAATTTGCTGGTGGAACCTACTATGTCATTCTCATAGACTGGATGTTGCTTTTGCATCCTCCTGCAAACCTTCTCGCAATGTTGAACTATATTGGTTGCCTCTTACCCTATATTTAGATCAATCTGCCAAAAAGAAATACACTCCACTCTCCTCTGATAATTTCAAGCCTCCTTGAACATTTGTACTCCTGCTTGTAGTTACATGCTTTAGATTTCACTAATGTAGTTTTGTCTTTACTCATGTTTTTATAACGTTCTTATTCCACATATCTTCTAGATTGTTGTGCATTTACTGTACTTAATTGCCACCAATCATTATGCTTATTTCTATTTTATTCTTGAATTGTGTTAACATGGTTTCTACTCCCCTCCCTCCCCTTCTCCTCCCTCCCCCCACTTAAAAAAAGTTAAAATGCTTTGACTTTTTCATTGTGCCATCAGCTGATTATGTTTTATCTTTCCCATGAATTCCCCTTTCTCATTTTGTTCTGTTGATGTCACCTTACTGTATTAAGAACTTTATTTCAATAAAGCTTTCAAACACAAGAAAAACAATGTACGCTGAGGCCTATGACTCTGGTGAACTGCCGCCAACATTACTGGACGCTCTGATTATTACCCTACTTCAGAAGGAAAAACGACCTCACACCTGCAACTCATACCGGCCATTCTCACTCGTAAACACTGACGCCAAGATATTGGTCAAAATAATAGCCACTAGACTTCAGCCGTCAATGCATGGATTGGTCCTCCTGGACCAGCCTGGCTTCATTCCCACTCACTCTACATCTCAGAACTTGCGTACTCTCTTCACTACATTTCACATACTCAACTCCAGGCTGCAGGCAGCGTCTGTCCTGCTTGACACCACCAAAGCATTTGACTCTATCGAGTGGAGCTACTTGTTTTACGTATTGTATCGTAAAGGCTTCCCACCTATATTTGGATAAGACTGCTGTATACTAATCCCACGGCGCATGTTCGAGTGGAGGGTAGCACATATGACCCCATCACTACTACCAGGGGAACGCATCAGGGGTGTCCCCTATCGCCTCGTTTTTTTTGCACTGACCCTTGAACCTCTTCATCATCAGGCAGCGGCATCAGGCCAAGTCCCTTAGATGTGTCCACCGCCCAGTCAGCATCTCCTTATATGCAGATGATAATTTGCTATTTATACGGGAACCCCGCACTTTCCTGGCATCAGTACTGCAGCAATGTATCAGCTTTGGTTTGTTCTCCGGCCTGCAGATAAACTGGTCTAAATAGGTGATAGTACCACTCACGGAATGCACCACGCCTCATGACCTGGACTACACACTTGAGTGGTCTTTGGACCCAGAGAAATACCCCGATACAGTGATACATGAAAATGACAGCCCTGTGTGCACCAAACTGGAGCGGCAGGGGGAAAACTGGGTGAAACTTCCACTGTCCCTGGCTGACCGTATTGCATTAATCAAAATGGTAGTAATACCACAATTGTTATATCTTTTTAGCAACATACCGATTCCGCTCACCCAGCATTTTTTTTAATACTGTGCGTTCTTTACTCCTTACGCTTGTCTGGGGTCGGGTAAACAGGCCCGGGTGTCTTGGAACACGCACAATTACCATGGACGACAAACATGGGGTCTCAGGGTACCTGACTTATATTTGTATTACTTATGCGCACATGCAAAATATGTGCACTATTGGATTGGTGTGCTTGAATTTGTCCTCCATGTAGAGATAGAGGACAGAGACGCCTATCCTGTCCCTTTTGGGTGCATGCTGACTCACTGTAAGAGACAGACCCCCGCACCGAAATGAACACAGTTGACGCCACTATAAAGGCATGTCAGGCATTGGGCCGCATGGCGGGTAAACTACCTTTGTAATCTCCTCTCCTGCCTATTGATTCCACTTGGACGTATCGGTGACACATGAGACAGGTGCCATGTGCACCTTTCACCAGGGAGGAAAAGGTAAAAAGCAAAACCTGTTTACGGAGGACGTTTTTTTATCACACAACGATCTCAAAAAGATACAGAATAAAACATCACTCTTTACGTTTCTCTTTCACAGGTTAAAAAAAAAGCACTACAAACTCATTTCCACACCTTCTCTGCGGAACCCGTACCACTGCAAACACTACGCACCCTGCTTACCAGCCCAACACGGCGCAACCTTCGTGCTGAGCTGTATCGCGCTGCTAGGGCAGAGCGACCACAGCCCGCAACCAAAGCTTGGAATACACGTCTGGACCCGCCTTTGACACGACCAGGCTGGGACTACTGCTGTCAGCTCACGGGGGCCCTAACCTCGAATAGTAATCTCCGCATAATACATTACAGATATCCACATCAAGTGCACCATACTCCCGGTAAATTATTTAAATATGGGCTGCAGGACAATGACCAAGTAAGCGATGCGGCGCAGCAGGCGCTGACCTTTGGCACTTGTCTTGAGAGTGCCCCAAGGTTACACATTTCTGCGTGGAGGGGATCCAAACATTATCCAAAATGGTTGATCTAGAGGTGAAATGTTCCCCACATGTTTGTTTGCTGGGCTTGGTGCCCTCTGTGAAGGGGGTCGTGGGCAAACTGGTGAAAGTAGCTCTACTAATGGCCAGAAGGCGCGTGTCAATGACGTGGCAGAGCACAGCTGTGCCAACGACTGCGCAATGTCTTCATGACTTGGCGAGTTGCCAAGACCAGTTGGTTCTGTATGCGGAGGAACTCCCTTCCTCATCAATACCTATGGATATATGGGACCATTATTACAATACTTATGGACCGTATCAACTGATAAACCCTTGGATAACACTGCACACTAACTCTATGGTGTGTATGATAGTGCGTATGATACTCTATTGTTCATTGCAGTTATAATCACATGACATTTACTTGATTTACATGCTTTTTGCCACGTGCTGTCGCACTGTTTTTCTGATTCGTATATGATCATTGATGCTATACGTGTATAATGTACATGCTCACCTAAAACTTCAGTAAACAACATTGATATCCTTGGTCTGCTGTAATGATGTGCACTTTGCAGTTTAGAATCATAGGGCCACATGTACGGCAGATTTTAGCAATTGCAAAGGGAGAATCAGGCGTTTTGAGATGTACAAGCTCTATTTTGTGAGTCTGTAACCTAATACTGACTCGCAAAGTAGGGTTTGCACGTCTGTATTGGGAAGGGACGTGCCAAGGTTGCCCGTTCCTAATAACGAGACACAGGGAGGTACATGAATGTTTTCCATCTGGAATGAAGTTGCAAAACATTCATACTTTACTGCCTGCTTCAAGAAGGCAGTAAGTCAGTCACAAACAGGAACGGGTGCCCAGGGGACCCCTCCCTTTTTCTGAATGGTAGCAAACACATTTGTCAAGAGCAGGATGGGATTCCACTGACCACTGCCTGCTCTTAAAAAAAACTGAAATGTTTCATTATTCTTTTTAAAAACATCCCATTTTCCTTTAAGGAAAATGGGCTGTATTTTCTTTAGGCTGCTTTATTAAAAAGCAAGCACAGACGTGGTGGTCTGCTTTCCCCAACAGGCACCCATCCCTGTGTTTTTAGCAATTTTCAATGGGTCACAAATTAGCACATTGCGTTTTGTTAGTTCCTAATTGCAAGTCACAAAAAGTCGCATTAGGAATTGGCAAAATGGCTCAGTCATTCATGTGGTCCCTAATGCTTCAAGCTTGGAAGTGACTGTCTGGGGGTTGAATGGCTTAGACCAGAGGAGCAAGAAGCTTGCTAGGGAATCTCTGCATTCCTGAACAATGTGGGGGATAAAAATTACTTTTTTACTGTTTGGAAAATTTTCAGAAGATTATCTAGCTAGTCTTGCTACTGTTGCCCAGGTATTACAGAATGACAATGTGACTTTTCCCAGAGAAGAGCAACTATGACTTATGCAAAAGACCCATTAAAAGCTAAAAGGCACCCTGAGAAAGAGGAAACCTCTCTGGACTGCAAAAGTGTGTCCAGTGCACGATCCTATGACCACTGCGCATGCACAGGGAACCCCGCTCAGGTATCTCAATGAAGCATTCTCAAGAACTGGATGCAATGGTCATTTCTCTTGTTTCAATATCTAAGTCCAAGGTATGAACAGCTGCTTATGGTATTCCCTTTGGCAGTCAGCAGCAGTAAATCATGCAGGGCTGTAGCGTGTCATTTAACAAAATCACATCGAATGAGGGAAAATCCTTAATGGCATGAGAAACTTCCCGACAACTCTAAGGGCTCGATTATGACTTTTGACTGAACGGTGGTGCAGTGACTTGGAGGTGGTTTCTTTTTTAAAGCCAGTGTAGCCTTTGCAAAAAGCACCGCAATTGGACTGCACTACAAGGTTCCAGCACAGCATAGACTAGAAATGGAGAGGAACCTATGTGCATGCACATGGGGGGCACATGTTAAGCCACATGAGATCGAGGCACAAGGGGGCCCTGCAGGGCCCCCTTTGTTTACTCTCCTCCAAGCTTTACATGGAGGAGAAAACAATCCAATGCCTTTGAGGTTGGAGAAACTTCTAGAGGCTTTCATTTGAAGTGCACATGTGCCCTGCTTTGCTTGCCCTGGCCCCAGACTAACTACAGGGAGAATTCAGCCCTTTGTGAGGAGGCAGGACTCAGCCTATTCAAGTGTAAGTAGGGCTGTTGACTGTTTCTTTCGCCCATCCTGCCAGTGATGGCCCATCAAGGCACACCTCTATTGTGTGTGGCTGTCTAGGAGGAATACACAAAGAAAAACTGTCAACTGCATACAATATTGTGACCCAAAGACAGGCTGCAGACATCAAATGGCTAAGGCAGAAAAATGCTAACTTTCTAAAATAATTTTTTCAAAATTGTAATCTAAAACCCAACTTCACCATAACAGGATCTTTCCATTATAATTCTAAAGACACCAAACATGAATGGTTTACATGTTCCCATTTGGAAGTTCTAGCTTTTAAAATGTAATAAGGTAAATCCGTTGTAAACCTATGGAAGGGGTTGGCCTTGTAGTAGTGAACAATTAATTAAAGAATCTTTCACAATCAGGAGATGTAAAACTCAAAAGTACATGTCCACAGTTTTAAATACATTGTACCCTGCCCTCTGAGCTGTCCAAGGACACCTCTAGGAGTAATTTATATGCATTAAAAAGTAAAGTTTGGGCCTGGTAAAGGTTTACATCTCTTCAATCCCCATCCACACACAGTCAACCAGGCATTACCTGATGAACCTACCCAAACCCCTGGAAGGACCCAGGAAGAGAATACCATGAACATCTAGCATCTCTCTATTGTGAATGAGACATGGAAGGCACATTCTGTATTTGTAAAATTGCCTTTACAATATCTCACTTGAACATATTTTCGGAACACCAAATATGGGTCCTAGTTTGATACAGTCACAGAGATATTATCTTGCTTGTCAGATAATAATTGTCATGTAGACTTTTATATAAATGGTTGGTTTTATTCGATATTACTTGGAACACTTCGATTTAACTTGTATCTCTTGATCCTAACTTTCCATATTCAAATGTATGTGGCTTTATCCTTTATTTCTAAATTGTAAAAGGAAAGCAGTTTAATATATTGGGTGGTTGTGCGACCTCAACTTGTGATGAACTTACAAAACCATCCTGGGGCCTGCCAGGCTCAACCCTAAGTAGCTGTGGCTTCAAGCAGTCAAGCTTGTCAAAGGAATCAGTGCAAAGCATTTAGAAGTATCAAAACAGTTGAAGAAACAAGAAAGAAACACGAGATAAAGAAAATCTGACACCAATTAATAAAAATAGCTCTTATTTTATTATTTTTAGACACCAAAACTCCTAACCTAACAAAATTCACCAGAGGGTTTGGGATCCATAGATGAAATGTTTTTGAGCAAAGCGGAAATCACTGCTTTTCATTCAAATCGGAAAGAAGCATTGGCAACTACAGATTATTTGGTAAAATGTTAAAAACATTTGCATAGTTGTCTTTGGTTACTCACGCCCGCTTTGGGGGACCAGCTCCAGAAGAGAATTAGTCACAAGGTCCAGAAAGGCCATGCAGGACAGTGATCTTGGAGTCAAATAAGTCTCCAGTCCAGTTACAGGCTCTAGGGGTGAACCACCGCAAACATCAATGGAGAGGTCCTGATCCAATAGATACAGATTGTTGAAGATGCTGAACAGGTGGCAGGGTTATTCCGGACGCCAACCCTCAGATCACCAACACATTGAAGTGATTCTGGTCACAGGGATCAATGTCCCTTGAAGTCCAGCCAAAAACCAGCTGCCATCGGCCTACTGGCCTACGGCTATAATGAAACCATTGGCTTAAACTGACTCTAAAGTCTATCCTGGATGACAAAAACTGCCTCCGATGTCTCTCCTAGGTCCAATCAGATTAGTGCGTAAATTCTGAGTGTTGGGAATAGGTCTCCCAGGCTGCACTTCAGGGATCAATGACGGTCAAGCTATTGTTTGGCTCCCGCTCTCTAATGTAACCTTATTCAACTTTTGTGACCCTGCAGATGTAACCAACTGACTCTTGGTATTTTTTCTTCTGCCTGGGGCTTGAGGACAACTTTTCCTTAAGTAGTGCCCCATAGGCAAAGTCCTTTCTAGGCTAGCACAAGGACCAGCAGGTGCAGCCCACTCTTTGGAGCAGCTTCTCTTTGACAGATCCATGGAATAGCAGGACAGTCCTTCTTCTCCATGATAGCCTCAAAAATCTAGGGCCAGATGTAGGTAAGTATATTTTACCGATTCATAAATACTGAATTTTACCAATTCGGTATTTATGAATTGGTAAAATAGAAGGGGGAGATGTAGATAGAATCGGTAATTGAATTACCGGTTCTGTAAGAATCGGTATTTACCGAATCGGTAAATACCGATTCGGTAATGCCCATTGATTCCTATGGGCATCAAAAGCCCATAGGAATCAATGGGCATTACCGAATCGGTATTTACTGATTCGGTAAATACCGAATGTTGCAAGGGTGCAGGGGGTGTCACTTTGATACCCTCTAGCACACCGAATTCAGGCATGTGTGACATGTGGCACACAGACATACCCTAAGGGCATGTCTGTCTGTCACATGCCATAGGTGTGCATGCACACATGTGCATGCACACCTGGAATCGGTATTTTACCACCCAATTGGATTGGGTGGTAAAATACTGATTCGGTAAGGCCTGTGGGACTCAGAAGAGTTTCACCTACATCTCTAAATTACCGAATCGGTAGAAATACCGATTCAGTATTTTACCGATTCGGTAAATTTACAGATTCGGTAAATTTACCAAATCGGTAAAATAGGGCCCCTACATGCCAAATACTTAATACCGGTCGGTAACGGACGAAACCGGCCGTTACCGACTGGTATTTTGGCTCCTACATCTGGCCCTTAGATCCAAGTGTAAAACATAGTTTGGGAGTCGCTGTGTGTAAAACTCTGAATTGTATGACATTTTACTAATTCATGCCTTATTTGGTCTAACAATATTGATTGATGGGAAAGGATAAAATACAGATAAAAACAGAAGAAAGTTATAGAGAGAAGTTTCACTTTACAGGGGGGCACTTGGAAGATTGGGTCCTGGGCAATTACCTTCTTTGCTCTCGTGGAGAAAGACTCACCGCCTATAGACTCTCTTTCTGTTCCTGCCGCTGATCCCTGCTACAGGAGTAGCACAGCCTTTCAGCTAAAGCCCCGCTGAGCGACCGGGAGCGTGAGGCCGCAGAGGAGGACGAGGCGCCGGCCCCAGGACTGCGAGGACCAGCATTCACCATCTCCAGCTGGTCCTCTTCCTGTGAGAGCCGCGCCCCCTTCCAGTGCCCCGCCCCCAGCGAAGCGCTACAACTTCTCGCGCCACCCGCTGAGCGGGTGCCACTCGTGGAGAAAGACTCACCGCCTATAGACTCTCTTTCTGTTCCTGCCGCTGATCCCTACTACAGGAGTAGCACAGCCTTTCAGCTAAAGCCCCGCTGAGCGACCGGGAGCGTGAGGCCGCAGAGGAGGACGAGGCGCCGGCCCCAGGACTGCGAGGACCAGCATTCACCATCTCCAGCTGGTCCTCTTCCTGTGAGAGCCGCGCCCCCTTCCAGTGCCCCGCCCCCAGCGAAGCGCTACAACTTCTCGCGGCACCCGCTGCGCGGGTGCCACTCGTGGAGAAAGACTCACCGCCTATAGACTCTCTTTCTGTTCCTGCCGCTGATCCCTGCTACAGGAGTAGCACAGCCTTTCAGCTAAAGCCCCGCTGACCGACCGGGAGCGTGAGGCCGCAGAGGAGGACGAGGCGCCGGCCGCAGGACTGCGAGGACCAGCATTCACCATCTCCAGCTGGTCCTCTTCCTGTGAGAGCCGCGCCCCCTTCCAGTGCCCCGCCCCCAGCGAAGCGCTACAACTTCTTGCGGCACCCGCTGCGCGGGCGCGCGCGGGACGCAGCCCGGGGCGAAGCCCGGGCCAAGGGCGGGCCCGTTAGTGCCCGATAGAGACCGGACCGGGCCATTCCCCTTTCAACAACGACCCAGCAATAAATAAACATGCCGCCCAAAACAAGAAGTGCCTCCAAACCCAAATCCAAACATGCGCAGGAGGTAGCACAAGTAACAGGCCCCATTGACCTATTTATATCACGGGTCAACGAGACTATAAATCAAAGCATAGCTCCAATGGAGAAGAGAGTATCATTAGATCTCATGAGCGCAAACGCAAAGCGATCTTCATTAGGCGCTATAGCAAACGCCGCCTCTCCAATCAACCTCAACACCCAAAATAGCTCCCTTCCTGTGACTCTAACAGCTCCAGACCTAAACACTGTACCATCGGTAGTTGACCTGTCGGTCACGCATTCTGAGTCGGATCTCTCCATAACATCGGACGACCTGGAAGCAACTCCTGACCTAGCTGGTTGCCAAACTCAGGGAGATATCCAACCCACCGACAATCTGCCCCAGCAAGGCGAGAGAGAAGGAGCAATACCGAAAACCCGACTAACAAACAGTGGGGAAACACGCAGTCCAGTGTGTCAGGAACACACAACGACTCATTCAAACTCCTCAACGTCTAATAGCATACTACACATCTCCGAAACAACCCTTCCACACAAGGCAATCTCAAATGATAACACCTCTAACCAATGTAAGACCTGCAGAATCACCTCGCAAGTCCTTACTACAACCAAAGACCTACTATATCAATACTTAAAGCCAATTCAGCTAAGTATCAGAAACCTCGAAGCCCAACTAACGATAATCTCGGCCACCCTCCTAGATTCAAATACCCGGATAGACATAAAGGGGCAGCGCAATACCTCGCACCCGCCTAAAAAGCAAAACCAACCACACACGCAGAAAACAGTTAATCACTCAAACCCAACATCAATAGCGCAGAAGAATCCAAAACAAACCACCACAATACCCAAACCTAATGTGAACACTCCTCACCCTCAGAAGGAGAAACCCCATCCTAAAATAGCACAGCAAACAGTACCCACAGATATAACTACGGTAGGCACTTCATGCCTAGTAGCAAATATAGATTCCAGCAGAACCTGTCCAGAAAAGTCCGAACTCCACACATCGAATCCCCTGCCACCTCAAAAAACATTCAAAAATACACCCAAAAACACACCAAAAAAACCTTCTATAGTTAGACGCCCTGCCCATATGCCCCCGGAAGCTACTCCCTATACAATAGTTCTAACAGGAGTACCCGAGTTAACAGATGATACACCAGAAACTGCATGGTCACTTAAAAATAAGGCCATGCAGTGGCTTAGTATCAACAGACCCCTCGAATCCCATCTCTCGGGAGGGATCACCGCAGCCCGAAGGGTAGCCTGGATAGGCAAAACGAAAAAAACAATACGCGGTGACTGTATCATCGTAACCTGTAGAGACCCCGCAACTGTAGACCACATCTGCGCTTGGCCTCAACTCGATAAGAAAGGGGGAATAGATGCCCGTCACCTTTCATTCTTTTACCCCCCAGCGAAACATCGCAACCCTCCACCCTGGGTATGGCACCATCATCCCAAAGATCTACGAAATCAGGACCCATGGCACCAAGTACCATGGAACCAGAAGAAATATCCGCATGATTACATAGCTGGGGGTGGTCCAAGAGAAAGGTACATAGAACGTCAAATCCCTTACAGGCAGGATAGACCCTATCAAGCATATGAAGGATGGCAGGGCTTCCCAACCCAAAATCGTTTCGATTGCCTCGAAATGGTCGACTGACCTTTTCTGGACAAACCTCGCCATCACAAAGCTGACACCGCACAACACTATGTGTCTGATAATCAACATACAGCACGGCCAGAGTTGCCCCTTACACCTGAGACACCATCGTCCCACCTAAACAACCTCCGGATTAGTACTCCCTCAGCAGAAGCAGATACCAGCCAAGGATTAAACATCGAGCTAGACACAGCTAGCGAAGTCAATACCAACAACTTGACAATATCCACTAACGCGAAAGATAAAGAGGCCACAAGCGTAGGTATAGCCTATTGGAACATCGCAGGCCTAACCGCAAAAATAACATGCCCTTTATGGCTGAATACTGCAAGGAGCTACCAAATCCTGTGCCTACAAGAGACCTGGCGTACAACCCCTCTCCATCTAGTGGGCTATAAGACCTTCTTTACCAAAGCAACGCCTAGCGCTATGGGAAGGCCAAAAGGTGGACTCACGATCTACTTCTCTAACACCGTCCAACTCACAGTGAATAAATTAAAGGAAACATCTATACTTCAAATCATTCAATTTTCTCATCAGACAGCAGCAACGAAAAATGTATTCATACTTATAAACTATTACAACAACGCAGGCACCCTAGAATGCTGTTCCCATCTAGACGAAATGGTGGCATTTATATCTTCACTACAAAGTGCAAATCTCAATATAACACTCAACTATATATGGGGAGGTGATTTTAATCAAACCCTATGTCCAAACCATAAAAGTGGGGTCTGTGGACTACAGAACGAATCAGGAAATCCCATCCCTCATTTTGTACATACTCCGGGCGGAAATAAGCTTAACGAAATCCTCTTCACTTTGGACCTAGACTTTGCCAACGAACTAGTTAACCCGGTGCAGGAATTTTTACCCACCTTCCACGGACGAGGCTGCATGACAACCATTGACTTTATCCTAGCCTCAAACACCTGTAAAGGCTTACTAAAAAACTACAAAGTAGGATCCAGTCCAATTAGCGACCACTACCCCCTGAGTGTGGAACTCCTTATGGGAAAAGTGGGTTCATTTTCAACAAAAGTCAGCTCTCTTGACCAACAATCACTGGCCATAAAGAAGAAGAACGGCTACACTACCAAATGGTCAAAGATTGATCCAGAAGAGACAACGCAAAAGATACTCGCAAAAACGCAGCCATGGTTAACGAATTGTCTGTCCGCAGAGGCATCCCCCGAATTAATTATCACCTCCTTTAACAACATCCAAGGAGCAATAAGGGAAGAGCTATTCAAAAACACAGCAAATAAATCAAAACCCCCCACGACGAGATGGTTTGACTCTGACTGCCGAAAGGCCCTTACGTCTCTTAAAGAAGCTCTTCGACAAAAACCCAGAGATGCCCAACTCATTTCATACCGGCGGAAAAAGTATAATAACGCCCGGAAAAACCGTAGGCGACAGATAAAGCAAGACCTATGGCGCCAACTACATGAGAGTGCACTAAAAAAACACAGTGTCACTTTCTGGCAGACAATAAGATCACCTTTTCTAGATAACATCACTGACCCCCATCACTTAGACGTGGCAATAACTGAGAATGACTGGGTCGATCATTTTACAAAAATCTTTGGCTCAACAACGGACCCTCCCCAATCAGAAGTCCAGGAACAAGTAAAGAATAACTTCTACCCCATTAACCTACGTTTCACAGTTACTGAGGTCAGAAAGGCCATTAAAGCCTCAAAAACCGGCAAGGCTCCTGGCCCAGACGGGGTACCTATGGACTTGTTTTTACACAATAGTGACTACTGGTCACTAATAATCACCCGGGTAATGTCTGCAGTCACCGAAATCGGACTTCTTCCATCATGGTCAACATCTACCCTTCTGCCAATATTTAAGAAAGGGGACCGTAATGACCCCGCGTGCTACCGTCCAATCTCCCTTCTGGACTCCACGGACAAGATTGCAGGTCGACTACTCCTGGACCGTTTACAATCCTGGGCCCAGGAAAACAACACCATCACAGACCTGCAATATGGTTTCCAGAAGGGGCTCGGGACGGTGGAACAGGCCCTAAACCTGATCCTCCTGGCCGGAAAATACACACGCGCGAAAGGAGGTAACATCTACTTGGTCTACGTAGACCTGAGCGCGGCTTTCGACTGCGTTCAGCATGCAAAGCTGTGGCAGACCCTGACTAGCCTTGGAGTGGATCCATCGTTACTAGCCTTCCTTAGGGAATTATATACCAACGCGGAAGGCCGAGTTCGCTATGGCACCGGCGGCGAACTATCACGCCCCTTCAAAATATCACGAGGAGTAAGGCAAAGGTGTGTACTGGCTCCCTTCCTGTTCAATCTATATACCAACGGGATTGAACAGGCCATGCTGGAAGGGAGCCAGGACCTTCCACAGATAGCACTCCGCCCGATACCCATCCTCCTGTATGCCGATGACTCGGTCATCCTGGCTCGGACACCTAACCAACTCCAACGACAGCTGAATAAATACGTGGCATTCATGGACTCCCTGGGTCTAAAAGTAAACATTAAAAAAACTTTCACAATGACCATTGGACCAAAACGGGGAGCCTCAAAACCCATATTCATTAATAACAACAGGCTGGAAAAAACATCGGTATACCCCTACCTGGGTATACTTGTGGAAGATACAATGACCTGGCACAAGGTAATTGAAGCCAGGAACCTCAACTTTCGCCGAGCAGTATCAGCACTAAGTGCTTTCTCCAGGAAACTCGGTAAACCAGCTCCAGCAGAATTGCTAACGATTTATTATGCAAAATGCCATAGTGTGGCCACGTATGGAGCAGGCATTTGGGGCCATGGACGCATTGATTAACTCCAGGTAACGGAGAACGCTTTTATCAAATATATCCTAGCTCTTCCTCAAAGCGCCCCGATCTTATCAACACATCGGGAGCTGGGCATGGAATATATAACAGACACCATACGATGCCAGCCCCTTATACTCTGGCACCGCATATGGTGTAACCCTGAAAGCCACATAACACGTTCCCTTATTACTGAATGCCTTGGCCTAGCATACTGGAGAAAAATACCGTGGCTTAACTACATCCATAAATTCCTTCAAGATCTAGATCGTGAGCAATACTTCCTCGAACCACCTTCAATAGAAGACATTTCAAAGAAACAGCTGAAAGAACTTTGCATGGGCCACTTAAGAGAGCTTCGCAACCAAGCCGAGATTGTTAAAACACAAAATGAAAAAATCTGCATATTGCAGCCAGGGAAACTGATACAGCCCTACCTGACGTTTTTTCTTTCGAACTATGAAAAATTCCTATTGACAAGACTACGGTTCGACCTCTTCTTCCGCACAGTCTCATTTCCTGAACTGAATAACTGGTCTCGAAACTTGATATGCTGCCCCTGTGACGGGGTTTCTAAACAATCAACGGTCCGCGTCATCTTGTTTTGTAAATACTATAGACTAGCAAGGAAAAAATGGATTCTGCCCCTCCTCCGTTTAAGCGGACTCAGACATACATATCCAGCACTCGCTTATCTTCAGACACCGAAAAACCCACACGAAGCAAAATTGATAGCGACCTTTTTAAAATCAGTAACAACAACTCGTCGTAAAATCGTTTTTTTTTTAACATTATAAGTGTCCTACGTAAATGATCTTTTTTCTTACTGTATTAATTTATGATCTTTATAAAACTGTACTTTTTATGATTATACAATTTTATAATCGAATAAAAGTTGATGAATATGAATATGAACCTTCTTTGCTCATCCCTTAAAAACTTTCTGTTTCTTTGGTCCTCTCTAAAGTGCAGACATGACCTGAGGCCTCAGTGCCAGGTGTGCCAATGTAAAGTCCAAACTTTGCCCTCATGCTTTCAGGTCCCCTCCCACCTGATGAGGACTTCCTGCAAAGGGTGGCATATAGCTATCCCAGAGTGCACAATTCTGCCCACTCTTAGGGTGGGGGACCCCTCTCTTGGTGTGTGGAGGACGCAGCCCACCCTAGAGGTGTGGCTATCTGTGGACTATATGCCCAGAGGAAATCTGGTTTGGTGGTTGTTTCCCCCTCTCTGTCCCAGACACAAACCTGTCTACCAGAAATCCACTATTAGCCCTTCAAAGGACGTTTCCAATAGGAAGCCGGTCTTATGTGCTCGCACCATGTTTGGCTGAACAACGATGTGTTCAGCTGCACCACATTATAACTTAAACAACCTGTCCCTTGCTTGATATTTGTACCCAAGATATAAGGCATTTGGTGCTGCCCTCAGTTAAGTCAATTTTTGGCACAAAAATTCCTTTTGCATGTTAACGTTGTTCAGTTCTGCCATTCTCTCTACTGTGTATTGCATTGTGAGCACCCACATTAGTCAACAATTACTCTTGGCCTTTGAATGCTTTCCACATTCCATAAATATCTGAATGTTTCTTCATCAGGTCAGGTAGGCTTTGGATATTTTATTGAAATGTGTTTATTGATCCATATATTTAGCTTCAGTTCGTTGTACTCCTTTCTGCCAGCATACATGGTAGTCTTACTTTATTATAATAATTACATATGGTACCTACTCATTATTTGAAATTGCCCTATCATCCTCCTGGTGGGAAAGAACATGCTTGGAATATGTACACATAGCATTAAAATTACAGAGTTCATAATTCCCTTGTAGAACAAACAGCAGCTGATCCTGGATGCATGTAATAAAAACTCCTGCCAGGGAGAGAAGGTGCATAGAGCTGTTTGATGCAGAGCCAGCACGTGAGCATTGACACGTCCATTGCTACTGGTGTGTACTTACCCCAAGTGTTAAACGACATACAGCACAGGACCAAAACCTAGGAAGAAGCAACCTTGAAAGAAGTTCAACTTTAGAAGATGTCCACCTGTACATATATGCTGAAGAGGGTCTGGGCTCAGCTCCCAGTGTAGATGACCTGCTTCACAGGTACAGTGCCACTCCCAGTGCTCCACAGACAGTCAAGCACTCCATGCAATGGGTGGCTGGACCTTTAGAGTGATTATCCTACTGGTCTGTGCCAGAGTGAGGGCTCTTCTGCCAGCCTGCAAGCTGCAGACACTGAAACTCAACTCCTTCTTCCGGGATGGAGACCTCATCCTGGGAGGTGTGTTCCTGGTTCACTCTGAGTACACTTCACCTGAGCTCACATTCAAGGAAGTGCCACAACCTATATCCTGCAAAGGGTAAGAGCAGTTTAATATATCATGTACATAAATGTGCTAGCAGATATCCTGGGGTTATGTGCCTCTAACAGTTTGTGTAGAACCGTCAGAGCTGATATACTACGATAGGTGAGAAGAGCTTATCGCAGTGCAGATAGAAGTGTTAGAGCTCATATCATGTGATGAATATGAAATGTTTATTACTGTATGTATGCAAGTGTCCCTGCTGATAACTTGTGAAGTGTAAGAACAGATTATCACAGTATGTACAGAAGTGTCACAGCTGATATCCTGTGAGGAGTAAGAACAGATTATCACGTTATGTACAGAAGTGTCACAGCTGATATCCTGTGAGAAGTAAGAACAGATTATCACAGTATGTACAGAAGTGTCACAGCTGATATCTTTTGAGGGGTAAGAACAGTTTATTACAGTATGTATAGAAGTGTCACAGCTGATATCCTGTGAGGAGTAAGAACAGATTATCACGTTATGTACAGAAGTGTCACAGCTGATATCCTGTGAGAAGTAAGAACAGATTATCACAGTATGTACAGAAGTGTCACAGCTGATATCTTTTGAGGGGTAAGAACAGTTTATAACAGTATGTATAGAGATGTCACAGCTGATATCCTGGGTTGAAGAAGAAGGCTTTATTGCAGTTTTTAAAGCTTCTCATCAGATATCTTGTGATGGGTAGGCCCAATGTATTATGGTATGCATGTAGGTGCTGCAGCTACTGTCCAATGAAGGTGCAAAAACTGCTTCTATGGTATGTGAGATGTCACCACTGATATCCTATGTAGAGTAAGACTTTTCTAATACATATCTATATGTCATAGTGACACAGCTGAGATATGTGAGCAGTGGGGCAGGAGCCTGATACTACAAATATTTCAAGCAACACTTGGCAGGGTTGTCCACGCTCACCTTCAGAAATCGCATTGTATATTGACCCCTTTATAGGAAAGCTGGAGATGAACTTGTGTATTAATCCTGTCACTACCAATCAGGTGGAATATAAGGTCCTCACATACATGGACGACATCACAGTGATAACTACTGACCCCTCAGCAGGCCCTCCAAAATTGTAGATCTAGCTAGACAGTTTGGGGCACACTCAGGGAATAACCTAAACAAGGGAAACCCAAGCACGGAGGGAGTGGGTTCAATGACCAGGGGGCAGTGGCTGATGCGGTGTACCTTGGCGTTAAACTCACAGTAGCCCTGGATAAGCTGGTGGAATTAAATATGGAGCCATCCGAGGCAATATTAAGCAAGATCTGGATAGAAGAAACCACTTACACTTGTGTTATTTGGAAGGTGAATTGTGTTGACAATCACCATCTTGCCTGAGGTGCGATATATTTTTTTATGACTGTTCCTTAAAACCCACCTTTTCCGCAGCGTCTACACATAATCTTCTTTCTTCTCCCCTACATGCCTCCCGTTGAATTAGTGAACAGCGCCAAGAAACCGTCCGGTGTAAGTTGCGCTATATAAGTCTTTTTTACATTACATTACATTACATTCCTTTGGAAATCAGCTTATTGTGGTTATCCTATCTGCATAGTCTGAGTTTTAGCTTTCTATCAGGCATCGGATTTTGCCAAGGCATGCGGCGGATGGTCAACACTAATTTTACATTCTACTATTGGGCCAACGTGTTGCAACATATTGGGACGTTATTCTCTGGTTGCTCAGGTGGGGTCAACATGGCAGAAAATCCAACTATATCTGAATTGATTCTGGGGAGTGAAGCTAAAGGATGCCTTGATAACAAGTATAGCATATAAGCTCTGGGTTCTGGTCAAGCAGGAATTGAGTAGGGCACAAGTCCAAAAAAAAGAAGTGGTGGGACTAACCAAGTTAGGCTGTATGCAAGTGACTACGTGGCATCTGACATCACAGCGCATGACATCACGGCAGGTGACATAACACAGCCATTTCCAGGGCTCTCAAATTTTCAGAGTTACAAAAATGCAACTTGTCTTCCTTTCAAGGAAACATGCTCTTCAACATTTAATGATTGGAACTGGTAAATAAAGCACATAATTTCAAATATTAAAAAATAATTTTTTCTTGTGGTGTGACATATTTAGATACTTCTGCACAAAACTGAAATATATTATGTATTGGAGGAGCAAGCAGGGTTGTTGTAGGCAGTCCTTATTTCAAGTGAAAAGTGAACAGCAGTGTCATCTTCCCAAAACCCAAGCTTCAACCTAATATGCCAAAAATTAAAGACAAAACATTAACTTTTGCTGTAAAACAGGAGAAATAAAGATATGTCCATCTAATGGCTGAAATAAACAATGTGAAAGCAGAAACCCTGGTATCAATCCCGGCTTTCAGGCTTCACCAAATTGTGTGATCCTAGGCAAATCTCCTTGTGTTTGATCTAATAGGCTGTAACGTTGTACCATGTATAATAAGGATATAGGATGCAAGAAAAGAAGGAACCACATAGGTTCACAGCCCGGAAGAGACATTTGCTGAATGTTTGACTACAAGATCCACTTACCTCCTTACCCTCATGGAGCTCTAAATAAGATGTTACTAAAGAAATTCTAACATGGTGACAAGATGGATCCATTTGTATGCCATGTATGAGTATGATGAATGAAAGTTTCACAATTGAATGCAAACAAATAGGATACCACTAGGATCCTTGTAAGGTCCTGATGAAAGCCAACTAGCCAGGTGAGGCATTGGTGTGATGGCTGAAACATGTTGATCCAGGGCTAGAGAGGACATTAATTTGCTTAGTTTACACACCCATTTTCTTTTTTACTCTGTGAGGGTGCCCTTTGTAAATAAACCCTTAGGACACCCTAGACTCCCTTCACCGCCATAGTATGAAACCACAGACTTAACATTGTCACCCGGCTGATCCTATCTCTCAGCATCATACTGGACTCCTCACTCACAATGAACCACCAGATCAATGCTGTATCCTCCTCATGCCTCCACACACTACCCTTGCTACGAAAGACTTTCAGATGGATCCCCACCAAAGCAAGAAAGATGGTCACCCATGCACTCATCACCAGCAGGCTTGACTACTGCAACACACTCCATGCTGCCATCACCCAGAAATTCCTCAGGAAACTACAGAACGTTCAATGCAGCCAGACTGGTCCTCAACATCCGCCGCTGCCGCACATCCCGAAACACCTTGGTGGACTTCACTGGCTCCCAGTCAACAAAAGAATCACCTTAAAGTTCCTCACTCATGCCTACAAAGCCCTCCATGACACAGGACCAGCATATTTGAACCACCACCTTGCATTTCACATTCCTGCCAGACACCTTCATTCCGCCCAGCTGGCCCTTGCCTCCATCACTCGGATCCACAAGACAAGAACCGGAGGAAGATTCTTCTGTACGTCGCCGCCAAGACCTGGAACATTCTGCCTCTCCACCTCAGACAATCCCCTTCGCTGACCCAATTCGGGAAGGATCTCAAGACCAGGCTGTTTGACTGAACCCAGACGGATCGGCAGCCCCTCCACTAAAGGCCTTGAGAGCTTCACAGGTGAGTACCTATGCTATACAAACACCTGATTGATTGATTGAGGTATGCTCGGCTGAAACTTTGAAAAATGTTGATAGTTTAACTATAGAAAATATTTGGACATTTCTTAGATATATATGTAACTGTGGAGCGGCTAATGGGCACAGGGCTGGGCCTGTTTCTCATTACTTTGAAGAGTTTGCTGCATCAGTTGAAAGATTTGTCTATTATCTGGTTGGCCGGGTCATTTTGATGTCTTTTTTTTGCACTGTTTTTTAAAGTCTTGAATGGGATTCATTAACTCTTTAGGGGCTGTTTCAGTCAATACATACTATAATAATTAATTGTATTAATTTAAGAAAGTAGTTTGCCCATCATCTTTGTATTGCCTTGCAGCCACTACACTCAGCCTATGAAGAGAATGTTGATTTGTCCTTTCATTTCGGCCTCCTATTATCCTTTGTTGCCTACTTGGACCTACTTATATGGGGCACTTAATTCATGTCACTGGCATGCACCGAAGAGGACTAGTGTGAGTGAGTCTGGCTACCATGCCTCAATCACAAACTCTTTTGCTGGACCGCAAAGAATGTGTATTACATTAGCTCTTTTTCACCTGTAGAGACATCTGAACCTGCAAAGATGGATGAGGATCCATAGTGTAGGATATTCTATTTCTGAGACTGGCCGAAGTTTGATCCTTTTCTCCCTTGTGTCCTAGGGTGCTCTTCACCATTCTTGGAGCTAAACTTCTCACACATGGAACCTCCTACTGCCTTGTGCCCCTTCTTTGGGAGTTCACAATAGGGACACCTCCATAGGTGTAATGTTATTTTATGTCATGTTATGTTATGGTTTGGTATGTTATGTTATATTATGTTATTTATGTTATGTTATGTCATGTTATTTTATGTTATGTTATGGTATGTTATGTTATGTTATGTTATGTTATTTTATGTTATGTTATGTTATGGTATGTTATGTTATGGTATGGTATGTTATATCATGTTATGTTATGTTATGTTATGGTATGTTATGTTATGGTATGGTATGTTATATCATGTTATGTTATGTTATGTTATGTTATGTTATGTTATTTTATATTATGGTATGTTATGTTATGGTATGTTATGTTACGTTATGTTATGTTACATTATGTTATGTATGTTATGTTATGTTATGGTATGTTAGGTTATGTAATGTTATGGTATGTTATTTTATGTTATGTTATGGTATGTTATGTTATGGCATGTTACGTTATGTTATTTTATGTTAAGTTATGTTATGGTGTGTTATGCTATGTTAGGTTATGTTAAGTTGTGTTATGCTATGTTATATTGTGGTATGTTATGTTATGTTGTGTTATGTTATGCTATGTTAGGTTGTGTTAGGTTATGTTGCTAGGTTTTATAAAGCAATTCTTCGCCGGCTAGGTGTCCTGGCACCCTAGCTCCGCCATCAAATATTACAGTAATACAGGCCCACCTGTAGAGAGATGTATCTTTACTGAATTAGACGATGTCTCCACCAGATAACCCATCCTGCCAACAAACTACAGCCTACTGGCTCACACAAGTTCTCTTCCCTAGAGAAATACCTCTCTCCCCCTCCTATCCAGCTAGTTCTCTGTTGATTTAAATATGGGTTGGGTGGTGGGGGAAGGTTAAAGGGTTATTCTTTAACAACTGTTCGGTTTATATGAGATATTTATTGAACATATACTGATGTAAAGTGCTCTGATACTCTCAGATCTTGCCAGCATTATAAAAATATTAAATAAATAAAGCAAACAATATGTTGTGATTATTTCTATTGACTGCCCTGTGGATTTTAGAGACCAGGCAGCCACACATGTTTGCAAAAAACTCTGTATTTTGCCAAAGAAAAGCTAACTCTTGAGGATATATCCCCTGAGTGTAGTTTCAGTGGTCTGGATTCACCAGTGAGGGTGGGGACCAGTAGTGGCAGCAAAAGAGAGTCAAGTGTTGGAAGTCCCACTCCCAGATCACAGAGCATGGTACCTAGTTCCCAGGAAGTGGGTGTCACAACTGAGGGGTATAGGTTGAGGTTCAGGGGCAGTAGGAAACTGTCTCACCAGACTTGGGGGGGAGTTTGTGGATGAGTGGAGATGCACTGGAAGGTTGGGTGATGGGTAGCACAGCAAACCATTTTGAAGGGCTGTTCAATCTGAATGTCAGAGAGCACATGTTGCGTTGTTGTTTTCTAGGGTTACGCCAACACCTGTTGGAGTTTGAATTCTCCGATCCCAGGGAGCTTGCACAGGAAGCGGACCTCTGGTGAGTGCCGGAGGGTCCAACAAGGCATTTGGGAGTGACCCTAAGGGGAGCAGCTCAGGCATTTCCCAACCAAGAGTGATGGGAAAGGTTCTTAGTAGCCGAGATAAGTCCCTGTGTATTGGGAGGTGTGTAGGGACTCACATCATGTCTCTGCAGAGAAGAAGTGAGAATGGGATGTGTCCCAATATGCCCAAAACCCAGTATCAGGGCCTGGAGGGTTTCTTCGGGGAACACCAGGTGGGGAGCCTAGGCTGTACTGGTAGGCCATACGTTGAGGGGGAACCCCTAGTGTCAGGAGAACTTGGGGCATCTTTAAGCAGAACTCCACCAGTCCTGTTCTCTGGCGGTGCTGCTACTTAGTGGAGGGTACAGGAGTCCAGATGGAGGGCTATGCCTATGAAATGTTTTATTTTTCAGTTAGTTAAAACCATAACAATATTACAAACACTAATTTTAAAAAGAACAAATCACATAAAAGTTACATGTCTCTAAAAACATTGTATCTTAAAATGTATATGATTATAACATATATTTCATGTTTTATCACTTTCAATTCTTGTTCGTGAATGCGTAAAAATGTAATCAGTTTACAGTTCATTTGGGAGTCAGTGGAGTCCAGCCCTCTTATGATAGCCGTTCTGCACAACTTTATGCCTCTATCCAGAAATGCCGCCGTAATATTGTGGTTCGTTCTGGTTGCAATATCTTGCAGTGGCATACAAAATGAATCAAATCTTCCAGAATGCCGGCAATTTTCATTTTCCTTATATTTCCAATGAGGGGCATCCGCAAGAGTGGGGAACTGTCCAAACCTTGATGGTATTAATTTCCTCTTTACGTAAATGGAATATGTGGAATGCAAATAGGCCGCTTGTTTCAATGTTTTTTAAGTGTTGATCAATGTCCATGAATGACTTCTTGTAGAAAAAAAGGTCTTTATCAACCATTAGCGAGTGGTACCTTGCAGCCTTATTTATTGTTAATCTGAATGCTTGGTAGGACATTTGTTTATTCCACAAACCTACTTGTATAGGTAATCTTTAATGAGTATTCCAAATATTTATATGCTGGCGAGTGTTTATCTTGTTCCATTCCCTGCCATAAAGATTCGTTAAGACTGTTTTCTTCTACATTTTGTTTTATTTGGTACCATACTTTAATGTATGTGGAAGAGGTGTGGCGCAGCGGCCAGGGCGTCTGACACTGGAATCTGGGGCTCACGGTTCGATACCCGGCACTGACGGCAGGTCAGCCCAGCACCATGTGACTCTGGACAATAGCTTGCTTAATCTTCCGGAGGGCCCCCAGCGCCGGGACACCACTTCGGAGGAATTTCATATTTCATATTATGTGTAAAGTCTGCCCAGTGTTTCATTCACTAGCCCAAACTCCAGGCGCATCTGTGCTGGTGAGGCAGTCTTTGGGAGTTGAAGAACCTTTTTATAAATGCACGTCATCAGTTTGTTTAGGGTTTCAGCATCATTCCTGTGCATTGCAGCACTGGCGTAAGATAGTGTTGGCAGAGCTTTAGCTGAAATTATCGTTAATAATGGTTTCAAAGACGGACCCTCCAGTTTCTTTGCAAGTGTTTTAAGGGCGAATATTAGTGTCTCTTCCCGCTGCCGCATGTATTTTTTCTGATCACGAAACAAAAGTTTCTCATCAATAAAAAATCCCAAATATTTGTAGCATGATACTTTCTCCAGCAGATTGCCCTTTAATCTAATGTGTTGAGTCGAGGCTGTTCGATTTGTAATAAGCATAGATTTGGTTTTTGAAAAATGTAATTCCAAATTGTTTAACGACAGAAATTCAGTGAGTTTGTTTAGTAGTCTTGTCAGGCCTACCTTAGTCAAGCTTAAGAGAACGATATCATCTGTGTAGGCGAGATGCGATAATTATAGTTTTCCCAGCTTCGGTGAGTGGGAATTAATTCCATCTAGCTGTTTTGAAAGGTCTGAGATGAATAAATC
Source organism: Lissotriton vulgaris (assembly GCF_964263255.1). Lineage (NCBI taxonomy): Eukaryota > Metazoa > Chordata > Amphibia > Caudata > Salamandridae > Lissotriton > Lissotriton vulgaris. The sequence continues at coordinate 30,176,730 of NC_141696.1, forward strand.
AAAAAGGTGCGGAGCCAGTACGCATCCCTGCTTCAAACCCATGTTGGTATACGCTTTTCTGGATAATCTAGCTCCATTTCCAAGTTTCATGCGTACCCAGGTATCTGTATAAAACAGTAACCAAAGACATGCCACATCAGCTACACCTAAACATGTACAAAATAATCCGCCTGATGTTGCACAATCACAACTCGTGGCATCCATGTGTCATCACAGAAATGAGCAACACACATTCACTTTTGGAGCAAGCAATGAAACTTTATTGAAATGAACACTGAAATGACACATGGCCGCTCCCCTCAGGACAATCCTTAGGTCACAACCTGCAACACAAAAAACATGATGAGAAGGTGCGTCCTGTGCACAACAAAGGACAGAGAGAAAGAGAAGAAGAGAGGGGGAGAGAGAGAGAAGAAGAGGAGGGGAGAGAGAGAGAGAGAGAGAAGAAAAGGGTGAGAGAGAGAGAGAGAGAGAGAGAGAGAGTGCCGCCCCTGAGCACCCAGGCCATAGTGCTCACCTGCTGCCACCGGTGTGTCTCCATTCACTTGCTGGTATATATAGCAGGACACCAGGTCACACATCAGAGTCAGAGCCATCATCTGAAACAGAGTCCAGATACATGACTGGCACAGTACACACACTTGCACAAGACAACATCGTCCGCCCGCCTATGCACACCCATGCAGAGGCACAACTGCCCCTCCTGGCACCCATCAAAGCATGCCCGCCTATGCACACCTGGGCCTCACTGCTCACCTTCCACCAACGGCGTGTAGACAGGAGTTCCCACCACATGCAGCTGCAAGCCACGAGCCCGGGGCCAGTGGACATGGCATCCTCCACACCATGCAGCCAATATGCGCAGGCCACCAGGTCTCACGTCTGGTGCTGGGTCTTGATTACTCCATGGTATGGGACATACCAGTGCACCCGGCACCATCGCAGGCTGCACACCCACTCAGCCCAATGGGTGCCACTAACTCTGTGATCTCGTAAGCAGGCCACATGGCGGTAGGGCCGTGCTGCCTGCTGGCTCTGGCCTATATTGCGGTCCAGCAGGGCACACAAAAACCTAAGCTGTCCGGACCACCGGGCAGGGCATCATTGCACGCTGCACACCCGCTCAGCAGCTTAAGGTGCCACTGACTCAGTGCACCCAAAGTCACCGTCCCATGGTAGGGTGCCTGTGCCGGCCATAATGCTCTGGGTGCCACAAACCCTGGTCAACCCCACTCAGCGGCAAGTGGCATGGTGCCTGTGCCGGCGCTGACTGTTCAATCCCAGTCAGCGCCACGTGGTGGTAGGCCCGTGCCAGGCTCAATGCCTTGAGTGCCACGAACCCGGTTCAACCCCAGTCAGCGCCATATGGTGGTAGACCCTGACCAGCGCAGGGCATGCAACAATGACTTGTGGGCTGTGGGCGTGGTTCAGTCCATGTCAAGACAAGAAAGTGGCTGATGAGTGTGTCCCTGTTGTAGTGTCCACGGGACCCATTACACAAATTGCTATGTAGCACCCTCTGACTGGCGTCCCACAGGATGAGCATCATTGATGCAAGGGAAATCACTATCCCTACATTCATCCACACATACATACATGAATGACGAAAGACATGACACAGCAGTGTGTCACTGGATGTTTATTGTACATCCAGTGTAGTTCTGCAGCTGGAGTGGTACAGGGCAATGCCGAGCACACTACACAATATGGGCCCTTGGAGGGCCAGCCAGAGTCCATCCGGGGATGACAAATACTGCGGAAGAGGAAGGGTACAGTCCGCAGCCTGGTCGCGTGTCATTGGTCATCAAACAGGATGTGGCAGTCCATGTCGCCGTCAAAGGTGAGTGCATCTGAGTGAAACAGGGGTCAGTGGAAGGTCTTGAGGCCATGTACTGGACCAAGCAGAAACAGGCCAGGTGGCGGAAAAGTATGCTACTGAGTCCTTCAGATCACAGGCCCATCCACGTTCTTGTCCACAGATGATAGCTCTGCCCCACCTGTGGGAGTTGCTGTACTGGCTGAGGCACTGTGTGTCACTGACACATCAGGGGTCAGAGAAGGATTGTCGGCTGCACTGTGTCCCACTGACACAGCAGGGTGCCGGAGTGGATAGGCCTGCCACACTGAGTGGCACTGACACACCAGGGGACGGAGATGTGGATGGTGTGGGGGCAGCAGCATTCATCATCGCCACGCCTTGTGGCAGCAATGCCATGATGAGGATCTGCAGGACATGGTAGATCCCAGCTGGGGATGATTTTGTAACACCCAGATATGACACTGGCTGATGCAGCCATTAGTGAGAGAGGCAGCGCAGCATCATTTGACTACATTTGAGGAGTGGCTCCTCTGGAAGGACACAGATAGGTGCATCACCTCCTAAATATCTGGGCTCCTGGGGAATGAGGGGCCAGATTGGATGTCCCCAACTCTGTTGTGAACGGGACCTCGGGAGGCAGCAATCCTCGGAGGAATGGCAGGACATTTACCACTGGGCACGGCATAGAGCCTCAAATGAATCTAGCAAAGAAACAGCGCTGTAAATCAAAGCATGGGGAAAGATGCAGGAGGGGCTGCGGCAACCAGATAAACATGGTACAATCTTGTGGGAATGCCCCAAACTAACTCAGTTCTTGGAAGAAATCAGATATAGATTCAAATTTTGACACTGAGCTCCCAAAGTTCCTCTCATATGTGGTTCTAGGCCTCCTTAACCCACTAACATATCCACTTAAATCCAAATGGGAACACATATTGCATTGGCATTAGAGGCAGCACACCAATTGATTCTAGCTCTCTAGGGAACCAAAAAGGCACCATCAAGCTAAAAAATTGGTTGCACCACATCTAGCACCTCTTGGGAATAAAGGGTCTCATAATGACACTCAGACAGCTGGGGAACGGATTCAGGGAGTCCTGGCAACTGCTCATGGCTTCGCTTTCCAAGGAATTCACAGAACTGACCTGCCCTAGATACCTAAAATTGGTGCACCCGACTGAGCAGACAGAATAATTGTGTTAGGATCACCTTTCGGTAATATGTGTTATGTTTCTATCTAACCCAAGTCATCAGCTGGATGGGCACCCAGGGTGGGGTGCTGGGTGGGCGTGTTTGGTGGGTGTTGTGGGGGAGCTCATTTAAAAGTTGCATTAATGTTAGCTGAGGCTGAAAGTTGATGCCAAGCTGGCAGAGTACATTTGATGCTTTATTTGCTTATTGTTGATGCAACAGTAGAAACAAATTTTAACATAAAAGTACATGTCCAATCTTTTAAATACACTGCACCCTGCCCTTGGAGCTGTCTAGGGCTTACCTAAGGGGTGACTTATATGTATTAAAAAGAGATGGCTTGGGGCTGGCAAGAGGTCTGTGTTGGCAGGTTGACGTGGCAGATCAACTGCAAATACAGGTTCCGCAATGGCAAGTCCGAGACATGTTTAACACCATGCGCGCTAGCGGAATTCCGCTCGCACGCTGAGATTTGCGAAAACGCATGTTACGTGACGAGCTGGGCTCGTCATCAGCGTGCGAGGAGGCTACGCCATGACGAGCCCAGCTCGTCATCAGCGTGGAAGGGGTTAAAGGGCTCCTTAAGTGGGTGGTACAATTAGTTCTGCAGGCCTAATAGTAGCATTTAAGTTACTGACTCTTGTCACATGCAGTGCCACCTTACTAGTGGCTTAAATAAAATAAATATGCCAAATCGGTATTTCATATTATTATTGACGTTAGAATTGTGTGCAATCATATCTGTGCATGTGTTATTCAGCTGACACTTCCCTGATATGTACTATGACTACATCTGAAATTCATTGAAAAAAAATCAATGCTTTCAGGGATGTTATAGTTAGGAAACAGAATTTTGAAAAAGTTCGAAAATCACTGAAAAAAACAAAGGTTATAGGGATGTTACAGTTAGGCTCAGTTTTCACTCGTACAAAACCAGTGAAACTCAGAAAGTTAAAGGTACCTAAGCTAACTATAACTTATGCCCCAGCAATGCACTGCTTATGACCTCACATATTACATCACAGAGGACATGGTCAGAGACATCACTGATGACATCTCAAATGACCACTGATGACATCATCCAATGAAGGAAACTGTTCCATAAACGTTTTGGAGACTAAGGGCCATATGTAGGTAATCTACTTTTACCGATTCGTAAATACCGAATTTTACCGATTCAGTATTTACGAATCGTTAAATGCTATGTAGCTAAAAATTCGGTAAAAATTACCAAATCGTTAAGATTCGGTAATTACTGTATAGGTTTTTACCGATTCAGTAGTTGCCATTCATTCCTATGGGCCTGGAGGCCCATATGAATGAATATCAATTACCGAATCGGTAAATACCAATTCGGTAAAACAGGGAAAACATTGAAGGGTGGCAGGGTGTCACTTTGACACCCTGTTGCACCCGTCAATTGTTTATGGGTGCACATGTTGCAGACAAACATGCCCTAAGGGCATGTATGTCTGCAACATGGCACTGAAGCAATTTGCATTAAATTGCTTTTTGGTTTTTTTCCGTTATTTACCACCAACTTGTAGTTGGTGGTAAAAAACGAATCCTAATATGGGATAAGCACTCATTTAAGTGCTCCCTACATTAGGAATTCGGTAATTTACCGAATCGGTATCTAAGAAATCGGTAATTTACCGATTCCTTAAATTACCGATTCGGTAAATTACAGAATCTTTAATTTCAGCCCCCTACATAAGAAAAGCCTATTACCGGTCGGTAACGGCCGAAATTCATTAATTTTGGCCGTTACCGACCGGTAATAGGCAACCTACATCTGGCCCTAAAAGACATATACTAAACTGCTGCATACATTAAATCACGATTGTTTCTGTAATACTGAGTGGTAATGTATGTACCAAAGGTCATCTGAGTTGCTGTGTGATTGTGTGAGTGGCTGTCCTAGTGGCTGTATGGGTGTGTGAGTTCCTGTATGGGTGAATAAGTGGGTGCCAGAGTAGCTGTATCAGTGAGAGAGTTGCTATGGGAGGTGGCTGTATCTGTGAATGAGTGTGTGTGTGAGTTGCTCTATGGGTAAGTGAGTGGCAGTGTGAGTGGTTGTATGGGTGAGTCAATTGGTACATGACTGGTGTATGGGTAGGTGAGTAGCTGTGTGAGTAGCTTTATGGGTTTGTGAGTGGGCTTGTAGGTGGCTGTATGGATGGTTGAGAGGTTCTGTGAGTAGCTCTATGGGTGGGTGAGTGACTGTGTGAGTGGCTCTATGGTTGGGTGTGTGGAGGCCTATATGGGGCACTGAATCGCTGTGTGTAGGAAGCTGGTTCTTTATATAGAGTATTAAAACTAAGTACATTGTGCAGAGAGTCCAGTGAGTCCCTTATTAGTTTCCAGGATCAAAAGTAGGTAATACTAATGCACTAGTGTTGGTAGTGTGGGCCAGCAGTTAGGGTTATCAGAGGGTATTGTTAAGCATGTGTTGTACTCACACAGCCAATAAATGAAGCACACTCAAGAATAAATATGAGACCAGTTTGCGTAAATAATATAGGCTTTTTTTCCATATAACAAATACGTACTTTTAAAGTTATGAATTTTTATAGTTAGCAAAATAGCTCACTTTTGTAATCAATTACAGACCATTTAAGTCAATAGAGAAAAAGACAAAAATGTGAACAAAATTTTACAGTCGTATTTCAAGGCTAACCTATTGGATATTGGCATGGCCATGTTCTACCAGCAGATTCTTAGGAGCATCCCTGATTTGGGAGGGAGCAGGGTGCGGAGGTCGTTGGTAGGTGGTGCACTATGGGAGATATGACCACTTAAAAATACACTGCACAGAGGGATTTAGAGGTAAGTTCGAGGGTGCCCCCTCCAAGGAGTAGGTTGCAAGGGCCTCAGAACCATGGGAGCACAGCTTAATCTTCATAGCCGGAGCTGATCAGGATGGATGCAGAGCATATAGGTCAGACGGGAAGCGTCCGTCAAGATGTCCTCACGGTCGGGAGCAAGCAACTTCGAGAGGCAATTTTGATCCAGCTGGACACCTCAAGAAAGGAGTCTCAGGGAACTTGATGTCCATCGATGGTTGCTTGAGTCCTGGGTAGTTGGAATCCAGAGGGGACTCTTTGTCTCAGTGCAGGTTGCAAGTGAAGGTATTGGTGCAGCACAGCTTGGGTAGGTCCTAGTGTCCCCAAACTTGGTGGGGCACAGATTTGACCCTTCACAGCGGGTGTACCACTTGTGGTCCCGCTTTTGTGTCAGAGTTGCCGGGGAGCAGCAAATTGATACGTCTGGAGTCTGCTTTTCAGTGTCTGCTGTTGTATGGGAGCAGAGCTTCTGCTCCAAGAGAGATTCTTTGGCAATTTGTCAAAGGCTGGTGGTGCTCTGGGGTTCTTAGAGTCCTCAGAGTTACAAGGCGAGGCAGCACACCACAATTATCGAGTCCTTCAGCCAGCAGGCAGGGTTTGGCACCAATTTCACAACAGCAGTGCTTAAGTTCTCTGGCAGCAGCTACTTTTGCTCTGTTTCTTCTTTGTGTCAATTGAATCTGAGGTTCAAGGTATAGGGATGCCACCTAAATGCTAAATTAAGGGGCGTTAATAAGGGAGATGGGTAGTAGCCAATGGACTACCTACCTTTGGGTGTCTGCACCATCTAAGTGACCACTTCCTGTGGGAGGCACACTAGCCTACCCTGGATAGGTTGTTTTCCAACCATCTCAAGATGGTGGATTTACAAAAGTAGTGTGTACACCACCAGTCACACCTTAGGGGTGGTGCTGGCTCAATGTGGACACTCCTCCTCATCCAACTAATTGTCCTGCCTGTCCTCCAAACAAACGTGGAGCAGGACATGGCAAATGGCATCCCCCATCATCTGGGGAAGACTGGGTTGCACTTCAAAGGTAACACCACCATTGAAGCTTCCTGCTCTGGAAGACGATTTCAGCTTTGAGGAGGCGAGAAGCACCTCTGCCGAGCAGACTTTGTTTCAGGTCTCTGAGAGCATGGGTTCCCATCCCATGAGGTCAGAAACATTTCTTTGAGAACTTTGGAGGACAAGGGTAGTCATTCACATAAGCAGGAGTGGCTTTGAGCTGAATACATCTGTGAGGTATGTGAGAGAGAGAGGTCTGTGAAAGATGATCGTTCTGAGATTCTATGATAAGGTGTGGACATAAAAGGAAAATCAAGCTTAGTGTTATCCATACGCTGTCCGATCTTTCATTTTCCTGTCTGGCTGTGGAAGGTTATTGTCAGTGGAGTCTTTAGAGTACCTGGGTGCTGTAGTCTTTTAGAAGGGTGTTATTGTCAGACATTGACCTGGAAGGGCGGGATATGAAGCAATGCACTAGGTTGTCACTGAAGATGTGTTTGAAGGATCTGAGGGCTGAGGGTCTGTTTTGGGTTGACTTTTCATTGTTGGTTGGAGCCTGACAAGAGAGGTGGGAGGAAGTTCCAGATTCCAGTGGCACTTTCCAAAAATGACTGGTTCATGTATCAGTCTTATTTAAAAGTGGGGGGCTCCAGGGAAGGTATTGAGTTTTTCCTAAAACCATTTTGAGACTAAAATATTAATTTTTTCAGTTATATACATGGACAAAGAGGAGTGAAGTGCCTGTGTATGGTGCAGGCAGGTTTAAATTTGACTATCACCTCTACAGGCAACCACTCAAGTGAAGACAGGATAAGAGTTGTGTGGTTACATTACTTGTGACCAAAAACAAAGCAGTCTGTCTCAATTAGAAAAGCTGTGGGTGGACTGAAGTGAGCTGTAAGTATGCCTTCGAGGGTGAGATCCTGTTGTCAAGTCTAGAGAGAAACAGCATCAGTACAAATGATTTTAATTCCTGGTATGGGAAGAGCTGGCTGATCCCCAACTGCAGATGTAGCCACAACCCTTTGCTCTTAGCCTTTGCTGTGAAATGATTCTGGAGGTTCACTCGATTGTCAAGGGTGAAGCCAAATAATTTGGCATTTTGAGCAATGGAGGGTTGGCACTCCAGGGCAGGGAGAAGTACAAACCCTTTGTGTACAAATAGGTTGGATTTCTTCAGAGACATAATAATATATTATGTTTCCCATTTTTCCCTACTTAAGAGTAGCTAGTCAGATAGGAGATAAACCAGTCAAGGCTACACTTTCAATGCCCATTCATATCTCTATGGTGCTTATAAGAGTGTGGTGATTTTTCATGTCAAATGCAGTAGAGAGATCGAGGACAAGCAGAAGGCATGAACTTTTAGTGCTGTAGCCTTGTCTGTAGCCATATTAGAGAATGTCATCAAAGAGGTTGATTGTGTGGATCTGAGACAACAGTTTGGAGGATTCACATCTTTCAACCATGTTGCCCTAGAAGGGATGGGTGAAGACTGGACCAAAGTTATTAATGTCATCTGTGAAAAGTCATTTAATATTCCTCATTGACTCACAAAGTGAGTGTATTCAAACTATTATAATTTTAGCCAACATGTTAGTGCGTAAAAACAGCCATCAAAAATGTTATCTGGCTCATGAGTAGATATATTGTTTTACAAACATCACTCTTAAGCGAAGGTCAAGGCTAATAGAGATAATATACAGACACACTGTCACTGGATTCCTGCACTGCTAAACTGACTACATGCAGCATTTCACTTTGTGTTGCCGTAGGCTAGATAAGGGCATCGGCCATTCAATATGAGTGCCCCCTGTCGAGGAGACCAGATGGTTGTAAGTATCAATTAGAAACTTTGGCACGCTAGTGATTTGGTATGGACCACTGTGCACAACCCCTGCAGTCAGATTTCACATCAATACCTAGTGCGTGCTGAGTTGGACTGTATCAGAGGACATGGCTAATAAGTTGTCTCTGGGGTCACACACAGGGAGTGCAGACCTCAGTTAAAGCAGCACTGCTCCATTGGAGAAGTGGACAGTCCATGGAGTGAGCACCAGTTAGGGGTGTGTGGCACTGTAAGGGGAATAGCCTGAGTCTTAGGTGAAGGCAGGCAACTGGGTCAAAGGAGCATAAGTGAGGGAACACATCCCCCTGATCTCCAGCACTCATCAGAGCAATTAAGGTGTATACCACCACCTCTCAGAGCCTTATTGGTTCACTTCTTGTTGAGAGGGTGTACAGGCAGCAGCCTATGTTGACAATAATGGTGGGTGTGGCTGGTCAGAATCTCTGGGGACAGGCACCGGGTGTCCAGGCCTCAGGCTGGGTAGGCACCACTCTGCAAAAGTAGAAAATAGCTCAAGGAATAAGTGCCAGTAGGAGGGCGTGTCCTCTAGCCCATGAGATTGTGAGTAGGTGTGGCACAGTATGTGTCAGTAGTAAAAGCAGGTGATTGAGCAGTAGGAGGGATGAGTACACCCACACATGGGTTCCGAGCACACTGTGCCACTAGAACCAAGCTATGCCCAGCCGATGAGTCAGAATCAGAATCAGAATCAATTAAGCTTTATTCGGCTTTTGAAATTAAAACCATAAAAGCAACAGAAAAAAGATACAAACATACAAAAAATTAATTCAGCAAGTCAATGCATAGTTAAAAGAAAAACAGACTGTTTAGGGCAAGCTTAAACAGTTTGGTGAATCAACTACTCAAGATCATAATCCAAAATACACAGCCATTATCATCAGGTGTTGTAGTGATTTGGTACACCGGGGCCAGGATAAAAGTCATGCAAAACCCAGATACGGATGGATCCATCTCGAACTTTGTGGTGGGTAGAACGTAAAAAGGGGGCAATGTTCCTGTGTTTAAACTTAATTAAAATCAGATCTCCCGGAACATTTTTGGGCAGAGAACCAAGCCACCCCACCCTCCTGACGCTCAATATCCCGCCGTCTAAAACAGATGGTAAATGTCTATGATTTTTAAGCCAAAAAATGGCTTTATTCATTAGGTCCTGCTGTAGTTCACGTTTGCCCGGGGTGAGTTCAGGGACCCCAGAAAGAACGGTAACGTATGGCGCAGCTTCGGGGGGTAGGTCGATTCGATGCCTTCTTTCTGGAAGTCTGTGAGGGGTATGTTTTCGAGTAAGAGGAGCGTTGCGACCACTTAAAGTGGGTGGTGTAGGAGGGGGGTCACAAGTTGGAAGAATACTGGAAGCATTTTACATAGGCCTTTCATGGGTGTTGGTAAGGGTAGAGCATGTGGGTGTCACGGTGTTAGCATTTAGTGGAAGGGACCTTATTACAGTAATTTCAATCCTGGTCAGCCTCTCCCCCAGATCATTAATTTTTGCGACCAATGGAGATAGAGCTCTGTTTAACATTTGATCAATTTGGGCCAGTAGGGTCAAGTGAAGGGGGGATACGGGGTCATCTGATCGAGTCTCCGTTTTATCCAATGTTAGTGAGACTGGGTTTGGGGCGGATAAATGGGGGCTGCAGAAAGTTGGTTCGGGGGATGCGGGGGGTGAGCCATTTGGTTGTTCAATGTCTCTATCCATTATAGGGGGTGTTAATATATCCTGGACTTAGTTAGTACCACACATGGCATTCAATTCTTCCCAAATGGACATCGTGGGTAGGGGACTGGATACCGAAGACAACAGTATGCAGAGCAAAACGATAAAGAGGGAATGGTTAGCATCTGACTGTACCTCCTCCTGTGGTTGAACCAAGTGTAGTGGCCCGTCCCGTCCTCCTCTGGCCTCTGAGGGCCACAGAGGGCCCGCCCTTTGCCCGGGCTTAGCCCCGAGTGCCCTCCCGCGCGCGGTCCCGCGACGCGGGGGCTGCTGTCCTTTTGTAGCGCCTCCTGGCGCGCTGGTCCCGTGTGTGGCGAGTAGCGCCGCTGGGGCGTCTGGGGATTGTAGTTTCCCCCCTCGCTCTCCGGCCGCTGTTGTGCTTGCGGCGGCGAGGGGAAAACTGGCGGGAAAACTGGCAGGAAACTGGCAAGGTTTGTCACCCCCTCGTCCTAGGTGAGCCCGGTTCTGCTGACTGACCCCCCGCTCCCCCGGGGCTGCTGTCCTTTTGTAGCGCCTCCTGGCGCGCTGGTCCCGTGTGTGGCGAGTAGCGCCGCTGGGGCGTCTGGGGATTGTAGTTTCCCCCCTCGCTCTCCGGCCGCTGTTGTGCTTGCGGCGGCGAGGGGGAAACTGGCAGGAAACTGGCAAGGTTTGTCACCCCTCGTCCTAGGTGAGCCCGGTTCTGCTGACTGACCCCCCGCTCCCCCGGGGCTGCTGTCCTTTTGTGGCGCCTCCTGGCGCGCTGGTCCCGTGTGTGGCGAGTAATGCCGCTGGGGCGTCTGGAGATTGTAGTTTCCCCCCCTCGCTCTCCGGCCGCTGTTGTGCTTGCGGCGGCGAGGGGGAAACTGGCAGGAAACTGGCAAGGTTTGTCACCCCCCTCGTCCTAGGTGAGCCCGGTTCTGCTGACTGACCCGATGAGTCCTAATAAGAGCAAAACTGATCCTAGTATGCTTGTGTTCCAGTTCAGAGAGGACCTGGCCTGGCATTTCAGGCTTGTCTGTTCCCATTGGAATAGGGTCAAGATTGATTTGAATATGACTGGATTGAAATAGAGGTGGCATGTTGTACATATTATCAATGTTGTGGGATGTGGCCCTGAGTAATTACCGGATCCTGAGATCAATTTAAGTATTCTATCCATTGCTTTTTGTGTTCTTTAGGGAACTAGAGGAGGAAGCATGGCACCCTCAGGTCTCCTGCACTGACCGGAGAAGATTTAAGGTAGGCCGTCACCTCTCAGAGCCTTGTTTATTCCCAACCCAAATGGTTGCCCTTATCAGCTACTCACCTGGGATAAATGGCACCTGTTCACAGGGCAGATAAAGGTAAGCAATGATCTTAGTGAGTGTCGATTCTTCATTTCTTTCAAAGAGTATCTTTCATCAAGGAGTGCCTTGTTAATTTTCTTAGCCATTTTATGGCGTAATTGCGATGTCAGGAGAACAGCCAGCGACTAACGGTCAGTGGCGGTCCGTCTGACAGACAGACATTACAATGCAGGTGTTCGGGCCACAGAGGTCATGGGGAAAGACCGCTGCCTCTGCCAGGATCCAGGATCCAGTTGGGGTGGCGGTCATAATCCCATTCCTTCCATGGAGGTGGATCCTGCCCAGGCACCACCGTAGGGATTAGGATGTCCCTTTCTGACTGCCTTTTGCATGGTGGTCCGACCTCATTTCATGTGGGCATGGCAATCCGTGGTGTCCAAGGACGAGCCACTGAAAAAAGTCACAGTGAAGATTTCTACACTCGTAGTCGGGCCCAGATTTATCAAAGGATTGTGTTGCCCTTGTTTCATGCAGGGTGATGCAAGTGCAACACAATCCTTAAGTAAGAGTTACCAAGCCACTCAAGGCCACTCAAGGCCAAGGCCGGTCGGAGTGCAGCTCTGATTTTATTAGACCTCAGTGCTGCCTTCGACACAGTATCTCATGACATCCTCTTGTCTCAGCTGGAAGCGATAGGGATCACGGGATCCGGCCTAGAGTGGTTTCGATCATTCCTTGAGGAGAGATCCTTTCGGGTCTCAGCTCCACCATTCATCTCTAAACCCCACCCTATCGGTCAGGGGGTCCCACAAGGCTCTGCAATCAGTCCATCTCTCTTCAATCTTTATGTGCAACCCCTGGCCGATGTAGCAAAAAAGTGGGGCCTCACGCTGGTATTGTATGCAGACGATACCCAGCTGGTCATCACTTTATCCGAAGGGCCATCTGACTCGGCTACCAGGTTTAGAGATGGAATGACAGCTGTTGCCCAGTGGATGACGGACAACTATTTGCAGCTCAATACCAGCAAAACCGAGGTTTTGCTGGCAGGGAAGAACACCGCCCTCTGGACTGAGCACTGGTGGCCTGCATCGCTGGGCGAAATGCCAATACCAACGGCTCGTGTTAAGAACCTGGGAGTCTGGATGGACTCCTCACTAACCTTCCAGACCCATACTAAGAGAGTGGCAGCTACCTGCGTGGGTCTGTTGAGAGGCCTTAAACCCATCCTGACATATTTTGAACCAACGGTGCGGCAGATCATCATGCAAGCCTTGATATCCTCACGCCTGGATTATGCCAGCGTGTTGCTTCTGGGTGCTAATAAATCTGAGATCCTACGACTGCAAAGAGTTCAAAATATGGCCGCAAGAACTCTGATAGGGCTCCCTCGTTGGTGCTCTGTCAGAGCTACAATGAAAAAACTACACTGGTTACCGATCTCATCACGGATCCAGTTTAAAGCCCTGGTGATGGCCTTTAAGATTCTTAAGACTGAGAGACCGGCCTTATTACGCCCTCTGTTGACCGGGTATGTTCCGCAGCGTAGTCTGCGCTCGCTGGGGCAACATTTGGCGAAGGTGCCGCTCTTCAAACTATGCCGCATGGGTGGCCGTTCTTTCCAGGTGTTGGCAGCTAAATTATGGAACTCTCTGCCGACCTATATCCGTGGCATTGAGAATATGCTAGACTTCCGGAAGGCCATTAAAACCTTTCTGTTTCCATCACCATAGTCTTCCCCCTTGAAGTTTTCTGGATGGCCTCTGCTTCTTGATCTGGTAGTGCCGGGACGCCCCTTTGCTGGGGCAGCTGTTGCGCTTAAAAAATCTTATAACATAACATAACATTGTGTGGTCATGTGAGGCTTTGTAAATATGGAGTAATGCAAGGCAATGCAAGCCGTTGTCTTGCATTTCTCAATTCCGAGAAGGCATTACATGGGTGGAGAGTGGGTGTTTCCATGCAACCACCCATATATTTTGGCAGATTTCCCGATTTACCAAGACTTGCAAACCTGGCAATGAATTGAAAATGTATTCCTTTATGACAGAGCCGCAGCAAGTGGAAATATATTTTTTCATCCTCGTTGTCACCTCTTTCTAAGTGTGTTGTGCTCTCTTAAAAACAGTGCGCGCTGCCCTATGGGCTGTTTGGGGGCCCACCCTAGAGGTGACATATGTATTGAAAAGGGACTTTTAGGATTTTCAAAAGGTTTATTGTGCCAAGTTGAATAGCTGGTTTAACACTGCAATAAAGGCTGCAAATGGCAGGCGTGAGACATGTTTGAAAGGCTACTTAAGTGGGTGGGACAATAAGTGCTGCCGGCCTACTAGTAGCATTTAATTTACTAGCCCTGGGTATTTAGTATACCAGGTCACTAGGGGCTTATAAATACATTAAGTATGCCAGTCAGGTGTAAGACAATGCTACCTTGTTTTAGGGAGGGAGCATATTAGCTATGGTTAGCAGTGATAATGTGCACAGAGTCCTATGGCCAACAAAAAGGAAGTCAGCAGGAGAGGAGAAGGGTTTACCATTTCCTATATGCCTGCATCCATTCTCAGAATCAGGGATTAGGACTGCTTCTGGAACTGCTTTGAATGAGATAAGAGAAAGCCAGTTTTTATCTCATTCCTAGAGCAACTTGGAGTAGATGTGAATATATCCACACCTTCAATCAGAGCAAGGAGCATGGGCAATTTTTCTGTTACATTTATTGCCAGCATTTAAAAATGTTATAGGAAGCATACCACACAAACCAAATTTAAAACATAAATGATGTCACCACCTGTAAAATATTTAATTAAAAACATAACTATTGCAAATAATGTCAATAAAATAGAAAAGTGCTTTCTAGCAGACAGGAATATTTCCAACAGATATGGAAGCCATGTCCATCTTTAATGCACATCACAGGGAAATATGATTCTATGTTGAGACCGCAGGCAAGGATTATGCTGTTCTTTCCCGACTTTATCCATCAGCAGCCATTACATAAGACTTAATTTCCCATAACACTTTGGAAAAAGTGAAACAGTTCAACCATATACATTGCCAATCAGATGAGGCCAGGATCCCTCTATAGTCCCTTGCTGATGTTGCCACCTCCACTCTCTTCACTCCTCCAGCAGGCAAGATAAGTGACTCTGGTCTCTGGGCCCTGTTATTTCCTTACATTTGTCATATTTGCTATTTTTAATGCTTGTTTAATGGTGATTTAACTTTATTGGCATTTTGGTCTTAGTGTTTTAACCAGGCACGGGCGTAAGACTCTGCTCCGGGGGGAACATCCTTTATGACGCAACTATTACCCCGCTCTACCATTGCAACTCGGAGATTACAACGAAAGTCGTTACAACGACTTTCGCTGGAGGGCGCTGTTGGATAGGGAATAGTTTAATTTTCTATCCAACACCTTCCCTACTATCCACAGGGACTGGATAATTAGAACTGGGGAATAGAAAGTTAAACTATTTCACTATCCAGCGCACCCCAATGCAAGTTGTTGTAACGACTTGCGTTGTAATCCCCGCGTTGTAATGGCATGCGGGGTGAAAGCATGCGTTGTACTGACATACAAGATGCTCCGGTCGTGGAGTTAGCCGAATTAGGCAACTCCGTGTTGTGTGTTGAACGCAACATTTATTTATTAGTGTACTCGAAATTTTCTTTCGCGCACACAAGAGCTCACGATCGCCCATGAAATTTTCAGAGCCGTTCGTGAGTGCCAGTAGATTTGCTAGCTGGCCGCATGCTCCTGCGTGATTTTGCAGTCGTAACACGTTATTCAGGTGTGGCAGCGACTTCCGGCAGATGTTTTCTGATGTTAGCAATTCTAAATGTGCAGGAACTACTGTGGGTACAATCTTGGGAAGATTCTTTCCTCAAGAATCATCAAAATTATCCTGAAATTATCATTTGGAGTAAAACAAAAACTCAAATCGACCTTCGGCAGTTTTTGTTTTTGTGCAAGGACTACTTTCGCTTTACTTACTTTTTTTGCAACTGGGAGGAAGTGGCCCAGTGTCTTCAACTTCCTGTTCCTGTCCAGCACATTCCTCCCAGTGCTTTTCCATCTCCTGGTCCCTTTTCATTTGGATTTGGAGCTGGAAGGATCACTTTTTGTGACCGCTGCATATACCAGCTGATTTAATGACATTGTATTTGAAATTTCACTAGTAAGTTTTAAAGAACTGGTTATGTTTGTTTGATTGGGGCCATGCACCTGTATGTTTTTGTACTTCTTATCAATTTTAAACATTTATTGTGGTGGGTGGCCTGCAGTTTTAGGAGGTGCCTAGTTATTGACATGCAAGTAATTGTTCTTGTTTTATTAAGGAAAAATGTTGTACTGTTCACTACATTTTCTCGATGTTTTTGAAAAAATGTGCAATGTTGACTTATTTCACTATGTGGACTAGTTAACCAATGGGCCCCCACCCAAAAGGCCAAGAGTGAGTCATGGGTGCATGAACAACTGTTTCTGTGTTGTCTCTTGAATTTAAACATCATTTAAACCATATGGATTTGGATTAAAATACAAAAAGTATTGGTTGTGTTATTTAACTTTTTTTTTCTCCTGCAAACACCTATTGTAGCTTGCACATATTGTTTGCCTTGTGAATTAATGCTGTGTAATCTTACCATGCCTCCGTTGTCTGGCCAGTGTCTAAGTGTAGTTGGCATAGGCCACCATTTGTCTTTGTTGCCCTTGTGGCCAGGGGTCAATTTTTACAGTCAGTGTCCATAGGCCTGCATGTGCTCATTGTTTTCCAGACCTCCTGCTTTCTGATGTGACCATGTGGCTTGCGGCCATTTTGTGTAGGCAGCTAGTATGCTTTTGCCCTAGGCCTGTATGTCTTCTCTTTGTTCTTCATGTGTTCTTGATTGTTGTCACAACCATGTGGCTGGTAGCCATTTTATGTAGCCAGCCAGTGTGCTTTTACCATATGCGTGAGTGTCTTCTCTTTGTTTTCCAAGCATTCTTGCTTGTTGTTGTGACTAGGCTAGTTGTGACCATATGTCTGGCGGGCATTTTGTGTAGGCATCCAGTGTACTTTTGCCACGGGCCTGCATGTCGTCTCTTCAGTCCCCATGCCTCCTTGCTTGCTTTTTGACCATGTGACAGGCAGCCATTGTGCGAAGGCATCCAGTGTGCTTGTGCCATAGGCTTGCATGTGTTGTTCTTCTATAATTATTCTGTGGCCTCCTTGCTTTCTGGTTCACCATGTGGTCACCAGTGAGTGGCCTGCAAGTCTCCTCTTTGTTCCCAATGCCTTCTTGCTCAGTGTTGTTGTTGTTGTTGATGTCCATGTAGCAATGGCAGGCAGAATTGTGTGTGTCGAGCCAGAGTGACCCTTTGCCATATGCTTGCATGTATGTTTGAGCAATGAGATAGCAGTTTAATACATAAAAGGTATATGCTTAGAATAAATTAACTAACTTAATTATACAATTAATTTGTACATTTTACATTTTTATTCTAAAAAAATTTACATTTTAATTTTTGTTTTAATTGTAATTCTTTATTTTTTATTCTTTATTATATGTTTCTTTTTTAACCATTTTTATAACATCTTGCATCAATGAATCAACCCCATGCCTGCTATGGGTGCAGACAAGCATCCATAGTCTAAGTATTATTCCATTGTAATTTGTCAGCTGTACCTCCCTGAGCGCCACATCCCGCTTGACATGATGCACACAGTTACGTATATATGTTGTTTTGTCGATGTTGTTGTTCTTCCTTATCCTTCCTGAGTGTACACCATGAAAGTGTATTTGGTTTTGTTTTCCGTTTTATGAATGGATACACTGTATTGTTAATTATTTATGATAACGTAAGAAACCATGCTGAGGAAGTAGAGGAAGCTACTCTTTCAGAAGATCCAATGTCTTCTAGATCTCCAGCAAGTAAAAGGAGGGTTAGCGCATTATCTTTTTCTTTAAGTCCCCCTTCTGATGCTCTTGGCTCCACTTTAATGCCACCTCAGTCTGTGTGAGACATGCCACAAGAGGCTAGGAAAAAGAAAAGTTCCGGAAAACCTTAGACGTATGGGTGCAGATGAAGGAGGGGGAAGATGATGAAGAGTCATTCATCATGGATGTTAACCCTGCCCCAGTGGAGACCGATCTTACCCCATCCAAACTTGCTATGAGGGTTGTGGCACCACAGATACTGCCACCACTACCACCACCTGCCATATTTGCAAAGTCCCATCAGCGGCCTACACCCAAAACGACCTCAGTATAAGTAGGTACTGCAGGCAGCCAAAGATCAAAATTCCCACCTACTGCTAGCTTATCTGACATTGGCAGTTGAACCACCGTCAGAAAGTTGACCTACACAGTTTAGGACTTCTTTTCGGCTAGCAAGAAGGAGGTAAACATTGGGTAGGTTGGTACAAACTATGGTACCGAGGGGGGGTGGGTGGGGTAAACAACCCATTTAAGAAAGCACCATATGATCCATATGATCCAGTGGGAGGCGAACCTTATCGGCCAAAAAACTGCAAGGTGCCATGTGGCCGCCTATGGCAAAAATTAGACCGCTGCGGTATCTACCCACCGTCCTACAAGCCATAATCCAACACCACACCCAGACCAGGATAAGGATAAAGTTGGGCTGACGACCTTGTGTTTCTGAGCCACACAAAGGTAGGCCTGCAGAGGCTTCTTGACAAACTCCGTCCTTACACTCTTGACAATGCTCTTGAAATGAATCTGTCAAAAACATAAATAATTTGTTTCAGCAAACAGAAGCAGCGGAAAAGTAGGTGGTTCTTCAATAATAAAAACATCGATACAGTGCCACACTATAAATATTTGGGAATTTTCCTTGACTCCTGAGGTTCTTTTGCCAAACAAAAAGTAGCCGTCAAGGCTAAAGCACTGTTGCTTGAGGTTGCATCGGCAAAACTTTCAAAACATTTACTAGGGCCAAGCCTAACTCCTCTGCTTAAGGTGATGAAGGCCAAGATCACCAATTTCTTTTCATACAGCCATGAGATCATGAAGGGCTCAACACACTTCAAATTAAATAAACCAACCACCAGAATCTTTAAGCGAGCATGGCGCCTGCCGAGGTTTTCAGCTCCGGCACAAGTCAGATTTGAACTTAGCTTGCTAGATCACAATGACGTTGAGGCTGCTGCTTTTATCAAGTTCTGCAACAGACTGCGCAACTTTTGCGATGGCAGTCTTGAGTCAAAACTCCGGAATGAGCGTATTTAGCCAAAAATATCAGCACCACTTGGCCCACTCCCTGCAGCTACTCGGAGTCACTATTGCACCCCACTCCTCGGATTGACCCCTGCAGGCAAAGCCGCAACCTACATTGAGGGGTGACTTCCTAAGCCACTCAACAAGGAAATCCACAACTCCCTGTGGACAGAATGCCCAAGACCATTCCGGGGTGAAAAGGTACTGCTCACCCGGGTAACTGACAAGCACATGGGTACCTTTTTGGGGGAAGTACATGAACAATCCAAAGAAGGGTATCGACAGGTCCTGACTGGCTTGCCAGGATAAACTCCTGAATATCTCAGGCACCTTGACCTGCATATTAGACATTGTAGAGGATGTGAAGGCATTCGGGGCATTGATTTCTCCTGAAGTGCTATCCATTTGGGCAGAGTGGGCCATTATATTCCTGGAGAATACAAACTGCACACTTTCTATGGAGAAGGACCGGTCGCTCCTCATTAAGATCGACCCTAAACTGGACAACCTTGTTACAGCTGAGGCAGGTCCCATCACCCAGGGAGGATTGTTTGGTGACCTGTTTGGGAATTGGACACATTTGTGCAGACCTTACCTTCTTTCGACAAGGCCCATGCTTTGATAAAGCATATCTTCATGCCTCTGGGCTTCACTGTGCCTGGTCGAAGCAGGGGGTATTTGGCCCAGCACAGCAATTTTTATCCCACCGGAGGCTTCCCCCACCACACGGGGCTCGAGAGGAGGACACCATAGCCGTTGCAACCAAGAAACCACTTACAGTGAAAGTTCATCTTTTTTCTCTGCAGCACTTGGGGGGTAGACAAAGTCCTAGCAGCGACCTACACCCACATCCACCTCAGTATAAGTAGGTACTGCAGGAAGTCAAAGATCAAAATTCCCACCTACCGCCAGCTTATCCGACATTGGCAGTTGAACCACCATCAGAAAGTTGGCCTACCCAGTTTAGGACTTCATTTTGGTTAGGAAGAAGGAGGTGAACTTTGCCCTTTTCTGTGTTAATCAGGGTAGGTTGGTACAAACTATGGTACCGAGGGGGGGGGGACAAACAACCCATTTACGAAAGCACCGTATGATCCAGTGGGAGGTGTACCTTATGGGCCAAAAAACTGCAAGTGTTGTTGGTGAAGGGGTGAAAGACTGAACAGGGAATCTGATGTTATCACGGTAGAGGGTGAAGAAGAGGAAGACATTTTCATTAGGCAAAGCAACCCTGTGCCCACAGTGCAGTAGTATCATCCACATTAGCAACATCAAAATTGCACATGACTGAGGAAAGAGAGTACAGTGACTGCCCTGCAGAAACACACATTGAGCCTAACAACTTCTTCTCTCAAGAAGTCACCTCAATTAGTGGCACAAGAAAAGAAAAAAAACAGGATAATATTCCTGGCATGTTTAGGCAGGAGGGGAAGTATGAAGGCAACCATCCAAAGGTACGTTTGTACAATGCCTAGCTGGCTAAAATGTTAGTGCTGGACCTCCTCCCTGTTTCCTTTGAGGAAGGGTTGGGTTTTCTTGAATTTGTGGCAGCCATCTGCCTGGAATAGAAGGTTCCCAGCCGATCCTATTTTGCAGCAGAGTGCTGTTCACACTATTCACCTGACGACAGACATGTGGACCAGTTGGCAAGCCACTGATTACATGTGGATCACTGCACACTGGATCTCATTTGTGGGGGTTAGAGAAAGTATATCTGCAGGTGTTGACACAGATGACATTTTTAACGGGGCTCAGAAGCATGCAAATGTAGCCATGTTCACCATTAAGAAATGCCATACTGCTTCAAACATTTTTGGAAGACTTGAAGAACAAGATTTTTAAATTACTGCGACCAAGAGTGCTTAAGATTGGATTTGTTGTCACGGACAATGGCAGTAATATAGTTAAAGCCATGGAAAATGGTGGCTATTTGAGGGTTCTGTGTTTGGCACACTGTATCAACATCCCTGTACAGGACTTTCTCAAAAAACAAGACCAAGTAAGCAACTTACTGTCCTCCTGCAGAAGAATACGCAATCATTTCAGACATTTATTCATAATGATCATCACATTATCCATGAGCTGATAGGCTACATAATATTGTTATTGATGATGTTGAATTGATGATCATGACAGTTATGAGTTTGATCAGCCGTCTACCGAGTTACATGTGGCCACTTTTGTGTGATTTTTGGTTGTTGTAAAATTGCCCTCACCTAATTGTTCAAGCACCATGCATAAAATGAATGACTGCGAAAAGGACGATTCTTCTCTTCTCTCTTGCAATGCTTCTGAGTCCTCTCTGTACTCTCCTTATGAAGTTTAACTTCTTTCTCCTTGATTCTCCGGTATCATTTTTGGTTTTCAATCTGCAGGCCCTCTTACCCTGTGCCATACTGCAAAACCAACATAACACTCAGGCTTACATTTCCGACCCCATCTGCCAGGCACCCAAGATTGACGGACAGTACAAGAGAAATGCAGATGCACCTCTCAATGTGTCAATACAGTATAATTCTTTCTTTTAATATTCATTAGAACTGTGTGTGGTGTTTAATTGACTCCTACAGATAATTTAATTTGTAATATATTTGCTATCTTTCAAAGCTCAGTAACACAGAAAATGTAGCTATTAAATGTAACTTGGGTCTCTCTTAGGGGCAGACGCGCAATTATTTTGCTCACATACAATAGATTAATGATGGTCGGCTGCTCAGGAAAGTTGTCCTTGTATAGTGCTTGTTTTCGTAAAACCTTTCCCAAAATTCCTCTTCCCATCCATTCCTCAAACCCCTAACCCTCTTCCCCCGGACTGTGTGATTTGTTGAGGTTACACCGTTAATTGATCGCATGGGGCAGATGGGGTACCAACACAGTGCAGGATGATGATCTTCCGCTATAAGTATAGCCCACACTGACCATATTTATTATTTACCTACCCACACACAAAAACTGTTTTTGATCTTTTCAGAGGAACTTCATTGCCAGCATCATCATTCAGGCATTGTATTGAATCAAAGCTTACCCTTGTCCACCTTGTAGTTCAAGTCCACTTCATTTTGTAACTTTTATTAGATCACCATTTTTCTGAATAATTCAATTTAGCATTGCTTATCATATTTTCTATATATTCTCTTCTTGTGTCAATATTTTTAAAGCTTGCATATAATAACGGCATTAACTCAGTTCTTATTTCAAATTAGTTGGTTCCCTGCGAGGGATAGTCCTTATCCTACACTTTGAGTTTGCCTGGGAGGGAGTGAAACCTTGCTTTTGATGCAACTACTACCACCACCATGGAACCTTGGGAAACCAAACCACTCAGCCCTCGCTCTATCTAATCAGGCAAGAGAACTGTGGTTGATTGTTAAACTTCAATCTATATATAATGTAAATTCACTGCCCGCACCCATTCCAAGTCCTTAGGGCTCAATAGAGTTGCGGACTGCAAAGACTATAAGGAGAGAATAGTATGACAAGGGAGGGTACAGTATAACTAATCTGTTCTTATACACTATCAGCAGATTTTACAAATGGGTTGCAGCAAAGATAGCACTGCAAATAAAACAGTAACACTCAATGATTTAAATCATAATGTAAAACTATAAAAAATGGTATTCACCTAACAATATAAGCTACATCTACAACTGGACCACCTCTCTCCCTGTCCACAGATAATGCCCCAAGTACTGTCCAAAATAAGTCCAAAAATGAAATTTTCCATGAAGAAAATACAAACAAAATGCCCCAACTCCCACATTATTTTATTGCAACAAAATAGATTTGCTTGGCATTAAGGAAAATTATTATTACTTTACTGAGGGTAAGTTAGAGGTATTAGGTCGGGTAGGTAGACTTTTCACTAACCATCATCATCAAGTGCCTAATCTTTTGCTAGTAGTGAGTCACTTTGTGGGGTAAATGCTTAAAGGCAAAAATGTGAACACATGTAATCCGTTAGGGAAGTCATAAGAAAATATATCACTTGGCCAGAGGTATGTGGTGCTGGCAAAGAATGTTTTTTTCTAATTTTACGGATGGCCAGGACAGATGGAACTTAGGAAAGCAGTTTTGTATACTAGGAAGGAGCTGAGTGGGCACTGCCATGACATTTGTAAATGGGCCTGCACATTAACTGAGGCAGACACACATTGCCCGGCCATAATGCAGTGCCGCTGATGTAACAATGCAGCAGTTAGCTCAACATGGGTGTCCCTTGCAAAATGCCATTGGTACGTAGGTAAGGAGGCGATTGATGATGGGTGGGTGAGTAGGTAGGATACATAATATATATTGAAAACTACTGTGAGTCATGGGAGTAGTCTAAAATACCACCTAGTCCCTTTACATCAAAACCTTGATAAAACCATTCAGAGCAAACAACGTAGGTGAGAAGAACGCCACTCCAGAGGCGCACACTAGTCCCTTGGTTCTTCTTCATTCCAAGGATTTTAACAATCATCATTGCAATGTTCTTCTAGTATTATTATTCTTCACCCTTGGCTTTGCTACTTGCCATTTAAGTTTTACATTCTCTCAATCCAGTTTTCACCATTGAAAACCATCTATACATGTATCCATCCATCCAAAAATGGATCTCAGTCTCAAAGAACCTTTCACCAACATACATTTACCCACCCATGCATGCTTTCACCAATCAAACCCACAAGGATTCCTTTCACCCACCCAAGCAGACATATTGTGAACTGGATTATAATCTGGCATGTCTGTGTGTCAAATAACCCAAGCAGAGGCTGAAGTCCTCATAAAAGCCCAAATCAGACACCAGCCACTGATTATGTCCATGCCTGAAAAGTCAATGTACTAACTACCCAGATGCACAGATGTTTTACGGCCTCCATAGGAAATTGATGTATATTATACCATATATGGATGTCTCTTCCTAGTATAAGGATCTCTGATTTGTTAGCATAAAGCTGCAAGCAATTGGCCACCATCTAATCCGCGATGGATAACATTTCATCCTGGAACTTCACCATGTTCTGGTTAGAGAAAGAGCTGAGTATCATCAGCATAAGAAAGAAAAGAGAGCCCCATATCTTTTACTACCACTGCAAGGTGTTGTATATATTTGTTAAAAAGCGTAGGGCTCAGAGCTGATCCCTGCAGTACTCTATAATGTACGGTATGTACCTGGGAGCAGTAGGGGGGCACGTGAAAAGATCTTTCAGACAGAAACAATGTAAACCGAGTTAGGGCGGCACCTCCAATACCAATCTCCTGTAGACGTTGCAACAGGATCTCATCCGATACTGTGTCAATTGTGGCGCTTAAGTTGAGTAGGATCAGAGCTGAGCTGTTACCCTCATCCAGGGAGCCCCGCAAGTATTTGGTAACCACCAGCAGTAGATTTGGTGCTGTGGCGGGTTCTAAAAACCATTCTGCGAGGAGTCAAAGATTTCATTGGACTCCACAAATTCAGTTAAAATGGAGTTGATGTGGAATTTGGTAATTTTTACCACAAAAATAAGTAGGGAAATGGGGCACACGTTTTCTGGCTTGGATACATCAAGAGTCCTTTAACATAGGGATATCCTTGGCATGTTTCCATGGAGCAGGTACCACCGCTGATGACAAGGACATATTTACCAGTTAACAGCAAATGAGTAAAAGCTGTGATAGAAATTTCTGGAACTGGTCACATTGAAGATTTGATTTTGTTGCAAAGGGTTCACAATTTTACATGGGATAGAATGGAAAGGGGCGACCATTCGGTCCCCCCGAACGTATGGCAGAGTACCACGATCCCCCCGGGAAGCCATCTTGGGCGGGAGGCGAGTCTCGGCTGGTATGCCCGAAGCGGCGTAGCCGGGGCGTGCCTTTTCCCGCCCTAGAGTGGGTTGGCCTAGACACGGACGCGGCTGGCCACGCCCTTGGGCAGGCAGGGGCGGGTTTACGCCCGCCCTGAAGACGGATAAAAGGAGAAGCAAGACCAGAAGGCATCCTCTTGTTCCTGTGCTCTGAAGCTGCACCTCCTCGCTGCACGTGAGCTCGAGACGGAACGAAGAGCCATTTTTGAGCGTTGTAATCGTTCTTGTTTGTTTTTCAGATACTCTGTCGGAGAATGCCGAAGAAGGCGGGAAAGCGAATGACTACCGACCAGATGCTACGTGTTCTCATGAAAGAGGTGACCGACCTAAAGAGGCGAATGGATAAAGACGAGGAAGGGGGGCCGAAACGTCCTTTGGCGGGAGCAGCCCCGGGAGGAAAAGGCAAGAGGCCCAGGAGGGGAGCAGCTGGGGGAGACATCCCGGGTCCCAGTACCCCGCTCGAAGCACCCACTCCCGTGCCGGAGGAAGGGAACCCGATTCCCGTAGTAGTCACTCCCGTGTCCGGGGAAGATATGCCGCCCGAACTGGCAGCACAATTAGCAGCGTGGTTGGGTAAAGGTAGCGAGGGCGCCACGGCTGCCGACGCGCAGGTCTTGATGAAGCAACTGCGTGAAACACGGGAAGCAGCGAAGGTATCCACGCCGGCTGCGGCAGTAGAGAAGTCACAGGGGACTGGTGCAGTCGCAGAGACAGCGTCCGGTTCAGGTAAGCGGCCCTTGCCGATTGCGAGGGATGAGTCAGCACCCTCTCGAAGGGAAAAGTTGGGTCAGCATGTCCCTGTAGCTATTAAAGAAAAGATATGGGCAGGGGAGTATGTAAACATCTTCTCGTTGCTTACTGATCATTATGAGATGGAGCATGTTAAGGGCCAGAAAGACCTCATGCATCCGAGTGTTTGGCGCGCAAAGATGGCCGCCTTTAAGGTAAATGAAAACATTGGCAATTGGGGCAAAGCGTGGGGGATTTTTACATCGATCTTGGGGGAACGAAGGCCCGAATTGCTACCCGAATTGCCGATTTATCAGTCACGGATCATGGGATACTCTGTATCACACGAGGGTAATCATTGGTTCTGCTACGATAATCTGTTCAGAAAGGCAAAAGAACATGATAAAAATTTAACTTGGGATTGTTATGATTCTGTGTCCTGGTCCAAAATGGAGGATACTGGTATGTTGAAATTGCCATTGGTAGGGAGTAGCGTTGGCGAATCCTCCCGCCAATATGCGGGGACGCCCTTTCGATCAGGTACGGGTACCGACAGTCACTCGAGGCCTACTGGCAATACAGGTAAAAGGGGGGTTTGTTGGAACTTTAACAGGGGTAAATGTACTAGGCCCCAGGGGTCGTGCAAATTTAGACACGAATGTAGTGGGTGCGGGCAATCATCCCATCCTGAGTCCACGTGCAGAGCCAAAACGGGTGATAACGGGGGTAGAGGAAGCGCCAAACAGGTCTAACATAGTCCGAGGGGCGCCTTTACCTACCCCGATTGATACCTTGGCAATGATTCCCTGGCTCAGCGAATACCCGGATCGTGCTTCCGCTGGGGTGTTACGGAACGGGTTTTCATATGGTTTCCGCATCCCAGTGGGGGACTTTCAAGGAGTAGAGAAATGTAAAAATCAGATATCGGTCTTGCAGCATACGACCGTGGTACAGGAAAAGATCCGGAAGGAGGTTACTCGAGGTCGAGTCGCCGGTCCGTTTAGTGTACCCCCGGTTGCTAACTTTGTTTGTTCTCCTTTAGGGGTGGTCCCCAAGAAGGACCCGGGGGAGTTTCGGCTGATACATAATTTATCAGCCCCACGTGGTGCTTCCGTAAATGAAGCGATAGACCCGGAAGTGTGTTCGGTGCGGTACGCATCCTTCGATGAGGCCGTAGCCATTTTGAATCGCCTGGGGCCCGGTGCGCTGATGGCAAAATCTGATATCGAGTCAGCGTTCCGGTTGCTCCCGGTACATCCAGACGATCAGCGTCTCCTAGGTTTCATGTTTCAGGGTCATTATTACATGGATAGGTGTATGCCGATGGGGTGCTCTATATCTTGTGCCTATTTCGAAAAATTCAGTAGTTTCCTACAATGGGTCTTCACAAAGAAGACGGGTTTCCAACATGTGATGCACTATCTCGATGATTTTTTGTTCCTGGGGGCAGCCGGGGATCCGGAATGTGGGCAGGCTTTGGCTGCATTTTGTGTCTTAATGAATCAGTTTGGCGTGCCATTGGCACCAGGTAAGACTGTTGGTCCTTCGACTTGCCTCGAGTTTCTGGGGATCGAGTTGGACTCCGGAGAAGGTTGTTTCCGTTTACCAGGTGACAAAGTGTTAAGGTTCAGGTCATCCCTGCAAATGTGTATAAGTGAATCTAAGGTTAAGCTGCATCAATTACAGCAGTTAGTGGGACAGTTGAATTTTGCCCTGAGAGTTATACCAATGGCCCGCCCCTTTTCCCGCTCGATCGCTCAAGCCATGGTCGGCCTGAAGGAGGGCCATCATCGCACAAGGCTCTCGGCAGAGGTCCGCCAGGACATGCGCATTTGGTTGGCATTTCTGGCGGATTTCAATGGTCGAGTCGTCTGGAGCAAACCGGCCGTGTCCTCTGAGGAGCTGGGGCTGTGGACAGATTCGGCAGGGAGCATAGGTTTTGGTGCCATTTTTGGCACTCGATGGTCTGCACAAAAGTGGCCGGCATGGTGGCATGACAGTGGACTGACAAGTAACATTGCTTTCCTGGAACTTTTCCCCATTTTGGTGGCCCTGAGAACGTGGCCCGAAGGGTTCAGAGATCACTCTGTGGTATTCTGGTCTGACAATATGACCGTGGTTGAGTGTATCAATAGCCAGGCAGCACGATGCAAATGGATTTTGAGGCTGCTCAAGGAAATCGTATTACTGTGTATGCAATTGAATGTGCTATTCAAGGCAAGACATGTCCCTGGGGTAATGAACCAGGCGGCTGATGCCCTTTCTCGTTTTCGTATGCAGGCCTTCTGGGGTTTTCTTCCCACAGCGGACCCGGAGCCGGCACCCTTTCCCGAAGCTCTCTGGTCTCTCGGTGCCCCGAACTTCGTAACCTCGTGGGAGAGAGTTTAGCACCCAGGACAAGGAAGGCATATGAAGGGGCGTTCCGGTCCTATTTTGCCTTCTTGGGGACTGCTAGAGAGGAGCTTTGGGGCCAGGAGGAATGGGTAGTGAACTTTCTGATGTCTTTACATCTGGCAGGGAAATCGGTGGCCACGGCCCAGAGGCATCGGGCTGCCATTTCCTTTGTTGCTAGGGCTCATGGGATCCAGGACCCGACAGCGTCTTTCGTTGTACAAAAAGCGCTACGTGGGTGGCAACGCCTTGAGGGTCGCAGAGTAGATGAGAGGCGCCCGATAGGTTTGGATAGGTTGGCCCAGTTATTATCCAGACTCCCTGCAACTTGTTCATCTCAGTTTGAGACAGTGTTATTCCGAGCCGCTTTTACGCTGGCATTTCATGGGGCTATGCGGGTAAGCGAATTAGTGGCAAGGAACAAGCAGGATATGACGGGAGGGCTGTGCGCAGAGCACGTACAGATCAGAGGGGAGACAATGACTGTCTCGTTTGTGAGGTCCAAGACCGATCAGAGTGGGATGGGTGACTGCATAATCATACGCAGGATTCCCGGGTCCTCATTGTGCCCGGTGAAGTGTTTAGAGGATTATTTAACACGAAGGGTGGCATCATGGGGGGGGACCTTGTTGAGACACGCTGACGCCACCCCACTGACAAGGTTTCAGTTTCAGCGGGTGCTTGCGATGTCGATTACAGCTGCGGGCTTGAACCCGGGCGAGTTTGGGACCCATTCCTTTCGGATAGGGGCTGCTACAGAGGCTACAGCCAGGGGTCTGAATGTGGAACAAGTTAAACGGGTGGGGCGTTGGTCCTCCAATTGTTATAAGAGGTATGTGCGTTTGCACATGTTGTGAAGCTGTAATGATGTACTCACGCTTCTTGTTTGTTTGGTTTTCAGTTACGCAAGCCTACGAGGCGGGGCGGACTATGCAGTCGACCCAACACCGGGCCAGCGGTCAGACATCACCGGCTGTGAAAAGGGAGGTGTGGGTCGTGGGCCACTCATACGTGAGGCGTGCCGCGGACGTATTCAAGACAGGTGACATGATTCACGTGGCTGGGGAATACGGGTACAGGGTGTCCTTCTACGGAAGGGGCGGTCTCTGTATTGACCAGTTTCAATCGTTTTTCGAGGGTTTTGCTAGGGCGGACGAGGTCACCGCCGTCTGTAGTCATAGTACATCTTGGGGGCAATGATTTGGTCACCACTGGTAGACGACTTCTCCTTGAGGCAATGCTTTCCACTGTAAGTTGGTTAGCAAGGAGAGTTCCAGGGTGCACAATTGCGTGGTCCCATATGATCCCACGAAAAGTGTGGCGGGGGGCTTTTTCTGTTTCAGCTTTGAATCATTCTGTAAGGAAAATTAATAACAAAGTGAGTAGGTTGTTCCGTTCCAATACACTGCATTCTATTTCGCATGGTTGTATTAATGGGGACAGTATGTATTTGAGGGATGGTGTTCATTTGTCTCGGGTGGGGAATGAGTTACTCATAGGAGACTTCATAGCTTGGCTAAAGACGTTAAAACATGACCTTTAGGTAGAAGTGTTGTGGGGGGTCCGGATAGCCGGTCAACTATCCGGTCCTGTGGCGGTAAGGTCATGATCGGTGAGCACTAATTGGAAGATCCCTATGAGTGGGCGTCACCCATTATGGATGGGAGCGCGCGGGGGAGGTAGCCATTGGCCCCTCAACGGGGAGGCGGTCCCTTCTAAGGATGGGTCGCCGAAAGGAAAGGAAAGGCGGTCAAGACCCCTTCCTGGGTAGGAGGGGTTACAGCCCCCTCCTGGGGAATTTCCCGGGGCCAGGACGTCTGCGACGGCAGATGTGGTAAGTTGTGTGGGGTTTGGGGGGGGGTCTACGCTACCTTCTAGATACCTCACACGAGTCCTCGTACGACCTTTAAGTGGCGTCGAGTTTTATTGGGGCCCCCGTCAAGTCAAGGGAAATTGGTAAGTTGCACTTGAGGTACGCCTCTGTGCCGCCCCTCACAAGTGAGGGGGATATTTCTGGGTTAGGGATCTTGACACCGGTTACGACCTTGCCGTTGGCCCTTAAACGTTAGGATGTACAATTTCAAAATTTCAAGTAAATGTTTTGTAGGATGTTAGTTCGGCTAGGAGGACCTTTGTATTAGAGAATATGTTAAGGTTAGCCAAACATCGCAATGTGGTTATGAAATTGTACATAATATGAAACTGTTAATTTTGTTTTTAATTTTGTTTCATATTTTAATAAATACGGCCGGGAGGGTCACTCCCTCCCGTCTTCCAAAAACTTCAGAATTGTTTCCGGTTTCCCATCCTTGGGGATTTGTGTTGAGAGGGGGTGGCGGGTATCTCAGCCATATGGAAAGGGGCGACCATTCGGTCCCCCCGAACGTATGGCAGAGTACCACGATCCCCCCGGGAAGCCATCTTGGGCGGGAGGCGAGTCTCGGCTGGTATGCCCGAAGCGGCGTAGCCGGGGCGCGCCTTTTCCCGCCCTAGAGTGGGTTGGCCTAGACACGGACGCGGATGGCCATGCCCTTGGGCAGGCAGGGGCGGGTTTACGCCCGCCCTGAAGACGGATAAAAGGAGAAGCAAGACCAGAAGGCATCCTCTTGTTCCTGTGCTCTGAAGCTGCACCTCCTCGCTGCACGTGAGCTCGAGACGGAACGAAGAGCCATTTTTGACCCACCCACCAGCCCCTGAAGACAGCGATTGGTTTTTGAATAAAGTTTGATGTTTAATGCTGATTTTTTCGTTTGCAGGTTGTCGTATTATCGTGATGACTTTGAGTATGCAATAAAGAATGGTCGATTGGTGTTATGTTTCGCAAATAAAGTAATTCTGCTTTAGTGTCCATGAGTAAGCATGCATTTAATAAAGTTGTTGTTGCTACTGTCTTTTAGAATTAGTCATTTGTAATTTAGTTAGCATTGTCGTATTTATTTTTGGTCGGGCGGTAAGGTCATGATCGGTGAGCACTAATTGGAAGATCCCTATGAGTGGGCGTCACCCATTACGGATGGGAGCGCGCGGGGGAGGTGGCCATTGGCCCCTCAACGGGGAGGCGGTCCCTTCTAAGGATGGGTCGCCGAAAGGAAAGGAAAGGCGGTCAAGACCCCTTCCTGGGTAGGAGGGGTTACAGCCCCCTCCTGGGGAATTTCCCGGGGCCAGGACGTCTGCGACGGCAGATGTGGTAAGTTGTGTGGGGTTTGGGGGGGGGTCTACGCTACCTTCTAGATACCTCACACGAGTCCTCGTACGACCTTTAAGTGGCGTCGAGTTTTATTGGGGCCCCCGTCAAGTCAAGGGAAATTGGTAAGTTGCACTTGAGGTACGCCTCTGTGCCGCCCCTCACAAGTGAGGGGGATATTTCTGGGTTAGGGATCTTGACACCGGTTACGACCTTGCCGTTGGCCCTTAAACGTTAGGATGTACAATTTCAAAATTTCAAGTAAATGTTTTGTAGGATGTTAGTTCGGCTAGGAGGACCTTTGTATTAGAGAATATGTTAAGGTTAGCCAAACATCGCAATGTGGTTATGAAATTGTACATAATATGAAACTGTTAATTTTGTTTTTAATTTTGTTTCATATTTTAATAAATACGGCCGGGAGGGTCACTCCCTCCCGTCTTCCAAAAACTTCAGAATTGTTTCCGGTTTCCCATCCTTGGGGATTTGTGTTGAGAGGGGGTGGCGGGTATCTCAGCCATACTGGAAAAGAAAGAAATGAGGAATCAGGGAAATTTTTGTAGATACCCTCAAGCTTCATAATAAAAAACAGTGGTCAAATCCTCAACCTGAGTATTCAAGGTGATGGTGGGTACACCTGCCGGAGAGAGTTTTCTAAGGTCCTTTAGAAGGGAGAAGATACTTTTAGCGGGGTTGCTACTATTTTTAATGTTATCTGCAAAGTCAGTTCAAGTCTTTCAAATGAGTTTATGATAGATTTAATAGCTGAACAATATTGTATCTTGATGCAGGGTCATAAGAACATCTCCAGGCATGTTCTAGTACCTTGCAGTTTTTTTCCTGGTGTCCGAGTCTCATTAAACCAAGAACTGAAATGTGTTCTTAAACTATGCATATGTTTGGCACTTGTCGAGAGTATGCATGAGCCCTTCATGGAAAAGTCTGTTTGTTACTTCTGTATCAGAAGACAGTTGAGGCATCTGAGTTAATACAAGATCTTGAGAGTGATTTGCGTCCAGCCTTTGCCATGGGTGTTTCAGAATAGGGATGGGGTGAACACACAATGGTGTACCTTCACCCTGTAACATCATAGGGATAAAAATCTGGTCCGACCAGGCCATTGGGAGACGGGGGTGAACCTTTATGGATGGTATGTTCAAGAACACAGGGTCTAAGAGGTACACTAGCTGGCAAGCTGTGAGATCCACCAAAAAATTGATGATCTCACTGTCTTGGCCGGCCTCCAGCTGGATTTTAAGATCCCCCACAACATTAAAGTTAGTAGTCTTGGTCACCAATATACTGACTAGTTTGAATAACGCTTACCTAAAAGTTTTCCAAAGACCAGGGTGGTCAAGCAGCCCTGATAGGGTAAAGTTTCAGTTAAATATGACTTTAAAAAGGGCACTTCACAGTCACAAATATCTTGACGACATACAGAGTTTTAATAAACACACAGAGTTTTAATAAACACCATTGCCCGGATAATTAGGAAAGGCCGGTCCGATGGAGCCCCCGGTCCTAACGGTCTACCTCAGGGCTTGTTTAAGTCAGACGAAACGCTGTGGTCAGGTCTCCGAGCACCACTGTTTTTGCACTGGAGGCTCAATGACCACATCCAGGATTCCTGGAAAGGTGCCATCATTCATCCCATCTACAACAGTGGTAAAAGGGGTGATCCAAAAAACTGCCTAATGGTAGCCCTTCTTGATATTGAATCCAAATACTATGCCAGCATTTTACTAGAAGAATTGTCAACCTGGGCTGAATTAACACAGTTTCTCACCTTCAACCAGACCGGCTTCGTAGCTAATTCGGGCACAACCAGCAACCTAGTGACATTAACTGTTTTGATGGAGAAGGCAGATGTTCGTCGTATGCAACTATACACCTGCTTTGTTGACTTCAAGGCAGCGTTTAATCAGGTGCCATGTGGCCGCCTATGGCAAAAATTAGAGCGCTGCGGTGTACCCCCACCATCCTACAAGCCATAATCCAACACCACACCCAGACCAGGATAAGGATAAAGTTGGGCGACGGTCCCATGTTTAAAAAAAGATCCAAGCAGGAAGCGGTGTTGGTGCCCCTTCTTTGTAACCTGTTTATCTTGGACCTGTCTCCCACACTAGACAAGGTTAACTCCCAACTACCCCAATTGGACAAAACCCGCATCAGCAATCTGTTATACGCTGACGACCTTGTGTTTCTGAGCCACATAAAGGTAGGCCTGCAGAGGCCTCTTGACGAACTCCTTCCTTACACTCTTGAAAATGCTCTCAAATTGAATCTGTCAAAAACACAAATAATTAGTTTCAGCAAACAGAAGTTGAAAAGTAGGTGGTTCTTCAATAATAAAAACATCGATACAGTGCCACACTATAAATATTTGGGGATTTTCCTTGACTCCAGAGGTTATTTGCCAAACAAAAATTAGCTGTCAAGGCTAAAGCTCTGTTGCTTGAGGTTGCATCGTCAAAACTTTCTAAACATTTACTAGGGCCAAGCCTAACTCCTCTGCTTAAGGTGATGAAGGCCAAGATCACCAATTTCTTTTCATACAGCCATGAGATCATGAAGGGCTCAACACACTTCAAATTAAATAAATCAACAACCAGAATCTTTAAGCGAGCATGGCGCCTGCCGAGGTTTTCAGCTCCGGCACAAGTCAGATTTGAACTTGGCTTGCTAGATCACAATGGCGTTGATACTGCTGCTTTTATCAAGTTCTGCAACAGACTGCGCAACTTTTGGGAAGGTAGTCTTGAGTCAAAACTCTGGAATGAAATATCGACCAGCGTATTTAGCCAAAAATATCGGCACCACTTGTCCCACTCCCTACAGCTACTCGGAGTCACTATTGCACCCCACTCCTCGGATTGACCCCTTCAGGTAAAGTCGTAACCTACATTAAGGGGTGACTTTCTAAGCCACTTAACTAGGAAATGCACAACTCCCTGCGGATAGCATGCCCAAGACCATTCCGGGGTGAAAAGGTACTGATCACCCCGGTAACTGACAAGCACATGGGTACCTTTTTGGGTAAGTACATGAACGATCCCAAGAAGGGGATCGACAGGTCCTGACTGGCTTGCCAGGATAAACTCCTGGATATCTCAGGCACCTTGACCTGCATTTTAGACATCGTAGACTTCAAGAATTCCTTCACAATTAGGGGCCCCTACCTCCGATGCATGGGTCCTTCAAACAGTACAGCACTTCCATATAGAGTTCTACTGATCCCCTGTCTAAGAGAAGACCCTTATCCCTTTGATCTTCTCACCTACAAACGCCACGCTGGTGGAGATAGAAGTAGCATAGCTTCACCACAAGTGGGCGCTAGTACAGACCCTCCTTCATTCAGGGTTTTATAAGCAATCTCTTTGTCGTGGACAAGAGGGATAGTGGCCAATTGCCAGTAATCAAACTGAAGTATTTAAATGAGTGGTTGGTCTTCCACTATTTCAAGATGAAAGGTATACAATTGTTAAGGGATCTTCTTTAGCTCAATGATTGGATGGGGCATCTGAACTACAAGAACGCCTGCCTGATCATCCTGATTTTCCCTCACCATTGCCACTTCCTCCAGTTTCAGTGGTAGGGGATGCATTTCAGTTCACTACCCTTCACTTCCTGCTGTCATCTGCACTGTGATGCTCCACAAATGTAATGCACCAGGTGGTGGAATTCCTCTGGACTTGGGGTGTCATCTCATCACCTACCTGGATGGCATTCTCTTAATGGATCAATGCCCTTGGATTTGATCACTGCACCTACAAGGGGCAGCCTCTCTCCTGGAGTCTATCGGATTTATCATAAAATAACTAAAGTCAGTTCTCATGCTCTCCCAGTCCTTGGTGTTCCTGGGATTTGTGTTGTACTGTGTTCAAGCATCCCTCATCATTCCCTCCCGGAAAATGACCAAGATAAAACATGAATTACGTCATTTGGTGGCCAAATACTCTACTTTCTTACGCCAAATAGGGTGGTGGGACTTATTTTGTCCTCTATTCAAGCCGTTTTTCCAGGGTCCCTCCATTATTCAGCTCTACAGCGCTTGAAAGGGTCCACCACAAAAAAGGTCTCATGCACTCTCAGGTAGTTCACTTGTCAGAGGAGGCTTGAGCAGACTTCCACAGGTGGTTGGTCCATATGAAGGCATGAAATGTCCGGGCAATTTTTGGCTCCTTTCCGGATCTGGTCATAAAATCCAATGCCAATGATATGTGCTGATGGGCTAGATGTGGGAGAAATATGGTTCTTTCAAGAAAAGTCCATCCATATCAATTGCCTCAAACTCATGACAGGGTCCTTCGCAGTCTGGTGTTGCACCAAGGATTGCAGTTCACCGGCTTTTCTCCGGCCACTGAGTCTGATGCTCTGGCAGTTCTTGAAACCCTGAAGTCAGGGTCACCGTCTGATCCTTGCCCAGCGAGAGTTCTTGGGGGGGTGGCAAAAATAGTCTGCCAGGAGGCAACACAGATTGTTAATCTCTCCTTCTCCTCTGCCATCGTTCCGCTCTGTTGGAAGCAGGCTAAACTCTTACCGCTTTTAAAAAAGGTGGGGCTGGATCCTACCGCCGCCTCCAGCTATCGGCCTATTTCATTTTTACCAGCTCTGGCGAAGGTTTGTGAAAAGATTGCCTTCAGACAGTTGGACAATTTCATTGAATCTTCTCAGGCCCTCCACCCGGCACAATCAGGGTTCAGGGCTGTTTGCAGTACTGAGACGGCGCTGGTGGAGATGTCTGAGGCTATCCGGGATTGTCTTGACGGGGGTGGCAGAGCGGTCCTGATTTTGCTGGACCTCTCTGCCGCCTTCGATACGGTGCCCCATGCTTTACTTCTCGCCAGACTGGCGGCCGTGGGTATCTCCGGGCTTGCTCTTGATTGGCTGACATCATTCCTGGCCAATAGGACGCAACAGGTGTGGATGCCTCCCCACGCTTCCCTGCCAAAGAAGCTCACTACTGGAGTCCCACAGGGGTCCACCTTGAGTCCCCTGCTCTTTAATGTGTACATGACCCCCCTAATCCATCTGGCAGAACAGTTGGGGCCCTAAATAATGGCCTACGCTGATGACACCCAACTGCTGTTCACTTGGTCAAAGGACAATTCAGATGCATCGTCGGTGCGGTCTTGTTTATCATCGGTCTTCTTGCTCAGCTCAAGTACAACGAAGACAAGTCCGAGGTCCTCTTTTATGGTTCCTTCCTTGACAACTTTAGAGACCTCTTATGGCCAGCTGACCTGCCCTGCCCCAAATCAATGGGGGGTCCGGCCAAGAACTTGGGGGTCTGGTTTGGGCAAGACCTTAAGTTTGAGGACCATATAAAAAAACTAACGGGCATCTGCTTTGCTACCCTCAAAGCCTTGAAAAGGTTCTTTCCTTTACTTCCGAGAGAAGCCAAAGAGACTGTACTGCGCGCTCTCATACTTGCCAGACTTGATTACGCCAATGCCCTGTTTAGTGGCTTACCTGCCTATCTAATCCAATGGCTTCAGGTCATTCAAAACGCAGCAGCGCGTCTCCTGTTTACGCTTCCCAGGAGAACTAGTGTGCTGTCCCATCTACGCAGTCTCCATTGGCTTCCGGTCGCTCACCGGATTTTGTTCGAATCCTTGGTTCTTGCTTTTCGAGCAATCCACCAATTAGGACCTCTGTATTTGCGTTAAAGGTTTGTTATGTATGTTCCTAGTCGCGCCCTACGCTCATCTAATTTGTGCCAAATGACTCTGCCTTGTTTAAGTATTCTAGACTGGGAGGCCAGTCTATCTCTGTCAGGGCCGCTAGGGCCTGGAATGCGCTTCCATTGCACCTGAGAGTTCCCCGACAATCTCTGCCTTCAAGAAGGGGCTGAAAACTCATCTGTTCAACCTTACTTTATAACCCGTCTGTCTCTCTGTCTTCCATATAACCTTCACTCACCGTGCCAGGATACTTGTTAGCAGTAGAGCGCGATATAAAAGTTTTTATAACATAACATAACATTTATAACATTGTGCACAGTATTTTTTTACTCCTCAAGATGGGCAATGTGGCAGCAGTTTGCCACATTAATCATCTCTGGGGTATTTGATCCAAAAACCTGTCAGATCTGGCCCAATTATTGGGGATTACAGCCTGGAGAATCAGATCTTGAAGACGGCAGGGCATCTCCCAGTAGAGTCCAATCAGGTGGCTTATTAGCATCCCTACATCAAAAGGACATGAGTCTCTGGCGCTTATATCCATCCATGTTCCAGATGCTCTGCAACAGATGTTGCCCATTTACCGTGGACCTCTTTGTGTCACGCCTGTCTCATCAACTACTGAGATACTTCAGCTAGTGCACAGACCCTGCGATGACCGCCATGGATGTCTTTCTCCAGGACTGTTAACTGGAGCAGGGCTATGCCTTCTCTCCAATTGTGATGATAAGGCGCCTCTCAGCTCGAGTATGGCGCAGGGGTTGGATGTTGCACTGGTGACCCTGACCTGTAAATTGCAAGTCTGGTATCCAGTTCTTCTGGAACTTTCTTGGTATGTTTCAATCCGTCTACCCCTATTTCCAGATCTCCTCAAGGATCCAGAGGGAAATCCCTGATACCTAGTGTTGGAGGAATCTCTGTCTCTTATGGCATGGAAGATTACAGGGAACGCTGGAAAGTGCTGGGTCTCTCGGGTAAGGCATGCGTCACTCTTCTCCAAGGTATGGGCAGATGGTACCATCAAGCGTTATAGGTCGTATGGGCTCAATGGCTGGTCAGGTGTCACCAACAGAGTTTGGATCCTGTGGGGCGGAAATTGCCCAACTCCAAAATGTCCTTGCCTCTTTGGCGTTGGAGGGACTTGCTTGTGGCAATCATTACCTTCAGGTCAGCAATATCTGCTGGCCATTTGCTGGCTTGTGGTTATCCAGTTGGGGAACATCCCCTGGCAAGTAAGCTTTTGCTGGGCATCCGCCTTTCCCTTCCTCTGGAACCCAGATATTCAGTCTTGTAGGCTTTAATTTGTTCTTGGCTTGGCAATCCAATAGGTATCTCTCACAGAAGGAGCTTTTGGCCAAGCTAGCTCTCTTTTCTGCCTGGTCTTATGCAGACATGTCTTGGATGTCAGAACACTGGACTTAACCCTGCAAGGGGTTACCTTTCATAGATCATGACATACAAAATGTAATTCTTGTTGGTTACTTACCCGTCTTTTCCAGATTCCTCAAAGCTGTGTGCTGTGAGATGTATAAAAACCGTCTCCATAGGGAGAGATAGTTACTGGTAGCCCTAAAGAAGCCATTCATGGTGGTCTGTTCACCTACCATAAACTATGGAGGGGTCCTGGATTCATCTGATTGGACAATGCATATGGCTGAACTGTTCGACTTTTTTCGACTTTTTCCCTAAGGGTTATGGGGAATTAAGTCTTTTCCTGTTGTTTATTTAATGGCTGCTGTTAAATAAAATGTAGAAAGAACAGCGTTAACCTCTCCTCTGTGTCGTTAAAAGAATTGAAACTTTCCATTACAATAGCTGAGAAATTCTTCATTCTTATTGTTGTAGAAGATCATGGTACTATTAGATTTGAATTACTGGAACTTGTAGTCATAGCTTAAACAAGCAAGAATAATTAAAATGGATATAGAAAGGAAAAAAACAAAAACATTTGCAAAGTATAGTATTGAGCCACCAACCCTGGCACTGAAATGCACTTCTCTTTGGGTCGGTGCCCAATTGTAATCAAGCAAAATGGCAGCACTCACAGCGCCAAAGAGACAGTGGTAGAATAAGTTTGACCCATTGATCCTGTGGTGTATGTTGTGATGGGTGGAAGCAAAATGTGAATGACACCTGAACAGACCAATGCATGAAGAGGGTTGATGCAATGATTTTTTTGTGTGTGTGATGCTGATGAAGTGGCCTTTGAGCTACATCTAAAAACGTCGCTGCAGACTAAGACACGGAGGGATGTATGACATTTCAACGCATGCTTTTACCACGCATGCCTTTACAACGCGGTTTTTACAACGCATAGTGCTTTGGGGCGCTGGATAGTGAATAGTTTAATTTACTATTCCAACTCCAGTCCCCGTGGATAGTAGGGAAGGTGTTGGATAGTAAATTAAACCTATTCCCTATCCTAGAGCGCCCCCCAGCGCAATGCGTTGTAATGGTTTGCGTTGTAAAAACCACGTTGTAAAGGCACTGCGTGGTAAAGGTTGCGTTGTAAAGGATGTTTCCCGACACGGAGCACTAGAAGAAGTGGCTATTTTCAAGAGGTTTTGGCAGTGCCCTCTGTCTGAAATATCTAGCAGTGAGGTACCTTTGATCTATGATTTTCTTCATTTATTTGTAGTATTTTTACAGCTCTGTGTCACCGGATGGCCACAGTAGTTTTGAGGGAGGAGGGTCAGTCAATGGTCAATACCTAATAGAAATTCTGGTAGTTTGGAATTGTTAGTCCTGGCATCTTTGGCATGACTTCTCCTCACTTTCTGCCTTCTGACCTCCTGTTTTTGATTGCTGTGCTGACATTGTTTACGCTGGTTTTAAGACTCAGAGCACTTTACCACTGATAACAAGTGATAAAGTGCATGTGCTGTTAATCTTAAACATGGCAATATTGGTTTATCCAAAATTGGTGTATTTCATTTACTTATATGACCCTAGTAACATGAACTACCAAAGCAAAGAACCTTTAAATTAAATGCTACTAGTAGGCCTGCAGCACTGATTGTACCACCCACTTAAGTAGCACTTTAAACATGTCTCAGGCCTGCTATTGCAGAGCCTGTGTGCATAGTTGCCAACTGTTCCGTTTTTGCAGTGACATTTCTGGCAAGTTGGAATCTGTCCCGGGTAATTTACTGTCCTGGGACAGTCCGGGCAATTGCACTTCCAGCCCTTTTAATTGCAAACCACTGGGTGGCAGTGGGATATAAATTCACCTAGCCACTTGCAATCAGGTCTATACACTGTGCTGGACAGCAGTTTTCTACACTGTGAAAAAAACCACATTTAATCATTTGGTCAACCCTGAATGGCCATCATAAGGACACTGGTTTATAAATATTTATGCAGTCTAGTGGTTCACACGTCTTTTGGTTACGTATGCAATGCTCATTGCTGGGATGTCCCCATGGTTCTCGCAAGATGATAAAATTATATGAGGCTTTCAACGAGTCAGTGCTGCAAAGTGCACATGGAAATGTTTTTTTAAATGTTGCAAACTATGTGTGTGTGCAGTTTTAAACTGCCATGTCGGCCTGGCACGTTAACCTACCTGCTAGGCCAAAACCTTCATTTTATTACATATAGGTCACCCCAAGGGCAGGCTGCAGTGTCCTTAAAAAGTGGATGTAAAAATCGTAATTCCCTTGGAACCCGATAGCCTGTGGCTATCAATACTTCAATATAGCGCTCAGATTCTTTCAAAGGATGAGGTTCCACTCCATTGTAGATTTGCCGTACGTGGAAATCTCCATGTGCTGCAGTTTACGGAGTGCTGTATGCATAGAAAGTTTTAATCGTGCCAGTAGAGGATCTTCTATGATGATTTCTACCAGTGGATTTGCCTATAGAGAATTAATACAGGTAATATATCTCCAGATTGATGCGATGATATCAACTCGCGGTTGGGTTTATAATCCAGATTAAATCGTTTTTTAGAAAGCCGGCATTTCTTAATGAAGTGATTCACACGGTGGAAGATTGGTCCCTGGATAGCACATTATAGGTATGTTGCTGATTTTTCAGATAGATGAATGAGTGACTGCATGTAAGTGTCTATTTTAATATGTGGATTTATTCCAGTGTCAAGTGAGGTAGAATTTCACTATAGGTGTAAAGACAACCACTTAACTGGCTCCTTTTTGTATATTTCAAACTGTATGTCATGGGTCTAATGTGATATGTGGATTAATCCCAGTGCCAATTTGTTAGTATTATATTTTAATTGTGAAGATAACCATTGCACACTGTGTTTTTCTGCACAATTTGAATTACATGTTTTATCTCAATGGGAACCAAAAGAAGTTGTTTAACAGACCTATGGTTTTATTGACTTAGGATGATAATTGATTTATAATATTGAGTATATATTTTGTGTTTTTAATTAGATACATATGAAAATATTTTCTGTTTGTGATAGAGACAAGCATCTGCATTAGTCTTGACAAAGGTGGTGCATATCTGGCAACACACCGAAATGCGTTGACGCCACAGTCTAAGTTAAATTTGAGGAACTATTCTGTCAGCATTCTCCTATGTGATTCTGACGCATGTGCATTAGATTCTAACAAATTAACTTTTTGATGATTTTGTAAAATATCACTTGATTTAGTCTCTTTTGGGTATATTTTTTGTATGTTTTATTTAATGCAAACTTTTGTTTTAGGTTTTTAATGAAGTGATCAGATGTATAATGTGTATTAATGAAATTTTAATGTTTTTACTTTAATATCAATTGATAATAAATGTATACTATTTGCAACGAGTGGGTCTATCGATTAAACTGAGCATGGATTGAGTGTGAATTGTTAATAACGAAGTGTGACTGAGGATTACATTGGTTTCAAGGGAATTACGATTTTTACATTGACTTTGTTGGTATCCTGTCCCTTGGATAGTTGGGCCACTCCCTTTTCTTTTTCATATCCTTAAAAAGTGGGACATATACTTTTAAGCTTTACATGTCTTGGTAGTCACTACTGCAAGGCCCATCTCTTCCACAGGATAACATTGTGACTAACTAATTTCATTTTATAAGAACAGTTTACAATTGGGAAAAGATGGTGAAACAAAATTTAGTATCTCTGGAATCATTATTTAAACTTATGATGAAGTTGGTTTTTAAATTGTAGTTCTGAAAACGTCACTTTCAGAAAGTTGGCAGTTTCTTACTTAAACTGTTTGGGGCTTTTCTGCCTATCACAGAAATCCATGTCTGGGGTGGGTAACGACTGTCTTCCTGCATTCCCCATGGACAGCCACACACAAAGGAAGGGTAGGTGTGACTGCATAGTCATCTGCATGTTGAGGGTCATCCTAAGCAGGAGGGAAGGGAGGAGATGGCACTCAGCACCTGAGAGGGATGGGTCCTTGCCCCACACAAAGGATTGCATACCCTCCTAGAGTGAATCAGGAACCAGGGCAGGAAAGGCAGGTTCTTGTGCATTTTAAAGCATCTCCTTTAAGTCTCCCTACTTCAAAGGCCAAATGGTGTATAAGCACTGGGCTCTGACCCCACCAACAAAAAACACTGCTGTAACTATAGACATTCTTCCAGAAAGAAGAGCTGCTGTGATGTAGAATGTACTTCCACTTTGCTAAATATGTTAGCTGTATTGGCCTGCTACCTGATGATTGCCATGATGGAAGTGAGATGGACTTTATCTGCTCTCTGCATTCTTGAATATAAGTTTATCCAAAGGCATGTTTGCTTGCCTCCTGTTGCTGAAGTCTCAGGGATATCAAATAATTCAACTTTCATCTTCAACACAGCATCTGGAGTTTACTTGCCTTAAGTCTTGCTCTGCTGAGTGGGGCCAATCCATTCCAAACCCCTTGAAAATGAGCTTAAAGTGCTGTGTCTGACAAGAACCTGCGCCTCGACATCATAGTGCCAATTAGAACAAATGCATCGCCTGCTGCAAGATACAGATCACCATTACATAGCTGCAGCTAGGTCTGGAACCAGCGCATCACACTTGGCACTGCTGTATCGCCTCCTGAATGACCGCATCAGGAACCAATGCATCACTGAAACAGTGTGGAGAAGATCCCAATTTCCAGCAAGTATCCAATTTAATGTGAAATTAAGACCCATATTCGTTACTCTTCATCTATCACCCCTTTATTCAAGTGTTTTCAGCAGCACAACTACTTTCTATTTGCCATGACTTTATACCTCTACAGTTACACTAATGTGTATGCAGAAAGCAATCCCACACATTTTGAGAGATTATTAACACTACTGTGTATGCAGAAAGCAATCCCATAAATGTTAATTGAGAGATTTTGTTTTTCACTTCCCAGCAAAATATGGGGTATACCTTTCACATATTGATACATACTGATATGAAACTGTTGTTGAAAATAAAATTAATGAAAGTGTTTATTGTCCAGTTTTACATTTGAAAGGTGTAACATTCACAATAGATGAACACAAGATCCATTACACCAAAGACCATGATGTGTGCACATCTCAGGACAACACTTTAGTCTTCCCACTCAAACTGCCCAACCGCCAAAT
The DNA here is from genome assembly GCF_964263255.1 of Lissotriton vulgaris. Taxonomy (NCBI): domain Eukaryota; kingdom Metazoa; phylum Chordata; class Amphibia; order Caudata; family Salamandridae; genus Lissotriton; species Lissotriton vulgaris. The sequence continues at coordinate 30,220,022 of NC_141696.1, forward strand.
CTGTAGCAACCTAACATCACACTGTGGCCTTTCTCTCAATGTCTGTTGAGTATGTTATTGCTATTCAACTTGCCTGTGTATGAGTCAAAATATTTTCCATTACCTGATATCATCAATCACGTACTTTTTTTGCCCCACAGGTTCACCTTTCGATATTACCGGGACCTGCTGGCCATGCTTTTTGCCATTGATGAAATTAATCACACCCCTGACCTGTTATCAAACATTACGCTGGGTTTCCGGATCTTTAATTCCTGCACATCTCAAAATAGGGCCATTCATGGGCTCTTACAAGTGCTCTCAGGGAAGTCTGACCCAATGCCGGGGTATAATTGCAATTTAAAATCAATGCCAGTAGGACTTGTTGGAGAATTGCTGTCATCCACATCTATTCCACTAGCCAGAATTGCAGGACCTTTTCATTTCCCAGTGGTAAGCAGGGTGCATGGAGCAGCTGAATATATAATTATGACTGGATAGAATAATGGTGGCTAATACAACCCAAACAGAGGACTACAGAGGACTTGCAGATCACTACAGAGACCCCTTTTGTAGAAAACTATATGGATGTTCAAGTGCAGACCAGTCAACAATTTGTAAGGCAAATGGCAATCCAGTTCCTAACCAGGCAATACAACACCAAATCTACAACACTCCAATTTGAGGATACAAATGAAAATTGGCTCCAGTGACTACTGGACTTGCCTTTGGCTTTTAACACCATAAATCATCACCTTGTCAAATATACTCTAAAATAAAGAATTCGCTCCTTCTACACCTGTTGCCTCAAGAGGGAGGATCCACAGGGATCAGATTTAAGAAATGTCCACTTCCAATGTATATTGAAATTATGTCAGTCAGGCAACAGGTTCCTTTGCCTTAAGTTCTCATGTTACCTCCACTCATTGAACATTTCATAAGCAAAACAGGTCTCTGGCATTTCCAGACTTGAACCAAAAAGTGTGAGAGAGAATTTCTAGCCTGGGCTGAAGTTACCACTCACCAGTACTATAGAAGGTATCCTTGAATTCTTCAGTAGAGACAGAACGCTCCCTCTCCTCTTCAGATCTATGGATCTGGAGGTGATATATCCTAAGCCAATCCTGTTAAAATCAGACTGCTTCACAACCAGCTGTGCATCAAAGTGACATGCTTCATATTTTGGGGACAAGCTATGTGACAGCACAACTATCTCAAAGTTCCAGGCAACCAAAATGAGAAACAGTGATTCCCTGTCTCAGATGTATGGAGCTCTCCTCTGCTCACCAGCTCCAGCTTCTCCTATAAGTGACCAATTGATCCAGGCCGCCTCCTGTTGTGTCCGACTCCACTGTCCGGAGCAATCAATTCCAGTGAATGGATTATGAGCTGCAGGGCCGGCCTTGGAACTGGTGGTGACCGGTGCAATTGTCTTGTTTGGAGCCCCCCCATGACCTCCTTCTCCACTGATTCCCTCACTACCACCGCCCAACTGTGTCCCTTTTCTATTCATAGGCACTCTCTCAAATGCATTTCATTAGTTGTATAGCGCTACTGTAATGCATGTCATTAGTTGTATAGCGCTACTCACACAAGTGTCTGGCGTCAGAGCACTTTACATCCCACACAGACGTTATACAGAGATGAGGAATCATACATGCCTAAATCAGTCCATAGGAAATGCTGCATAACACAATGAGGATTACGAGATATAGGAATCACATGTTATCCATACTAGTGGCCAGTATTTTTTAAGTGTGCTTGGGCTGGAGAAGTACAAACTCAGGATTTAAAGCTTTAAGTTGGCTATAGTAATAAAAACCCAAGCAAGCATTTTTAGCAGCGTTAGACTAATGAAAGACTGGGGAAAAATCTACTCCATGTAGCTATTTGATGAAAGTTCATTGGTCACTGTGCTATATTAGGATTGCAACTTATGAGCTGCAAGTAACTAAACGATCTCTGTCACAAAAGCAGTAACCCACTGAGCTATCACATAAAATACAGTTCTGTGATCTGCATGGTGGACTTTTTTTGCAGCAGGCACATTCACCTTCTGAATTACTTTATGATGAGTTCAAATTGTCACTAGACAAAACTCCTTCACTCTCCAGCAGGGACAATAATCACCACAGTTATACTGACATGTTCATTGTCACCTGAAAACTTTTGGACACACCAGGAACTTTGCAGCAGGTGCTTTTAAACCCGTAGGTTATTTGGATTATTTCCAAACACAGTGCACACCAAGGTCAGAGCCAGGTGTGGTTGCACTGGTCGTGTCGACCTAAAGCCGGCCCTGACAACCGGGAAAGCCCTGTTCATACACTGATGTCCCAACAGCCAGCACTACATGCTGTTCAACCAAGTCCTGGTCATTTGAAACAGCACCTAGCAGGCACAAAATAACAGGTGTGAATGAAGTGGGATCAAAGTCAAAAGAGAGGCTGTCTTTTGTAGTGCACTTAAGCAGAATTCAGGCAGAATATATAAATTTTCCAGAAGTTTTCTAAACTTAATGGGGAATGGGAGATTGCAGGAAGGGGTATCTGTACACTGTAATTCGACATTGATTATACATTTGTGTGAAAAGTGATCAATTTACATAAAGGGAATATGCCCTGCTAAAGGAACAGATAGACAAAGTATAGCAATTATGTAACCTAATATAGATGCTGTGCTAGGAGTCTGTTAGTCAATTATTTCCTTTACTTCTACATCCCAAACCTGTATTCTGTGAAAATGTTGTACAATTGTGATGCTGGAGTAACGATGGTCCTTCTTTTTAACATAGCCCACATGGGAAGACCTGCTAAGGTCAGAAGGTCAGCTGTCCAGAGCATTAGAGGGATTGCTATACATTGAGACACAAATGTTTATGAGAGAAGCAGAGTCTGCCATGAAGCCAATACATCAGTTCCTAGAAGTGAAAACTTGTAACGAGAATGTGCTTGGAAAGATTCCAAAAATATTGTGGCGCATTTAATTAGTGCCTTCAAAGATGCCACATGGTTTAATCTCATTTGAGATCTCTCCTTTTGGAAGTGGGTGTAATATACTCTGTTTAACAACTACACGTGTCACCCTTCACCTCATCCCTGGTCTTGTTTGTGACTAAGCACCTCATTACAATAGTGGCAGTTGTTCCGCTAACAGCCCTTTGGTCCAACCGCTGTATAATGATACTAGTTGTTAGACCCATATCCATTGGACACAAGTCTGTCGCCTCCGCCAGGATCATAGATCCCAACGGGAGATGGTCGGATGAGCTTCCGAGCATGACAACAGTGCCAAGGCAGGCACCACCATTGGGATTACAATGTCATTTCCGACAGCCTTTTCATGGTGGGAACTCCGACATCTCCAGAGAGTCGGAATAACACCCGGCCTGCGCCAAGAGACATTGCCCTTAACACTAACAGAGAAAACAAGGCCCCACCAATACCCCCTTCAGGAATGCCCCTTACCCATCCCCTGCCTTTCAACATACTCTTCAAATGACTTTAACACTCACTCTATTACCCCCAACCAACTTTCCAGACCCACATATAATGAAACTCCTACACCACAACAAGACCCCCATCACCCTGCACTCACAGGCCTGCCGAGTACCCACACGGACAAAACCCATTCAAAAAGGCAACCCAACAACGTGAGGCTCCCCCCCTCTAGATCTAACATGCCTACCCAGATCACCCTCACCAACACAGAGACTGGGCTGCGACTCACCCTTTTAGAAATCCAGATAGCAACTATAATACAGGGTCTTAGCTAAATCATATCCAATCTCGATGCGCCCCATCAGCCTCACCACAGCCCCTCCTTTCCTACCTGCACACAACAAAGACCTCCCAAGGCTTCCCACCAGAGATGGATCTCTACCCCCTCCCTAATCAGACACAGAGACCCAAAAGAACTGGAGATGCAATGGCTGAGAGTGAAGCGGTAGACCTTGCTTCCTCGTACAACAATCCTATTACTGTCTCCCTCCAATTCAACATTCAGGTGATCACTGGACTGGGAAGAGACCAGGTCCTTCCAAAATCCAGAGACCCCGCCACCAACATTATCATCCCCATGGTCCCCGTATGAAGAAAACCAAAACAGAGACAACCCCCACCACCTGCACGCTCACTAATTGCAGATCAGCCACCAAACATGCCACAGATCTAGCGGAATCCATCCTCACCCACTACATAGACGTAGCATTCATCACAGAGACTTGGCTAAATGACTCCTCCCTACCACTCTTAGATACTCTTGTCCCCCCAGGCTTTGCAATCACCAACAAAGACGGTAAAGACCAAAGAGGTGGAGGCATAGCAATCATCCACGAAAACAATATCTCAGTGACAGTAGGAGACTCCTTCAACGACAACACTTTTGAATGCCTAACCGCCAACATTAACACTAGCAACAACAAAACTCTAATCTGCCACCTCATCTACCACCCCCCAGGCAATGTCACCACATTCACCGAACACCTATTGGACCTGATTGCCCGCTGCTATCCCCCAAATGCAAACAACTTAAATATGGGCAACCTCAACCTACACTAGAATGAAGAGCAAAACCTGCTAATCCAGAACCTGAATGAGTTGCTACACAGCAACAACCTTACCCAACACTGCACAGAGGAAACTCACAACAAAGGAGCAATCCTAGATGCCATTATCGCCCAACGCGATATTGTCATGATAGACCACACTCTACCAGTGGATTGGTCTGACCACCACTTAATAATATTCCACCTCACTCTTCCGATCACACTCCAACCCCTTACACAAGACCCTCCCAAAAGGACTAGAAACTTTACGCAGATCAGCATTACTTACCTAGAGGAAATGCTCAACTCCCTCCTCACCACCCCGGCAGTTGATCTTCCCACAACCAAACCATTACACCCCAACCATGACATCCGTTCTAGACCAAGCAGCCCCCTAAAACAAAAAAAAAACAGGAATATCTCATCCAGATCTTTGTTCAACATGGACATAAACAACAAAAGGAGACAACTTAGAGCTACAGAAAGACTATGGAGGGGCATCCCTTTCACAAGCCTACACAAGCAACTCAAAGCAGCTCAAAGCTAGTACAAAAAACACATCAGCAGTGAAAAATTCACCTTTTTCTGCTCCGCCCTGGACAGCGCAAAAAAACGACCCAACAAACTGTTTAAAATCATCAAGCAACAAACCTCCAAAACTTACCTGCTAAAACTTAGCCAACTTGTTCGAAGAAAAAATCACCAAGATTGAGCTCTCACTGGACGTCAACCCTTCCTGCAAAACCTTTCCCCCAGTGAAAATAGACAGCACATGGAAGCACCCCACAAAAACATGGAAGTCCTTCACCCCCATTCCCGAAGCCAAGATCTTCAAGCTTATCTCCACTGCCAAACCCACCTCTGTCGTCTTTGAACCTATAACCACCCAATTGACCAAAAGCGGAAACTCTCCATAGCCCCGTTCTGGTGCAAGATCATAAACAGCTCCCTCAGAACTGGGGTCATACCAGAATGTCTCAAAGTTGGCAAAGTCACTCCACTACAAAAAAAACAGGCTTTGACTCCAAGGACCTAAATAACTTCAGACCTGTCTCCATTCTCCCTTTCCTATCGAACATCCTCTTACAACTGACACAGCAGATGGACAACATCAACCTTCTTGATCCCCACCAATCAGGTTTCAGAAAAGGCTATAGCACCGAGACAGCAATCCTTGACATCACAGTCGATATCCACAAATCCCTTGACACTGACAAATGCTGCCTACACATTCTCCTGGACCTATCGGCAGCCTTTGACACGGTTGACCACCAACTACTCATCAAGGCTTTACAAGAAAGATTAGGTGCTGATGAGGTGTTCCTACGCTGGTTCTCCTTCCTACATAGTCGCTTGCAAAGGATACAACTCAAAAACTACACGCAGTCAACAGGTACGTTCCCTCATGGCTCAGTGCTCTCACCACAACTGTCAACATATACATGGAACCCCTCACCACCATACTGAAAAATGCCAACATCCTTTTCCACCTATATGCAGATGACACCCAAATCTACCTAGAAACCTCCTACATAGTCGACATTCACAGTCTAAATGACACTCTAAAAGAATTCCAACACTGGCTGTCTCTAAATCACTCATAACTCATCCAAGACAAAACTGAGATCCTCCTCATCTCCAACAAAGAGGAGAACCCTCAAATTACAGAATGGTTAAAAGCTATGGACGCTCTCAATGGTAATCTCACTCTGACAAAGTCCGTAAAATCATTAGGAATCACCCTAGACCCAAAACTCGACATGACCAAACACATTAAAAACTCAGCAAAGAGTGCCTTCCTCAATTTGAAGCTACTCAACAAAAGCAAGCCATTCATCCCAAACAATGACCTCAAACAAGCCACCCAATCACTGGTGCTATCCAGACTCGACTATGGGAATGCAACTCTCACTGGTACAACAAAATCTCACCTAGCTCCCCTTAAAACTTCTCTCAACGCAGCAGCCAGAATGGTCACTGGAATTAGGAAGTATGATCACAATTCACCAGCACTCAGAGAACGAAAACGGCTTCCAGTCGAACTACGTGCCAGCTTCGGAAATGCCTACCTCATGCAAAAAGCCCTGCACACTGGAAAACCTGACTACCTGACCGCCAAACTGAAGAGGGCTGGTCGGACAAGAAACCTCAGGAGCTCCAATACCCTACTTCTCATCCCTATGAAAACGTGCAAACAAAAAAACGCTGCACTGTCGTTCACCGGAAACACGCCCAAACTCTGGAACTCCATCTCAGCAGATATCAGAATGATCTCGTTCTTCACAAAATTTAAAAAAGCACTTAAAAACCCTCTACCTCAACCGCTCACTCCCGAATGTATAGCCACTGCCTGAACGCAAATCCCTGCTCGTAGTTCCTCCATGACATTGTTTCACAAAGACCTACCTCATTCTTGCCCTTTGACTCATTCCTGCTCCTCCCTCTCCCTAAGAGGTTCAACCCAAGACAACGTGCACCCAATGAAGTTATCTCAGGCCTCTCGTACTACCTCACTGCTGCACCGCACACTTGGACTTCCAAACCATTATGTACAATCACTGCTCTATTGTACGACTCTTACAAAAACTGTTGTAAAGCGCTCCGATACCCCCGGGTCCGGCCAGCGCTATATAAAACTCCATATCAATCAATATAAAAATAAGTATTGCTGAATCCCAAAGCCAACTCAGCACTCACATCAAAATATGGCAGTCAGACCAACTGCATGCTTGTCTGCGGTCTGCTGACTGCTGCAATAGTGTCCAGAGATCCGACTGACCATCATTGTAATCACCCCCTAAAAGTGTCAGAGCACATGGCTGCATTTTCAAACTCTACACAAGTTCCTACTACATGTCAGTGCTGTGCTGTGAACAGAGCTATCATAGCCCAACAGTTGGCCCAGTTGGAGCCCCACTTGAGTGTCACCTGCCAGAAGTATTTTGCTGATGAGGGGCCAATTACCCCTGTAAATGTATTAGATTTTGTGTCTTTTTAACTAACATTCACACAGTTATCCTTTAGAATATCTCACATGTGGGTCAAAGTTGGACCTGAAGTTAACCCAGGTTAATTTAGCAATCAGGCAATATTAACATATTCTGTAAAGCATATAGGGCTAGTCACCGCAGGACAATGCCATCTGTCTAGTTAGGAAATAGAGAGATGAAATCTCATAGAGGACAATACCAAAACCATCAACTACTAATGTCTTCTGGGCCTGCTGGTATGCCTCAGTGCAGTGACAAAGCATCAATTAAAGGCCCAGGTGCTTAGTGTGAAATTGCATAATTTCGTGGAAGCCCCAGTCAAACTTTAGTAAATGGAAACCTAATTGGTTTCCATTCAAACATCCACTAACCTAGGTACAAAGAGCCTGGAAATGAGGCTAGGCTGGTAGGTCTCATTAAATCCACATAAGTAAAAAAATCTAAATTACAAAAAATCTTCCTTAGTCTCAGGTCAACAAACCAAGGTAGGATGAACAGAAGCGGATTGCATCTCTAATCATGGGATTTTGCCAGGACTTCACTGTCCAGGCTGTATACCAGAATAACCAGAGTGGTTTTGGGGGGGTAGAGGGAAGTTTAATTTATACATGCTGCTAGAAACTGATTGTGTGATATTAAATCAAATCTTCTTAAAATCCCTTTCACCACAGATCAGCTATGGATCAATGGTCCCCACGCTGAGCGACAAGCTACAGTTTCCATCTTTTCTACGCACAGTGCCAAGCAACACCTTCCAGATGATGGCCTTAGCACATTTAATGAGATTCTTCGGCTGGACATGGACTGGGATGATCGTCTCCGACGATGACCTGGGAATGTTGGGGGGACAATCCTTAAAAGGATTGATTGAGAAAAATGGGGGCTGTGTTGCATTTATGGAAAAAGTCCATTTAAGCTACTCTATGGCCAAGATCACCAAAGTTGTGGAAATTGCCAAGAGACATACTGTGAAAGTAATCATTGTTCACTGCCCTGAGCCCCATCTGAAGAAGGTTATGGAGGTCTTCTTTGCACTGAATGTGACTGATAAATTCTTTGTCTTCTCTGCATCCTTTACATTTTCTTATGCACTCTTCCCCAGGCACACCTGGCCACTCTTAAATGGATCTCTACAACTAATCCTCCATTTCTCAAAGATGCCCGGGTTTGAGTGGTTTCTTTCCCACCTAAATCCATTGCAAGACTCCAATGATGAATTTATTAAAATCTTCTGGGAGAAAGCTTTCAACTGCAAGTGGCCAGGATCTAACACAACTGAGAAAATGATGGCAATGGAAAACTATGGAGTCCAAGTTTCTTGCTCAGAGAACCAGACATTACATAAAATCGCATCTTTTCTTTTTGAAATTTATGATCCCGTAGTCTCCTTCCGTACCTACCTCGCAGTCTATGCGCTTGCCCATGCTATGAACTCATTGATATCCTGTAAACCTGGACAAGGACCATTTATGAATAGTGATTGTGCTGATATCAATAACTTTCAACCTTGGCAGGTAAATAAGTGATAAGCATAAACTTCGCAATAGGTCATGAATGACTTAATGTCTCAGATTCATGGCTTATGCAACTTATGATATGTGTTCATATTGATGGGTCTTTCAACTGCAGCGGTATTACGTTTTTTTCTTGAAATCTAATTATTGGCATCCTAGATTTATTGAAAAACTCCATTGTTGAATTATATGTCAGTTTACTATCTGTGAAAATTCTCAGATTTTTGTTTCACTAATACCTTTGGCACTGTTTGAACAATCTTCACGAAAGGATCCAAAAAAGGTAGCTCATCCACCTTCCTAGAAAGTTCCAGTGTTCTCTACCAAGTGGGGGCCTAAGAAAAAGGAACCCGAAACAATGTATCCCTTTGCTGTTTCTGATAGGAAAGATAGGGAGTCAGTCCCCTTGTTGTTAAAGTAAAAAATACATGAAACTGTAAAAGGGGAGGGCAGTTGTGCCCTGATCCACTTCTAGTTATGGGGGGAAGTCAAAGAGGGCCCACCATCTAGCTGGATCACCCGCGATGCACACTGACTCCCGTGGCACTGCTGCAGGATTATACAAAAAACAAAATTATGAAAAAAATCCTGTGGACATAAATGATGAACAGTCCACTCCCTCCAGACACTCAAGCCCCATCAGGTGGCTAAACCCCGCATTATGCATTCTTAGCTCTGTACTGTATCCTTTGCAGTTAGGCAGCATCTTATTTCCAATCAATAAGACATGAGTGACCAAGCCACTATAATGCACAGCCATCGCATTGTACAGAAGTATTCATGAAAATCCCACTCCCTCCAGACACCCAAGCCTCCTTTGGTGTTAAAGTGCCTACTAAGCACAACATTCACCCTGTGCAGAATTGTTCTGGAGAGCCCACTCCCTCCAGACACCGACCCCCTTATGTGGCCAAGCCCAACCTACACCCAGCCTTTGCTCTGTAGAAAAGGCGTTATGAAGAGACCATTGCTTCCAGACACCAAAGTTCCCTTAGGTGGTCAAGCCCCTACCCCACAAATACATCGCCCTGTCAATCAATCAATCAATCAGAGTACTTGTAAAGCTTGCTATTTACCCGTGAGGGTCCCTAGGCGCTGAGGGGAGGGGGGGTGCTGCTACTGCTCGAAGAGCAAGTTCTTGAGGAGTCTTTTGAAGGCGAGTAGGTCTTAGTTCTGCCGTATGTGGGTAGGGAGGGTGTTCCTGGTCTTGGCTGCGAGGTAGGAGAAGGATCTGCCGCTGAAGGTCATTTGTTGGATGCAGGGGACAGCGGCGAGGGTGAGGCTGGCAGGGCGGAGCTGGCGGGTGGGGGTGTGGAAGCTGAGTCTGCTGTTCAGGTAGGCTGGTCTGGCGTTGTGGAGTGCTTTGTGTGCATGGGTGAGGCACTTGAAGGTGATTCTCTTGTCGATGGGGAGCCAGTGTAGGTCTGTCAGGTGGGGGTGATGTGGCTGCGGCAGGGGACGTTGACGATCAGTCGGGCGGAGGCATTTTCGAAGCGTTGTAGTCGTCGTAGGTGTTTGGCTGGGATTTCTGCATAGAGTGTGTTGCCGTAGTCCAGTCTGCTGCTGACTAGGGCCTGTGTCACCGTTCTTGTTTTGGTCGAGATCCACTTGTAGATCCTGCGGAGCATGTGGAGGGTGTTGTAGCAAGAGGAGGAGACGGCGTTGACCTGCTTAGACATGGAGAGGGAAGAGTTGAGGATGAATCCTAGACTGCGTGCATGGTCGGTTGGTGTTGGTGCTGTTCCCAGTGTGGTCAGCCACCAGGAGTCGTCCCAGGCTGAGGGGGTGGGTCCGAGGATGAGGACCTCCATCTTGTCCGAGTTCAGCTTGAGACGGCTGCTCCTCATCCAATCGGCGATGGCCTTCATTCCCTCGTGGAGGTTGGTTTTGGTGGTGTGTGGGTCCTTGGTGAGGGAGAGGATGAGCTGGGTGTCGTCAGCGTAGGAGATGATGTTGAGGTCATGATGGTGGGCCACTTGTGCGAGGGGGGCCATGTCGACGTTGAACAGCATTGGGCTGAGGGATGAGCCCTGGGGGACCCTGCAGATGATGTCGGTGGCTTCGGATCGGAAGGGTGGGAGGCGGACACTCTGGGTTCTGCCGGAGAGGAAGGACGTGGTCCAGTCAAGAGCCTTCTCTTGGATTCCGGCTTATAGGAGGTGTGTCTATAGAGTGCGATGGCAGACCGTGTTGAAGGCCAGGAGGATGAGGGCTGATGTTTCGTCGTTGTCTAGTTGTCCACAACTTTTCACAGAGAGTCTACTACCTCCAGACATTCAAGTCCCCTTAGGTGGTCATGCGCCTACTAAACATAGCCTTTGCCCTGTGTACAACTCTTGACAGACAGCCCACTTTCTCTAGACCCCAGGGCCCCTTAAGTATCAAACCTCTATTAAGCTCAGCATTTGCAATGTCCTAAACCCTTTGCAAGTAGGTGGTGTCTTGTGGCCAATCAACCAGACATGAGTGGAAATACCCTGCTCTTCATTGTCTTTGCTCTGCATATAATTATTATGGACAGGCCAGTTTCTTTAGACAGCAAAACTGACAAAAGCCTGTTGACGTGCCCTTAGGTGTGTGTAAAACCCTCAGGGTTACTTTGATGCATTTTCACACACCCTTTTGAGAGGGAGATAGGGGTATAATGTTTTTCATAAAAGAAAAAGTTAAATAGGTCCCACCGTACTCCCATGGTGCTGGTTAAACACCCCCAAAATACCCAGTATGTTACAATGGTACTCCCATGGTACTTATAAGATTATATATAAATATAGTTGAATTAAAATAATTTCCATAAATGAGAGGAATGTGAGTGTTGTGTTGTATGAACTGGAAAGACCAGAACTGCACCATATGTACAAAGACCTGGCACAGCCCTACTCTCTGCATGTGCTAGCACACTTTCTGCAGCCATGTGCCAATGCAGGCATCCTTGCACCATAGTGCATTGGTGTCGGCATTATTGTCAGGATAATTTTTGTGCAGAAAGGGGTCTCTTACTGATTAAAAAAGAATATGCTGTAAGGCAGTTTCCTCTGAATATATATGTTCTGCAAAATGTAGCACAGATTCAAGAGGAAATATTTCTTCTTGTTACGCCAGCCTCATGAAGGCATTTGCTTTTGGTGCAAACACCAGTCTAAATGTCTTTGTAGATATGGAACTAACACATAACGTAATTTGAGTTGATTATTTAAATACCAACCAGACTTTTTTGTTGGATCTGCATTAAAAAAGTAAGCTAAAACCTGTGTTAATCTGGTTGAAATCGATAGTAGTAAATATTTGCTTTTCACTTGCAACTCTAACAATAGACTTAACTTTTATTATTATGTATAAACTGTTATAGCGGATTAACTGCTGGGCCTTCCGCCCACCCCAGTGCTGATCACTTTTTGAGCTATTTGGTGTAGTTCTCTATAACTGTTTTTCCACATAAGTTATCCACCCCATGTTTGCAGCCTTTTTGCACAACATAAGGGGTATTCTAAAGGTATCCAGGGTTGCAGAGTTCCCTGGAAGTAACTGGTAAAATATAGCAATATCTTACGTTTTCTGAAAAAAATAGGAGAAAACTGCTCCGGGTTAAAGTGTCTGTTTTTTTCTTTCTAAAAATACCATCAAGAAACAGTTTGTTGTGCTAATGTTTCCAACTCCCTATAGATCAGGAACATGCAGAGATGAATCCAAAAAACCTACCTTTGTACCACAGTTTTTGCATTTTTCAGCGGGGGACAATTTTTTCCAATTTTTTTGTGCTCTAAAACTACTTCCAGTTTGTGCTAGAAACCAGTGTGGAGCCAATGGGTGAGCCAGGACAGCTGTGGATTTCCGAGAAGTAGACATAATTCCAAATTCAGCAAGGGGTCATATGTGTGGAGGTTTTTGCAAAAAGATAATTGTAGAAATAAAGAAATTCTGAAAATTCAGTAAGACAAAACTGTAATTTGTGAAAAATGTCCATCTGTAACTCATTGGGACAATAGCTGACTTACAAAAGCAATTTACCATTTTGCCAGCTAGACCCTTCTGGTTTTGGGGTGAAATAGTGTTTGTAGGTTCTCCAAGAACCGAAGATGCTCAGAGCCAACAACTGAGCTGCACCGTACAGTGGTTTATCATTGTATACCAAGTATTGGTTATCGATGAAACGTATGTATTTCTGAAATGAGCACATGATATGGCGTTTAGGAGTTCTGGTTATTTGTGCATTTCTGAATTTCTTGATACCACAATGAATGAATTATTTAGAGGGTATTTTTCAAAATGTCTTCTTTCTTACCCACCGGCTTATATTTTAATGGCACAAATACAGCAAAATCCAATTGGAATTAGCAAACGGTCCACTATTGTATGCATCCACAGATCTCAGAATAAAAATGATATCTCACTTGTGTGGGTGGGCCTAATTCCTGCAACAGGAAATGGCCCAAAACACATCATGGATGTGCAACTTTTTCCACTTAAACCTGAACCTTTTTTTGCTAAGTGGGTAGCTGTGGGTTTTGGGGCCTAGCTCAGCTGGCTCTTACGGAAACCAAGCAAACTTGCACATTTTTGAAAACTAGACACCTGGGGGAATCTAAGGTGGGGTAACTTGCGTGGCTTTCACAGTTTATTTTACCCAGAATTCCTTGCAAATCTAAACCTTTGACTAATAAAACACATTTATGTTTCTCACATTTCTGTGAAGGAAAGTTCTTTAAGCAAGGGGGAGCCACAACCCTTCATTCACCTGGCATTTCCCTAAGTCTCCTAAAACAAATGGTACCTCGCTTGTATGGGTAGGCCTAGTACCCGCAAGAGGAATTGGCCCAAAACACACAAGTGGGTTGTGTTTTTATCGACACAAGTGGGGTAATGTAGAACGGTCGGAAGTATGTGTATTCCTTTGGATTCAAGACGTATTAATCACAGAAATGAAAGTAAACTGTGTGGTTTCAGGCGGAGTTTGAGGTTTGCAGAGCAATGTGGCTAAGAAAACATCATGGGATCCACACAAATCACACCGCCCAAACTTCCCTGGTTGTCTAGTTTTCAAAAATGTCTGTGGTTTTAGGTTTGAAAGGGTGGTGCAACAGCACAGCCCTAAATACAGCACCTACCCCTACTGCTTATCTCTCATCTAATTTTCTATCTTATCTCTGATACTGCCTCAGAGCTGTTCTCCATTTCCGAGTTAGGGCCTGGGCAGCAGTCATTCATCGAGATGCCATCTCTGCTAACTGGCTACAACCGTCCTTCTATAACATTGTACTACGTAGAAGGTAGAAGTATTGTTCTGAATCAGTTAATGGGTGTGTGCATGCAAGATGTGTGTAAAAGTAAATAAACAAAGAGATAATTATATATCTTGCATAACGCACATTCGTTTATTACATAAAAATAATTCATTACAACATCTAATTGGCGAAACTGACATTATGGTTAACCTGAAAGTTACTTTTAACTTTATATAACAGAAAAAAAATTCACATTAAAAACACTAGAAATTCACTGAATACAAAATTAAGGGTAAAGTGATGCTGTAGTTAGGAAGCCTTAACTCACATTAAAAAAAACTTTGAAAATTCACAAAAAAAATGTAAAAGTAAAAGACACATTATAGTTAACGATAATGAGAGTCATAGAGTGATTTCTTTTTAAATCAAACCCCACTCAGATTGTATAATTATAGGTGAGCAAGCTACCTATAACTTGTACCAATGCAATGCATTGTTTATGACCTCATACACTACAACAATCATATGTTCAATTACCTCATTGATGACATCTCAAATATCATCCTTGATGCCATTATGATGACATCATGGATGACATTACCCACCCAACCATTCAATTTACTCATCAAACCAGTGCAGCCTTTCAAATATGTAAATAGGTACTACATGGCACAGAATAACATGAAGCATAAATTACATGAACTTATTAACTTATATAAAAATAGTTATTCTGTCGCCCACTCCCCAGACACCTAAGCCTCATCAGAAAGCCAAGCCTCTACTATGTACACTGTTGACCCTGTGCAGGGCTCTTCGGGGAGAGCCCACTCCCTCTAGACACCCATGCCCCTTTATGTGGTTGGTTGAACCCCTGTGTGCACAGCCTTTGACATGTACAGAAAGAGCTCTTTATGAAGAGCCCACTCCCTCACGACCCGCTAGCCTCTTTAGGAGGCCAATCATGTTGGAAGAATGTATACTCATTAGCAGTACAAAAGGTATCTACATATTGGGCTTTAGATAATAGTTACTAAATACCTTTCAGTTTGATAAGTGTATAACAAACTGTCACCATCTTGGATGAGGTCATCAGTGATGTCATCACGTATATAATCATTGATGTCATACACTAAAATGATATGTCTTACTTTGTTACAGAAATTGAAGAAGTGGGCATGCCACATTGTATGTCACTCCTTAGCCTTTTAGAGGTCTATTTCAAGCTCTCTGCATCATAAAGGTTATAGAAGGTCAGCTTCACCTTTGAGAGGAAATGAGGGGGCAGACAGTGCCATGACCCTAGAGATAGCAAGGAGTGTCCATGAGCTAGGGAGTCTACAAGGTCAGTCCTCTGTAGTGTTCTCACTGCCACTATCCAGGTGCTAGAAATTGCCTAATCACTGAAAAAACGGCCACATGTACAAGAGGCTTTTGTGGTCGCAAATGGGCGATTCACAGAATTATTCCGTTTGTGAATGCAAAAAGATATTTTCACAGGTACAAAGCACTATTTGCAATTCCGAAACCTATTGCTGAATCGAAAATTTGGTTTGTGATTCGGAATTACGAAGCGGTGCATTAAGGCCGTCCCTTCTTAATACCGAATCACAGTGGTTTGTGTTTGGTCGCAAAACATTCACATTTTATCACATACATCAAGTAGGTGGTAACCCATTCGCAAATAAGTTGGGTCTCCAAGGGACTCCCAATCCTTTGTGAAAAGTTTTAAAAACATTTTTTAAGAGCAGGCAGTAGTCCCATGGGCAATTGTGTAATCTTAAAAAACTTTTCATTTTGTTTTTGAAATGCATTCTGTTTTTTGAGGAAAACAGGCTGCATTCAAAAAAAGATTGCTTTATTTAAAAGAATTCAAAGACATGGTGGTCTGCTGACCCCAGCAGGTCACCATCCCGGTGAATTTAGTGATTCCCAAAAGGTGGCAAACCGAGAACTACGGCATTCATATTCATGATGTAGGTCTATTTGCGATCCAGTGGGAATCGCAAAATGTGTCAAAGACACTAAGGTGTTTACGATTACCAAATAGCAAATCGTTAAAATTTGCTATTTGGTAATCGTAAACGATTGCCTTGTTACACATGGTCCTAAGTTTCTAATTTGTTGCTGAATAGTTCCTCTTTTGATCTTCTGATGGAGGGTAAAGCCTTTGGCACTGTACATATTCTGCAGCCTCTCTCAATTTGCTTATCACCATCAACCTAGTATTGCCTTTCAGAGCCATTTCCAAGGCAACGCCTTATTGAAGCAGTTGATTTAGATTTAAACAATCAGAATACAGTGAAACAAGATTAGTCAATACGTTTATCTTTACATTAATGTTTTTCTTTAGAAAAGTATTTTATTACACATAGGAAACATATAATAAACATAAATAAAGATAGGCAAAGAAAACTAGATGTCTCTCCCACCATTCTAGCCAGAGATACAATCTCAAAGGATAGTACAATGTTTAGGCACTAAACACCACTAAAACAGTTAACATGGGGATCTAAGGCCAATGTTAGGCAGTGTTCACAAAGACATCTAATGGCTGTGCACTTCAGCAGAGGCCACAATTAACACTCCTTGCAAAAGGATGGGATCGTCAAGAGGGGCACCAAAGCAGTCAGGCAATGCTGCACTTAAAAGGCTAGAAATTCTTGTTACTACGGTTCAAAAGGAAATACAGTCAATATGACTTGCAGTGATTTGGTTTTAGTTACTGATGGTAGATTGTTAACAAGGGTGTGGTGCACCTTTTAGAAAACCTTCTCTGGTGCTGTGAGCTAACCCGCCCACAGAGTGAAACGCCTTCTAAACTTGACAAACAAATATAATTTCTTCTCAAGGTACAAGGGTGGGTACAGTGGCCCATGATCAGTGCTATGGCATGGTATACTGGAATCCAACTAGTGCTATCACTACTGAGCTTGCATTTGGGTGTACTAACTGGTCCAGGTGCTAGTACTCCTAGAAACCCACTTAAATGGTTGAAATTGTTGCAGGCCTGCAGCTCAAAACCAACCAATCACCACTAGGAAATTCTCTTGATGGAGCACTAATCAAGTGTTGGTGCCCACCGCAGGAACGGTGACGCTATACAAGCCCTGGGGTAGTGATGGGGTGGGAGGCTTTAAAAAACAATGTCTCCAGATCAGGAGGACCTAGAGCCAAAATGTGCATAGTTCCACAATCACTGCAAACTTCTCCTTATAGAACTGCATTCCCATTCCATTAGGTGAAGTCAAAATAGCGTTGAAGGTGTTTTTACACTATTGAAAGGTGACTACAGGCTTTCTGTTCCCTTAGGAAGAGGCAGGGATGAAGACAACTTATCCTTGCAAGAGTGATAGGTAACATATCTTCTGCTGGGCTCAATGTTGTACAACAGTTGACGAATCCTGAGTATTGATCTGTGTCGACCCTTTGTTCCTTGGGCAGGTGTAATCAAACTTCTGTTTATCACAGGTTTTCCCAGTCAACTGAGGTTTCTTCACTAGACTGGAAGCCACCCCTCCTCAGAAGATGGAGTCAGGCTTTACCCTCAGGCAGGCTCATCTTTCTCCTCCCACAGGCCAAATGCAGCAATGGTTTTGTCTGGCTCGGCTCAGATTTCTGCCTATTATGACATGTTCCTATGTCTGGACCATAGGCTCTTCTTAACATGTCTTCATTGGTTCAGAGAATATCCTTGAAAACTGTGCTATTCAAGGCACTAAATAGTTTTGGCCAGACCTGGACAATATAATATTGTGCAACCTTTGGGTCTTAGGGTACTGCCCCAACCCTGGAGGGGCATGACCACCATATGATCAGGGCATGGAGGTAAAATGTTGATGGTAGCCTTTACAGAGCCAGGTAAAGTGGGTCCAACGAGAATGTGTCAGCCTTAGATGAGGCCAAACACCAAAGGAAGTCAGATGACAGCAGGATTAGTGGAGTGGTTAGCATCACTCAGTCCAGGGAAATGTGGTGAATTCCAAGGGGGTTTTACATACCTCCAACATCAAGAGAGGTAAGTGTAATAAGTGGCAGGTGCTAGAGGGATGTAAAGCGTGCAGACTCCCAGGTCCAGTGGGAACCTTAGGCTGCCTCACACAAATCCAGCTTCCATGTTGTCACTCACCAGAAACTTGAGTCTAGTGGAAACTACCGTTCACTCAGCCAATCATGCGCACAAACTCACTCTGGACATGTTCTCCAAATACATGTGTATTATCTCTTTATATCTATAAAGTGGGCAAGGTGCCTAGGTCACATGGAGCTGTGTCAAGCTCTGCACAGAGGAAGGCAGAAGGATTAGCTGTCGTTACTGTCTTAAAAAGAGGGTGCCTCACCTCAAAGTCCAGCTTTAGGACTCCATAACCTGCCTAATTTGTGAATACATTGCTTCAAATATACACTGTGGACCTATGCGTCCTCCCCACCTCTGAACAATAATCAGTCTGTTATGGTGCCCTCCCCACACCTCCGTCCAAGAACTGACCTGACTCAGCACTTTTGAGAATTCTCTTATTTTCCTGTGGTGATTACAACAAGTCAGAGGGACCCTGTGTCTGTCTTCCAATCTCTCAGGTCCTCCACTATGTGAAGAACATCAACGTGACGCTCGATATTGGTGGTGACATCAATTTTGATGTGAACGGAGATCCGGTGAGTGCTTTTGACATCGTCAATGTGCAGGTATTTGATGATAACGACATCCGACTGATAAATGTGGGCGGATTTGATTCCCAACAAGGTGAAGAAGTGCAGGTCAACACAAAGAACATACTGTGGACCAACAGCAACCAGGTGAGGAGGGTTTTTCACATAAATTCATTGGTATGGAAGACATCTTGCCATGTACATTAATGAAAATGTATATGACCTTCAAAGAAGGATCACAAAAGCATGAATGTATACATTACCTCATCTGCAGAATCTTAGTCCTGAGATATCTAAGGAGGGATGCTTTCCATGAGGCAGCTACCATCTCACATTGATGGGAAGAGAGACTAGAAGTACCTTTCTTTCATTTCTAAACCCCTTTCCAATAACCTACTCACAGACCTTCTGGGTGCACATTTTTCTGTGCTTCCTCCAGAGATGATTGCCCTGTCCCTGCTGTGCAGGTGTGTTTAATTTATGTATTGTCCGTATGGTATTATGAGAATTGTGTTTCCCATTTTGTGTGCTGTAGGTGGAGAGCATGGGTAGTAGAATGTGTGGTGGTCTGTTTTACACAGCTCCGTCCATGCTTGTATAATGGAGCAACAGGTGTTTGGGACTTTGTAAACCTTCTCCACCAAGATGCTTTAGCCAGGGAGGAGAATATAAATACAGCCTGCATCTCTCATCTGAACATTGGCAAAAGGAGGCAACTTGGCATTTAGAGAGTGTCAAAAAACATCATTATGCCCATCCCTCCTCAAGAGAAAGCGGTGGTTCCTCTCCCTCGTACTGAATTTCAGGACATGATATCTGACCTAGTGACTGAAGCTTTTGCCATAGGGACCACGAATGCTTGTCCTTTTAAACAACGCGTTTCTGAGCAAGGCCCTAATAAGGTGGCCCTTGCCTAATCAGTTTACAGTAGGTCATATGTCACTTTTGATGCTCTCAGGCAGTTGTGTTTATTTAACAATTGCTTTGGCATTTGTGATGTTTTTGCATATTCATGTAATGGGAAAGTTCTAACTACTGGTCACTGAATGTAAAGTGAGCTTGGTTAAAAAAGCAGAATCAGACACATATCTTGGTCACACATCACGCTGGGTCACTAGACATTCTCAATTGTCGGGTTGTTCCCACTTTGTACCCAAGGCCCTGTACAGATGGAATGACTCGATAACCTACTGGTAATATTCATAACTCTTAGTCCTATTTTTCCTTGACCCAGTCCTTAATCATGAGGTTGGTAACCAATGCCAGGACAGGAAAACAAAACAGGAAATGCTACTTAGTCATACCCAGCTCCACTGGGACTACAGGAGCATAGCCCTCCCTCAATATTGCCTGTAATACCAAGCCCCTGAATATTGGGCCATATTTCAGGCAGGGTGGGTAGGTACGAATAACTGGGTCAAAGATCAGCAGGACTAAGAGTAATGAAGATTACCTGTAAGTAACCAAGCCCGACTTCCTCAACACAGCCCTTAACCACGAGGTGTACCAAAGCAGTGTACAGGCCTTTGGATAAATAACACTCAAGAGATCCAGACATACTGCAACACCAAGTGGTTTACTGTCAATATTCCCTTTCATAATAAGAACCAGCAATATTCACTCCACCCTCAAGTCAATACTGCTTGTAATATACCATAGACAAAATGTTAAAGTCCATGCAACAGTTCATGTAGCTGCTTTTTCGGGGCGGGAGCCATCTTGGGGGAGGAAGTGCCGCTTTGGGACGCCATTGTGGTTGACAGCCTAGTTGCTGCCTGGCCACCTTGCACGCTCGAGGCTACTTAATCCTGCCCTCATGCAGGCGCGCAGCGTTTGCGCGCAGCGTGGGCGCGCCGGAGGCTCGCCAGAGGCAAGCCCATCTGTGCCCATCAGTGACCAGACGGGACCCTGGGCCACGACCCCCGGTTCTCGCATTGTATATACTAGAGGTGAGCTGGAGTCTCTGGACTCCAGAAATATTGCTATTAGCCCAGATTGTGCTGCCATTCTTGTGCGGGAGAGACTCCTTACTGCCCCTACTCCCCAGTCTTGTCGGAAGGTTATGGGTCAGGCCCGATGCTTACGGTATGGCCTACTCAATACACGCTCCCTGCAACGACATAATTTAGAGGTGTTTACCCTTCTAGAAGAAGGAGAATTAGACCTTTTGGGACTTACCGAGACATGGTTAGAGGACTCCTCTACGCCGGATCTCGTCGCCTCCTTACCATCTGACTTTTCGGCACTTTTCTATAATAGAACAGGAGCTAAGAGGGGGGGAGGTGTTGCCCTCCTTTATAACTCACGTCTATTGGTCGAAAGGTTCTTGACGGAAAACTTAGCGGGTGCGGAAGTGATGGGTGTCAAGTTGCAATTAGGGACTGACTGTCTGGTGATCCTGTTAGTCTATCGCCCTCCGTGGACCTCGCCTGAATTCCCTGACTTGTTCATAAGACTGGCCCAGGACATCCATTCAAGATATGATAAGGTAGTGATAATGGGTGACCTCAACTACCATTGGGAGAAGGTCCCAAAAGATGGTCAGGCGTTACAGATCGAGGAAGCGTTAACCTCATTAGATCTGGCCCAATAAGTAAGGGGCCCAACACATGCCAAGGGACACACCCTGGACTTGGTGTGGACGACAGTTCCTGTTCAGGACATGGCCACGGCCCAGCCATGCGTATGGTCCGACCACCATTTGGTGAGAGGCAAGTTATTGGTGGACAGACAGAGAACAACAACTAAAGGAGGGTGGAAGGCAGTTAGGAAGTGGAACAAGATTGATGGGGATAAAATGATACATCTACTTCGCACCAACCCCCTTCCCAACAATCGCCCCCATAACCCAGAGGCCCTTTGTGGGGCACTCATGGATAAACTCCAGAAGGCCACAGACAAAGTTGCACCAATCTGTAGGGTGAACCGTACGGATAGGAAACGAGGGGCCCCGTGGTATAACGATTCACTCAGAGCACAGAAACGTGGGTTACGTAAACTGGAAAGAACATGGCGCAAAAACTACAGTCCTGATTCTCGGAGCAACTACATACGGGCTCTCGCTAGTTATAAGCAAGCGATTATAGCCAGGAAGTCCGAGTTCTATGAGGAGAGGATTTCTACGGCTACGAACCCACAGAAAGAAGTCTTCCGAGTCCTTACGGAGCTCAGGAAGAACAAGGAACAGTCTCCGGACTTTAGTCAGGAGGATTGCCGGAAATTCCAGGACTTCTTTACCAACAAAATCATCGATTTGGTCACTGAAATTACGGCAACCTCGCAAATTGACTGTCCACCGGTGGATATTCCAGCTAGAATGCCAGTCACAATTTTGCTCTCTAATCTACCCTTGATTACAAAGGATAGTTTAGTTTCTCTCATGGGACGGGTCAAGTCTGGCTCAAGGTTGGATCCATGCCCACCTGAAGTGTTTAAACTCGCACTCCCGGGCATAGAGGAAGATGTGCTGAGCCTCCTGAACCTCTCTCTACAGACTGGTCAAGTGCCCTCCTCCTTTAAGGAAGCTCGTCTGATTCCCTTGCTAAAAAAACCGGGGGCAGACGCAAAATGTCTGAAAAACTTCAGACCAATTTCCCAGCTACCATTCCTGGCGAAGGTTCTGGAGCAGCATGTCCTTACCACTCTTTCAGAACATCTGGAAAGCAACACGCTGTTAGAGCCTAATCAAGCAGGCTTCCGTGCGAATCACAGCACGGAGCTGGTTATGCTGTCAATCGTAGATGAGCTTAGGAACAGAGCAGACAAGAAAATCCCAGGGGCCCTGGTGCTGCTGGACCTCTCCGCGGCATTTGATACCGTGTGTCATGAACAACTACTGTCGCGGATGAGGGATTTCGGCATTCAGGGCACAGCACTGGCATGGTTCACATCCTTCCTTCAAGGGAGGATGCAGAGAGTGCAATTAGGTGACATACTTTCTACCGCAACCTCGATCACTTGCGGAGTCCCACAAGGGTCTGCTCTGTCACCCCTATTGTTCAACATATATCTACAGCCTTTGATTCGAATGCTCAATCAAATGGACTGCCAGGTATATAACTACGCAGATGACACTCAGATCATCATCCAGTTGGAGGATAGCCAGAATGCTTTTGCCAGACTGCAAAACATTCTGAGAAGTACAGCTAACTGGATGTCCGGCAACTCCCTAAAAATCAACCCGGATAAAACCGAGGTGTTGCCGATTACCATCGCTGGCAACCCTTGGTGTGATCGTTTCTGGCCCGGGGAGTTGGGCATGCCTCCGGAACCGGCGGAGGTGGTTAAGAGCCTGGGCATCCAGGTGGACAGTAAGCTGTCCATGAAAAAGCAAGTCACAGCTGTGGTGGGCAGCTGTGTCGGCCTCCTTCGTCAACTCAGGAAAGTTTCCCCGTTGCTCTTTTTCTCCACTCTAAGGAGTGCGGTCTCTGCAATGATTTTAGCCAGGCTGGACTATGGCAATTCACTGTATATAGGACTTCCACAGGGTCTTCTAAACAGAATGCAGACGGTCATGAATGATGCTGCTAGGCTCATTTTTAAGAAACCGAGGAGTACCCAGGCATCCCCCCTCCTGCGGGAACTCTATTGGTTGCCAGTTAGGCAGAGGCTAATGTTCAAAGGGCTCTGCATTGTCCACAAAGCTCTTCATGGCAGGGCACCCACCTATTTGAAATCTCGCCTGACCCTCTATAAACCAGGGAGGGTGCTTAGATCTGCTGATTCCATCTATCTGGTTCAGCCACGCTGTAGACTGACCACTGTGGGTGGGCGTGCTTTTTCACATACTTTGCCAGCTATGTGGAATAAATTACCGCTGGAACTTCGCAATGAAAAGAAACTAATGCCCTTCCGCAAGAAACTAAAAACTGTGCTTTTCCAGCAAGCGTGGGGTGACCGCCAGTTGTAATCTGATGCATCCTTCTATTGTCTAGCTGATCCTAACAACGCGCTTAGAGACCCCTGGGTTATAGTGCGCTATATAAATCACAATAAATAAATAAATAAATAAATAAATGTATCCTGTAATGCTTTACAAAAGTGTTTTCTGAAGCCTAAGTTCCAGCCCTACAAATCTCCTCCAAAGGTACCCCTCAAAGTCCAGCCCAAGAAGCTGCTATACTCCTTGTGGAATGGCCCAGTGGATCAGCAGGTTTAGGAAGATGAGTGCTGGTATATGCCAAGGCAGTAGTCTGTTTTACCAAGCAACTCAACGTGATCTTGGGTGCCTTCTTCCCATTCCCTGTAACACCAAACGTGATAACTAAAGAATTAGATTTCCTGTAGTCCGCAGATTTGTAAAGGTAAATCAAGATAGCATGTTTAAAAGCAAATGCAACCTACACTTCTCTTCAGTAGAGGCATTTGGAAAGAAAGCGTGAAGAATCAGACCTTGAGAAACAGAACTTTGACATAGTAAGGCAGACATTTCACCCAACTGACAGGCAGATGTGATAGCCACCAAGAATGAGCCCTATAAAAAAGGAATTTATGGTCCTTCCCATCCAAAGGTTTGAAAGGAGGTTTTTGAAAAGCCTTCAAAACCAAAGGAAGGTCCTAGAAGGCAACGTAGATTTCACCGAAGGGCAAGAGAAGGCAAAGCTTAGGAATAACTTAGAAACCAATGGAACTGCCCCATTCGCCAGGTCATGCTTCACATGGAAGGCATTTATTGTACACCATTGTGACTTCAAGGTTGAGAGATAAAAACTTGTATGAAACCCATCCAATTGAAACTGGGGATTTCAAGAGACAGAACAGTCCACTGAAGAGAACCCTTGAGCAGAACACCAAAAATCAAAGACTTTCAAGAGCTTTTTTTATAGGAAGCAAGTAGACATCAACATCAACAACATCAATAATATGAGGTAGGAGACCTTCTTCCTCCAGCCTCATTTTTTCAACCCCCAAACCAAGAGGGAAAGACAACAAATGCCAGAGAGAGAGGAAGGAGCCTTGGAGATCCCCTGGCTATGTGCTTCAGAAGAGGGAACCAACTGCATCTGGGCCAGTAATGAACCACCACAATTATTTGGGCCTTCTCCCACTGAATGTTACACAACAGCCTCAGGATCACCAAAATTAAAGGAAAGCATAGAGAAGCTTCTGTGGCCAATCTACTGTTAGTGCATCCACACCCCAAGCTCCCTCCTTGGGGGCCTGGAGCAAAACTTCTGGACAAGCACAGTGCATTTGTAGGCAAACAGATCCAGAAATGGGAGGCCAAACCTCTGGAGAATGTCTCTGAAGATGGGCCTTGTCAGCTGTAAATCCTGGGAAGGGGAAACCTCCAGCTCAAAGTGTCTGCCACCATGTTATCCAGACCCTTGATGTGAACAGCTGTCAATGAAAGTAGATGAGTTTCTGCTCACAGACCCAGAGTGCAGGCCAACTCGTACAGTGATCGACATTGTGTACTCCCCTGATGATTGATATACTCCACCATATGTGTATTGCCTGATCTTACCAGCACATGGAAAGGGGGATAGCGGAAATGACAAAAAGGAAGGAGAACTGTCATTAATTCTCTCCAATTTGATGACTTCTGTTGTTCTGCCACAGATAATTTAGCTCCAGCTGAGAGTATACCAATAAAGCTCCCCAGCCCACAGTACTGACAGCCGTTGTCACCACCATTGGCATCATCATTCCCATGTGAATGTTGTCCTTGAGATGAAGGTGCACCACCAGGAGTGCCTCCATCTTTGTGAAGACCCTTGGAGAGGATCTGAGGCCAAACAGGAACACCCTGAACTGCCAATGTTTGCCTCAAACACAGAACCAAAGGAATTACTGATGTCCAATGCTCATCAGGATATGTAGACAAGCATCAATCAAATTCAATATGGCTGACCATGTACTTGGTTCTGTCAACAGACTGCTCTTCTGCAGGGTTTCCATTTTGAAGTTGATTTTCTCCACAGATTTGGTAAAAAATGTCTGTGATGTCACTGACCATATTATGAGTTATGTAATATGTGAGGTCAAAAGCAGTGCATTGCGGGAGCTCGAGCAGCACACTAACTAAAACGGCTGAATTTCACTGGGTTTGTATGAGTGACACCTGCCCCTAACTATAATATCCCTGCAACCTTTGGTTTTTTAGGTGACTTTCAAAAGTTTTCTTATTCCATTTCCTAATTTTAAGGTCCCTGTAATCTTTGTTTTTCAGTTAATTTCCATGTTTTTTTAAAGTAGTAGTTACATTTTCAAAGTGGTGGAGAAAGGGAGAGGGGCCTCTGACCAGCTCTCAGGAATCCCTCTGTCTAAATATAAATGTAAATCCAGTATTTGTAAAGCATACAGCTACCCGGAGGCCTCCCGGTGCTCGGGCCATCGGGAAGATTAAGCAAGCTATTGCCCAGAGTCACATGGTGCTGGGCTGACCTGCCTCCGGTGCCGGGGATCGAACTGTGAGCCCCAGCGTCCAGTGTCAGTCACCCTGGCCACAGCGCCACACCTCGTCCCTGTGTAGG
Source organism: Lissotriton vulgaris (assembly GCF_964263255.1). Lineage (NCBI taxonomy): Eukaryota > Metazoa > Chordata > Amphibia > Caudata > Salamandridae > Lissotriton > Lissotriton vulgaris. The sequence goes on from NC_141696.1 coordinate 30,246,395, forward strand.
ACACTTAGGAGGTACCCGGATGGCTTCTTGGCCCCCAGGGTCCTTCTGTAGTAAAGTGGACTTCATCTCCCAACCAGTATTGCGCTACAAGCCTCATTTGCAAAGTGGTGGAGAAAGGGGGTATGGTCAGCGAAGATCTCTCAGAGATACCGCTGTGTGGGACTTACTGGAGGTAACGGGAGAGGCAGTTGGCCACAAGGGGCATCCTTGGTGGCCAACTACCCCTCCTGTTACCTCCAGTAAGTCCCACATAGAAGGATTGCTGAAAGGTTGTGGGCGGTTACTAACACTTTCTCCACCATTCTGGAAATGTGCCTCCTAGTGCACATCTGGTTGAAGCAGGGTTGCTAAGAGGTTTTTGGTGGCCACGCCCTTTTCACTACCACTTTGTAAATGTGCCTCCTGTTGTACTTGGCTCTGATGGTCCATGGGGTCCAACTACCCTTCCTGTTACCTCCTGGCATGCTGTTTCCCCACAAGCTGAGCAACGCTTGCCTCGGTTAAGGCAGTCAGCATTCTAGCTGTCTAAGCGAGCAGAGAGAGGAACTGAGAGGATTGCTGCAGGAAGGTCCTGGACGCATTGTGATAAGTTGGACTAGGGTTGTGGGGGGGTATATTTTAGGGCAGTGGGTTTAGGGCTCAGGGCTGGGGGTAGCGGTGAGAGTAGCTTTTAGGGTATGGGGCTGAGTTTTAGGGCCAGTTTTCAGTGCTCATAGCGGGCTGGTGCAGTTGAGGTAGTGTTTTTGGGCCAGGGACTGAGTTTTAGGGCTACGGTTAGAGGGTCAGGGTAGTTAACAGGGATGTGGTGGGTAGACTACCAAGCAGGAGGGTTGAATTTCAGGCCTCGCAAAGGGAGGGCTCGGCTGGGATCCTTACCACAGATATTACTTTACTAAACATGCCTTTACATTGAAATTCCTTGTAAAGGCATATTGTGGTAAAGACGCTGTTCATCACCACCCCCTTTTGTACCGCTTTTGACCGCCATAAGTGTGGCAGGGTATGCTCAGACGTGAGTCCCTTGCTCACTTTGCCACTGGATTCAAGCAAGCCGGACTGAAGACGGCTGGAAAGCCAGAAACCGGTCCTCGGAAGCTTGTTTCCGGTCCAGGGAAGACATTGCTTTGCAGTTCAGGCTGGACTGTTCCCATGAGGCACAGGATCAGACTGATTTGCATATAGCAATGTCTGAACTGGGGTGGCGGAGTGGGCTAAAGAACGGTGATGGATTAAACCCAGATCTTTTGACTGGGTGTGAGTGTTTGATTGATTCAGATGCTCCGTCCATCACCACCCCTTTTTGTACCGCTTTTGGCCGCCATAAGTGTGGCAGGGTATGCTCAGACGTGAGTCTCTTGCTCACTTTGCCCCTGGATTCAAGCAAGCCGGGCTGAAGACGGCTGGAATGCCAGAAACCGGTCCTCGGAAGCTTGTTTCCGGTCCAGGGAAGACATGGCTTGGCAGTTCGGGCTGGACTGTTCCCATGAGGCACAGGGTCAGACTGATTTGCATATAGCCATGTCTGAACTGGGGTGGCAGAGTGGGCTAAAGAACGGTGATGGATTAAACCCAGATCTTTTGACTGGGTGTGAGTGTTTGATTGATTCAGATGCTCCGTCCATCACCACCCCCTTTTGTACCGCTTTTGGCAGCCATACGTGTGGCAGGGTATGCTCAGACGTGAGTCCCTTGCTCACTTTGCCACTGGTTTCAAGCAAGCCAGGCTGAATACGGCTGGAATGCCAGAAACTGGTCCTCAGAAGCTTGTTTCGGGTCCAGGGAAGACATTGCTTGGCAGTTCGGACTGGACTGTTCCCATGAGGCACAGGGTCAGACTGATTAGCATATAGCCATGTCTGAACTGGGGTGGCAGAGTGGGCTAAAGAACGGTGATGGATTAAACCCAGATCTTTTGACTGGGTCTGAGTGTTTGATTGATTCAGATGCTCCGTCCATCACCACCCCCTTTTGTACCACTTTTGGCAGCCATAAGTGTGGCAGGGTATGCTCAGACGTGAGTCCCTTGCTCACTTTGCCACTGGATTCAAGCAAGCCGGGCTGAAGACGGCTGGAATGCCAGAAACCGGTCCTCGGAAGCTTGTTTCCGGTCTAGGGAAGACATGGCTTGGAAGTTCGGGCTGGACTGTTCCCATGAGGCACAGGGTCAGACTGATTTGTATATAGCCATGTCTGAACTGGGGTGGCAGAGTGGGCTAAAGAACGGTGATGGATTAAACCCAGATCTTTTAACTGGGTCTGAGTGTTTGATTGATTCAGATGCTCCGTCCATCACCACCCCCTTTTGTTCCACTTTTGGCCGCCATAAGTGTGGCAGGGTATGCTCAGACGTGTGTCCCTTGCTCACTTTGCCACTGGATTCAAGCAAGCCGGGCTAAAGACGGCTGGAATGCCAGAAACTGGTCCTCGGAAGCTTGTTTCCGGTCCAGGGAAGACATGGCTTGGCAGTTCGGGCTGGACTGTTCCCATGAGGCACAGGGTCAGACTGATTTGCATATAGCCATGTCTGAACTGGGGTGGCAGAGTGGGCTAAAGAACGGTGATGGATTAAACCCAGATCTTTTGACTGGGTGTGAGTGTTTGATTGATTCAGATGCTCCGTCCATCACCACCGCCTTTTGTGCCACTTTTGGCCGCCATAGGTGTGGCAGGGTATGCTCAGACGTGAGTCCCTTGCTCACTTTGCCATTTTCAATTCAAGCAAGCCGGGCAGAAGACGGCTGGAATGCCAGAAACCGGTCCTCGGAAGCTTGTTTCCGGTCCAGGGAAGACATGGCTTGGCAGTTCGGGCTGGGCTGTTCCCATGAGGCACAGGGTCAGACTGATTTGCATATAGCCATGTCTGAACTGGGGTGGCAGAGTGGGCTAAAGAACGGTGATGGATTAAACCCAGATCTTTTGACTGGGTGTGAGTGTTTGATTGATTCAGATGCTCCGTCCATCACCACCCCCTTTTGTACCACTTTTGGCCGCCATAAGTGCGGCAGGGTATGCTCAGACATGATTCCCTTGCTCACTTTGCCACTGGATTCAAGCAAGCCGGGCTGAGACGTCTGGAATGCCAGAAACCGGTCCTCGGAAGCTTGTTTCCGGTCCAGGGAAGACATGGCTTGGCAGTTCGGGCTGGACTGTTCCCATGAGGCACAGGGTCAGACTGATTTGCATATAGCCATGTCTGAACTGGGGTGGCAGAGTGGGCTAAAGAACGGTGATGGATTAAACCCAGATCTTTTGATTGGGTGTGAGTGTTTAATTGATTCAGATGCTCCGTCCATCACCACCCCCTTTTGTACCACTTTTGGATTGAAATGTGACATTTCTGTAGCATTCTCAATGGCTTATTTGATTTTCTTAAAAAGTATTTCACAATTAAATGACACATTCTTTTTTGTCAAGCCTCTCAAGAGAGCACCTAGAGTGGCCAAGTCTTTCATGTATCTTGAACAATAGCTGGCTATGCCAAGAAATGAATGTACCATAACAACATTTGGGGGGGGGGGCAGCATTTTACTACTCGTATTGTTGCGGGATCTGGTATCATACCCCCATAGGTAAAAATTTGGCCACAGAATTTTATCATTTTCTTATGGAACTCACATTTGTCAAACCTGTTCCAGCAAGCAAACAACGCACTTGTGAGATAGCTTTGTCGTGCTTTTTTTGTGCAGCTCCAAAAACAAATATATAATCACTATAAATTAACATATTCATGACAGGCTGTATGATACACTGATAACACACCAAAACTCAATCTTTTGTATCAAGACAGACTAACATGTCTTCGAGTTCCAAGGTGAGAGAAGATGTTTGCACCAATTAATTGTGGTATCATTTCAGCAATATATGGACCCGGATCTTGTTCTAGTTCAATTGCCTTGTTCGCCTGATGCAAATCAACACATATTCGTACAGATCCTTAACTGTCCTTTTTAGGCACTACCACTATGGGAGAAACCCATGGTATTGCACAAGTGGAATGCTCAAAGATATCATGCTTACTAACAATTCAAGTTCTTTTTCAACAGCTTCTTGAAAATGAAAAGCAAATTGTCTATTTCTTTGAGCAACAGGACGGAAGTACTCATTAAAATGACATTTTACTTGACGTTGTGCCTTGAAGCACATGGACGGGTGCTTGCACCTTCGTTTTCTTGTGTTTCATTATCACCATAAATGAATCCTGAATTTTTAAGGACAACGATGGAGCACATGTGTACACTTTGGTATTAGATGGTGTAAGTTGCATTAATGGAGATATTTAATTTAACTTCTCTTAAGGCATAATGTTTATCGATGCACCTCTCCCAATGATGAAAGTTATTAAAGAACCGTAAATTTTCAGTGTAATCTTTGGACAATGTTTTAATGACTTTATTGCTTAGTTGGGATTTTGATTTTTCTTGGACTGACATTTACCTTAACAAGCAGCCAAACAAGCATACACACGCTCCTCTGAAGCGAACACTCACATAGCACCATCATTTTCTTCACTTTTACTTTTTAATGATGCAGAAGAACTGTTTGATGATGATTTAGATCACAGTTGACTTTCTTAACTGAAACAGATGCAGGATGATGAAATATGCTTGCTGGAAGCCAATTGTTAAGGGTAGCTGTTCAATCCGAGCGCTCTATGCACTTTGATCAAGCACACAGCACTTTATTTGAAATGCTTTTATAGATGTTATCACAGGATACCCAGACTTTTACTAAATAAAATGTAAATATGATTTTAGGTTTAGAATCTGTTTTATATTGCATTACATTATATTGTATTATTGTTGTATTTGGTCCTTTTATGGCTGAATGTTCAGCTGAATAAAGTTGATCTGATTTTGATTCTGACTTCGGTCAGTGTTGATTTGTCTAAACTTATTCTGGAATGTTCTGGTGACCATCTTGTCTTCACGTCACGATGCACCTACTTTTTCCTTCACTTTACAGACAGTCACAAAATGGTTCCATATTCCATACCCTTTTCATGTATTTCCTTTGGCGGGACATTTACCTTTGTGCGGATATGGAAGTCCATGTCTTCAACAAAACTCCATTTTACATATAGACATCGAAGTGTCCTTTAGTCTTGTTTCAGCTTAATTTTTACATTATGATGGAGTCATTCTGGGCACCTTTGGCCTCCTTGTCAGTAGCTTGTCTGTCAGAACACTCTTTATATCTGGTGGCCATCAACACTCATTCCAGATTAAGAGTTTTTCTCAGTATGCGTCTTCTGAATTAATCTGTAAAGTATCCGTCAATAACTCTCAAATTCAAAGCTTCTTCATCATTACATCCATTTAACTTACAATGTTTGGTTAGTGTGTCAAATCTTTCCATGAATTTATCAGTGGTCTCACCAACTTTCTGGCATTCTTGGTTGAAGATGTATTGCTCGTAATCAACCTATGGGACTGGATTAAACTTGAGATTCAGTACTTCTTTAATCTGACAATATGTGACTTCTTCGTCAGCTCGCAGCATTTTCTTTATGAAGTCAAAGGGTGCTTCATGTCGGGCTGTTTCACAACAAATAGTCTTTCCATTCCTGAATGTACACAATTCATTACCTTTTATTTAAAAAATGTTTTTTTTCTTTTCCATATAGTCAACATTTTCTCATAATTTTATGCCAATATGTATTTTTTTTGTTCAAAACAACAAATAGTTTAGACATGTACAGTTAAAGACAATTGTCAATTTCATGTTTCACATAAACCAACAACATATTATTTACAAAATAAATACACAGAAAGACATAGAAAATCACTATATAAAGGGGGAGGATAACTACTTGCTCACCTGCTCACTTGCCACACGGAGCTTCCAGAGACCGCCGGACACCATCTCGCACCTGGGGCCCTGACGCTGTGGTCTCGCCGCTCCACACCATCGCAGCGGCTGGAGACTACAGCTCCCAGAGGGCAGTGCGACGACTTCCTGTGCTCCACTTCCTGACGCTGCGCGCCCGGAGGCGCTACTTAATCAGGGAGTCCACTCCGCGTCGCGGACGCGCACGGACGGCGCCGGGCGAAGCCCGGGCAAAGGGCGGGCCCTCTGAGGCCCTCAGAGGTCAACAGTGGTCGGGCGGGCCACCCCACCAACATTTCCCCCGAAAGGTCAGCTTCCTAACTGGTTCATGCAATGGCTGATTGTACTGTTATTAGTAATACTGCTGACGTTCTTACTCAGGACACAGAGTCCCCTGTATCATTGATATCGTCTTTTGAGTCATTGATAGATACCGCGTTCAATGAGATTGTCGAAACCGAAAGGAGATTCTCTATGGGTTCAATGAGTATTAACCAACTACATGTCATGAGTGGTTTAAATGGCAATACCCATATAAATCCAGAAGTTATTGTGGTCAAATCTTCACATCCTGCTGTTGATGTGCCAATTGTCCTGGATGATGAAAATACTGTCACATATATAGCCCCAGATGTAGTTCTTGACCCTGCCTCGGTATCAACATCCACAGAGGCTACTACTAAGGTGTCTGAGAATGCAGTAGCCAAGAGAAAGAGGGGCCCTGACAAATTAACCCACAGCAAAAGGAAGCAGCCACTAAGGAGTGTAAATCAACCAACTCCACAAAGTATGTGGAATAGGGGGAAGAAACAGAAGTTGATTCAACACATTGCATCTACGCAGGAACAACCTCATCTGGGTGACGTTGTTGTCATAAATAACGATGATTCAAACTCTATATCTATTTCCACCCAGACTGAACTCCCCAATGTAAACAACATAAACAGTCACCACTCCAAATCAGAGGGGAACCTCATTGAGACTATCACAGATACTATTTTTAAAAATCTTGAAGGTCAAATGATCAAACAATTTAATAATATTTTTAAAAGACTCAACAGACTGGAAAACCTAATTAAAAACGATGATGCCAAGAGAAAAGGCACAGCGAGCTTGGACAAAATAAGAGTAGAACGTCTGCTAAAAGATCTGGAATCCACCACCTGTGTCCTTACTAGTAGTGACCATGGCACTAACAGGGTCGTGGAACAATAGGCTGTCACTAATCTACCACCGTCTGTTACACCTGCGGCGACTAAAAGTAAAAGTACAAGAGGCAGTAACCCGCCTGACTCCCTAACCAAAACCCCCTTGCCATCAAGTAACGTTACATGTTCTCCTGACCCCTCGACCAAATCTTCTGCTTCTGTTATCGCCGTAAATGGAACATTAACGAATAATAATAAGAGTAATTCAGCGATACAGACCACTACAGCACAGAAGGTCCCCACTAATTCCAGCCAGCGCTACAATAAGATCCCACATGAAGACACCAGGCCTGTTAAACATCAAGGCCCTGCCTTACATCTTCCACCTGAGGCTTGTCCTTATGTTTTAGTTCTGGCTGGTATCCCACCCCTCAGGGAAGGCCAAGGAGAATCGTGGGTTCAATTGCACAATAAGTGCATAGATTGGTTAACAAAGCACAAGGGGGTGGGATATGACATTTCTAAAGAGATCATATCCACACTGCGAGTAACTTGGGTTGGTCCTCTCTTCAAAAACATCAATGGGGACTGCATTGTAATTAACTTTAGAAACCCGGGCACTGCAAAATTCTTGCTGAATAACAACTTTGCTCGACACAGTCCATCTACTGTGGTGACCCCCTTACCATTAAATTACTTTTAGCGTCCCCCCCACAAAATGATGCAGCCCCCACCTGTTTTTCCGTTATATAACAGGTTTGGAATACTTCATGATCTGGAAACATTGGACTGACTGCCTTCCACTAGCACCGAATTGTCGTCTGTGTGTTCTGCTATAGACCAGTCAGTGGAAATACCTCCTGAGGCACCTCCGTTAACACCTAAGACCTCTCCACCTAGCACATTATGTGAACAACAGGGGCATACTACAGCTAAACCTGTTTCAGGATCTGACCGGGGCCCTTGTCTGAGGAGAGATAATAACTTAAAAATTCTTAGCTGGAACATTGCTGGTCTGAAGACTAAGATGGAAATTACCTCTTGGAAGGACTGGGCTAACCGTCATGACATATTAATGTTCCAAGAAACCTGGTGTATTGAGGACTTGTTATATGAGGGGTATAGCTGCCACAACAGGACTGTTTCAGCCCCCCTGTTTGGTCATCCAAGTGGTGGATTATCTATCTGGATAAAAATTACTGCAGAAGTCAAAGTTGACACACTACTTACTAATTGTCCTATCTTCATGGCATTATCATATACCCAGAGGAAAAGACTATGCCTGATCAACTTTTATAACAATGACTTTTTGTCCCAACCCAATCTAAATTTTATTCTTTTATTTGATTTTATTGATGAAATTATGGATGGACAGAAATATGGGAAATTTGCCGGTATCTGTCTAGGAGGGGACTTTAATGCTCACATATACCCAAGAAATCCCCCATGCAAAAGAGGCACAGAACTGTCAAATTTTCTCGCAACTAGAGACCTTGTTAACTGCATGGAATATGTAGGTATGGAAAACAGCGCCGCCCCATTCTCCACTTTCATTGGCCATGGGGGCGGCACCACAATTGATTATGTTTTCGTTTCACCTCCTGTCGCTAACGTTCTAATAAAGGCTGAAGTGGTATGTAAAATTTATAGTGACCATTACCCGATTGTTATTCACCTATCACTCTCGAGGGGTAAGTGTTCCAGAAATGAAATAGGTGCAAGGGACTTGAAGGTCTCAACTGATAAATTGAGGGTAATTCTGAAGAGCGCAGATAACAAGGGAATCCTAGCCGGAATTTTTAAAAAAATACCCAGTCTTGATCGAAAATTGTCTCACTATTGATGACCATGGGGTTAACACAATTAAATCATTCTCTGAACTCTGTTCTGTAATAAAAGGTGAGATTTCCAGACCAGCTTCTAGCAAAGCTGAGGAAACACCTAGATGGTTTGATGCCCTATGTTCTAAAGCAAATAGGAAGCTGAGAGCCGCCCTAAAAGCTGAACCTAGGGATATACCACGAATAAGGCTGCTCAGAGCAGAGTACAAACGTACCCTACGTACCAGATCAAATGAACTGCTTAAAACCCACTGGGATTCCCTGGCACGCTCAGCCGACCTGAAAGATACCACTGGGTTCTGGAAGGAGGTAAAGGAGATAAGATCTATAGGTTCTAATTTAACCGAAATTAATTGTAACATCACCGGTCCCACCTGGGTTGAACACTTTGCAAAAATCGATGCTACACCAGACAACCCTCCTTTGACCCCACTCCCCTTAAACCCACTTAATATTTCTGTATCTGAGGTAGTGGATGCCATATTAGAAAGTGCTGGGCACAAAGCGCCCGGCCCTGATGGGCTCTCAATTGACCAGTTAAAGTGTGAGCCCGATTTTTGGGCTCCATTGCTTTGCAATGTTTTTAATAATTTAACAAACTGGCAAATTCCAGAAACATGGTCCTGTAGCATAATTGTTCCCATTTTTAAGAAGGGTGATAGGCTGGACCCTGGGTGTTACCGCCCCATTTCTTTAATCGATAACACCTTGAAAGTTTTGGGGCGGATTATATTCAAAAGGATTAGAACTTGGACGGATGAGAATAATATCTTACACCCTAGCCAGCTTGGTTTCCGCAGTAGCGTTGGAACGGTGGAACAATGCTTAAACCTGAACCTGATCATGGCAAAATATAACATTGCTAAGAAATCTCCTTTATATTTTGGTTTTATGGACTTGAGCTCGGCTTTTGATTTTGTTAACCGTTCCCGCCTATGGTCCACCCTTCTCGAGTATGGTTTAGATGATCATTTGGTACACTTCTTAGCCTTTTTACATCGTGATTTAAAAGCATGTGTGCGTGTAAATCAAACTGGTGAAGTTTCTGACGATATCAGCATCGGTAGGGGGGTCAGACAAGGGTGTGTGATGGCCCCCCTCCTGTTTATTCTGTACATCAATAATTTAAGTGGCTCTCTGAGTACTCTAACTAGAGATGTACCCCACGTAAATGGAGTTCCCATACCCACCCTTCTTTACGCAGATGATGCGGTCCTGATGGGCCGCACTCCAAAGGCACTCCGCACTTTAATCTCAGGATTCGTCCTTTTTATGGCCGATTTAGGCCTGACAACTAATTTAAAAAAATCCCTAATCATGAGTTGTGGCCCTAAAAACTACAAAATTTCCGAGATCAAATCAGGGTCAAATGTCTTGTAAAGCACTAGCACTTTCCCCTATTTAGGGTTGCTATTTATAAACACCGGTTCGTGGCATGCACACGTATCTTATGCTAGGAATAAGTTGGGTAAAGCTATAAATTGTGTCACTTCTTTGAGACAACCCAACCACGCTGATGTAATCACACCACTAGTTAAGATCTATCAAACCCAATGTATGCCAACCGGCACTTATGGCGCCGAGGTCTGGGGTTATACAAACTGCTCCCATATCCAAATGGAAGAAAACAGGTTTTGCCGGAAGGTGCTGGGTGGGGTTATTTGTTCCCCCAACTATGTATGCCACAATGAATTAAATATTCCATACATAGAAGACTTTGTAAGATCCAGACCAGCACTCTTCTGGATAAAGATATGGAATAACCCGGCTGCCATTTTGACCCGTGAAATTATTTTGGATTGTCTAAAATGTGATAGGGAACACCATATACCATGGTTGAAAGCGGTAAAAGATTGCCTTGTAAGCGTAGGGCTGGGTTCTCTGTTCACAACACCAAGTCTAATAAATCGCTCCCATAAGACCATTATTCTTAGGGCATTGTATGATTTGTACAGAGAAGAGTGGGAAAGAAAGAACTTGACTAAATGCACTGTTGTAAAATATTTGGCTTACTCTGAACCCCACATTAAAAATCCTGGCCCACCGTACAGGTATTTACGTCTGCATCTTGGCAGATGGGTTAGGGGTTTTACTGTTTCGCTTCCGAGATGGAAGTATAGTAAATTTACTAAACTTCCCATTGGGTTACAATAAACACCTTGAAACTTTAAATTGTCCATGTAACCCTAACATGAAACAGAGCCTTATGCATTTCTTGTTCTTTTGTGGCTTTTACAAAAAGCTTTCCGGTCATTATTTAATGCCTTATTGTAGAAAACATGATTTGACTAATTTTAAATTAGCTTTGAGGTCTTTTCTATTACTGGGATCAGATGAAGTTATATTCAGGGTGAGCTGCTTCCTTAAAGCTGCCGTCAGATCACGAGCCACTCTCTATACTGAGGTATAATCATTGCACACTGCACTTTTTCTTATGCACTTTAGAGAATCTTTTACTTGTATGTTCTCCTTCTTTGCAAAAGCTTTTTTATGCGGATATAATTACGATGTCGCTTTTATCCATCCTTTTTTAAACTATGGTTGTTAAAATTGTGTGTTTTTAAACTGTGTTTTTTAAATTGTGTATAAAGCCATTTTTAGATTACGAAGGGACAATTTGCGTGTAGATGTGAAATTGAAGATGAAATTTGATTATGCTTGATTGTTCTCTGATTTATTTTCCAGATGTCATTATTGTACTGAAATGTTTTTATCGTATTTTGCCTGTACTTTTATGGATGTTTTTATTCCGAATAAAGATCTTTTGACTTGACACTATATAAAGGCATGCATGTAACCCCGAAAAAAAAAAAAACATCAAACAATCACTTCCACCAATCAGGACTCTCTTGCACAGGCAACACACACACACAGACAGTCAACTATCCTAGTGAAACGTCTGCTTTTTTGTATGTCAAACACTGATGGTACTACTGTGGATTGACTCAATTTTCCACTCTTGTGCTGTCTTTAGGAGGTTTCCCACATACGGTCATCGCACGTTTCGGTGGATGTGCATTACCCCCACCTTCATCGGGACCACTGTTAGTAGTTCGCTTTTCAAATGTGTGGACAGGGGTTTGCCATGAACTACTAAAAAAGATTTGATGGTGCATTTACCGAAGGAACTTCCCGGGTAAACTAAGTAAAAAATTAGTTCAATATTAATGAATGGCATCCTTTGGTGCAAAATACCTTACAGGTGCTTTCATCTGTAACCCAAAAGGTGATCACCATGCTGTGCATTTTTATCTGTGTTTACCATGTAGTACCTTTAAGGGTGCTAAAAAGTACTGTTCCAAGCCGATCGCAGGTAATAGTGATGACACTTTGGTTAAATGTGATGCGTTGCAAGACAGATGGTTCTTTATTACTCTGATGTGGAATCAGCTTTATGATATACCCTTATCCAGCTCTGTAAGCCAACAATAATGGAATAACCTCTCTGAATGTCAATGTAGTTTACATTACCAAGCAAATGTGGCTGTTCTTCTAATTTTTCTTAAGGTCTTACCTTCATGCTGTGCAGAAATTCTGCTGCATCTAATCAAAGGAAACATCCAAGGCCAGTCTTAAGAGCTTGGTCTTGCCACACTGTGATGATTTTTTGATGCTGTTGGGGGACATAGTAAGATATGTAATATTATTGTTGTCCCTGGGCCTCTATTACATATACATGCAGTTAGTTGTCATCGCTTATATGCCTCTTAAGTTCGTGGTTTGTGTGGAACCTCTCTCATAGGTTTATTTGTGGCACCCAAGAATTAATAATGCATCACCCTAGCTATACTTGTAAGCATAGCTAAAACAGATAAAGATTGATGGTCTCTACCTGGAGTTAATTGGGATCTGATATTCTCTATTGGTAAAACTTGGGCACCCCAAGAGGAAATCCTACTAAGGTGTGCAGTGGCACCATCCACAGTGGGACTTCCTCAACAAAATTGATGTAGCGACTCCTGCAATATATGTAGTCCCTAAAACACACAATATTCTCCCCAGAGATTTCTCCCTCTCTCCCCCTTCTAAGAAGCAAAATGTGCACTTGTACAAACAGGCCAGACCTAACAACTTAAACACTGCACCATTTATTGTTGCACCAACACCTAAAATCTCAATTCCAATATCTAAATTCTGATTGTGGAGGTTTAATTAGTAGCAAAACAGTATTTAATATTAGGCATTACACAAACATACTTGTGAGAAAAAAACAAACCTTTGTTACATCATTGCTGAAAGTCCTACTCCGCATTTACTCCTTTTCTTGTATGACTTTCTCTGTTCCTCATCATGCAAGGTACTCATTATGTGACGTGTTTCAGTAGCACCGGTGTCTTTGTCCTTCAGATCCCACGCTCTGTCTGCAGTGAGGAGTGCCTTCCTGGGTACAGAAGAGCTGGCATTGAAGGACAACCTGCTTGCTGCTTTCACTGTGTCCCCTGTGCACAGGGGGAAATCTCTGTCCCTGGTGAGTTGTGAAGCCTGTAATTCTTTCAATAACATTATTCAAACTTATATGAATGCCCTTGATATGACACATTCCTTGAGAAAATGAAAAATGAATTGGGAACAGACACATCTATGCAAGCAATGTTCCATGCTGGTTACATGTGAAAGACACTGGTGCTTAAAAAAGCAATAGGATGGTTGCAAAGGTAGGGTAAGGGCTTTTCTTCACTCAGAGAAAGTTAATTTGGTAGGACACGTCCTCTGTTGATGCATTCACTACCAAAAAGGCAGGGGTCAATGTTGAATATGGAGGATTTGTTGCTAGAAGTGAAGCAAGGGGAAAACACATTAAGTTGAAATATGAGCAACAAGACCTTGATTTGTGTTTGAAGGCAGACACCATTGATAAGGATGAGAAGGGATTTTGCCAGATTCAGAGAACTGAGAAGACTTTGGGCAGCATTTCCTGCACCCCCAAAATGACATTTTTTACACTAATGATAAAGGAATGAATCCAGAAACAATTGTTTGGAGTTACACAGCATAGGCTGCACCAACAAGAGTGAAAAACTAAAGACTACCACTGAAGTAAGTGTTATTATGCACTGCATTTACCAGGATGCATTGGGGGCAAATTGAGTGCTGGGATGTGAGGCAGTGTACTACTAACCTATTTATGTTTGAAAAAGCTCCCTTGAGCTACTGAGCTGATGTTGATGTACCTGCACCCAGTGACTGGAACAGAGACAGTAGAAGACTTTGGCAGACTTTACAGCAACCCCAAAATGGCTTGTTGCTCTATGCTGATGAAGGAAGGAGTCCAGAAACATGTGTCTAAAGATATACAGGACAGCCTGTGCCAACAAGGGTAAACAATTAAAGACTACTACTGAAGTAAGTGTTATTATGCAATGCATTTCCCATTATGCATTGGGAACATTGAGTGCTGGGGTGTGAGGCAGTGTGCTCCCACCGACCTGCTGCTCAGCTAATGGTTTACAGAAATTGCTGGATTTCTGTGTTTTCAGACCATCTTGATTTTTTTCTTGAGGATTGATCCAAATTGTGCGACTTTCAAGCCTGTTAAAATTAAAGATAAACCAATTAGCAAGACACACATCTTTACTTACTAGAAGCCCCTTTCAATAGATCTGGTAGTTGGCACCACCTATTGGCTATTCAGAGACAGCAATATTCTAGGCCTGTGGATGCTGTGTGCAATCTTTCTTCCAAACTAGGCTCCACGCTTCTTAAGGTCATGCTTGATATTTACCCCAGGAGATGTCTTTCCATTGCAAGGAATCTAGTGAGGATCTGGGGTTATGTTGACAAGGCAAATTTGCAAAGGTAGGGGAACGGGTATTGTAGGTACCTGCTCTCCTCATCTCCTAGCTCATCTATTTTTATTAGTCATGAAGAGCTTGGGCTGCTGCATACTGAAGATTTAATCAAAGTCTGCCCATTAGTGCTTTGGACCTTAATCTGGGACAAACGTGGGACTCTGTATAGATTACTAATTTCAAAATGTTCCTCTCTAGTTGGTGCCCTAAAGGTCCTGTGGTCCTAATGTATTAAATTAGTAACTGCTGAACTTGGTCCTGGCCTTTTTTTTAATCCTGGCACTGTCATAAAAAAAGCTAAGTATTGGGTTAAATCTTCGTTCCTTGTCCTTCAATGGGGACATAGGGAGGAACCTGGACTTCTGAAACAACGGCGAGGTTGAATGTTCTTTTAAAAACTTTTCCTAACATTGAACCCTGTTTCTATAGGGTGAAGTACACCTATCCTATGTACATACTGGCACATCTTAGGCTGGGCTGTGGGCACCTTTTTTTAAATAATGTTTCCTTTGGGCTGAGATGTTTTCCACCCTGTGCATGTGATGCTGTTACTGTCCAGTATACAATGGAGATGGGTTGGGTTTATAAATGTTGTCTTTATATTCGTATACACTCTTTGAAAATTGCTTCTTAAATCTCAGCATTTACTCATTTGACCAGCCTTTGTTCATCTTCATATGTCAGCAAATGAAGTAATCTGTTCAGCCTTCTCAATGATCTTTGTGGTGCTATTAGATTAAGAAAGAAAATATCTGTATAATGATTGTGTATTATCTGTACTTTTTTGCTGTTTTACATGTGTATGCAACTTGTGCTTTTATATCTTTTATTGGTATGGTTTTAATTAACTGAATGAAGATAATTAAAAGGAAAGAGATGAAGTTACAGTGATCGATTTGTAATAGAATGAGTGTCTGTGCCCAAAGCTCTGCTCAGAAGTCAGTGCCCTCTGTTATTACATGTTGGCAAGTGGAATACCAAGGCTGCCTAACCATGAACCCACCTCATGACTCTTTAATCCACTGCCAGACACTCTATGCCTCTTTAACTTACTCTTGCAGGTTTCTGTTGTCTTCCCCTTTCCTCATTCTTTCCCCTTTGTATGTTTTCTCCCTCTTGCTCTCAGGTAATGTCTGCTCAAGAAAAATAAAAAACTTAAAATAGTAACATAAAAAACAAGCCGACTCACCCGACTGTACTCATCTATATGATATCAAGTTGATTTCTTAGTGCCAGTCGGGGAAGAGGGTGTTTGACTTGTTCAAACGCTCCGTCCATCATCTCATTTAGTATCGCTTTGTTCGCCCTAAGTTGGCAGGGTATGCCCAGAAGTGGGTCCCTGGCTCAGTTTGCCACTGGATTCAAGCTATGTACAGTTTCCAATCAGCCGGCACTTTGATCAAATCAAGATAACTTTCTCGCCGGCTGATGAATTTTATATCTATTAAAAACATCAGTTAAACAGCCATGACAAATTTTCAAAAAGTTCTTCTGTTCTACCCATGCCCAACACTGAGATTTAAGTTGATCCCTGGAAAATGTAGGGGGAAGACCTTCTTGCTCCTTAGACACACCTATGGCTGCCCGGATGGTATCAATACCATCCAATGTTATGATACTTACCAAAGCAGAACTTCTGTATGAGCGGTGGTATAATGGGCCACATCTGAGGTTGTAACTAATCCATGCCAAAAGAGCAATGGGAGTAGGCTCAATTGGTCGTTTATAGACTTGATACCCAAGTCAAGTTTCAAGGGAAGAATGGGGGTGCTTTGCGGATGGATACTAAGCTCCTAAGGATCTTGTTTTTCACTGTTAAAAGGGTATTAATATTGGTAAAGCCCCACAGTTCTGCCCCTTAGAGCACGGTACTCACTACCTTGCAACTATACAACTTGAGTACAGGGGCAATAGGCTAGGTGTATGAGAGACAATGCTCCCGCCGCAAAGCCCCAGTTAGCTGGGAAAATTTCAGGGACGCCTTCCCTGGGTGTTTCTTCCCGGCCATTCCTTCAGACAACTGGATTCCCAAGTAATCAAATAAACCAACTTGCTCAAGTGGAACATTATGTAATGTATGTGTCTTGTAAAGCGCACTGCTACCCTGAGGTGTCGTGGCCTTTGTAGACCGCTGGGGAACCCGTCCTGGCTATCCCTGTGAGATGGTCCCTACTGGGTATCTCCAAGGTGAAACCAGGCATTACCAGCGAATGTGGGGGGCCGTTGTGGAGATGAGGCAAGCTAATGCCCAGAGTTGCCGAGTGTGATCCCTGGTTAGAGAGGCACCGAGTCGAGAATTATCAAGTCCGCTGACCCTGGCCAACGACCCTGCCGCGTCGGGAATTGAACCCTGGTCCCGGGCCGTTCTCTGCTTCCGGGTCTGCCGCCTCTAACCAGTGAGCCACACCACTCCATTATCTAGGACCAATTTACCTTCAAAGGATTTGTGGGGGTTTAGCATCATCAATTTAGTTTTAGTAGTGTTGATGACCAAACCCCTCTCATCATAAAACGCCTTAAAATGATTTAAAAGTTTTTGCAGGCCCATGGGGGTTTTGGACACCAAAAGGGTGTTGTCTGCGAACAATAAGGTGGCTATTTTGTGATTTGCCAACGAGGGAGCATCGGCCGAGATGGCTTTTAACATGTCCACACATGAAATCCTCTGATCCCTATATGCTGTGTGTCTGAATTCTCCATCTCCACCTCCAAAGTGAATTCAATAATTTCTGTCCGACAGATCCCAAGTAATTCAGAAGGACCTTTCACCTCAGAAGTTTGGCTCGTTTCTTGAGGAGTTCTTAAAGGGTCATCATTATTTCTTCAATGTTATTTTCTTTTACTGGCCTGCCTGCTTTGTGTTATAAGTATTTCATTTACTTTTATGCAGTAGATGTTTATGCATTTTCTTCCAATAGCAAGCAATAGAAATGATACGTGACAGAAACTGGTAATTAGATAATCTGAGTTTCATCAGGTGCTGAGGTTTCTCATGAAAAGGACAGAGAGGACCTTTTTTGAGATACAGATTACATACATTTCTCAGAGTCCGAACACGTCATGTGCGCTTCCTTGCTTACAAGTACCAATGTGAAAAGGAGCTATAATACATCAGAAGCGCAAGCACAGTTCAGGCCAAAGTATAATACGGGCAGAACAACATGGTATTTTCATTAAATGTAAATTAATATGACATGAATCATGAAAGGTGGTAAAACAAGTTTGCAGGTGGCATATTCCAAAAATCAAGCAGTGTAGCAAAATAGTTAAGCAAACCTTGGCAGTGCAGAGTAGAAGTGTGTTGGACCTATCAGCCTCAGGGTGGTCTTCCCCCCACTTTTTGCCTTCACCTACCTATTTTTCAGAGGTTTTTTTTATGCCCGTCGGCCTATCTGCAATTCACCACTGCTAACCGGTGCTTAAGTTCTTGTGCTCACTCACAAAAACATGGTAAAATTGGCTTACACCTGATTGGCACCTTTTATTTACTGTACTTATAAGTCCCTAGTAGAGTGGTATATCATATACGTAGGGCACGCAAGTGCTACTAGTTGGCATGCAGCACTTATTGTGCCACTCACTTAAGTAGCATTGCATCCTGTAGGCAGTTTAAAACTGCCAATTTGAATTGGCAAAACAACCCCATTACCAAACCATAAACTCACCTTTTATTACACATGTCACACCTAACATAGGGCAGAGAACATTTCAATTGAAAGGTTGGACTTGTACTTTTAGGTTTTACATGTCCTGGAAGCGAAAAAATCCACAAATGTGTTTTTCTCAACTGTAAGGCTTACTTCTGCCATAGGATAACATTGGGCTACATTATAACAGTTGATAAGTGGTAACATTTGATTGGGAACAGATGGGAACTCATATTTGATGTCTTAGAACATTTTATTTACACTGTATTTAATGGTAAAGTCTTATTTGAAATTACAATTTTGAAAAAGCCACTAATTTTTTTTTGCCCTATTTGGTGCCTGCAATTAGGCTTTGGCTGTAAATTCTGCTCTGCTCACGGAATTTGCGGAATTTTGGCAATTCCACATTCCAAGGAGAACGCGGAATCGCCGGAAATTCCGCGATCCGCGGTGTAGCGGAAATTATTCCTTGTTTGCTCTTTCAAAATGCATATTTGCACACGCGGTAGCGACTTACCAGGATCCTTGTGTTCGCTGACGAGTTTTCCTATCCGTTCGGTTGTGCCACGAGATTTTGGTAGCTGGCTGCACGATCCCGTGAGAGTGTGCAATCGGGAACACATAATTTGGCCCAACCATTGGACATCCGAGGTCGTGAACAGGAAACAAGCTTTTTCGAGCTGGTGGGTCAAGTGAACCAAGATGGCCACCCCAATTGGTGACCGCATGGGCAAGTTCGCGAGATATTTCCCCCCGCCCACGCAAACAGCATCGCCGAACAGGAAAAATGCATCACGAACGGGCAGAATAAGCAATTGTATGTGCTCGCGGAATTCTGCGTAGCTCGGGGAGATTTTTTACAGTTTCGCTGATCTTTGTGTAACGCGACTATGCAAGTTCCGCCCACCCCAACCTGCAACCTGTTCATTGGTCACATGACTGTGTGAAGTTGGCATTTTGGCTTTGGGTATAGTTGGCAGATGGGCTTTGCAAATTTTCTGTGGGCAGACACAAGATAAAGGGATTAGGTGACCCTGGATTGGTCATTACTAGCAGGATGGCGTAGGGCTGAGTACATCCCCACTTGCAAAAAAATAGATCATGACCTACCTTCACACAATTTACATCACACTAGTCAATTCATCCTTTAGCCAGGCTGGAGCCAAGCCAGCAAGGCAGGCAATTCCAAGCACTTCAAAGAAAATTTTCCAACTTCATAGTAGGCATCAGGTATAACAATAAAACCCTCGGACTCACTCTTCAGTACACTTCTGGACTTGTAAGACTCAGAAGGAGAACTGTTGTGCTACTTTGTTGCATGTGGGACAGCCCGCTGCCCTTCTACTTTGCTTCCCTGCTGCCCTCCTGTCTGATAGCGAATGACTGGGCCTAGATCTTGAACCCAGAGCCACCAGAGTGACTACAAGGGCTAGTTGGCTGTCCTCCTGATGAGCGCTCCAACTATTTTCACTACACCTTAACTCTGCCTGCTGTGAGTACTAACCCCCCAAGTGGTGCCCCTCCAGTCCAGGACTTTTAGAAGGGCTGTTAGAGGTGCCTTTCCAGCCCAACTATAGTCCCCCCCAAATGTGGGGCAATGCAACGCGAAGGTCCACAGCGCTTTGCATCTGCTCATTGGAACCGACGCAGTGCAACACAGTTAAACACAAGAGCTCACATCGTAGTCCTCGCAGTTCCTCATCAGAACTGGTGCAATGCGATACCAGACCTTGCATCGCAGCCGCAAGCCAAAGACATAAGGTACAATACTCAGCTGGCCTAACTTAATCCTTATATCTTGCTAGCACTCCATTGCAGTCAGCCTCAAATTGTAACTTTGCCCTGGTTTGGGGCAACCAGATAACGCCAGTTGGCACTTCGTGCTTTTAAGCACTACTGTTACCTAAACCTTTACAATTGCATATATCCTGTTCTACTGATTGGGTTTTTATTATTTTGGTCTTAAATAATTTATTAAAATGTATAGTATTTATCTGAATTGGTATGGGATTTTTTTTTTGTTGTGTTTTCACGTCATATTTGCATGCAGAATAAATCCATTACACATTGCCTCTAAGTGAAGCCAAATTGCTTTTTTGGCTAGCTCCCACAGGTTAATTTAGTGACCTTATTGTTTTAATAAAATTATTTCTTCCTATGCGTAAGGTTCTTGTTTTGGCTAAGAATATATTTTTGATCTTAACTATATACTTGATCTCCATCAATCTGATTAATTCAGTTAAGCGATCTGTATTATACTCTGGTATATTTATGCATTTGCTATAAATGATATGAAACAAATTTTACGATATTTTCAGCTCAGTTCAGTGCGGAAAAACTTTATTTCGGTCGATGTGACCATAAACGTAAATACAGAATACAATACATTTCATTAAAAAAAAAATAAAAAAGTAAAAAGGGATCCTTCCATCTTACACAAAACCATACACATCATCTTTATACTACATAAAACAGTCTACACATATCTAGATTTGTTGGCCTCATTAAAGTGCATGTACAAAATATGTGCAATTACGAGGAAAGAATTACCAAGAGGGTCAAACAAGAGGTACACTTGCTAATTGTGGCTGTAGGAATAAAATTGGTTTTGGACAATATTAAAAATGCTTCAGTGAAGTCATAGGGTGTTAGGTTCAGAGGGATAATCTCACAAGCCACCCTGTATACACACACAATAAAAACTTAGTAAGATACACTTTGGGTCATAAAAGCTTTAGAATTTAGATAAAAGCTCTATCGGGTGGGGACAATATTACATTATGGGGACTTTAAAATTGAGTTGGACAACTGCACAAGGGGACATTGTGTGTGCTTGCAGCTTTGATATCTGACTTTAGTGCGTCCAACGCTTATACCACATTGAGATTAAAAATCAGGACACGGCGAATACAATGGGAGTGCAAGTATCAGTTTTCAGCACTCTAAGGGCCTCCCCACAGTGCACAAACCCGAGATGCCTGCACAACTGGGTAAGGCAGTGCTGCCTAGCTGGTTTGTGGCTAGGGCAAAACATGAGAATATAAAGCTCTGACTCTTCCTCACAATTGCAGGCAGGTTACCCTTGCACAGCTGTCTTTGACCATTTACATGAAAAGAAACAAAGCGGCAGGGTACCATATCTGAACTGGACATAAAGTGTCCTTGCTAGGGGAGATTGGATATCATCCAGGTAGAGTTCAATGATGTATACTTCTTTCATTAGCAGAAAATTGGTAGTCAAGTGTCATAAGTTTGAGCTCAGTTCGATAGCTGCAATTTTGATCATATGATACATTTTTTACTAGTTCAGTGCGTGAGATTGCAGGGCATGGTTCCTCTGGGTAACCCCAAAGACTGGGCTTTCCCAACACGCAACATTTATCCTTGGAATGTGTAAACCAAGGGATTTTATCTACACCCAGGAATTCCATTAGCTCTTTTATTTCTGACCGATACGGTGCCAATTCCGGAATCACTGACAGTCTACGCCAAAAGGTTAGGGGTCTGAGACCAGTTTCATCCCTTAGGGTCTCCTTTTTAGACAGTAATCTTAAGGAATGCCCTTCTTAAAGACTGCTTTCTGAAATGGACACCAGTACACACATAGGCAGTGTGTGCTAGTTTAGCAGGCTTTCTTCTTTGCCCATTTGGGTGCTGGGAACTAATGAATAGCTGAGGATTATGTACACATCAGATCAGTTGCATGGTGGAAGTGCTGGGATGTCTATCACTTGCACTAACTGTGTGTCACACCCACAACATCTTATTTCTCTCTATAAACAAAGGACCTGCATGTTGGGTGAGGATATAGGTACATATCTGTGAACTGTATAATGTATGTCACAAACCACTGACAACCCTTTGCAAATCAAGCTTTAAATAAAGGTTGCTTTACATCCAGGAAAGTTAAATGCATACCAACTTATTGTAATAGCAATCTAAGTTACATTTCCATGCAAATATTCTACATGAACTTATTCATACTGTTGGTGGTTTTCAAAACAATCTGACACGGAGCCAACCCTCCTGGAGCAATTCTTGTCCTTAATGAAGAATACATTGGTTGGCACAATTTCAATGTTCTAGTTTCTTATGTGAGTAAATATGTACTACTTAGATGTCTTATTGACAGTTCCCCTGCAATTACAATGTGGTCTACTGTATAGACAGAGACTGTCTAGAAACATAACATCATTTCATTATTTCTTTAGGTAGAGATGAATGTGTGAAATGTCCTGACGACAAATGGTCCAACGAAAAACATGATCATTGCATCCTAAAAGTGACTGAATTCCTCTCGTTTGAAGAGCCCCTGGGACTCACACTCACCATATTTGCTGCCGTCTTGACTTTCATCACTTCTTTGGTCCTTGGAGTCTTCATTAAATACAGAGACACTCCCATCGTCAAAGCCAATAACCGTGGTCTCAGTTACCTTCTTCTGACCTCCCTCATGCTCTGCTTTCTCTGTTCGATTATATTTGTCTGTCGTCCTCACAAGCTCACCTGCATGCTCCGACAGACGGTCTTTGGGGTGATATTTTCTGTCAGTGTTGCTTCGGTTTTGGCTAAAACTATCGTAGTTGTCATTGTCTTCAAGGCAACAAATCCCAGTAGCTCTGCAAGGAAGTGGCTAGGATCAAAGACACCAACATGTGTAGTCTCTATCTCTATTTTGATGCAAGTTGTCATTTGTGTTGGTTGGCTGGTGAAATCACCTCCTTTTGCAGGGCTAAACATGGTGTCTTATAAGGAAAAAATTATTGTTGAGTGTAATGAAGGGGGCACCATCTTCTTCTACTGCATGCTGGGATACATGGGCCTCCTGGCCACAGTCAGCTTTATAGTGGCCTTTCTCTCAAGGAACCTGCCTGGAACCTTCAACGAGGCCAAGATGATCACCTTCAGTATGGTGGTGTTTGTCAGTGTGTGGATCTCCTTCCTCCCAGCGTACCTGAGCACACGAGGGAAGTACATGGTGGCCGTAGAGGTGTTTGCCATCTTGTGCTCCAGTGCTGGATTGCTCGGCTGTATATTCTTTCCAAAATGCTATATAATTTTGAGGAGGCCTGAAATAAACAGTAGACGCAGTCTTATTGGTAAAAAAACCCAATTTGTTTCTTTCAATAATGAATAGAACCATAGGTACCCATAAATAGTGTAATGAAATAAATAAATGCATTTGTCCGCACAGAGTTATCTTGTCTGATTATAAATTCAATAAAAGGGAAATGACTAACACCAAACACATAATATTATATGCTGGACCATGACAGGGTTAAACATCCTAAAGAATGAGATCAATATTGTTTCAAGTTCACTTGACTAACACATTCATGGAGACACAGGTGATAAAGGTGGAACATTGTCACAACAAAAGCAAGAGAGCCTGCACTGTTCCGCTTCCGCCAAGAAACCTGAAGGGTGTCTATGTCCATCTTCCTCATCCACAGAACCTGTAGGGTGCTATATCCACCATCTCAGCTACAGAACCTGTAGAGTACTACATCCATTCTCCTCAACCACAGAACCTGTAGAGTGTCTATATTCATCCTCCTGAGCAGAGAGGATCAAGTAAGAAGGCAGGAAGCCTGCACCGACCCTCTCTGTCAAGAAACCTGTAGGGTGCCTATATCCTTCCTCCTCAGACATAGAATGTGTAGAGTGCTTACATCTATCCTCCTCAGCCAAAGAAGCTGTAGGGTGTCCATATCTATCCTCCTCAGCCACAGAACCTGTAGGGTGTCTATATCCATCCTCCTCAGCCAGGGATCACAAGAAGGCAGGCAGCCTGCACTGACCCTCTTCACCAAGAATCCTGTAGTGTGCCTATATCCATCCTCCTCAGCTGCAGAACCTGTAGGGTGTCTAAATCCATCCTTATCAGCCAGAGGATCAGAAGAAGGCATGGAGCTTGCACTGACTCTCTCTGCCAAGAAACCTGTAGGGTGTCTTTATCCATCCTTCTCAGCCAGGGATCACAAGAAGGCAGGCAGCCTGCACTGACCCTCTTCGCCAAGAAACCTGTAGTGTGCCTATATCCATCCTCCTCAGCTGCAGAACCTGTAGGGTGTCTAAATCCATCCTTATCAGCCAGAGGATCAGAAGAAGGCATGGAGCTTGCACTGACTCTCTCTGCCAAGAAACCTGTAGGGTGTCTTCATCCATCCTCCTCAACCACAGAACCTGTAGAGTGCTATATCCATCCTCCTCAGCCACAGAACCTGTAGGGTTTCTATATTCATCATCCTCAGACACAGAACCTGCAGACTGCTAAATCCATCCTCCTCAGGCACAGAACCTGTAGGTTGTCTTTATTCATTCTCCCACGCCAGATGATCAAGTAAGAAGGCAGGGAGCCTGCTCTGTCTAGAAACCTGTAGGGTGCCTATATCAATATTCCTCAGCCGCAGAACCTGTAGGGTGTCTACATCCATCCTCAGCTGTTGACCCTCAGCCAGATGAGCAGCAGAGGGCAGTGAGTTTTCACACCTCTGATAAGGGCATCCTATTTACTGGAGGAAGTTGTCCTTATTGTGGAGCCAAATGAAACTTCCTGCTAGCTCAACATATTCACTTTTAAAGTCACAGTGAAACACTAGCCCAAATAAATCCGTTTCAAATTGACCTGGTACTGTCACTCGGGCTTTAAGTGAGGTGAAAAACGTTTCGAGAGGGTTCAAGAAGGTGCATGGCCTATGTATTTAAGGGAGTGGCTTAAACAAGTAAACTAAATTACTCTGATTGAGATGGCAGGCCACCCGACAGGTATGTTGGTTCCGTTGAGCTTTTTGTGATTGTATCCACATTTATAACATGACACCTGACTACAACCAACCAGGACTAATGGCTTCATCAATGGGTGTTGGCTTTTTAAGATAAATGAGTAACAATAATGATTTTATTGTAAATAATATTGAAATTTGACTGATGCCATGGGGGTAATTATTAATGGAATTGGGATTGTAGAAGAGCGACTGGGGGCTACTAAAAAAGTCTTCTTAAAGCAACTCTACACAGCTCTCTCATTCCAGGCATTTCCAGGAACAATAGGGTTGGTAGTATGGACACACTTGCACTACTAAGCAGGTTGACCACAACCAAAAGAACCGGATCCAACTATCCTTGGGATACTTGGGGTCAGTAATGGCGCAAATAACCCATTGGACATCTCGCACAAGTGCGGCTCACCCTGATCCAACATGTAATACCTTCAACCAGTTAAAAGGAAGAGGATACTGAAAACAACAATCACAATTGGGCTTAAAAAAAATGCACACAGCCGTAATCTGCGCTAATACCCCAGTTTAAGCTGAACTAGTCTCCAGGTGGGAATTTGCTATGGTGCAGACAAAAATAAGGCAAACATACCTTCCTTGATATTGACTGCTGCTCTGGAGGGTCATAAACCGCCTGATTCATCAACGGGCCGTTTTGCGAGCCCCTAATAGCGAATCATAGCGATTCGCTATTACGGACTCGCAAAACGGCATTCATGTAGGAATCGCATAATAAAATGCGATTCCTACTGATTCCTAATTTGCGATTAGCAAATTGCTAATCGCAAATAAGGAATAACTCGCCATTCATTCCTATGGGCCAAAAGGCCCATAGGAATGAATGGGGAGTATTCCTTATTTGCGATTAGCAATTAGCTAATCGCAAATAAGATTGCGATTTGAAGGGTGCCAGGGGTGTCCACAGGACACCCTGT
The DNA here is from genome assembly GCF_964263255.1 of Lissotriton vulgaris. Classification (NCBI taxonomy): domain Eukaryota; kingdom Metazoa; phylum Chordata; class Amphibia; order Caudata; family Salamandridae; genus Lissotriton; species Lissotriton vulgaris. Next base: position 30,272,360 of record NC_141696.1, read on the forward strand.
AGCACCCCTCAAATGAAATGTGACACAGGTGTTGCACACACACATGTCCAAAGGACATGTGTGTGTGTAACATGCAACTCAGAAAAATGCATTTAAATGCATTTTTCTGAGTTTTCGCAATTTACCGCGAGGTTTGACCTCGCGGTAAATTGCGTCCAAAAATAGCGAATTCGCAATTTTATATTGGGTCATGAATATCATTTAAGGAATCTCAAATTGAGATTCCTTAAATGTGATCGCAATTTGAAAAATCGCAATTTTTTGTGATTTCTCATTTTGCGAGTACATGACCCAATGATGAATTTCTAATGCAATTTTTGCGGGCGCAAACGGCCGAATTCTGCGGTCGCACCGTTTGCGCCCGCAAAAATGCTTCATGAATCTGGCTGAAAGTCTTTACAAGGTCCATCTGTGCTAATTTTCTAAATCAAGTACTCACTGTCTTAAAACAGTAATATTAAAGGATATAAGGGTGCAATTAACTGAAATGAATGTTAGAGTCAACGGCAAACCACAACAGGGGGAGTCATGTCCTCATAGTTTGGACAGTCTTGCTTGTGAGCAAGTAACCCCTGGCGGACCTCAGGAGGATCGATGTAGAATTCAATCAGTCAATAACAAGGAGGCTACAACCAAGCCCATTCCGAAGGATGACTTGCCGGCACAAAAGGTTCCCCTGCCGTCATATTCAAACCCAAGGACAGCAACACTGGCAGGTTGTCCACACCGCAGCATGCCCACCCCTATACCCCCTATATCCCTGCCCTCCCTATTATTCATTTTCCTCCAGCGCTCTCCCTGCGGGTCTTCGTACTGAAAAATGTGCCAACACTAACACTTGGCCAACCAGAAACGGAAGTCCAACTAAAAAATATGGTCATCCATTGGCTATATATATCCTTAAGCGACATGAGCAGTAATTTTTCTTCAACCAAAATTATCCCCGTCCCAAGAGTCCAGTGGATAGGCACAACGTCAAAAGTGAGCTTGGTGATAGCATCATAGTTAACTTTATGCATGCTTGGATATCTGGCCTTATCCTTCAAAGACTCTTGTGTAAGACTCTCAATGTGTGAAAGGGGTCTTACTCAGTTACTTTTACAGACCCAGTAGCATGAAACACCCCTATTTGGGGAATCAGTTGTTTTCTAGTCATCAATCTATCATTCATGAGTTTTCAACCTACAATCACCTCGTAGTTCTGGCCAGAGTCGATTGAATGGAAACTAGTGTCCCCAATAAAAACCATGACAGCAGGGCTAGCATGGTAGCCTTATCTACCATCTATGCTTGGTTCAATTTCAATCTTACAACCCAAGATTCCCTGCTGACTATAGTTGACACGCAAACTCACGGTGCCAGTGGGTCCATGCCTACAGCTAGCTTGAAGGCTGAAATTGCAAACCAAGGTTTGGACTCAAAGGTCCTAATTTGGAACATAGCTGGGATTGTAAATGTAAATGTGTTGTATTTGTATAGCGCAAACAGTAACCCGTAAGCATCCCGGCGCTTGTACTCCTACCACAAGGGAACCCCTCCTGGCTTTTCCTTGTGAGGTGTCCACTCCTGGGCATCCCATGGTGAAACCAGGCATCCCTTGTGTATCGGGGGCCGTTGTGGAGACTAAGCAAGCTATTGCCCAGAGTTGCAGCGTGGGGCCCATGCTTAGATTCGGCACTGAGGCGAGAATATCCGGTCAGAGGAATTTAAGCCCGATCCCGCCGAGGCGGGAATTGAACCCTGGTCCCTGGCCAGTGCTCTGCATCAAGGTCTGCCGCTCTAACCATTGAGCCACACTTCTCCAGACTTTTGGTATTCACAGAAGGCATGTAGGAGTCCTAAAGTTAGGAGTCCTAACTTTACTACTACTAAACTAAGAAAAATCCCAATTTTAAAACTTTCGGTATTCACAGAAGGCATTTTGGAGTCCTAAAGTTAGGACTCCTAACTTCTGTGAATACCGAAATGAGAAAGTGCCTTCTGTGAATACCAAAATGAGTAAGTGCCTTCTGCGAATTTCCAAAATGGTAGTAAGTTTAGGATTTTGTCTTAAGTTAGTTCTGTGAATTGGGCCCATTAGCACTCTAAGGGGCCTGCGTACAGGAAGGTGGTGTCCCAAATGGGTATGGTTACTCTCTAACTTGATGCAGTACAGACCGGCAGCTGCTAAAGAAGATCAAGGAAGCGGAGGGGACCAACGCAGCCTAGAGAGACCTAGAGAGGTATAATCAAAGGGCTAATGTATTGTATTCGAGAGACCCTGATCAATTTTCTCCTGCCTCTTTGTCCAGCCAACTCAGCAGAAAGTTCCAAAGGGCCTTCCTTCTCTTAGATGGGTTCCCCCTCAGGTCTAACTTGGAAGTTGAGATTACAGATTCTAGACAATCAGCATAGGTGGGGGGGGTGAGTTTTCGACCCACCTGGCACAAATTTCCCTTCTTACTTAAAGTGTTGCAAAGAAGAGAAATGATCTTGCAGGGCCTGTGATTTCTTCAGAGATTCCTAAGATAATCGTAGTGAGGATTACCTTAACTTGCGACCCTGGAATATTCGAGATGGTATTACCGACCTTCACCCAGAATTAGAGGACGGCCGGACAATTTGGGAACAAGTGAACGTCTGATGCTCCCTCCAGTCCACATTTCATGCATTTTACATGTGAGAGGAGACAAAGCCTCACCCTCCCCCCCCCCTAACTACTGGCTGCTTTCTCCTTTGTAAAGCCTTTCCTCCTCCCTGCTGACTTAAACAGTTTCAAATGCCCACCTTCTCCCTTGTACCTTCTTTTACCAGTTCTGGGCCCTCAGAATTGTGGTGAGGTAAACAAGAGAGCTGCCTCGGTGCCTCGTGTGGCTCACTTCCAGGGCTGGAAAAATAGGAAACGTGCTGCTGCTGCCCACGTTGGGCTGGAGGAAGCTGCGCCCTACGGCTCTGTGGCTCCTCCTCAGCTCTAGGTCGGCCCCCGCCCAATGTTTTTGAATGAATTTTATGCAATCTCAACCTCTGCTGCTCCAAACCCACATGGTCATAATGGGGGAGGTTTATTAAGTTTGATAAGCACAACCCTTCCTTGCAAAATAATGGACATGGTCATGACTTTCTGTTTTTTCAAATTATCTGTATCAAGCTGCGGTCTTTGCCTATGGTAGTTTTGATCAACTTTTATCATAACAAATTTGTTGTAACTGACAGCACAGTCATAGACTCCTTGGAAGCCGCGCTTGACAAAGTTATTAAAGTTTATCAGGGGATCTATGTATATTGATGGGGGGAGATTTCAACTTGAGATTGTGCTGATCCACTAGTAACCTAGTTTGTGGATTATGGGAGGCTGGCTCCTTGGTTTTCACACATTTTAATCATAACCCATGTGGTACTGCTCTAAATACACCTATGTTAATACATGACTTACATCTCACCATCAACCATCAACTTATCAAGCGGTCCAAGAGACAGGCAGGTCACCTATACAGGGAAATGTTCTGGAAGCCTAATTTAATACATCACAGACTCAATAGAGATAAGAGGTTGAAAAAACTCAGTGGAAATACGCTTTGCTCCCCCCTCCCAAATTCTTTAAAAATTTAAAAAGAAGCCACTTACCTAAGTGTCTGCCGCCTCCCCTCCCTAGCTGCTATTCTTGCTGCTCCTCGCATCCTCTCGTGATAAAAAACACTACGTTGTACGTCTTGCATGAAGAACGTGAGGAGGAAGAAGGAGAGAGGCCAGGCAGGGAGGCTGCAGACACACAGGTAAGTGGCTTCTTTTTACATTTTTAAAGAATTTGGGATGGGGGAGGGAGTGGCTAACTCTGCTCCGCCACAGATGCAGAGTTTTGCCTACCGCCATGTTCGCAACGGAGCACGGAGTAGGTAAAGCTCCGTAAACTTTGCTGGATGAGCGGAGTTATCCTCCCAGGTTGCATCTATAAGTTGCTAATCGATCTACAGCTAGATGTGACCGGGATCTTATAGCCCGTGACTCGGTCTCTGCTCAATCACAGTTGCATTTTATCTTCTTTTGTGGGCTATACAAAAGGGGGGAACATCCTTTACGACGCAACTTTTACAACGCAGTGCCTTTACAACGCGGTATTTACAACGACAACCATTACAACGCATTGCGCTGGGGGGCGCTCTAGGATAGGGAATATGTTTAATTTACTATCCAACACCTTCCCTAGTGTCCACGGGGACTGGAGTTGGAAGAGTAAATTAAACTATTCAGTATCCAGCACCCCAAAGCACTATGCGTTGTAAAGGTATTCATTGTAAATACGGCGTTGTAAAGGCATGCGTGGTAAAAGTATGCGTTGTAACGTCATACACCCTACAATAAGATTAGGAAGGCACTGTTCATCCCCTTGCTGAGATACCTGAAGAAAACGCAGTGCAAAACTACTCTGCTGTGTCTACAGTTACTACAAACAGACATGGTCTGCTTTACTGTTTATAAGTACGGAAGGTCATAGGAAAATAATTGGCAGTCATCATCCTATACTGGTCCACCTGGGCCCACTCGTGTATCGGTTTTCCTCACTATGTTTGGGACCCATTGGATGCACAGGCCTTAAGATTGCACCTCAATCTGGGAATGATCGGTTCTCTAGATCACATGACCAGTGTAGCAAGCTTTAAACACTATACAATGCTTCACATTTGCATAGCACGTGCACTTTATTATAGAATTCATTATTCCATGCACAATATCAAACTTACTTTGCACTGTTAGCACAAATTCCTTTTATTCATGAGATTGTGTTTGCTGTGTTTAGGTGAACTGTGCGGACTCTGTAAATGCACTTCAGAGCTAGCGAGTGCCGTAAATAACTTATATTGCAGAACTGTCTAGGCATTTTATTGCTCCTAATCTTAGAATTTTGCTTTTTATCTCTGGAAAGTGCTCAGATATCCTAACGGGTCACGTTTGCGCGCAACAAAACAATAAATAAATATATAATTAAACACCTGGAAAGGACTCAAATTGCACCCTGTACATATAAGCAGAACTAAAGTGCTGAAATGGATTATCCATGATGTGTTTTACATTCATCGTTTAGACATTGATCAGCGTTATTTGCCAGTAAAGTTAAGGACATGAACACAGAGCCTCATAGGGAGCTGTTTCAAAGTCCATTGTTAATTACTATGGGGTCTTTGACTCCGAGGGACCCGGCCCACCTAAAGCCCTGACTTCCACTGACTGCAGTGGTTGGACCTGGTCTCCGAGTGCTCCAGACTCTGAAAAATACCATTAATGATTGGTGGATCAAGTGATATTTATGAGCTGAGGACATCATAAGCCCAACTTCCACAAGTACAAACTCCACTGAGGAGGGTCTGAAGGGGGTGATTAAAGATAGTAGACAGGGGAAGAAGACCTGGAACAATAGGGCAAGTTAGTAGGTCCTGCAACTGCAGTCCAATAATTACAACACCCTGTTCTTTTATCAATTCCTGAAATCAAGCTTGAAACCTGAAGTCATTTGTTCCACAGCTCTAAAGGAGTCCTGCCTGTAACTCAGAACACTTGTATTCACAGTTATACTTTAGGCTCAAGGTTACACTGGCATAATCCGACGGCTCATATTTTTGTGTCCTCCCCCACAGACCTTGATGCCTCAGGTTATATGTATGAAAGCTCTGTGCATTAGGCGTTATTTCAAAGTTCACTTTAGGATATAGCAAAATGAAATATTGCTGATTCAAATGATTCTTGTATTCATGTTCTTTCATTCAAACATGTTATGCCCTTACTCAGTATGTCCAAGGGGAGGAGATATAAAGTGAGGATGCCATTCAGAGAAACAATTGAACAATATAGATATGCATCTTGCCAGAATGCCAAAATCAAGTGAAGAGCTTGCTGAGAAAAGAGAAAAAGCCATCAAAACCATACCGTAGTACAGATAATAAAAATCAATGCTTGACAGGGCACACATGTGAGACTAAAGGGAACACACACAATTGAACAGACCTGCACTATGTATGTCATATAATGCCAAACATCAACTAACATAAGGCAATGAATCACTGAGTCATCATAGGAGACAAATGAACAACCACAATGGCATGGGACTGTATTTTATATTATGCACTCAGTAACTGTACCTTATGCTAGGTACACAGTAACTGCATCCTGTGCTAGGCACACAATAACTCCATCGTATGCGAGGCACACAGTGAATGCATCATGTACTAGGCACACAGTAACTGCACCTTATGATAGGCACACATTAACTGCACCTTGTACTAGGCACTCAGTAACTGTACCTTGTACTAAGCACATAGTAACTCCATCCTGTACTAGGCACACAGTAACTTCATCCTAAACTAGGCACACAGTAACTGAACCTTCCACTAGGCACACAGTACATGTATTCTATTCTCACCATACAGTAAACTCAACTTAAATTCGGAACACTGTAACCATATTTTATACCTAGCAACCAGTAACTGTAACTTATACTTGGCACACATTAACTGCAGCCTATGCTAGGCAGACATTAACTGCATCTTTTGTTAGTCATACAGTAACTGCAACTTATACTATGCACACAGGAAATACATGTTATACTAGGCACACAGTTATGTCATCCTATGTAAGTGTGAGCGGGAAATCCGTTAAGCTCGCTGATTTTGCGGATTTTTGGGAAATCCGCAATCCGCGAATTTTGCGGATTTCCCGCAAAATCCGCAAAAAAAAATCCGCGAACGTAACGGGTTCAAAAGTTGAACCTCCACTCATGCAACTATTTTACAATGGCGCCAGCAAGCTGCCAGCGCCGTTGTAAAATAGTTACAAAGTTAGCTTGCACAGGAACCACTAGATAAAACGAAGCAGGTGCTGCTTTATTTTATCTAAGTGCTTCCTGTGCAAGCTAACTTTGTAACTATTTTACAATGCTGGCGCCATTGTAAAATAGTTGCATGGCTGGGCACAGGTCTGCAGCTCACTCAAGGGACCCCTGCGCCCTTCGGGGCGATTGCATAGTAACACACACATGGTCGCTCGAACTAGTTGATGCTCAAATTCAGTGACTCATTCATTAGCCCAAAAACAATCGAGCGTCGTCGAGGCTGGACAGGTGTGCCTTCTTCCCAAATCTACCGTGGAAAATCAGCTGTGATGCTGGATAGGCTTTGCATCCTTGACTTTCACGAGCGCAATACCCGTGCTGTTCCTGTGACCAGGAGCATCTTTCTCTTCATCTGCTGAACTGATCTTTCTCTGACCTTTTATTTACACAAGAGGCACATTCCCTACTGGGCACATTGGGTTCGCACGGGTTTCTGCAAGTTCGCACGCGTTTTGTACAATTTCGCAATTTGCAAAATTGTACAAAACCCTCGCGAACTTGCAGAAACCCGTGCGAACATAAAAAAAAAATCCGCAAATTCGCGGGAATTCGCGGATTTTGCGGATTGCGAGTTCGCAAATCTGCAAAATTCGCGAACGCGAGATTCGTAAAATTCGCCCATACTTAATCCTATGCCAGGCAAAGTAACTTCATCTTATGCTAGACAGACTGTAACTACTTTCTATGATTGTCATACAGTAACAACATCTTCCACTAAGCACATATTAAGTGCATCTTGTACAAGGCCCACAGTAACTTCATCCTCTACTAGGCACACCGTAACTGCATATTATCCCAGGCACAAAGTATATGCATTTTATGCTAGGCTCACAGTAACTGAATCTTGTACTAGGCACAGAGTAACAGCATCTTATACTAGGCACACAATAACTTCATCCTATACTTTGCACACAGTAACTGCACTTTATGCTAGGTACACAGTAACTGCAACTTATTCTAGGTAGTAACTGAATCCTATGTTTGGAAAACAATAACTGCATCTTATACTAGCCATACAGTAACAGCCGCATGTACTAGGCACATAGGTACACAGTAACTTCGTCATATACTAAGTACATAGTAACTGCATATTCTACAAGGCACACCGTTTTTGAATCTTATACAAGGTAAACGGTAGCTCAATACTGTGTTATGCACACAGTAACTGCATTTTCTTCTTGACATGCAGCAACTTCATCCAAGGCATTCAGTAAAATCATCTTGTACTAGGCACACAATAACTGCATCCTGTACTAGGCACATATTTACTGCACCTTGTACTGGGCACAAAGTAACAAAACGTTGTTGTTGTAATACTTTATTTCGGCCATAGGTCATAAAACGTTTCACAGTAAATTAAGATTAAAATGTTTCCACATCCAACTGTACATCATTCATGATGAGTTTATATTCAGTACATATAACATACGTGACTTTCCTATATGCATTTCAGACCAAGGTATTCAAGCAAACTAGGACACAACACCAGGCAAGGACCTCCCATGGTCTGCCATGCCTGGAGGAAATTAAGTGTTTGTTTTTGAGCCCATCTTTTGATCTTGTGTTGAGAAAGACCATACTTTGTGAAATGCTTAATAACTTTTGTATTAGTTGAAATCAATAAAATGCATATGGTGGAAACACACACAGATAACGGCATATTTTACTAGGCACACAGTAACTGCATCTTATTCTAGACACAAAGTAACTTCATACAATTCTAGGTACACTGTAACTGCATTTTATTCTAGTCACACAGTTAGAGCATCCTATACTGGGCACACAGTAATTGCATGTTACACTAGGCACACAGTACCGGCATCTTATACTAGTATCACAGTAACTTAATCCTATACTAGGCATACAGTAAATGCACCTTAGGCCAGGCACACAGTAACTGCATCTGTTTTCTAGGCACACAAAATGGCATATTTTTCTAGGCACAGAGTAACTGCATCTTAAACTAGGCATTCAGTAACTGCATCTTATACTAGATACACAGTCACTTCATCTTTTATAAGACACAAAGTATCTGCATCTTATACAAGTCACATAGTAACTACATCCTATACTCCGCATGCAGTAAGTAGATCTTATACTAGGAACACAATAACTGCATCTTCTACTATGCCCATAGTAACTGCATCTTCTACTAGGCATGCAATAACTTAATTTTATACTAGACACACAGTAACTGCATCTTCTACTAAGGACACAGTAACTTCATCCTATACTAGGCACACATTAACTGCATCTTATGCTAGACACACAGTAACATTATCCCATGTTAGACACACAGCAACTGTAGCTTAGCCTAGGCACAAAGTAACAATATCGTATACTAGGCACACAGTAACTTCATCCTATACTAGGCACACAGTAACTGCATTTTATGCTATGACCACAGTAACTGTATCTTATGCTAGACACACAGTTCATCCTGTATTAGGCACACAGTAACTGCATCTTATTTTCGGCAGAGAGTAATTGTATATTATGCTAGTCACACAGTAACCACATCCTATGATTGGAACAGAGTAACTGCATCCTATGCTATGCACACAGTAACAGAATCCTATATGAGGCACACAGAAGAAGCACCTTATGCTTGGTGTGCAGTAACTGCATCTTATACTCGGCACACAGTAACTGTATCTTATGCTAGGCACAGTGTAACTGTGTCCTGTACTTGGCACACAGTAACTGCACCTTGTACTTGGCACAAAGTAACATACCTTGTACTAAATAAATAGTAATTTCATTGTGTACTCATCACATAAAGACTGCCTCTCATACTAGACAGGCAGTAACTCTATCCTTTGCTAGGTACACAGTAACTGTATCCTATGCGTTGGACACAGTAACTTCAATGTTTAGTCAGCACACAGTAACTATGCTAGCCACACAGTAACTGTATCCTATGCTTGGCCCACAGTAACTGCAAAGTATAGTCAGCACACAGTCACCAGATGTTATACTCGGCACACAGTAACTGCATCTAATACTCAGCAAACAGTAACTGCAGCCTATGCTAGGCACTCAGTAATTGCATCTTCTGCTAGTCACACATTAACTAAATTCTATGATTGGCACACAGTAACTACTTCCTATGCTGGACACACAGTAGTTGCGTTTTATACTAGGCACACAGTAACTGCATCTTATGCTAGGCACAGTGTAACTGCACCTTGTACTTGGCACAAAGTAACATACCTTGTACTAAATACATAGTAATTGCATTGTGTACTCATCACATAAAGACTGCCTCTCATACTAGACAGGCAGTAACACTATCCTTTGCTAGGTATACAGTAACTGTATCCTATGCATGGAACACAGTAACTGCAAAGTATAGTCAGCACACAGTCACCAGATGTTATACTCGGCACACAGTAACTGCATCTAATACTCAGCAAACAGTAACTGCAGCCTATGCTAGGCACTCAGTAATTGCATCTTCTGCTAGTCACACATTAACTAAATTCTATGATTGGCACACAGTAACTACTTCCTATGCTGGACACACAGTAGTTGCGTTTTATACTAGGCACACAGTAACTGCATCTTGTAATAGACACACAATAACTTTATCCTATATTAGGGACACAGTAACTATATCTTATGCTAATCACACAGTAAAGGGATCTCATGATAAGCATGTGACAACTGCATTTTTGTGTTGTGCCATGCAGTTTGGAGAAAAAATAGGAATGAATAGATAGGAATCGTTGAGGTACAGACAGAACATCCAATCCCTTTCCTGCAACAAGGCTGCTAGAAGATGGATACTTTCATCTTGAAGTGTCTGTATATGATGAAATACTGTAACTGTCTAAGATTCAGAACCAACCTGTGTCCACCCCCTCTTTTTTGTACTATGAAAATGTTGCCACAAAAGCACGCAGGATGGGGATTGCAATAGGTAACCAATCACTTCTGCAGCCATTCTTCAAGTTCAGGGTCCATAAAAGTGGACATTTGTACAGAAAAATGTCGCTGCTGAGGGGGTCCCCATGGCCGGTGTGTCTAATAAGATTCCAGGTGGAAACCCTGAATGGTTTGTAATACCCATGCATCCTGAGTCTAAAGTCTCCAATTGTGTAGAAAGATTTGCACTTGACCCCCCTCTGAGGCATCAATAACCCTTACCTGAGGAGGTGGTAAACTAGAAATGTTGTCTGGGACCACCTATGTTGAAACAATGTTGGGATAACCGCTGGCTGGGAAGAAGATACCCCCCTCTGGTGGAGTTCTGCCAGTCTCCTTAGGCCTTGGTAGTAGTATCAGGCTGGTGAGCATTCCCTACTCTCACGGCCCGAGGAATAGGCCAGTCTGGAAAACCTTCTTGAGATTATATTGTGCTTTTTCTTGTGATGTGAACGGGTTGACATACTTAGAGATGCCCCTAACAAATTTGTCTCTGAAGAGATGCCCCTCGGCTAAGGGACTGGCATCAGCTGAAGCAAGTTCCATTAGGTTAGTGTTCATGTGCAAAACAAGAGATTTCTGTCTCTCAGAAGACATAGCTCAGTTAGCATTGCCCAAGTAGGCATATAGCCTGTTGGACCCACCTTGCCAGGATATCAGGGTCAATTAGGGAACCAGTTTTCTTGGCCATCAGGGTCTTTTCCAGAATTTTTGCGAGCAGCCTGAGTGATCTAGCATCTTATCTTGGCACCCTTGTCAAGTAAGGTTCAAGCCCTTCTTCGGATCCTTTGCATATTTTTCTTTTAGAAAAGTCAAAACTCTAGGATCAATCTCTGGGGTTTCTGCAAACTTGTTAGGTAAATCTGATCCTGGACACTCCACCCAGAGGTGTTTACAAACCTCTTTCCCAAACCCTTTTACTAGCTTATCAAAATGATCATGTGACAGAGTGGGAGCCCAAGCAGATGATCTTGGGTGGATGATGTCCTCTGGGTTAAAGATGAAGGATTAGCAGAGTATAAAGAAGGCACGGGTGGAGTGGCAGAGGTGGACTTTTTGTCCTTCTTTCTGCATTTAGGCACATTAATGTGGTCAGAATGGGTGGAGTCTGTACGCGCAGAATAGGTATTGGTGTCGTCCTTACACTTGGACTATGACCTTCTAGAGGTGGACGGGACCAAACAATACCCATGATCACCAAGAGAACCCTGGGACAGATTAGATAAGGAATCCATGTAGGGCTACTCGGATTACTTGGTTTTTGCCTTGCGAGGCCGATTAGCATTGTCTCCCACATCTGCTGGCGCACGTCTACCGATCAAGCGCATGCCGCTTGGCAAAACGCTCAAATTGGGCTGTAACGGATTTCAAAGCGGCCACCAAAGCCGGATTAACTGTGAGAGGTACAGCAGTCTCAATTGCCCTGCTGACGGACTGCTGCACTGAAGCATCCAAGGTATCAACCAAATGATCTCCCAAGTGGTTCACTTGATCCTCCTCATAGTAGGATTCATACTCCTTCTCAAAAGGCACCAAATCATTCATATTGGAACTTATGTGGTCAGTAACCAAGTGTTATTCTTAGGGTAACAGTAAGGGAGGATTCAACACCAAGTAAAGAGGGTCTATTAAAGATGAGGCTCCTCAGCAACAGCTGTAACTCAGATGAGTGCAGCCCACCTGAAGTTAGTTAGGAAAGCAAGTGGGAGTCAGGAGAGCCAAACAGGACACAGCGTGCACTTTGCTCACAGAAAAGGCAAATTGCTCTGTTTTTACAGCCCAGCTGGCAACAATAACACAATGTAATTTGATCAATCAACGCGGTGCCGATTGTCAGAGAAAGACGTCTGCGATGAGGAGATAGAAAGCAAACAGTAAATAGCCCAATTCAACCCCAAATCCACCCGAATAAAGCTGAACTGGGTTACGCGCATCCGCGGCACTCACACGTGGGTCAGATTACTAGAGGAGTCACTGAGAAGAAAATAGAGGTTACAACGAACCGCAGGGAGTTTCCACTGGGCAGACAGGTCAATATAATACTGGCACATAAGCACCATCACAGGGCATGCACGTACTCCCTCCCGGTCGTGCAGAGGTGCCCAGCACAGATTACTGTGAATATTATGCACTAAATGAAAGAACTTTTATTGTAACAGTGAATGCATTCTATAAAATGTCAATAACATGTCAATAAAATGTCAATGTAAGAAATGCATTGAATAGAACTTGCATCCTAACAGTGAAAACATTCAATAACACCCAATAAAATATTAATCTACAAAATGCATTGAATAGACAGAGGCACTTATCTTGACTGCTGAGCAGCAATGAAAGAGGTCTCTGGGTGGTTCCATATGTATATATAATGGCTACTGATTGGTGGTTCGGAGCAAAGAATCATGGGATATGTAGTGTTTATGATATGTAAAGGGTTTTTCATTAGCAGCTGTATTTTTGCACTAAAGGAAGGGAGGCATTATCGGAGCCTCTGGTCCTGAAACAGACTTGCAAGGTGCAACCAGGCACAGTCAAGGGGGTGATTTGTTTTCCAGCATGGAAACAGAGGTCAAGGGCTCCAATGGCTTGTATTCTGTAGACATGCACATGGTGACCGCTAGAGGGCAGCGCACAATAAGAAAACAACAAAAATAAAGTGCCACACATACATAGAAGCAGGCCTAAAACAAAATAGGTGGCTCTGTCCTTTTTTTCATTGCAGATTTATATAGTGCGCACTCGACCCGAAGGTATCTTGGCACTTTACATGAGCACCAGTTACGTTAGACACAGGGACACATTCGATAGAGCGCACAGTGCTTTAAAATTTGTAAGGGGTGCATTATACTCATGAACGAACTGCACTTGTTTATATTCAATGTGTGGTTAAACTTTGTGCATATTAAAAAGAAGTTTATATATCATCGTTTGAAAATCTTCGAAGTAAAATCATGACGTGATTTACAGAACGGATTATTATTTTGTATGTATTTAGAGAAATCATATAATTGTGCCTGCATGTGTTGGTCAAACGTAACCAGATGTTTTCACTGGTATAAGATTCATATAAAGACCTGTGTAACAAGTGCATATTAATGGATGTGTTAAGTTAGCCAGAATCGTAGGCCTGACCTTCGTTCCGTCAAGGTTTCATTTCTCCTTGTTTGCTCTTAAGGTCAGGAGCTAATTAAACTGCAGGTGCAGGGATTTGACCTCGGTAATTTAGATTCAAGAAGATACATGGGAGAAAAGGAATGTCTTTGAGGCGCTCGGACAAGAGAAAAGGTAGGACACCTTCCGTGCCTGGAGAAATTTGGGAACCAAGGTCGGCGGACAGAGTGGTGAAATGAATTGGACTTTGTGGAAAATTACTGAAGAAGGTGTTCTTTGAACAATGTACCATGTGACCCGTCAGGGGTGTAACTTTGACTTTTTGTATTAGGTACAGGGACAGATCTCAAGAACTTCTGCTTTTGACTGAGGAAGGAGAGCATCTTAGGACAAGCTCTGTAGCTTTAAGCTACTTGACCCATTTGACAAGAGTGTACTACTTTGGAAGTCAATACATGCTGACATCTTTAGGGAACTTACTAGGAAGGGAGGAAAAGGGATGCCACTTTAAAAGTAGAGTCGGGACAGATTATTTTAAATTCGAAAATAGAAATGAAAAGAGATTTGGACGCAGCATCTATGCTCTGCTGTGTTCTTATTTTGGAATTTATTGTTTTGTACCTATTTTGTTGTATGAACTATCCGGTAGATGCATCAACGTTTGAAAGTGCGATTTCTTATCTGCAAAAAATAAGGAATCGCATATAAAGAATCGCAAATGGCTATGCATCATTTTTTTGGCTAAATTTTTGCGTTTCGGTAAAAATCGCATTTTTCACAAATTCACATTTTTTATGCGATTCCTTAACTGCGAAATCGCTTTTTGCGGTATCGCATAATGCGATTTCACACACATGATGCATCTCATTTACTGCCAACTGCCTAAAAGCCAGTGCAGCAATTAGGCGCAGCTGCCCCTCAGTTAGAAGGTGTGGTAAGGGCGTTCACAGTGTGAGCTGTTCGCGGCGGTTGCTGTTGGAGTCTGGGACTTGCCTTTGAAAATGGAAAACGAGAATCCCGTTGCCGAGGGGCCTGCTCGAAAACGCAAAATCAAGTTCTCTGATCAAGAACTGGAAATACTCATCGAGGAGGTGACTGCAAGACATGAGCAGCTGTTTGGAAAGCTGTCTCTTAAGGTTCCTGAACCTGTGAAAAGGAACCTATGGATTGCAATACAATCAAAAGTAAATGCAGTCGGAGTGGCACATCGTGATATCAATAATCTCCAGAAAAGGTGGTATGACCTGCGCAGCCGTGCAAAAGAGAAGCTAGCCAAAAGAATGAAATCTTCAAATCTCACCGGAGGCGGAACACCCAGGTATACTGCAAACACTCCCCTAGAAGAAATGGTGGAAGCCACACTTTTGCCGGAGACTGTAGTCGGAGTTACGAACATCGACACATCGGAGATTCCAACTCCTACTGAAGGTAAGTGAATGCTATGTGGGTTAAAAAGTGTGACTTCAGTCCATGAATTAACAAGTAATGATGTGTGTGCTGCATTTTGAATTAAAACTGATCTTCCTGAGTCCCAAAGTCTCTCCCAGTCATGATTAGAAAGACTTCGGAGCAGTGCATTGTGGTAGTTGTAGGTCTTTTGTTGGACTACATAATGATGAACATTAGCATCACATATAAACATCGCCACATGCAAATTGGAAATAAGACACGACATCATTTTGAGTCAATTCATTCTTGAACTTTATATAGATATAGAGTAATGTCATTGCAAACAAAAAGTAACAAATGTTTTCCCATTTCGTTGATCCATAGAGCAATTACAAGATCTCATCGAGCATGACTTAAGGGATATGCACCACTCAGAAGGGCCTGATAATGAAAATGAAAATGCTCCCAGTACATCTAATGCTCATTCAGTGCCAAGTGAGAGAGAGCGAGTGCGTCAACTGCTCCAGACTGATTCTGAACCAGAGCAGAATGTAAATGTGACACCAAGCCAGCCACAAACCACTCCTGCAGTGTCAAATATATCGATGAGCAGGCGTAGGAGACAGCAACAGTTCAGACTGAGTCGAAGTGCAGCGCGTGAAAGTGGAGTGGATGCTGATGGAACCTTCACAGGCAATCATGTGGAGGACAAAATTTTGAAGGTGCAGCGTCTGCAAGGGAAAGACATTCGGATTATCAAAGGCAATATGGGTCACATAAGCGAACAAATGGGCACTTTAGCAAGCAGTATGAATGCGATGATCAATGTGATGAAAACTGGCCATGAATCAACAACATCAAAGCTTGACCGGATTGCTAACTCTTTGGAAATGATGTGCAATTTGTTTAACAAACATCAAAAGATTTCTGCAAAAAAACAGGAGAAATTGTTGAACAGCATGCAGACACATTACAAGGAAATAACTTCCCTTACTAATTGTACCCGTGCCCTCTGCAAACAAACACTATCCACACAGGTACTTTTGATGAAAACTTTCAAACACATACAAAAAGGTGTGGGGGCATCCCTAGAGACATCAGCCGAAACACAGTCCAAGGCATCCACTGGAAATGTCATTGAAAATGAGGAACGGGGTGACACCAGTGCTGAGAGTGGCACATCTCAGCATGCCTTGTGTGCCACACGGAGAAGTGTAAGAAAGCAGAGTGATGCCACTCATGGCAAAATGCTTACTGTGAAAAGTCCTGGAAAGGCATTAGGAGTGCGTGGCCACAAAAAATGACATTTTGAAACATCTTGCAGGGTATGCATGAGTGCCATTTTTGTTCAATTCTAGTTGTTCATTGGACCCTGCCTGGTTTTTTGGCCGACAATTTCATTTAAATTTCAAGTTGAGTACGACTCGTGTAGGCATTCATTTTATTTGACCATTAAAATGCACACATTTATCTCAACATGAACTGTTTGGAGTTTTTCTTACCTCTTTCAAAAATAATGCTGTGTGATCTCTGCCCTTCTCCTCCTGCCCTCTGCTGCCTCTGGTCCATGTGCTCTTGGTTGAGGTTGTGGAGGCTGATTTATGTTCGGAGGTAAGACATCGTCCTCATCAAGTTCGATTCCCCTTTCCGTTGCTAGATTATGTAGCATTGCACATGCAGCGACAATTTTGCAGCAAATGTCTGGTTGGTACTGCAATGCACCTCCAGTTTTATGTAGAATCCTGAAGCGTGATTTCATGACTCCAAAGGTACGCTCTATGACATTCCGTGTTGAAATGTGCGCCTGGTTGTAGTGCTGCTCTTTCCTTGTAGTTGGGTTCAGGTATGGAGTTAATATGTAGGACCTCACTCCATAAGCACTATCTCCTGCAATAGAAAGCAATGTAAATGTAAGGTAAGCATACATGTGTGCAGTTCAAATCAAAGTCTGTAGAGTTGAATGAATCATTTACCTAGTAGGTATCCATCTCCAAATTCACCGGAGAGCAATCTCGCATGAATGGCACTATGTCTAAAGATGAAGGAGTCATGGGCACTTCCAGGGTAACTGGCAACTAGGTCTGTGATTATGGTTTTTGCATTGCAGATAGCTTGAATATTAAGGGAATGGAAGCATTTCCTGTTCCGATAAATATATTCATTTTCAGAGGGAGGACAAATGGGAACATGTGTACCATCTACACAACCAATTACATGAGGGAATTGTGCCATATTGTAGAAATCCAGTTTGGTCTTCATTAACTCCTGGGGTGTGGATGGGAATTGGATATGTAACCTTATTCGTTGTAACATGGCATTTAAAAAGGAATTAAAAAATCGGGAAAGGGAACTCTGAGACACGCCACCAGCAATGGCCACTACCCCCTGAAATGACCCCGATGCAAGGAGGTGCAACGAACACAATA
This sequence comes from Lissotriton vulgaris, assembly GCF_964263255.1. Lineage (NCBI taxonomy): Eukaryota > Metazoa > Chordata > Amphibia > Caudata > Salamandridae > Lissotriton > Lissotriton vulgaris. The sequence goes on from NC_141696.1 coordinate 30,290,072, forward strand.
CCTGCACATGGGTAGGTATGGCTTGTGTCCTGCGTGTTTGCCTCTGCAGGATTGGGTCCAATTCCTGGATTAAATCTAATATTAAAGTGGCATTCAGCCTATATTTCTTGAATATCTCAGCCTCTGTCTGCCCCAATAACGTTATGCGCACTCTGAAGATCCTCTCCTCGATGAGCCTTCTCCTCCAACCTGCAGCTGCTCTCAGCCTCTGTCTGCGTGCCAAAAAGTAAAGTGCAGCCATCTTGAAAGGCTGGGTCATGGTCTGAGAGGTCCTTATATGCAGTACAGGTGATTGACAGATCCACTCCTGCCACTTGCTGAAATTAGCACCAAGTTTGAGTTCTTCTTATTTTTGCATTTCCTAATAGCGATTTTTGACACAATCGCAAATTGCTAATTTTGATGCATTGCACTTTTTCGCAAAATGACACGAAATCGCAATGTTAGCGAACTTTTTTGGGAATCGCAATTGAAAATGCGAATCCTAAAAATGCGAAACACTGCCAAATAATGATGCATTCCGATGACATGCTTTGCATTCGCAAACGGCCGTATATTGCGATTCGCACCGTTTGCGAATGCGAATATCGTTGATGCATCTGGGCATATATTCGTAGATTGAGCTCTGTATTCGTTTTCTGTATCTTTATACTCTGATTTTGAGGTGTGTCTATAATTTCTTATTTCTTGCTTTGTAATAAATCTTCAAAAGCTACATTTGGAGTTTGTGGGTATTGGATACGAATTGGAGGGAAATTGTATAATTGGTAAGGTGTATTCTTCCCTCCACACATTTTAGCAGGCAATAAAAGATCATCGACCAGAGAATCGCAACTGAAGTTAGGAGGTGAAATGTGGCCTTATCACATTCATATTTTGGTAGGCTTGGGGAGATTAGGAGGCATATTATCAAGGGGGTTTATCTCCGCTTCTTTGGCTTTAAAAGCCAAGAAAGTGGAGATAAAATTATCTCCCTATTACCTAGCTGCCGCAAACACCAGTTAGCGACAGCTAGTAGGAGATAGCGGCCATCTTGGGCCCCACTTTGCATGTCAGTGATATTTATCACTAATGACATGCAAAGTGGGCGTGCCAAGATGTTAGCGACTGAAAACAGTCGCTAACATCGCTATCTCCTATTACCAACTTTTGGAGATATTCGCGCTAAGCGCGAATATCTCCAAAAGTTAACACCTGCCCTGAGCAGTTCTTCGCCATGTTATCCAATGGGAGGTGGATAACATGGCTAAGAGCATTAGCTCGGTAATGCATGAATATCGCTGACTTTTCAGCGATATTCATGCTTTGCAGCGATTTTTACCGCATTTGCGTTAAACCTTGGTAATACCAAGGTTTATTTGCGGTAAATATCGCCGCAGCGCTGCGGTAAATTTTTGTCTCTAACCAAGCAATAGCGATATTTATCGCTATTGCTTGGTAATATGCCCCTAAGTGATTTTCCCAGAATCACAGGATTCTGAGCAGACAGCGAGGCTCGAACCCGGTTCCCCAGCTCCAAAGTCGGCAGCTTTAGCCGCAAGGCTACATCCCCTCCCTTTTGTAAATACCGTGTAGCCAAGGACGTGCCAAGGAGGAAATGTAAAATATTCGGGGCCTACAGCTTACCATCCCTAAATGCCAGAGCACAGCGCTACACATCCCATGCGCACCACAGGATAAGGTCACGCTCTAATGCGGAAGGCCACAGGGCCACCTTGAATGTTGTCATGGTCTTGAAGCCTTAAGTAGAGGCAATAAAGTAGACCGATACCTTTAACATGACGGAAATTCTAGTGGTGTGAAGTCACTTCCTATGACATCATATTACAGTAAGTGGCATCATTGCATAAGCACATTACTCCCTTAACTAATCGTTTAAGGACTTCACCCTGCTCACACCAGAGAAAACAGTCATCTCGTGGCTGAGAACAACACTAAGGTTGCAAGCACTGGAGTGAGGATGACCCTACACTAAATATACCAAACACTACAAAGAAGCAGGTACTTGGGGGCAGATTTACAAGCCCCTTGTGCCTCTTTTACTTCGCCATTGCGTCACTTTTGTGACGCAGCGGCGGCGTAAAAGATGCACCATGGTGCAGGGTATTGACAACGTGACGCATCTACGAGATGCGTCACGTTGTAAAGAACTGTGCCATAAGGAGGCGTTCCTGCGCAGGGGGGGGGGGGCGATCCTGCGCAGGAACGCCTCCTAAAAGTGGCTGAGTGAAATCTACAATCACTTTTAGGCCAATACTGCGTCAAAACCCTGCACCTGCTTGAAGCAGGCGTAAGGCTTGAGGCAGCATTGAAAGAATAGGCCCCCCAGAGCATTGCTGGGGCTGCATCGCGCTTACGACGCAACTCCAGCAATGGGCCGCTTTTGCGGCACAGATGCGTCACGCATCTGTGCCGTTATGGCCCCATGGTGCGCCGCATTTACAATGTGGCGCATCATGGGTGGCGGAGCTGCACGCACAATTACTGGCGCATCCCTGGGGATATAAAGGGATGCGCCAGTAATTGTAAATCTGCCTCTTGGAGTGAAGGACAATTCCACAAGCACCCTCTGTCATGAAGCTCCCATAAAGCACTCTGTGGTACCAGAAGGATGTTGTGGTGCTAGAAAACAGAAATTGAATCACCAGTGCCAAAGTTTAAATAGATATGTGTCCACTACTTCCTGAATAAGACTGGTGGAAATCAGACAAGGAGACAGCAGCAGGAGGTTTGAAAGTGTAGCAGTGAGGACTAAGAAAGAACTCCCACCAATCTGAGCCTCAAAACAGAGGGAATTCTGAGCAAGTGACATGAAGATAGCCAATGGCTGAAGTAGGCTGACCCACTTCCCTATGAAACCTGGTGGAGCCGGTAGAATAAAATATGAATGACAAAACAACTGATGAATGGATGAAGTCTGACTGAACACCCCTACAAGTAATTATGCTATATGCATAACTGTAGTAAAATCAAAAGGTCTTGGCTAACACTAACCTGAAAAGCCAATTGGTTTGTTGTTAATGCTAATGCTTTTTTGCAAACTTTTTGCAAATCTGTATTCCAAATAGAGATGATTGGAAATATAGATAAATAAAAATGCTTACATAAGAAGTAGAGTGGGTTGAACAGATTGTAGAGACAACAGGAAACAAGAGAAGGTTGCATAGATGGAGAGGGAATGTTAATATAGATAGATAGATTGATAGATAGATAGATAGATAGATAGATAGATAGATAGATAGATAGATAGATAGATAGATAGATAGATAGATAGATAGATAGATAGTTAATTGGAATAAATGTCACTGCTTCAATTATTAATATAATAGTAAAATGTATAACTAAGCAGTATATACAAGAGCACTGAAAGCATACTAGAAAGCCATTCAAGTAGAACATACAGAATGTAATTGGTTTACAAGTATAATTACAGTCCTCGGTTACAATACATACCAGAATGACATGCAGGAGTACAGTTACTAATGCACTTCAGTGCATGCTCATTAAAAAGAGGAAATTTCACACGTAGCAATTTCCAAATGGCAGTCGGATAAACACAGGCCACTCCAAAAAGGGATTTACAACACAATTATCCAAATACAGATACTGATAGAGCTGGAAAGAGGACCTGGTAGAAAGTGGCATGTTAGCACAAAGGCAACACTAAAGAACTATTAAAGTAAACACAAAAACACAAGCACTGCTGGGAACTACCTTATGTGAAGATGTATACCTTTTGAAAACATTTTGTTACTAAAAGTGAAGTTAGCCAATGAATGAGTGATCAGACCCACTGCCTCATAATGTATGCTGTAGTGGACAGAAGCAAAATGTGAATGGCACAACAAAACACCAAGAGATGGAGAGATATAGCTGAAAACCTCTTCAAGTAATATTTTTTACATATCATTTTTGTAAAATAAAAAATTCTGAGCTGACGCCAGACCTAAAAAATGTTTGCTGCGGCTGGCGCTGATGTCCTGGGGGGATTTCATACCATTTACTGGAAATTGACTGATAAGAGCCCCCAAAGATGCTCTGGAAACTAACTGTGTGCAGTGGTTTCCGGCTGATCTGCCCTGCCACCATATGATGTTGGCTCCTCACGAGTGACCGTGTGAGGGGAGTAGATATCATGTGACACACGGTGGCCTGTGTGAGTTGGAAGGTCTGTGGCTTCGATCATCTCCCCACAATGCAATGTAACATAAAAGACAGCATAATGTACTGAGCACTGTAAAAGGCAATGTTCATGTTACTAACCTGCAATGTGTAGTGTGTTTGCCCTGACCACGAATCTAGAGTACACAAGAACCAGCACACCCTTCTTTACAGGGGCCACTTGAGTTTGGCACAGTGTGGATGGTGGAAGTCTGGGGATGAGCGTTGTACAGCCCCTCAGCTGGAGGAAGTAGGACAAACAAAGATTAACTCAGAGCAGAGTTGGGCCCTGCGCCTCTGTAGAGTGACAGCGAGTGCGTCATGTGTTGGGAGACCAGCATTGTTAGGTGAGGTAAAGTGTATCTCTCACCCTCTGGTCCATCCTGTGTCCAACCAAGAGTATGTGTGAGAGATGGAGAGTGAAAAACCAGATGTGTAGCCTGGCCTGGTAATGAGGAAGTGCAGAAAAAAAAGAGGGATGTGACTCCAAATATGAGAAGCTCTAAACTTTTATGGAACTGTTTGACTAAGTTCAAGTTCAAGTATTTGTATAGCGCACTACTCACCCAGAGGGTCTCAAGGCGCTTGGGACATGCAAGATATATATTGGAAAGGGATGTGTTCTTCAGAGTTTTCTTACCTCCTGCTGCTGGTAGCCCCAGTGCAAGAAGTAACTGTGGACAACAGTTTCAATTCAAAGTTAACTGTTTGATTACTATAAACCATAACAAAATGTTAAAAACCATGTAACTCATATATACAAAGAGCAACGTTTAAAAAACCCAGGTTGATACAGAAGCAATGCAATAATCTTACCTAAAAATGGGTTATAGTTAAGAGTGTCCAAGTGTTGAGATTATTGCCTATAGAGTTTGAGGGCTTAGGTAACTAAACAGTTGTAGCTTCACTTTAAAATCTAAGAGGAGGCAACAAAACATGAGAAGGTATGGGCTATTAATTGACAGTTGAAAACTGGGGCACAACAGGCCAGCGGAAGATTTGTTGCCCTGTCTTACCCCAGCGATTTAGTTGCTCTTCTGACAAATTTAGTGACCCAGATGTTCAACTTTGTATTTTCTGAGTTCATAGCAGCTATTATTGCCTGACAACATTAGCGAGGTCCAAGTTTATTCCACTCCTCCCACATTAGATTCTTTCTGTTGTTGAGCAAAGCGGGGTATGATCCATGCTTTCAGAGTGGTAACCACACTCCCTGCATTCGGTACTGACACAGGGGTGCCGCCATTTTGGCAGATGCTTTAAAAAAGGCGTTTCACCCAACCTTAGGGCCATTAACGTTAGCTTCCCGAAAATTGAAAACGTGCTTGATAAATAAGATGACTCAACCCCTGGTTTGAGGTCAGAAATAACGGCCCAGGCATGTTGCCTTCTAGATAGTTTTGCCCTGTCGTAATGAAAATACCATAGCCAGACACTGGGCTTGATTACAGTCTTGAATGCCTGTTGAGATGTGTTTGTTTCCCAATATTCCGTGACCCCGAGTAACTGTAGAGAGTGGGCCAGAAGGCGCGGATGTTTTTGAATAGATTTGCTGGTCGATATTTCGTTCCAAAGTTTGGCCTCCAAACTACCTTCCCGTGAGTTGCGCAGTCTGTTGCAGAGCTTGATAAAAGCGCCTGCCTCAATGCCATGATGAGTTCTAGCCTAACTTGTGCTGGGGATGAGGAACTTGGCAAACGTCATGCTTGTTTAAAAGTTCTAGTGGTTAGTTTATGTAATAGGATGCTTGTTGCGCCCATCATAATCTTATGCCCATATGATAGGGAGTTGGTGATCTTGGCCTTCATCACCTTAACCAGTGGAGTAAGACTTGGACCGAGTAGCTGTTTTGAAAGTTTTGCTGAGGCAACCTCAAGTGACAGTGCTGGAGCCTTTACAGCACCTTTTTGCTTTGTGAAGGATCCTCTGTTGTCCAGGAAAAGTCTCAGGCATTAATAGTGGGGCACTGTGGCTATGATTTTACTGTTGAAAAACCACCCACCTTTCTGCTGCTTCCGTTTGGCAAAATGAATTATTTTTGTTTTTGACAGGTTCAGTTCAAGGGAGTTGTTTATTGTATAGGGGAGAAGTTCATTGAGTAGCCTATGCAGGCCTACATTTGTGTGGCCAAGTAATGCAAGGTCATCAGCATATAAAATGTTGCTGATGCGGGTTCCACCTAGTTGAGGCGGATGGGAATTAACCTTGTCCAGTATGGAAGATAGTTCCGAGATGAACAAGTTAAAAAGGAGGGGCGCCAACAGGCAGCCTTGTTTAACACTGCTTGCTGTTCGAATCTTTTTTGAGACATGAGAGCCTTCACCCAACTTTATTGTAATCCAGGTTTGTGAGTGGGGTTGGATTTTGGATTTTAAGAGAGATGGGGTATACCCCAGCTCTCAAATCTTTGCCATAGAAGGCCCCTGGGTGACTTGAAGTTGATGAAGCAGCAGTAAAGTTGGATACGTTAGACTTCTGGGGCCTCATTTATGATGCCCCTTGCGCCATCGGAACTTCACTTTTCATGAAGTTCCGTGGCGCAGAAGCCTGCGTGGTATTTATCAGGCAGCAGTACGCCAGTTTTTGTGGCGTACTGCTGCCTGATAAATATCAGTCCCTTTAACGCAGTGTTCTGCGTTAAAGGGGCGTGCAATTGGTGTTGCTGGGGGCGTTCCCAGCAACATCCATGGCCTTTTGACACTGCCCCAGACTTACGAGAAATCGTAACTCTGAAGCAGTGCCAAAAGCCTACGCCTCCCCAGGGGAGGCGTAAGGGAGGCGCAACAGGGAGAAATAGCTTTATTTCTCCTCGTATTTCCTTTTTCCATGTGTGCTGCATTCTACAGCACACATAGAAAGAGGAAAAGCCTCTTGTGATTATTTTTGTACAGAAAGGTTTCCCTTCCTCTACAAAAATAATCTTCCCCGCAACGCAGGCACCCTTGCACCATTGTGCAAGGGTGCCTTCGCTGGCGCAGGCAGCCCATTGTGCGCCGGCGCAGGGGAAAAGGACAGGAATGCGCCGTATCTTATAGATACGGCGCATTTCTGCCCTTTTCTTTTGCCGCAGGGAAGCGCAGCAGGAAGGCCTGCTGCGCTTCCCTACGGCAAAAAGTCATAAATGAGGCCCTAGCTTTCTCCATTAAAAAGGGTGGTGCCAGCAGATTGCTAGTTGTGCCTGAATTGGCCACGAAGCCAGGCTGATTGAAGGGGAGGCACTGTGTTTTTTCTGCCCAGGGTGACAGCTCGTCCTGTAAAATGCTGGCATAATATTTGGATTTGATATCGAGGAGACCTATCATTCTGTAGTTTTTAGGGTCATATATGGATGGTGGGATGGATAATGATGCCTTGTAAGGAAACCGGGAATTTATGGTGCAGCCTGCAATATCAAAACAGGGGTGCAAGGTGGCTTGGCCAAAAGGTTACTTCTGACTTGAAAAAAGCCTGGGCAAGTCTGTTGGGACCAGGAGCTCCATCTGACCTACCTTTCCTGATTATCCGAGCGATGGTATTTCTTAACACTCCTGGTGTTGTCAGCATCTCCATTGGTGGGTCATTTTGCACCTCCATTCTCTCAATTATTGATTTATCCAGAACATCTTCGACTGAAATGATGGGCCCGGTGTTACCTATGCACCAGGCTTCAGTGGGTGCTGACTCGGATTCAGATGAAGGTTGGGGGCTAGGATGGTCCATCCTGCTTAGATGTACACTGAAGTGATTAGATGAAAACTGGGTCCATTCTTTCGCACTTATGTTTACGCTGCCATGTCCTCTGCCTCCTAATGGGCCTCTATTCACAGGGGACCGGAATAACTTTGTGTTAGACTTCTTGCTAGCGTAGACTAATTCCAGCCAGAACTGGTAGGACGCTGTTTGTTTGTCCCTGTGTATGGATGACTTGAAAGCTTTGTGAGCTTGCTGATAATCATTGAATAAGGTTGCATTTCCTGGGCTTTTCTTAGCCTGATGGAGTGACGGATTTCTTTGGAACTTTAGCTTTTTTTGTGGCAGGTGAAATGTGAAGTTGTGTATGGTGCTAGGTGCAAGTTATGAATAGAAATTCGTTGATTAATCTGTTTACAAGAGCTTCCCAGCCTTTGATGGTGGGTACATCTTTTTCACTGCATAAGCGTAAAAAAACACTACATTTCTCCATGACAGAGGAGACGGCCCTGGACATCCATTTCATGCTCCTTAAGTTTTTTGAGTGGCAGCCTGATAGCGTGTGTACAATTGCCTGATGGTGAGGAATGTTGGAAGATAAAGTTATTATTTGGGTTCGATGGTCGCTCCCCCCCTGTGCTGCGATGTAATGGCACTCGATTCATGGGAGCATTTCACTGTTTCCAAATGTAAGGTCCAGGAATGAGTGGGTTCTGCTGTTAGTTCTGGTCCAGTCAGGGGGAGTGTCCATGGGTGAGCGACCGTTCAATACCATGTAGCAAATTCTGCTGAATTGGAGGACAGCGTATTCACCCAATATGGCTGAGATACCCGCCACCCCCTCTCAACACAATCCCCAAGGATGGGAAACCGGAAACGGTTCTGAACTTTTGGAAGGCGGGAGGGAGTGACCCTCCCGGCCGTATTTATTAAAATATGAAACAAAATCAAAAACATTAAAATAACAGTTTCATATTATGTACAATTTCATTTCCACATTACGATGTTTGGCTAACCTTAACAGATCTCTAATACAAAGGTTCTCCTAGCCGAACTAACATCCTACAAAACATTTGACTTGAAATTGTACATCCTAACGTTAAGGGCCAACGGCAAGGTCGTAACCGGTGTCAGATCCCTAAACCAGAAATACCCCCCTCACTTGTGAGGGGAGTGACCGCACAGAGGCGTACCTCAAGTGCATCTACCAATTTCCCTTGGACTTGACGGGGGCCCCAATGAACTCGACGCCATTTAACGGTCGTCCGAGGACTCGTGTGAGGTGTCTAAAAGGTAGCGTAAACCCCCTCCCGAACCCCACACAACTTACCCCATCTGCCGTCGCAGATGTCCTGGCCCCGGGAAATTCCCCAGGAGGGCCCGTAGCCCCTCCTATCCAGGAAGGGGCCTTGACCACCTTTCCATTCCTTCCGGCGGCCTATCCTTAGAAGGGACCGCCTCTCCGTTGAGGGGCCAATGGCCACCTCCCCCGAGCGCTCCCATCCGTAATGGGTGACGCCCCCCCATAGGGATCTTCCAATTACTGCTCACCGATCATGACCTTACCGCCCGACCAAAATAAATACGACAATTTACCTAAATTTACTAAATTACAAAACAACCATACTATTACAAGCATGATTACTGATCAACACTAGTGCAGAACTACTTTATTTGCAAAAGACAAACATACTGAAAATGACCATTCTTTATTGCATACTCAAAATATCACGACAATCATCACAACCTGCAAGAAATAGAGTTACCACATCAAAACTTTATTCAAAACAACTAGCTGTCCTCAGGGGCTGGTGGGTGGGTCAAAATTGGCTCTTCGTTCCGTCTCGAGCTCACGTGCAGCGGGGAGGTGCAGCTTCAGAGCACAGGAACAAGAGGATGCTTTCTTGGCTTGCTGCTCCTTTTATCCGTCTTCGGGCGGGCGTAAACCCGCCCCCGCCTGCCTCCGAGGGCGTGGCCGGCCGCGTCAGCGTCTAGGACAACCCACTCCAGGGCGGGAAAAGGCGCGCCCCGGCTACGCCGCTTCGGGCATACCAGCCGAGACTCGCCTCCCGCCCAAGATGGCTTCCCGGGGGGATCGTGGTACTCCACCATACGTTCGGGGGGACCGAATGGTCGCCCCTTTCCATATGGCTGAGATACCCGCCACCCCCTCTCAACACAATCCCCAAGGATGGGAAACCGGAAACGGTTCTGAACTTTTGGAAGGCGGGAGGGAGTGATCCTCCCGGCCGTATTTATTAAAATATGAAACAAAATCAAAAACATTAAAATAACAGTTTCATATTATGTACAATTTCATTTCCACATTACGATGTTTGGCTTACCTTAACAGATCTCTAATACAAAGGTTCTCCTAGCCGAACTAACATCCTACAAAACATTTGACTTGAAATTGTACATCCTAACGTTAAGGGCCAACGGCAAGGTCGTAACCGGTGTCAGATCCCTAAACCAGAAATACCCCCCTCACTTGTGAGGGGAGCGACCGCACAGAGGCGTACCTCAAGTGCATCTACCAATTTCCCTTGGACTTGACGGGGGCCCCAATGAACTCGACGCCATTTAACGGTCGTCCGAGGACTCGTGTGAGGTGTCTAAAAGGTAGCGTAAACCCCCTCCCGAACCCCACACAACTTACCCCATCTGCCGTCGCAGATGTCCTGGCCCCGGGAAATTCCCCAGGAGGGCCCGTAGCCCCTCCTATCCAGGAAGGGGCCTTGACCACCTTTCCATTCCTTCCGGTGGCCTATCCTTAGAAGGGACCGCCTCTCCGTTGAGGGGCCAATGGCCACCTCCCCCGAGCGCTCCCATCCGTAATGGGTGACGCCCCCCCATAGGGATCTTCCAATTACTGCTCACCGATCATGACCTTACCGCCACAGGCCGGATAGTTGACCGGCTATCCGGACCCCCCACAACAACTCCTGCCTAAAGGTCATGTATTAAACTCTTTAGCCAAGCTATGAGGTCTCCTATGAGTAACTCATTCCCCATCCGGGACAAATGAACCCCATCCCCCAAATACATACTGTCCCCTTTGATACAACCATGCGAAACAGAATGCAGTGTATTTGAACGAAACAATCTACTCAACTTGTTATTTATTTTTTTTACTGAATGATTCAGAGCGGAAAACCGAAATAGCCCCCCGCCACACTTTCCGTGGGATCATATGGGACAATGCAATTGTGCACCCTGGAACTCTTCTTGCCAACCAACTTACTGTGGAAAGCATTGCCTCAAGAAGAAGTCGTCTACCAGTGGCCACCAAATCGTTGCCCCCAAGATGGACTATGATTATAGACGGCGGTGACCTTGTCCGCCCTAACAAACCCTCGAAAAAGGATTGAAACTGGTCAATACAGAGCCCGCCCCTTCCGTAGAAGGACACCCTGTACCCGTATTCCCCAGCCACGTGAATCATGTCACCTGCTTTGAATACGTCCGCGGCACGCCTCACGTATGAGTGGCCCACGACCCACACCTCCTTTCTCGCAGCCGGTGATGTCTGACCGCTGTTCCCCAGGTGTCGGGTCGACTGCACAGTCCGCCCCGCCTCGTAAGCTTGCGCAACTGAAAACTAAACAAAAACAAGAAGCGTGAGTACATTATTACAGCTTCACAACATGTGCAACCGCACATACCTTTTATAACAGTTCGAGGACCAACGCCCCAAACGTTTTACTTTGTCTACACTCAGACCCCTGGCTGTAGCCTCAGTAGCAGCCCCTATCCGAAAGGAATGGGTCCCGAACTCGCCGGGGTTCAAGCCCGCGGCCGAAATCGACATCGCAAGCACCCGCTGGAACTGAAACCTCGTCAGTGGGGTGGCGTCAGCGTGTCTCAACAAGGTCCCCCCCCATGATGCCACCCTCTGCGCTAAATATTCCTCTACGCACACCCCAGGGCACATGGAAGACCCGGGGATCCTCTGAATGATTATGCAGTCCCCAATTGCACCCTGATCGGTTTTAGACCTAACAAACGAGATCGTCATCGTCTCCTTCCTGACCTGAATGTGCTCCCGGCACAGTCCCCCCATCGTATCCTGCTTGTTCTTCGCCACTAATTCGCTTACCCGCATAGCCCCATGGAATGCTAGCGCAAATGCAGCTCGGAATAACACTGCTTCGTACTGGGATGAACACGTTGCCGGGAGTACGGACAATAACAGGGTCAACCTATCCAGACCTATCGGGTGCCTCTCATCTACTCTGCGACCCTCAAGGCGTTGCCACCCATGTAGCGCTTTCTGCACAACGAAAGACGCTGTCGGGTCCTGGATCCCATGAGCCCTTGCCATAAAGGAAATGGCGGCCCGATGCCTCTGGGCCGTAGCTACTGATTTGCCTGCCTGATGTAAAGACAGCAAAAATTTTACGACAAACTCTTCCTGGCCCCAAAGCTCCCCCCTAGCAGCACCGAAAAAGGACCAATAGGAACGGAACGCTCCTTCATATGCCTTCCTCGTCCTGGGTGCTAAACTCTCTCCCACGAGGTTTTGTAGTTCGGGGCACCGAGAGACCAGAGAGCTTCGGGAAAGGGTGCCGCCACCGGGTCCGCTGTGGGCAGATAACCCCAGAAGGCCTGCATACGGAAACGAGAAAGCGCATCAGCCGCTTGGTTCAGTACCCCCGGCACATGTCTTGCCCTAAATAGCACATTCAATTGCATACACAATAACACAATTTCTTTGAGCAATCTCAGAATCCATTTGCATCGTGCTGCCTGACTATTGATACACTCAACCACGGTCATGTTATCAGACCAGAACACCACAGAGTGATCCCGGAACCCCTCAGGCCATGTTTTCAGGGCCACCAAAATAGGGAAAAGTTCGAGAAAAGCAATGTTACTCGTCAGCCCGCACTCGTGCCACCATGACGGCCATCTTTGAGCCGACCATTGTGTACCAAATATGGCACCAAAACCTATACTCCCCGCCGAATCTGTCCAAAGCCCCAGCTCCTCGGAGGACACCGCCGGTTTGTTCCAGACAATTCGACCATTGAAATCCGCCAGAAATGCCAACCAAATGTGCATGTCCTGGCGAATCTCTGCCGAGAGCCTCGTGCGGTGGTGTCCTTCCTTCAGGCTGACCATGGCTTGTGCAATCGAGCGGGAAAAGGGGCGTGCCATTGGCATTACTTTCAGGGCAAAATTCAACTGACCCACCACCTGTTGCAATTGATGCAAGTTTACTTTTGTCGCACGAATACATGATTCAAGGGATGTCCTGAATTTTAACACTTTTTCCCTGGGTAATCTAAAACAACCTTCTTCTGAGTCGAGCTCGATCCCCAGAAACTCGAGTAAAGTTGAGGGACCCACTGTCTTACCTGGCGCCAGTGGCACACCGAATTGATTCATTAAGACACATAATTCATGTAAGGCCTGTCCACACTCAGGATCCCCGGCTGCCCCCAAAAACAGAAAGTCATCGAGATAATGCATAACATGCTGAAAACCCGTCTTCCTTGTGAATACCCATTGCAGAAAACAACTGAACTTTTCAAAATAGGCACAGGATATCGAGCACCCCATTGGCATACATCTATCCATGTAATAGCGATCCTGAAACATAAAACCAAGGAGACGCTGATCGTCTGGGTGCACCGGGAGCAACCGGAACGCTGACTCAATGTCTGATTTTGCCATCAGCGCCCCGGGCCCCAGGCGATTCAACATGGCAACGGCCTCATCGAAAGATGCGTACCGCACCGAACACACTCCCGGGTCTATCGCTTCATTCACGGAAAGACCACGTGGGGCTGACAAGTTATGTATCAGCCGAAACTCACCCGGGTCCTTCTTGGGGACCACCCCTAGAGGGGAACAAACAAAGTTAGCAACCGGTGGCAAATCAAATGGACCGGCGACACGACCTCGAGTCACCTCCTTCCCAATTTTTACCTGTACCACCGCCGTATGCTGCAAGACCGACAGTTGATTCTTACAGTGTGCTACACCCTGAAAATCCCCCACTGGGATGCGGAAACCATATGAAAACCCGTCCCGCAACACCCCAGCGGAAGCATGATCCGGGTATTCGTTGAGCCAAGGAATCATTGCCAAGGTATCAATCAGAGTAGGTAAAGGCGCCCCTCGGACTATTTCAGACCTGTTTGGCGCTTCCCCTACCACCGTTATCACCCGTTTTGGCTCTGCACATGGACTCAGGATGGGATGGCTGCCCACAACCCCCACATTCGTGTTTGAACTTGCATGACCCCTGGGGCCTCGTACATTTCCCCCTGTTAAAATTCCAACAAATCCCCCTTTTACCTGCGTTGCCACTCGGCTTCGAGTGGTACTCGTTACCTGCACCCGTCCGAAAGGGTGTCCCAGAGGATTGGCGGGAAGATTCACCCCCGTTACTCCCTGACAATGGCACTTTTAACATTCCTGAACTCTCCATTTTTTGCCATGAAACGGAGTCGTAACAATCCCAAGTCAGAACTGGGTCGTGCTCCTTAGCTTTTCTAAAAATATTGTCATAACAGAACCACTGATTGCCCCCGTATGATACGGCATACTCCATGATACGTGACTGATAAATAGGCAACTCGGTCAGCAACTCGGGCCTGCGCTCGCCCATGATGGAGGTAAAAATGCCCCACGCTCTGCCCCAAGTACCTATGTTCTCATCAACCTTAAAGGCGGCCATTTTTGCGCGCCAAACACCTGGATGCATGAGCTCCTTTTGACTCTTAACATGCTCCATCTCGTAATGGTCGGTAAGCAAAGAAAAAATGTTCACATACTTATTCGCCCAAATCTTTTCCTTAATTTCCAGTGGAACATGCTGAGCCACCTTCTCCCTTCGTGAAGGTACAGACCCCTCCCCCGCAATCGGCAATGGCCGCTTACCTGAACCAGATGCTGCATTTGCCGCCGAACTTGGGCCTGTTGCATTTTCCGCCGCCGGAACTGGCGGGGTAACAGAAGATGGTGCCTTCGTAGCCTCTCTAGATTCCCGCAGTTGTCTATTACTGCCCGGGCGTCGTCAGCCGTGGTGCCCTCACTATCTTTTCCCAACCACGCTGCTAATTGTGCCGCTAACTCGGGAGGCATATCTTCCCCGGTCACGGGGGTGACCACTACGGGGATCGGATGCCCCTCCTTCGGAACCGGGGTTGGCTCCTCGAGTGGGGTATCGGGAACCGGAGTTTCCCCCCCAAGTGCCCCCCTTTTGGACTTCTTGCCTCTCCCACCAGGGACTACTCCTGGCAAAGCTGGTCCGATGACTCGCTTCGGTCCTCCCTCCCCGTTCTTAGCCGCCATCTGCTTCTTCAAATCGGCTACCTCCTTTATGAGCATGCGGAGCATCTGATCGGTACCGACCCGCTTTCCGACCTTCTTGCCTGGCATTCTCAAACGAGGATATCTGTAAAACAAAAAGAAGGATTACAACGCTCAAAATTGGCTCTTCGTTCCGTCTCGAGCTCACGTGCAGCGGGGAGGTGCAGCTTCAGAGCACAGGAACAAGAGGATGCTTTCTTGGCTTGCTGCTCCTTTTATCCGTCTTCGGGCGGGCGTAAACCCGCCCCCGCCTGCCTCCGAGGGCGTGGCCGGCCACGTCAGCGTCTAGGACAACCCACTCCAGGGCGGGAAAAGGCGCGCCCCGGCTACGCCGCTTCGGGCATACCAGCCGAGACTCGCCTCCCGCCCAAGATGGCTTCCCGGGGGGATCGTGGTACTCCACCATACGTTCGGGGGGACCGAATGGTCGCCCCTTTCCATTCACCCAATTCAGAAGTTCTGAGTCCTAAAGATAATGTTTGTGTGGCAAGATGTGGCGAACCACTGAAAAGATGATCCCAAGATTCTCAAACGGGTTATGGAAAAGGTTGTATTAAAATCCCTAGAAATTAATAGGATGTACTGAGGTATTCGCTTAAAATGTTACAAAGAATTTCAGTCAGACGATCCAATTTCAATTTTTTCTCAGTGGTGCACTGAGGTATGTAAACGTTGAGCGGAAGTAGCTGGCTATCTGAAGTAGGACTTTCAACCCCCATGCCAGCAACCCAGTCGACTTCAAGCTTTAGCTGTTTGATGAGTGGACAACAGTTCCTAAATAGAACTTCGGCTGGCTGTACTGACACTGTGTACATTGCATCAACTCTCCTGATTACATGTTATATGTTATGTTATGTTATGGATTCTTATATAGCGCATGACTCACCCAGGGACATCTCAGCGCTTTACCAATGGGAATCCAGAAATGAGGAACCAGAGAAAAAGCTATATTATGAAGAGACGAGCTCAGAACAAGAATGTTTTTAATTGTTTCCTGAAAGACATATAGGTGCTGGATTTTCGCAGGGCCACTGGTAGCGAATTCTAGTATTTGGGGACTATGTACATCATCCTAATGCATTAACCATGAGATTTTGAAGCTTGATGAGCTCATACCATGACACCCAAATTGTAATTTTTAGATTACTCTGTATCTAGAACTGTCTGTAGAAGCATTGGTCATGGTTAGATGCAACCAAAAGGCATGGGCTTTTAGTTTATGTTTTCCAAGTTAACACTTGTGCACTTGCTCTTTAGAGAACTGAAACGTATGGTAATGTATCCCTAATCCAGTAGCTTCTATGGGTTGCTGTAAATGTGAGTGCTATGGAGTCCAGGAATCTCCTCTCCTTGGCAAATGCAGAGAAGGGATTCAGCCCAGATTTCTGTGTCACAGCATTTTAATACATACATATTTCCAAATGCACACTATAGAGGTATTCTTAAGCATCACAGAGAGGCAACAGAACAGCAGATTCTGAGATGCACCAGGGTAGCAGTGCAGTAAACCATCTCTGCTAGACAACAGGTCTGCCCTACACACAGTAGATACCATAAGGAAATCAGTTATACCGTAAAGGTTTTGCAAGCTCACTTTCATCTCTGGTGCACAGTGTCAGAAAAAGACTACCTTATGCAAATTGGTACTGACCTGCTTCTCTTGGGAACAGTCCATCCTGAATCACCAGGTGAGGCCCCTCTTGAAAGGAACACAATCAAAAAGAACACAAGCGATTTGTTTTTGTTAATTACGTTTTCGGTGCAAGTTGTGAGTTTTGAAGGGGTGCATGGTGGGAAGTAACTTCTTTAGTATTATTTAATCAATATTGTTTTGATAATTAATCATTTATAAATAGTATTATTTTTTTAAAGGTAAAATATTTTTGTAAATGGTTTAATATATTAAGGGCCTGATTCTGATGTTGTTCGGAAAGCATTCCGACCGAATCAGTTCTGGAATGCCCACCGAAAGACTCAGCTTGCGGCATTCCGACCGTGCGATGTGGATGCATCTGAATGCTTCCAGATATGACTTGGTCATACTCCAACTGACTTCTATCAGAGCCTGTGTTCGGAACTAGAACACAGGCTCCAATTGAAGAATGGGGTGACTGGGGAAAACCTTGCACCCTGTGGCCGGCACCTCATGGTGCCGGCCACACTGTGCATGGTTGGAAACAGAGGTCCCTTGGGTACCCCCACAGACCTGATTTGGAGGGCCTCATCTGAAGGGGGCTTACTATGGGCCCCCAAAGACCGATACCGGCAACTGATTATTTCCGGAGAAATCGATTGGGAATGGTTGGTTGAATCGGTCATCGTTGTCACTGGCTCGGAAACCTGGGTCCATGGAGCTGTGCAATTTGGCTCAAAAAGACATGACCTGCACAAATGCCTTCCGGAACTGATTCGGTCAGCCTTAACAGTTTCCAAGCATCAGAATCAGTCATTGGGAAGTGTGTCCAATTCAGTCAGAAACAAGGGTTCCGGATCGGATTAGTCAAACACAAATCCTATTAAGAGCCCTTCAAAACGACATCGGAATCAGGCCCTTTAGTTTTTTTGTTTTGGGATGTGTGTTGTAGTATTTGTATGTGTAAAGGGTCATAGGAAATTATTTATTCTAAATAATAAAAAAGTGATTTTTTATTAAATATAGAAATGAAAAATATGTATGTAAAATATGTACATAAAATATTTTTAATTTCATATATTTGGTGTGAGTTGTAGAAGTTGTAGGAGTAAAGGGTGAGAAGTTAATTTAATATTATTAATTTACTGTTACTTATTAATATTAAATGTTTCATTAAGACTCAAGGATTAAAATGTTGAAAATAGTAATGATTGAATTCATATGTTTGGTGTGAGTATAAATGGTGGGGTGGTAATTAACTACCATTTTTTAAATTGATAAATATATATGTAACATGTGTAAAAAATATATTCAACATAACATTTTTAGCTATGTGTTGAATTCTTTGTTAAAGTTTAGGGTAGAATGTAAACAAAGGTATAACAAATGTAAATTTAAGTAATTATGTTATTACCATTATTTAATTTATTATTGTATGTGTTAATTGTGTTTTGTTTTTAAATTGTTGTTGTTTGTTGAGAATATATTTTTGTGTTTTAATTATATTAATATTTGTAGTTATTTATGATATGTATTTAACATTGTAATATATTTTTATTTTACTCTATTTTTAATGTACAAGTTATTTTAATTGTTTACTATGCTTTTCAAACTATTTTATCATGTTCAAGATAATTTGTAGATTCTTAATGTGGCAATCCAACATGTTCCTTATTGTCGCACTCATTGGAGTTGGAGTAGTAAATGTTACTCCTCCGCAATCCAACACTTTCTCTACTGCTGCACTTATTGTAGTGGAAATGGTGGCCCCCATGAACCCCCTAGAGCCAAGGGGACTTCATCCCCAACCTAGTAGTACACTAGGAGACGCATTTGCAGAATGGTGGAGTAAGGAGACGTGGTCACCAAAAATCTCTCAGCAAACCCACTGTGTGGGACGTTCTTGAGGTAACAAAATGGGTAGTTGGCACCCAAGGACCCTCAATTTTCAAGGAGACATCATGCCCCTACTAGTAGTAGGCCAGGAGGCTAGGTTGCATAGTGGTAAAGAAAGGGGGCGTGGTCTCCTACCAGGTTTCAGCAATCCAGCTGTGTGGGACTTACTGGAGGTAACAGGAGGGGAAGTTGGCCCCCAAGGACATCCTTGACGGCCAACTACCACTCCTGTTATCTCCAGTATGTACCAAACAGCTTGATTGCTAAGAGGTCTTCAAAGGCCCAGCCCCCTTTCTCTATCACTCTGCACACGTGACTACTTGTTGAAAAACCATAGAAATTGACTGAAAAAAACATAGGTTAAAAGGATATTATAGTTAAGGAATTAGCATTTAAAAAACCTTAGAACTTTACTGAAAAAACCACAGGTTATAAGAACGTGTTAGTTAGGCTGACATTTTACTTGTACAAAACTAGAGAAATGTAGCAGTTATAGTTAGCTGAGTTAACTATGACTCATGCCCCTGCAATTCACTGATGATGATGTCACATATTACATCACTGATGCCATGATCAGTGATATCACTGATGACATCATTGATGACATCTCAAATGAGATAAGCAGCTGCACTGTGGACTGCCTTCTCCAAGAATTGTTTTTAAAAATTCACTAAGGGGAATGGGTCCTTTAGGAACCTCTTTTGATTTCAGAATCTATCTCATTGGAGGTGTTGGTTTTTGGTTGGAAAACAATAATACAATCAATAGGAAACAAGTCTTTAGAAGGCTTACCTAAACACACCCCATCCAAACATCGATTAGTATTGGTTTCCAAAACTCATTTAAGAATGGGGAAAATCTATTCTGAATCAATAAATAGACTAAGTACATGTCTGAAAAGGTTTTAGAGTTCGCAAACCCTCTGATTTGCTAAATCAGGATATTTATTATTGCTAAAACCCTTTGTACATCTGGCCATATTTTTTCTATTGGACAAGTGACAGCCTGTGGCTGATTCACAAAGCTCTTCAAGCATGTTAGTGTATCTTAATTTTACTTGTGCAAAAACACAGATCAGAATCCCAAAGTTTTTGATCCTCATGATAAGGGTGAGTGAAAGTTTGCAGTTACCACTCAGAGTCACAAAGGCCTTCACTAGGGGTAGTAGTTGTAGAAAAAAGTTCCCAAAAATGTGTTTTCTCTGAAAGAGAAATAGAAAGAAATGAACTCTTAAATTCTATGGCATTCACAAGGGCTCTTCACCACTCTGGAGAACATACACATTTACCTCTGTTAAGAGCTGGAGTGTGTTCCTTCTCAGGGTGGTAGAGGTCTACATACTTGCTGTGTGTTGGCTGGTATTTCCACTGGAAACCTCAGATTTGTGTAGAATTCCACAAATATTTCTAGTAAGTTATTTAAATCATCAAACACTCGCAGTTATCTGAGAGATGTGGGTATAGGTCTTTAAAGTGTAGATTTGTTACTGTTTATTGACTCTGGCCCTTATTGCTTACACTGGGTGGTATCTAAGCAATAAATACCTAAGACATAAACATAATACCTGCAGTGTCCCAGTCCAGCATGACCAATCAACTCTTCAGGTGCTTACTGCTTCTAAGCACTATTTTTTACATTAGGGCCTCATCATGATCTTGGTAGATGGGATACTCCATCACAAATGAGATAAACGTAATTAGGTCTGCCGCAGATTTCCATAGGAGATAAGGAAATTGTAGTTTGGTGGACGGGATACCTGTTATGTTTGTGACAGATTAACCCAGTCCGCCAAGATCTTAATCATGCCTATAATATTTTTACTGTGTTACTGCTTGCCCAAATACTTTACACATTCCTTTATCAGTTCGACTGGACTGTACCAAGCTACCAGAGGGTGAGCATAGGTTAATTTAGGATGTGTATCTGTCTTCCCATGACAAGGATTGTGGTTCCCGCTTGCTCAGGGAGCGTATCTCTACCAACCGGAAACCCAAATTCTAACAGCTGTGTTTGCTACTGCCAAGGCTTGTTGGTGGACATTCAGGCTACCAATACCTTTGTTTGACACTGCTCTTTGAGAGAATCTCACATTATTGTCAACAAGCTGCTTGAATGGACCAGATGTTGAGTTTTTGCATCCCTTTCCTCACCCGCACCATACAAGCAGCAAAACCACCACCTCCAGCTCACATATTCAGCCAGGACAACTCTGCATCCAGGCCCTACAATCTAGGTAAAACTTGACTGACTGTTGTATCCTGGTCTTGGCACCCCCTTCACCTTACCCCACAGTGGTTTCCACTGGACTCAACCTGCAAGTTACCAAGCGTCACTAGTTTGTTTTCATATTGACCTCAACGTTATCATTTTGCAAGTGTGAAATGCACTCTTTTTTTAATTTTTTTTATTCCTAACTCAGGTTATACTTATCCCATTTACCAACAGTGCCAATTTCTTCCCACTCAAACCCACAACCTCTCAAAAGATATCGTCCATGGTGCAATTTGTACTCTGCAGACAAGCGCATCATGGAAGTGATCTATGTCATGTGGACGAAGGTTTGACACCCAGCAGATCTGCTGACCCCCTCAGTTTTAAAAACTGGATGGGCTGACCAACATTAAGCTTAGTAACAGTTACTATCTGCAATCAGTGCCACTCAATGTGTCTGGCTTGAAGAAGAGCAGAGACAACTAGCCAAGCTATAACAGGCGAGATGCAGAGTCAGTGATACTGCTCTAATTTAATTAGCTGAACTGAAATCCAACATCATCACCTGCCCAAGATGTTGAGCCTCCACAGAAAAGAACCAGATCTTATGTCTGAATCCCCTACTCAAGGTATGGTCAAAGCCAGCGCTGCTGCAGTCCCAGAGTGAGCCACTTTTGGCGAGCTGAGAAACACCCACTTACAGGTGACCCTCCATGTTTCTAGCACAGCAGAGGGAAGGAGCCCATGGTAGTTGATGTCTAGGGCTCTGTGCTTGGTTTCCTGAGAGGTGCTTAGACCTGCTGCTGCCTACATTTCTCCACCGCACAGTGGTCACTCATATTCTATGAGGTCCAGTTTGGCACTCTGGATGTCTCCCAAATGAAGTGTGGTTGTGATGGGAATCATTTGGCGCAAAGCAGAATCAGGTCCTCTGCAGAATGTGAAGAGGTGCCCCTGAGTCTCTTGTATCTCACAAATACTCATTGGCCTTGGGATGTATCGGTTCCCCTGGAGTGTTAGGACCCCTTTTGGAACAGAGAGGCTCCGAAGGTCTGTGTTACACGTCAATGTAGTTCTGCTCTTCTGAAAAAAAGTGAAAACTCTGCTCTCTACAAAGTCTAGAGTTCAGGCCATCCGCAAACGAGCATGGGGGTGATTTACCAGTTACAAGTGCGATACGCCGCTTGGTTCCCGCAAAAGTGGCGACATGTTTTTTCTGCTTGTTGTAGCAAAGTATGCATTGGTTCTGCTGGAGCAAGCCCCTGGGATCACTTCCAATGAACTAGGCACAGGAACAGGGTTAAAGAAGTTGATGTCTCTGAGCCTTTGCTAGAACAGGATGCTAGTCAGCTAGCCCTTGCAGTCACTATGGGTCAATTGATGAAGATCCAATCAGAAACAGCTGCAGAATACAGAAAGTGCATAAAGGTAGAATTCTCCCAGAGCAGCAGTCCAGCAGTGTAGCAGTCCTTAGCACAGCAGTTCTTCTTCTTGGCAAGTTGGCTTCAGGTCCAGATTGTACTGGGTTAGTAAGTGCAGAGGTCCAGTACTTATACTGAGTTGTGCATTTGAAGTGGGGGTGACTTCAAAGAAGGTTCATTAAAGTACAGAACTCCTTTATTCCTGTCTTGGCTCCACTACAGGTGGCTATGCATCCTGTTGTGTGTGGGCAGAGCCCAGCTTATTCAGCTGTAAGTGTGAGGCTGTACCCAGTTCCTCCCTTACGTTCTCCCAGGAAGATACATGGAGACATGCCCAACCTTCCTTTGTGTGGGACTGTCTAGAGTGAATAAACAAAATTAACTGTCCCTCAGTCAAGTCTGTCATCAGAGACAGGCAGTAGACACCAAATGGCTTTGAGCAGAAAAATGTCGAAAGTCTCTAAAAGTGGCATTTTCATAATAGCATCTTCAAATCCAACGTTATCATTAAAAAGGATTTGCCATTACCATTACAGAGGTACTAAACATGACAACTCAACCTTCTCTCAATTAGGAGCTAAATCTTATTAAATGTATTAATTAATTGCACAATGTTAACCTATTGGTAAGGGTAGGCCTTTTAGTGTTCGAAAAAGAGATTGGAGTTTTACACTACCTGGACATGTAAAACTCAAATGTACATGTCATACCTTTCGTTTACACAGCTGTCTGTCCTATGAGCACAAACAGTGCTGCAAGATCACTAGTAGTATTTAATTTGCAGGCTCTGGGCGCATGTAGTGCACTGCACTAGAGATGTACAGCTCAATTAAATGTGACAATTTTGGATACACCAATTGAACTATATTTTAAGAGAGAAGCACATGCAGTTTAGCACTGATTGGCAGTGGCAAATTGTTCAGAGTCCTAAAGCCAACAAAAAGATTAGAAAACATACAGAGTGCTTTACAAGTCTTATACATTAACATTAACATTACTGACATATAGGAAAAACAGTGGTTAGACCTTGCCTATTCATGGTGAGAGCAAAGTTGAGTTGGAGCAGTTTGCACCATTCTTGCAGTTTGTATTTACAGACCTGCTGTCATTTCTTTACTTGGATCACTCAGGGGGCACAATCAGTGCTGTACACCCTGGTGAACCCTCTTAACTCCCACGCCCTGCTTACCACGTATACCACTTAACAGGGACTTATAAGGATTTTAAAGTCCTTGCCAATTGGGGATACCAATTCACATACATTATATTTAGGGAGAGAGCACTGGCACTGGGGCCTGTTTAGCATGCTTAAATGCTCTTTCAGAGACGTATCTATGAGCAATGGAGAAAAAATTGTGTGGGGGTGACCATACAAAAAGGACACTTTCCTACAGTATTCATCTCAAATTTCATATATTCTTTTAATTGTATATTTCCTTTCTTGTCAGGACGTTAATTTCTTGCTAGGATAAATTATTTTCATTTAATCTGATTTTGACTTCATGAATTCACTGAAACATGTCCTTTGTGCATATAAATGTATTTATTATACTCTTTATAACATTTGTTTTTGTCTGTCACTTCAAATGTAAGGCACTAAGAAAGAGACATTTGTTTAAGAATTGCTGTGAAACATGTGCTGGCCCAATTTTTGTCATTAGCATGATAAGTTGAAGAAGCGATTTTTTGAAAATGAAATAATAATACAATGAATGATATTGAACTTTTGAAACCCAAATAGAAGTTCATCTTAGTATTTTTTAAATCTCAATCGTGTCTCTCCTAAGTTTAAATATCCAATGCTGGGAAGAAACACTACAACATTGTTTTCAGGTTTTTCTGCCCATCTGTATAGAGTTAATCATCCTTTGTTTTACTGTAACCAATGAAAATATATTGCACTGCCTTAGTTTTGTGAATCTAATTTAAATCTTTTTTTACATGCAAAGGGATTTTATTAAAATTAAAATATTATATAATAAAATAAACGTACACATGGGAAGATAGGTCTTCACAAGACAACAATTAAAGAAATATTAACAATATAAAATATTGTTAAATTGTTTAACTATAAGAGGGATTAATTATGAAAAGAAAATTGAAAGAAAATAAGAGAGGAGGGGAAAAAATGTGACAGAATTAAACATATTTTATTGAATATAAAGGGGTTCATCAAGTATATTTTTGGAAATGTTTAAAACTTTATCAGAAACAATAATATCATCAGATAAATGTTTATTATGACAAGTGTCACTGTAAGTAAATAATCTAAAGTTCTTAAGAAAATTGAACTCTTGTAAAAGATATAAAAACAAGTTAAAAGCAATAACATAAATAAAATATCACAGCAACGTGTTTAGTTCTTAAATTGTGGAGTCTAATTCATGTTTCAGGTATTTTGGAGATAAAAGAGATTACAGGAGATGATACAAAGTCTCTTTTAACTATGAGGGTAATAGGTGATACAAATATGCTGCCAAGTCTGTGGTTGTAACATACCCCAAATCACCAGTATTGAAAATCAATGTTGAAACTATTTGTTCCAGTCTTCGTGATTTGTTGAAAAATAATTCTAACACAATGTATAAAATACCAGTGTTAAAAGAACAATTGCATTCTCCTGACACATTTCCTAGAACGATGTTAACATAGCTAAAATGTAAATTAGATTTAAAGAAACAATTCACTTGTAAAAAGAATCTATATAAAAATGAGAATCGTCCAGACAAAAATAACCAACTTCATATAAAAAAAGAAATAAGTTTGCATTATGCTAACTGCACAAGATGATTTTAGCACTATTTGCCACATTTGATTTCATACAGAGGTAGACAAAGATAAGCTTAAATCTTGCTCCCAGTATAATTAATTCTTTTTTTTGGTGGGGGGGGGGGGTTAGTTATGTATTTCGTAGATGCATTTGAAAAATATGGTTGCTTTGTAGGTTACATTTATTTTACTCTCTGAGTTTATAAAAAGGTTTTTGCCAACTAGTGAGATTACGCATTATCCGTGTTTCTATAAGAGTAAGGGAAATTGCCGAAAGATTGAGGATACAGAAAAAAAAATATTTGTCTGTTAGCAATCAATTAATTAATCCACATCAGAAATGTTTTCTCCCAGTATTCCAATAAATTCTAGACATAGCTCCAGACTTTTATAATGTTTCTAATAAGAATCAGATCGAGATTTTAAACTGTTTTGTTCTGCTGCTTTGAAAACAATATTGGATTGAGTACATTTATGGTTTATGAGGATAAGTAAAGAAAATGTATTCTGTCTCTCAGTAGAAGATAATATTTCTCTAAAGGAGAATGAAACACTAGGGGGCCCATTAGGATGGCGGTGGTGATCTGCCCAAGATCCGTCCCCTCCCGCCACCCATTTCCCCCCTGCCATATTAATATGGCGGGAGGGACCGTGGCGGCCGGAAAGAGTTTAATATGGTGGCGGTGTCTGTTAGACACCGCCAGCCATATTACTATGGGGGCAGAAACATGCCTGCTGGAATTGCTTGCGGGGGCCTGTTGCAGGCCCCCAGGGACTCTGGGGTTGGGGATGCACATGAGGGGTACCTATGGTACATCCCTGCAGTTCCATGTACAACATGGTAGGTGCCATGTTGTGCATGGAAGTGCATGAAATGCCTTCCTGGCATTGTGGCGGGCGGTGCTGAGTGCACCGCTCATCACAATGTCAGGAATGCAGGATGCGCCTCCCACTGTGGCGGGCGCATGCTAATGGCCCCCACGGGACCCCCGCCCTTATGGTGGGCGGTCCCATTTCCCGCCATTCTAATTTCCCCCTAAGGATTTTTTGAAGTCTTCTTACAGAAGATAAAAGGGATTATCAGATTCTGAAAATCAATGTCATAATTGTTTCAAAGGATAATCTTTGTCAAATGTTTAAAAATCCAGAAAATGAATCCCTCTATCAATTTTTAATTGCAATCCAGAAATTGATATTCAAGATTTGCATTGCTCCAAAAAAGGAAATACGTTTTGAATCAATTTTCTTGAAGAAAGAAAATGGGGCATTACAGGTGTCATAGCTAATTCTTAAAGAATGATGAAAACCAATATAATTGTTTTTGAATCTAAAAAACTCCACCAAGATAAGACAAGAACATTCCATCTAGAAATTTGACTTTCTATCTTTTTCAGGTAATCATCATGGTAAGTTTGACTGTATCTTTTAACCACAATCCAAAATATTTAGGGGCTTATTTAAAATCCCCTTGCGCCACCAGTTTGTCACTTTTCCCAAGTTAAAAGTAACACACCGGTGGTGCAAGGGACTTGTAAATAAGCCTCCACATTCTTTCTGGATTCCAAATGAAACCTGATGTTTCAAACATTTGCTTCAAACAGTATTTAACAGTAGAATTACTGATGTATCATAATGCAGTTTGTAACCAAAGCTGGACATAAAATACTTGACTTCTTTAATAGCAAAACTGGTGATAAAGGATATCCTTGCCTTACTGCTCAGTCAATAAAAATAGAGGCTTTGGGCAAGAAGTGTAATAAAAAATGAAGGAGCTGCATTGGAGTTCCGCGACGAGGGTACTTCATCGCAAAGGCAACAGAGTACCCTCACCACCAAACTCTTGGTTTTCCCACCCCATTTAGAGGTTTGTGGACCAATAGTATGTCAACAATGAACCTACTCTAACTCAGTTGTCAACAGACTCCTTCGACATCCCGATAGAGTATTGGCCACGCAAGGTACGCCATCTGACTTTCTGCTCTATTTAAAGTGGGTGACTGCACAGCTTTTTTGTTGCTGTCCATCAGTGCAAGTTATTAGTGGAAATAAAAAATGCCAGCCATACCATGGAAGAAAAATCCCATGGTGTGGGGGGACATTTGTCTTACATTTAAAAGAAAATCCCGTTTTGGATGATAAGCTTGTTACTTCTTACATGATTTTCAAAAGGTTAGCTAATAATTTACCAGTCTTATTTTGGCCTACACAAAATCTTAAGAAAAAAGGAGGAGACAACATCGTTAGAATGTTTCTTAAAAACTGAAATTTGGCTTTAATTAGTTTTAGTGTGTTCCAATTAATTTTATTCAACTGATAATATTTGTTAGCTTTTTCAAGGCAAATCCCATTTATAAAATATCTATCTGCTGATTAAAGCATCCCAGACACTTCACAGTGGCAGTTTCACAGATTGGTGCGAAGTGCACCTGAATGACGACCCCGGTAGCCCATTCCGCATGCTCACTTTATTCTATTTTGCACCATGACATCACAGTTTTGTTTGTTTTTTAGGTATATTTAAATTTCCTTTCTTTGTCACTCTGTTTGGAGGGTAGATGGAAGCTCAGAACAATGGTCCTGAAAGCGCTATGTTGTGAGGATGCTGTTTTCTATATCTATGGGGCCGATTACGATGGCAGGCGGACAAAGTCAGCCCGCCATCACAGCTGCAAAAGGGACCGCCTGCCATAGGTGCGGCGGTCCCACCATAGGAATTAGGATGCGCCTGCCAGTGCGGTGGGCGTATCCTGTATTTTAACATTGCGGCGGGTGGCAGCACCCGCCACAATGTTAAAATACATGTAGTGCTTTTGTATGTACAATGTGACTGCCACCTTGTACAAGCAAATGCAGGGGAGTACCATAGGTACCGCCCACATGCAGCCACGCGGGGGGCTCGCAACGGGCCCCCGTAGGCATTCTCCACCTGTCATTTTATGGCAGGATCTCTGCCCAAAAAGATAGGCATCGTAATGCCCCTGGCGGTGCCTGCAAGGCCATGGCACCGCCATGCCTGTACCGTGTCCCCCAAGGCGGGCAGAAAAAGACCACCTTGCGGGACCACAGCGGACGGTCTTTCCGTCCACCATGGTACCATTCCCATTCCCACCGCCATCCTAATTTGGCGGTGGGAATATTCAGGTCGATGACGGGCGGTCCACCACCACCGGCCCGGCGGTCCTCACCGCCGGCCCGGCGGGGACGGACTTCCCGCCATCATAATCGCCCTCATAGTTTCTCCGCCACGGACCTTGCAGAAAAGCTGGAACCTTCATGAGCAAACAGTACATCCGGGTTGAATGTTTTTGTGACTGATGTTCCCTATGTAATGCTTTTTGTTGCACTCTCTGGAGAACATTTTTCAATAAACAGCTTTTGAAGTAAAGAATCCCAAACTATATGAATTGTATCCAGTAGATTTGAAAATAAAAAAAGCTTTCGAATGACTGTGAAAAATACTGAACAGATCGGAGGGTGTTGAATCTCCATCTTCTGACCAGGTTCTTATGTGAAATATATGTGTGAAAAATATGCGCGAAATCAACATCAGTTATAACTGGGACATGATATTAAGGAGGAATTGCTCCAAATTAAGCACAAAGTAATTGCTGAGTTAATATTATGTTGAGGAAAATATAATCTATTCTGGCTTGTGAGTTATGGACAGCAGAGGAAAAGGTGAATTCTCATTTATCAATTAATAAGAGATCTTTGAGTAACAGCCATTGAAAATAGTTTTGCACAGCATTAGGAATGTGTTTGACTTTAGAACTCATACTATTAAAATAGTCTATTATCTGGTTGCAGTTAACGCCATTGATCATATAATCCTCTAAATAATCCATTAGGAAACAAGTCTCTCACCAAAGGTTTTTTCAGACTAGGTCAGACCCTATCCGTTAAACAACGTGATAGGGATTTTAACAATGCATAATTTCCCGATCACCCATCTTCCCTCATTTTCTTGAGAAATTAATTTTATATCTTAATGTTTTAACATAAATGACCTGATTACGCTCTTGGCGGACAGAATTACTCCGTCACAAACGTGACAGGTATCCCGTCCACCACATTTCAATTCTATTACATCCTATGGAACTTGTAATACGGCGGATGGAATATCCGTCTCATTTGTGATAGAATATCCCATCCACAAAAATCATAGTCAGGCCCAAAGTAACAAAAGTAAGAAATGTACAATAAGCACTAAAGAATTTGATAAATATGTTGTTAATACAGCCACAATTAGAAACTAGCAAATACAGAAAATTAAAGAAGATACTACCATGTATGTAAATAAAGACAAGGAAAAAACAAAGATTTCGAGGAAAAATGAAAAAGGGAAAACATATGAATCAAAGTGTCTTAGTTACAAGCCACTTGCACTGCCGGTACATGACGTTTTCCCATATTAAAAGTGACACAGAGGCGTGCATGGGGCTTGTAAATTAGCCCCAAAGAGTGAAATAATAAAGAAACAGACAGGAACTACACCCATGATATAGACAGACATTTGAAGGTTGTCTTACCATGTAATGAAGACAACAAATCATCACTCTTATGAGACTCTTTGGACGTGATATGTGCGCAATACAAATATCCTAACTTGACTTGACTTGGTATATCGAGGGACCATGTCACTCCAGTTTAGATCCAGCCATATGCAAATCAGTCTTGACCCTGTGCCTCATGAGAACAGTACAGAACGAACTGTCAAGCCAAGTCCTCCCTGGACCAGAAACAAACATCTTGGGACCGGTTTTGGGGCATCACCCCTCATCAGGCCAGGCTAGCTTGAATCCAGTGGCATTGAAACCTGTCCCAGGATGCTTTTTACAGGTCCAGGGAGGACCTTGCTGGCAGTTCCGTCTGGACAGTTTCCTTGAGGCATAGGGTCAAGACTGATTTGCATACGGCTGGGTCTAAACTGGGATGGCATGCTGGGCAAAAGAACAATGGATTTTACCCAGATCTCTTGACTGGGGAAGAATGTTTGATTTGCTCTGCATTCCGTCCATTATCTGTGTGTCTTTTGCCATTAGCATAAGAGGCAGAGTATTTTGTGTAAAGACGCTTAGAACATTTTGCAGCATCATTCGAACATTAGCTTTAGAGCAATACATATATTTGAGGCATTTAAAAGAGGATATATGTTGCTGCAATACTTTAGAGATCAGACATCTCACCACGAAGTGAAGGGAGAGTGCGTTTGGGAGAAACTGGCCACTGCGCGAGATAAAGTGAGAAAAAAGCTCAATACCAAAGCTAAGAAGGAAAAGGTGGGCCCTTCCCAGGAATCCCTGCTTTTCCCAGCTTTCACCAGTGGTAATAGAGGAAAGCTCACCTGAGCGCTACGGAGCATCAACATCAGATGACCATTCTCTACAGGGCCAAGCCATGCCCTCATCTGATGTAAATCTTAATCTTTTATGAGAGGATAATTCAAAAAAGCCCACATTCAAGGACTAACCTCTTTTAAACCCATTCTCTAAAATGACCTGAAACGCTCTCCAGCAGCAGTGATGCAAGCAGTTGGCAAGTAAAGCATGTGTTGACATTCACACACTCCTTAAACTACTAATGTGGGTGCTGGCAAGAAATAAGTAACAGGTGATTAGTGGCAATCAAGTACTCTGTATGCTTAGAAAGTAGGGTTGCCATTGGTTTCAATGACTATGCAGTTCCCACAACATACAGGTAATTCTTGGGCAGTCACACATCTGTGATATGCTGTTTAGCTACATAAATGCAAATTAAGCCCCAAAGCAATTATTAAAATGTTGCTTAAATGTGTAGGTCATAAAGTATTTTATTGTGAATCATATTACAGAAGTTCATTTTCAAAAATATATTTAATGTTTTTCAGATGGAGATCCATGTATAAAACATCCCGATGACCAATGGTCCAATGACAAACATGATCACTGCATCCAAATAATGAGAGTTTCTCATTTGAAGAAGCCTTGGGACTCACACTTACCACTTCTGCTGTCTTCTTGACTTTCATTACTTGTTCTGTCCTACGAGACTTCCTTAAGTCAGAGATACTTCCACGCCAAAGCCAACAATCGAGGACTCAGTTATCTTCTTCTCACCTCCGTGACTCACCTGCATGCTCCGACAGACAGTGTTTGGAGTTATTTTTTCCATGAGTGTCTCATATGTTTTGGTCAAATTTATAGATGTTGTCATTGCCTTCAAATCAACACTTCCCAACACCCAAACAAGACATTGGCTTGCATAAAAAAAAACCCTAACTGCACAGTACTCATTTCTTCAATGATACAAAGTCTTTATTTTTGGGTATGGAGATTACCTCCTTTTGCAAAGCTGAACATCCTGGCCTACAAAGAAAGAATTATAATCAAGTGTAATGAAGGAGACACCATCTTTTTCCACTGCATGCTGGGATACATGGGCCTCCTGGCCACAGTCAGCTTTATAGTAGCCTTTCTCGCAAGGAATCTGCCTGGAAGCTTCAACGAGGCCAAGCTGATCACCTTCAGTATGCTGGTGTTTGTCAGTGTGTGGATCTCTTTCATCCCAGCATACCTGAGCACGCGGGGGAAGTACATGGTGGCCGTGGAGGTGTTTGCCATCCTGTGCTCCAGTGCTGGACTGCTGGGGTGTATAGTCATAACCAAGTGTTATATTATTCTGATTAGGCCTGAATTAAACACCAGTCATAATCTGATTGGCAAAAGGCATTTTAGTTCTATTAAAAGTGAATAATTGACAATGTACTTCAAATTTGTTAAAGGCAACAGGATAAACCACCCGAGGTGGATGTCTTCAAACTTATGAGCTAATGAGATTAATGTTTTGTTTAAATGTCCAAAGGCGTCTCTACTAGTTTCATCATGGCTCAATGCAAAAAAGCAGATATTATCTTCAGGTTCACAAGTCTGGCTGTTGCTGTGGCAGGCTTCAGAGCACCACAATGGTGTTGTGCCTCATTTAAAGGTATTTTGATGTGGCATTAATTCTACCATATTTACTACTTTTCGTGCAACCGTGGGCCTGCCTCTGTCAAGGCGGAGCATCTATGCAGGACAGTGGACATACAGAACTTTAGGGAATGGGGCACAACATGGGGAGCGGCAAGTGAGGCTTTATGGCATTGATAATTTGCACGTGAACCACAGGTGATGAGTGCAAGACCGTGGAGTCTGACTCTGGAGACAAGCAATGGAATTTTGGCATGAGCCGGTCATCTGTTTCTCCCTCCTGCTGGGTTAATCAAGAGTACTGAAGTTTTACGAGCAAACTTTCAGGCACCTGCTGCTTATGGTCACTTAGTACCATTGTATATCGTCTCGCTACAAAAGCAACTTGGCACGTGCGACATATCTACTAAGCCCCACGTCACTGTGGTGAACAAGGTCGATGAGTTAAACCAGCACAGTTTTGCATTTCTGGGAGTGTGTCTTACCTGCCTATGAACTCTCTCCATTGGCACTCCCACTGCCTGTTTTAGCTCCTTCTGTCTCTGTGTAATTATTCACTCCTTGTTCTGGCTTGTGTAAGCAATGCCGATAGGTAGAGGCGAGTTAACATTTATTTGACTTTTTTTGATTTGTAACTTTTTTCTCCCTTTTGCATATCATTTATCAACTTATCTACCTTTAGCATTTTTTAATCATCAGTATAAAATACCACTTACACATTTCTAAGTTCTAGCTATATCTCCAGTTTTTAGTAGTATAGTTCTATTCACATGCAGAATGGTACACCAGCTACTCCTTGTTAACAGTTTCCTACTGATCCACCAGTGAAGAGGGGAGTTTGGTCTGGAGATTCAATGCTTATTTAGGAGCAATCAATGGTTTTAGATGTAGGACTGACAGACAGAGAACGCAACTGTTTTACTAGTTAGAAACTGAAGGACAGAATGTTTTTGAGCATGAACCTGTTCTGTCTGCCTATACAAGTGGGAGATGTCGAGGATTTCACAGTAGCTGTTACACAACCATTGAAGTATTTTGAAGGGTGAAACAATTTGGTAGCTTGTAGATAAGGTGTTTTGCTTGTGCTTGTGGTTGTAAGTAATCTATAAATGCTTGGGTGACTGGCTTAAAGACACAAGCAGGTAATCATGAATTTGAGTGTTTAACTGCATGACTAATCAGCAATTGAGTAGTTAAAGGTTGAAGTTCCAAAAATGTACCAGTACATCTACTATGCCTTTTAGACCATTCAGAAGTATTGAAACCTCACAAGAAAATACCAGAAGGATGGACATATCTGGGTCTACCACACTCACCCCTGGAGTTGCTGCTGGTAGAGAAGAAACCCCAAGTGACTAGAGTAGGAACACAAAGCATCAAGTTAACAAACACTTCACAGGTGTTTGGGGCAAACATTGGCTTGTTTCAGTTGTGGCACACAATGAAAACTACCTAATGTATAGAATTGTCCTGGCCTGGGACGCGCCTGGAGGATGTGTGCAAAGTTTGGCCATTTTAACAAGATTTACAGAGTTGGGAAAGGAGGGAGCAAGGTGTTTAGTGAATGATGAAGTCACACTTGTGGATGCCTTGAGTGCAAGAGTGGGTGAAATGCTATTGCGACTGAATTCTGGTGAAACAGAAAGCACTGGAAAAGAGAAGGAGTGTAATGGTCCCGGTGTATATATATTCACTGATGGTGCTAATTTCAGTAGGATTAGGTACAATGACCACAATAATTACAGTAGATAATTATGAGCATTGATGGTAGTAGTAGTTTTTCTTCTGTTCTGGAATTTTATCTATGCCACTTTGGGAAGATCACTGAGGAATTTGTGTATTTTGGGGTTTAAAGAAGACCAAAATTGTAGACAAAGTGCATTTGGCAAGAATACATTTGATGGTAGAATCAAGTTCAATTTGTAATGATACAGATCCCTGGAGCGAGGATTCAAGTTTCTGTTGTTGAAGAACATGTCACATAACAGTGTTAAATACAGTATACGTATGGTTTTGGTGAACATCTGGTAAACTTAAAGACTCATAGGCAGATTTACAATTATTGGCGCATCCCTGCATATCGGCAGGGATGCGCCAGTAATTGTGCGCCGCAGCTCCACCATCCTTGATGCGCCGCATTTACAATGCGGCGCACCATGGGTAAAAACGGCACAGGTGCGTCACGCATCTGTGCCGTAAAAGCGGCGCATTGCTGGAGTTGCGTCGCAAGCGTGAGACTGCGCCAGCAATGATCAGGGGCCCCTATGTGCACAATGCTGCGTCAATCCTTACGCCTGCTTCAAGCAGGCGCAGGGTTTTGACGCAGTATGGACCCAAAAGTGACTGGGTGAAATCTTGTAGATTTTACTCAGCCACTTTTGGGAGGCGTTCCTGCGCCGGAACGCCTCCCCTTCCGATGGTCCGCCGCTTCCGGCGCAGGGCTTTACAACGTGATGCATCTGGGAGATGCGTCACGTTGTAAATACCCTGCACCCTGGCGCATCTTTTGCGCCGCCGCTGCATCACAAAAGTGACGCAACGGCAGCAAAAAAGCTGCGCAAGGGGCTTGTAAATCTACCCCTATGCTCATTCCAATAATGTCATGCATCATTCTCCTTGTTGCTTTTGGAACATGTGCCTTAACCAGAGAAGTTCATTTTTTAAACAGCATATATGGGACAATCTTCTGACCCTCCTGCCTGCAACTACTACTCCCAGCATCCTCCGGCACAGAGAAGAGAGGCCGGACTGGTTTTCCCCAGATCTTAAACCCACCCCTTGAGCCTCATAGTCGCAAGACAACGTTCTGGCCTCCTGCCTGCATCTACTCTTCCCAGCAGCATCTGCATCTGAGAGGAGGGCCTGGACTAATTCCGTCTGGTTCCTGATCCCACCCCTCCGGCATCTTAGCTGCATGCCGACTCCCGCATAGCGGGGCAATCTTCTGGCCCTCCTGCCTGCAACTCCTACTCCCAACAGCCCCCGCCACTGAGAGGAGAGCCTGAACTGCTTTTCCCCAGTTCCTGATTCCGCTCATCCGGCCTCATAGCCAGATGCCAAACCCCGCATTGTTGGATGTGCGTGGACCTGCCATTCCACACACATCAGAGACGGAGGAGGCTGACCCACCCAACTTTACCCCCACCCCCCTGCACTGCCTGCTGCCCCTGTGCTGCCTGCAGGGAACAGACAACTTCTTTGATGCTCATTAAGCCAATATTAACTGGTATCCTGTTGTAAACACAGTGTATAAGGCCCTAGCAATAGAGGAAAACCATCATCAGATTGAAGTTACTGTTGTCATAATATCACAGGATGGACATGAACACATATGGTTTATGGTAACTCCTTCATGGACACAGGCCTTGGGTACTCCTCATGAGCTATCATACAGCTGGACAGGCATGTGTTGTTCAAAACAGATTAAAAAGAAAAAAGGAAACTGTCCCTTGGACAAGATCCTTTTTCCCAGACTTAAAGAAAATGGACTACATTAAAAAAATGTTTTATCTTTAAGTATATTTAAGAGTAGACAATTGCCCCCTGGACCACTAGCTGTTTATGAAAGGGGGTGTATCACCTTTTCAAGTGGAAGAGTGATATCACAGGGTTCTGTCAATGTGTGTCTTGAAGGAGAGTTTTAAGTTCAAGATAAATTAAAATGACTCTGAGTCATAGCTGGGGATGAAGCCACCCATGTTCATGCCAGTTAGCCAAGCATGAACCTGTCCCTGTTTTGTGCTGTCGGTGAACAGAGAAAACTCTGTTGTTGTGGGCTTCAGCTTTAAGCTTTTGAATTTCCAGTTCTGATTTGATGAAGGTAAACTCTGAGTTGCTGAATGTCTTGACTAATAAAATGTCTGTCATAGATCTATGGGAGGATCTTGATACTGTTGTCAGTGTTTATATGTCCACTAGGTTATCTGTAGTGATTGAGGATTGTGGAGAGACGGAATCCATGTCTGATCGCCACAGCACATGCATCATTTCTTGGATCGTGTTGGTCTCCTTTGGATGGTGGAGGGTGAGGTAGGAGGTGAACCATTGTAGGTCCTTTGCAGGGAAGCTAATGCTCAGTTCTGAAGCATGGTTTAATGCCTTTAGAAGGGTCAAGCTGGTTCAGGACATGGGACTTGTATCACTCTCCACTCTGCAGCAAGATATGAAGCCTGATTTGAGCTCTTGATTAGGGATATTGTAGTATCTGTAGTGAGCTATGTATTTATGTTTGAGCCCCTGACTGGTTGGAATTGCCAGATTGTTTGTACAATAGACTCCTTATATGGATGCTGCATGCTGTGCTCCAACAGAGACTACCATTCTGCATTGACAAACACAATGCAAGGTCTGCATAGCCCTGTTGTGCCTGCTGTCCCTTTCTCTGCTCACTGTAACATAGCAGAACAGCATAATCTCTTGAGAAATATAACTGCAGGAACAGGACTATCTGGGAAACTGCTGTTTGATCAAATAACTATAAGACTAGACAAAGTATTTGAGAGATTGTATATATTCATGGTTTTTAATTTGTCAAATTCGTTTTTTCTGGTTCAGGTTTTTTGTTTTGAAAAAAGTTTCTGATGATTTTGGTTTGATGCACTGAACATGTTTGTGTATATATATTAAATGTAGATTGTGGACCCTTTTAGGACAAACATATATTCTGATTTCATGAAAATTAATGAAAGAATCATAGTAAATAAACACAAGGGACCAGGAAATTGAACTTTTGCTCCTAATTCTTAGAAGCACAGAATGGTGTAAACAAACAGCTAGCATTTTTTTTGATTAATATACAGAGAGGCCTATTCTAGCTGGCAGTAAGGGCCCAACTTCATGAAATACATGATACGTTTAGAAAGATGGCATTTTCCTGCCTAAAACCCACAGTAGTCTTTTCAGTGATAATCCCTGTAAGAAATTGGGTTACTGGTTAGGAAGGTGAAACCCTTCTCAAGCAAGAACACAGTTTGTGTCGGGGTGAGACACAAGCCAACCCTAAATTAACCTGTGCTCAACCCACTGGTATCTTGGCACAGAGCAGTCAGGCTTAACTTCAGAGGCAATATGTAAATGATTTGTGCTAAATTCCAAACATGTAACAACACCACACATAAAAGGTTCCTTCACCAGTTTAGAAAAATAGAGTATTTTTTTTTAACAAGATCAAAATGACAAAATCCAATATTTTAATGCAGAGATATGCAATTTTAAAAGTTTTAGTGAAAATAGCTTCAAAAAGCACAAAGCCACTGCTATGGATATTGCTTGACCAGAACTGGGAAACGTCACATATTCAGGCTGATCATGATAGCATGCCAATTATGCCACCTGAACAGGAGTACCTTAAATCCTGGTTTGCAGAGCATTGTGAGGGTCTGCATTGAAGATGGGCTACACAGCTGAAGCCATGCATCAGTACCGAGGTGCTTCTCATGCAAGTTGTACGATGTGTCTCTTGTTTATTAATCTATTTGAACAAATACATCAGCCAACGCGTTTACTGTGGAGGTCGATTCACGCCGGTCTGCACTCCATTTAAAGTGCACTAGCCTGGGTGAATATTCTCCACCAACATGTGCTAGTTCTTAATTGAACTTTCACGCTGATTACCCGTACATGGCTATCATACCATGTGCACCTGGTATTTTTATTCATCTGTGCATTGGATCGCGTTTAACAGCTTGCTCCAGCTTGGCTTGCATGATTAGTGTGATACTTGGAAAAGAAGCCAGGGGGCAACTTTAGGTCAAGATATTTGTTACAACTAGGCCATAACCCAGGGAATTGGGTGCCGCCTTGAATCAACATTGCCCTGAAGAAGTCCTATGTAAAAAGGACGAAACGCTCTTGCTGATGTTTTTGTACAAATTGATTAATAAAGAAGAGACATCTCATACAACTTGCATAAGAAGCGACTTTCTTCTTTGAATCAGATTTCCGCAAAAGTTATGGACAATAATTTCTTAAGGACTTTAAGTGGTGGTGCAGTTCCAAATTAGCTTTTCTTTTATCATGTTCCCTGTGGAAGTGAAGTGCTTCTGGACATAGGGCACATGTGTGAACTTGCACACAAAAAAATGTTTACTATCTACATATAATTGGGTGATTTACAGCACAGGTGCTGCACAGTAGTTTTACTGTCCACTGTCAGTTTCTTGAGTCTTCTAAGTACCAAGGAGCTGTCCATCACCTGTTGTTTTTGCAATTGTCACCCCGAGTGGGACGGGAATGCTCGGACGTAAGAGTCTTGTGCTCTCCATGCCACTGGAATCAAGCTATCCAGGCTGATGAGGGCTGAAAGCCCGAAACCGGTCCTTGGATGTTTGTTTCCAGTCCAGGGAGGACCTGGCTTGGCAGTTCGGGTTGGACTGTTCCCATGGGACACAGGGTCAAGACTGATTTGCATATGGCTGGGTTCAAACTGGAATGGCATGGTGAGCAAAAAAACGATGGATTTAGGCCCAGATCTCTGTACTGGGGTGAATGTATGACATTGTTCTGCATTCTGTCCATCACCTGTTGCTTTTGCAATTGTCATCCCGAGTGGAACGGGAATGCTCAGACGCAAGTCCCGTGCTTTCCATGCCACTGGAATCAAGCTATCCAGGCTGATGAGGGCTGAAAGCCCGAAACCGGTCCTTGGATGCTTGTTTCCCATCCAGGGAGGACCTGGCTTGGCAATTCGCGCTGGACTGTTCCCATGGGACACAGGGTCAAGAGTGATTTGCATATGGCTGGGTTCAAACTGGAATGGCATGGTGAGCAAGAAAACGATGGATTTAGGCCCAGATCTTTGTACTGGGGTGAATGCATGACATTGTTCTGCATTCTGTCCATCACATGTTGTTTTTGCAATTGCGATGCAAGGTCCAGCATTGTCCTTGAGGATCCCATCAACGAGGGCCTGAGATGCAAAGCCCAGCGCAGAGGAGCTGCGAGGCTTGTGATGTGGAGTCCAGCATCATCGTTGAGGCTGCAGTCAACATGCATGTGAGGTTCTGTGCCATTGCTCAGTGACCGTTGGGATGAGACTGCAGTCTGCGAAGTGATGCGGAGTCCTTGCAATGGGAAAGATACAGACAGCAGAAGTGATACGTATTCCACTCAGGGTTGTGCCAAGCAGCATAGGGGATGAGTCAGTTCTGCTGAGTCCACATTAGGCCCACTTCCAAGTGTCCAGGACTGGGATGGCACCAATTGGCAGGAAGGGACTTGCAGATGGCAGAGTGCAGGTGCAACTTCAAAGTTGTTGGTGCGTCCTTTCCCTGAGACTTTGGTTGAAAAGCTAGCTAACTAGCCCTTGGAGTCACTCTGGCGGCCCTGGGTCCAACAAATTCATGTCCATTCCTCACTCAGGCAAGAGAGCAGCAAGTAGTAGGTCAGCACAGCTGTGTTCTTCAGAGCAGCAGTCCAGCAGAGTGGCATTCCTTTCAGTTACACAACTGTCCTTCTTCCTGGCAGAATATCCACAGGTCCAGAAGTATACTTAAGAATTGTTGTCTGAGGTCCATTATTTATCCCCAGTTCTGCCTTTGAAGGGGAGAAAGCTTCTACAGGCTATCATTTGAAATGCACAGGTTCACTGCCTTCCTTGCCCTGGCTCCAGGCTAACTACAGGAACATGCACCCCTGTGTGTGGAGGCAGGACTCAGCTTATTCAATTGTAATTAGGGATGAGGCCAGTTTTTCTCTCCCATCCTGCCAATGATGGCCCATACAGGCACACCTACACACTTTAATTTATGTGGCTGTCTAAGAGGAATAGACAAAGTCCAACTGTCAACTACACACAGTCTTGTTACCCATGTTAGATTTAAAATTCCATTTCCTACCATGCCTTTGTTGTTCTGCTTTAGGTTAGCAGTGTGTGGCTAAAATACATGCATTTGTGTTCATGTTATGCAACCCACTGAGTTATCCTCGCAACATGTAAGCTTTAGTTAGTCAGTGTGCATCCATTTTAAATTTTGCAATCCATATTAGACTGTGCCTGGGTTGGACCTCGGTGTTCATATTGCTTGCCTCACCAGAACACTGTGTTTTGTTATTATTTCTCCTGTTGTTCAAGGCTGTTTCCTTGACTTGCTAATGAATAAGGTATTCTACCATCACATGACTAGCTGAATGTGTAGCTTCTCCCCCACCTTGGGAGATGATGAAATCCAGCACTGTGGCTTTGTATTCCTGATAGTATGTTCCCATCTGGCATGTGTTAGCTCATCTCTCAGTGTTCCATTGTTCAGGTCCGGCTAAAGACAGTACTTTTCCACAGTGGGCAGGGTTGAAGATGGCTGGGAAGCCCTTTTTACCTCCTGTAACCTGTTGGGAAGTCAGTCCCCTCAGCGTCCATATTAGGGTGCAGGTCTGACTGAGAACTACTAATAAAGCCTATTTATATTCTCTACTGTCTGACCGACTCTTCAATTGGGAAGAGCAGGTGGTTGTATATATAACCTGAGGGGCCCTGTGAGGGCCGCATCCTTCAGTTGGTGCCTGAACAGGGACCCCAGGAAAGGGCCCCCTCACCAGTAACTGGCTCTCAGGGGCCAGGGTGGTGTCTGGCCGGTCAGGTGGATCAGGGCCCCTCACATACAAGACTGAGCTTGGTTCTCGCAGCTGCGATGCCTTCCTGATTGGACGGATCCTTGGCTAATGGACCTTGGCTAGTGTCCATCATGGGTGAATAAAGCTATGTCAGATGACTCTCCTGCGTCCAGCAGACTCAGGTACAAATTTTGAAAATTGGGACTTGGTCTACCAGGCTGCACTTCGGTGGTCAGCGACGGTCAAGCAATTGTTTGGCTACCACTTGCAAAGGAAACCTTCTTCAGCTTTTGTGGCCTTACAGCTGTAACAGGAAGCCAGCCTATTGACTTTTGGTGGTTCTTCTTCTCTCTGGGGCTTGGTGGTGACTGTTTCTTAAGCAGTGGACCACAGGCACAGTTCTTTCTTTGTTAACACAAGAACCAGCAGGCACAGTCCACTCTTTGATGCAGCCTATCTTTTCCAGCTCCAGCGAACAGCAGGGAATTACTTCTTCCCATGTTATCTTAAAGAAATTGGGACCCCATTCAAAATATATTTTGGAACCCACTGTTAGGAAAGCATTGAATTGCAATAGTCTTTTTACTAATTCAAGCCTTATTTTGTCTTACAATATTAAATGATATGTTAACACCTTGCCGGCAGCGCCGATTCTCCCCAGGTGCTGAACATTCCAATCGCGGGTGTGGTCATGACGGAACGGTTCCATCATGAGCATCGAAAGGGTTAAAGGTTAAAATACAGAAATACAATGCTGTGCTAGTACCAAATTTTATACTTCATTTTCTTATGATTTTCTTACAGTACTGTATTTAATTTATCGGACCCGATCTTTCTTGTAATGATGTATCTCTTTGTAGCTCCTAATAAAAATATTTGAACACAAAAAAAAATACAGAAATACACAGAAGAGAGCTAGAGTGAAATTTCAATTTCCCAGGGGCCCACATGGAAGGTGGAGGCCCTGGAAAAGTACCAACTTTGCTCATGCCTTAAAACATCTGTTTCTTTGCTCCTCTCTAAAGTTCAGGCGTGAACTGAGGTCTGAGTGGCAGCTGTGCCACTTTTAAGTCCAAACTTTGCCCTCAGGCTACCAGGTCCCCACCCGCCTGTTGATGACTTCTTGCAAAATGTGGCATTTAGCTATCCCATCGTGCAATATTTTGCACATTCCCAAGATGGCAGGACCCCTTTCTTGATGTGTGGAGGAGGTGGCCGACCCTATAGGTGTGGCTACCTGAGGACTACAGGCCCACAGGAAAACTGGTTTGGTGATTTTTTCCCGTGTCTTTCTCGACACAAATCTATCTACCAGAACAAAAGAGCAGCTCCACTATTTGCCCTTCAAAGCCAGCTTTCTGTTGATGGCTGTCCATTTAGACTTGCATCGTGTTTGGCTCAAAAAATGATGTCTTTAGCTGCACCACAGTACAAATTAAAATAATCTGTTCCTTGTTTGATATTTGTATTGAAGATACAAGGCATTTGCTGCCACCTCTAGGTCACTTTTTGGCACAAAATGTAATTTTGCATATGAAAGTTGGTCAGTTATGTCATCCTGCCTATTTTGCATTGCATTGCGAGCTCCCACATTAATCAATAGTAACTCCAGGCCAGTGAATGCTTTTTTTTTTAACTCAGTCCACAAATATCTGAATGTAGCTTTGTCAGGCCAGATAGGCTTTGAGTATTTTAATATAATATCTTTATTGATCAATATATTTAGCTCCATGCCTCTTTACTCCTCTCGGTCAGAATACATTGTAGTCTTACTTTATTATAATAATTACATATAGTACCTACTCATTATCAGAAACCACCCTATTTCCCTGTGAAGGGAAAGAAGAAGCTTGGAAGGTGTAAACATAGCATTAAAATTACAGAGCTCATAAATCCCTTGTAGAATAAACAGCAGCTGATCCTGGACGCATGTAATAAAAACCCCTGCCAGGGAGAGAAGATGCATAGTGTTGCTTGACGCAGAGGCAGCACAAGTGCATTGACACGTACATTGCTCCTGTTGTCTACTCACCCTAAGTGTTGAACTACATAGAGTGCAGGGCACAAACCGAGGAAGAAGCAGCCTTGAAAGAAGCTCTAATTTGGAATATCTGCTGAAGAGGATCTGGGCTCAGCTCCCCATATATAAAACCTGCTTCACAGGCGCAGAGTCACTCCCTGTGCAGATTCTCTGCTTCACAGGTACAGAGTCACTCCCTGTGCAGTTTCACTGCTTCACAGACACACAGTCACTCCCAGTGCTCCACAGACAGTCCAACAGTCCACTCAATGGGTGGCTGGACCTGTAGAGTGATTGTCCTACTGGTCTGTGCCAGAGTGAGGGCCCTGATGCCAGCCTGCAAGCTGCAGACATTAAAACTCAACTCCTTTGTCCACGATGGAGACCTCATTCTGGGAGGGGTGCTCCTGGTTCACTCTGAGTACACTTCTCCTGACCTCACATTCAAAGAAGTGCCACAACCTTTCTCCTGCAAAGGGTAAGAGCAGTTTATTATGTCATGTGCATAAATGTGTTTACAGCTATCCTGTGAGAGGCCAGAACAGTTGATTGCATAGCCCAGGTTAGATGCCCTGTACATCTAACCTGGGCTCTATCTATAACACATATTAGCAAGCCCAATATCTCAGTTTTAGCAGCAGTTTCCTGCCGCTAAAACGGCGATAATTTTAACAAGTTTCTTGCTAATATGCCCCTTTGACTCTCTGAAAAGATCCATGGGTCTCAGGAACTGCACTCGATCAGTCTCATTCACTGCTTAATTTGTAAATGAATTAATTCCGCTGCCCAAAGCTGTACTCAGAAGCCTACGACCGGTGCTATTAAATGTCTGTGCCCCGAACACCAAGGAGGGAAGCCCTGAGCCACCTCATACCTCTTTAATCCACCAACAGACAATCCCTGCCCCTTTATTCTACCTTTGCAAGCCCCTGCCCTCTGCCTTTTGGTGGTTTTCCCGTCCCTCTTTCTTCATCCTTCTGATTTCTGTTTATTCATGTCTTGCTCTGATCTGTAAAAATTAAGCCTCTGTCCCCCAAAACAAGTGCAGATGGCCCACACCAGCACCCACCACCTCAAATTAACCACTGATATGAGCAACGTCAATTGCTGACATCTGACAGTCTCACACACCACATTTGCTGGGGAGACCACTATCTCTGGGTTTCTTGAATGTCATAATGGCTGGCAGACTACACTCAGCCTGGGTCCCTATCACACCATCTGTGGAGCCCCACTGATGTCCCTGTCTCTCACGCTC
Source organism: Lissotriton vulgaris (assembly GCF_964263255.1). Lineage (NCBI taxonomy): Eukaryota > Metazoa > Chordata > Amphibia > Caudata > Salamandridae > Lissotriton > Lissotriton vulgaris. The sequence goes on from NC_141696.1 coordinate 30,333,927, forward strand.
TCAGATGTCACACCGGATGCAAACACCACCATCTCTGAGTCTGGAGTAGTAGACATTGGTAGTCGAGACTGCTCAACTCTCTGAGGATGGGTTATTACACTTTGGCAACAAAGACACCGTCTCTTAGGCTAGCTTATTACACACTGACAGCAGAGACACCCTCTCTGACCCTGTCAAAAGGCGGTTGGCTGCAGAGATGGACCACTCAACTTCTCTCAAGCTTCACATGGGCCAGAGGGATGAAGAGACCAAAGCAACAGATTTCTCACACCAACGTGACAGCTCCCTTAGACCACAGTGACACCTCCCTCAGACCACACCAGCAGCTCTCTCAGACCAAAGCACGGTTCCCTCAGACCACAGTGACAGATCCCCCAGAACACAGATATACCTCCCTCAGACCACAGGGCCAGCTATCTTCAACCACAGTATTACCTCCCTCAGACCACAGTGACATCTATCTCAGACCACAGTGATAGCTGCCTCTGACCACAGTGACAACTCTCTTGGACCACAGAGACAGTTCCTATAGACCACAGAGACAGCTCGCTCAGACCACGGTGACAGCTCTTTTAGACCACAGAGACAGCTCCCTCAGACTACAGAGACAGTTCCCACAGTCTACAGCCACCACTTTCCCCGGTCTCATTGACAGCTCTCCTCAGGACTATGTGACAAACTATAATGAGATATGAGCAGTGAGTTGTGCTCAGTGACCCCCCCACAATGCATCTACTCATGCTGTGCTGCCAAGGGTTTTACACAGGGAATTACTAACCTCTCATAACATTACCACCACTATAGCCTAAGACCATTCCCCTAATCTCTTACAAATCCACACCTCAACGTACACACTCATCCATCCAGGCGATCATTGTCACATTCATCCATAAATATATCAAGTTAAAGAAACATTGACAAGCCAATGGGCCTTTTGCATACAAGATATTTTGACTTTGGGCATGTTCTTAGCCATGTTTTATAGCAGCCTACCTGCTCTGCAGCATGGCTAAAAGTGTTTTAAAAAAGTGCTATGACGCTGAATAGATGTTTTGCAAGACATGGGAGACCACATGCATTTGTGCTTGTAGGAAATCTTTGTGATATTATCAGTGAAATCAACAAATATAAAAACAGCCTGCAGACCTTAAAACTAATCTACAAACAGTCATAAAACCAGGCAACACACTAACCAGTTAGAACACACTAGCTATAGGGTGCACCCTGGGTTACAACATTATCAGTAACATGTGCATACACTGAACTATAACAACTTTTAGCAACACTGCAGGACAAGGCCACATGGGTATACCCTCTGTTGAGAGGTAAACTGCTTTTGATGACCAGTGTCATGACGCACAGGTGGTCTACACAGACTGCCACTCCAGCACACTCATACTCACTTAGCGCCACTACACACCAGGCACTTGAATGCGGTGCCAATGATTCCAAACAGGTCAATAGACAAAACTCCACAGACCCTGTGGCTCCAAGCCTCCCACCACCCTCCAGTTCATCCCCACTGTCCCAGACACCCTGGATGGAAGTTCACCAGCCCCTCCCTCCGAACGCAAGGCAACTCTTGACTGAGGTCATACTTCATCTGGGTCTCCAGAAATCAGGTGAGGATAGACAGTAAGCATAAACAAGAGGTAGACGTAAACAAAGGGTGTCTTGGTGCCACTCAGGAAAATCACCAACAAGTTGCGAAGCAGAAACGGGGTCCACAGGGGCCTTCTGGCACCAGCCCAGTTCTGCGAAGCACAGTGAGGTTACACAGTCTCTTGACCTGCTCCCAAACCTTATCAGAAGTGTCCATCCGGCCTAGTCAATTCCTCTTACTCCTACCTGGTAACACGAAAAAATCAGATGGGGAGAAGGCAGTTGATCCACAGTGATGGGACTAGTAAGGGAGCAAGCAGTGACAACATGCAGGGGAGCCTCTCGGCTCGAGGAGGCACCCCATCAGTTACATGTTGATTCTGGCTGTGCCCGAGCAGTCTGAGCACAGGGTCAGGTGCACCTTTGAGATGAGTTGCATCAAAAGCTTCATGTACACAAAGTAGACTTGCAAATCTGTACAGCCCTGAAAAAGAGGCACTATGCTAAGCACACATTGATGTCACTTGCACCAGATGATTCCGGTCACACTAACAGGCGCAAGTTCAGCATAACCCCAGGAGGTAGAATGAGGGTGCCTACCACTAAGGCTCACAACCTGTGAATCGAACACCGCAAGCAATGAGCATGCAGTTGGCATGGAGCATGAGAGAAATGCGGCACAGACGACACGGTGGGCCACTTTGATTCCTGCAAATAGTAAAACCGCTCACCACCAACAAGATGCTTATGTGTGCCATGGTCCCTTCAGTACAGGAACCCTTTCGCTGCTGATGTCAGCAACTTCTAGATCTCCCCACAAGGCACTCCAGTCTCCAGGCAGAATTCTAGAATTCCAAGCTAATATCATGTGTTTCAGCAGGCAATGTGGGCACTTAGAGGGCACTGCTCTCCAGGAGTCATCGTCATGGTGTGGGCCCCTCATAGGAGATATTGTATATCCCTGAGATCTCTCAGAGAATAGGAGACCAGCCAACTGGTCCTTGGGATCCCAATTCAGGGAGTCGGCCCAGGCCAACCTCTTTTCAGGAAGACACACAGTCCTTTCCTTTTGCAGTCATCCCATATATGCACAACAGAGTCCTCCAGCAATGGGCACTGCCTCATTACAAGCAGAAAAGCGGATCTCTCCCCTTGGCAAAGTGGTACAGGGTAGTTATACCCAATTGGGCCTTTGACGTTGAGAGAAGGTTCAAAGGCTATTCCTTTAAACCACAGACGTTTTCCCTAAATTTCTCTCTTGTCTTCCATGAAGCCACAGAATACAGATTTCTATCTTTATGGGGGCATGACCTGGCTCCAGTGGCCAGGTGTCACAATCTCTGCCCGCCATATATTCTGCGAGACCCACAAATGGCAGAAGTCGGCTATCTAAAATTGCATGCGCAATAGTTTAGGGTTGTCACTAGGGAATGCCCAGTTGTGCTCCCCCAGCCTCCGGTGTTGATTGACACAGAGTTTGATGCATAGAAATGTCCACTTTCCACAAGTGGCATTTCCACTTTTGCCAAGTCCACCGGTGTTCGGACAAAATATCGAAATTAAAATATCGTCAGACATAAATATAGAGTTGAAACATAGTCATACAGAAAAATTTTGTGCAAGAATATACATTTTAAGGTAAGTAATATTGATTTTAACACTATAGAAATAATATCGTTTACAAAAATATAGATGTAGTAATATTTTCGTTTTGTCATTATTTCGACGTATTTTAGTATATTTTATTTGTATATGTGATCATTTGTTTATATAATTTTTGCTAATGTTTTTTAATATTGTTTTTGAATTGCTAGTAGTTTTGAAATGTAGTGTTAAAAGATTTTTTGTATTTTGTATTTCCATAGCAGGTTTTGGGGTTTATAAGGCTACAGGGTAACATAATTAATAATTATTTCTAATTAATATTAAATATTTGATTGATAGTTATTTATGGTAAGTGGTAAGTGTATATTAATTGTTCTTGAAGTTAAGTTTCAAGTCTCCCAGAGGATACATTGGGACTGACATATTACATTTTATAAATACAGTTTCCAGTTGGAGAATTATAAGGAAATCACATTTAGTGTCTCAGAAATCACAACTTACAAACAAAGCTCGTGGTGAAGTTGGTTTTGAAATTGTAGTTCTGAAAATGTCACTTTTAGAAAGTTGAAGAGACATGAAGAGCCTGCACTCCTTCTCTTGAAAAGATACCATCCTTAAATGTTTTCATATGATTGCGTGCTACGAGTAATATGCAGACCGCCCAAACCACAAAAACGTATAATTGAAAAAAGAACTAGCACTGTCCTTGTGCTCTTATGCTGGTGTACTACGCTAAGTGGGAACAACTCGCTCCAATGAATCATGTTCCTCCAGGTAATCTACAATAATCTTTTGAATCAATATGATTCTATCTAGGAGTGAGAATGGGAGAATATCGTGAGGGGAGATGAGTTTCAACAGGAAGTGACTGAGCGTGAGCTACTTAAAGACTTTGGCAAAAATAAGGCTGGTTAAGATGGGAGGACTGTAGAGGGCTGCAGTTATCACATTTTTTTTTTAAATGACGGGGTGAGGGTAGGGACATTACTTACGAAGTAGTTAGTATTAGTATTTTTTACAATGTTATGACAATGCAACGATAGCAGATATGAGTTATAATGGCACAGTCAGGTGACATTGTTCAATTTTATGTTTTAGATTCCCCTGACGAAGGGCCCACTAGGCTCGAAATGCATTGGGACAATATATTTCGTGCTCATTTTACACAGAGATCAATTTGTGCGTACTACTGTACGAAGCCTAAAATGCATACAGTATGGTTTTGGAATGTCTAAATAAAGACTACAGATTGTATCTTACTGTCTCCGTTGTGGTGAAGAATATTAAGAATTAAATAGTAATAAGGAGTGAGAAAATCATATTGAGTCAAAAGATTACTGTGGATTACCTGGAGGAACATGATTCATTGGAGGGAGTTGTTCCCACTTAGCGTAGTGCACCAGCATAAGAGCACAAGGACAGTGCTAGTTTTTTTCAATTATAAATTTAGAAAGTTTTCATTTTCTTACTAAAACCACTTGGTGCTTTTCTGCCTGTCTCAAAAATATACATCTGGGGAGGGTGACAGCTGGCTTCCTGCATTCCCTCTGGACAGCCACACTCAAAGGACGGGTAGGAGTGACTGCTTAGTTGTCTGCATGTTGATGGGTCAGCCTGAGCAGGAGGGAAGGGAGGAGCTGATACTCTGCACCTGAAAGGGCTGGGTCCTGCCCCCACACAAAGGACTGAATAGCCTCCTTGAGTGAGTCAGGAGCCAGGGCAGGAAAGGCAGGGTGTTGTACACTTCACACTTGTCTTTGAAGTCTCCCTACTTCAAAGACCAAATAAGGTAAAAGCACTGGGCCTCTGACCCCAGAACACTGCTGGGACTCAGAACATTCTGCCAGGAAGAAGAGCTGCTGTTCTGTAGGAGAACTCCCACTCCGCTAATTTGCTTTGTTGTGTTGTGTTGTGCTCGGTAGGAGGGAGTGCCAATTTGCTAAATTACTTTGCTGTGTTGGCCTCCTGCTTCTTGCCTGGAAGTGAGAAGTACTAGATCTGCTCTCTAGAGCCTTGAATGTAAGTTTTTCCAGGGGCCTGTTGGCTTGCCTCATGTGGCTGAAGTCTCAGGGATATTAAGGATACCCCCTTTCATCTACAACAAAGTACTTACACATTACTTGCTGTAAGTCTTGCTCTGCCAAATGGTGCCAATCCAGCCCAGCGCCCTTGGAAGTGAGCTTAAAGTGCTGCTTCTGACAAGAACCTGAGCATCAAAATAATAGCGCCAATGTGAACTTACACATTGTGTGCTGCAAGATCAGGATCAATGCTACATTGCTGTTGCGAGGTCTAGGACCTGCACATTACACTCATCAATGCCTCATTGCCTACCGGATCAACCCATTAGGAACTCATACATCCAGCCATAACAAGGAGATCACCCATCACCTCCAGTTTGGATTAACCCGGCTCATCCCCTTTGATGCACTGCCACTACTGCTTGAAGTAATTTGGTGGAGCATCAATTGTGTGGTGAGCATCAATTTATCGCACCCTGTATTTCATTCTGTGACAAGGGATTAAGGTACTTTGCTCAGCAGGCCCTGCATGGGTCCTGCAGCTGGCATGCACTCCATCACTGGTTGCCTGAACTCTTGACTTTAACTCGCCCCAGCAAGACCCTGTTTACCCCCTTAAGCACTATTTACACAATTTATTTCTAAGTACTATTTTGACCCTCTTTCCTTTAATTCATATCTTGACTTCTAAGATTTGGAGTTTTGTTTTTTTGTTCTTATTTTGTTCAGATTATACTGATCTATTTTTCTAAACTGGTGTGGAGTCTTTTTGTGGTTTTGTTACTGTGTTACTGTTTGCTGTGTTGCAAAATTACTTTACACAATACCTCTTAATTTAAGCTGGCCTGCTCTGTGCAAAGCTATCAGAGAGTGAGCACAGGGTAAGTTTTGCTGTCCATCTGACTTACCGTGACTAGGAATGTGGTTCTTGCTTGGACAGGGTGTTTCCTCTGCCAACCAGAAACCCAATTTCTATCAGGAGTCAAATTAAGATACATATTTGCTACTCTTCATTTGTCGTCCCTATATTCATGTGTTTTCAGCAGCAGCAAAACTTCCTGTTTGCAATGACTTAGGGGCAGATGTATCAAGATACCATTTTGCACTTCTCAAATAGCGATTGTTAAGGAATCGCTATTTGAGAAGTGCAAAATGGTATGTATGTAGAATTTCGCTATTTATTAGCAAATCCTTAGAATTCCTTAATTGCAATTAGCAAATTGCTAATCGCAATTAAGGAATAATTTCCCATTCATTTCTATGGGCCAGGAGGCCCATAGGAATGAATGTAAAATTATACTCAATTTGCGATTAGCAATTAGCTAATCGCAAATTGAGAATAATTTCAAGGGTGCAAGGGTGTCTTAAGGACACCCTGCTGCACCCCTGAATTTGATATGTGTACGCATATGGCACACATACATGCCCTAAGGGCATGTATGAGCATCATATGGCACATTTAGAATTTTAAAAAAGTGCTTTTTGAAAAGAATTCGCAAGTTACCACCAACTACAAGTTGATGGTAATTTGCGAATTCTTAGTCAAAAATCGCAACACTAAAATGCTTGATACATTTCAAATCTTAAATCGCAATTTGCTATTTCTTAAAAGCCTCGGAATATTAAGGAATCGCTAAATTAGTGATTCCTTAATATTGCGAGGCTTTTTGCATGATACATTCCAAATCCCGTTTTTTTTGTCGCAAACGCTGCTATTTTCCGAATCGCAGCGTTTGGGACAAAAAAAACGGATGATACATCTGCCCCTTAGTGCCTCTACTGTAACACTAATGTGTATGCAAAAAAAACATCCCACACAAGTTAATTGAAAGATTACATGTTCCCTCTACCCAACAAAAGGTAGGGTATCCCTTACATATTTTGATACAAAATTATCTGAAATGTTTGGTGAAAATAAAAATGATGAAACTGTTAGGTGGCCAGTGTTAAATTTGAAAGGTGTAACATTCACAATAGATGAACACAAGATCCATTGCCCCAATGACCATGATGTTTGCACATAACAGGAAGGCACTTTAGTCTTACTCAATAAACTGCCCAAGAGCTACATCTGTAGCACCCTAGCATCACACCATGGTCTTTGTCTCAATGTCTGTTGATTATGTATAAATATTCAATTTGCCTGTGTATAAGTTGACATATTTGCTATTACCTGATGTCATCAATCACATACTCTTTTGACCCCACAGGTTTACCATTCGATATTACCGAGACCTGCTGGCCATGCTTTTTGCCATTGAGGAAATTAATCGCACGCCTGACCTGTTATCAAACATAACATTGGGTTTCCGGATCTTCGATACCTGCGCATCCCAAAATAGAGCCCTTCAAGGGCTCTTAGAAGAGCTCTCAGGGAAGTTTGACCCAATGCCAGGGTACAACTGCAATTTAAAATCAATACCAGTAGGACTTATTGGAGAAGTGCTGTCATCCACATCTATTTCACTAGCCAGAATTTCAGGACCTCTCCATTTCCCAGTGGTAAGCAGGGTGCATGGAGAAGCTAAATACATAATTATATGAGAGGATAGAATATTGATGGCTCATACTACCTAAACAGATGACTTGCAGTTAACTAAAGAGCTCCATTGTATAGCAACCTATGTGGATGTCCAAGTGTAGACCTTCTTAGAAGCCAACACTTTGTAAGGCAAATGTTAATCCAGTTTCTTACCAGGCTATACAACACCAAATCTACAATATTAAGAGCCCGATTACGAGGCAGGCAGGAAGGGCTCCGACTGTCAGTTGAGCCCTTCTTCCACGCATCATAAACACCGATTCGGATTCCCTTCCAACCGAACCATTTCGATGGGCCTGGTCGGAAGGTAATCTGAATCAGTCTTCTGAATGGTTTACGACAGACTCTGAGAGCCTGTCCAACATTCAGAAGGCCCGCAGAAATACGCCTGCCGGCTCTTTCTGGCTGAGGCATTACAATGAATGTTTCCCTCTGCCTTTTTGAGCCGGCCTTTCCAGCACAAAAAGGCATTGGGAAACATCTTTTGGGGTCCCCAGCTGGGCCCCATGTGTGCAAGGTTGATGAATGGCAGCCTAGAAGGTGCCTGCCACCGGATGCATGGATGACCTGTACCCATGCTCTTTGCTATGAGAGCATTCTTTCTGTTCGGAATGCATGCTCTCACAGCAAAGTATAGGATTGCGACCAAACAAGTTTCGGTCGCATCCTAATTCCTGGTCTGGAGCCATTGACTGGAGGACGTTTGATTCCAGTTCCAGAATGATGCCGGACAGACTCCGGTTCGTCCGGCATCATAATTGGGCCCTAAAGCTTGAGGATGCAACTGAAAATTGGTTCCAATTACTGCTGGACTTTCTGTTGGATTTTCACACGGTAAATCATGACCTCTTCATACATACCCTAAAATAAAGAATTAACTACTTCTACATCTACACCTGTCGCCTCAAGAAAAGAGGGGTTCCACAGGAAGCAAATGTGAGAATTGTCCACTTCTAATTGTCCCTTGAATGTATTTATTCAGACAACATCCTCTTGTGTCTTAGGTTCTTATGCTACCTCCATTCATGGAAGGTTTCATAAGCCAAACAGTTTTCTGGTGTGAACAGACTTAAACCAAAATGTGTGAGAGATAATTTCTGGACTGGGTTGGAGATACCGCTCACCAGCACTGTAGAAGGTGTCCTTTAATTCTTCATTACGGACAGAAATATCTCTCTCCTCTTCAGATTCATGGCTCTCCTACGAGTTGGATTGTGATTAATCCTGAGCTATTCCTGTTAAAACATTCTAGTTGTGACACACTTCATATTTTGGGGGCATTCTATGTGACAGCACAACTGTCTCAGAGTGCCAGGCAACCAAATTGCAAAACAGTGATTCCCTGTCTCAGATATATGGAGCTCTCCTCTGATCACCAGCTCCATCCATTGCCGTTCACCTATAAGTGACCAATTGATCCAGGCCTCCTGGTGTTCCTGACTCCACTAAGTCTGGAGGGATCGATTCCAATAAATTGGTTACGTGCTGCAGGGCTGGCTTTAGCACTGTTGGTGCCCAATACAACAGTCTTTTTTTGCCACCCCAATGACGTCCTTCTCCTCTGAATCCCTCACTACTACCCTTCATCAGTACCCCTATCTATCCATAGCCCCTTTCTCACATGCATTTGATTTGTTTTATAGAGCTACTCATACCAGTGTTTGGTGTCAGAGCGCTTTGCAACTCACACTCACATTATACAGAAATGAGGAATCATACGTGCGTAAATTAGTCTATAGGAAATGTTGCATAAAACAATGAAGATTACAAGATTGCAAGATTACAAGATATAGGAACTACATGTTATCCATACTAGTAGGCAGTATGTTTCAAGAGTGCTTGATCTGGGAAAAGCATACATTCAGTATTTAGAACTTACTGCAGTGTTTAGGTTGACTGGAGTGATAAAAATGTATTATACTTATTTTATTTATTTATGGAATTTTTAATGCGCAACTAATACCCTAGGGTGTCTAGGCGCAGTGAGATACTCTGGGATGCACAAAATTCAGGGCGTGAACTTATTGGTTGAATAGCCATGTCTTCAAGGCCTTGCAAAAGGCAATGAGTGTTGGTGCTGTTTTAATGTGCAAGGGGAGTGTGTTCCACAATCTGGGTGTTGCTACCAGGAAACGTCTGTCTCCCCATGTGGCCGTTCTTGTGCGGGGGACATGCAATAGACAGCTTGCCACTGATCTTAGATCCTTTCCAGGTATGTAAACCTGAAAAGCTTCCTTTAGGAACTTCGGTCCAGTCTGATGGATGGCCTTATAGGCGATACAGAGAGCCTTAAATTTGATTCTGCTCTCCACCCTTAGCCAGTGTAGATGGCGTATGGCTACTGGAGTGGAGTGTCGCCAGGGAATATTAAGTAGGATCCGTGCTGCCATATTTTGCACAGACTGTAGTTTATTCAGAATGTATTTGTTTGTACCAAGGAAGAGGGTGTTTCCATAATCCAGCTTCGAAAACACTAAGGTGGTGATGAGTGTTTTCCCTGCCGAGGCAGGCAGGTATGGCATGAGTTTTTTTATTTTCTTCAGCACGAAGAATGCAGCAGAGACCACCTTATTTACATGGTAACCAAATGATAACTTGTTATCGAAGATAACTCCCAAATTCCTAACCTTAACAGCAGGAACCGGGGGAGAGCCCATCTGACTGGGCCACCATGTTGAGGACCTTTCGGGGGAGATCTTACCGAAGGTCATAACTTCGGTTTTCTCTGCATTAAGTTTCAGGCAGTTACTGTGCATCCATGATTGTACATCCAGTAGCCCCTCCTGAAACTTAGCTACTACCACTGGACCGTTCTTGTGTACTGCCAACACAAGTTGGGTGTCATCTGCGTAGGTAGTCAATCGCATCCCATGAGATTTAATGACCCTCGCCAAGTCTGCAACGTAGATATTAAAAATCGTGGGACTTAGCGAGGATCCTTGAGGGACCCCACAGAGCAGTTCAGAAGTGGGTGAATAGTAGTTGCCCAATTTGACTGCCTGTTTGCGATTGACTAGGAAAGAGGCTATAAGACCTTTAGCCAGATGACTAATTCCAAGGGCTGCGACACGGTCGACCAAGATGACGTGGTCGACCGTGTCAAAGGCAGCAGACAGGTCCAACAAGATAAGCACTGCCGCGCCTCCCGAATCCATGATCTCTCGAATTTCATCTGAGGCTTTTACCAATGCTGTCTCAGTTCCGTGTTCCTTCCGGAACCCGAACTGAGTATCATCTAGGAGCTTATGTTGTTCAATAAACTTGGCGAGCTGTTTATTCATTATTGCCTCTACTATTTTGGCAGGGAAGGGAAGGCAGGCAATAGGCCTGTAGTTGGAGGTGATGGTAGGGTCTAAGGAAGGCTTCTTATTCAGAGGTTTAACAATAGCCTTCTTCCAGGTCTGAGGATAGACACCGTTTTTGAAGATGGAATTGCATATATTGGTCAGCGGCTGGGTAACAACATTGTGTAGTTGGTTCATTATGGTCGGAGGGCATGGGTCCAATGGAGAGCCTGATTTAATCTTACCAACAAGTACGTTGACCTGATCTTCAGTAGCTGACTGAAACTGAGTAAGGGAAGGATACTTCAGTGCTGGTTGAATGGTTAAATCAGCGGTTCTTCCTGCCAGCTCTTTGGAGAAAGTGGAATAAATATCCATTACCTTAGTGGTAAAAAATGTGGCTAGTGCGGTACAGAATTCCTGCGAATTCTCTATTGTAGATCCAGCTGGAGGACTGGACAGAGAGTTCACCACTTGAAATAGCATCCTATATATTGCTAGCGCACTTTTATATTCTTGTTTAGCCGAAGGACTATAGTGCTTTCTCCAGCGCCTTTCTAAATTTCTACAGAACTGACGCTGGAGCCGCAGCTCCTCTGTGTACCACTGAGCAGAAGGAGTCGCTCTATTGGGGCGATAGGTTTTTTCAGGTGCAACTTCGTTCGCTGCTTTTAAGATCCATTCCTGAAATTTAGTGGACATGGTTTCAGTGTCGCCTCCGTTTTCCGGGGCTGATGACAACAGGAGATTTGAAAGATGTGGTATATCTACATTTTTCCACATCCGCGCCCCCACTGATGCTCTAACGCTGGTCTGAGGGGGTTTGAGTGGTAGCATCCGAATCCTAAAAGTAATGGCTGGTGGTCAGACCATATCAGAGGTAAGATTGCTCCCAGCTCAATGCTTTGGTCATTAGTGAACAGGCCATCAAGCGTGTGTCCGGCTTCATGTGTGGGGCCCTTCACCAGCTGCTGCAGTCCTATTGCCTGCATATCAGTGATAAGCTGGGATGTATCTTTATTTTCTATATTTTCCAGAGGAAAATTAAAATCCCCAAGAATCGTATAAGTCGGGGATTCCATTACTGATTCCATAATTTCAGTAAGTGCAGCTAGGAATTTAGTGCGCGGCCTAGGTGGCCTGTACACCAGGGTTCCTTTGAAAGCCTGTTTATGTGTAAGATTAATAGTAAATGCGAAAGCTTCGCAACTGGTGCTTTGAATAGGCTCAAATTTGGCACGATAAATATAGATAATGGCTAGGCCTCCGCCTCGCCCCGAGGCTCTATCTTGTCTAGCTACGCTATAACCTTCAGGGGTAGCTTGCACAAAATCTGGGCCTGATGCTTCATCTCCCCATGATTCTGTGATGAACAAAATGTCCAGTTCGTGATTAATAATGCTCTCCCTGATGTCCAGACTATGTTTGGGGAGGGAACCTGAATTAATAAGTGCGGCTCTAGTATACTGTGCCGCTAAGGAAGGGGCACCGGCAGTTATAGATGAATAGGATGTGGTATTTATCGCAGGCCGGGGAGGTGGCAGCGTTAAAGAACAGCCTACACATGATATGGACGTGGATATTGAGTGTTTTAGAGACGGCAGTACTTGACAATACGTACCCAATCAGAATCCCAAATATTGTTTTTTTTAGCAACATTAGAATATTGAAAGACTGGGGAAAAATGCATCTCATTGATGACAGTTCATTGGTCTAGGTGCGATGATGAGAACACATAGATAGTGTATTACCCGAAAAAAAGTTTCTTCCTCTTTCATCCTCTACAAGGAACAGTGACTCCCTTTGTGTACTCGTTACTTTTTAGGAGCAAGGGTCACTGGACCTAATATTCAGCTCCTAGAATCCCCGCTCTATAAATAGGATAGGTTAACAATCAGGCCGATCAAACATATACTGTAGAGAATATAGGGCTAGTCACCATTGGACATTGTCATCCATCTGGGTAGGAAATAGAGGGATTAAATCTTAGATAACAATGGCAAGGACCTCTTCTACAAAAATCCTTTGGGCCGGCCGACATGAACAATGCAATTAAAGGTCAAGGTGCTTAGAGCGTAACTGAATTATGTCTTAGAAACACCCGTCAAACTTTAGTAAATGGGAGCCTAATCTTGCTCCCATTCAAAGATCTCCCAATAACCTAGGTACAAAGAGCCTGGAAACAGTAAAGAAGTTGGAGTCCTAACAAGGATGGGCTGGTAGGTCTCATTAAATCCACATGAGTAAAAAAAAATCAAAATTACAAAAAGGCTTCCTTAGTCTCAGGTCAACAAACCAAGGTGAGCTTGAAAGAAGAATATTGTATCTCTAATCACAGAATTGTGCCAGGACTACACTGTCCAGGCTGTATACCAGAATACCCAGAGTTGTTTTGGGGGATAGAGGGATGTTTAATTCATACATGTTATTAGAAACAGATTGTGTAAAATGAAATCAAATCTTCTTAAAATTCCTTTCACTGCAGATCAGCTATGGATCACTACTCTCCACGCTGAGCGACAAGCTACAGTTTCCATCTTTTCTGCGCACAGTGCCAAGCAACACCTTCCAGATGCCAGCGTTGGCACAGCTAATGAGATTCTTTGGCTGGACATGGATTGGGATGATCATCTCTGATGATGAGCTTGGAATGTTGGGGGGACAATCCTTAAAAAGATTGATTGAGAAGAATGGGGGCTGTGTTGCATTCATGGAAAAAATCCATCTAAGCTACTCTACTTCCAAGCTCGCTAATGTTATTGAAATTGTCAAGAGACATACTGTGAAAGTAATCATTGTTCACAGCCCTGAGGTCCATATGAAGAAGGTCATGGAGGTCTTCTTTGCACTGAATGTGACAGATAAAGTCTTTGTCTTCTCTGCATCCTTCACATTTTCTCATGCACTCTTCCCCAGGAACACCTGGACACTCTTCAATGGATCTCTAATACTAAACCTCCATTTCTCACAGATGCCAGACTTTGAGTGGTTTCTTACCAACCTAAATCCATTGCAAGATTCCGATATTGAATTTATTAAACTCCTCTGGGAGGAGGCTTTCAACTGCAAGTGGCCAGGAACTAACACAACTGAGATAATGACGGAGATGCAGAACAGTGGAAGCCAGGTTTCTTGCTCAGAGAACCAGACATTACATAAAATGGGAGCTTTTCTTTTTGAATTTAATGATCTCAGTGTCTCATACCACATCTACCAGGCAGTTTATGCCCTTGCCCATGCTATGAACTCATTGATGTCCTGTAAACCTGGACAAGGACCCTTCATTAATAGTGGTTGTGCTGATATCAATAACTTTCAACCTTGGCAGGTAAATAAGTGATAAGCATATCTATCGCACTAGGTCATGAATGACTTAATGTCTCCGTTTTATAGCTTATGTGAGTCATGATATTTACTCATAGTGATGGATCTTTAAACAGCAGCTTATTATTAAGGTTTTGCTTGAAATCTAATTCTTGGCATCCTAGCTTTAGTAAAAATCTCCACTGTCAAATTACATGTCATTTTACTATCTGTGTAAATTGACAAATGTTTGTTTCACTAATAACTTTGGCAACATCTGATGAATCTTCCACCTTTCTGGAAAGTTTCAGGGTGCTCCATCAAGTGGGGGCCTGAGAAAAAGAAACCCAAAACAAGTTATCTGAGTGCAGTTTCTCATAGGAAATTTAGGAAGTATTTAAGAAAACAAATTGTTAGACCAATTGAACTAAGTTTGTCCTCCATTACAAGACACAGGGGGGCATATTTACAAGCCCCCATCACCACTGGAGCATCAGGTTTTTGACGCTCCAGTGGAGTAGTGCCATATCCTATATTTACAAGGTTGCGCTAAGCCACTTAACATGGTTTAACACCACCTTGCAAATGTGCTCTTTTCGCCGCAGTCCTCTGTGGCAAAGTGGCGTGCAATGGGTATTGCTGTCGGCTTTTTAATGCTGCCCCTGATTTAAAAAGCTGAGGCAGCTCCAAAAAACCTAACATCATGGATTGCCTGGGGTTAGGATGGCGATATTAGGAGAAAATATTCATTTCTCCTCAATCTTGCCTCTTTCCATGTATGCTGCATGCACATAGAAGGTGCAAATTGCTAAAATTGGTTGTTTATGTGCATAAAGGTGACCCTTAGTGTACATTAACAATTGCCCCTGCAGTGCAGGCACTCTTGCAACATGCCAGCAGGGTGCCTGCGCTGGGGCTAGACAGCTTTTTTTTATCACCAGCGCCAGGGGAAACACAAGGATGCACCGTATTCTTGTGAATACATTGCATTCCTGTGGCTTTAAAATGCCAGAGTGTGGCCCTGCTGATTTGGTGCAGCTCCGCGCTCCGACATTGTTTTGTGAATATGCCCCAGCAAGTCAGTGCCTGTGTTGTTAAAGTAAAATGAAGCAGTAAAGGGGCAGGGCAGTTCTGCCATGGCGCCCTTGTAGTTATGCGGGGTGTCAAAGAGGGCCCACCATCTCTCTGGGACACACGCGGCCCACACTGACCCTTGTGGCGCTCCAGCAGGATTATGAAAAAAACAACATTATAAAAAGGCCATGTGGGCATAAGTGATGAACAATCCACTTCCTCTTGACACTCAAGCACCAAAAGGTGTCAAAGTCCCAGCTGCGCACATTCTTTGTTTTGTTCTTGATCCTTTTCAGTTAGGAAACCTCTTATTTACATTCAATGAGACACAAGTGACCAAGCCCCTATAAAGCACATGCATTGCTTTGTACAGAAGTCTTCATGACCCACTCCCTCCAGATACCCACGACTCCTTCAGTGGTCGAGCCCCTACTAAGTGCACCTTTCACTCTGGGCAAAATTATTCACAGAGCCCACTCCCTCCAGACACCCAAGTCCCCTTACATGACCATGCCCCAAATACAGCAAGCCATTGCTCTGCGGGAAGCCTTTATGGAGAACCCCCTTCCTCCAGATGCCAAAGGCCCCTTAGGTAGTCAATCCCCTACCACACACATCCTTCTCCCTGTGCAGGAGTTTTTCACAGAGAGTCCAATCCCTCCAGACACCCAAGCCCCCTTACATGGCCATGCCCCAAATACAGCAAGCCATTGCTCTGCAGGAAGCCTTTATGGAGAACCCCCTTCCTCCAGATGCCAAAGGCCCCTTAGGTGGTCAAGCCCCTACCACACACATCCTTCTCCCTGTGCAGGAGTTTTTCACAGAGAGTCCAATCCCTCCAGACACCCAAGCCCCCTTATGTGGTTGGTTAAACCCCTGCCATGCACAGCCTTTGACATGTACAGAACTCTTCATGGACAGCCCACTCCAAGACACGCTAGCCTCTTTAGGAGGCCAATCATGTTGGAAGCACTTATACACATTAGTAGCACACAAGGTGTCTACAAAATGTGCTCTAGATAATGGTTACTAAATACCTTTCAGCTTGATAAGTGTGTACCAAACTGTCACACTCTTCGATGAGGGCATCAGTGATGTTATCACTTATATCATTATTGATAACATGCACTAAAACTATATGTTTTCCTTTGTCACAGAAACATGTTGCTGTGCCCCATTAAATGTCACTCCTCAGCGTTTTGAAGGCTAGTTCAAGTTCTCTGCATAACAAAGGTTCTAGTAGGTCAGCTTCAACTTTGAGAGGAAATGCTGGGGCAGGCAGTGCCATGACCCTACAGATAGCAGGGAGTGTCAATGATCTTGATAGTCTGCACGGCCAGTCCTCTGTGGTGTTCACACTGTCACTATCAAGGTGCTAGAAATTGCCTAGTGACTGAACAAAGGGCCACATTTACAACAGCTTTTTGTGGTCGCAAATGGGACGATACTCAGAATCTGCCCATTTGCAAATGTCAAAATACTTTTTCACATGTACAAGCCCTAATTGCAATTCAGAAATCCATTACTGAATAGCAAATTGGGTTTGTGATTTTATTTTACAACTAGCAGCCAGCCCCAGCGTTGCCTGGGGGCAATGAGGCTTCAGGGCCAACCGGTCGGCCAGGCCCCCACCCGCCCCGGCCCCCGCCCACCCCGACATTGTCCGTGCATGCCCATGACCGGACACGGACCAGGCCCCCCTCCCACCCAGACATTCTCCCGCCCCAACTCACTCCCGCCCCGACTCACTCCCGCCCGACTCACTACCGCCCCGACTCACTTCTGCCCGACTCACTCGCGCTCGGATATTTTCCTTTACTGCTGCCTCTTTCAGCTGATAGCACTGCGAAGGTCCTTCTTGCCTCCCCCTGCAGTCTCGCACTGAACTTTCCCTTGCGTTACCTGTGCCGCCGCTCCTCACTGCACCGCCGCTCCTCCTTCGTCGTCATCACGCACGTCGCGTCGCGGTCATCACGCAAGTTGCGTCGCGGCCAGCGCTAGGTCCCGGCCGGCGCTACTTTCCGGGGACTACTTTGTTTTCAAACTTAATTTTTGTAATTTACTTTTTTTATTTATTTATATAGCGTATGTCCATCTACACACCCTGACATTTTCATAGATGTATCGGGTGTGTAGATTGGCGCTGTGGTTCCCGAGTTTACCTGGCCAAAAGGTGCAAGTTCTCTCTTTATAATAGTAGTATAGAGTATAGATTCTTCTGTCTATTTATAGGTCGCTCCACCACTAAGGCCAATTGCTCCTTACTTCAATAGTAGTGCCTTGTAAATCGCCCACGATGCTGAACAGTTAAAAGCTGGAGGAAATAGACAGAGAGCCTAATTTAGCTTCACATGGTTTTGCATTTACACGTGCTTATGCTCGACTCAGTCTCGCCACTTACATATAGCTCATGCAATCCTCTGTATTGCTGCTGTTTTGAGAGAAGTCGCCCTGCTATCTAGTGCCTGGGAGGGGAGAAATGTGAAACAGGGTGGTGTATAAGGACCCGTTTTTTGAAAGAATAATAGCACTCATTTTTTCACTTATTACAAACGCGGTCCTACATGATTCTCCTACTTGGATTAGTTGCTTCCTTTGGTGTGCTCTGCGAAAAGAGTTAGATGGCCATCTGCGGGGGAAACAGGAGTTTCTTGTTAATTCTCTATGCTGTAGGCTACCTAGTGGGGCGTCTAATCTTCAATAATCTGGGCTCATCTCGATGTAGATGGCAGTCCTACGAAGAGTTCTGCTTTGACGATCCGGCTGTGATCAGTATCCATGGCTCGTGGGTAATGTAGTTTGGTATGCAACCTGGTTCGGTCTTTCACTCCCTCATTATTTAATGCCTCTTTATATTCCGGCCCTAGATGTTAGTTAGAACCTGTTGGGGTCATTAAAGGTTATATGCGCTAAGTCTATACAATTGTATTCGCAGAGTCATAACATTCGCATCTTGGCCGGCGGAATCGTTGTTCGCAGTCGCCATCTTTAAAAGTCCAATCATTTGTGTATTTACTGCATATATGCATTATAAAGGTGTTGGAAATCCGATTGAAAATGCCAATTTATTTATTCCACCGCTCCCTGTGTAAATGAAATAGATTGCAAACCCATAACTTGGGTTTTGCAGTTTTTTCACCGATGGTCAGTGTTGCCAGCTCCAAGGGCAGTGTGCTATAAAATACGAATAAACAGACTCTCGCTAGTAAGAGCGATAGTTTCCTTGCAGGCATCAGCCATTACCTTATAAAAACGGGACAGATATAAAACGAAGAAAAAGTAGTCCCCTTTTCTGAAACAATACTAAAACGCCCAGGTTCTTTCCCAATGTCATCACGCAGACGTCGCGTCCGACGCTACTTGCAAGAGACTACTTTATTTTTATTCCTAATTTTTTTTTTTTATATAGCCTATGTCCTTCTGCTTGCCCTGAGGTTTTCAAAGATGTCTTGGGTGTTTGGATTGGTGGTGTACTTTTCGAGTTTACCTGGCTCAAAGGACACAGTTCTCTCTTTATAATAGTAGTATTGACTAGCAGCCCATCCCAACATTGTCCGGGAATGAATTGCTGCCGGCCAATAGTATATTGTTTTGTAGGATTTCGTTTTGATAGCATTTCTTATCTGTGATAGGCCTGTGAAACGCTCCGATTCACAGTGCACTGCTGATGCACTTAAGAGTGCACGTTCAGCAGTGTGTGATTTCGAGTTTCCCTACTTTATTTTTCCTTGCAATATTATATAGCGCGCACTCGACAACATGCCATGAGCACAATTTACATTACAGAAGAACACATTCATTTGTGGTAGGCATGGGGAGACAAAGCGATTTGCCTGGAATCACAGGATGTTGAGCTGATACAGAGATTTGAACGTAGCTCACCAGCTATAAAGTTGGCAATTCTAGAACTTGTGGCGGGAGGTGTGTCTAAAAGTGTATGTCGGTGCTGGTCATCAATGAGAGAGACCTATTAATTTTTCAAATCAGTGGTGAAAAAATATGAGTATGTTGCTGGAGATGTGGGCCAGCGTGCCACCAATGTACTTACCGGGGGAGGATAAACACCCATTATTCTGCAACTTTCTTTCCGCATACCATCACTTCGCATACTTTCATTACGAAAGTACCATGACTCCGCAATGCCATTATAACGCATGGCATTACATTTTATATGCTTTTACCACACATACATTTACAACGAAATTCGTTGTAAATGCATGAATGGTAAAAGCATGTTTTTTTAATGTTTGGATAAGGTAAGTATGGGTATAGGGGTATATGTTTTGGGGTACTGAGATATATGTTTTGGGGTGTTTGGGTATTTTAATGGTTCAGATATAGTTTTGGGTTATGGGGTACAGGGGTAGTTTTAGGCTTTAGGGATAGGTATGGGTTTTGGGGTACAGGGGTATTTTTAGGGTTCAGGGTTAGGTTTCGGTTTTGGGGTATAGGGGTATTTTTAGGGTTCATTAGGTAGGTTTGTGTTTTGGGGTACAGGGGTATTTTAACCCCTTCGATGCGGATGACAAAGCCAGCTCATCATGGGCGTTACCTGCGCTGCGCGCATGACGAGCTGGATTTGTCACGTTACCCGTGATTTTTAAATTTCAGCGCGCAGCGGGAAAACCCGCTAGCGCGCATGCGGTTAAGGGTTTAGGGATAGGTATGTGTTTTGGGGTACAGAGGTATTTTTGGGGTTCAGGGCTAGGTTTGGATTTTGGGAAACAGGGTTATTTTTATGGTTCAGGGCTAGGTTTGGGTTTTCGGGTACTGGGGGATTTTTAGTGTTCATGGGTAGATTTGGGTTTTGGGGTACAGGGGAATTTTAAGGGTTCAGGGCTAGGTTTGGTTTTGGGGTACAGGGGTATTTTTAGGGTTTAGGGCTAGTGTTGGGTTTTGGGGTACAGGGGTATTTATAGGGTTCAGGGGTAGGTTTGGGTTTTGAGGTACAGGGGTATTTATAGGGTTAAGTGCTAGGTTTGGGTTTTGGGGTACAGGGGTATTTTTAGGGTTTAGGGATAGGTTTGGGTTTTGGGGTACAGGGTATATTTATAGGGTTAAGATGGGTTAGTGTTTAAGGGTGTTGGGGTATTTTAAGGAGTAAGAGTGGGTTATGATTATGAGGTGCAGGGGTATTTAAAGGGTGCATGGTGGACACCCAGAGCTGGAATGTACAGAACCTAGGAAGAAAAAACAATGAAATATTGGGCACAACGCTCGCTTTTTTTTTCGTAATCCCACGCCCGCCCACGCCCCAGCACACGCCCACAGCACACGATATGAGACATGGCATGAAGGGTGGAAGTTCCACACGCCCCCAGCGTTTGTCATGCCCCCAGCACACACCCACAGCACAACACAGACACGCCCACAAGGGACTACTTTGCTGGCACGGTTCTTTTACCTTTTAAATATATATGGTGGGCATCTGCATAGCCTATGTCCTTCTGCGGCAACTGCCCTTTCCAACGCTGTATTGGGTGTTGTGATTGGTGCTGTGGTTCCTGAGATTACCCGCCTCAAAGGTTTGGGCTCTCTCTTTATTATATTACTAGCAGCCCGTCCCGACGTTGTCCGGGTATGAATTGCTGCCGGCCAGTAATATATTGTTTCGTAGGATTTCATTTTGATAGCATTTCTTATCTGTGACAGGCCTGTGAAACGCTCCGATTCACAGTGCACTGCTGATGCACTTAAGAGTGCGCGTTCAGTAGTGTGTGAACTCGAGTTTCCCTACTTTATTTTCCTTGCAATATTATATAGCGCGAACTCGACAACATGGCATGAGCACAATTTACATTACAGAAGAACACATTGATTTGTGGTAGGCACGGGGAGACAAAGCGATTTGCCTGGAATCACAGGATGTTGAGCTGATGCCGAGATTCGAACGTAGCTCCCCAGCTCTAAAGTTCGCAATTCTAGAACTTGTGGTGGGAGGTGTGTCTAAAAGTGTATGTCGGTGCTGGGCATCAATGAGAGAGACCTGTGCATTTTTCAAATCGGTGATGAAAAAATATGAGTATGTTGCTGGAGATGTGGGCCACCATGCCACCAATGTACTTACCGGGGGAGGGTAAACACCCATTATTCTGCAACTTTCTTTCCACATACCATCACTCCGTATACTTTCATTATAAAAGTACCATGACTCCGGAATGCCATTATAACGCATAGCATTACATTTTATATGCTTTTACCACGCATACATTTACAATGAAATTCGTTGTAAATGCATGAATGGTAAAAGCATGTTTTTTTTAATGTTTGGATAAGGTAAGTATGGGTATAGGGGTATATGTTTTGGGGTACTGAGGTATATGTTTTTGGGTGTTTGGTTATTTTAAGGGTTCAGATATAGTTTTGGGATATTGGGTACAGGGGTAGGTTTAGGGTTTGGGGATAGGTATGGGTTTTGGGGTACAGGGGTATTTTTAGGGTTCAGGGCTAGGTTTGGGTTTTGGGGTATTGGGGTATTTTTAGGGTTCAGGGGTAGGTTTGGGTTTTGGGGTATTTTAAGGGTTCTGGGCTAGGTTTGGGTTTTGGGGTACAGGGGTATTTTTAGGGGTAGGTTTGGGTTTTGGGGTACAGGAGTATTTTAGGTTTCAGGAGTAGGTTTGGGTTTTGGGATACAGGGTTATTTTTATGGTTCCGGGCTAGGTTTGGGTTTTGGGGTACAGGGGTTTTTTTAGGGTTCAGGGGTAGGTTTGGGTTTTGGGGTACAGGGGTATTTTATGGGTTCAGGGCTAGGTTTGGGTTTTGGGGTACAGGGGTATTTTAGGGTTCAGGGGTAGGTTTGGGTTTTGGGGTACAGGGGTATTTTTATGGTTCAGGGCTAGGTTTGGGTTTTGGTGTACAGGGGTATTTTTAGGGTTCAGGGGTAGGTTTTGATTTTGAGGTACAGGGGTATTTATAGGGTTCAGGGCTAGGTTTGGGTTTTGGGGTACAGGGGGATTTTTAGGGTTTAGCGTTAGGTTTGGGTTTTGGGGTACAGGGTATATTTATAGGGTTAAGATGGGTTAGTGTTTAAGGATGTTGGGGTATTTTAAGGAGTAAGGGTGGGGTATGATGAATGGGTGCAGGGGTATTTAAAGGGAGCAGGGTGGACACCCGGAGCTGGAATGTACTGAACCTGGGAAGAAAAAACAATGAAATATTGGGCACAACGCACACTTTTTTTTCCGTAATCCCGTGCCCTGCACACGCCCACGCCCCCAGCACACGCCCACAGCACTTGATATGAGACATGGCATGAAGGGCGGAACGTACCACACGCCCCCAGCGTTTGTCACGCCACCAGCACACACCCACAGCACAACGCAGACACGCCCACAAGGGACTACTTCCAACGCTGTATTGGGTGTTGTGATTGGTGCTGTGGTTCCTGAGATTACCCGCCTCAAAGGTTTGGGCTCTCTCTTTATTATATTAGTATGGATTGGTGAATTCTTTGTCAAATAAAAAACCTTTGTGAGAGAGAGAGAGCAGCGACTGACCATATTCCTGTTCTCTGAGCTTTACTTAATGCTCTTTCCTTTCCCTTGTGCCCAGAGCCAGCGAGGTCACGAGACAGGAGGGGATTAGAAGAGAGCAGTCAATGTCATTGCTCATTTTTAGCCTGCAAAGCAACTGTTTATAAACCCTGCCTGAAGGAGGCAGTCCGGGTCAGTTTTCCTCCTGGACACTGAACTCGCTTGATGACTTAGGTTCTCTGTTGTTGCAGTGGCTGCTGATGAAAATTAAATTCGTTTTATCAAGTGATAATTTTAAAATTTACGTGGTGGGTGGGAAAGAAATGTTATTTTATTTTTCTTTGTTAGCCACTGGTCGCTCTGACTCCATATTTAGTTTGTCCTTAATTTTGAAGTGGTGCCTATGACTGTCTAAGGTTTTCTAGTTGAGTTACTTCTAGGCCTGATGCAGCAACACCTGTGGGCCCATACATGAAGCTTTAACCTTGTTTCTGTCCTCCAGCTACTTGTTCCTAAGTGTGGAAACCTAACCATAATTCTAGTGTTCTGACAAAAAGACTGTGGGCCTCATTTATGAGGCCTTGCGTCAGTTTTGCGCTGCTGATGCGTTACTTTTTGTGACCCATCGGCGGCGTAAAACATGCGCCTTGTTGCGCCATATTTAAAAAGTGACGCATCTAGGTAGATGCGTCACTTTTTAAACCCCTGCGCCACATTATACCTGCGTCAGGTATAATGTATGCAGAGGGGGCGTTCCCCCGCAAAAAGCCTCGTAATAGTGACGCAGTGAAATCTATGAGATTTCACTGCGTCACTTTTAGGACGCTTTTGCGTCAAAATCTTGCGCCTGCCTCACAGCAGGCGTAAGACTGACGCAAGCCCTTTCACATGGGGCTTTCCCCATGTGAAAGGACGCATTGCTGGAGTTGCGTCACTTTTGTGACACACTCCAGCAATGCGTCACTTTTGCGCTTACAGATACGTCAGAAATACTGACGTATCTGTAACTCCTTGCGACATGATGCGTCATACTTTAAATATGACGCATCATTGGTGTCGCAAGGAGTGCGCTGTGAAAAGTGACGTATCGCTGTTTTCACGCAGTGGTGCGTCACTTTTCATAAATAAGGCCCTGTATGTGGCTCAAGTCTTACACTTTTCTCCCTGGGGGTAACTGGTTCGGTTTCATGGATTAGGCCTGCCCTCTCCTCCACTCCAGGCATAATAGCGCAGGCCTCCGTGCACACACAACAGACAGGAGGCTTAAAGACGCATGCCGTTTATTTTCTGCCGCTTCTTCAGCGCTGTAGATGCTGAAATAGAAAGTGAACATGTGTAAATGGAGCGTAATTACACTCCAGACCCAGTGCACAGCTTAGGAAAGGTGATTGTCCCAATCTTTTACATTTATTTAATTCTTAGCGATAGTTCATCAAAAATACTCCAACGTTATAATGAAACTTCATTTATTTCCTCAATTTCTTTTACACGTGAGATGCAAATGAGTTTTTCAGCTTCTCATGCCGTGGATATGCCCATCCGGGCCTTTTTCCGGACACGTAAAAACACATAGGGCCTTATTTATGAAGGACTTGCGCCGCCGGTGCGTCACTTTTAACATGGGAAAAAGTGACGCACCGGCGGCGCAAGTCCTTCATAAATAAGGCCCATAGAAACATCCTCAGTAGCTCATCAATGTTGTACCCAATGCATTTCGGGCTGTTTAGAAAGCCCTTCGTCAGGGGTTCACTACAATAGAAAGAGATCGCAATTAACATACGGTTTCATCCCCTCTGATTCACTCGGAAATGCATGCTTGTAAATGCGTGCCATGTATTCACATTTCCCTTTCACACAACGCTTTCCCTCTAAAAATGCGGTGTAAAATGCCACCGTGACTATTGCCTCGAGCGCGCCGTTGCTTATTGCTTATTAGTCTTAACTTTCCTTAGTCTCATCCATGAACGTGCATTTATCCAAATCCACCTTTCACTCCCTCCCTCTTTGCAACTCCAGCCTTCCAGCCATAAGTTCGTACCTTCACTGCTTCTTTCACATGTATCCTAGAGAGGGTTCCCTTTGTCAGCAGCTATTACCAAACGTAGGTTTCCACTGTTTTAAAGCCATGTGACATCATCCCGCCTCTTTGGTTAGTCCTATCAGCGCCTTACATTAATCACTGAATGAACGTGAATGACTCCATAACCCATAATGCACCTCTTTCTAAATCACCATAAACAGAATGTCGTCCTTCAATCTACACTTGTACTTATCACTAACAAAGCTCCGTATTACCTCAGGCATTTGATACTATACCCCGCCCACCCATATGATGTTAAACATTGCGTTGCCATTTAGTTCTTTTGATTGCAATTTAAATAAGAGTAAAGCTTATACGCAATCTCGTGATCTTAAACACACATTACACAAATATTCGAACATCGTTAAATATGTAACGTATCTTTAACAACTGCTTTTCAAGTCTGTCAGCTAAATGGAACCGTCTGTAAAGTTCACAATGTTCCTTCTGTTTCTAGGATGTGCATATCACGTGTGGTGATTCCTTTCCGTTAAAGTTTTATTTTCTGTTCGTTTTCTCTTTGTGGGTGCAGCTTACAGGTAGGGTAGAAAAAGTATCCAATACATCGCAATGATTGCAGTGCACACCTCAGTTCTCCTGTTTTTTGCATACTGTTCTGATCATCAAATATTGCTGCCTGGGTCACGTGATCCACCCTGTTTTCACGCTTAATAGTTAACATGTGTAAGTGAGCCAGATCAGCTTTAAATTGCTATCGTGCCAGGTCACTGCTTGGTCTCCCTTCGTTTCATTAATGTTAGCCTCTCTGCTTGTTGCTGAGGAGGACCCCTGTCTTAGCGCTATCCCACCCCACCTCCATGCCAGAGATTGCAGCATGCCCCGTTCACACTCAACACACTTGTCAATGAGGAAGGGACTGACATCGCGAGCCGGCGGAACTACAAAAATGGCCGCTGTGATGTCATTTTGTAGTCCCGTGGAGAGATTCCCTCAGCGTTTTGCTGTTTTTTGACCGATGGTCAGTGTTGCCAGAGCTATAAAATACGAATAAACAGACTCTTGCTAGTAAGAGCGATAGTTTCCTTGCAGGCATCAGCCATTACCTTTTAAAAACGGGGCAGATATAAAACGAAGAAAAAGTAGTCCCCTTTGCTGAAACAATAATAAAACGCCCAGTTTCTTTCCCGATGTCATCACGCAGACGTCACGGCCGGCGCTACTTGCAAGGGACTACTTTATTTTTATTCCTAATTTTTTAAACAACGTATATTTTTTATTTTTATATAGCCTATTTCCTTCTGCTTGCCCTGAGGTTTTCAAAGATGTCTTGGGTGTTTGGATTGGTGGTGTACTTTTCGAGTTTACCTGGCTCAAAGGACACAGTTCTCTCTTTATAATAGTAGTATAGACTAGCAGCTCGCCCCAGCATTGCCTGGGGGCAATGAGGCTTCAGGGCCAACCGCCCGCCCAGGCACCCGCCCGCCCCGGCCACCGCCCACCCCGACATTGTCCGTGCATGCCCATGACCGGACACGGACCAGGCCCCCCTCCCGCCCGACTCCCTCCCGCCCGACTCACTCCCACCCCGTCTCACTCCCGCCCCGACTCACTGCTGCCCCGACTCACTTGCGCTCCGACATTTTCCTTTACTGCTGCCTCTTCCAGCTGATAGCACTGCGAAGGTACTTCTTGCCTCCCCCTGCAGTCTCGCACTGAACTTTCCCTTTCCTTACCTGTGCCGCCGCTCCTCACTGCACCGCCACTCCTCCTTCGTCGTCATCACGCACGTCGCATCGCGGTCATCACGCACGTCGCGTCGCGGCCAGCTCTAGGTCCCGGCAACGCTACTTTCAGGGGACTACTTTGTTTTCAAACTGAATTTTTTTAATTTACTTTTTTTTTTTAAATTATATAGCCTATGTCCATCTACACACCCTGACATTTTCATAGATGTATCGGGTGTGTAGATTGGCGCTGTGGTTCCCGAGTTTACCTGGCCAAAAGGTGCAAGTTCCCTCTTTATAATAGTAGTATAGAGTATAGATTGTTCTGTCTATTTATAGGTAGCTCCACCACTAAGGCCAATTGCTCCTTACATCAATAGTAGTGGCTTGTAAATCGCCCACGACTCTGAACAGTTAAAAGCTGGAGGAAATAGACAGAGAGCCTAATTTAGCTTCACATGGTTTTGCATTTACACGTGCTTATGCTCGACTCAGTCTCGCCACTTACATATAGCTCATGCAATCCTCTGTATTGCTGCTGTTTTGAGAGAAGTTGCCTGCTATCTAGTGCCTGGGAGGGGAGAAATGTGAAACAGGGTGGTGCATAAGGACTCGTTTTTTGAAAGAATAATAGCACTCGTTTTTTCACTTATTACAAACGCGGTCCTAAATGATTCTCTTACTTGGATTAGTTGCTTCCTTTGGTGTGTTCTGCAAAAAGAGTTAGATGGCCATCTGCGGGGGAAACAGGAGTTTCTTGTTAATTCTCTATGCTGTAGGCTACCTAAAGGAGCGTCTAATCTTCAAGAATCTGGGCTCACCTCGATGTAGATGGCAGTCCTACGAAGAGTTCTGCTTTGACGATCCGGCTGTGATCAGTATCCATGGCTCGTGGGTAATGTAGTTTGGTATGCAACCCGGTTCGGTCTTTCAGTCCCTCGTTATTTAATGCCTCTTAATATTCTGGCCGTAGATGTTATTTAGAACCTGTTGGGGTCATTAAAGGTTACATGCGCTAATTCTATACAATTGTCATAACATTTGCATCTTGGCCGGCGGATTCGTTGTTCGCAGTCGCCATCTTTAAAAGTCCAATCATTTGTGTATTTACTGCATATATGCATTATAAAGGTGTTGGAAATCTGATTGAAAATGCCAATTTATTTATTCCACCGCTCCCTGTGTAAATAAAATAGATTGCAAACCCATAACTTGGGTTTTGCCGTTTTTTCACCGATGGTCAGTGTTGCCAGCTCCAAGGGCAGTGAGCTATAAAATACGAATAAACAGACTCTCGCTAGTAAGAGTGATAGTTTCCTTGCAGGCATCAGCCATTACCTTATAAAAACGGGGCAGATATAAAACGAAGAAAAAGTAGTCCCCTTTGCTGAAACAATACTAAAACGCCCAGGTTCTTTCCCGATGTCATCACGCAGACGTCATGGCCGGCGCTACTTGCAAGAGACTACTTTATTTTTATTCCTAATTTTTTAAACAACGTATATTTTTTATTTTTATATAGCCTATGTCCTTCTGCTTGCCCTGAGGTTTTCAAAGATGTCTTGGGTGTTTGGATTGGTGGTGTACTTTTCGAGCGCAAACGGGCCGCTCCTCCCCTTGCTTCACCCACCTCAGCCCGAGTCCTTTCCTCCACTCCTCCCCGCGCTTCACTCAGCCGCACACGTTCTGATCCTCCCCGCGCTTCACGTACCTCAGCCTGAGTTCCTCGCTCCTGTCCGCGCTCCTGTCCGCCGCTCCTCGACCTCCTCGTGCTCCTGTCCGCCACAACCCCCCCGCGCTAGATGATGTCAGCATGCACGTTCACATCGCTGTGGTTCCCGAGTTTACCCGCCTCAAAAGTTCAAAGTTCTTACTTTATAATAGTAGTATAGATGGGGCATGTTAAGGGTGTCAACTCCTAATCCCAACTCACCGTGGCATGTGTGAATATTTTGCACCTGAAATGTGGTTGCAAAACATTTGCATTTTACCATCTACTTCAAGTAGGTGGTAACACATTCGCAAATGGGAAGAGTGCCTAAGGATGTTTTTAAGAGTAGGCAGTGGCCCCGTTTTCCTTTATGTAATACATACCGTATTTTACAAAAAAACGAGATTGCTTTATATAAAAAAAATTACAGACATGGTTGTCTGCTGACCCCGGGAGTTCACCATCTATGTGAATTTAGCTATTCCCAATGGGTTGCACACCAATAACTACAACTTTAATATTCATGAGCTAGCTCTATTTGCAACCCACTGGGAATCATACAATTTGTCAAAGGCACATTTCTACATTAGTGTTTGTGATGACCAAATAGCAAACTGCTAGAATTTGCTATTTGGTAATCGCAAACGATTACCTTTTACATGTTGCCCTCAGAGTCTTATTTGCAGCTGAACAGCTCTTTTTTATCTTGTAATGGAGGTTTATGATTTTGACACTGTATATATTCTGCAGCCTCCCTCCATTTGCTCATCACCATCTTGTGTATAGTCTTATGCATATGAGCTGCATTTATTAATTGTTATCAGGTTAGCCAGAGACTGGTGTGCAATGATCTCCACAAGTTGCCAATCAATGTGATAACCTTTTCCGTGTGTGCCAGGGCAGTCAAGAGTTAGTGGGCTCTAATTGTGACTATTAGAGTTGTTGACAAGTGGTGTCCTAAGATTACAATACTGTTGACCCCAAGTGGAATAGCCAAGAATTGCTTTTCAGAACCTGCCTTTTTCAAGGCATTGTGGTCAAGTAGCTCAAGGCTTATTGAAGGAGATAATTTAGATTTAGACACTCAGAATACAGTGAAACAAGATTAGTCAATAAGCTTAAAACTACATCAATGTTTTATTTTAGAAAAGTATTTTCTTTCACATAGGAAAAATATAAGAAAGATAGAATGAAGATAGGCAAAGAAAACCAGATGTCTCTCCAACCATTCTAGCCAGAGATACAATCTCAAAGATAGTGTGGCTTTTAGGCACTAAACAACACTAACACGGTTAACATGGGGTACAAAGCCAATGTTATATGATGGAGGGTTTTAACAAAGATGTCTATTGTCTCTGCACTTCAGTGGAGGCAAAAATGATCACTCCTTGCAAAAGGATAGGATAACCAAAGAGGGGCACCAAAGCAGTCATGCAATGCTACACTAAAAAGACTAGAGATTCTTGCTACTACGGTTCAAAGGGAAATACAATCAATATAAATTGCAGTGATTTGGTTTTAGTTAATGAGGGAGGAATGTTAACAAGGGTGTGGTGCACCTTTTCCAAAACTTACCATGGTGCTGTGAACTCCCCTGTCCAATAAGTGAAGCTCCATCCAAACTTGACAAACAACAATTTCTTCTGAAGATACAAGAATGGTGTCCAGTGACCCATTATTTGTGCGATACCATAGTCAACTGAAATCCCACTAGTCCAGTCATTACTGAGCTAGCATTAGGGTGTACTAGCTAGTTGGGATGCTAGAACTCCTAAATGTCTCCAGATCAGAAGGACCTAGAGCCAAAAGGTGCATTGTTCCATAATCCCAGCACCATTGTCCTCGTGGGACCTCATTCCCATTCCACCCATTCCATGAGGTGAAGTCAAGACAATGATCAAGATGTTTTGGCACTATTGAAAGGTGCATACAGGCTTCCTGCACCATTAAAGAACAGGCAGGAATGAAGAAGACATATCCTTGCAAGAGTGATAGAAGACGGATCTTCCGCTGGGCCTCAGTGTTATGCAACAGTTGACACATCCTGCGTATTAGGCTGTTCCAACCTTGTGTTCCTGGAGCAGGTGTAATCTAACTGCTGTTTATCACAGGTTCTCTAGATCAACTGGGGTGCCCACACTTGACTGGGAGCCCATCACTCCTCCTGAGAAGATGGTGTCAGGCTTTTCCCTCAGACTGGCTCGTCTTTCTCCTCTCATAGATCAATTACAGCCATAGTCAAGTGTCCCAGCCCAGATTTCTGCCTATTGTGACAGAGTCCTGTGTACTTGACCATAGGTTCTTCTCAATAGGTCCTCATTGGTTGACAGAAAATCCTTGAAAAACTGTGCTATTCAAGGAACTAAATAGTTTGGGCCAGACCTGGCCAGTGGGATATTGTGCAGCCTTTGAGTCTTTAGTTACTACTCCAATCCTGGAGGGGCATTACCACTGTGTGATCAGGACATAGAGGTATCATGTTAATGGTAGTCTTTACTGACCCCGGTAAAGTGGGTCCTGTGAAAGTGTGTGTCAGCCTTAAACCAAAGGAATTCAGATGACAGCAGGATTAGTGGAATGGCTAGTATCACTCTAACCAGGGAAAAGGGGTGATTTCAGAGAGACTTCTCCATCCCGCCAAGCTCCTTGTCTGAAATCACATCATGCTGCTTGTCTAGGAGCCCCCTGCCATTTCTACTGGATGATCACTGTAGAGCTGCCGTACTGTTTGATGCAGTGCTGGTGAAGAGACATGCTCTGTTAAATTGCTCCGCACTGCGGAATAGGGAGACACAACCCAATATTGCCCCAGCTCCCCCTTCTAGGAGGTCTTGGTGATCTCCACATTTCATTCTGTGGGCCGTTTCCCTCAACAGAAAAAGCAGGCATGGCAAGTCTATGTTGTGCTGAGCCGTGGAGGCTAGAAGAATGCACGAGGCTGAAAACTTGGCAGCTCTTCTGCATGGCAAAGGAGCTACATGCAGAGTTGTGCAGGGTGCTGCAAATCAGCTGTAAGTGGTGGTGAAGACCTGGTAGCAGCTCTGTTCTGTGGCTGGATCTTCACTGGAGTTCAGAAATGCAGAGTGTTAGGAGTAATATCCAGGTAAGGGAAGGGTTAAGGGGGAAGAATCATATAAGGTATGCATTAGTCAGCAATAAAAGGAAGCAGCATTTGCAGTTACGGAAGCAGCCCTCCTAAGGACAGGGTGCGGCTTGCTACTGCTCTTACTGTGTCCGTCTTGCCCTGCTCCCCCACTCATTCAACCCACACTGAGACACTTTCAAATTTTGAAGGGATTCAATATTAAAAGTAACAAGTTTCGCCAACAAGGAGATAGTTATCATGCTACAAAAACAGGAAAATATTTTGGCCAGATGAAGTGTCTCACAGCATGAGAAGGGGTTATTAATTGCCACACCTCTGGTCAAGGTGTGCAGAACAGCTAAAGCAGCTTAAGCTTGAAAAAATCAGGTGGGACTTAGCAGTCGGCTAATTTAGAGGATGATCTTGAGGGCAGCAGCCCAAGCTTTAATCTAAGCGTGAATCAGGAATGCTCGCCGGATTCAGAAAAAAGGGGTCTTTCTGAGAAGACTATTGTGAACCCCTAACAGAAAAAAACAACATCTCTACAAAAGAAGAAGAAGAATCCTGCAGACCAGGGTGCGCCTCTCTCAACAGAGCCAGAAACAGACTTGTCACAATGCAAGAGGTGAAACATTTAAATACGCCAGGGCATAACCCCCCTTACCCACTGTTTGAGCCCAAAGGAGCCAAGATATCGACATTGAGGAAGATAGACAATCTCTATCAGGGAAAGAATTGGGTCTGGTATACGAGACACAATTGATGAAAGTGGTCCTAGCTTCCCTAATAGAGATGAATCTCACTAGTGAATCTGCTGCAGCTCCTGTGGGAGAAAATAATCCAATTATTGAAGCTGTTGCAATAAACCTGTCTATGGCATCTCCAGATACTTGCTGCGACTACAACCTGCAGTCTCAAGTGTGGAGTCATTTTTAACAATAATGACAAATACAAATCTTACTTAGAGGAACAAAAAAGGAAAGGTGCCGCACTTGCTTTCGCAATTGGTTCAATTCAAAAGAAATTTCAAGGCCCAACTTTTGCACCGACAATACAGGTCGCCCAGGCAAAAATTATTCCAACCCTAACTTATGGCAGTGAAATCCTAAAAGGGTTGGACAGTGGCCAACTGGACAAAATCATCACAAAGATCTATAGATCATTGTTCAAGTTACCAACCCAAACATCACTGGCCCAAATTAGGTTGGAACTGGGAATTTGCCAACAACCACTCGCTAGAGCCATGACATTTCTCGTGTGCTGTCACAAATTGAGGTCATCGAAGGAAGGAAGCTTAGGACACCACCTGTGGGCAAGTCTTGATACGAACTCATGGCGAGCAGGACATGACTATTGGGCAAAAAGCTTAACAACCCTATGCCTAAATGACCTCTGGAGCATGTATGCAAGCCAGAAGGAATTCAAACGGCTGGCGAAAATAAGCACAAAACAACTTTCAATAGTGGAAGATAAGGCTCGTCTAGCAAAAAGAAGTCATGGTTGGTTGACTTTGCAATCTTACACCCTGTTGACCCCACAGCAGTACTTAACCGTATCTTTCACTGCACGAACGAAACTAAGTTTCTTAAAATTGAGACTGAGTGTCATCAACCTGCTGGTACACTTGCCAAAATGGAAAAGAGAGCATGGCCGAGACTTATGCCGCCTTTGTGGGTCTCACAAAGAAGACATCATACACATCACATGCCTTTGCCCAAAACTGCTGATTGAAAGACGGGCCCTTCTAAAGCACCTCTGGAATACAAAAACCATCAGAACCTGTAGAGCAGCAGTTTTGGCCTGTTTTGACCCTAGGAACACCAAACTAAACTGCGCTCTAGTAAGGTTTATGGATCATGCAGCTAGAAAACTCTGTGAGGGGCCCATGGCCTGTGATCTTTCATCGGCATAACGTTTTGGCAGAATCCACCGGTTATCCCCACTCCTATCGGACCAACCTACTCCCTCTTTTAACGCATTCTTGATATTTTAAATTTTGTATTTGCAACGGTTTTCTTTTAATCATGCAATAAAGTTCTACTACCCCCTCAAAAAGTGTCTAGTCAAAGCGATCTTTTACCAGATCTAAAGGAGACGTGGTGCAAGTAATCCTGGGTGAGATTAGAGAGTTAAAAATGCTCAGGAAAAGGTTCACAGAGAAGGAAAATGTCAGCTTGATAAAATTAATGACAATATAACACAGCTTAATCAAAGGCTAACACTTGCAGAGCAGAGTATCTCTGACATGGAAGAGGCGCAGAAAAAATACAAAGCATTTTGGATCAAGTATAGCCAAGAGCTGGAAGATACCCAGATCAAGCTTGATGAGTTCGAAAATCATTGCCGGTGATCCCAGAAGGGCAGGAAGTGGGCCAAGAACTCATAAATGTTATCTCGGATCTGATCCTGTAAGATGTCCTACCAGCGGAGTTGCACAACAAAGAGTGGCACTCAGTTATGAGGGCCCATCGAGTCCCTTTTCAGCAACAGACTAACACAAAATATCCATGTGCATTCCTCATCAATTAAGGTGACTTTTGAACAAAAGAATCAATTATTGCAGCTGCTTTTAAATCAAGAGGCTTTCAGACAACTAAGCAGTATCATTTAAGAATTTTTTCAGACATGTCAGCCATGGCTGTAAGAGGCGACTTGAATTCAAGTCAATGCTGGGTCAGTCTAGGAGTCAGGGAATGCAGGCAGCTATAGTGCGGCAGTCTACACTGAAAGTTTGTGTTAGAGCCAATTCCATAGAATCTAATAATGGGGGGGGGGGTCAAGTTAAGAAATTGAACAGAGAATTACTGGAAACTCTAGCTACGGTATTTTTTTGTTTTCTCAGGTAGGGTTGGGATTGGGTGGTTCCACAGAGGTCAAATAGGAAGGGGGTAAGTGGGCCTCTTCTTTCTTACTGGGCTTTTTTTTAGGGGTCACAAAGGGTTTTCTGGGTGAGCACTGGGGTTGGGAATGGGAGCACACAGGCAAAAAGTCACTCAGGGCTTTCAGGGAGGGCAATCAGGGTGGGGGGAGCACTTTTGCAAAATGTTAAAATGATCAGAATCAGGTTGAATAGTATTCAGCTGCAAATTCAACAATAGGATTTATGATGGAGTGTCAATGTCAGGAGGGAAATCAACAAATCATGGCCATATCTCTGGAGAAACAAAAATATCAAGTTGTTTCAAGTAATGTTATTGGGCCAACTAACACAAGAAAATATCGTAGTATGTTTGGGTGTCTTTCTTCATTTGCATCAGAAGTCATCTTTCTACAAGTGACACATCTTAAAAGCAAAACTCGAAAGCTCTCAATCCTCCCTGGTACTTTCCCGCATTTTACGCATCATATCAGGCTGCGGTCAGGGGTGTTGCAATATTCGTAGGGAATAGTATTGATTGGGAAGTCAGTGACGTGATCAGAGATCCACAAGGCAGATGGATCTGGGTCACAGCTGCAATGAAAGGATTAAAGCTAAATTTGATTAATTATTATGGTCCAATTAGTGACAATATTGATCCTCTCACTCAGCTTTATGAAATGGCAATAGGGCAGTAGGCCCATTGACTTTGGAGGTGATTTTAACTTGGTTCAAGATTTGATCAACAATACATCAAATAAAAACTAAAAAAACAGCAAAAACCGAAGATGAAAAAAATAATACATTCTTTCAAGGCTAGTTATCATTTGCTGAATCCCTGGAGAGAAGACCATCCCAATATCAAACAGTATGCATGCTTCTTGCAGAGATTTAATACTGCTTCACGTATCCCGTTTTTTATTTTTATATTCAAAACTAACATAACATAACGTGTATTTGTAAAGTGCACGTTCACCCAAAGGTCTCTTGGCGCTGAATAACAGATGTTCATTGTTTACCAACTCAATGGTACTCATTTTATCGACCTCCGATGGATGAAAGGCTGAGTGGACCTTTCAGGATTTGAACCTGTGACCATGAGGTCGAACACAGGCCCCTGCATTGGATGCATTAGTCCTCTGAGCCAACAGAACCAACAAGTCTAAAGAGATAGAAATCCTACATACAAGCCAACCCTTTGTCTGACCACTCTTTCATCTCGGTAGTAGTAGAGCTCAATTTAAGAAAAAGGAATGGACTAAGATTGAAGCTTTATAGATCCTTGCTTTCCAATTCATAATGGGTGGAGGAAACTAAAGCACACAACAGCTTTTCTGTTGTCTATCTGGTAGGCTTTTAAGGCAATATTAAAAGGTAGAATCATTGCCTTTAAGGCTAACCAGTACAAATAACTCTTCCAGCGGATATCGAATGTGCAGGCAGCACTAAATATTGCAGCTGAAGATCGGGTGCGGAACTCTGGAATACAGCCAGTGTAAGGTTCAATAACATTAGCAAAACAAAGCCTAAGGGATTTTTTTTATTTTGGACAATATCAACAAATCTAACATGTATCAAAAAAATCATATGAAGAAAATCAACATATTGTCAATTTTTTGGCTTGGTCCACTAACATCAAAAGTGAAAAGGCTTTGATTAAATCTATTGAGGATCCTGACACTGGGCAATTGGTAATAGAAGAGGATGAGATAGCCAACATGTTTTGTAGTATTATAGAGACATCTATCACAATATAGTGTCCCAAGGACTAACATTGACAATATTATTCCACTATTCATCTCACAACCCTATCCAACTCACAGTCTCAGTCCCTTAGGAAGTTCATAATACCTGCAGAAATTTTAGAGGCATTAAACACAATGCCAGATGCTGAAGCACCTGGAAATGATTGGCTCCTTTATTCAGTGAACAGGTGCCTTTTTTAGCAGATACTTTTAATCATATCAACGAGGAAGGAGAGGTCCCTTCAACCTTTCAAGAATCCATAATTATTAAATTTTTAAAGAAAGACAAAAACCTGTTTAATTCATTTAGACCGTTTATTTAACACAGACTATAAATTATTGATGAATATGATGATGATATAATCTTGTATCTTCAGCCTGATCAGTCTAATACCAACTGCGCAATCTAGATGATAACATACTCTACAAGAATAGTAGAGTATAAGATGAATCCAACTAAAGCAGAAATGTTGCCTTTTAGTGTACTAGCCTCTGATCTCCCTATTCTATTTCAACCTTCAGCAAGGAAGTTGTCCTCAATAAGGTATCTTAGGATATTACTGACCAATAATGTCTCAAGTCTTTTCCCTTTAAATGATGATAAAAATGCTGCAAAAAATTAGGTTATGCTTGAGAGGTGGTCACTACTTAGCAATATTTGGGCGTGTTTCAACAATTAAAATATTGGTGCCTCCATCCATCTTTTTCCTTTATTCCAATATCCCAATAAAAATCCCCAAAAGTTTTTTTCAGGAAATAGATGCAGCTTTTAGAAGTGTTATCCGGAATAAAAAGTAATCCATGGTGCAGCTGTGGGTCTTTCAAAGTCACAAGGAGGGCTGGCCAACGCCCAATATGCAAAGATATTATCAGGCTGCTTTGTTGGATTCTGTCTCCAGACACTCAAAGATACTTTTTTGATAAAAAAAAATGATTCAGAAATCTGAATTCAGCCTACCAGGTTTTATAAAAGTCCCAAAACTATCGAAAAAAGTAGATATACATTTTTATGGGATATTTCTGAGTGCATGAATGGTCTAAGCAAACTCTACAGGATGCATTTTGATGATTCATCATTGTTGTTGCATGTGGGTGGTTACCTGGGCTTTCCGTTTCAGATGGTGAGTTGAGATTTTGGAGCTCCATATTTTTTAAGACATATTCCGACTTCTTTGTTTGAGGCAAATATATCACCTGGGAAGAATTATTACTGAGGAGTGACCAGCAATGTCTACCTAATTTTCTGAGCTTTCACCAGATCACACATTTTCTGCAGGTCACATTCAGGTGTTAGAGCAATGACCATCATGGAATTAGCAGGGCTTTGTTAAAGAGCAGATTGCTCGGAATAGGGATTTGGTATAGAGTACTGCTAGATCTCCCACCCCCGCTGAACTTAAGGAGCTTCCTTTCCAGGGTAGGAGAGAAAATACACTCAATCACAGAATGCTACTGCCAAGATAGGGGATGAATCCCTCCGGGCAGCACACTTTGAAAGAATGTCATTCTCGTCTAGATGGATTTTATTCCAGCTCTCATCTTGTTGAATTCTGGGAGATGTTCTTTAAGGCAACCATCTATGCTATCATGGCAGTAATAGCCCCAGAGGCTACCCTCACATTCTTTGGAATCTCTAAGAGGAGCCGTCAATTAGCAAAAGAGCAACAATGCTTCATCTCAATAGCTTTGACGATTGCATGTTCTTCTATCCTACACATCTGGAAGACAGACAAGATCCTGACAATCCAGGAGTGGAATCTTAAAGTGTAAAGTACCATGAAATTTGAGGAAGCATATGAAAAGCATGTGGGAGGGAAGCATATGCAAAGCGTGTGGGAGGGAAACATATGCAAAGTGTGTGGGAGGACTTAAAAAGGGGTAATGCTATTTGTCAATATTGTAGAGAAAATCCTTTATGGGGCTAAATGTCTATTTGGTTACTCTTGGTAATATGGCTAATTAGGCCCCTAGCTTTACTTACTAATGGATAGAAATCTGACAAGAGGCTATGGTATGAGTGGATAGTGCTCTAATTGCTCTGAGTCTAAATCTGATTGGATCTTTGCACGGCAATCCAATGCACATTATTTATATGCTAATACACTTTATTCATAAGGCACTTATTGTTAAGAATGAACACCGCTGCTGTGTGGAGCCTTGAAGTGTGAGCGCAGGAGGGACCTGGTCTTTCTGCCAAGCCGTGAGGGAAACGGCCAACATCGCCCGCAAATCCGCCGAGAGGGAATCAACTGCCAATGAACTACATCCCCCAGAAGCCCTGGGAGGGTTGCCAAGGGTGACGAGCTAAATGCGCCAGCCGGCACCTACTTGTTCGGCGGGGCGCCACGCACCCCGGGACGCTCCTGCTGTGTAGAGCCTTGAAGTGTGGGTGCAGGAGGGACCTGGTCTCGCTGCCAAGCCGTGAGGGAAACGGCCAAAATCGCCCAGCAAATCCACAGTGAGGGAAACGGCCGCCAGTGAAGTACATCCCCCAGAAGCCCTGGGAGGGTCGCCTAGGGTGACGCGCTAAATGTGCCAGGCACCACCTACTTGTTCGGTGGGGCCCCACGCACCGCGGGACGCTCCTGCTGTGTGGAGCCTTGAAGTGTGGGCGCAGGAGGGACCTGGTATTGCTGCCAAGCCATGAGGGAAATGGCTAACATCGCCTAGCAAATCCTCCGGCCGTGAGAGAAACGGCCGCCAGTGAACTACATCCCCCAGAAGCTATGGGAGTGTCGTCGAGGGTGACGCACAAAACGCGCCAGCGGCCACCTACTTGTTCCGCGGGGCCCCACGCACTGCGGGACGCGCGCGGTCGGCGCCGGGAGAATCCCAGGACAAGGGCGGGACCGTCCTAGGCTGTCGAAGGCTGGTGGAGGCTGGGCCGGGGCCCCCCCTAAGAAGGTCTGGAAACATTGTTTTATTGATATATTTGTTTTGATCCCTCCAATATGTTCCATATTTAACCCTTACATGCAATACTATCAAATCATATCTAGTCAAGGCAGTTACAGCCCTTAAGGAAGAAATCGACCACACAGAAAGGAGACTCTCTATGGGATTAAGTATCTTGCTAGCGGACCAGGCTAATTCAAGTAGAATACATAGTCCCACTATATAAGCTGATATAGATATGGTTCTGCTAAAAGATACAAACAGCAACACTAATTTGTGCATTTCTAATTCACCCCGATTGTCCGTCACTGACATTAGTCTCTGCCCCTCATCCCCCCCCTCAGGTCAAACAAAAGGGTAGGAACAAGAAACCAGTAGGTCCAGGTAATCAAAAGGGTAAAAGGGAAAAAGAGCTAATGTAGTAGGGAATATGGTTCCACAAGGACACTCGCACAAGGGCCAATTTAAAACTAGAGACATCATCTGCTAATTATAGCTTAGAAGTAATCTTCGATAAAATGACAGAATTAATTAGGCCTTTGCACAAGAAAGTGGACAACCTGGCTAGGGAGGTCCACAAATTAAGTAGTAAATTGGAGAAAGTAACTATGAAATCACACCATGATAGAGGACTTAGTATAGAGGAGAACAACGGAAATAAAGTAAACAATAACACAAAAAATAATATTGGAGACATAGTAGCAACTAACAGTAATGCCAAGAAAATGCAAGCTATAAGCCAAGTTCCAGTGAACAACATGACAGTGGATAATCAGATAGAGAATAACCCTCCAAATGTTGAACAGGGTACCCGAGCAAAAGGAAAATCACCACCTGCAGTACAAGTCAGCAGAGATAATAATGACCCGATTAAAGATATCAACAGGCAAATTCCAACTTGTATCAATCTTCCGCCAGAATGTAGCGCTTATGTTGTGGTGCTTGTAAATGTCCCCAAATTAAGGAAGGATCAAACAGAAACTCACAAGGTACTTAACCCTGCATTGGCTCTCTAACAAATGTAACTTCCCAGAGATGGGAGCTAATCATATTTTATTAACACAAAGGGTGGTTTGGTTTGGGCCCGCTCAGAAAAAAGTTTGAGGGGGACCGTATATTCATAAATTTCCACTCCCCCCACTGGGCAAAGAATACTCTTGCTAATGCCCCAACTCCATAAACCTGGGAGTTTAACATGACCCTCCTTCCTTTTGAAACCTGAATGTCGCATCAATAATAATCCTGCCAATAGCAGAACAATAGCACCATCTATGCAACTTTCCCGCTATACAATTCCGATACATAACAGATATCAGGCTTTCAATTCTGTAGATGTCAATGATTGACATCCACTGTCCAAGGGTATAATACAAGTAATACCCACCACTGGGCCACAACTGAGAAACTTAATTGAACCAGGTAAGGACTTATTGGCTAATTATCCTTGGTTAGATACAGCAGCATCTGAACCATGTAGTTTTATGGATTCTACTAGCAATAAGGAAGAGCAACCTACCAATCCAAAGAAGGCGCAAGCTAACTCAACTTCTATAATGGCAGTAGTGCCTATAATTTCTTCTGTAGAAAGATTTGCTCCCCCTCAAGTTGAAAGATCGAATGTTCATTCAGGCTTAGAAGCAGGATATAATCTAGTTACCTGGAATATAGCGGGCCTTAAAAGAAAGCTGGACAAACCATTTTGGAGGGATTTTATCACTGCAGGACATGACATCTTTTTTCTCCAGGAGACATGGTGTAAAGATCCTATTTTTATAGAGGGTTACACATCATAAATGCGGCCAACTCTGTAGCAGGAAGAGCAAAGGGTGGTCTTCTTTTATTAATATCTAATAAACTTAGTGCCTGTAAAATTGGAAGTTATACCTCAGTTGATACATATAGTCAGGTGCTTTGATTAAAATTTAGCAAAGGCAAAGACTTAATATATCAACTACTATAATATTAATTTTGACAACAATAGGGAGAAAATTCTTTATCCATTGGAGATCAAAATAAATAAGGCCCTTGCAGTGTCTCGAAAATAGGCCATCCTCCTATGGGCAGGTGATTTTAACATCAAACTCTGCCCACTGGCTTCAAGTAATTCCTGTGGCCTCAGGAAGGAGAATGGCAATGGGGAGGTCGGGGATGATTTTCACTTCCCACACTGCAAATACGGAACAGCCCTAAATAAATTACTAGCTAAATTTAACCTGGACTTGCTGAATTGTACTAAGAATAAGGACAATGTTAACTGCCCTACCTTTACAGGTAGAAATGCAAATACTAATATTGACCATATCTTACTTTCTAGCGATACTGAGTACTCAAACCTTTGGGTTATGGAACAACCTTTAAGTGATCACAACAGCACTTGCATATCATTATTGCAAATGTTGTAGCTTCCATACCAAATGGTATGAGAATCAAATGGACCACCATTGACCCCTCAAAAAAGGATGTGGAGGCGGTGACAAAATGTTGCGTAGAGATAGAGTATTGCCTTAGTAATGAAGCTACTCCTAGCATTTTATATGATAGCTTTGTAAAGATGAATGGCATCAGAGAAGACATTTTTACAAACTAGTGGGAAAATGGTTGTAAATTTAGGCTGGTTTGATGTAAACTGTACCCGGGCCTTACGAGAATTGAAAGAAGCACTGAGTGCTAAACCCCGAAATAACACAACTATTAAATTGTTACGCACAAATTATAAAGCTGCAATTTCTAATAGGAAAAGAAATTTACAAGC
The DNA here is from genome assembly GCF_964263255.1 of Lissotriton vulgaris. Taxonomy (NCBI): domain Eukaryota; kingdom Metazoa; phylum Chordata; class Amphibia; order Caudata; family Salamandridae; genus Lissotriton; species Lissotriton vulgaris. Next base: position 30,375,640 of record NC_141696.1, read on the forward strand.
TGAGGCCTGGAGTAATATTAACCTAGCGGCAGATACTAATAATAGCAAACTTTATTGGGAGACCATAACCAGCCCTTTTTTAAAGAATGACAATATGCCTGATGTAACTTCTTATGTAGAATGTAATGAATGGATTGAGCATTTTTTTTAAAGATTTCTAATCCAGATAGGTCTACCTTGGATTCAATTGATTGCAATGTCTCCATTTGGCACCCATTACCTTTTTTAATAAGTTTAGACGAGGTATATGAGGGCCTAAACAAGAGTAAGGGAGGCAATGTACCCGGCCCGGATGGGGTCCCTGTAGACCTTTACAAAACTGAAATGGACCTTTGGGCACCTATTTTAGTTAATGTTTTTAATGTGGCGGCAGAGGGTCAACTACCGAAATCATGGGGCCAATTGCTAATTATCCCACTTTTTAAGAAAGGGTCCAAATCTGAGGGGCGTAATTACCGCCCCATTTCTTTGTTAGATGCTTCTATCAAAGTAATGAGCAGAGTTATGTTAAATAGGCTGGAAGCATCGGTAGAAGAGCATGATATTTTATACAAGGCACAATATGGCTTTAGAAAAGGTTTGGGAACCCAAGAACAGTGTGTTAATCTTGATGTTTTGGGTATTCCTAAATGATTACACAAGATAATTATAGATTTCCTGGTGGTTATACATTTCATTATATAAGTTGCAACGAAAAAACAAATATCTGGACTTTCTAATGACAACATTAATTTCATAGCTGAGTTCGTGGATTGAACGTTATATTTTAAAATTTCCGTAAAAAGTAGTAAAATTTACAAAAGAGTAAAAAATGGCAGCAGGTTTGTCATGAGGCACAGTCGCATGGGCCTACAGAGTTTGTACCTGTTTCATGTGTGGAAATGCCACCAAATGGTGCACAATTCCTAGCCTGAGACGAGTTAAAACAAATCGATGAGAGCTGTGTGTCACCATGGAAAGAACAGTGTGTTAATCTTGATGTTTTGATCAATAAATACACTGTTGCTAAGGAGGGAAATCTGTTTCTTTGCTTCGCGGACCTGAGCAGCGCCTTCGATCCCGTGGATCATGCCATTTTATGGCAGATTTTACTTGACCAAGGTGCGCCCACTGAAATAGTACATTTCTTAGCGAGGCTCTACGAAAGGTTATCTTGTAAAATACGATATGGTTCATCTGGTGAATGCACTCCTTTTTTTAAGGTCACAAGAGGCATACGCCAGGGTTGTGTCTTGGCACCGCTTTTATTTTCATTATTTATTAACCAAATAGACTAAACCCTAGGCCAGATTTCAGCAGATGCCCCACTTATAGAAGGTGTGGCGGTCCCAATCTTATTCATGCGGATGACGCTGTTTTAATATCGCGCACCCAAATTGGCTTACACCGTCTCATAGATAACTTTGCAACATATATAAAGAGAAGGAATCTTAAAGTTAATAAAAGCAAGACCTTTGCAATGTCAAGCGGGAAAAAAGCCAAGACAGGTAGTTTCTTTTTTATAGATAGTGAGAAGTTGCAATCTGTCAAAACTTTCTGTTATCTTGGGATAACATTTGCAGCTGATGGGAGATGGATAAATGAACACGACAACATAAGCCTAAAAATGAGCAGGAATACGAACAGCATATTCAGTTTCTCCACCAAACTGGGGTCTAGAAGTATTAAAGATATGATAACTATTTATAACGCTAGATGTGTATCATCTGCCCTATTTTGGGCAGGAATCTGGGGCCATCAATGTGGGAAATCTCTACTACACGATGAAAATAAGTTTCTTAAGAGATTGTTGTGCATCCCTCCCTCAACTTCAACTGCACTCATACATGAGGAAGTAGGTATATACTATATATCAGATCTAGCAGCGCTACACCCTTTGACACTCTGGCGATCAATATGGACAAAAACTGAAATGTTTTTTACACAAAAAATTATTATAGACTGCCTGAGGCTTGATCATTTTTCATATATCCCGTGGCTGAAACATGTCCATTACTGATATAACCTCCTATTTGATATTAACATCCTCTCTGCACCTGAGTTTGCGGCTTCAATTACCAAGAAGGAGTTAAAAGAAAGATTTTTTACTTATAACAAGGAGGTTAGAGAAAGACAGTCCAGGAAGCTATCGACAGTTGTTTTTTATTTGGATTTAAATTTAAATAAAGGTTTTCAAGCTTATCTTTCCATGGTGACACACAGCTCTCATCGATTTGTTTTAACTCGTCTCAGGCTAGGAATTGTGCACCATTTGGTGGCATTTCCACACATGAAACAGGTACAAACTCTGTAGGCCCATGCGACTGTGCCTCATGACAAACCTGCTGCCATTTTTTACTCTTTTGTAAATTTTACTACTTTTTACGGAAATTTTAAAATATAACGTTCAATCCACGAACTCAGCTATGAAATTAATGTTGTCATTAGAAAGTCCAGATATTTGTTTTTTCGTTGCAACTTATATAATGAAATGTATAACCACCAGGAAATCTATAATTATCTTGTGTAATCATTTAGGAATACCCAAAAAAAGTTTTTAACGAAAAGTTTTATTTTAATTTTTGGAATTGTTTAATTTTAATCTTGCCAAATTTGCATTAGTATTTTAGATATAAATGTTAGCTGTTACCAAAGCTTATCTTACATACTGCTCTACTCAAATATTATGGTGATGATGAAAGTATAATTCACCTTATTGACGCATTTTTGCACTAAATCCAATTTGCACAAATTAAACTGTATCTACTCTTTTTTTGTAAGCATATGTCATCTTTCTGTTGTATTCTACACTGTTGCAAACTTTGCACAAATCTTTTGCACTTGCCACTTTATTTTGTAAAAAATACAATATGAATAATGAAATACATTGAAGTGGAAATTTATTAAGGGTGCACGGTATGGAACATATGAATAGCACTAAGGAGGGATGTATAGTTTTAGTTGTAATGACAAATTTGTAACCTTGATGTTTTATTTTAATGAATGTATGTTTTATTGTTCTGCTTATATGGTTTGTTTTGACAACCCGAATAAAAGCATTTGAACTGAACAGAATATACTTTATGAAGAATGTTTTGCCAAATACAAAATAGGCTGAGTAGGAAGATGAGAATGCGACAACGAGGAAAGAAAGATATAAGAAGGAGAAAGGAAGGAATTATAGGAAGGATAGGAAAAACCATGTAAGTTCAATTTCTTTTGCAATTGGTACTTCAGAGTAGCATGTTTGCACTTTAATTGCTATTTGCAAATGCTTTTCTTAAGAGTCAGTAGTGTTTCTCTAGGGAACAGAGGATCTCAACTTGTTTTTTTGCTTTTCCATTTGTTTTTGTTAATATCGCACTTCGCACTTTGAGTGAATGTGTTTGCTTCTTGTCATTTTCGAGTAATATGTCTGCATTTTTGCATCTTTTAATTGTTAATCCAACTTATTTCTCTAAAGATGACAATGGTGCCTATTTCTGGAGCAGAACAGTTGTTCTAAACCGGGCTAGACCTACAATATTGCACTTTGCACTTTAAATGTTGATTGCACTTTGTACTCTTCCAACCCCATATTGAGAATTTCTCTTTATGTACAGCTTGGTAATTGATTTGTATTTGATTGCATTGAATTGGAAGAGGATTTTCATTACTCACTTATTCTCTCATTTTAAACAACTACTCAATTAATTTATTTCTGTTTTCTGCTCAATCAAAATATATTTTTTTAAAGGGGCTTCTACATACCTCCCACATCAACAGAGGTAAGTGTAACGAGTGGCTGGACATAAAGGGATGTAAAGTGTGTAAGGCTCCCAGGTCCAGTGGGGACCTTGGGCAGCCTCACGCAAATCCAGCTCCCATGGTGTCATTCAGCAGACACGGGAGTCTAGTGGAAACTACCGTTCACTCATGCAATCATGCGCACAAACTCACTCTGGACCACATTCTCCAAATACATGTGTATTATCTTTTTATATCTATAAAGTGGGCATAGGGCCTAGCTCACATGGAGCTGTGTAAACTCTGCACAAGGAAGGAGTTAGGATTAGCTGCCATAACTGTCTTAAAAAGAGGGTGCCCCGCCTCAGAATCCAGCTCTAGGACCCCATAACCTGCCTAGTTAGTGAACACATTGCTTAAAATATACACTGTGGACCTATGCATCCTCCCCTCCTCTGAACAACATTCAGTCTGTTATGGTGCCCTCCCCACACCTCCATCCAAGAACTGACCTGACTCAGCAGGCTTGAGAAGTCTTCTAGTTTTCCAGTGGTGGTTACAACATGTCAGAGAGACTATGTGTCTGTCTTCCAATCTCTCAGGTCCTCCACTATGTGAAGAACATCAACGTGACGCTTGATATTGGTGGTGACATCAATTTTGATGTGAACGGAGATCCTTTGAGCGACTTTGACATCGCCAATTTGCAGGTATTTGATGGTGATGACATCCAGCTGATAAATGTGGGCTTCTACCGCTCCCAGCAAGGTGAAGAAGTGCATGTCAACACAAAGAACATACTGTGGGCCGACAACAATCAGGTGAGGAGGCTTTATTTCTCATGTGCTCATCGGTATAGAATATATCTTGCCATGTACAATAATGAAAATGTATATGAACCTTAAAGACTAGGAGTGACTTTCTTCCCTTTCTAACCCCCTTTCCAATAATCCACCTTCAAACCTTCTTTATACACCTTTATCTGTGTCTCCTCTGGAGATAACTGCCCTGCCCTTGCAGTGCAGATGTGTTTAATGTTTGTATTGTCAAAATGGTATTATGAGCACTGTGTCTCCCAGATCGTGTGGAGTAGGGGAGAGCATGGCTAGTGGAAAGTGTGGTGGTCTGTTATACGTTAGTTATTAATGAATCTGTAAATGACAGATCAGCGAACCTAACCAAAGGGAAGGGCTTCTGCTAAATGTGCAAAACAATGCCCAAATTTAAGAACAGAAAATTATCTTCTTGAGTCCCCTCACTCACCAAGGGTTGCCCCTAGGTGACATGCTTCATTATTGGGGCTATCCCAGACAGCTACTGTCTGGGGCGTGCTGCAACTTGCGGACCTACGTAGCAGCACCTTTTGTGAATAAATGTGTAGTGCTGTGTTTGGGGGAGTGGTGATGGTGATGCTATAAATATCTTGTGAGTGATTAATTTATTGCTGCTCCTAGTTGGTATTAATAAAAAGGGGTAAATAGTAGCGAAGAAGTGTAACTGTTATGTGTATACTATCCCTAGCATTTGGTCGACATGTTTCAAGGTGTCCCCTAAACCTCTTCTTCAGGACACATGGGGACCAGCCCCATGCGTACCACTCCGTGTTAAAAACAATCCTACACCAAAGAAATATTATAATAAAGAACAGATGAGCACCTAATGTGTGAGCACCAAAATTAAATGCATACGGTTGAAATCAGACTCATAGTATTTCTGTATTGGCAACGCGGTGCCTCATGGATTGCCAGGGTGGAGGGGCTTGTAGTATCCTCAGCACTCCTCATTCAATGACACCTACTTGCACCAGGGCTACACTATCCCTGTCCATGCTTGCTTAATGGCCGGATAGGTATTTGGGACTTTGCAAACCTTCCCCACTGAGATGCTTTATGCAGGGAGGAGAAGATAAAGCCAGTTTGCTCCTCCTATTTGAACAATGACATGAGGTGGCAACTTGGCATTTAGGGAGTGTCAAGAAAACACATCATGCCTCAATGGCCATATCCCTGCTCAAGAGGAAGAAGTGGTCCCTCTCCCTCATACTACATTTCAGAAGATGATCTGTGACCAAGTGGTTGCAGCTGCTGCTATCGGGACCAACAATGCTCATCCTTTTAGACTGCAGTTTTCTGAGCAAGGCCCTGAAATGGTGGCCTTTGCCTGATCAGATTGCAGGAGCTCATATTACAAATGTGATGCTTTCAGGTAGTTGTTTATAATTAACACTTGCTTTGGCATTCAGGATGTTTTAGGCATATTCATGTAAGGGGGAAGTTCCAACAGATGGAATGACCCAATAACTTACTGGTAATATTTATTACTCTAAGTCCTACACATCGACGACCCAGTCCTTAACCATGAGGTTAGTTGCCCAATCCCAGGACAGAAACAATTCAGGAAATGCTACTAAGCCACCCCAACCATTACTGGGAACATTACTCTCCAGTACTTCCTGAAATAACAAGCCCCTGAACAAATGGCCGCACCACAGTGAGGGTGGGTAGCTACAAATGACTGGGTCGAGGACAAGCAGGACTAAGAATAATGAAGATTCCAAGTAAGTAATCAGGGCATTACTTCTGTGTCCCTTGTCCTCAACCAGTCCTTAACCACAAGGTATGCCAAAGCAGTGTACAGACCATCTGATAAAGAACACTCAAGAGATCCAGAAATACTGCAAGACCAAGGGATTTCATGTCAAGAATCCCTTAAAGAATAAGAACCGATAAACATCAAGTCAAAACTGGTTGTAGTACACCACAGCCGAAGTTCTGGCATCCATGCAACAGTTCATGTAACCTGTAATGCTGTATAAAAGTGTGTCCTGAAGCCCAAGCTCCAGCCCTACACATCTCCTCCAAAGTGACCCCTTGAAGTCCCGCCCAAGAAGCTGCTATACTCCTTGTCGAACGGCCCTGTGGATCAGCAGGTTTAGGCAGATGAGTGCTGGTATATGCCAATGCAATAGTCTCTTTGACCCTGCGAGTCAACGTGATATTGAATGCCTTCTTCCCCTTCCCTGCAACACTAATCGTGATGAGTAGGGAATTAAACTTCCTGTAGTCTTTAGCTCAGTCAATTAAACTAAGAGGGCATGTTTAACATCCAGCAAATGCAACCTATTTTGCTCCTCAGTAAAGGGGTTTAATTATTTTATTTAGTCAGTTAGTAAGTGAATCACTCCCAAAGGAGCATCTCAGCACTGCGCTGCACAAAAGAAGGAGAAAATCTAAAATAGGTAAGTCTTAAGCCCCTTCTTGAGAGAAAGGAAGACAGGGCAGGAGCGAAGGCCAAAAGGAAGTTTGTTCCAATGGTAGGGGGCAGTGTACGTAAACATCTGCCCAATATCTTGAGGTGAGGATGCCAGGAATCACCAAAATCGCCTTGTCCGATGATCTCAGACATCTAGAAGGATGAATGATGGACGGAAGATAAGATTGCTGTGATTTAACAAGAGCTTTGTGTGTCAAATAGCAAAGTTTAAAGATTACAAGCTTCCTGATAGGCAACCTTTGAAGCTTTCTAAGGATGGAAAGAAGGCGAGTGAAAGGAAGTTTACAGATTAGTTGCACAGCTGTATTTTGAACCACCTGCAGTTGTGACAGCAGGGTATCATTTAATGAGGTAAGCAAGGCGTTCCCATGGTCTAGGCGACTGGCAATAAGTGCCTGGACGAGAGTCTTCCTAGTGGTGTCAGGAAGCCAGGACATGGCTTTTTTTTAGAATCCTCAAGGTAGCAAAACATGTGCCGCAGGTGGAGCTGACTTAATCTTTCATGGACAATTATGGATCCAGCCTTGTGACATGATTTGTGACTACCTGATTAGGTGTAGGAGCCATACCAAGTTGTGTGGCCCACCAATCGGCTGACCATATCTTGGCGGCCTTACCAAAAGTATGATCTCTGTCTTGTCGCTGTTTAGTTGGAGACAGTGATTACTCGTCTAGACGGCAACTTCCATCATGCAGTTTGTCAATTTACTCTTCACTTTGTCAGAATCAGGAAAAAAGCAAGACAGTAATTGTGTGTCATCTATATATGGCATGATCTCTACACCGCAGGCTCTAATGATTCCAGCCAATGGAGCCATAAAGATGTTTAACAAAGTAGGGCTCAGGCACAATCTCTGGGGGCCCCATTGTCCATATGCATTGGTCACGACTGGGTTTGGAAAGAAAGCGGGAGGAATCCAATCTTCAGAAACATGGAGCTTCAACATCACCCTAGGAAGGAAGAATGGAGCAGGAGGAAGAACCACAGTATCATGAAGGAAAAAAAAAAGAAGGATGACAGAGTAAGGCAACCAGTTCACCCAACCGACTGGCAGAAGTGACAGCCTCCATGAATAAGACATAAAAAAAAGTAATTTGAGGTCTACCGCATCCAGAAGTTTGAAAGGAGGGTTTTGCTAAGTCTTCAAAACCAAGGGAAGGTCATAAGAAGGAAAAGCTTTCACTGAAAGGAAAGAGATAGCAAAACTCTTAAATACCCTAAAAAGCAATTGAACTGCCCCATTGACCAGGTTATGCTTCACATTGTAGGTCTTAATTGCATACAATTTTAACTTCAAGGTTGAGAGAGAAAAACTCTTATGAAACCCATCCAATAGAAACTGGAGAATAGAAAAGACAGAACAGTCCACCAAAGAAAACACTGGTAAAGAACACCAGTAATCAAAGACTTTTGAATGTTTGAAATGGGAAGCAACAGTAGAATATTGTCTTCAAATCTGAACAACACCAATAATTTGAGGGAGCAGACCTTGTTCCTCCAGACTCATCCTTTCAACCTCCAAACCAAGAAGAAAAAACGACAAAGCCAGAAAGTGAGAACGGAACCAGGGATAGCCCCTGGCAATGTGCTTCAGAAGCGGGAATAAACTGCGCCAGGGCCAGTAAGGAACCACCACAATTACTTGGCCCTTCTCCCACTGGATCTTGCACAACACCCTCTGGATCACTGGAATTGAAAGGAAAACAAAGAGAAGCTTCCAGGGCCAAACCAAGGTTAGTGTATACACACCACAAGCTCCCTCCTCCGGGGACCTGGAGCAAAACTTCAGGAGAAGGGCACTGCGCTTGGAGCCAAGCAGATCCAGAAAGGGGAAGCTAAATCTCCGGTGAATATCCCTGAAGATGGGCCTTGTTAGCTGTAAATCCTGGGAAGGGGAAAAACTCCTACTCAAAGTGTCTGCCACCACGAAATCCCGACCCAATGACTCAGAGTGCAGGCCAACTCGTTCAGTGATCGACAACAGGTACCCCCTAATAATTGATATACCCCGCCATCACTGTGTTGTCTGATCTTACCAACAAATGCTGGTGAAACAGGGAATAGCAACAATGACAAATAGCACAGAAAACAGCCCTTAATGCTTTCCTATTTGATGACCTCAGTTGTTCTGCCACAGACCATTTTGCTCGAGCTGAGGCATCCCTAATGATGCGCCCCTGCCCAGAGTACTCACATCCTTTGTCACCACCACTTGCTGGTCTGGGCACATCCCCATTCCCTTGCAACGGTTGTCCATGAAGATCCACCACAGCCGATAAATTTTGACCTCCAGGGGAATGGGAACCAGTAAGTTCATATCCTTGATTGAAAGGGCCCACTGGGAAATGAGATGATACAGTAGTGTCCTCACATAAAGCCTCGCCCAGGGGACTTTAAAAACAGTTGTCACCATAAGTCACCATAAGTGACAAGATTCGCTGCCCATGAGGGTCCCCAACAAACCCTGGAGTTGCATTATCCTGTACAGTGGAAGAAACACATTACCCAGCTCAGTCTTGAACTGTGCCTCAATGTACTGAAGATCCTGGGATGAGAGAAGATGACATTTTGGCAGATTCAGGAGGAATCCATGATGATTTAGTGTAGCTATGGTCAAAGACAAATGATGGTAGATGATCAAAAGCGATGACGCTTGGACCAACTAATCATACAGTTAAGGGAATTGAAGCACCCTTGAGATGAAGATGTGCCACCAGAAAGCCATCATCTTAGTGAAGACACTCAGATAGGATCTGAGGCCAAATAGGTGTATCCTGAACTGCCAATGTTTGCCCCAAACACAGAACCGGAGGAATTTCTGTTGTCTATCTATTTCTAATATCTGTGTGCCCCTACACTTAGGGTTTGTGAGCCAGGCCAGCAAAGTACCTGCCTTGTCATGTTCCGCATGCATCCTTTTCCTGTACTCTCTATAATCAAAACTACACAATTTCTCTGTATCTACAGTTGGCTGCTCCCTGGCTTCACAGTTCTTTCTCATGTTTATCAATCTCTGCTATACAGCACCCATGTATAACAACCTTAAACTCATCCCACTCTGTCTGAGGGGACACAGTAGTAGCCTAATGTTTCTTAAAATAATTTACCACTGCTGTTCCAATAACATCACAGAACACTGGATCTTCCAATGCCTCCATGCGCAGACACCAGTCTGGTATTCGTGTCAGTTCTCTGTTCTACCCCACTGACAGTAAATAAAGATCATGGTCAGAGATTGTTCTGCATAAATACTCCAAATTTCTGACTTCACTATGCACTGCAGAAAGGCACAAAAATGTATCCAATTGCACATGCAGATCATGCAGCCCAGAAAAGAATGAATACTCCATATTTTCTGGGTGCATACACCTCCACAACTCCACTAACCTCCATCTTTGTTTCCAATTTTAAGTTGCCTAGCCACCTGATGCACTGATGAATTCATCAGGGTTGGGTGCAATCTATCTCTGTCTAGGTAAGAAAAACAAATAAAATCTCCACCCGTGAAGATATTCTGTGTCACGTATGGTGCCAATATCCACGACAATCCTTGAAGAAACCCATCCTAATCTGAGTTAGGAGCACAGACCCCCACAATATTCAAGTCTCACCCAGCCAAGTACCCCAACACCATCACATACCTTCCTTCTGGATCATTTAATTCACCTGTTTTCTGGAAAGGCGCACCATGCTGAACCCATATGAAAACCTCCCTTGCAAAAGTAGAGTATGTTGTTGCATACAACTGGCCCGCCATCTCCTACGTAATGCTTCCCTTTATGAGGCTGAGAGATCGATCTCCTGCAGTAATGCAATATGCGCTCCCCATCTTTTTAAATATGCATGGACTTTATAGTGCTTAGTCGTGTTGTTCATTCACTGCACATTCCAACTAATAAAATTGTACCAAATGCCAGATTACTTATCTTTTCCTCCCCTTTTGTATAATGGACCATTGGACTTCTTAACCTACCTACCCCAAATTCAACTCCCCAACCCCAGGAGAAGAAGGAACTCGTGCCCCTTCCAAACTAGAAAAACTCCCACTTTACACACTACTATAAGGGGTTACGCTCAGACACCCATATTCCCACTGTTCTTTACGCCATCCATCTCACATTCAAAATACAGTTGCCCACCCCATTTCTTACAAATACGAAATTTATATTTTCTAATATTCTGAAAATGTTACCACAACACTTCTTGAAATTACATTGTGGTGATTTGTTTTTAAAATTTCATCAGAAGTGCCTGGTGTGACATGTGCCAAATTCATCCCTGACTCTGAACTAGATGTGCTCGAGCCATCTGTGTCCGTTCCCTTCTCTTCCTTAGTATTTTGTGTGAGGGATTGTTTTGTAGTTCCTCTATGACCCGCCACCTCCCTTACCAGTCTTTGTTGCTCCTCATGAGCCTGTAGTCTAGAGGGGACTGCACCTCCACCCCTCATTCCCCCACCATCAGCCATTTAACTGTTTGCTTTTTGCTCTTGGGTCATTCACCCTCCTACCAGGGAAGTTGATCTATCCACTCCAAAACCAACTGGGGCAAAGTGAAAAACAGTGCCTCACAACCATTTGCAACACATACTTTAGAAGGAAACAACATTGCATATGTAATCCCCCTATCACGGAGGTGACTCTTGACCTCCGTAAAAGAAGCCCTTTGCTTTTGTACTTTCCACGAAAAATCAGTGAATATCATTACTCTCTGATTATGTTCAAAGATATCACCCTTAGTACATGCCTGCGCTATGATATGGTCCCGGTCTGTATAAAATAGTTACCTGGCAATTACTGGCCTTACCGGCTCTCTGGGCCGTGGTCGGTGTCCTGGCACCCGATGTGCCCTTTCCAGTGAATAATGCTTTGAGAGCCCCACAAGAGCCCCAACCCCGCCAACCATGGTTCCAATAAAGATTTCATATCCCCACTGCCTTCAGTGACTACCTCTATCCATTCTGCCAGCCCTATCATGCAAATATTATTTCTTCTGACCCTATTTTCTGCTTCCTCTGTCTGTGTATTCAGAATCTTTTCTAGTACATTGTATTGCTTTTGTTTTTCACCAATTTCCTCAGCGTTTTTTCCTTGTGATCTTTCTGCATTTCTGACCCTCTCCACCAGACAACAATGGTCTTCTCTTAACAGCCCCTGATTTTGCACCAGAGCATTACATTTCCTCTCTAATGCTTCTTGTGATGATTTTGTAGTCTGCAGAATAATATATTGTGTCATTGCCGGGCATCCTGACTATCTTCTTTTGCTCTCCCCTCGTCTACAACAACTGGTAGCTGTCCCGTTAATAGGACATCCCCTGTTTCTTTTTTCTTGGTTGTTTTCCCCATTGTGACTCAAACTCCTAGCACTTAAATACCTCAAACAATATTTATGTTATTTGAGGGTTTTGCCTCATGGTAGTCGGCTTACAAAGTTATAGGGGTTAAAAGTGTTTCAAATAAAAAATAGTATGCCTCTTTCATTGCCCCAGAAAACGTTTACTTCATAAAAAGTGTGTATCTCAGTAGATAGCTGGGATGCAAGGCAACTAAAAGTATGCCAGAGTCAAGATAGATACAAAGTCCGCCGGTGACTTGGACAGAGGTAAAAGCAAGGGCAGGCAGAATACAGGCAGGTAATACTGGCCGCTCCTGAAGACAGCCTGGAGAATGGCGGAGAACTAAGGTCATGTTTTCTTCACTGGTGTACTTTTGCAGCCAAATGAGCGAGGCTGCCCCAGAATCTCATTTACAGTTATTGTTTGGGCCATTTTGAGCACCTTGTTCAGTGTGGGGTGATGCTTTAATGCAAGGGAACACACAACAGCATTCTTGGAAGTCTCCTCTACTCTTCCGAAGGAAGTCCTATGTTATTCTTGATTTGGGGAAGCAAGTCAGGCAACATCTCTTTGAAAATGTATTACCCCTTATGATCAGGAGGAAGAGGGGAAGAACCAACAGGTCAGAATCAGAAAGGTCAAAGTAAAAACTTACATGATAAGCTTGATTCCTTGTCTCCTTTTTATGTTTCTTCAATGAAACTAGTGCCTCATCACCAGTTTCCTTATTAATTCTACATTTGGGGAGGCAAAGGATAAGACCCACTGGATGAAGAAGCATCAGAAGAAAGATTCCTTCTTTTCAACAATCATTTCCCCATCTTCACAACACTCCACAACACCCTCTTTTATACATCCTCCTAAATCCTCTTTAATACTGATACCAGTTCTCCTATAGCACAGCTTTAATTACCCAAATTCAATTAAAAACGATTACACTTGCCTCAGGTGGTCAATTGCCAAATAATCACTGAAGCGCGTACTGCTGCCCCCACCAAGCAGTTACAGCGCTTGTGTAAGCACTTTGCCTTTAAGAGTCGCGAGCAGGATCTACTGCTGCGTCCACTCTGAAAATGTTTCCACCATACTTTAACCCCTCACTGGCATAATTATGAATGCTGAACGTGCCTTGCACACTTCCGGAGGAGACTATCTGAAGACCACTTATGCTTCATTCACAAAACACAATGTTAATCCTGCATTCACACAAACATGTTCCTCAGAATACACTCACACAAGCACACTGCTAAGAAACAGGTAAGTCACCCACTAGGAAGTAGCAGAGTTTGGACAGATGGCACCAATGGAGACACAGGTTGAGTATCTGATGCATCGGTCCGCTAGTGTAATTCAATGTTCTTAAAGTAAGCCAAACTAAAGCCTGAATGTCCACTGAGGTCATCTAATCTCCCATAAACCACACTTGGACCAGCACTATGGGAGTCTGAACTTTGTGGACTTTTGCAGAGAAGAGAATGAAAAAATTCCCACGTACCTTCTAAAAAACAAAGTAGTAGTTTTCTCCGTAGTGCCAGCATATCTTAAAATGAATAAAACTAGAAATGAACAAAAACAACAAATAAAAAAGATGCCAACTAAATGTAAAGTGCATGGGCTTCAATTTAAAAAATTTAAAACACTGGTCTGTCATCTTGGAACAGTAAAAAGAGGGTTTCAAGATGGTGGCATGGTTTTGAAGCTTCCAGCAGTGATGCCTGAGGTTGCATAAGAAAGTTGTGGTCCAGTAGCAATGGCTCAATTAGCATTAGTCTATATTTGCAGGGTGAGCAGCTAGGGGATTAGCTACAGCAAATATCTCCTGAGGTTGGACTGATCTTGATGCAGACTGGCACAGAGTAGTATGCAAAATAATGTTACTTAACTCTTTGGTATCCCAAAAACTAATTAGAGCCAACAATTGACAAACCAGCCAATGTCTGAAAACATCTGATTCACTGCCCAATTGTATGGTGGCTGGTTTGAAGGGCTGAAGTAATATATGAACAAAACTCTGTTTGATGAATAACTGAAGTGGGATTATCTAAAGTCCAATTTCTCTAAGCTATTGTTTTTTAGAAAACATGATGCTGGTGAAACAGTCTTTTAGTTATACCTAAACAGACAGGAATAGAGAGACTACTGGGAGCAGGAGCTTAGGGGTTCCTTGGCATACACGCGTAAGGTATACAGCACTGGTCAAGAGTATTACAATCTCCCTTGAAAGACATGGGCAAGCATGGTATTACATGACCAGCGCAAGTTTCCTGTAGGAAATCTGATTACTGGGTGACTGTAATGTGAGCCGTGGTCAAGCAGCAACCAGAGGTCTTGTCACGCTAAGGCACAAGCAATTTCAAAATACCCTGTGCTCTACCCCTTATAGCATGGCATAGAGTAACCAGCCTTAGCTTAAAAGGCAATGTGCAAAGTATTTGTGCAACACTTCAAAAAGTAATGCAGTGAAAACACTGCACAAAAAGTTCACATACTAATATTGAAAAACATAGCAGAATTTTAAAAAAAACAAGACCAAAACAACAAACATCCAATCAGCAGAACCAGAGTTATGGTTTTATGTTAAAATGGCAGCTAAAAGCATAAAGTGCCAACCACGGACTACCGGTTGCACTGGACTGGGTCAAAGTCACACTTTCAGGCTGACCACAAGGGAGCACGTGTCAGATACAGTCACCAGTTTAGTTGTGCTGAAGTTTTTCCTTCTTAAGAATGCAGAAGATGACCATAGTGAGCAGGGAGAAGGCAGTCGGCTAAGTAAGAAAACCTGGCTGGCATCACAAACAGGAGTTTCTAGACGTTCATGGAGGAGGTACCCGCAAGCAGTAAATGCTGCAGTGCAAAGAGTTGGACTTACACATTTTTGCACTGTTTTCCAGTATGAGCGAATGGGCCCTTTCATGGTTGAGAGGGGCCCAACAGCTTGATGTCAGCACCCTTGAGCCACTCCAGGGGTCCACGACTAGAGAGGCACTACTTGGGGGTCATGAACATGCTGCACTTTTAGGTCCCTGAGCCTAAGATCAGAGGACCAGAAGATCAGCACAGCAGGGCAGCAGCTCCTCCCAGAGCAGCTGTCTAGGAGAGTGGCAGTCCTTTCAGAAGCATAGCAGTGTTTCTCCCTGGAAGATTATCCACAGGTCTAGGAGTGAACAGAAGATTCGATGTTTAAGTCCAATATTTATACCCAGTTGTGCCTTTGAAGTAGAAGAGAAGCATCTGGAGGTTTCCCTTTGAAGTCCCCAGGAATTCTACCTCTCTTGTCCTGGCTCCAGACGAACTACAGGGGGGTTGGAGCCATTTGTGTGGAGGCTGGACTAAGCCAATTCAAGTTTGCGTAGGGCTGTGCCAAGCAACTCCCTTTCATCCTACCAGTGATGGCCCATTCAAGAGCACCTAATCTCTCTATTGTGTGTGGCTCTCTAGAAAGAATACCCAGAGCTCAACTGTCAGCTACACTCAGTCATGTGACCCTGATAGAGGCTACTGGCCCTAAATAGCTTAGGCAGGAAAATGTCAACTTTCTAAAATGACAATGGGGAGTTTGGCCCAGCTAAGGACAAGGGTAGGGTAGGGCCAAAAATGTGTACACATATAGGGAAACCCAACCCTCATGGCGAACAAAATATACTAATGTATGATCTTTTTTAATGAAATTTCAGAACCTTTTGCACAAGTCACAATACAAGGACACTGTGTAATCAAAGAACATTCATATACTACAAAAGTTTAAACCATATCAAAATATTTACACATAACATTACAAATACCACATTTAACAAAACAATGTAAAGCAAAAACAACAAATGGCAAAAACTAAAACAGCCCTTTTTATTGGGATGTATAACAATTTTCCATACTGCTGTGTCTTGCACACAAACATGTGTTGCTCCTACAACACCTTTAAGCTAACAAAGCCTTGGTGTGTTGGGAAACATGGGGAGATTCCTAAAGGGTCTTGATCAAGGGGTGTATCTAATTATGGTGGCACCCTCAGGGGAAAGAACATCAATTCAATACTCCTCAATGTTTGACGAATTGCCAACGCTTTTCGAATCCCGGGCAATAAGTACAGGAGCTCTCATCAGAGCTTCTTAATTTTAAATGGATGGTGTTGTCTGTAACAAGCACACACATAAGCAACAATGGGTTATGATTCAGTAATTCTCAGGGCTCCCACCCCACTGAATACTCTGACAATATGTAAAATGTAAATGTTAGCAGATCTAGAGAGCTGGTAGACAATGCTTCCACTCGATTTTCAGTTTTAACGCATCCGATTCTGTTGAAAACAGAGACAACTCGTTCATTAGCATTTTTGGTATTATACTCCGCGTATTTGTGAGAGCATTCATTGCCATGTAGCCTACCTCATTTATCTCTTATGTAAGCGAAGAAATCTCGGGGCATATTATCAAGGGATTTATCTCCGCTTTTTTGGCTTTAAAAGCCAAGAAAGTGGAGATAAAATTATCTCCCTATTAGTAACAGGGTGCTAACACGCAAATTCGCATGTTAGCACCCTTTTTCTCTACGCTTCCCCTTGCATCTCTAATGAGATGCAAAGGGGGCGTTCCAGAGAAAAATAATAGGAGAAATGTTGTTAAGCGACATTTCTCCTATTATCAAGGATTTTGCTAACCCTGTTAGTGATAAAAAAAAGCAGTGCTAACCGCGGTTAGCACTGCTTTTTTTGCACCTGGTATTTTCCTGACTTAGCCATGATATCCTATGGAAGGTGGATATCATGGCTAATTTTGTGAGCCCCTATTATCAAGCTAACACCAAACTTTGAGAGATTATCGTTGGTTTTCCAGCGATAATCTCTCAATTGGCAGTTAGAGCGAGGATTTTTATCACTACTGAGATAAACCTTGCTAATAGCAAGTTATCTCTGCGATAATTTCCGGCGATGCTTAGCGTTAAAAAATTTGTTGCTAAGCATCGTTAGCGGTAAATATCGCTAAACGTTGGTAATATGCCCCCTCGTTCGTTTGAGGGGGTACACTGCATTAAGGGACCTACCAAATAGACTGTGTTTTACTCATATTGTTTTTATTCTTGCCATAGTAAGGACTCAGATGATCTTTAAATGTTTTATAGGAAGCGTCATACCTGGCGGTTCGGCGTTGGTTCCCTCCGTCTGTGTTGTTCATTGCCCTGCGTGCACATGCAGTGCGGCTGTGGCCTCTAGAGCACGCTCCGAAGATACATTTGTAAAAAACTCCTATTAACTGTACTTGTGTTCAAATCCGAAAAAGAACGATCACCATTCAAACTCATTCATGAAAACAGCCCGCTAAAGGAAAAGGGAACCGTACCTTTTGCTAGCGGGGCACATACTCTCATATTGTGGAGAAGTGTGGCTCACTGGTAAGAGCAAAAATGAATATGGATGGGTGCTGCACTCAATTCACATAAGTCAAAATGTTAATCCGGTATGTGTGCTGTACTGGACTAGTGCCTGCAAACTATGCGAAATAAATGTATATGGCCTGGTGTTGTGAGTCACCAGGACTCCAGTACGCACTACTTCAATACAATTATCTGACGTTAGTACATTCTTTTTATTTAAACAAACAATGTTCAAGCAATCGTTTTGTTCACTTTGATATCTTACATTCCTAAAAACAATACACTCGTATCATTACTTTCACAGAAATGCAAACAAATTCAATGGTTCGTACAACTTAAATCATAATGATTAATCTACACCCAATGCATTTCGTTGTATTGTTTCAGTCTCGCCAGATTCTCAAAAACCAGTAATCCGAAAAATAGCCGATCTGCCACCCGTGGTAGCGTTCTTCCCGAGTCTCGGGAAGAACGCTACCACGGGTGGCAGATCGGCTATTTTTTTGGCGAGACTGAAACAATACAACTAAGGCTCGCAGGTTTTTGAAAAATATTGGAGTACAGTGCAGATTTTATCACAGTTAATCACTCAGACAACACAAATTCATGAGGTTCTATTGGAACTTATAATTCCTTCATACTCGTGACCCCTGACGAAGGGGCACCTGCCCCGAAATGCATTGGGTGTAGATTAATCATTATGATTTAAGTTGTACGAACCATTGAATTTGTTTGCATTTCTGTGAAAGTAATGATACGAATGTATTGTTTTTAGGAATGTAAGATATCAAAGTGAACAAAACGATTGCTTGAACATTGTTTGTTTAAATAAAAAGAATGTACTAACGTCAGATAATTGTATTGAAGTAGTGCGTACTGGAGTCCTGGTGACTCACAACACCAGGCCATATACATTTATTTCACTGGTTAGAGCGGCAGACTCTGAAGCAGAGATCAGGCCCGGGACCAGGGTTCAAGTCCCGACCCAGCAGGCTCTTGGGCTCAATGTCCGCAGACTCGATCATTCTCGCCTCGGCGCCTACTCTAATCATGGGTCCCACGCTGCAACTCAGGGCAATAGCTTGCTTAATCTCCACAACGGCCCCAACAGCGCTGGGATGCCTGGCTTCACCTCGGGGGTGCCCAGGAGAGGCATCTCACAGGGAGAGCCAGGAAGGTTCCACAGCGTTATACAGCGCTGGGACGCCCCGTTGGGGCAGCTGTGCGCTTTACAAAATATACATACTCAATGCAGCATTCAGCTTCCTTGGTAAGCAAGCCCTTAAAACATATTTCTGGTACTACCGGAAAGGAATAAGAAAAAACATACAATTGGTGTGTGTAGCCCCTTATTGGCGACTCTTCGAGTTCCTGAGCCTTCAGTATATGTCAGTAGTGTCTTCCAATGAATCTTCCTCCCCTACAGTAACCAGCCTCTCCCCTTGGGCTATTCTCTGCCTTCACTTCATGGCTTAGAAGTTGACAATTTAGGGTTACAGTCCTAGGGGTGTTCTAGAGCTTCAAAGTTAAACATTCAAAGGTCTAGGAGGCGCTGTAGTGGAGCCTTTTATGTAAAACAATGGTTACAGTGTGAATCCTGATGTCAGCAGGAGAGTCATTTAAATCACAGCCCATATGATCCCTTATTTTAATCTTCTACGTCAGGGTCCAAATGGACAGCCGTTCACTCTTTTGAGGGAATACATAGTTCAGTAGGGGCATCATGCACTTACTGAATCTCCCCCCCCTCATTCATTCTCTCTTCTCTCTCCCTCTTTCTGTCTCTCCCCCTCTTTTCACCCATCAAAGAAGAAAAACTTTCCTGCGACAGGTGAGGGCAAAGGCCTCCCTCACGTGTGGCAATGCGACCATCCTCATCTTCCCGGACTATACACGCTTGGTGCAGCAGCAGCAACTATCCTTTCTTGTGGCAAAGGCCTGCCTTCGAGGCCTCAAGCTTCAGTATGCCCTGCTTTACCTGGCGCGGCTGAGAGTCATATTCAAGTCCTGCAGGCTGTTTTTCGATTCCGAAGAGGAAGTATTCAAATGGACGGATGAAACGGTGGAAATTCATGTCAGCACGCCCCCGGGTAGAGAATCGGACTCCTCCTCGAGTGGAATGGCCTGCGAGGGCCTCAGGAGTCAGCGGTGACGCAACAGGAGATCGAGGTCTGGACGCAGCTCGCGCTCTGGCTCCGCGCTTCGACAGCGAAATCCGACACCGGAGCAGCAATTGAGAGTGAAATGATGTATGGGACTTCCAAACAGATCTTAATGTATAGTAATTATGGATGCCTAGGTGGGACAGTCTCTTTAGGGCTGGGAGCCTGGCCCAACAGGAGTGGGTTGGTGGGAGTGAAGTCCTATAGTTGTGGGTTGTCAATTGGGGATCCATTGGAGGGGGTGGTTCTTGTTCCCCCGTTGGGGACTAGGCTACGATCCGACCGCAACAGGTGCTTCCATGTTAGTGAGGTACAGGGTTGGGGGTGGGGGGATAGGCGGGAGGATCTGGGGTTGAGGGGATTGTTTGCACTTGTTTTGATGCTATATGTCTGCCATATTGTATGCATGCTGAGCCACAGAGACACCCGCAGCTTACATAGAAACATTCCATCATGTCTACTGCTGAGAGGGGAGGGCGGGTAATCCCCGGTTCCCAGCGCATACTTAATTGGAACATGCGGGGGGTGCTGGACAAGGTGAATTGGGGGCAGTTCTCCAACATGCCAAAAGAGGCGTGTGGATGTACTTCTGCTCCAGGAGAGTCATTTGCTCGGCACGAAGGTGCTATGCCTGCACCGGTTTGGGTTCTATCAGGTCTTCCACTCAGGATTCACAAGGGGCTCTAGGGGGGGGGGGTTGCAATCCTTATACACCGTAGGGTCTCGTATACACACAAAAAACTCTGGACAGATACACAGGGAAGATATGGTATTGTACAGGGCAGGGTGGGGGGGGATAGGGTGACCCTGGGTAGCGTTTATGCTCCACCACCGCTACAGTGGACATTGGTGGAGAAACTTATGTCCCTTTGGAGCGACATGCCGGATACCCTCTCTGTGGTATGGGGGGGACTGGAATGATGTGATGGACCTGGGTAGTGATAGATGGAAGAGTGGGGTGACTGACGGGGCGGGGGCCCACCCACCAAACTACATGCCCTAGCCACGGTACTCGATTGGACTGATGTCTGGAGATACATGCATGGCCCACATAGGGAATACACCTACGTTTCCGAGGTACACAACTCATTCTCCAGATTGGACTGCATCTTTGTCCCCAGGGGGCTGACACATAGGATACTATCGGCGGCTATTCTGCCGAGAGCCTTGTCCGACCATTCGCCAGTGGCCCTTAAGTTCAGAATAGGCCCGGGCTGGCAGACATTTCGGTGGCGCATGTCGGGGTGGCACCTACTGAAAAACGAGTACAGGGAGCACATGACCAAAGAAATAGATCACTACCTAGTCTCTAACTTAGTCTCCGAAGAATCCCCAATTACCCCCTGGGAAGCAATAAAACCCATATTGTGGGCGTAGACATTTCCTGAAATGCAGAGGCCCGTAGGAAGTGGCAGAGAGACTTGATGCAATGAGAGGCGGATCTGGAAGGGCTGGAGCGAAGGGGTCGGGAGGCGGGCAAGGGACCTGCCAGACGACAGCTCAAGCTGGCTCAGCAGCAGTACAAAAGGGGGTGGTGATGGACGGAGCATCTGAATCAATCAAACACTTATACCCAGTCAAAAGATCTGGGTTTAATCCATCACCGTTCTTTAGCCCACTCTGCCACCCCAGTTCAGACATGGCTATATGCAAATCAGTCTGACCCTGTGCCTCATGGGAACAGTCCAGCCCGAACTGCCAAGCCATGTCTACCCTGGACCGGAAACAAGCTTCATGTCTGAGCATACCCTGTGGCAGGGTATGCTTAGACGTGAGTCCCTTGCTCACTTTGCCACTGGAATCAAGCAAGCCGTGCTGAAGACAGCTTGAATGCCAGAAACCACTCCTCGGAAGCTTGTTTCCGGTCCCGAGAAGACATGGCTTGGCAGTTCGGGCTGGACTGTTCTCATGAGGCACAGGGTCAGACTGATTTGCATATAGCCATGTCTGAACTAGGGCGGCAGAGTGGGCTAAAGAACGGTGATGGATTAAACCCAGATCTTTTGACTGGGTGTGAGTGTTTGATTGATTCAGATGCTCCGTCCATCACCACCCCCTTTTGTACCGCTTTTGGCTGCCATTAGTGTGGCAGGGTATGCTCAGACGTAAGTCCCTTGCTCAATTTGTCACTATATTCAAGCAAGCCGGGCTGAAGACGGCTGGAATGCCAGAAACCGGTCCTCGGAAGCTTGTTTCCGGTCTAGGGAAGACATGGCTTGGCAGTACGGGCTGGACTGTTCCCATGAGGCACAGGGTCAGACTGATTTGCATATAGCCATGTCTGAACTGGGGTGGCAGAGTGGGCTAAAGAACGGTGATGGATTAAACTTAGATCTTTTGACTGGGTGTGAGTGTTTGATTGATTCAGATGCTCCGTCCATCACCATCCCCTTTTGTACCGCTTTTGGCCGCCATGAGTGCAGCAGGGTATGCTCAGACGTGAGTCCCCTGCTTACTTTGCCACTGAATTCGAGAAAGCCTGGCTGAAGATGGCTGGAATGCCAGAAACCG
This sequence comes from Lissotriton vulgaris, assembly GCF_964263255.1. Taxonomy (NCBI): domain Eukaryota; kingdom Metazoa; phylum Chordata; class Amphibia; order Caudata; family Salamandridae; genus Lissotriton; species Lissotriton vulgaris. Next base: position 30,397,999 of record NC_141696.1, read on the forward strand.
GTCCTCGGAAGCTTGTTTCCCGTCCAGGGAAGACATGGCTTGTCAGTTCGGGCTGGACTGTTCCCATGAGGCACAGGGTCAGACTGATTTGCATATAGCCATGTATGAACTGGGGTGGCAGAGTGGGCTAAAGAACGGTGATGAATTAAACCCAGATCTTTTGACTGGGTGTGAGTGTTTGATTGATTCAGATGCTCCGTCCATCACCACCCCCTTTTGTACCCATTTTGGCCACCATAAGTGTGGCAGAGTATGCTCTGACGTGAGTCCCTTGCTCACTTTGCCACGGGATTCAAGCAAGCCGGGCTGAAGACGGCTGGAATGCCAGAAACTGGTCCTCAGAAGCTTGTTTCCAGTCCAGGGAAGACATGGCTTGGCAGTTCGGGCTGGACTGTTCCCATGAGGCACAGGGTCAGACTGATCTGCATATAGCCATATCTGAACTGGGTTGGCAGAGTGGGCTAAAGAACGGTGATGGAATAAACCCCGATATTTTGACTGGGTGTGAGTGTTTGATTGATTCAGATGCTCCGTCCATCACCACCCCTTTTGTACCGCTTTTGGCCACCATTAGTGTGGCAGGGTATGCTCAGATGTGAGTCCCTTGCTCACTTTGCCACTGGATTCAAGCAAGCCGGGCTGAAGACGGCTGGAATGCCAGAAACCGGTCCTCGGAAGCTTGTTTCCCGTCCAGGGTAGACATGGTTTGGCAGTTCAGGCTAGACTGTTCCCATGAGGCACAGGGTCAGACTGATTTGCATATAGCCATGTCTGAACTGGGGTGGCAGAGTGGGCTAAAGAACGGTGATGGATTAAACCCAGATCTTTTGACTGGGTGTGAGTGTTTGATTTATTCAGATGCTTCATCCATCACCACCCCCTTTTGTACCACTTTTGGCAGCCATTAGTGTGGCAGGGTATCTCAGACATGAGTCCCTTGCTCACTTTGCCACTGGATTCAAGCAAGCCGGGCTAAAGACGGCTGGAATGCCAGAAACCGGTCCTCGGAAGCTTGTTTCCGGTCCAGGGAAGACATGGCTTGGCAGTTCTGGCTGGACTGTTCCCATGAGGCACAGGGTCAGACTGACTTGCATATAGCCATGTCTGAACTGGGGTGGCAGAGTAGGCTAAAGAACGGTGATGGATTAAACCCAGATCTTTTGACTGGGTGTGAGTGTTTGATTGATTCAGATGCTCCGTCCATCACCACCCCCTTTTGTACCGCTTTTGGCTGCCATAAATGTGGCAGGGTATGCTCAGACGTGAGTCCCCTGCTCTGCCACTGGATTCAAGAAAGCCGGGCTGAAGATGGCTGGAATGCCAGAAACCGGTCCTCGGAAACTTGTTTCCGGTCCAGGAAAGACATGGCTTGGCAGTTCGAGCTGGACTGTTCCCATGAGGCACAGGGTCAGACTGATTTGCATATAGCCATGTCTGAACTGGGGTGGCAGAGTGGGCTAAAGAACGGTGATGGATTAAACCCAGATCTTTTGACTGGGTGTGAGTGTTCTATTGATTCAGATGCTCCGTCCATCACCACCCCCTTTTGTACCGCTTTTGGCCGCCATAAGTGTGGCAGGGTATGCTCAGACGTGAGTCCCTTGCTCACTTTGCCACAGGATTCAAGCAAGCCGGGCTGAAGACGGCTGGAATGCCAGAAACCGGTCCTCGGAAGCGTGTTTCCGGTCCAAGGAAGACATGGCTTGGCAGTTTGGGCTGGACTGTTCCCATGCGGCACAGGGTCAGACTGATTTGCTTATAGCCATGTCTGAACTGGGGTGGCGGAGTGGGCTAAAGAACGGTGATGGATTAAACCCAGATCTTTTGACTGGGTGTGAGTGTTTGATCGATTCAGATGCTCTGTCCATCACCACCCCCTTTTGTACCACTTTTGGCCACCATAAGTGTGGCAGGGTATGCTCAGACGTGAGTCCCCTGCTCTGCCACTGGATTCAAGAAAGCCGGGCTGAAGATGGCTGTAATGCCAGAAACCGGTCCTCGGAAACTTGTTTCCGGTCCAGGAAAGACATGGCTTGGCAGTTCGGGCTGGACTGTTCCCATGAGGCACAGGGTCACACTGATTTGCATATAGCCACGTCTGAACTGGGGTAGCAGAGTGGGCTAAAGAACGGTGGTGGATTAAACCCAGATCTTTTGACTGGGTGTGAGTGTTTGATTGATTCAGATGCTCCGTCCATCACCACCCCCTTTTGTACCGCTTTTGGCCGCCATAAGTGTGGCAGGGTATGCTCAGACATGAGTCCCTTTCTCACTTTGCCACTGGATTCAAGAAAGCCGGGCTGAAGACGGCTGAAATGCCAGAAACCGGTCCTCGGAAGCTTGTTTCCGGTCCAGGGAAGACATGGCTTGGCAGTTCCGGCTGGACTGTTCCCATGAGGCACAGGGTCAGACTGATTTGCATATAGCCATGTCCGAACTGGGGTGCAGAGTGGGCTAAAGAACGGTGATGGATTAAACCCAGATCTTTTGACTGGGTGTGAGTGTTTGATCGATTCAGATGCTCTGTCCATCACCACTCCCTTTTGTACCGCTTTTGGCCACCATAAGTGTGGCAGGGTATGCTCAGACGTGAGTCCCTTGCTCACTTTGCCACTGGATTCAAGCAAGCCGGGCTGAAGATGGCTGGAATGCCAGAAACCGGTCCTCGGAAGCTTGTTTCCGGTCCAGGGAAGACATGGCTTGGCAGTTCGGGCTGGACTGTTCCCATGAGGCACAGGGTAAGACTGATTTGCAAATAGCCATGTCTGAACTGGGGTGGCAGAGTGGGCTAAAGAACGGTGGTGGATTAAACCCATATCTTTTGACTGGGTGTGAGTGTTTGATTGATTCAGATGCTCCGTCCATCACCACCCCCTTTTGTACCGCTTTTGGCCGCCATAAGTGTGGCAGGGTATGCTCAGACGTGAGTCCCTTGCTCACTTTGCCACTGGATTCAAGAAAGCCGGGCTGAAGACGGCTGGAATGCCAGAAACCGGTCCTCGGAAGTTTGGTTCCGATCCAGGGAAGACATGGCTTGGCAGTTCGGGCTGGACTGTTCCCATGAGGCACAGGGTCAGACTGATTTGCATATAGCCATGTCTGAACTGGGGTGGCAGAGTGGGCTAAAGAACGGTGATGGATTAAACCCAGATCTTTTGACTGGATGTGAGTGTTTGATTGATTCAGATGCTCTGTTCATCACCACCCCCTTTTGTACCGCTTTTGTCCGCCATAAGTGTGGCAGGGTATGCTCAGACGTCAGTCCCTTGCTCACTTTGCCACTGGATTCAAGCAAGCCGGGCTGAAGACGGCTGGAATGCCAGAAACTGGTCCTTGGAAACTCGTTTCCAGTCCAGGGAAGACATGGCTTGCCAGTTCGGGCTGGACTGTTCCCATGAGGCACAGGGTCAGACTGATTTGCATATAGCCATGTCTGAACTGGGGTGGCAGAGTGGGCTAAAGAACGGTGATGGATTAAACCCAGATCTTTTGACTGGGTTTGAGTGTTTGATTGATTCAGATGCTCCGTCCATCACCACCCCCTTTTGTTCGGCTCAGCAGCAGTATACCGCGGTATTGATTGAGGAAGCATGGCAGGCCTGGTTGGCCACTCATAGTCGGGTGTATCCAGTGGGGTGACAAATCCAGCAAGATGTTGCACCGCTTGTGTTAGGGCACTCCATGCCCAGCCGCTGCCCCAAATGTTATATCCAGAAGGGGTGCCTCTATAGGAGCCCCCGGCCATCGCGGAGAGCTTCATGGCATACTATGAGGAGCTCTACGCACCCCAGGAATGCCTGACGGACAATGTCATCTAGCGGTTCATAGATGATCTTCCCCCACAGTCGGTCTCGGACGAAGTACGGGAACAGTTAGATAGGCCCCTCTCCGACGACGAATTGGGCACTGCTCTTGGAGAGCTGAATCCCGGTAAGGCTCCTGGCCCCAATGGGTTTCCGTGCAAATTTTTCAGGCGGTTCTACGTACAGCTGGGTCCGCACCTCCCTCCAGTTGTGGAGGAGGCATGTGAAGACGGCATGCTCCCCCCAGATTGGTGACATGCGGAGGTAGTAGTCTTCTTGAAGCCGGGTAGACCCCCAGAGACGTTCTACCGCCCAATCTCTCTACTCAATACTGAGGCCAAGGTCCTAGCTAAGGCCTTGGCCAATAGGCTCAAATCTCACATAGCAGACTTGATCCGCCCTGATCAGGTGGGTTTATGTCTCGGAGAGCGACTCGACATAATATTAGGCACGCTCACATCGCAATATCGGCTAGGAGGAGTTTGGGGGAACAGGCAGTGCTGTTTTTGACGGACATGGACAGAGCTTTTGATTCCCTGAGCAGGGTATATCTGTTCGCCCTGCTGCGACGCTTCAATGTTGGCCCGCGCTTCATGGCTTACTTACGGCTGCTGTATACAGACCTCACGTCGTCCGTACGAGTGGGGGGGCGCAGTCTCTCAATCCTTTCGGGTCCAGTGGGGTACGCAACAGGGCTGTCCCCTTTCCCCCTACCTTTCCCCCTACCTATTCGCACTCACCATGGAGCCCCTGGCGTCGTGGGTGCGTATAGATGCCTAGCTCAAGGGCTTTCGGTGGTCACCGGACCTTGCTGATAAAATAGCACTCTATGCTGATGATGTTTTGCTCTTTCTCACTGATCTGGATCGGTCGGGCCGCGGCTGCTTCGTATTCTGCAGATTTTTGGTAAAACCTCTGGCCTCTATATGAATCCAGGTAAGTCGACGCTGTGGATCCTAGGTGGACAGCGGCGGGTGGGAGCATGGGCTTCGGGCCTTCAGCTGGCGTTTCGAGGGATGAAATACCTGGGAGTGTATCTGTCAGAGGAGGCGGCAGTCTTGCGGGATCACAACCTTACCCAGGTGTGGGAACGTATGAGTAAGGACTGGAAGGCTTTGTCCCGTATGCCACTAACGATATATGGCAGATTGGCCATCTTTAAAATGGTGGCGCTTCCTCGTCTACTGTACCAACTACAAAATCATCCACACCGGATTCCGCCCGTTGGTTTCAGCAGGTCAACTCAGCGCTGGGTGGGTTTCTGTGGGAGGGGGGGACCGTGCAGGTGGTGTTGCGAACGTTCTGTTTATCCTCCTATACTGGGGGGCTAGCCACATCTGGTTCTCAACGAGTGGTGGTATGGCGATAGGGGCAAACCGGCCTACACTGTCGAGCGGCACCTAATGGGCTCAGCGTCAGTGCTGTTGCTGTTGTATTCCGCCTCGCTTCGGAGGTGCCTTTCCTCTGCCACGCAGATGATATTTTATGTCTGGAGGCAAATGCTGGGCAGAATTGGGTGGTGGAACGTGCTTACCCAAGAGACCCCTCTCTGGCGAAATGGTCATCTGCCCCGCATGGACGCCCTGCAGGGTTTCCAGGGGTGGTACGCGATTGGAATCTCCTCCCTAGGAGATGTGATGTCGGGTTGCTCCCTGAAGTCCTTTCAGAATCTGCAAGATGAATTTGGGATGCCTCGCTCCCAGTTTTATAAATACTTTCATTTCAGGCATGCACTGACGCCATATTTGACGGACCTAGGATCACTTCCTGAGTTCAGTCCTTTAGAGGCCAAATTGTTTATGGGGCAATTATCTGATAAGAAAATCTCACGTATCTACCAGACATTGGTCCACCACTGTTCCACCGACTTACACAGACTCAGGATCGCATGAGGGAGGGATGTGGGGGATTTAGAGGAAGAGGATTGGGCAGAGGCCTTGGCAAGCCCGAGGGGGCAGCAATTTCCACTTGCCCGCAACTTTTACAGTTTAAATATTTACATTGCACCTACTTTACCCGAGAACGTTTATGGAGGGCGGGTGTGATTGGCTCCACCGACTGTCTCCGATGCGGTACAGAGGAGGGTACACTTTTGCACACTGTCTGGGGGTGCTCGGTGCTGCATAAATTCTAGAACAGGGTTTTCACGTGCTCCCATGCGCTCCAAAATTGGCTTTGTTGCATGGGACGGGATTGGGGGTAATAGGTACAAGCGTCACCTGTTATTGCTGGGCCTTACACTGGCCAAAAGAGAAATTGCTAAAGATTGGAAGGTGCCCCAAGCTCCGCCCTTGGCAGCCTGGAAGAATGGCATGGACTTTTGTATGGGACTTGAGCAACCTATATTCATGGCTAGGGGGTGCCACCGTAAGCATTTTAAGATCTGGAAGAGGTGGGCTGACTACCGTGGGCTGGACTTGGACCCTCCGCCAGAGAGGGCCGCCCTCCCCATGATATAACAGATGGATCATTGGTGAAGAAAACAGAGTGTTTCGATGGACTTGGCATGTCTCTTTAAGTTATTATATTGTAAACTAGTGGCAGCTACAGCGCAAACGGGGGGAGTGGGCGGGGGATGGTTTTTGTTTTTATGTAAAAGTCTAAGATGCTATTGTTGTTCCATTGCTGTTTGCAGCAGACTCCGGATCCCGGAGCTATGCAATATATGCAATCTATGACAAATAAAATCTGTATAAAAAAAAATAGAAGCAAAACATGCTTAACTTGATCAATGCACCATTCAGTGTTGCACCAACATCTGAAATCTCACTTCTAATTTTTAAATTCTGATTGTAGAGGTTTAATAGCTAGCAAGAGTTTTCAATAATAGACATTACACAAGCATACTTGTGATTTTTTTAAATAAGCCTTTTGTGACATCATTGCTGAATGTTTCACTATGCATGTACTCCTTTTCTTGTATGACTTTCTCTGTTCCTCATCCTGCAATGTACCCATTGTGTGACGTATTTCAGTAACGCAGTTGTCTTTATCCTTCAGATCCCACACTCTGTCTGCAGTGAGGATTGCCTTCCTGGGTACAGAAGAGCTGGCATTGAAGGACAACCTGTCTGCTGCTTTGACTGTGTCCCCTGTGCTCAGGGAGAAATCTCTGTGCCTGGTGAGTTTTGGAGGATGTAATTCTTTCAATAAAACCATTCAAACATGTATAAATTTCCTTGATGTATCAAATTTCTTGAGAAAATGAAAGATGAATTTGAAAAAGACACATCTCTGCAAGCAATTGTGCGTGCTAGTTACATGTGTAACAGGTTGGTACCTACAAAAGCAATAGTGTGGTTGTAAAGGTGGAGTAAATTTGATCTGGTAGGACATGTCTTCTGTTGATGCATTCACTACCAGAAAGGCAAGGGTCAATGTTGAATATGAGAGATTTGGTGCTGAAAGAGAAGTAAGGGCCAACCCTATTCAATTGGAATATGGGAAACAAGACCTTCAATTGTGTTTAAAAGGCAGCCGTCATTGATAGGGATGGGAAGGGATTTTGTCAGGTTAAGGGACCTGAGAAGACTTTGGGCAGCATATGTCTCGCAACTCAAAAATGACTTTTTGCTCCATACTGATGAAGGAATTAATCCAGAAACACTTGTCCATAGTTACACTGCATAGGCTGCACCAACAAGGGTGAGCAATTAAAGACACCAACTGAAGCAAGTGTTATCATGAACTGAATTTACCATGAAGCATTGAGAAAATTGAGTGCTGGGATGTGAGGCAGTGTGCACCCAACCTACCTCTGTTTGAAAAGGCCCCCTTGAGGTACTGTTACAAAATAATGAGGTGACCCATACTAGTCCAAGGATTGTAGTGTAGTTCCTATATTCCCAATAGGCTCTGCGCATTAGAATAATATATCCTATAGTTTAGATATAGGACTAAGGTCGTCTGGGTCTCTATCGAATATATTAAACTTAATAGTGAGTGCCAGCAAGCTCAGAGGTCACTCAAAACGTTCTCGAATTCACAAGAAGGGATTTGTTTCTGACAACCTCATAAACATGACACTTTTGTTTCCCAAGAGTAAGAAATATGTCTCTAGAGTCGTGGAAACAATAGATACGTATTTCACTCAGTCAATCGTGCATGCTTTATTTCAGCAGAGTTTGTAGAGAAATAGAGAGACGGGTGTTTTCAATAAAAAGGTTTATTGAACAGTCTTCTTTCTCATACAAGAGAAGTGAACTGCTACAATCGTAATGCAGGCTGCAAAGTATAATGCGTACAGCAAGAATAATATTATAAAATAATACTGTAAGAGCATTGTATGGTTTCTAAGCCATATAAAATAACATACATAAATACATAGACTAAAATACTCAACTGGTGCTTCTAAAATACGCCTACCCCAATGTACCTAACCTAAGTCTAGTACACAGAAGAAGTAAGTATTGTGTAGCATAGGTTTAGTTTCTTTGGCAAGTATCTATCCAAGATTTCTCTAGGTTCTGAATAGTACCTATATAAGGGCATGAATCAGGAAAGTTCAATCGGAGCCTAAAACGCCACACAACACCCACTCCATTTTATTATGTACGATATTACTAAGTTCTAAACACATTAAATATATATAAACATGATGTGTTCAAAAACCCATCCAAAATACATAAGAATGCAATGGTATTGGTTGTACACGAAAACAGCATTTGTGCTGTATGCATTTTAAAGCAATGTGTCATTCAAAGCATATAAATTGACATTTGAAAATGCTAACCAAATGAATTACGAAAATACATTTTTGAAATGGCTCCTAATTACAGATGAAAAGGTCAAGACCATTTCATGGCAGATTGTACAAACTGTTTGAATGTGGACAAGGTCAAATATTGTCTCTTGGAAGTTTTTTCAAAGAATTCTAGTTCTCTACGAATAGTTCTACTTTAAGCAGATTAATGTGTGCCAAAAAATGAAAAAAGGACACATTTGGAAAAATGTGAATCGTAGGAAAAAGAGTACTAAATTTTAAAAATTGTTTTTAAAAAACGAAGGTCGAATTCAAAGTCTTCCCAGAACATTGTGTGCCAACTTCTAAATTAAGTGTTAAGTCTGTAAAGAATTTGTCTACCATTGTAGGTGAAAGTTGGATTACCTAGTTAAGAAGACCAACTGTACACAGATGTGAATCATGGCCGTCAGCGCTGGTCGCATTAGCAATGTTTGGATTAGGTGGTACCTGTGTGCCGCTTCCCTCTTGTACCTCAGCAGTAGCATGTTGGGTCTGCGAGGTCTCAACGAATGCCGTCATGAGGATTGGTGGCCGCTGGGGACAACACAGTGCATGAGTCGTTACTGGTCCAAACAAAGTATCAACTTCCGTTGGCATGACTGATGGGAGTCTAAGACAGATGTCTAACACACATTCTCCTCCGCGTAGCAGGCATTGTAGAACAGGTAAAATGTAATCTTGCCAGATTGGTCTGAATGATAGAAACCATGTGGTATTCAGCTCTCTTAAACAAGTTAATCCCAAAATTTGGATTATGCGCTCACGTTACCTCAACGCCAGAAGAGTATCCTCCAAGGTGAATTGGATGTAGCTGTGAGTTGGCTTGCCATATCGGAGCAGAATGAGTAAAAATAGTATTCCTGCTGCGAGTCCCAAAACAAGAGGCAGTCCGCCAAACACCAAATGCACAAAATTTGGAAATATTCCTAGGACTGCTTCGAATGGTGCTAACAGTCCCGAAAAAACGGTCTTAAATACATATACAATACCACTCGTATCAGACATGTTTAAGATACGACCTAACATTTCAGAGAAATGTATAGGGCAGTTTGTTGTGAAAAGACTGTGTATCTCTGCAGAAGTCCTTGCAACTTGCAGATCATACGTTTCTTTGGACGAGGTCAGTGGCACAGTTTTTTGCAAAAGAATGGCTTTCAGTCTGCTTAAAGTATCAATTCATATAGAAGAGATGTTCAGTGCAGGCCATAACGTCTTCGTTTTAGTAAACAATACTTGCATACAGCAAGTGACCCTGGCTGACACAGTTACGAGATAGGCTATTCCTGGCAACATGCCACAGCAGCTGTGATCATTCAACATTAAATAACTTCCATTAGAAATTTGCACAAAAATTGGATCAATCACCGCAGCTGGTGAACCTTGCAGGTGGCAGGATAAGTTATTCGCGGAACCGTAACAGGTCCCGTGTAAATGAATACCCTGACATAGGAGAGAACCGCTTAGTGCGTTTTCGCAATTTGTACCACTAAGACACACTTCTTTACCCCCACTCCAACATCTGTGTGTTTAAGGTAGAACCCAGAATGTCTTGAAGTATTCTTTACCCAACCTTTAATACAGACCTGCTGGTATAAGTTTTAAGCAATACTGAAAATGGAAAATCATAACCGGCACAGAGTGATTGTAACGTGTATTATCCATTCTGTTGCTGGCTTATCAGAAACAGTTAATGGTAATCTTTTCAGTTTTTCCATGCTCAGCACCGTATAGTCTGCTCCCCTCTGTGCCAGAGAGATTTGTTTATCTGTAAGGTTAAATACAGAAAACAGTGACGTGGTGTTGGTTAGAAGCCATGGCACATAGCCTGAATGAAGATTTTGTAACGTCCAGCCTAACAGCATTATAGAACGCAGTTGTGATTGACCATGTTGTATCATGACCAAGTCCTGTTCCACTATGTCCATGGCAGAGGATAATATGCAGTTCAAAGAATATATTCTGGGTGACAGAGTCGTTAACACATTGTCAACTACGGAGTTTTCACTAAATTAATACAAACAATTTCTCATATACGTTCTGCAGTCTCTGCTTGCACAATTTTCCAAGCTTCATTATAAGCAGCATAGATACCGGCGTATATGAAACGTTTATGCCGTGGCTTGGTAGGTCCTTGTAACAAGTCCCTCAGATCAATGCCATCTTTAAGTGAAGATAAGGATTGTTTTACTTCCTTTAGTGTAGATTTGTGTAGCCACTCAAGGCACAGTTTCCCTGCACTGTATGATGTTACTGTCCCTGGATGTTGTCTCTGGACATATCTTGGATCTGGCCCACTGAATGTCAACCCTTGTGTCTTATTCAGGAATCTATCTTGACAGTTGTTTGTGTCTCTGGTCCAGATTAACCATTTTTTCCAATCAGGATTTGTTCTGTTTTGTGTTAAAATGTTATTTATGTCTACCTCCCCCTCTGAAGTGGTATTACTATCAGGTGATGGTTTAGGTATTGACGGTTTGTTGAAATCTTTTATCTTGGCTAACCCAAGACAAGATGTCTGTTGAACGGTATCATTCAAAAACAGTATTTGTTCAGGGATGATGAAGGCTCTAATTAAAGCTTCTAATTCCTGCACTTGCCAGCCTGTTGTGCCGCAGATAGTTTTTGTCTCAATTATGTCTTTCCAAAAGTCGAAGCCTAATGTAGACAGATGAGCATCAAAGGCTGCAGAATACATTTGTATTGTATTTGTCAACATACTTTTCATTCCTGTCCTATTAACATTTTTAAAGTAAAATGATTCTGGATTTGAAACATTAAAATCTGAAAAGTACGGAAATTTGTTATAAAATGTTTTTGAGCTACCCTTTGGTGGCGTGGGACAGTGTTCTCATTGATTGTAAGTTAAAATATTTCTAGGATTTGCAGATCTGTGCACAGCGTGATGACCATAGTGGTAATAACAGTACCTTTGTTCATAATCTGCTGAAACTTTTAAGTATTAATGATTTGTAAATTTTGCCTACAATTCTAAGTCTGACATCATATTCTTAACAGTCACAAAGTCCCAATCATCAAAAAACGTACTAGCTGAAACAGTCACTCAAGGAAACCTTGAATTGGTGTGAAATCTTCAACAGCTCTGCAGGACCAAAGATGTCATAATCATTTCTGTCCAAAGCTATGCCACCAGGTATAGGAACGGCTGTGATGTTCACTGATGACAAGTCTCTTTATTCACGATGGGATGATTTGTGTAGTTTGAGTAGTAAGCTGATGTTCTTACTTGCTGTGTCCTTTTTAACATATCTTCCATTTATCAGCATTCCCAAGGTAAATACAAGAGTCAACCAAAGTAGAAAAAAAGGACACTCAAACTAATCCACGTTCAACACATGGTGAAACCAGATACGTTTTTTCAAGTTGACGAAAGAGTTCTGTAATTTTTTCTTTAAAAGTTATTTTAGCTGGCGTCGTTTCAGGTTCACTGGGATCCTTGAAAACATATCAAAGTTAATGAAATAGCCAGAGGCAGTTCTGTCAATTGTTGGTAGTGCCTCGGGATTCGTTGAAATCGCTGGAACCACTTGATCACATGTCATACTTGTACAGTTAGATGCTATTTCATTGTAGACAGGCTTTTCTTTACAAACTGTTATTTGGGTCTCAAGAGGTACAAGTTCCATAGACTTTTTCCTTGTTTTAGTACTGCAGATTTTTCAAAGGTGATGAGTCTTTCAGTTTGAAAATCTTAGATAGTAGCCAGATTCGGGCATCTGCTACATCTTTGGAGTTCACTTGGCCTACTACTTATGATCGGCCACATGATGTGGTTTGACCAGGTCAATGGACACAAACCTGTTCCTCTTTTTACCAGCAAGGGGCGGAAGTACTAGTGTTATAGATCCGTGTACTGCTAGGACAGGTACTGGTTGTCTGTAAGAAGGCCCACATTCCTTCTTGTCTGCGATCTTTGCTCTGACCAGATCCCCGATCTTTGGAATCCACTCAGGCCTTGCTGGGACTGGTGGTTTATCTTCAGTGGTTGTTGACTGTAATAAGACATTGCTTAGGCCTTTTCTTATTTCATTTAAGTCCTGCAAAACAGTCAAACAAAGGGTTTTAGTTCTACCACTGAAGTGTGACGATCAAGGTCCGGAATGATCATTCTCGTAGCAAAAAGCATTTCATAGCAAGTGATACCCCCGAGAGAATTTCTTGGCAGATTGTTAAGACTACGTTGGACAATTATTAGATGTTTGACCCACCCGTCACTTGAGCCTAATACCCTAGCCGTTATAGATTGCTTTGTGTCTTGTTTTTTTCTCTCCACTACCAAATTTCCCTCAGGTTGGAATGGACTAGAATACCCCAATACAACGCCCAAGCTGGCCATGGCCTCCTTGTAAGCCCTAGAGCTAAACGCAGGACCCTGGTCCGAATGTAGCGTGCCGACTGCGTATGTGCCGATAAAGACTCGCAAATCTTTTATAACATTTCGGGCGTCAGCCGAGCGCTGAGGCCATATCCAAATGAATCTTGAGCATGAATACACTGCAACCATTTGTAGTTACCGTCCCTGTGAAAGGGACCGTAGTGGTCCAGGTAAACGCAAGCTAATGGTTTATATGAAATTAACAAGGGTGTCTGCGCAGGACGTCTCACTGCAGAGACTTTCATCTTTTGGCAGATTTCACATTCCAAAACATAGTTTCTGGTCTGTTTCCTCGCGCACGGCCACCAGTATCTCTGTTTTAATAACGACACTGTGGCGAAAACACCTGCGTGTGCAGAGGCAAGCCCTTCATGTGCTGCTAAAATTAGTCCTAATCTATGTTCCAATGTTTGGAATTACCCTATCCCCCCACTCCAGGGATTAGAGCAAATGGAAAATTATTTGCATCAGTTATATAAGAGTATTTGAGGGGAAAGCCTTTTGGTAATGTTTTATCACTGTCTTTGCCTGAAGCATTTACAGCTTGCATTATTTCGCTGTTTATTTTCGTTTTTGAACAAGTTATTGCAGCTACGGAAGCCGTTTGCACAGCTACCTTCGTGGCCTCATCAGCCAATGAATTCCCTGCAACTTGAACGCCATCACGCTGATGACTCAGTGTATGTCATGTGTATGTATGTAAGGAGAAGTGTGGCTCACTGGTTAGAAGCGGCAGACCCTGAAGCAGAGGTCGGCCTGGGACCAGGGTTCAATTCCCGATGCGGCAGGGTCTTGAGTTAATGTCCGCGGACTCGATAATTCTCGCCTAGGTGCGTACGCTTACCATGGACCCCACTCTGCAACTCTGGGCAATAGCTTGCTTAATCTCCACAATGGCCCTCGCAGCGCCGGGGATGCCTGGCTTCACCTTGGGGCTTCCCTCTCACAGGGAAAGCCAGGACGGGTTCCCCAGCGGTATACAGAGCCAGGACGCCATGTAACGAGGTAACAGTGCGCTTTACAAGTATACATACATTACATTACACATTACATGCATCACATGAGTTTCTTGTAGTTCTTTCTGTAACAGAACTACTTGTTCCCAAAGCAACTTATGCTTGATTGTGCCAACTTTTGCATCTTTGAAACCGTTTTGAATCCAGTTCTGCAAGTATTCATTGTAAGATTGAACGCAATAATATGAATCGCACACTATGAGTGTGGGGAATTCACAATCGGTATTTTCAAGAGCCATCTTGAATGCCTGTAGTTCAGCTCTCTGAGTTGTACAATCTACTAGAGATTGGGTTTTAGTGACCATAGGTCGGAATTTACCATCTCGCCAGCGACATTTAACGATCATGCATGCAGCACTATAAGCTTGTTTACCCCCAATTGCAGGTTGTGCTGATCCGTCTGTATAAATTACACATTCGTACTGTTCAAGACGCAGAATTTCAGTAGGCAGAGGACATTCTTGTTTGTATTGGAGAAATTCTTGTGTTTTCAAATAAGGGTCAAAAACATATTTAACGTCTGTTGCAGCAAGAGATTTAACCCATTGTATCCGTCTTGGATGTAAAGCTTTTGCATTTGGAATGCTCGCTTCTGTCACTGCCTCTAAGGCAGATACAGGAGTATCGACCATTATGCGCTTACCCTTTGCGAGTGTTCTCTCTTTTGCTACTGCAGTTTAAACCGCTGTCAGAATTTTTTCTGTAGAAGTGAATTTCAATTCTGCTTGTGTGTACAAGTGTGATTTATAAGCTATTGGTACTTTTTCTCCTTCATTAAAGGTCAAGTATGTGAATCCACATCTTCCTGGAATTATTCAGATCACTGGGTTGCGTATGTTTACGTGTGTCTGTAAATGTGTCGTTGCTAACATGTCTGTTTGCACTGAAAGCAACTTTTCTGTGTGTTTTTGAGTCCAATTAACTGTTTTAAAATCAGGTTTGAATAATTTGTCGAGAGGTTTAACCCGTTCCGCATAATTTAGAATGTAAGTTCTTCTGAAATTTAGGAAACCTAGAATTGACTGTAAGTTTTTCAGCGTTTTTGGAGGTTGGAGCAGCGCACATTTTTCTGGAAAATTTGCTGCCAGGCTTTTGCCTTCACTTGATAACTCATATCCAAAAAATAGCATGGGGGCATTCTTGATTTCTTAAAACTGAATTTGTACCCTTCAGAGGCGAAGCCAAGTATAATGGTGTTCACTCTGTTCAAGTACCTGTCCAAGTCATCCTCTATTAGATAGATGTCATCAACATAAGATAATGCCTCATCATCATACGTTTGTAGCAACTCTGTTACTCTAGCTGAAAATAACACTGGACTATTCTTGAATCCCTGGGGGAGACGACAGAAGTGACGCTGTGTCCCCATAATTGAGAAAGCGGTCAAGTACCTACTTTCTGGTGCAATGTTTTGACAGAAGAAACCGTTAGAAATATCTAATGTTATTTTGTATTTTTTGCGCACAATGTTATTCATTAGTGCTGCACTGTGTGCATTTTGTACTGCAAATGTTTTGCAACCAGAGTTTAAATGTCTGTAGTCCAAAACTAGCCAATATGTATTGTCTGGTTTGGAGACAGGAAACAAAGGATTGTTCATGGACGAGGTGCATGTTTTAATCACCCCTTGGTATTCAAGTTGATCTAATATCTCCCTGACCTGTTTTTTAGCTTCTTGCTTAACTGGATACTGCCTTTGTGCAGTTGGTTGATTTTTTAAACTGGATTTTATGTTGAGGAGAATCCTCATCCCACCCTACATGATTTTTGCATAATGTTGAGCCTGGGCTACTGCCCATTTCCTGGCATATGTATATTTTTTATGAATTGGAATATGATTGGAGAAAGCTGGCATAAGGATGTCTTTGCCATGTGGGCACTCCCTGACAAATTCAGGTGGCCAGTTTTTTTCCGCTAGAAGAATGTCATAAGCCCGAGAGAGCTTTTCCCAAAAGAGTGCTCTTATTTTTCTAGTTATGTCCCCCTCCATCCGGAGTGTTACTTCATATAACTTGTGTGGGACACTAACCCTGGTATATGCAGTTTCAACTTGAATGCACTCATTCAAGTCCACTGTCTCCAGATGATCCTTCAAGATCTTGCTAGCTATGGTGACTTCTGCTGCGCTGTCCAACATTGTCTGAGCCCACTCCCTGTTCTTGAGTTGTGTCCTCAAGATCCTCGGCATGTCTGATTTTTAGACCTGCAACTTCTTTTTGGTGAATTGAGTTTTCCTATTTTTCTGAACGTGCTGATCATCTGTGGCCTTCACGCTTTCTTCCTTTTGTTCTGACCGTCCCTTTTCTTTCCGATTTCTGTGATGAAGGCTGAAAGGTACAAGAGGAACATGTATCAGTATCTTGATATCTGTCACATTTTCTCAAACTATCCCTATTTCTGAGGTTGCACCTCCTTTCATAGGGTTCCTTAGGAGGAGACCTCCCTCTGGACTGAGAACGCTTCTCTTTAGAAGTTTGTTTAGTGTTCTCCAACTTGTTTTTAGGAGTGTGAGAGTATTTTTAATAAAGACCTTTTCAGGACTTTCAGTCAGTTGGAGTTTCACCTGTTTACCACTCAAACTGTCTCTACCTAGTTCTTCATAGGATTTTTCAATTTTTCTGGCTAGTTCCGGAGGTTGCTCAGTTACATCAAATTCTCTTAATTTCTGGCAGATCACCACGGATGCTGCTTCACCTTTAATATTTGCTAATATTATTGCTGAGACCTGTTTGAAATCCATTAGTAATTTCATACCCAGGTTTAAAGCAGGCCCTGCCCCGTATTCATTTTGAATCTGTTTCAGGACATCTGGTATTACCGCCACAGATGGAACACCATGAGTTTTGGTGAAGATAGCAGCAAAGGCAGTACCCCAAGTGTCACAGTCCTACAGGTGTGGTGCGATCCCCATTGGTAAACAGATTGTTAGAATTCTGTGTTTCTCATGAGGGGTACTATCAGGAAATACTGTCTCGATTTGATTTATTTTTTTAGCTATGCAGAACGGAATTTGTTCCCGTTTTGCAGGTAATTTATCAATGACTGATTGTATAGTCTGTGGTGTCATTTTATATGTGTTCCCCTGGTGAGGGGTGTGTTGTGGAATCCTTATAGAAGGTAGGCCCGTTAGAGTCCACATGACGTATTGAACCAATTGTCTGTGGATTTTGATTAGTTGTTTTAGTTGAACTGATAGTTTGGGACCTGTCATTTCTTCAATGGTAGGATGTGGTGTATAGCTGGCTAATACCGTCCGTGTAGCTCCTGGTCTACCTAGTGGACCGAGCCTGGTAATGTGATTTATATGTTAAAGGGCGCCTTTAAACCAGAGCGCATGCTCTTGGTATGTTAGTGGAATTTCAACATCCTCGAAAGGAGTGTAATCCGTTGCAGGTTCCTCTTCTTTGTAGAAGTGAAACATGTGTGTTACTGGATTTGCTTCAGGAAAGAGAATCCATGAATAGAATACCTCTGTCTGACGATATTCATGTGCCTCTATTACGAAGATGACCCTACCACCTCTTGATGATAAGCCATTTGTCATAAGTTTTACAGTGATGGTGTTCCTTAAATTTCCTTGGATCATGATAGCGTCCGCATCAGCTTCAATAAAGCCTGTAACGTCAAAACCTGGTACGGCATTATTGCCACCAAGTACACCGTTCTCATCGTCACTCATTTTGTTGACTGAAAGTTTGCAGAGTAAGTTTCAAGGAAACAAAGATAAGGTGCACAATATTTTGGAACACTGTATCCTTCAACGTTGAACAAAACTAAAAGCTAATAAATAGGAGTTTTTCGTCCTACTCAGCTATGGCGGACATTTTAACCATTTGCCCACTCCATACGTCTATTGGAGTATATTACGGGAAAAATGGGGCTCTGAGAAAAGCACAACTGAGCTACTTTAGTATCTAGCCTTAAATTAGTGCCTTACCAAATGTGGGCGCCATGTAGTGTAGTTCCTATATTCCCAATAGGCTCTTAGCATTGGAATAATATATCCTATAGTTTAGATGTAAGACTGAGGTCGACTATGTTTCTATTGAGTATATTAAACTTAACAGTGAGTGCAAGCTAGCTCAGAGGTCACTAGAAACGTTCTCGAATTCACAAGAAGGGATTAGTTTCTGACATCTGCATAAACATGACAACTTTGTTTCCCAAAAGTAAGAAATATAAATCTAGAGTCATGGAAACAATAGATAAGTATTTCCCTCAGTCAATTGAGCGTGCTTCCTTTTAGCAGCATTTGTAGAGAAATAGAGAGATGGGCGTTTTCAATAAAAAGGTTTATTGAACAGTCTTCTTTCTCATACAAGAGAAGTGAACTGCTACAATCGTAATGCAGTACAAAAGGGGGTAGTGATGGACGGAGCATCTGAATCAATCAAACACTCACCCCCAGTCAAAAGATCTGGGTTTAATCCATCACCGTTCTTTAGCCCACTCTGCCACCCCAGTTCAGACATGGACATATGCAAATCAGTCTGACCCTGTGCCTCATGGGAACAGTCCAGCCCGAACTGCCAAGCCATGTCTTCCCTGGACCGGAAACAAGCTTCCGAGGACCAGTTTCTGGCATTCCAGCCGTCTTCAGCCCGGATTGCTTGAATCCAGTGGCAAAGTGAGCAAGGGACTCACGTCTGAGCATACCCTGCCACACTTATGGCGGCCAAAAGTGGTACAAAAGGGGGTGGTGATGGACGGAGCATCTGAATCAATCAAACACTCACACCCAGTCAAAAGATCTGGGTTTAATCCATCACCGTTCTTTAGCCCACTCTGCCACCCCAGTTCAGACATGGCTATATGCAAATCAGTCTGACCCTGTGCCTCATGGGAACAGTCCAGCCCGAACTGCCAAGCCATGTCTTCCCTGGACCGGAAACAAGCATCCTGGAACTGGCTTTGGGTTCATAAAAGGATTGTGGTTGTGAGAATAAAACAGATGTATAGGGAGGGAAATCAGAGAGTAGTTAAAACAATCCATTACACATAGTAATGCCCTTAGTAAACTGGCCGTGGTTTACAGTAGCACCAGTTTTAAAATGGGGCCTGTCTCTCATGTATTCAAAAGTACTTTTCTGGTTCTTGATGTTGTACAGAGTATAGTCTTCTGTAAAGAGGTAGGGATAGGGTGAAGTAGGGTACAGGCCCACTAGGGGGAAGTGTTGACGTTTCGACCTTGGCGCATAAAGGGTGTTTTGTATTCCATGCAGGGTGGTCTTCCTCATGACGTGGGGGGGACAACCTGTATCAAGGCGAAGTCAGTGTTACAGCCGCTCAGGTGGCGGTCCACATAGCAGTAGCGGTGATTTAGAATAGGTATTGAATACAATGTGTCGTTTTCAGGACAACAGTGTCGATTGAATCCCAACACTGGTGGATTAAGGCATCTTAGTATGCCTCCATAGCGCAGTCCCGGTGATCAGCACTGTACTCCTCCATTCAAGGTACTCCATTGAAGGTACCATTCAAGGTATTCGAGCTGATGAACTTGTGTTGATGCACCTGTTGCCAGTGAGTGGTACAGAGACCGACTTTGGGCAGCATTTCCTGCACTCCAAAATAACTTGTTGCTTAATGCTGATAAAAGAATAAGTCCAGAAACACAAGCCTAAATTTACACAGTACAGCCTTCTCTAACAAGGGTGAACAATTAATGCATTGAGGTAAACTGAGTGCTAAGATGTGAGGTAGTATTCTTCCCACCCACCTGCTGCTCTGCTAATGGTTTACATAAATTGCATATTTCTGTGTTTTTGCAGACCATATCGATTTTTCCTCGAGGATTGATCCAAAATGTGCGCCCTTGAAGCCATTTAAAATTCAAGATAAAACAAATGGGAAAGAGCAAATCTTTACTTAGTAGGAGTCCCTTTCAATAGATCTGGTAATTGGCACAACCTATTAGCCATTCAGGGACAGCTATATTCTAGGCTTATGGATGCTGTGTTCAATTTTTCTTCCAAACTAGGCTCCACACTTCTTAAGGTCATGCTTTATATTTACCTTATTAAATATCTTTCCATTGCAAGGAATCAGGGGAGGATCTGGGGTTATCGAGACAAGGCAAATTTGCAAATGGAGTTGGACGGGTATTGTGGGTACCTGCTTCCCCACCTCCTAGTTCATCTATTTTCATTTGCTGTGAAGAGCTTGGTCTGCAGTATACTGATGATACTATCACACTCTGCCCAATAGTGCTGTGGACCTTAACTTGGGACAAACTTGCTGAATAGAATATTTATTTCGGAATCTTCCTCTCTAGATGGTTTCCCTAAAGGTACTGTGGTCCCAATGTATTAAATTAGTGAGTGTTGAACTTGGGGAACCTGGCCTTTTTTTTTAATCCTGGCACTGTCATAATAAAGATAACTGTTGGATTAAATCTTAATTCCTTGCCCTTCGATGGGCACATAGGGAAGAACTTGGACTTCTGAAACAATCAGTCTCATTGTATGTTCTTTAAAAAACTGTTCCTAATATTGAGCCCTGCCTCTTTAGGGTGAAGTACACCTATCCCGGGTAAGTACTGGGACATTTTACGCTGGGATGTGGTCACCTTTTTATGAGTTTCCCTTGGGGTTGAGATTTTTCCACCCTGTGCATGTGATGCTGTTTCTGTCCAGTCTACACTGCAGGTGGGTTATGTTCATACATTTTGGTCCTCAATTAAAGGAATTAATGCAGAGTGGTGCCGCAAGTCATTTAGCTGCCCCACGCTGCGCTAATTTTGAAGCAGAGAGATGCATGTTGTCTACAACGAAATGATGGATCCCTTTCCTCTCCCTTGCACTGGTGCACAAAATGCTGACATGCACTGACTCAGGCACCCTTGCAGCATAGGGCAAGGGTGCTTGCGTTGAGGGGAATGATTGTTTATGTACAAGAAGGTGTTCCTTCCTGCACATAAACAATCTGAAATAGTGTTTTGAAACTTCTACGTGTGCTTTTTTATGCAGCACACATAGAAGTAGAAAACGTAATTTTTTTTAATGATTGTTCATGTGGAGGAAGGGACACCTTCCTGCACATAAACAATCACAAACATTTCTCCTGGTTTTGCCCAGAGGACGCATAGCATTCTGATGCATTTCCAGTTTTAAGATGTCTTGTAAATCTGGAAATGTTGCAGGAGTTTTGGGGTGTTGCATGGATACCCCCACAGCAACACTCATGACACACCCCTTTCACGCAAAGTGTTGCGTGTACAGGGGCCATATTTAGAATGACACGAAAAGCCACGCAGGGCAACTTTACGTGTCCTTGTAAATATGGGGCAGTAGGTTGCGCTGCCAGTGCGTCACAAAAAGTGACAGAACAGAGGCACTATTTTAACCACTTCTTAAATCTCTGTATTAACTCAGTGGACCAGCCCTTGTTCATCTTCATATGTCATCAAATGAATTAACCTGTTCAGGCTTCTCAAATGATCTTAGTGATGTTACTAGATTAAGAAAGAAGTTATCTGAATATGTGTTTTTTTGTATGTTTTTCCTATTTTATATTTTCATGCTACTTGTGCTTCTATATTTTTTACCACCATGGTTTCAATTAACTGAATGAAGATAATTAACGGGAAGAGATGAACAGTTACAGTGATTAATTTGTAGTAGAATGGGTGTTGGTGCCCAAAGCTCTGCTGAGAAGCCAGCGTCCGGTGCTACTAAATGTTGGCATGCGGAATAGCATGGCTGCATAGCCTTGAATCCACCTCATGACTCTTTAATGCACCACCAGACACTCCTTGCCTCTTTAACTTACTCTTGCAGGTTCCAGCTGTCTCCCTCTGAGGCTTTTTTTTGTTTTTCTTTTCCTCATTCTTTCCCCTCTGTGTGTTTTTCTCTCTCTGTGAAAATGTCTGCTCAAGAAAAATAAGTGTTGGTCTCCAAAAATGAGTGCTGGTGGTCACCACCGACAAAAATTTGCTCAAATTAATCACTGATCAGGTTACATTAGTTCATTACAATTCACTAATATATCACTTCTGCGGGATCTGCACTTTCCAGCTCTCTGAAATCCATCACTCGCCAGTTTCATGTCCTTTAATTATATGTTTCAATGCTTACATTTAGATGACATATCACACTAAATGTTGCAAGACCAATATTTCTAGCTTATCTAGAAGTAAATATGCATGAAAACTGTAAGTGAGAGCATGAATCCTTGATAAGTGAGTGAGGGCATGTATTTGTTTTTGAAAAGGTGAATGGTGGGAATGGGATTTGAAAGACTGAATGGGTGAGTGAGTGGATTGATAGAATTAAAAACGTTACCGAAAATCGAATAGGCTGAAACTCTTGGAAGGAATATGAGTAGTGCGAGTGGTAATAATGAATTTGGTAAGGTGAACGTTTAAATAATGGGACCAATTCACAAAGGTAAATTGAGATGAAAGTCTAACTTTATGACTTTCGGTATTCACAAAGGGCATTTACGAGTAGTAAACTTTGACTTTTGCCTCAGCTTAACTTAAGTTTTGGTCTTCAGTTTAACTGAGACCAAAACTGAGGCAAAAGTCTAAGGGGCATATTATCAAGAATGGAGTTAATATTATCGCCGCTTTAGCTAAAGCGGCTATAATGGGCTTGATAATATGTAGAAGAGAATTCCCATAGAAGCCCATGTTCACACCAGAACATGGGCTTCTAATGGAATTCACAAGGGCATATTATCAAGCCCATTATCGCAGCTTTAGCGACAGTTTCCTGCCTCTAAAGTGGCGACAATTTAACGCTGTTTCTTGATAATGTGCCCCTAACTTTGATACTCGTAAATACCCTTTTTGAATATCGAAATTCGTAAAGTTAGATTTTCGTCTCAGTTTAATTTTGTTTGTGATATGAGTGGTATGACTGGTGTGAGTTGTAATAAAGATGTGACTATTGAAAGCACTGTGGAGGAACCTGATACTACTAGACTTACCCACGGCTTTTAACAGGTCCACGCATGAAATCATCAGAGCTCTATCTGCTGCCTGTCTGAATCCTCCATCTCTGGTTCACCACCAAAGTGGATTCAATCATTTCTGTCTGACAGATCCCAAGTAATTCCGAAGGGCCTTTCACCTCAGAAGTTAGACCCGTCCCTTGAGGAGTTCCTCAAGGATCATCATTATTGCCACTTTTATTTAATTTTATATCCTTTCATTAGCCTGCCTGCTTTGCGCTATAAGTATTTCATTTCTTTTGATGGAGTAGGTACCAACTTCTTTCTAATGTTGGAAACCAAGACAATTCCAAGAATCTTTTTCCTGTTGCCTTGAACTAAGTTTAAGACTTGATTACTCTGAGTCATCTGAATTTAAAGCCTTATAAATCTCAAACAACGCTCACTTGTTCCTCTTTTATTCCACAACCAGGCACAGACAGCAAAAATGAATTCATCACTTTTTATCGATTAGGATCCCATAACTAGCAATAGAAATGATATGTGACAGAAACTGAGAATTGGTTAGTGTGAGTTTCATCAGGTGTTGAGCTTTCTCATGAGAAGGATGGAGAGGACCTTTAAGAGATACAGAATACAATCATTTCTGTAAAGATTATTCCAACGCAGAAATATTGGTTGAAGATCTTTATTGTAGCGTAAGAAATAGCAGGACCTCCAGCTGCTTCCACTGAAGCAATTTCTCCACTGACTACTTTAATGAATAACATTCCATATCACTTAGCAACCACAACATTCCAATGAGAACAAATCCCCACATATCTCCCCCCTTACATAAAACAAAATGAAGATTAGAACATATAATATATAACCTACATATAGATCTATACCATTACACTTAGTTTGAATAATATGCACAAATATCTAATGTTGAGGGGCATGACACCTAGACACATTCCCACAACTCCAAGCTGACCCATCAGCTAAAATAAGAATATTTTTCTTCACACTTCTGACTTGTAAAGATATAGAAAACTTGCTTTCACCTTTAGTAACAACTCCTCCTCTCTTCACAACCACCCAATCACCTACAACGAAATCAGGAACTTTAACACTTTTCCTCAAAATGTAATGGTCTACTGTTACTCTCTGTTTTTCTTTAACATCACTCTCAACTGCAGCACGGTCCACCCACACACATTCTCTGTCTTTTAACCATCCTGGAACTTCTTTCACACCTGGTTCACGTCCCTTCAAAGAAACAAACGGGGACACTCCAGTCACCGCATGTGGTGTAACTCTGAAAGACCACACCACTTTTTTAAGTTCTTCTGACCATACCAAACCATTCGCTAACGAAAGCTGAATATTGTCCATCAACAAACGATTAATCCTTTCTACTAAACCGTTTGCCTGAGGCCTGAACAACGCCACCTTTTCATGAAAAATTCCCATCTTGTTTAAAAACTCTTTCATCCTTCTTGAAACTAATTGAACTCCATTATCCGATACTAAAGTTTTTGGAATCCCTTCACTTAAGAATACTCTCTCCATGAAACCAATAACTTTTTCAGTCTCAATACATTCAGTAGATTCTACAACAAACCACTTTGAGTGATAGTCTACCAGGACCATCAAAAACTTATTCCGAGATCCTAACTTAGCTATAGGACCCAGGAAATCAATAGCGACCCTTTCCCACGGCTGTTTAGGAAATTCAGTGCATGCAAGTGGCGGTTGCCTCACAACTTTAGTTTTATCACTCATAGCACATGCATGACACTCTCTGACAAGACCCTCAATGTCATTGTCCATCCCTGGCCACCAAAACGATTGTCGAATACGCCTCTTGGTCATGTTCCTTCCGAGATGTCCTTCATGTGCAATGTTCATGATTTTACATCTAAAAGTTATTGGTGGTACCAACTTTCCTCTTCTCCATAATTTTCCATCACTCACACTCTACTCATCTTCTACATGATAAAAACTCCTAAATCGTACATCTTCTGAAATTCCTTTTGGCCACCCTTTTGATATACACTTCATAACTTTCAATAATAAATCATCA
Source organism: Lissotriton vulgaris (assembly GCF_964263255.1). Lineage (NCBI taxonomy): Eukaryota > Metazoa > Chordata > Amphibia > Caudata > Salamandridae > Lissotriton > Lissotriton vulgaris. Next base: position 30,422,918 of record NC_141696.1, read on the forward strand.
TTAGACATACTATTGTCCCATTCCTCTTTGGCAAAAGCTTGTTCCTCATTGCACCTTATCAAATCCACAACGTCCTCCAAATCATCATTAGTAGCATCTACTGGCATTCTAGATAAATATTCTGCCACAACATTTTTTACACCTTTCATGAATTCCATTTGAAAATTGTATTCAAGTACTGATAGTATCCACCTAGAGATTCTGGGGTAACATTCCCCTCCAAGCCTCTTCCACCTTTAAACAAATGAACCAATGGTTTGTGATCAGTACGTACTTTCAGTGGTAATCCCCAAACAAAGTATCTAAAATGCTTGATGCCCCAACAACACGCTAGAGCTTCCCTCTCAATCGCAGAATACGATATTTCTGCACGCTGAAGTCTTCTAGAACCAAAACCAACTATCTTCTCCACTCCATCATGTATTTGAGAAAGGTCGGCTCCAATTCCTACACCACTTGCATCTGTGGTGACATATGTTCTCTCTTTGACATTAAAGTGTCCAAGAGTAGGCGCATGCAATATCCCTTGTTTTACAGCTAAAAATGCATTCTTACAAGATTCACCCCATTGAAAAGTAACACCATTTTTCATCAACAATCTTAAAGATTCCACAATTTCAGTGAAATTCTTTATAAATTTCTAACAATACTCTGCGAGTCCTAAAAAAGACTTCAATTGCTCCTTGTTAACAGGAACAGGGGCATCGTTAATAGCTGAGATAATGCTTTTTTTAGGCTTTATTACTTCCTTTGATATCTCATGCCCTAAATAGGTGACATAATCTTTCTTTAATTGGCATTTTTCCTTTTTAATGGTTAAACTATTCATGATGGTTTCCATTCCTCCCTACAATCAACACATCGTCTTGAAAACCCAAGACGTTGTCCATATCACCAAAAATCTTTTGCATGATTCTTTGGAACACCGCTGAGGCAGACGCCAACCCAAAAGGCATTCTCAAATAACGAAATGCTCCTAGCGGTGTTACAAAGGAAGTGAGATGTCTTGACTCCTTGTCCAGATATGCAGCGGACATATCTATTACACTAAAAACTTCTCCTCCACCCATACCTGTCAGCATTTCAGAGATATTTGGCAGAAACTGCCTATCAACCCATATGTTTCTGTTAAGATCGCGCAAGTCCACCCATAGACGAATTTTGCTCCCACCATCCTTTGGCGTGACTACAACGAGCGCGAGCCTTTCAGAGCTCTCAATAGGTTCTATGATATTCAACTTCAATAATTTGTCTAACTCTTCTTGAAGAGGAGTTCTCATTAGATAAGGTACATTCCTTACTTTATGAACCACAGGTACTGCATTTTTCTTCAGTACAATTTTGTGGGAGAAATTGACTAATTTCCCCAACTTATCAGAAAAAACATTTGAAAACCTTTTCATAATATTTACTTCGTAGTCATCAACATTAACATTAAGCACAGATACAGGCATTACTGGTTCAAGTGCATTCGGATTAAGTATGATCCCCAGATATTTTTGGGGATCATAGCACAATGGATTGCTAATCCATTGTGCTTTGCACGCGTGGGTTCGAATCCCACCCTCGTCGCCAATGTAAAGAATATTCCAACGCAGAAATATTGGTTTAAGATCTTTATTGTAGCATAGGAAATAACAGGACCTCCAGCTGCTTCCACTGAAGCAATTTCTCCACTGACTACTTTAATTAATAACATTCCATATCACTTAGCAACCACAACATTCCAATAGGAACAAATCCCCACAATTTCGCACAGTCCGAATGAGTGATGTGCGAGTCCTTGCTTATGCCAATATGAAAAGTAGCCGAAATACATCAAAAGTGCAAGTACAGTTCAGGCCTTAGTATAACATGGGCAAAACAAAATGGTTGGATTCAAACAACATGGCATTTTCATTAAATGTAATTTAATTTGAAATGCATCCTGAGAGGAGGTAAAATAAGTTTGCAGGTGATAGATTCCAAAAAAAACAAGCCTTGCAGCAAGTGTCAGCATAAGGGTGGTCTTCCCCCAAACTTTTTGCCTTCAGCCTCCTACATTTCTGAATTTCTTTTTGCTGGCCTTAGGATCATCTGCACTTTACCAGTGCTAACCAGTTTTAAAGTTCTTGTGCTCACTCTCAAAAACATTGTAAAATTGGCTTACACCTGATTGGCATGTTTAATTTACTTTATTTCTAGGTCCCTACTAGATAGAGGTGCCTTGACAGCCCACCGATGGTCCGCCCCAAACCTGGTGCGTAGCAACGCAAAGCGCTGTAAAGCTTTGCAGCTGCCCTTCGAAACCAACGCATCGCGACGTAGTTGAATGCAGGACCTCACATCGCGGTCCTCACAGCTCCTCATCCGAACTGAGCAATGAGCTGTCAGACCTCGCATTGCAGCTGTGAGCCAAAGAAATAAGATACAATACTCAGGGGGCCTAACTTGATCCTAATACCCGGCCTGAACTCCATTGCGGTCAGCCTCAACCTATGACTTTGTCCTCGTCTGGCGTAATCATATAGCACCAATTGGGGCTTCATGCCTTTAAGCACTATTTCTACGTAAACCTTTAAATTTGCATACATCCAGTTCTACTGATTGGATGTTTTATGTTTTGTTGTAAAATATTTCTTTAGAATATACACTATTTATCTAAAGTGTCTTGAGATTTTTCTTAGGTTGTGTTTTCACTTTATTGCTGTTTGCATGCAACATAAATCCTTTACAAGATTGCCTCTAAGTAAAGCCTGACTGCTTTTGTGGCAAGCTAACACAGGTTAACTTAGTGACTTTAGTTGTTCACCCTAAGGTGCATTGTGACTGATGCTTGAGCAGGATTTTACCCACCCAAACCAACACCCCAATTTCTCAAAGGAAGACTGAATGTGGAAGCACCAGAATGCTGAAGACAGTACTGCACATGGCACCAGAAGGGACAACACTAGAGGACACAAGTGCAAGCAAAAGAAAACACTGGAACATCTTGATTAACTTGATAGGACCATACACCCACTCTTCATTAAAACACATTTTTAAAGAATAATCAGAAGTCTGGGCCCACTGCTTTAGATGCTTACCTAGAGCATATCTTCTTATTAATTCTTGAGTTAGAAACAAAGAAAGACCCGGCAAACCTTTTGGCCCCTGGCTCCACCAAAGATATTGATGCATCAGGAATTAAATATGCTGTGCAAAACCAAAAATATGAAGACTCTCTTCAGACTCTATCACAAGAATCAGAAATTCAAAGCAGAAGAAACAGGAAGGTAATTCCTCTTTGCCTTACCTATAGGCTGACATTTTGTATTGCCAATCAAGCAGTGGATATACATTCATCACTGACCAATTTCATCAACTGCATGGTCAACCATTCACACTCAAGGGTGAAAACAGAGATCTACATTTGACAGTCACAAAAAAGACTTTCCCCCAATGTTCCTGACACCCTAAACAACAAATGTCTGTCCTTAGGACTCATCAAAACATGAATGGACCAGTCATCAAGAAAAAAGATAACGCGGCTGACCTATTGCTGCATTATTAGAAGGCCAGGAAATGCCAAACTCAGTACAAACACCTTCTATCCCAAGGGTCAAACACATGGTTTGCTGAATCAATCAATCAATCAGGGAATTTGTAAAGCGCAATACTCACCCGTGAGCATGGCGCTGGGGGGGGATTCTGCTATTGCTCGAACAGCCAGGGCTTGAAAAGCCTCCTGAAGGTTAGTCAATCTTGGGCCTGGCGTAGGAGGATGGGGAGGGTGTTCCAGGTCTTGACGGAGAGGTACGGTAAAGATCCGCTGCTAAGGTTGCTCTTCAGATGAGGGGGACGGTAGCATGGACGTGGTCGGCAGAGCGGAGCTGGCGGTTCGTGTTGTAGAAGGTGAGTCGTCTGTTGAGGTCATGTGTCGTGGAGTGCCTTGTGTGCAAAAGAGGAAAAAATCTACGTGACCATTTGGTCAAAGCCTATAGGGAACCCAAGATCAATACCCTAACTAGCCTATGGGGCCTGGCACCCATTGTCGGGCACTTTCCCTGTGGTGGATGCACAGCTTGCGCGACCACACAAATAACAAAAACTTGCTGCATTAATGGGAAACAGTTGACGTTGAAACACCATTCCAACTGTATGTCCAAGAACGTGGTGTATTGCATCCAGTGTCCGTGTGGCCTATATTACCTGGGAAAAACAACGCAGGAGATAAGAAAACGGATAACACAACATCAGTCCCGCATTAGATGCAAAATACAAACGGCGCCACTAGTTGAGCACTTTAATAACATGTCACATGCTCCCACTGATTTGAAATGGTTTGTTATTGAGTGTGTAAGGGGTACAAGGAGACGTCCCAATGTGGACAAATTGCTTGCTCAAAGGGAGAACAAACTGATTTGGCTATGCGACACTGTGGAAAACGGGCTGAATACCCTTATTGAATGGCATTCTCTGGCCACCTTAATGTAAGGTTCTTTTGTTCTTTTGATCTTGTACTTTTACATACGGCTGTATGTAATACTGCATCAGTAACTGGAGGAGAGTTGAGTACGTTTTTGTACGTTTTTGCATTTTTGTATTTTTGTATTTCAGTTTGGTTATCTGTAGTTAATTCCCCTATTTATTAATGGTTCACTGTTTTGTTAGCACTAGACTTACTAGCCTCGTAGACCACTCTAATATGGCCGCCAAGCTCACTGCCTAAGTGACGTCATGGCGCTCCAACGTTATCAACGCTTTTTGCGGAAGCTGAAGGGCTCCGCGAGTACCACCGGAGAAGACACACGGACTCCTTTGAGCCGGCGTCTCCCGTCGAGTAAAGTAAGTCTGACGCCTTCTTACCTATTGATTTGGAGTCTTTGTGGTGCGGACAGCCTTCTGATTACGAACTTGGTTTGTTTTGCGGAATATAAAGGTTTCCGCGAGCGCTACCAGCGTAGACACACGGACTCCCTCTGAGCCGGCGTCTCTTGGATAGTCAAGTAAGTTTGGGGCATGCTAGCACTGTATTCTTGACATCTCTGGCGACCACATTCCTCTGATTACGGGCTTGTCTTTCTTTCAAAGGTTCATTTGGCTTGGCAGAATGTAAGTGATTTTACGTGCATCTTGGGTGATATAGTACCTCGCCTGCTCACACAGCGTTATTGATGTATTTTATTTACTGGTTTTTCAGAACGACCTGTGAGGCGTTTTTGCTAAATGTGAGTAATAGACAAGGGAAATAGGGTAGTATAAGCTGGATGTAAGCCTCACGTGTAATTTGCTATGAGGTGGAATTGTTGATTGTCCTGGCACCTGGATAATTAAGACATGTAGGCACAAGTCACGTGGTCTTTTCTTTGGCATTCTCTTTGGCGTTTTTTTGGCACTTAGATACCAGTATGTTAGGTGCACTTGGTGGTGGTTTGAAGGTGCATGCCACACCTAGTGAAGTGTTTTTTGTCACTTTGTTCTTTGTTTTTGAGCTGCATAAATATCTCCGTGTACCCTAGGGTTTCATTGATATTGTTATGTTATTATGTTTACATTAGATATCCCTGTGCAACTTTTCTGTCCTGAAGATGGTCCTCCGGATCTTTGTGACCAACACGGACCGAAACGTCGACGCTTAAACACCTTTTTAGACAACCAGACTGTTTAAATTCACTTGAAACAACACTGTGTGAATTAGGTTGCGCATATAAGATTGTGCATGTGGTCCTTTCAGTGTGTCCACAGTATTTGGTAAAGGTGTTTTTACCACCCTATGATTTGTGATATCTAACGTCGGTGGGTTAATGTTGCCAGACTTTTTGATTTCGGAACAAAAAGAGGAAAAATATATAAATCTATATGAAAAATAAAAGTATATTTTTGATACTATTCACTTTTGTTGTTGTTGAAACCCCTTGGTTACCTGTCGTAAGTGAGTGATCATAGTTATGACACTGTTGATTAAAAATTGATACTGCGAATGATTCCTACCTGGACATTTGGCTTATACGATACCTCTTGTTGATGGGCAGCCAGGGCAGGTCTCTCAGGTGGGGTGTGATGTGGCTGTATCACAGGATGTCAAGGATCAGACGGGCCGAGGCGTTCTATATAAGTTGCAGACGTTTCAGTAGTTTGGCTGGAACTCTCGTGTAGTCCAGCCTGCTGCTTACAAGGGCCTGGATAACTGTTTTGCTCGTGTCGGTGGGGATCCATCTGTAGATCTTGTGGAGCATGCTGAAGGTGTTGAAGCAGGAGGATAAGATGGCGTTGATTTGCTTAGTCATCGAGAGTGTTGTGTCGAGGATGAACCCCAGGTTGCGAGTGTGGTTGGTGGGCATTGGTGCAGTTTCAGGGCGGTCAGCCACCAGGAGTCGTCCCAGGATGAGGGGTGGGGCAGAAGATGAGGATCTCCGTCTTGTCTGAGTGCAGCTTCAGACGGCTGTTCTTCATCCATTCGGCGATGGCTTTCAGTACTTCATGGAGGTTGGTCTTGGTGGAGACGGGGTCCTTGACAAGGGAGAGGATCAGCTGTGTGTCATCGGTTTACGGGATGATGTTGAGGTTGTGCAGTCTGGCGACGTGGGCGAGCGGAGCCATGTAAATGTTGAACAATGTCAGGCAGATTATCTTGAATGCTTCGGAGCGGAAAGGGGTGTGGGGCGGACGCTTTGGGTTCTGCCGGCGAGGAAGGAGGTGGTCCAATCCAGGGCCTTGTCTCGGATTCCTGCATTGTGGAGGCCTGTGCGTAGGGTGTGGTGGCAGACCGTGTCGAAGGCTGCTGAAAGTTCGAGGAGGATGAGGGCTATGGTTTCACCATTGTCTAGCAGGGCCCTGATGTCATCGGTGGCGGTGATGAGGGCAGCTTCAGTGCTGTGGTTGCTGTGGAGCCCGGACTGGGAAAGGGCCAGGATATTGTTCTCCTCGAGGCAGGGAGTCAGCTGTTTGTTGATGGTTTTCACGTTGATCTGGGCGTGCTTCCAGCTCTCTGGGAAGGTCACGGTCTCAAAGGAGATGTTGACAGCCTGACGGAGCTGAGATGATATGGTGGTGCTGGCTTTGTTGAAGATAAGGTGTGGGCAATGGTCTGACAGGGAGCCGGAGTGGATGGTGTTCATGATTTTGATGGTGTCGTAGTCGTTGATGTTCATCCAGGTGAGTAGGTGGTGGTTGTGGGTGGTGGTTGTGGGATCTGAGGTGTCGTTGGCTGTCGTGGTGGTCTGGTCGTCAAAGCTGTCGTGGATGTCTGCGATATTGCGATGGAAGAAGGTGGCCAGGGAGTTGCACAGGTCTTGCAATGGTGGGATGACGTTGGTGTTGGAGAGTTCCTTCATGATGTTGAAGAGCACTTTGCTGTTGTGTGCGTTGTTGTTGAGGCGTTCCTTGAAGGAGGTCCTTTTGGTGGATCTGATAAGGTGGTGGTGTTGGCGCATTGCGTTCTTGAGGGCTATTTGGTTCTCCAGCGTTTGTTCGCGGTGCCATTTCTTCTCTATTCTTCGGCGGGTTTGTTTGGATGTCTGGAGGTCCACGGAGAACTAGCTGGTCTTCTTGTTGGTGTGTCTGTTGGTGGGTTTCTTGATCGGGGTGAGGGTGTTGGCGCAGTCGTTGATCAAGCGCTTGAGGTTGCTGGCGGCGGCGTCTGGGTCGGTGGGGTCGAAGGGTGGGCTTCAGGCGAGGGCGGTGTTTAGCTGGTCTTCGGTGACTTTGCTCCAGCAGAGGCGGGGGACCTGTTGGGTGAGGTGGTGCGTGCTAGGTTTCTGAAAGGTGAAGTGGATGCAGTGATGGTCGGTCCAGTGGAGCGTGTGGTCGGCAGAGTGGATGGGCTTTGCGACGAGCTGTCGTAGTCCGAGGTTGTCGATCAGGGTGGTGGAGTTGGTGTCGTTGTTGTTCTCGAGGTGGAAGTTCAGGCCTCCGAGGAGGATTTAGTCCGTGGAGGCGATGACGTGCAAGTTTACCACACGCCGATATTACTAAATTCCATAATATCCATAACCCCACAATCTTACCCAGGTACACATTAATAGCTCAGATCTGTTGATATATACTAGGACATGCAGAATTCGGTGCCTACAGCACTAAAATCTGCATTTTATTTCCCATTCTGGGATACTAAGCTTGTAGTAGGACATAGCTATTGAACCCAATGTATTATGATCTCTTAGGTATGGGATTTTATCTGGTGTGTTATTTTTCCCCAGAGTAGTTGTAATTAGGAACTATGTATGTTGTTGCATTTGCAGCTAGCAGCAGTAGAGGGGGGGCGGCAAATGGGTGGGTCACAGTTAATAAATAAAAAAGCACTTACCTGCATGAAGGTCTTTGTCACTCCAGTCTGTTTTTTTTTTGCTCGGCTCTGCCAACAGTGCAGGACCCTCAACAACTCCCTAAACCAATCTTGATGCTGCTCTCATCAGCATGTGAGCAGCACCAGGATTGGAGGGTGGGGCCCCTCTTGGAGCACCAGAAGGTGGTGGAGGCCTGGGCTTGGTTTAACCCTGGTGTCTTAAGACAGCTGGGTTAGAGATTTCAAAGTGTGCATGTCTGGCTGGTAGCCACAAGACGGCTGGCTAAAGGGACATGTGTACTTTAAACTGCCTAGGCAGCCCACCCTCCTCCATGCTGCCGTCACACAGCAGGACCCACCCTGTCCTAAAACTTGCTTCAGGACGGTTGAATGAAAAATAAAATGGTAATAAATTACGTTTACTGGCATTTTATTTTTCATCTCTGGAGCTGTTTTGTGCATTTTGGTTAGCGGAGCGATGCTCCTGCTCAAACAGAAGAGCTACGCCTATGTTGTTGGTTGACCCGGGATATCAACAATACTTCAACAACGCAATGGCAGGAGGGGGCTGAAGGAAGCCCATTTAAGTATTACGTATGTGTGTATGACTTGTAATATTGTTATAAATGATGGTTACTATGCTTTATTTTTGTTTATTTCAAGAGGTTAGGAGAGAGGTAAAAATGCCTCTTCACTGGATCTAAAAACAGATAAACGTCTAAAGACTTTTAGTAAAGAGGAAACAGAAACAATATTATATTTCTTACAGATTAAAATATCCTCCTCACTACAGGGATTATGAACAATGCAGAATGGCATGTGTAGTAGGTGATAGAACATGTAGAAATGAGCCACTGCCACTGAAAACTCCAGTCTCAGGTGTCATGAAAGCTGAGACAGACAAGAACTGAGATACCTTTTTAGGTAATGGATACAGACAGCCTTAGTTTTTGTAAGCAGACATATTAGGCCCGATTCAGAAAGGTAAACTCAGACTAAAAGTCTAAGTTTATGACTTTCGGTATTTACAAAGATAAACTTAGATCAAAGGTCTAAGTTTACGACCTTCTGTATTCACAAAGGTAAGTTACAAGTAGTATCTTCACATCTGCAGTTGGGGCGGAATCTCCACCCTAAGTGCGGCAATCCCACTGTGCACCCGGATTGTACTCTCCAAGTGATCAGTTCTTTTTGTAATCTGTTCTATACAATATGAGTGGTCACAAATATGTTTTATGTCCTGGCGATGGCTCTGTACATTTTAAAATAAGGAACCAAAACATCAATGAATCAGACTGAAAGTAATCATTCTAAATTACTCAAATGCTCTGTAATCATTATAATTCACAAAATAGTGTATCATGATAAAATTGATCAGTGTGTTTAATAAAAGATTTGCCAGCAAATAGCAGACACCTACTTTGTTCTTGTCCTTGGCGTGTCTCTTAATTATCACTGCCCAAGGATTACTGTAACAATATACATTGTTTTATAAAAATCTTTGTCTCAATAAAAGGACTATGCATACAGTTCTTGTACTGGCTAAGCATATAGTTTTGATATTCACAATATACTTTAACTTCATCAAACCAATTAATTCAGTTAAGAGATCTGTATTAGACTCTGGTATATTGATGCATTTAGGTAAAAAATATATATACCATTTTGCAATATTTTTCCTTAGGGTCTCCTTGTTTGATAGTATTCTTAGGGAACGCTAATCTTAAAGCCTGTTTTCTGAAATGCACACCAGTACACACATAGGTGGCAAGGGAGGCATGTGCTAGTTTAGCAGGCGTTCTTACTTTGCCCATGTGTTTGCTGGGAACTAATGAGTAGTCAAGGATCATGTACATATCAGATCAGTTTGATGGAGGAACAGCTGGGGTGTATAACACTTGTTCTGACTGTGTACCACACACACATCATGTTAATGTTCCCCACAAATGACCTTTATGTTCTGTGAGGAAGTAGATACATATCTGTGAACTGTATAGTTTATGCCACAATCCTCTGACTACCCTTTCCTAATTAAGCTTTAAATAAATAGTACTTTAAATTGAGGAAAGTTAAATGCATACCATATTATAGTGATAGCAATTTAAGATACATTTACCCTCAAATATTCTAAAATTAATTTATTCATACTGTCAGTGGTTATCAAAACAATCTGGCATAGAGCCAGCCCTCCTGAAGTTATTCTTGCCCTTAATGAATAACACATTGGTTGCCACTATTTCAAAAGTTCTAGGTTCTTATGTGAGTAATTATGTACTGCTGAAATGTATTATTGATGGCTCCCCTGCAATTAAAATGTGTTTTACTCCATAGACAGAGACTGTCTCCAAACATAAGATTGTTTCATTATTTTTTCAGGCAGAGATGAATGTATGAAATGTCCTGATGACAAATGGTCCAATGAAAATCATGATCACTGCATCCAAAAAGTGACTGAATTCCTCTCGTTTGAAGAGCCCCTGGGACTCACCCTCACCATATTTGCTGCCTTTTTAACTTTGATCACTTCTTTGGTCCTTGGAGTCTTCATTAAATACAGAGACACTCCCATCGTCAAAGCCAATAACCGTGGTCTCAGTTACCTTCTTCTCGCCTCCCTCATGCTCTGCTTCCTCTGTTCGATTATATTTGTCTGTCGTCCTCAAACGTTCACCTGCATGCTCCGACAGACAGTCTTTGGGGTGATATTTTCTGTCAGCGTCGCCTCTGTTTTGGCTAAAACCATCGTAGTTGTCATTGTCTTTAAGGCAACTAATCCCAGCAGCTCTGCGAGAAAGTGGCTGGGATCAAAGACACCAACATGCATAGTCTTTGTCTCTTCTTTGATTCAAGTTGTTATCTGTGTTGTTTGGCTGGTGAGATCACCTCCTTTTGCAGAGCTAAACAGTGTGTCTTATAAGGAAAAAATGATTGTTCAGTGTAATGAAGGGAGCGCCATCTTCTTCTACTGCATGCTGGGATACATGGGCCTCATGGCCACAGTCAGCTTTATCGTTGCCTTTCTCTCAAGGAACCTGCCTGGAAGCTTCAACGAGGCCAAGCTGATCACCTTCAGTATGCTGGTGTTTGTCAGTGTGTGGATCTCCTTCCTCCCAGCGTACCTGAGCACACGGGGGAAGTACATGGTGGCCGTAGAGGTGTTTGCCATCCTGTGCTCCAGTGCTGGACTGCTCGGATGTATATTCTTTCCAAAATGCTATATTATTTTGAGGAGGCCTGAAATAAACACTAGACACAATCTAATTGGTAAAAAAAAAACTTGTGTTTCTCTCAAAAGTCAATAGAACCACAGTTACCCCAAAATAGTATAATGGAATAAACAGGGTGATCACAAAAGGTGCATGTGCCCACAAAGAGGTATCCTGTCTGATTCTAAAATTCAAGAAATGAGAAATAACTTATACCAATCAATCAATCAATCAATCAGGCGTTTGTTACGCACTACTACTCACCCGTAAGGGTCTAAAGGCGCTGGGGGTGAGAGGGGGAGGGGGTGCAGGCTTCAATACCAAATGCTTAATATTATATCTTGGACCATGACAGGGTTAATCATCCCAAAGATCAATATTGTTTGAAATTCACTTGGGTAACAAACACATTTGAGACACAGGCGACAAAGGTGAGAGATTACTACAACAATGGCAGGTGAACCTGCCCTGACCCTTTCTGCCAAGAACCTGAATGGTACCTATATCCATCCTCCTCAGCCACATAACCTGTAGGATGCTTAAATCCATCCTCCTCAGCCACAGAACCTGTAGGGTGTCTAAATACATCCTCCTCAGCCACAGACCCTGTAGGGTGCTATATCCATCCTCCTCAGCCACAGAACCTGTAGGGTGTCTAAATCTATCCTCCTCAGCCTCAGAACCTGTAGGATGCTATATCCATCTTCCTCAGCCAGAGGGGCACCAGTGGACAGTGAGCCTTTACATCCCTGTTAAGGGCATCTTACATACTGGATAACATGGTCCTTATTGTGGAGCCAATTGAACCTTCCTGCTAGCTCATATGTGCTAAATATATTCACTTTTTTTAAAGTCAAAGTGAGACCCTTGCCTTTAAAGATCCGTTCACAATTGACCTGGTACTATCACCAGGGCTTTAAGTGGGGTGAAAAACGTTTGGAGAGGGTTCAAAAAGGGGAATGGTCTATGTATTTAAGGGATTCACTTAAACAAGTAAACTAAACCACCCAAAAGGCAGGGTGGTTCCTCTGAGCTTTTAGTGATTGCATCCACATATATAACACATCTGACTTACACCTGCAACCAACCAGAACTAATACGTTTGTGAGTGAGTGTTAACTATTTAAGGTCAGTGAGTAACAATTATGATTTTGATGTAGATAATATTGAAAGTGTTTCAAATCTGAAATTACGAGATTGTGAAATAGATATTACTGGTCTTGTGAAAGAAGGACTGGTGTTCAGAGTGAGTAAATCACTCCAGGTACTGTATTCACTTTGTAAGACATATACACCATTTGCCTTTCTCATCTTGTCCATCTGCATATCTTACACCCCATCTCCTTACTGTTTTGCACCCTCTTTTCACTCTCCCCTGAATGCACTTCCTCACATCTCCTTCACTTCACCACCCCCAAACACACAACGCACCCACTCACCTTTACGTTCTGAATTTTCTTTTACCATTGCCTTGTCAGTATTTTGACAACTCTGTACCTCCTTCACATATATTGGCACTGACTCACAATTGCATATAGAATATGCACCCTACCCTGCACACTCTGCAAGAAGACCAAAGACTGGATGAGTATGTATTCTGAACACCTTTCTGACCCACTGACAGGCACTGTGGAGGCCCAGCACTGCATTAACCCTCAAATCCAGAGCGCTCAATCATTGCCCGTTATAAATAGCTGGAAATGACCTAAAGTAGACGGTAATATGCTGCTAAAAAACACACAAAAACAGAAACACAGTATCCTAGAGAAAGTTAATATTATTAGGGAATGCAGGGTTAAGCAAAATGTGAAACAATAGCAAACCTAAATTGCTGAAATGGATTAAAATAATGTGTTTTGCATTCATTGTTTAGAAATTGATACGTGTTATTGGCCAATAAAGTTAAGCACATGAACACAGAGCCTCATAGGGAGCTGTTTTATTGTCTGTTGGTAAATACTGTGAGGTCTTAGACTCAGAGGGACCCAGCCCACCTAAAGCCCTGACATCAGAAGCCCACCTTCCAGCAGCACAGACTCCACTGAGGAGGTTCTGAAGGGGGTGGGATTAGGGACAATAGACAGGGGAAGAAAACCTGGAACAATAGGGCAAGTTAGCAATTCCTGCAACTACAGTCCATCAACTACAACACCACCTTCATATGTTCAGATAAGATACCTAAATTCCTGAAATCAAGCTTGAAACCTGCAGTCATCTGTTCCAATGCTCTGAAGGAGTCCTGCCTGTAACTCAGCACACTTGTCTTCTCAGGTATACTTTAGGCTCAAGGTTACACTGGCATAATATGACAGCATATATTTTTGTGACCGCCTCCGCAGACCTTGATGCCTCACGTCTGAATTATAAAAGAACAAGCTCACTGCATCATATGTTATTTCAATGTTCACTTTAGGTTATATCACATTAAAATGTTGATTCTTTCATTCAAACACATTATGCTCTAACTCAATTTGCCCGGGGGAGGGGCTGCACAAAGTGAAGATGCTATTCAGAGACACAACTGAACAATATAGATATGCATCTTGCAAAGAGTGTCAAAATGAAGTGAAGATCTCGTCAAAACCTCACAGCAGAACACATAATAAAAAGCAAAGCTTGACAGGGCACACAAGTGAGATAAAAGCAGACACACACACAGTTCAACAGACCTGAACTACGTATAAAATAGTAAGCCAAACATCAACTAATATCAGGTAGTGCACCACTGAGGCATCACAAGGGACAAATGGGCAACTACAAAGGCATAGGACTGTATTTTATACTAGGCACACAATAACTGCATCCTATGCTAGGTACACAGTAACTGCACCTAGTACTAGGCACAAAGTAACTGCACCTTATGTTCGGCACACAGTAACAGCATCTTATGCTAGGCACACAATACCTGCATCTTATGCTTGACACACAGAACATGTATCTTTTACTAGGCACATGGTACCTTCATCCTAAACTAGGCACACAGGAACAGCACTTTACACTAGCCACACAGTACCCGCATTTTACTCTTGGGAAAAAGTAACTGTAATGTGTACTAGGTACACAGTAACTGCATCCTATTCTAGTCACAGTACTGCATATTATGTTAATCACACATTAGCGGCACCTTGCACTAGGCACACATTAATGGCACCTTGCACTAGGCACACAGTAACTGCAAATTATGCTAGGAACTCAGTTACTGCACCTTGTGCTAGGCAAACATTAACTGCACCTTGTACTAGGCACACCGTAACTGCATGTTATGCTGGACACACAGTGCATGCATCCTATGCCAGGCACACAGTTACTGCATCATATGCTAGGAACACAGCAACTTCATCGTCTACTAGGCACAGAGTAACTGCGCCTTGTATGAAGCACATAGAAAATGCACATTGCACTAAGCACAGAGTAATTGTGTCTCATACTAGGCACACATTTACTTCACCTTGTACTAGGCACACAGTAACTGCATCTTGTACTAGGTGCACAGTATCTTCATCCTAAACAAGGCACACAGTAACTGCACCTTACACTAGGCAGACAGTACCTGTATTTTATTCATGCCATACAGTAACCCCAACACTCGCCACACTGTAACCATATTTTATACTTGACAAACAGTAACTGTATCGTGTACCCCCAACCCCAACTTAAACTCAGCACACTGTAGCCATATTTTATACTTGGCAAAACAGTAACTGTATCTTATACTAGGTACACAGTAACTGCATCCTATGGTAGGCACACAATAACTGCATCCTATGCTAGGCACAAAGTAAATGCATATTGTACTAGGCACACAATAGCTGCAGCTTCTGCTAGGCACCCAGTAACTGCACCTTGCACTAGGCACACATTAACTGCACCGTATACTAGGCACACACATTAACAGCATCTACTACTTGGCACACAGTAACTTCATCCTAAACTAGGCATGCAGTAACTACACCTTACACTAGACACACAGTACCTTTATTTTATTCATGCCATACAGTAACCCCAACACTCGCCACACTGTAACCATATTTTATACTTGACAAACAGTAACTGTATCGTGTACTATGTACACAGTAACTGCATACTGTGCTAGGCACAAAATAACTGCATCTTATGCTAGTAACACAGTATGTGCATCTTGTGATAGGCATATAGTGACTGCATCCTATGCTAGGCGCACAATAACTGCATCTTATGTTAGGCACACAGGGCCCGATTCACAGAATGCACTTACTACATTTGGTATTCACAGAATGAACTTACTCATTTCGGTATTCACAGAAGTTAGGACTACTAACTTTAGGACTCCTAAATGCCTTCTGTGAATACCGAAAGTCTTAAAATTAGGATTTTTCTCAATTTAGTAGTAGTAAAGTTAGGACTACTAACTTTAGGACGCCTAAATGCCTTCTGTGACTACCGAAAGTCTTAAAATTACGATTTTTCTCAATTTAGTAGTAGTAAAGTTAGGATAATTAACTTTACTACTACTAAATTGAGAAAAATCCTAATTTTAAGACTTTCGGTTCACAGAAGGCATTTAGGAGTCCTAAAGTTAGTAGTCCTAACTTCTGTGAATACCGAAATGAGTAAGTTCATTCTGTGAATACCAAAAGTAGTAATTACATTCTGTGAATGCCAAAAGTAGTAAGTTCATTCTGTGAATCGGGCCCATTGTAAAAGCATCTTGCACTAGGAACACAGTAAATGCACCTTATGCTAAGCACACTTTAACTGCATCTTGTACAAGGCACATAGTAACTGCATATTATGCTAGGCACACAGTAACTGCATTTTATGATAGGCACAGAGTAACTACAAACGTTGCTACTCACACAATAACTGCAGACTATGCTTGGCACACAGTAACTGCATCCTGTGCTTGACAAACAGTAACTGCATTCTATGCTAGGCACTCAGTAACTGCATCTTATGCTAGGCATAAAGAACCTTTATACTCTACTAGGCAAAGAACTGTATAATTTAAAAAAACAATACATTATTTTGTACACATGTATAATATGCTAGGTATACAGTATTTACACCTTGTACTAGACACACAGTAACTGCACCTTGTACTAAGCACATAGTAACTGCATTATGTACTAGGCACACAGTAATGTTATCCTATACTAGACACACAGTAGCTGCATTTACACTAGGCACACTGTACCCATATCCTTTTGCTAGGCACCCAGAACAGCAACTTAACCTAGGCACACAGTAACTGCACTATATGCTTGGAACACAGTAACTGCATCCTATGCTAGGCACATACTAACTGAATCTTATGCTAGGCACACAGTAACTGTATCTTCTACTAGTCACACAATAACTGAATACTATGCTAGGAACTCAGTAACTGCATATTAGGCTAGGCACACCGTAACTGCATCCTTTGCTTGGCAAAAATAACTGCATCTTATGCTAGGCACACATCAACTTCATCCTCTACTAGGCACGGACTAACTGCACCTTGAACTAAGCACACAGTAAATGCACCTTGTACTAAGCACAGAGAAATTGTGTCTCTTACTAGGCACACAGTGGCTGCACCTTAAACTAGGCACACAGTAACTGTATCTTATACTAGGCACACAATAACTGCATCTTGTACTAGGCATGCAGTTACTGCATATTATACTCAGCACACAGTAAGAATTACAAGACACACCGAAACGCGTCGACATGTGGACAAAATAATGTATTGTTTTTTAAATTTGTATGTATTACACACACTGGAGTATCTTATACCATAAGAAGAAGTGTATTTAAAGTAGAGTGGTTGTGGTAACAGTGTTTTGCAAACAATAGCATGAGAGTAACAAAATATTCTATGACATAGAGTTTTCTATGCATGAAGTTTAGGAAAAAGATTTGTTTTGAATCCCATGTAAAAATGTCAAATTAATATTTATCTTGTCTTAGGAAATTGCCAAATGTTTTGAAATATTGTGATTACAGACCTGTGTGTATAAAGATTTTTTATAAATGTTTTTACAAGAGTATCTTTAATTTAATTGTGATCTAAGGCTGAATTCTGGCCTTTAATGTGAATAATAAATTAAAGGAATTGGTGATTTGAATTACGTTGTGTGATGATAATTAATAACTAATTGTATTCCTTTGGTTCAGTGTAAACTAATAGAGACATCTTTACTAGAAGTATACTACGACACAGAAGGGAATTTTTACTTTCACTAGTGTGATACGACCCGGTCCCTTTTGGTCTAACCTGGGTAACTCTTTCTTCTTTCTGATGAGCATATTTAACAGAAAATTAAGTAAACAATAAAATATTGATTGGTTGATTGCTAGAAGTGAAGACCTACACATTTTTAAAAGAATGCCACCGTGTACTGTGAGGAAAGCTCACAACAGCTTCTAAGGCAGTTGCCATACTCCTGGGGAGGTTTTACACTCCAATGTGTGGAGGGGGTGCAGCTTCAACATTTGTTTAACCATGTGATGTTGGCGATTCACGAGACGACTGAAGTGTTGGCTAGAAATGCCATGAAACTGTCTCCAAGAAGTGCAGGGGCTGAAGAGGAACACTGCACCTTCAATCAAAGGCTCTTCTCATGACTAGCTGGTCAAGCAAACACCTTCAGAGCAAAGCAGGAACAGGGATGGTTGTTAAGGCCTAGCATATTTTTAGATCAGAGGCTCCCAAAATGGCTGAAGAGATTTCAACAAACCTCACATGAGTGTGCTGCAAACAGAGCTGAAAGGGGCACACAAGGAAAACATTAGAACCAAGTTATCCATGGACAACAGCCCCAATGCAAAATTTGACACCACTGCCATTTTTTTAACACTAGTACATTCCAACTTTATTTCTTTTTTGCATTTTTCAAGATTCCAGGTGAATAGCACAGCCAAAAACAATATTTGCAACATGGGACAGAACTGGTGTGTTCCTAATCCTAGAATTAGGAGGTGGCATTTGCAGGATGCTTAGAAAGGGTCTGGGCTGTTAAGGTCTATCTTTGTATGCTGCCTATTCTCCAACAACTCATGTGGCTCAAATACTAACAAGAACTTCTTCAAACAGGGCCAGGTGTGATATGGTCAGTAATCAGGCCTCATAATACTTCCAATCCTGAGCAGGCAGAGGTCAAATATTCCATCAAATAAAGCAACCACCTGGGTCCCGAATTGGTTCTGAAACTCCAGTAACTTTTGGACTGAGTCTCTACCTGGGCAGTGGTAATTGGACTAAAGGTTTGAAGTTACATGATTGTTTTCAATAAATACCATTTGGACTATTATGGCACTTCTAGGCTTTATTGAGAAATAAAGTCACAAGGGGATATTGTAGGCGGGTGTGAAAAACACCTGTTTTCATCCAGAACGTCATTAGAAGTGACACAGTTTTACTACTCATGGGATTACACGACAGGACACAGTTTTCTATATGATAAATAAGTGCTGTGTAATTAATGGGCAACACATGCAAAAACAGATGCACTAATTTGACCCCTTCCCTGCCTGTTCTTTTTTCAATTGCATTCAATAAACGTGTAATTGCCCCACTACGGTGGGTGATGTTGTATAGTAGTCATTAAACAGGTAAAATACCCATTCCATTATTTTAGATGACAACATATTTCAAGCAAGTTTATTCAATGTATTTATTTTTCATACAGAATTGCCTAATTTCTCTAATATGGTTTTATAAACGCTGTACTGTACATACGAAGAAGTGGTGTATGAGCGCACAAGCTGTGCTCCCC
This sequence comes from Lissotriton vulgaris, assembly GCF_964263255.1. Lineage (NCBI taxonomy): Eukaryota > Metazoa > Chordata > Amphibia > Caudata > Salamandridae > Lissotriton > Lissotriton vulgaris. Next base: position 30,442,105 of record NC_141696.1, read on the forward strand.
TATGAATGTGAGTTGCAACAAGGTGTTCAAGGGAGAGATTTGTTACTCTGCATGGAAACAGAGAGCAAGGGCTCCAAGGGCTTGTAATCATCAGACATGTGCACGGTGACCACCAGAGGGCAGCAAATAATAGGGAAACATAATCTGCTATACCACAGGCACTGAGAAGCATGACTAAAACAAAATGCCACACACAATGATAAGCCTTCCAAGAAGAAAATAGGCGGCTTGGTCCATGTGCACATAATGGGTACTCAGGGACGCACCAAGGAGGAACCTGTAGTGTCCTGCTGGACATGTTCTAGTGTTCAGGCATGTCTAGTTACCAGCCACTCCCTTGAGGCCTGGCCTTTACACGCACCCCACATCCATCCAACACAGGCGTCACCAGTAAGGTGACCCCGACAATAAAAGAGCCAGAGTTCACCTGCTCGTGGCCAGTGACCAGTAACCATACTACTGTGCCTGCATCCATTATTTCAAAGTATGTGGGCCTAGAACCCACTAATTTACAATGATGATTGTTGGGTGGCAGATTGCACACCAGGTAGTTTGTGGTGTATAATGGGGGGCACATGCACAAATAAGGCATACAGTGAAAGGTTTGGGCGGGACTGGCCTCAAGCAAACAGTCCCCTTTTAATTACTTGCCTCGGACACTCCTGGGCCGAGCGCTTGAATGCGGTACATCCGTCTCACACTGGGTCACAAACACTCAAATGTTAACATAATACATCCCATCTTAACTCAGTCTCTTGTCCTTCTTTTCGCTGACTGGGTAGTGACTTGCAACCCGGCATACAAAGTCTTTGAGGCGGGAACTCTGCCAGGGTTTCTTTGCAGCCCATACTGGGGGTGTTGACTGCGATCTTCAGGATGTCAGGCTGGTTGCTTGATGGGTCTCCTCTGACCCTTGGGGGCAGCTACCCTGTGAGGTGCTCGGATGGTCCATCTCGTTATCTCCTTACTCTTTTGGCTCCGCTAAGGGCCTGTTTTCTTCATTCATGGTTGGGAGAGCCTCTTTTACTTCCTTGAACCATGAGATGTTCCTGGTTACAGTCTCTCCTCCCTTCTCTGCGGTGATCATAATCCCCTTAACTCAGTCACGGTCCAGTAGCCTTTTTCATAAGGGGTCCGGAATTTCCCTCCTGGTCTCCAGTCCTTTATTATTACTAGGTAACCTTGTTGTAGATCACGAAGCCGGACTCGTCTCCTGTGGCTGGCAGCTAGATTTTGTCTCTCCCTTCGTTCCAGGGCATTGCCCTTGTTATAGTTATGGCAGGCCCACCTGGGACAGACAGAGATGGTATTTCGGTGTGGGCCATTGAGCGTTAGTGCCATAGCAGCGTGGTGAGTGGTCCTATGTAGCGTACTCCTGTACTCCCTGAGAAATCGTTGTAAGTGACCCTCATGGTCTGCATCCTCAGCCAAAGCAATGCGTAAGGCCTTGTTGAGAGTCCCCATGAATCTTTCGATATTTCCATTGGCTTGTGGCCATTGGGGGGGAATGCGGCGGTGCCGCACCCCATGGAGTTGCATAAAATTGCGTAATTCTCTTCCCTAAAGAGGGATGGCTAGATAGATAGATAGATAGATAGATAGATAGATAGATAGATAGATAGATAGATAGATAGATAGATAGATAGATAGATAGATAGATAGATAGATAGATAGATAGATAGATAGATAGATAGATAGATAGATAGATAGATAGATAGATAGATAGATAGATAGATGGATAGATAGATAGATAGATAGATGTAAGATGCTGAATATGAAGGTGGTGTTAGCATATATCCACATTGTGACAGGTAATAGCCTTGTGTTGGATTGAAAACCCTCTTAGTTGTTTCCCTCTATCCCTGTTTAGACGTCATCTTATACATGTTAATGTGGCCTTCCCCACTCAATCTGCCTGCCACCATGTCATTGTAATCATTTAACTAGACAATGCACATTTCACTGTATCCTATTTTGTCCCCTGTGTGCCAGCCCAAGATCAACATTTTTAAAAACTTTACTGCACTAAGTTTTAAAAATGATTTGCCCTCAGTGGAATTTTTATAAAAGCTAATCTCGGTTGAAATTTGTATTGGAATATTGAATTTTAATAAGGATGCAATGAAAATAAGAAACCGGTATGAACAGCTAAACTTTTAAAACAAAACTATTGCTCCGTTCTTTAAGATTTTAATAAGATGTAGTTTTGCATTATTTTGACATGTTATTGGATTTGTCTTATGTTTTCACATATTTTAGAATTGTATAATATTATTTTTTTAAGTGTTGAATAAAGATGTTGAGATAAACTGAACAATATATAATCAGGACATACAGGAACACTGAAAGCAAACTAGAAAGCCATTCTAGTAGAACATACAGATTTAACTGGGTTGCAAGTATAATTATAGTCCCTAGTTACAATGCATACCAGAATGCAATGAAGAAGTGCAGTTAATAAATCATGTCAGTGCATGCCTATTAAAAAGAGGATATCTTCATACATAACAATATCAAATGGACACAGTATGGTATGCTCTGAAACAGCAGCAGTCAGGTAAAGACATGCCACTCTAAAAAGAACAGTGGTAGGCAGATACAGGAACTGATAAAGCTGGAATGTGCTCTGCAATCACATCAAAAACATAAAGACCTGGTAGAAGGTTGCCTGTTAGCACAAAGGCAACTCTAAAGAAATATTAAAGTAAATACAAGGAGGACGTGGCTTGGCGCCCAAGGGAGATGGTGGCGCATGGGTGAAGCTCTCCGGTGCATCTCGGAGACTCCATGGGCCTTATTTATGAAGGTCTTGCGCCACTTTTACGTGACTTTTAAAATGGGAAAAAGACACGCACCGGTGGCGCAAGGCCTTCATAAATAAGGCCCCATGCTTCCAGACTGCCTTTTGCACCGCCAGTGATGACCCCGGACAGCGGAAGGGCTGCTAGGCAATATGTGACCCTCAGAGCTTCCATTTACGGTCAGCAAGTACTTTTATTTACAGAAGTGAGTTCCTTAACAGCTGCATACTTTCGTGACTGCCATTTTTGTAATTTTACCGCGATCGCCGAGTTTCTACAAATGAAGCCTCAATTCCTACTAAACGTTTTCTTTTGCACCGAGCATGCCTAAGAAGTTGGGAAATTGTTTGGTTTATCCTATGAACCCTGGATTACAATGCTGCATATTGCTGTCAGAAGCTTGCTGAGGGATCTGTGAGGAATGTGTTTGGCGGCCATTTTATGATTATCAGCAAGCTCTCACAGAGAATATTTATCTTCATTCTCACAGTGCTGCTGAATTGAAGTTAGCACGTAGTGTGAACTAATACCTCTTTTTCTCATCTAATAGAGACTCCCATGCTCACATTTTTATAATCATTTTGACATAGTAATGAGATTTTAATGATTTTCTCCTCCTGAGTGATTCTCACTTCTCCTTGATTGATTTTTCGCATATCAACATCAGGAAGGAGTGTTCAGACAACGCTCTATGGGTAGAACAAAGGCATTCCATCCCTCGTTATCTAAGAAGCATATATTTATAAAAACCTCAAAGAAATTCACTGAGCTTTCCAAGTGTGAATACTCTCTATTATCCATGCCTCAAAGCTCAAAGACAACAATAGATCCTTCCTCTGCAACTCTCAGGAAATCTGTCACCAAACGTCTAAAAAAAGATCCTCCCTCACCACCTAACTCAGTCTCGCCTGTGTCTATGGAACTGTTGCTCGAGGAAATTAGGGCCCTTCGACCCTTTATGGAAGAGACTAAGCTGCAAATCTTAATGGATAACTGGTCTCAACTTGATACGAGGGTCTCTGCAGTCGAACACACTGTTTCTTCCTTAAAAGAAATGTGTGTTAATGTTTCTCAACTGCATTCTCAAGTCTCTATGCTTCAAAGACAAGTTGAGGATCTTAAAAATCGCAATAGATGGAACAACTTACGTATCTACGGCCTGGGAAAAGGACTTGAAGGATCAGACTCACTTACCTTCTTTAAATCATTCCTCAGTAAAAGACTTCACATGCCAGAAGGAACTATGCTTAATATTCAACGAGCTCACAGGTTGGGGCATGCTTAAGCATGAGCGAATTTTGCGGATCTCGCGTTCGCGAATTTTGCGGATTTGCGGATTCGCAATCCGCAAAATCCGCGAATTCCCGCGAATTTGCGGATTTTTTTTTTTTGTGTTCGCCCGTGTTTCTGCCAGTTCGCGAGGGTTTTGTACACTTTCGCAAATTGCGAACTTACCTGTCGGGTCGCAAGTTTCGCGAACTTGTTGTTTCTACGTGTCCAGCCTGTTTGGGACACTCTTCTTCATCACTGCCACTCTCTGTCACCACTGCCACTCTCTGACTACTCATGCCACCCTCTGGCCCACCCATGCCACCCTCTGTTTCATCACCACACCCTCTGGTTGTCCAGTGTACATTATTTTCGGCAAAGCAAAGCACACCTTCCCTGCCTCAAGTGACCTGAATTAATTTGGGGCTGATTAATGTGTCACAGAATATTTTTTTAGCTGGCACCTGCTTCCTTAGTGCGCCCTGATTAGTGATCTTTTGCACTTGCTAAGTGCTTTCATTGTTGCAAAATTAGTTACAACACCTGCCCTGCCCCAACTGACAATAATGAATTAGGGGCTGATTAATGGATTTTAACTTCCAGCCTGGCTCCTGCTTGTCTCCCTTAGCTGTAATTCAGGACCTTTGTGGCATATGTGTAACTATTCTGAGGTTCAGAGCAGGGTCACATAATAGTTTCAACTGGCAACTGAACTCTGGAGGGGCCCCTCAGGAAGCACTACAGGAAATGGCTACTAATGATGAGCCTGAACTTTTGAACCTGGTAAGTAGTTACTTTCAGTTTTGCTAAAATCGTATTTCTGCAATTTTGCACTTATTCGCGGGGCGCGAACTCACGCGAACTCACGCGAACAGTGCGAGCAGTGCGAGCAAAATCCGCTGCTCGCGGATGTGCGGATTTTGCGGGAGATTCGCAAATCTCGCGGATTGCGGATTTCCCGAAAATCCGCAAAATCCGCGAGCGGAACGGATTTTCCGCCCATGCCTAGGCATGCTCCATCTCACGCTTCACCCTCACAAAGACCAAGAGGAGTCATCTTATACTTCTTGGAATATACAGATTTGTTGAAAGTACTATCAGCGGTCAAAGCTCCTCCAAGAATAACATAGTCATAGTCATCTTTATTTTTTGTACAGGACTATGCTAAAGTTACTGCTAACAGACGTAAGGCTTTTCTCAACATGCAAGCTGATCTCCATTCTACTTTAGCCCGATGTGGCCTTTTTCACCCGTGTCTCTTCAAAGATAAGTATAACAACAGAACAACAATGTATGAAGACCCGATACGTCTACAAAGTTTCATAAACTCATGCAAAACAGATTTTATGGATTCCTCAAGGCCTTCTTCTTGATTTAATGCTTGACTCTGTGTTTTTTCCCTGACAGGATGTTCAGGCTCTGTTTTCTTCCTCATAGTATCCCGTTACTTAAGAAATGATTGTCTTTAGTTTTTGATAAGCTTGTTGTTCTCACAAAGGTTCATTTTATGTCAATTTGTTCAATGTTATCATTGTTTTTTCTTGTTATCGTTTGCTCCAATATTTGTCCTAATCTTTATTATTTGTCGTCTCCACAGATTTAATACCCCGTAACGTGGTTTCTCCCTGATCCTCCGTTCAGATGACCCCGGATGTGTTGTCTGTTCCATGTGGTTCCATCCCCCTTCCTGTGTATCCCTGAATCTTTTTTTGTCGGTATGTTATCTTCCTGCATTTCTTTTTTATTTTTGCTCCAAGGCTTTCTTCTCCTTTCCTTTCCAAATATTCTTCTTCTTTTCTTCTCAGGTGTCATTGATTCTCTTATCCCCTATGTCTTTTCTCATCACATTCCTTCTCTCTTTCTCATTCTATTCAATATTGATATTGTTTTCTCCAGCTTTCATTGTTAAACATTCTTGTCATCACTCGTCCACTTTCTCTCATTATAATTTTTTATCACATTTCTATTTCTGTATCTTTTTATTCAAATGTGTCATTATATCAGTTACACTTTTTGGTCATATTACTTTCCATATCTTTATTTCTTCCTATCTCAGTCATTGTGATTATTCATAGGATATGTTCCTTCTTCCATATTCTCCTTTATTGTTTTATTGAATTGGGTTATTGGTATGCACTTTTTTCATTCATTACTCCTTTTAAGATGTCATGCCGCTGAAATTAGTATCTTGGAACGGTAGGGGGCTCAATTCTTCCATTAAAAGAGAGAGAGTTTTAACCCATTTAGCTAAATTAGATGTAGATATAATATTTCTCCAAGAAACACATCTCACGGAAATTGAATCATTAAAAATTAAAAAGGGTTGGTTGGGGGAAATTTTCTTTTCCAAAGGTGATGGCAAACGCAATGGAGTTATGATACTTTGTCGTAAATCGCTCCATATCAAATTTATTTCACAAGAATCTGACATTGAAGTTTGCTGGCTTAACGTTAAGCTGTTGTTCATGCTCCTACTGGTGGTGATTCCTCTTTTTGCTCCTCAGTAGCTAAGCAAATCACTCTTTGCATGGAAGACAATTTCATATTAGCGGGTGATTGTAACCAGATCTTCGACCCATTTATAGATCGAAACTCCAAAGCTTCATATATCCCTAACAAATCGCACAAATCTTTCATCCATGCTATTACCCATCATAAACTTCTAGACACTTGGAGATTATGTAATCCAGTCACAAGAGAATCTACCTTTTATTCCCTGGTCTACCATTCGCGATCACAAATTGATTATTTTTTCGTATCACATAACATCGCAGGCACTCATCAGTGCAGAAATAGGACCTATATTATTGTCAGACCATGCCCCTACTTCAATTTGCCTTGATATCATACCTAAGGTAAATGCTCCCAGAAGATGGCGTTTTAATAATGCTCTCCTTTTGGATCCAGCATTTTCCTCTTCCTTCACTACCTTTTTTAATGAATATTTTTCAATAAACCAAACTGACTCTCTATTCTTTTCAACTATATGGGATGCCTTCAATGCTTCAAAAAGAGATTTTATAATAAACTATGTTGCTAGAAAACGAACTAACGCACGCAAACATACTCAATCTCTTCTCCAAGATATAAAGAGACTGGAACATTATTTTTATACCTCTAATTCAAAAGATGTTTTGAATAATCTTATGAAAGCAAAATTGCAGGTTAACTAAGAATCAACAGATAATGCTTCATTATATTTGTTGAAATTTAGCGTGAAATGTTATGATGGTAATAACAAAGAAGGGACAATTTTGGCCTATTAACTGAAAACTAGGAACAATAAGTTAAACATTGAGTTATTTCTGATGAACAATCTGTTTTAAAAATTAAGGATGAATGCATTTTCCTTTTTTTTTACAAATCATTATACTCCTCGGAAACAAGCCCCACAGACCTCATGCTGTCACACTTTTTCTCCACTATACAAGGATCTCAGCAGATTTCCCCTGGTCTATCAACCCTGGAATCTGATATAACACAACAGGAACTTTTATATGCTCTCCAACATCTCAAAAAAGAAAAAGCACCTGGACCAGACGGTTTTACTGTTGAATTTTTTCTTCATTTTTCCAAATTATTGATACCCAAAATGCTTCTCTTGATTGATTCTTTTTAATCCCTGAAAAAATCAGTTGGCTCCTTTTCAGAAGCGCACATTTGTCTCATACCTAAGGAAGGCAAAGACCCAAAGTATTGTAAAAATTATAGACCTATTTCTCTTGTTAATATAGATTATACATTTTTTCCAAAGCACTGGCCCTCCGTTTGGATTCCCACTTACCACGTATAGTATGCAAGGAACAGTCTGGCTTTGTTAGGGACGTCTAATCACAGACAATACACAACTTTTTTTAAATATCTTATCTAAAGCTTTACATCTAAAGCATTCTCTTGCAGCAATAGCACTAGACGCGGAAAAAGCGGTTGATAGAGTTGAGTGGTAATACCTATTTTATACCCTTAAATGGTTTGGTTTCGGTCCCAAATTTATATCCCTAATCTCCCTATTATATTCTAACCTGCATGCTGCTGTGGGCGCCAATGGTTCAATATCATCATTTTTTGATCTTAGTAGAGGAGTGCGTCAAGGATGTCCTCTATTCCCTTTTCTCTTTAACCTAGCCCGTGAACCTTTTATTTCAAAAATTTGTCAAAATGCACTTATACATGGTTTAGAAACACCTACACTTCATGGTAAACTTGCGGCTTACGCCGATGACATTTTGCTTTTTATCTCAAACCCTAGTGAATCAATTTCGCCTTCTTAGCAGATGTTCAATCCTTTTCTCTAATTTCTGGGTGCAAACTAAGCAGTGATAGATGAGAGATTCTTCCCCTGGCTAAGTACACTTTTAAATCAGACTTCACATCTTCTAACTTCACACGGAAGTCCAATCATATTAAATATTTTGGATTACACTTCACGCCTACAATTTCAGGTACAGTGACGTTATGCATGAATAAATGCATTCAGAAATATTTGGAGCTTACAACTAAATGGCATCCCCTTTATCTATCCTGGTGGGGTCGCCTTGATACTATAAAGATGACACTTTCCCCCATAGTGTTATACACAGTTTCCAATATACCAGTTCTTATATCTACTAAATTCTTTAAATCTGTTAACTCCATACTCTCCTCCTTTTTGTGGAATAATAAGAAATCCCGTATGTCTGTCTCCAAACGAATCCATCCTAAAGTGGAATGGGGTGTTAACTTTCCCAATTTTCCCGCTTATCAAAAAGCATTTTTGTTAAGTCAAGCCTCATATTGGTTATTGGATTCTACAGCAGAATATCCTTTATGGACATTAGTTGAAACTCGTTTTTATCTCCATTTTCTTTTCAAGAATACTTATCCTTTTCCCGCAAACCTCAAGCCCTTTCCACTCCTCTATTTAAGCTCACTTCCAAACTTCTTGACCTGCTTTACCCCTCAACACACAATACTCTTGATTCTTACCTTGACTCAACTATATGGCATACCAACACCTTGTTAATATGCAATAAACCCTTTTATTGGAGAACTTGGAGACAAAAAGGCTTAATATGGATTCACCAATTATTCTCAAACTTTCCTTCACTTAGGCAATTATGTTATCTGCCCACCTCATTTCTTCCCAAATACTACATTCTTAGGAGCTGCACACATGCACCCAACTAGCTAGCACTTCCTCCATAGCTCATACTTGCGATTTATCTACAGATCTTTCCATTTTAATTTGCACCTTACCTAAAGCGTCTACTATATACAATTTCCTGCAATCTCCTGATAAAAGTAGGCAAAAATCAAACATAGAGATTGCCTGGGTAAAAGATTTTAACACATCTTGGTCTCTTTCCAAGTGGAGCAATATATGGACCAAGATACGTAAATCTTCAAGAGAAGCTAGTCTAACACAAACACTGTTTTACATATGTAACAGGCTTTTATTATCCCCTAACAATTTGAATAAAAGATTCCCCAATGTACCAGATACTTCCTGGACTTGCACATCTCCGAACGCTGACTTGTTCCATATGTTATTTTCATGTCCATTAGTGCATAATTTTTGGAAGCGTGTATGGTGTCAAATTAATTCAATTTTTGGCACTAGCACCCCCTTTTTTGTTATTAATATCTTTCTAGGAAGTCTCTCACCAACCTGGAGAAAGTATACACTCAATATCAAAATTATCGATCTATTAATAGCGATTGCTTTTCAGCAAATAACAAGGAATTGGAAAGATTTCTCAACAATTTCTTACAAAGCATGACAGTACGATATCTGCCATAATCATAGATTGGATATTTTTCTCGCCTATCCTACACATATAGCTACGAAGTGTATTCCGTTATGGTCACCTGTTACAATTTCTTTGATATGTGTGCCAAGCAAACTTCCTCATCATATCCTTCCCAAGAAGAAGTACTTAAACCCCCATGAATTCCCAGATGTTCCTCAAATTTCGACCTAATTTTTATTATATTAATCTTCGTCCTTTTACTGTTACTGTTTCTATTCAATAACCCTATTCATGTATTATTGCTGGAGTAAATATGTGATGTATTGATTTATGAGTATTGTATATTGACACATCTATGCCTTCAGTAAAATTATTCTTTTGAAACTTAAAAAAACCCCATAAATACATAATTATAGGCACCGAAGGAAACTATCTTATGTGCGGATGCACAACGTAGGGAAAAATGATGTTACTTAAATTGAAGTTAGACAATGAGTGGGTGGACCCACTGCCCTATAATGTGTGCTGCGGAGGACGGAAGCAAAATGTGAACGGCACAACAACAGACCAATGCATGAAGAGAGCTTGCTGGAAGCCTCTTCAAGTAAGTATTTTGGGCCTCATTTATGAGGCCGTGCATCACTTTTACGCCGCCGGTGCGTCTAGTGACGCACCAGCAGCGTAAAAATTGTGCCTTGTTGCACCACATTTACAAAGTGACGCATCTAGGTAGATGCGTCACTTTGTAAACCCCTGCGCTGCGTAATACCTACCGCAGGTATAATGTATGCAGGGGGGGGGGGGTTCTGACGCAAGAAAGGGTCATAGAAGTGACGCAGTGAAATCTATGTGATTTCACTGCGCCACTTCTAGGACAAAAATGCATGAATTTCTTACGCCTGCCTCACAGCAGGCGTAAGACTGACGCAGGCCCTTTCGCATGGGGCTTGCCCCATGTGAAAGGACACATTGCTGGAGTTGCGTCACTTTTGTGACACACTCCAGCAATGCGTCATTTTTGCGCCATACAGATACGTCAGAAATACTGACGTATCTGTAATTCCTTGCGCCATGATGCGGCATTCTGTAAATATTACGCATCATTGGTGTCATAAGGAGAGTCCAGTGAAAAGTGACGCATCGCTGTTTTCACGCAGCGATGCGTCACTTTTCATAAATGAGGCCCTTTGTACATATAATTTTGGTAAAATAAAAAGGTCAGAGCTAACGGCAGACCTAAAAGAAAGTTTGCTGGGGACGGCGCTGACGTCCAAGGTGTTTTCATTCCCCTTAATGGGCATTGGCTGCTCAGAGACCCTAAAGATGCTCTGGAAACCAACGGTGTGCAGTGATTTCCAGCTTGTGGTGTTGTCCTTCACGGAGTGACCGTGTGAAGGGAGCCGATATCATGTGACACACGGTGGCCTGTGTGAGTTGGAAGGTCTGTGCCTTCGATCAATCCCCACAATGCAACACAACATGAGAGACAGAAGAATTGACTAAGCACTGTAAAAGCTGGTGGGCTGGCACTAAACTGCACAGCGCAGTGTGGTTTTCAGTAAATTAGGGGCGCACGCAGTCCCGGACAGGGAGCCAATGAGCTTGGCGCAGATCTGCTGAAAAGGGAACCGCCTGGGAAGGTATAACAGGGACTCAGCAGCTGTAGTTTGAATACATTGGAGGCTTTTTATAAAAATAATTGTGTGTGCGAAGTAGAAGGAGTTGTTACAGTCAAGACTGGCAGAAATAACTGTACAAACACATGTTTTGCGATACTCAGAAGAGAGGATTTAAAGATCCAGCGCCAGAGTTCTGAGATTTAGGAAGCATTGGAAATAATTTGGGTAAATGTGGTAAGATTCTAAGGAAACATCTCAATCTTTCCTGCATTTGAATTGGGTCCTTCTTTCTCATCCGGGGGTGTAGGAGACAGTTGGGCAGTGTGAGAATGATTTCCTTGACATCTATGTGGGAAAAGAAGGAAGAGTTCTGGGAAATAGTTTATAGGCACCAGATGCATTAACATACCCTCTCAATTATTTGCCCTCACAGAACATTTCACTCACTCACATGTTCAACTGCTCTCGCTTTTGCTCATTTGAGTACACAGGTGCAGATTTTCCAAAGAACTGACGCATCTGCATAGATCCGTCCATTTCCTTGCTCCAGCACCAAATGACATTGCGCCACTATTGATGAGCTGTATTTACAATACAGTGATTCGTGGAGCAATGATTAACAGATGCGTCGGAAATTCTGACACATCTGTTGTCGCAAACGTTACACATTGCTGGAGTTGAGCATGAAAGTGACGCAACTCCAGCAAAGCGCCACAGTAGATGGGTGAGTCCCATTCAAAAAGCCCTGCCTCATTCTTACGCCTGGTCCAATCAGGCTTAGGGATTTTGACGCAGTGAAGAGATAAAGTGACGCAGTGCACTCTTTTAGATTTCACTGCGTCAGTTTTACATGTTTTTTTGCGTGGGAATACCCACCCTGCATACATTGTACCTGACTCAGGTATAATGTAACCCAGGGCTTTACAACGTGACACATTTTTTACACTGCAGCTGATTCACAAAACCGATGTAACGGCAGCACAAAAGTGACGTCAGGGGCTTGTAATTCTGCCCCTCTATTGCTACCTCATTCAAGCTCACTTACATAGTGACTTGCTTACTCAGTTTCTGTTTTTTTGCTCTCTTCCTCCAAATCGCTTACTAATGCAAAATCACTCTCTTGCTTGCTCACTCACACACACTCACTCATTTGGTCTCTTCCCTACTTGTTTTCTCCCCTTCTCATCCACGTATACTCATGTGACATCTCCACACTACTTTTCAATGCATTCCCCACATTTCCATTGGCTGAATGCAGTTAAATATAATATGCAAGAGATAACCAAGCTTTCCCAAAGTGGACAGCATCAGCAGCACCAAACACCTTGAGTTGGAAGACCGACGTCCTCTGGGCAATGGAATGTACCATCCGTAGTGCTGAGGGATGGAGGAGAGACACAGCAGGCACTTCTGGCAGCATGCGCTTGATTTTCATTGAAGCTAGGGCTACGTGTGACACAGTTTTTGAAACTGGGAAAGGGAAAGGAGACCTTGGTCATCTCTTGCTTCCTGTGTCCATGCTGGCCTACAGAAAAGCAGCTCTGGGTAGTACGTTGTTTACCCAAGTCAACAGGAGATCCCCCACAAAAGGTGGGTCATCTTTGCTGGCCCACTATCCACCAGATAGCGTGGATGAGGAAGAAAAGGCTACATGTTTGTTTAAGAACTTGAGGCAGAAAGCATTTATAAGCTTTTGTCTCATGGAGTCCAGCTAACAGGATTCAAGCTGACTGAGGCACACAGCAGCACTCACAGCAGGTCATGACCATCAATGGCATTACAGATTGTGTGAAGACCAAGGACTCATGAAGCCTGGAGGAGATGGCCACGGAGGGTGAGTAAGACCCACATATTGTACACAGCTTCCACTGTGGTGATGGTGAAAGAGTGAGGATGAAGAGTTGTACAGCCCCCCAGTTGGAGGAAGTGAGGCAAACAAGGATTAACTTGGAGTAGAGTTGGGACCTGTGCCTCTGGAAAGTGACAGCGACATTTGGTAGAAAGAATAGAGAGGTGAGGTAAAGTGTCTTTCTCAACCTGTGGAAAGGGAGGCAGAACCAGGCAGATATTCTAGGCCCATCCTCTGCCCTACAGAGAGTACATGGGAGGTATGGAAAGTGAAAAAAGAGACGTGTAGGCTGGCCTTGTAATAAGGAAAGGCCCGATTCATAGAACTAACTTAAGACAAAATCCTAAACGTACTACCATTTTGGTATTCACAGAAGGCACTTACGCATTTTGGTATTCATAGAAGTTAGGAGTCCTAACTTTAGGACTCCTAAATGCCTTCTGTGAGTACCAAAAGTCTTAAAGTTAGAATTTTTCTCAGTTTAGTAGTATTAAAGTTAGGACTTCTAACTACTACTCCTAAACTGAGAAAAGTGCTAACTTTGAGACTTTCAGTAGTCACAGAAGGCATTTACGAGTCCTAAACTTAGGACTCCTAACTTCTGTGAATACCAAAATGAGTAAGTGCCTTCTGTGAATATACCAAAATGGTAGTACATTTAGGATTTTGTCTTAAGTTAGTTCTGAGAATCGGGCCTGAAGTGAAGAAAGACAGAAGGAGATGTCACTCCAAAGATGAGAAGCTCCAAGGTTATATGGGACTTTAGGAAGTCTTAGAGCATGCACCTGTCAGAGCCGAGCACCACTTCTCTGTGCTCTCCTGGACAACGTAGAATTCTTGTAGATTTTTCAGCTCTCCACTGTTTGGCTATAAGACACGCGAGGCATATGTTGTAGAGGGATGTCTTTTCGCAATCTTTCTTACTTCCTGATACTGGTTGCCCCAATATAAGAACAAGCTGTGGACAACAGATCTCAAGTAGAAATCTAGGTAGCTGTACTAACACTATGTTACCTGCAGCAACTCTCCTGATTACTTCATCCTAATGTTTTACCCATAAGGTTTTAAACCTTGATGGGTTTGGTATGCAAATTACAATTTTTTTATATAACACTGTATGTAGAACTATATGTAGAAGGGTTGGTCATGTTTAGATATAACCAAACAACAGGGGCTCTTAGTTTTTGTTTCCCAAGGTCCCACTCATGCACTTGCTCCTTAGAGAACCGAAACTAATGGTAATGTAACCCAAAATCAGGAGCTTGATGGGTTTGCTATGAATGTGAAAGCTGTGGGAGTCCAGGAATCTTCTATCATTGCCAAATGCAGAGAAGGGATTCAGCCCAGATTTCTGTGGACACAGCATTTTAATAAATATATATTGCCAAATGCAGAATAGAGAATTATTCATCATCACAAATAGGCAACAGAGCAGCAGATTCTAAGAAGGACAAGGGTAGCAGTGCAGTAAACTATCCCTGCTAGACAACAGGTCAGTCATACACACTACCACAGTAATTACCTTTAGGGAATAGGTTCTCCTACAAATGTTGTGCACGTTTACTTTCACTGCTGGTGTACAGGGTCAATATGCTGTGTCAGTTGTTTCACTGGTGCACTGGCAGGATATCTTTTCTTTCCACAAGGCAGTAGTCCTGCATTATGTGGTTGTAAAGTGTAGTCACAGCAGTGCAGAGTTGCTGAAGCAGTAAGTACTAGAGGTTGAGGCGTGGTAGTAGTTTTGGACCCAGAGGTATTGTGATGTGCCCAAAGGTATTCTAAAGACAATGGTGTAGAACTGTGCCAAGAGAAGGATGAGCCTTGCCATTGCTTGTGGTAGGGGCCAGTTGGCAGAAGCACACAGGCTTGGCAGCAGTGCAACATCTCAAAACAGAGTTACAATCCTTAATCCAGAAGCAGGAAGAAGCAAAGTCCAAGACCAGGCTTCAAGAAGATGAGAGCCAGCCTCCTGGGCACAGTTTTACATTAAACTCACAAGAGGTGATCAGAAGAATACTTGCACAAATCATAAATCACTGGCAATCACACAACCTGTCATTCTGGCCACTGTGCTACTCCAGACAAAGGCCTACCATATGCAAATCAGTACTGGCCCTTGCTAGTAAGTAACACAAGCAGCCCCAGACTGGTTTCAGCTAGGCATAGGTAACATTTAAATTATGCTGGAGTAATTAGAGTAGTTTTGGAAATTCCACATTTCTCTTGTGATTCGAAATTATCGGAATTACATGATTATCTGCTTGAGTAATAAAGAGTATTTTGGGACAAAAATCCTACTGTAGGATGACTGGAGCAACAAACTTGGTGAGCATGAGCGACTCCTGGCTGCGCTGTTCATGTCCTGTTGCACTTAGTGCTACTGTCTTAGAGCAAAATGCATCCTCTGATCCACTTTGGACACAAGGGTGCATTTTGTGCTAAGAAAATAGTGCTCAATGTTAACCCTGGGCAGGTAACCCCGCTCCGCCAGCGGAGTTTGTGGAGATTTCCCTACTCCGTGCTTTGTTGGGAACGCAGAGTTAGGAAAAACTCCCCCTCTATGGCTGAGCAGAGTTAGCCACTCCCTTCCCCTCCCAAATCCTTTAAAAATGATAAAAGAAGGCCCTTACCTGCGTGTCTGCCACCTCCCCTGCCTGGTCGCTCTCCTCCCTGCTCCTCCCGCATCCATCTTCAGTGAAAAAAACAAGCATTTGCAATGCAATAGGTCTCGCATTAGGAAAGTTTGAGCTATTGGTATTGTAAATGACACATTTTTTATTTATGTTTTGCTTTTGAAAATAGTGAAAGTAATAGCTTTGTCATTTACAATGCCAATAGTTTTAACTTTCACAAATGTGACACCTATAGCATTTGTAATGCAATATGTGTTGTATTTACGTGACTTGGATTTATTGATATTTCAAATAACATTGGCTTTTCATTTTTTTTAATAATGAATACTTAAATAAAAGTTATTGTAATTTATAATGGCAATAGCTTAAACTTTTGTAAATAACATTTGTGAAGATTATGTTCATTGTATTTTATTGTGGCGAAAATCCAAGAACAGAAAAGAAATATTAACATCTTTTTGTGACCTTTGTAATAAAGCTTGAAACATTGAGACATTTGAACCAGTTGCTGTTGAATGGTTGCACAGATTGATGTTGTGGTGGTGAACGAGCGATGCTGTAGCGTTCAGTGATGCTGTGGTAGCGCATAGTGATGTTGTGGTGCCACTGAGTGATGCTGTGGTGGTGCTGAGTGATGCTGTATGCTATGCTAGGTTGTGTTTTGCTATCCTATGTTTTGTTTTGTTATGCTATGCTTTGTTTTGCTATCCTATGCTTTGATTTGTTATGTGTGATGTGTTTTGTTATGCTATGCTATGTGTTGTTATGCTATGCTGTGTTTTGCTATGCTTAGCACGCTGGCGGATCTTGAAGCCTATCAATTGTACCAACGAGTTACCTCCCCCACCCATGTGGGAGGTCATACTTTGGATCCTTTTTTCACCAATCTGACAGAGGCTATGGTCTTATCCTCTACCCCCCTTGCCTGGACCGATCATTTCTTGGTTAGGATCCAGTGCCCTCTGTTTGAGCCTCCCCCCAAACCCTTGGCCAGAGTCGTCCCTAGACGACATTGGAACAAACTCAGATTAGAGGATCTGTACCGCACTCTATCTGAGGATCCACTAGGCCCGTTTGATGATGTAGATATGGGCTATAATCTTTTCTGTGAGTGGATTACCCGGGCTTTGGATTTCATCATCCCGGTTACTCTGAGTAAATGCAGTGTAAGGGATCCCATCCCCTGGTACGAAGACTCGCTACGTGCATTGAAAACTGCATGCAGACTCGCGGAAAGGGAGTGGCGGAAAGCCTATGACACTAGTAAAAAAGTATCATATCTCGCCACTATTAAAGTTTACCATAGCGCGGTTTGCAGAGCACGTGCGGCTTTTTACTCTTCGGAGTTCCGCAACAGCTCTAATCCCTCCAAAGCTATTTTTAAGGCCCTCAAAGACCTTATGGCTAAAAAGGCCCCTATTAACGACACGGCCTCTATCTCACATTGTGAGGCATTGGCAAACTTCTTTTTGGAGAAGATCCAAGCCATCCGTCGTTCATTTTCTATGCCCATCCAGGACACCAGACCATCTCTGAGGGCTGAGGAACACATGGTTCTGCATACTTTTCCCTGCCTATCACCAGAGGGTTTTAATCAACTGGCCCTTCGTACTAAGTCCGGTTCTCCGGCCGATCCTTTGACACCGGCTCTTTTCAGAGACCCGTTGTCTTTAGACTTCCTACCGGTGTGTTCTCTGATCAACCTCTCGCTCTCCATGGGTATGGTTCCTGCCAGCTGGAAGCAAGCGGTGGTTACGCCGATTTTGAAGAAGCCGGGTTTGGATTCTCTTAAACCGGAGAGTCACCGGCCGATATCACTTCTTCCATGGCCTACGAAAGTAGCGGAAGCACACGTAAATCGTGTCCTTTCAGACCATCTCCTGCGGGCAAATGTCCTAGATCCGACGCAGAATGGTTTTCGTGCAGATAACAGCACGGAGACAGCCCTTCTTTACATGGTGGAACATCTGCGCATGGGGCTAGATTCGGGTCAAACGGCAGCGCTTGTTTTATTAGACCTGAGCGCTGCCTTTGACACCGTATCCCATTGTATCCTCCTCCAGCGCTTGGAAGAAGCTGGTATTTCTGGGACTGCCCTCCAGTGGTTCCGTTCTTTTCTCGCCGACCGATCTTTTTGCGTAGCCATCCCTCCCCATCAGTCCAAATGTCATCAGCTGGACCAGGGCGTCCCGCAGGGATCCTCGCTCAGTCCCATGTTATTCAATCTGTATGTGAGGCCGCTGGCTGATGTCGTCAAGAAATGGGGCCTGACTATGGTTTCATACGCTGACGACACTCAGCTGGCGGTCACGCTCAGCGGGGATTCTGATTTGGACGCCTCTAGGTTCCATAATGGGCTGAGGGCGCTTGCCAGCTGGATGAATTCCAACTATCTCCAGCTGAACGCAAAAAAGACCGAGATAATGATCATCGGCAAGAAACCAGAACTTTGGGGCGATAAATGGTGGCCTCCGGAACTGGGATCTACCCCGACTCCGGTAACGGAGATTAAAAATCTGGGAGTCTGGTTAGACCCTGCCCTTAGTTTTGTGTCCCATACCAAAATAACTGCCGCCAGTTGTTTAGGAATTTTGCGAGGACTTAGACCAGCACTGAAATTCTTTGATGCCGCTACCAGGCAGCTGGTGTTGCAGGCGACGGTCATTTCCCGGCTTGACTACGCCAGCTCTCTTCTAGTAGGGGTGAACCAGGCGGAAATTACACGTTTACAACGTGTCCAGAACGCGGCAGCCAGAGCGGTGGTGGGCTTGCCTAGGTTTTGTTCCGCTGCTAGCACCCTTCGTTCCCTCCACTGGCTGCCAGTCAAGCAGAGGATCCAATTTAAAGTGCTGTGTCTGTCCTACAAAATTCTCAAGGGCCTCTCGGCCCGATCCGCAGGAATCTGTTGATACCCTATGTTCCTGCCTGCCCACTGAGATCCCTGGGTCAGGATCTGGCTGTGGTTCCTAGGTTTAAACTCAGCCGAGCTGGAGGACGTTCTTTCCGTGTTCGGGCTGCTGCCCTGTGGAACTCTCTTTTGTTAGAGATTTGTGCATCTGGCAATCTCTTTTTATTAGGGGGAGGGAGTGTGAGGATGAAGGTGTGAGGGTGAGTGAGGGTGTGAGAGGGTGTGTTAGGGTGAGGGTGTGTGAGGGTGAGGGGGTGTGAGGCTGAGAGGGTTGTGAGGGTGAGGGAGTGTGAGGGTGAAGGTGTGAGGTGAGTGAGGGTGTGTGAGGGTAAGGGGGTGTGAGGGTGAGGGGGTGTAAGGGTGTGGGGGGTGTGAGGGTGAGGGGTGTGAGGGTGATTGTGAATGAGGGTGTGAGGCTGAGTGAGGGTGTGTGAGGGTGAGAGGGTGTGAGGGTGTGTGAGGGTGAGGGGGTATGAGGGTGAGGGGGTGTGAGGGGGTGTGAGGGTGAGAGGGTGTGTGAGGGTGAGGGGGTGTGTGAGGGTGAGGGTGTGTGAGGGTGAGGGGGTGTGTGAGAGTGTGAGTGTGGGTGAGGGTAGGTGAGGGTGTGTGAGGGAGAGAGATTCACAAAGTAAACATAACACTGTAGGGCAAAGTGCACAAACAAACACCCTTAACTGAATTTGAGCCTCAACGTGGACTGTAATTATTAGCAAATCCCTATCTAGTAATTAAAAATAAATAATTAAACAGCGATCTCAGAGGGGCCGTGGGGAGAGATAAAGAAAAAAGAAACACAGTTGGTTGGAATGTTTAAGGGTAGCATCTGAAACAAATGATGCAGAGAATCGTGCCGGAGCCACAAATTAAACATAACACGGGAGAGGGAAGTGCTAAAGCGGATGCCGTTAACAGGCTTGGAGCCTCGGCATTGGCGGTAATTATTAGCAAATCTCTATCTATTAAGTAAAAATAAATAAATAAACAGCGATCTCTCAGGGGCGGTGGTGAGAGACCAATAAAACAATAAAAAAACACACAGTTGGGACGGGCATTATATCATGTGAAACAAATGATGCAGAGAAGGGTGCCGGAGCCGCAATGTAAACATAAACAAGCATTTACAATGCAATGGTCTCGGCATCATTAAAGGTAGAGCTATTGGCATTGCTCATGACATTTTTTTTTTTATCATAAATAAATGGCATTGTCATTTACATTGCCAATAGCTTAATCGTTAAATAAATGGCATTGTCATTTACAATGCCAATAGCTTAATCGCTCGCAAATGCATGACCTATTGCATTTACACCCACACAGAGCCACACACACAAAGCGACCCACACACACATACAGAGCCACCCACACAGAGCCACTCACACAGTCATTCACATAGAGCCCCCTACACAGAGCTACCCTCACACAGACAGAGCCACCCACACATAGAGCCACCTACAAAAAAAAGCTATCCACACAGAGCCACACACACACACAGAGCCACACACACAGAGCCACAGACGCACACACACAGCCACACACACACAGAGCCACACACACACAGAGCCCCACACACAGAGCCCCACACACAGAGCCCCACACACAGAGCCCCACACACAGAGCCACACACACACCCAGAGCCCCACACATACACCCAGAGCCCCACACACACACACCCAGAGCCCCACACACACACACCCAGAGCCCCACACACACACCCAGAGCCCCCCACACACACCCAGAGCCCCACACACACACCCAGAGCCCCACACACACACACACACAGAGCCCCACACACACCCAGAGCCACATACACACACAGGAGAGGAAGCACAGCGAGGGGGCAGGGAAGCAAGCACAGCCAGGGGGCAGGGGAGCAAGCACAGCCAGGGGGCAGGGGAGCAAGCACAGCCAGGGGGCAGGGGAGCAAGCACAGCCAGGGGGCAGGGGAGCAAGCACAGCCAGGGGGCAGGGGAGCAAGCACAGCCAGGGGCAGGGGAGCAAGCACAGCCAGGGGTGGTAACGCAGCACAAGCACTAACTATCATTACACCACCTTATCAAAAGGAAAAGGCAACGAGGGGGGGGTGAGGAGCTCACGCACACACAAGCAACGAGGGGGGGTGTAGGAGCTCACGCACGCAGAAGCCACGAGGGGGGAGGGCGGTGAGGAGCTTACGCACACAAGCAACGAGGGGGGAGGGGGTGAGGAGCTCATGCACACAAGCAACGAGGAGGGGAGGGGGGTGAGGAGCTCATGCACAAAAGGGGGAGGGGCTCACGCACACACAAGCAACGAGGGGGGAGGGGTTGAGGAGCTCACGCACACAAGCAACGAGTGAGTGCACTTCTGAAGCTCCCTTGCTGACTGTGTGTTGGTAACATAGTGTATGTGAGGGGTGAGTGAGTGCACTTTTGAAGCACACCCACCATTAGTGCATGGTATTAAGCCATGTCCTGACCTCACTTTGGCCGCTCACACTGTGTTTTAGTGGGGAGCCCCCTGGCTGACAGTGTGTGGAGAGAGTCCCTACTGAGATCAGCGTGAGTAAAGACCCCACAGTCCTGTGGAAATTACCCTGTGAGAAACCTCAAGAAAGCACTAGCACGTGAGGAAACTTGCCATTTCAATATAGGCAAAATTATAAGAAAACTCGACAGATGTCTTCTAAAACCTGTTTTTTGGGGAACAAAGGACGGGGAATTTGTAAATTGACTTCTGCCTCCTGCTTTTCAAATGCAGGCTTTCAGTTTTCATAACGGGGGCGCACTTTTAACACTAGCACCCATGCTCGTTTTGCTTTTAAACAGAAGGTCGTGCCCCTGGTTAATCTGCGAGTGCTGTCTCCATCCTGGATTTAAGGGTGCCTAGCTATTAAGCCACAATACCCGCATGCACAACACTCTCCCCGTGCCATATGCTGTGCAATTACAGGGTGTGCGTGCCGTGCCTGGAAAGCAGCAGAACAGGGGACATGCACTTCTCCATCCCAGAGTCCAAGAGTCCAAGACCCATAACGGGGAGGGCGGAGCCGCCTACGTGGTGAGTGATTCGGTGCCCAATGTCTCTCACCCTCTACTTACTCCTTTCCCATCCTCATTGTACCCTTCATGCCCTTCTCACCGGACGCATCTCTTGAAGATACTATTATAGCGCTTTCGGACCCCTCCCAACTCAGCATGGCAAAGCGCCTTTATTTAATTAATATCACCAGCGCTTTCATACCCCTCCCACCTCCAAACTCAGCATGTCAAAGCACCTTTATTTATTTAACATCACTGGTGATTTCAGACCACTCCCAACACAGCACATTAAAGCCCCTTTAGTTAATGAATATCACCAGCGTTTTTAGACCCCTCCCGCCTCCCAACACAATACGTCAATGCGCCTTTATTTATTTAACATCACTGGTGATTTCAGACCACTCCCAACACAGCACATTAAAGCCCCTTTAGTTAATGAGTATCACCAGCGTTTTTAGACCCCTCCCGCCTCCCAACACAATACGGCAATGCGCCTTTATTTATTTAATGACACAGCGCTTTCAGACCCTTCCTGGCTCCCAAAAGCATGGCGAAGCGCCTTTATTGATGTACCATAACCAGCACTTTCAGATCTTTCCCGTCTCCCAACACAGTACGTCGAAGCACCTTTATTAATTTAACATCAACTGCACTGTCAGACCCCTCCCACCTCCCAAGACCGCACGGCGAAGCGACTTTATTTATTTAAAATCACCAGTTTTCCCTATAGTTTACAAAACTGCGAGAAAAGGAGAAAGTTCAGTTTAACTGAGTGAAACGAGTTGGCTGCAACCTGTGCTGTGATTGAAGAAAATCTAATACTTGCAATAAAGTAAATAACTAACATACAAAAGGAACTTTAGATCTTTTGTGGGTGCACCACCCAGTGGCTTATGTTTATGCATCTCTGCTCAGCAGTGGTGTCGAGCAACAACTGGGCCCCACAACACTTAGGAGGTAGTGCACCAGTACTGGAACTGTGTGGGAGGTGTGGTTCCCGAAGTCCGTTGGTGCAGCTGGCGACTGTATAATTATCCTGTTGCACTAATGAGCCTCTGTGCTGACTGACTCCCTGCTTGTTGGCCTACCTCGGGTGTGCTCTCAGGCAACCCCCCCCCCCACGAAGAAAAGGCGAAAGAGGAGGGTTGTTGCACCATCAACTCGTAGAACAGGTACCTCTCCTCCAGACACATGCACTTAAGTGCTGGGATTTGGACCTTCACAGTTACTGAGCAGGTGCATTCACCCACCGCGCTGTCCAGGTGCTTTGCATCTATGACTGGAAGATATGTATGTATCTATGTGTATTTATTTGAGTTTCATACGACACACTTGCCATTTGGAAGGCTGTAATCAACAGGGGAAATTGTTGCTTGTTTTATGATAATGGAGTTGACTGACCTCTGAAGGATGAAAGGCTGATTCTATTTGATTCGCTTCTGAGGTAGTGCCCTGCAGATTACCGCATAGTTCAGCAATGAGCGTTCAACACACGGAGTTAAACACTGCAAATCTCTCAAGCCCAGTGGTAGCAGCACAAGCCAGTGGGCTGATGCACCTGCTGCATTAGAAATGCGCATTAACTCACTGAGCTACCTCACTAGCTGTAATAGTGTAGCATCGTAATAAACACGATATTGGCAGAAAAGGATGTTCGGGTCGTTAAAGACACGCTTTTCTAGTGCAAACCTTTTCCCACTGAAGACTGAACTATAGTTCCCGCGCTGTGTGGCCCTATCCAGTCTTATAAAGGGGAATCCCCCTGGGGCGGCGCATATGCAGATGAGATGCATGAGCTCCGACACTGCTCTGTTAAGGAAATCTGCAGGGTCCGCGTGACTGGACAGGCGGGTTTTGTAGGCCTCGGGCTGGAGGCCCGGGTGGCGGGTTCAGCCGTGAGCCCGTCGTGTGCAGGGACGGGCCCTGGGAGCCGTGATCGCTGCCGAGCAGCGTCAGAAGTGCAAAGGTGTGTGTAACAAAACACGACAACAACTGTGCACATTTCAATACACTAGAGCTGAGCTGTTCGAGGCTGGCGAGTGACCCATCGAAAGAGAAAAATGTAAAGCAACATTTTTATCGCTACGTTTACGAATTTTACATGGATTTGTATCCAGTTAATCAAATACCGTGTTGTGCCGCAGGTCACACGGGCAGTCAGTCACCTGACAAGTGCCCTGGTGATGGCACACACTCGTGGCTTTTTGCACTAAAGCAACTCGATTCCCATTTAAACATAAAAAAAACCTCCTTCCCCCGTGAGCGCACTCTTCCAAAGCAGTGATACAGGAATGTTATCTGCTCGTGAGTCCGGTCACAGTAGTGATGAGACAGCCCGTGCTGTGGGAGGGGCTCTAGCCCAGGGGGGCTTGTGGATGTGGCTTATCTCTAGTCCTGGGAGGAAGCGCTTAAGGCTGCATGGGGGCGCTAAGGAGGAGCGAGGAAAGGGGGCTGTGTGTCCGTCATTACCAGCCGGTTCCCCTCTTCTCGAGGGACGGGCTTAGATATGTACTTGAAGTTGGTTTTCTCCCAGACTGCCCTCTAAGCACCCCCTGTTTTACCACCAGTGTCTCTGTTGGATTTCTTTCGGTCTGCGCTCCATCACTGTGCCCCCACGAGCTACCTGTTGGGAAGAGGCTGCTGGCTGCGCCCCCACCCTTGATCTTCCAGGATGGTTCCTGTGCTCCCCCATCACCCAGGTGTGCCCCCACACCTCGCGCGAAGTGGGCCAAGCATGTGTCAGGAGCTGGTCACGGGCAGGTGGCGCATTGCCACGAGATGCCAACGCCCTCTTCCTACTGCCTGGTTCACTTGGGCAGGGCACAGCGCCTCTTCCCGGTGCTGTGAGTGTAGGCGCTTCCTGCCTCACTTCCTGGCCCCGGGCGTCCAGTGTCCCCGCCATGGCCTCACCCACTCGCCCAGACTCTGACAGTCTCTCACGAGCACCGTCTCGGCTGGCGGCGCTGGGTGTCTCCGTGCAGCATGCGTGCACATTACACAGTAATATCCGGTGTCCTGGTAGCGCTGCGTGGCTGCCGCTGAAGGGGGCGCTACAGGGAAGATTGGGGTGCACTGCTTGTGTACACTGGGCCTCATACCTGTAGCAGCAGAGTGGCGCAGGAGAGCACAGCTATGAACGGCATGGCGCTGTGGAGCAGGCTGGAGCGGCCTTGACAGAGCAGGGTGCGGTGCAAGAGGGAAACAGGGCGTCAAGGGTTAATTCTGTGTGATTGGAGCGGTGGAGTGCTGCTTACCAAGTCTCACTGTAGTTTGGGGTAGAGGTGCGTTGACTAATGCAGGAGGGAGGGGTGGGGGCCGGGGAGCGGCAGAGCACGACGGAGGAGAGCTGCAGCAGAGGGAGGGAGGGGGGGGCGAGAGCGCGACGGAGGAGGGCAGAGGGAGGGGGGAGGCGAGCGGAGCCGAGCAGCTCCTAAAAGCAGCAGGGAAGGGAGGCGAGCAGCTCCAAAAACACGACCACGTTTCTCCGAGGCAAGGAGACAATGCCTCGGGGAAACGCACGCCATTTTCGGATTCGGGGGCGTGTTTTTTGCGCCCTGAGTGACAGACGACGTCACAGGGCTAAAGAATGCAAAAAATCACGCCCCCGAATCCGAAAAAGACGGGGCTTGTTTGAAGTGATGCATCTCTCCTCCAATGGCTGGCCTCCTTTTAGGAAGCCAGCCAATGGTGAGAGACGGGGCAGGGAGGCGGGTTCTGAGGCCCCACTAGAGGTCATTAATTCTCTGACCGGAAGCTGCTTCGCAGCTTCGTCCCGAGACCTAAAAATGAGGGAGAAGTGCACAAACAGACGCCCTAACAGGGTTCGAGCCTCGACATCGGCTGTAATTATAAGCAAATCACGACCTATTAAATAAAAATAAATAAATAAACAGCGATCTCGGAGGGGCAGTGGGGAGAGATAAATAAGAAACGAGACAAGCTCTCGGCAAACAAATTAAATACAAAATAGACAAACCCTTTCATGTGCAGGCTTTTTTTCCTTTACAATGTGTTCTGCTTTACTTTTACAGCTAGCATTACCATGTCTTTAAGGTCTGAGTCTTTAAAAAAGAAAGTATAGCTTAAGACTCTTGAGGTGCGGCTCCATCGATTTCATGGACCTTCTCTTGAGATCACCCCGCTGTTCGCCTTCCTTCACAGAGAGGCATGCTATAGGTTAACGATCACCCCTACATCACAACCACTCTTAGGATTCCACTTGTTTGTTTTGCACTGCAGCATTCCTTTAGCCCGTTCACACCCCGTGGCTTTCTCTGGTCGGGTAATTGGATGACCAGTTTGTTGTCTGGTAAAAGTGACAAGAAGTTCTCTCAATCGATTATAGGTTGTGCTAAATAAGTGTGAAAGGGGGGAAGAAGGAAAACATTGACCCGAGAGCATTTCATTAACACATATTTAAATGGATCTCCTGACATTTGCTATTTTTTTTCTGTTTGTATGTATTCCTTGTGTGACTCTACAACTTGTACATTTGTAATTGTTTCTGTTTGTATCTTTTATGTAACTCATTTAATCCTTATGTATCGCGAATAGTTCTTTTGTAAAGCGCTCTGACAACTTCCGGTAATGTTCGTGCTATATAAAATCGCATTAACTAAATAAATAAATACGAAATGAATACTAAATAAATAAAAACTGTCGCTCGTGTTAAGCCCCCCGCACACGACCCTCCCTTGAATCCGCAACCGCTCTGATGCTTCTGGTGTGTCCGCTCCCTTTCATCAAACCACACACAGCCATAGTGCCAATATCGGCCCAGACCCAGACCTTTCTTCATACAACATACCCCTCCACCAATAACCGACACGACACAAGTTGATGGAGAAAGTTGTTGCAGCTTTATTAGCACATACATTATGCCAGCATGTTGGGTTATCTGACGGGCGATCCAAGAGCAGGCCGCCCCTCGCGACCCGCCCACCTGATGAGCCATAACCCCCCGGGGTGTTAACCGCAGGGGGCGTTGTCAGTTTTGAGGGAAGGTCTAACCCCTCCCCTCGGCGGACCTCCATTCCGCCCTTACTCAGGCCCCCCCCTCGGGGGGCGGAGCGTTGGCAACCCCCGGTTGCTCAGGTTTACAACCGCCCGCAGGACTAACGGGGCGCCGTCGGTCCT
This sequence comes from Lissotriton vulgaris, assembly GCF_964263255.1. NCBI lineage: Eukaryota > Metazoa > Chordata > Amphibia > Caudata > Salamandridae > Lissotriton > Lissotriton vulgaris. The sequence continues at coordinate 30,469,066 of NC_141696.1, forward strand.
CCAGGATCCATCACAGCGTGGATCTCCTTGGAGGATAATTCTGCGCTCGCACCCACCGGTGCTCCTGTAGAGGGTACCCCTCTGTACCTTTCTGCATTGGATCGCCCTGTAACTCCGCCTGCAACACAAAAGACAGTAATATTAATTGCAACCCCCCCCCACTCACTGCCCGAAAGCAGGGTAAGCGGATGGGAGGGAAAACAGCAACGGGCAGCACCCGCTCGAGGTCAGGGGAGGGCGAGGGTCACGCGAGCAGCAGCCAGGCAAAGAGGGCGCTTGACCCTCGCCCCAGGACTATATAGCCGTACAGCCCCTCCTCCCCCATGACCGGAAGTGACATCACAGGGGGACCACTGGTCCCCCCAACCACTAGACCGCTCAGGGTCTGTGCCATCCTATGGCACTAAGGGTGGCCGCCCTCGTAGGTGGCCACCTTTGGTGTCCCGGGGCAGCCTCTCATAGTGCCAATATCGGCCCAGACCCAGACCTTTCTTCATACAACATACCCCTCCACCAATAACCGACACGACACAAGTTGATGGAGAAAGTTGTTGCAGCTTTATTAGCACATACATTATGCCAGCATGTTGGGTTATCTGACGGGCGATCCAAGAGCAGGCCGCCCCTCGCGACCCGCCCACCTGATGAGCCATAACCCCCCGGGGTGTTAACCGCAGGGGGCGTTGTCAGTTTTGAGGGAAGGTCTAACCCCTCCCCTCGGCGGACCTCCATTCCGCCCTTACTCAGGCCCCCCCCTCGGGGGGCGGAGCGTTGGCAACCCCCGGTTGCTCAGGTTTACAACCGCCCGCAGGACTAACGGGGCGCCGTCGGTCCTCCAGGATCCATCACAGCGTGGATCTCCTTGGAGGATAATTCTGCGCTCGCACCCACCGGTGCTCCTGTAGAGGGTACCCCTCTGTACCTTTCTGCATTGGATCGCCCTGTAACTCCGCCAAGGCTCTGGGTGTGGCCGCCGCCGCCCCAGAGTCCCCCCACCTACTAGCTTCCTATTAGTACAACCTGCTGCTCCTAGTGCTTTCCGCTATATAAACCAGGGAACGTCCTATCCACTTCAGGAAAATGAACCCCGACTACATCAAAGCACGCAGTGCAATTGGCAAGTAGCAACCCGAGCCGGATGAAACAAGTTCTCCTATGTTTCAGGCTACTCCCAAGTTGTCGGGCGACACTAACCACCTCTCGTTGGCGCCAAGGACCTATTGCATTACAATTGCAACCCCCGGCCTCCTTCAGCTCAGGCAAGGACGAGTCTGCTCTCTTCCTCAGTACCCCAAGCTAGCCCACAACCAAACTTCCATCTCACTTCTGCCCCCTCCAGACATGGCACTGAGACAGTGATGTCCATGAACTTCACAACTAACTGCCCAATGTGCTTTGCAGGTGTCCCAAGTGTGCCATCCCCAAGACTGTTCCTATTCTGTACCACTGGCTTCCTATTAGTCCAACCTGCTGCTCCTAGCGCTTTCTGCTATGTCAGCCAAAGATCATCATATCAACTTCCATTAAATGAAGCAAGTCTACATCAATGCACCCCTTGCCTTTGGCAAGTAGCCACCCAAGCCTGATGAAACAAGTTCTCCTATGCTTCAGGCCAGTTCCAAGTTGTCGGGCAACACTATCCACCTCTCATTGGCGCGAAGGAGCTATTGCACTACAATTGCAATCCCCGTTTACCCGTGGCTCAGGCCAGGACAAGTCTGCTCTCTTCCTCAGCACCGCCAAGCTGGCACGCAACCAAACTTCCTTCTCACTTCTGCCGCCCACCGGACAGGGAACTGTGACAGTGATGTCCATGAACTTCACAACTACTGCCAACTGTGCTTTGCAGGTGTCCATCCAGTGTGCCATCCCCCAGATTGTTCCTATTCTCAACCGCTGGCTGACAGCAACCAACGAGAGCCCCTATCGGGTTACAACACCACTGGCATGGTGTCCCCAGTCTAGCATGTGGCATTACACCCTTACTTAGACCTACTGGGGACATATTCACCATCAAGGTCCCGCCAGGCGGCTCATTCCCCTGACGCCGACCCTACTGTAGGCTAACCAACTCCTCGCATGTTTAGCCTCACTGGGGCAACACGTAACTTCAAACCCATGTGAACCTACTTGTAAGACCATGACCTCTCAACCATGGCTGTCAACTGCACTCTGGTGTTGGCTTAAAACACTTGTTTAGAGGATCTACTCCTGTTTGACACTTGTACAAATCGTCCCCCTGTGCCTGGCCTTCGCTGGACCCTATGAAGCTTGTAACTAGCAGCCTATACAACTGTATATACAAGTTGTGCAACTAGAGGAACTAATTCTTCCGCGCTCGTACTTCCTGGCATGTGAACACTGCCAAGGGAACCCCTACTTTAGTACATGAAAACACTAAATAAATACTGTCTAGGTGAAAGCTTACCCGAGCACCTAGCCACGGGCCCTCCACTGCGTGTCAACTCCTGTTGTTGCATCTTCGCTGTTAAAATGCCTGCCCACTCCTGGACCCTTCCCGTGGACCCAGCCAAACCAATCGCTTACATGGCCAAATATGTGCCAACATGTGTCCCATTAATTAACAAGGTAGAGGCTTACTGAATCAGCCTGATCCCAAACTGTAGGCAACGCTGCGAGGTCTTAGTGGGCTCAGACTGGAGGAGGTGGGTGTGTGTTTAACTAATGCAGACCCAACATTTTGGGGCAAACCTTATAATGCATCCCCAAAGTGCCAATGGGCAATAGTCAAGGAAACAGGCAATGCTGTGTTACAACTGTGTGATTGTCTCAGCGTGAGCCAGGATGCCGTAGTTAATGTGTGGCTTATGCAGGACAACTAATCTGCAGGGCTAAACAGCTTGTTCAGGTAATGTGTTGAAAATGCCTTGTGTATAGCCGCTATGCCAAATGCCTCCCTGTAAGTTACAAAAGGAGCACTACACTTCCAACAGTCAAAACTACCTAGTTGCCCAAGCTAAAATTAAAAACAAGTTAAAACTTGATTGCATATCCTACCATGAACCAGCCGTCTCCTTTCAGCGCTACACGCTTAAAAGTGTTATGTGAGACACTATCATTGTTTCAGTGCACTACGAGTGATATTGACTGACTAATAAAGACTCTTTCTTGCTAGCACACAACATTGAAGATGAGGGAGACCCAACGTCAGCATGACACCCATCTGACCCACAAGCAATTTAGGCAGACCAAGGATATAAGGCTGCTTTAGTCAGACATACTTCAGCTAGTAGTGTGCATGTGCTGTTACCTATGCACGCAACCTTGAGGAGTAAAAGTGCCTGATCTTGAATGAGACCGCGTAGCTCAGATGGGGCTGCAGCCTGACAGGAAATAAGACTTTGTTGCTGCCAGGTCATTGCCTAAGTTGAACTATAACTGTGGGTATCTTGGAGAAAACCCAATTCCACCATTCTGACCTGATCAGCCCTTGCCACATGTACCTCCTTTAATGCACCGTTACATACCTCATGCTAATGAAAGGGGCACCTATTGCTCCCAAGTCAATTTGGTCCTTAATGTGAAGCGGCCTATGGGTTGAGTACGAGCTAACCAAAGGCAAAATTAAAAGAGAACCTGAGATAGATAACTGCGGGGCTGCGAAGCGTGATGAAGCCTTGAACCCAGTTCCCCCGCATAACTTATCAATCGTGCACAACTATGGAACTATCAGTGACTCGCAGGTGGATGCAGGCTCAGGGAGACCCAAGGGCCCGTGACAGAACACTATACCACGAAGTTGATCCCTCGCAAAATAGTACCACCCGGTCCCTTAATTAACTGTGGCACCAATGGAGCGGCCCCCTGTACCAGCACAAGGCCGTCCGCCACGAGGGTGACCAGAAGGTGTCATAGACTAGGTCAGAGCAATCCTGACAATATGCGGCGAACAAACGACCACGGTGGCCCGCAACCGCGAACCTGGGAAACTATCGATGCTGCGCATGTCATCGAGCGCGCTACGGGCAGGGCCATCGGCCTCGGAGAAATGAAAGCGTCCCCAAAATGCTTGCGTGCTCAGGGCTTAATAAGTGCAAAAGACGGAATCTTTACTTCCTATGCCCCACAGGGCGGATGCCTAATAACCAAGAGAGGACGTGACGTTGCGACCCAGAAACCACCAAAGGAAGGCCGCAACTGCTCGTGCATAGCCTCCCCACTTGGGAATGCGGTAACTACCAGGGCTGCGCAGCTAACCCTGATCTGAGTGAAATCCCAGTGTCCAGTGCGAGACCTGTTGCATTGCAATGCTGTTACTATTGCCGCAGGCATTCCTGGTATGGCAGCTTCCTGCACTCCCCCCTGCTACTTACGTAATATTTGTATATATGTATATAACAGAGTCACCTAAAAGGATCCAGCCGCGGCGGATGCTCGCACACTGTTCTACTGCATAAGAGTCAACATAATATGTAGAACCGCCTCCCGCACCGAGTGGAAGTCACTTCCAGCTCGAAAAGGAGGAGTCTGTAGCAGTGTTCTACACTATATTGCAAGAGAACACAGCGTGCGCATCGCTACGCCACAAATAATGCCAAAATGTGCATAATGCAACCGGGGAATCTACTAGAAAAGCATTGTGCTTCTCCCTGGTGACGACCGGCAGCGCGGCCCGCAGGCCGAGTGGTACATCACGAGGAGATGGTAATTAAATCCAGAGGGTGTCGAAAGGTCGCACAAGTCCCTAAAACCCACCTCACAGCCGACTTAAGTATGTGCCCTTGTAAGTCGGCAGCCTACTTGCGCGCAGTACTATCGTGTCCCGCCAGTGATCTAACAATACGTCAAGAGACAACGAGACGGCGGAAAACACGGCACCGTCCCCCTTTCACTCCCTACGTACTGAAGGGGCTGGCTCGCCTAAAATCGACCCAGATCATCTACAGGCGCAAGAGACGAGACGGCGGAAAACACGGTCATCGTACCCCTTTCAATCCCTACGTACTGAAGGGGCTGGCTCGCCTGAATTCGCCCCAGATCATCTACACGCATGCGCCTATCATAACAAATCGCGCTTAAAATGGCCGCCCACAGCCACAAACTCCGAGGGTCGGACCAGGATGCCACGATGCCCGTCAAAATGGCTGCAGATGGACGCCATTAACCTTTATGCATCGGACTCATAATGCACCTCAAAATGGCCACACCTGAACGTCCTTACCACGTGGGGCAAAAGAGAAGCACCATCCCAAACAGGACCAACTCTGTAATCAATCCCAGAGTCCCTGCGTCAAGACCTTATTGGGAACTTGCATCAAGCTGCCTGTCGAATTCCAAATCTGACAACCCGTCGATATGCCAGGACAAGTTCGCCCCCGTACGCTCGTACACCCACGAATAAATAGAAGGAAGGCTAGTCCCAAAGCGTACTAGCCAATACGCTCCACGATGTGTCCCGTAACCCTGCTTAGCCAGCCATAGGTGCTCATACGCAAGGCATTCTCCAAAGCCCGGACGCCATACCGAAATTGCTACGAAACTCATAAAACATTAACATGCTCCCCCAGGTGGTATCCAAAAGCTGAATCGTCTTGATACCTTCCACACTAGAATTGGACTCTAGACTCTAACCTTACTCGGAACCAGCTTACAAGGACCACAGGCATACAGGGAGGCTTCAGCAGATAGAGCAATTCCAGCCACCTAGATCGGTGCAGGCCCCACCCCGGGCTCTCTAATTACTTGCTCGGACTGGGGGTAAGAAATATGCGCAATCGCCGTAAGTTGCGTGCAAAGACACGGAAGGGGTGCCGGAGACATACCGAAAGTCCAATCCCGTACAGGTACCCGCCCGGTCCCGATGCAAAACGTGCCCGCCCCGAACCCAAGCCAGTAAGGCCCCTACAACTTCCGAATGCAATAACCCACGCCAATGTTTAAGGCATCTTTAACGCCGGCGAACGAACCCGGGCAAGGGCTCTTCACGCTGTGTACACTATCTCAAGCACAGCAAGTACAGATCGCACAGGCCAAGTTGAGAACAATTATGAATAATTAAAATGACAAGGAACCTCCTCCACAGCCGTCGGTCCCTCCCAGGGGGCGAGCAATCCTGCAGCACTGTATCCGTTACAAGCCGGCCCACGCCACAGCAGGACCAACCAAATTAACCCTGCGCTTTCCGTCATGATGTGCGATCCTCCCAATTTGTCTTGATGAAGTCCTGCAGTGATAGAAATTGAAAGTAATCATTACTTTATATCCCCCCCAACCACCCCCCACTGCCCCATCGCTCCATTTCTGTCGACCTTTCCTCTGCTGCGCCCTGCTGAAAAACAAAACAACACATTAAATTCCCCAAGCCCGCCACCCCCCTCACAGAACAAGGGCGCCAGAGAGGAGGAGCGAGTGTTGTACCCCGAAAGGCCAGCGGGTTATAATCGCGCTAACATAGCATGTGCCAACCTTCTCTTCCAGCTGTCCTGCAGAAAGACAAAACAACAGCGTCAAATGCCCCCCGCAACCCCCCTCCGCATCCCCAGTGCACAGGCGAATTTGTGAATATCAAGTCCATCTCACGCTTGTCAATATTGCCCCACTCACTGCAACGCTCGCCCATGCAATTAGACCACCCGCAATGCACGCATTCATTCGCTGTGTTGCCATATAAAGCGCCCCGACACCACTGGGCGACGTCCGCGCTATGCAACAGCTCAACAAACAAATACCAAGCATTCGCCGATCCGTTAATAAAATGACATGACACATGACGCATAAAGCATTTCTTCCAGGACAGATAACGTGAAAAATTGCCCAAATGGAACCCATGATGTCCATGCATCGCACCGGCTCATGCGTGTCAACATCGCGCCAGGGCAAATTATTCCAATCCCTCAGCGCTGCTAACGAGATGCTGCGAGGGGAGGGGAGGGGCGTGAAGCAAGCGCGAGACTAGCAGGCATGCGCGTCCGCCCAATATAACCCCCCTGAAAGTCCGGCGTGGGCCCCAACCACGAGTACAAATGACCGGCGAGTCCACATTTACCTATCTAATTATTTATGCATTTTTATACAGCGCGGACCCCACCCGAAGGCGCCAGAGCGCTTCACATTAGGAACAGAAATGAAACATAACGGGAAACACTACAAAAGAGCAGATCACAAAAGCACACGCTACTTACATAAGGCAATAGTGACAATCGTGAGCAAACAAATTACACGAGGTAGTATGTGCCGGAGTAGCGATAAAGACCAGGAATGACGGAGAAACACTCCCGGGGCACTGCCCGCAGACTCCGCTTCCTCCCTCCAACCGAGATCCGAGTGAGGGAGCAGTGGCCCGCGCCCGGCCACCCCCGCGAGAGATGAGGAGGCCCGGGACCGTGCATGCATGGCTAAAGGCACGGTGAGTAGCGGTGCAGAAAGTGGGCGAGGGAGCAGGACGGGAGGGGGGGGCGGGCGGCTAAGGGTCTTCCCGCCCGCTCGCCAAGCGCGCAAAGCCCCCAGGAAACCCCGGCCCCTTCCCCCCACTCAAATAAACAAAAGAACAACAGACCCAGCTGCCTACCACGCCTCCCTCAATACTGCCCTCCTCCACCTCGCAACAAGAGAAGAACGGGCCCCCTCCCCGATGGAAAACCACTAACCCTGCAACCATTCCACAACGTCCCTCCTCACCTTAATGGAAAAAACAGCAACGGGCAGCACCCGCTCGAGGTCAGGGGAGGGCGAGGGTCACGCGAGCAGCAGCCAGGCAAAGAGGGCGCTTGACCCTCGCCCCAGGACTATATAGCCGTACAGCCCCTCCTCCCCCATGACCGGAAGTGACATCACAGGGGGACCACTGGTCCCCCCAACCACTAGACCGCTCAGGGTCTGTGCCATCCTATGGCACTAAGGGTGGCCGCCCTCGTAGGTGGCCACCTTTGGTGTCCCGGGGCAGCCTCTCATTACACAACGAGGTGTGTGTGGCAGTGATACACGACGCCCTGGTGCAGGCTGGCAGCTAGGTCACGTTTCATGCCCTGAACGGTGCCCTCAGGGCAGCAGTGGGCGCGGCGGCCCCTCAGAGCGCCCTGGGTCCCCAGGCTGCTGCTAGCACATAAAGCGAGAAGCGACAGGGGTCAGTTTTTTCCTCAACAGGCAGTTTCCACATTATTGCAGGGACTGTCTCTCAACGCAAACATTGCGCCTCCTCCCCCCAACGCACCTTAATGATCCACATTTCCTCCTTCACACTGGAGATAAGAGGTTGGGGTAATGGGGTGTGAAAAGATGGGGTGGCAGAGGTGAGAGGGCATTTGTGGGTTTTTAACAGGTGCCTGCAGCATGTTAAAAGACCAGCATTGGCCATGCAACATCGTGGAAGTCAGGTAGCCTTCGTTGGGATGTGGGCGGGGCCTGCAAAAGAAACAGGAAGGAGCCGCCGGGAGAACGTCTGGAACCCTGCAGCCTGAATGCTTAAATCCCTGGCCCCATCAGAGGGACCGGGCGAAGACTGCATGGCACCAGAGGCAACACGAGGCTCCAGAGTGGTGAGGAGAACCCCGCGGCATGCCAGGAGACAGGCAAGTAAGTAAGAGCTTGCAGGCTGTGTGAACACAAGTTGCGTGCACTTGCTGAGGGGCTGCGCGTGTGTGTGCGCCTGTGGGTGTGTGTGTGTGCCTCTGTCTGCATGTGTGTGCATGTGTGTGTTATCTGCTTCCTGGCAATGTGGGACAGAAGATGTGCACGGCGTGTGGGCGAACGTGCACACTCACATGGGGGAATCTCCTGCGCATCCCCTGTCTCAGTATCCCAGGAAGTGGCCAACAATAGATACTTCGCTGGACGCAATGCTTCGCATTGCTACACCAGCTCGACCTAACAATGTGTTGTACGTCTGGCGCATGCGCATGCTCTCGCGCAAGACGTACAATGTAGTTTTTTTTTTTTAATGAAGAAGGACGCGAGGAGAGCAGCCATGCAGGTGAGACGGCAGACAAGCAGGTAAGTGCCTTCTTTTATCATTTTTAAAGAATTGGGGAGGGAGGAGTGAGTGGGGCAGAGTGAAGCAGAGTGAAGCAGAGCTCTACCGAGTTTTTTCCAAACTCCATGGAGCTGCGCAAAGAGGCACTACGCCAGCTCCGCCCACCCTTACTCAATGTTGGATGACGCTCCTCGAGTAATTACGAGTAACTACTCATAATTTTATGGTAACTATGAATAATTACACTGGAGGCAACTATGCGAGTCATGCCCACCCCTAAATCCAGCCTTCTCAGACATTGACACATAGGTATATCTTGGATGCCAGTCAGCATCGGACCCATGTCTGAGCATATCCTTCATCAGTTGCGTCATTACATCAAAAACACAAAGGTGATAGGAGGGACATTTTCTAAGTGTGTAAACTACTGGCAATCGCTCAGGGTAGCATTACTTCACAGTTCAAAAATGGATCAGAAAATGGATCTTGCACTCTTATGGGATCTCAAGTCTTGTGCAAATCCTTTGAGGGTTGTAAGTTTGGTAAGATGTGCATTGCAGGCTCCTGTTAGTGTGTGCTCACATGATACAGCCATGGCCTGCAGTAGGGCACACTGTGGATCCATGGGTGCCGTGTGTAACAGCTGGAGGTCCACTGTGTGTATGGCTTAGGGCTAACATGGCAAAAGAGGAGTTCAGCACTGGGAAGGATCGCATACGTCTGACCATGAGAGCAAAAAGCTAGGCTAGCAAGGAGGAGATTGAGAACAGAAGAGTAGAACAGTCTGGGTGTAATAGGCGGGGCAATCAAGAGTGAGGGTAGTGGTACAGGAGGCTTGTCTGATGAGAGATAAGAGATTTAAGCTGATACAGGGACTCGGTTGTAGCAAATGAGGAAAAAGAAAGATGCAGAAATTATGGAAGGAGATAGGAGATGTAGGTCTCTGCCAGGTAAAAAGGGAAAGAGCTCATGCTTGAGATGAAATTAGACAGGTCTAAAGGGCAGAGGCTCTATATTGGTGCAGAGAGACCATCAGGAAATTCATCCCAGTATCATGAGACTATGGCTGAAGTGCCGGCCCGGGACAGATTGGGCCGGGGGACAGGAAGAGAGGGTCGCACGACACTCAGAGAGATGATCATGAATTTATAAGCAGGAGATGAAGGCTGCATATAGCGTGATGGAAACAACAATGTGAAAGAGAGCCTTGCAAGACATTCCTTAACAAACGTTTGGCGTAGTTTAAGTACATGAAAGCTCTCACGCAAATATTTACTGTAATAATAGGGGTCACTGAATGAGGAGGTGAAACCCTACTCCAGCAGCAATCACAATCCTTGTCAGGGTGAAGTCACAAGCAAACCCAAAATTAACCTGTGCTCATCCCTGTGGTTGCTTGGCACAGACCAGTCAGGTTTCACTTAGAGGCATTGTGTAAAGTATTTATGCAGGACTTCAAACAGTAATAAACAAAACAGGAGAACAATTCCATACCAAATTGGAAGAATAGAGTCAGCTTTAGTAAATAAAAGAAGATCAAAATGATTAAAAAAAACAATCAGTAGATCTGGAGACATGCTATTTTAAAAATGTCACTTAATATAGCGCTACAAAAGCACCAAAAACCAATTGTGGTTATCTGGTCCCGCCCAAGTTGGGACAAAGTCACAAGTTCCTGCCGACTGTGATTGAGTGCAGGGCGGCTACAGGGACCCAATTGCAGAGTGTTGCAGAGTGTTGCGTAGTCCCATGACGAGAATGTGTCACGCAGCTGAGTCGATGCGAGGTCCTGGGCAGAAATGCAAGACAGTGATGCAAGGTTGCGCAGAGATGCCTTGTGTTATTGTCAAGGTGACTGACGAAGAGGGGGCTTGCTATGTGAAGGCTGTCGTCAAGGATGCTTTGTGCACAGGCTGGTTCTGAAGAAGCTGCAGATTTTGCAATGTGGAGTTCTAAGTTGTCGTCGAGGATGCCATCGACGAGAGGTTTGTGATTAGAGTGCCTGTGTCGGGGATGCGTCGCCCAGCCGTGGTTCCAATCAGACTGTGGACTGCGAAGATGATGGCAAGTCCTGGCATTTGGAAAGTCTACACAGCAGAGAAAATGCAGCAGTTGTGCGCTGGCTGTGCTACAGAGAAGAGAAGATGCTTCAGTTCTGCTGGGCCCAAGGTGAGCTGGCACAGCAAATTAAGGAACATGAAGTTGGGGGGAGAGATGCGCTCCTGGTTCATCCATAGTTAAACTTCATGTACTGTTTCAAACTTTATTGGGCTTGCTTAGCTTGCTTCGCGCATCGTCTCATTGCGCTGTAAACGCTACAAAACTCAACAACAGAGGAACCGCCTTTAGGTGCCATCAAGCTGCACTGCCCTGTCGCCGCCTGAATCCAGTGAATTAAGTTCATTCATTTTAAACAGCTTTTCACTTTTTCATTTTTTCCTCCTTTTCATCTCGTTTTTTGTAAATTCAATTCATTTTACTCAATGCAGGTAAACCATTGCTGTTCAACATAAGCTCAGAAGCGTAAGGTGGGTTTCATGTCATGATTTAATTATCTAGCCCAATGCATTTCGGGAAATAAAATTCCCTTCGTCAGGGACATCTGTAATTACAAATCAATTTCTAAACATTTCATAAAGAGTTAAACAGTTGATGACGGTTGTTTGCTAAAACATCTCCCAAAAGACACACTCGCCATTATTCCAACATATGCATTAGCAGTTATCGCTAACCCCTAAATATACTATCATTTTCAGACTCAGATCATCTTCTCATATTACTCTCAAGCTCGAAAAGCTCCAAACTGTTAAATGAACTTCGCCTTATTACGAGAATGAACAGTTTGCTGAATTAAAAACGCCAACACATTTTTCACAATTCAGACCGTACTATACATTGTCCATGTTTAAATGTTTGGGTCTCGATAAAGTTTTATGTAATGAATCACCTGGGAACAGTTAAAAGGCGTGGTGACATCACTAACGACATTTTGGAGCGTAAGCTTCAGCTTTTAGATCGAATAAGACTTACATGCCTATGCATGCTGGCAAAAGGGAGCATTTTATGTTTTGATGATACAATTTAAAAGACTTGACCGCATGTCATGGTAAGCCTCCCAGAGCCTCCCAGAGTTTCAAAACGTTGTCGAATTGTTAAAAATTGTGATGCCTCATAATGTTTGTTATTTTACCAAAGATTGTGTTTTTCTCACTTAGTACTCCTATCAGTACGCATTCCTCTCCCTTCCCACTGCCCCTTATGTCCTGCTTGTTGTATAATATATTTTAACATTATATGTCACGATGTTTGTTGGGAAATCGGACCCCACCCCCCCCCCCCAGCCTTATTGACCAAGCTTCGCCCTGCTGGAGACTTAGCCATTGGAGTCACTCTGGTGGCCCTGGGTACAGGTTGCAGGTCCAGTGCTTCTCACCCAGGCAAGAGGGCAGCAGGGTAGCAGGTTGGCAAAGCAGAGCAGCAATTCTTAAGTCCAGCAACCCAGCAGAGTGCAAGTCCTTTCAGCAGCACAGCAGTCCTTTTCCTGGCAGAGTTTGTCTCAGGTCCATAAGAGTGCTCCAGATGTGGTGTCTAAGGTATAATATTTATACCTGGTGCCCTCTTTGAAATGTGAAAAGCTACCAGAGCATTCCCCCCGATGTGTTCAGGTTTCCTGGCTCTCCTGCACTGGCTCCAGACTTACTATAGGGAGTATGCAATCATTTGTGTGAAGGCAAGACACCGCCTATTCAGGTGTAAGTGGGGATGTGTGCCCATCTCTCCTACCATACTGTCAGTGATGACCCATTCAGGCAGCCCAAAGCTCCCTATTGTGTGTGGCTGTGTGGAATGAATTCAAAAGGAGAAACTACTAGCTACACCTAGTAATGTGAATCAGAAACAGGCTGCAGGTAATAATTGGCTGCAGCATGAAAAGGCAAACTTTCCAAAAGAGGCATTTTCAAAATTCTAATTGGAAATACAAAGTTACCATTAACAAAGATTTTTCAATACAGTTCCAAATACATCAAGAATAAACTGTTTACCTATTCCCATTTGGAATATATCCTTGCTACCTGTACGAAGGTAACCCCAATGCAATTCTATGTGAAAGGAGGGTCTTGTCATAGTGAAAAATAAATGTAAGAGTTTGCGGCTATCAGGACATGTAATACTTGAAAGTACCCGCCCTACTTTTTCAATACTTTGCACCCTGGTGTGTGGAATATTTAGAGCCTACCTTATGGGTGACTTATATTTATTAAGAAGGAAGGCTTGGGCCAGGTAAAAGGGTGATTTTTAAATGGCTATTTCAACCTATCTGCTGCAATGGCGGGACCGAGATAGGATTGCAAGGCTACTTAAGTGGGTGGCAAAACAAGTGCTGCAGGCTCGCTAGTTTATATAAGACAACAATGCCTCAACCAGAAATCACGTAAAAAGACAGGTAGAATATATGATAAATCAATATCAAGTATATGGAAAAAGGGAGACCTCAAGAATTTAAGGAAAGACCAAAGCCTTGGCCAGTGTGTTTGGAGACAAACAATAGTTGTATCAGCGCTACATTACATTACAATATTTAAATGGTAACCCAAGGTACCCTGTGCACAATAGTGCTCATGAAGAATTAAACAGCGCAGGGTGACAAGTGTAATACGTGAAAACCTATTACACTTGTCACTCTGCGCCGTTTACTTCTTCACAGGCACTATTGTGCACAGGGTACCTTGGGTTACCATTTAAATAATGTAATGTAATGTAGTCTGTAAATTCTTGAGGTCTCTATTTTTCCATGTACTTGACATTGATTTGTCATATATTGTACCTGTCCTTTTACGTGATTTCCGGTTGTGACATTGTTGACTTATATAATGTAATTATCCGGTCCCTACTGGACCATCAGGTTTTTCTCCTGTTGTTTTCCTCTTGAAGGCCCACCAGTATCATTTAGTTTATAGGACCTTGGTACATGTAGTGCCAGTTTATTAGGGATTTATAAGTAAATGAAATATGCCAACTAGGGATATGCCATTGTTACTATGTTTTGAAAAAGAGCACAAACACTTTAGCACTGGTAGTCCCAAAGCCAACTAAACCAAGGTCAGATAAATATGGAAAAGTAAGGCAACAGTTTGGACGAAGACCACCCTAAGGCTGACAAGTCTAACACTTAGACATTTTGTCAAAATTCCTTTTTATTGAGCACCAAATAAAGCATGACACAGAGAGAAATGACCTCAAGGGAACCCAATTACGTGCAGGATTCGGGATTTCAATATAGACAGCTATGGTGGGTTCAGCTTCACACGATCCCCAGGCCTGCCACATCACTGTACAGAAAAAATGATGCTAAGTTAAAGTGCATAGAACACCCCCCCCCCCCAAAAAAAAAAAACAACCCCCTTCCCAACCCCCCCCACCCGGTGGGGACTAAAGCATAATGGAAAAAAGAAGAAAATAAAACATAGGGGGCAAGATTCGACTTGGCAAATTGACTAGTGCAGAAAGTGAAAACAAGCACTGAATACATCTTAGGGGCCTCAAAGTGTTGACGTGTCAGAAGGAAGTCTTATAGTTGGAAGAGGTGCATGGCGCGCACCGTCGGAGGATAAACCACAGCAGGCAGACCTTAAGACAGAAAGGCTAACAGAGGACCCCAACTGAGCACAACGTCTTCGTAATTGTCCCGAAAAATGTCCGCTAGACGTTCCACAGAAAGTATCCTCCACAGTTGGGCATGCCATAGCGATGACGCCGGAGTGTCTGTCTCCTTCCATGCAGCTGCAACAGTGAGCTTGACTGCCCCAGACACGCCCACAGAATTACTTTGTATCAGCCTTAATTTGCCTGATCAAGGTTGGGTCTCTTATTCCAAGGAGAGCAAAGTCAATGGAGACCGGGATTGGACAGCCCAAAATGTCTTTGATATGAGATAAAATTTCATCCCAGAATAGTCGAATCTTGGGGCAATCCCACCAGAAATGCCTAAAGTCCCCCTGGAGCCCACATCCCCGCCAACAGAGATCTGAAGTGTCCGGGAAAATACGTCAAAGCTTAGTAGGGTAGAGGTACCAATCATGTAATGTTTTATGTTTGCTTCTCGAAGAGCCATGGACTTGTTGTGTTTGGCAAGGTCCCTCCATATGTGAGCCCATTTCCCATCTGATATGTCCCTACCTAGAACTTGATCCCAGAAAGTCATATAACGTGCCCGTGGGGAGTGGATGGTGTGCAGCAACATCTCATAGAGAGCCGAGATAGCTCCTTTCATGGAACCCGCCCTATAAACCACAAAGTTCTCCATTTCTGTAAGATCTCTAGTAGCCGCCTCCCTAATGGGAGGTGTCGTTACCCAATGCTTAAGTTGAAGATAATGGTAAAGTTCACTTTGCAGGAGCGCAAACGTTAAGACGTCCCCATAACGTAATAAATCAGATATTTTGAGACAATCTTCCTCCCTCCAACTGTCAAACGGTCCCCCATGTAGCGCCGGAGTAAAGGCTGGATTAAAATGAATGAGCGTGTAGGGGGAAGAGAATGAGCTCCAACCCTCCCTCTTGGTGACTTTGTCCCAGAAGAGCAGAGTCGTGTGGGTGAGGCTGCTAAGGTATGCATTGGGCGGACGGTCTCTCCTGGGTTTCCACAGCACATTCCATATATAGCGCTCTACTACGGGGAGGTCCATATTGAGCCAGTGCTTGTCTGATTACCTGGCTGACCATTCAGATAATATCCATAACTGAGCAGCTTGATAGTTTAAAGTAGTGTCAGGTCTGGCCAGTCCTCCCTTATCACGAGGGCGTCTGAGCACATGATGGGGCAGGCGTGCCCTTCCCCCTTGCCAGATGAATTTAATGATCGGAGTGCAGAGACTCGGCAACATAGAACTCTCCAATTCGATAGGGAGTGCCTGGAATAAATAAAAAAATATAGGTAGAACCGTCATTTTTATGGCATTATTGTGCCCCAGCCAGGAAAGGTAGAGAGGCGACCAGAGTTGAAGGTCCTGCTGAAGTTGAGTCAGCAGAGAAGGGTTGTTCGCTTTAAACAGATCACCCAACCGCGCCGTGAGATGTACTCCCAAGTAGAGTAAAGAGTGTTTAGCCCATTGAAAAGGTGTCAGGAGTTTCAAGCAAAGCACCTCAGCAGGAAGAAGGGTAAGATTAAGTATGAAGGAGTTCCTGAAATTTATCTTAAACCCAGCTACCTGCTCAAAAGTGTGCAGTTCACGTTGCACTGCCTACAACTACGTCACCGGGTCCACAATTGAAAGGAGAATGTCATCGGCAAAAATAGAGGACTTATGTTCAGTACCGCCAAAGGGGATGCCCCAGATCTCATTGTTGGACCGACACCGGACTGCTAGGGGTTCGATACTAAGGGCAAATAAGGGGGGAGAAAGGGGGCACCCCTGTCGGGTGCCTCTGCTCAGAGCAAAAGGGGAGGAGGAGCAGCCGTTTACCATCACACTGGTGGTGGGATGGTGATAGTTGGCTTTCACCATATTAAGAAAAGTGTCTCCAAACCCGAATTTCCGCATGGTTAAAACGAGGAAAGCCCAGTCCGCTCGATCAAAGGCTTTTCCCGCATCAAGACCCACTAGGATTGCGGGGATCTTAGACCTAGATGCCTTCTCGATCAGGTGGACTGTACGCCTAATGTTGTCATGTGTTTGCCTTCCTTTTATAAAGCCCGATTGATCAGGATGGATTTACTCCAGCATCAGATTCTCCAGACGGGCTGCTAAGATTGCGGAGTACAGCTTAGAATCCAAATTAGGAAGCGCGATGGGTCTGTAGGAGCTGCAGCGTTGCAGATCCTTACCAGGTTTGGAGAGTACCGCGATCACTGCCTCCGCCATAGAGTTGGAGACCTGTGCATCGGAGGAGATGGCCTGAAATAAAACTGTAAGATGAGGAATGAGCTCCGCCGAAAAACATCTGTAGAAATGGCCTGTAGGGCCATCAGGCACCCGGGGCCTTATGCTCTTTGAGTCTTGAGATAGCCTCCCGGACCTCCTCCTGCGTTATAGGGGAATCTAACGATGCAGATGATGCCCTGGATATCTGTGGGAGGGCAAGGGTGTCCAGAAAGTGTTGTTGTCGTGCTGTGTCCAGAGTAGTGCCCTGCTTCAGCTGACTTTAGAAATCACCAAGTAGATTAGCTTTAGCAGAGTAGAGGTGTGTGAGATGTCCCTGACGATCTAAAATCCCCCCAATAAAGTCTCTTTCCCTTTGGACCCTAAATTGGCGTGCTAGGTGCGAGCCCACTGTCGACTGCTGAGTGAATACCCCCCGATTGGAGTAGATGGACCGTAGTTTACCCCTGAGCACGGTGAGTTGCCTCTGAAGAACTTGGGTTGGGTTGGCTTTGTGCGCTTGTTCCGCAGTCTCGAGTTCCTTCTCAAGAGCCTCCCTTTCCCTTGTCCTTTGCTTGTTTAATATCAAATTAGGTTGAATGCACTTCCCAGGAATCACGGCCTTAAAGGCATCCCAGGTGTTCTGTGGTGATGTGTCCTGCGGATCAATATGCACATAAAAGTCAACAATAGGCGCTCTTAAGTCCTCTCTGGCCACTGGATCTCGGATGAGAACTAATGGAAAATACCACGAGGAGACCTTGGAGAGGTCTCAGTCCAGTGAAGGCCTAGCAAAACCAAGCTATGGTCTGAAACTGCTATCAGGAGGATCTGGGCAGCCTGGAGAGATGCTAATAGGGATTGGCTAATAAAAATATAGTCACTTTTGAAGTACGTCCTATGTACATGGGAGAAATGTGTATAGTCTTTCGTATTGGGATGTAGGGAACGCCAAGCATCAAGTAACCCCAGGTCGGTGATTTTCTGTTGCACTGTGCTAGAGAAGGTACTAGTGGAAGCCCTACTGGAACTGGAACTATCAAGAGACCCCTGCCAAGTAAGATTGAAATCTCCCAACAGCACAATGGGACCTTCGGCAAATCCCCCTATTTGATCAAGAGCGTGTGAAAGGAAGACAGACTGGCCTGAGTTAGGAGCGTATAAGAAGCCAAAGGTGCAGAGCTTACCCTTAAGTCGGCCTTTAACTAACAGCAGCCTCCCCTCCCTATCAGATTTGACAGCCTCGAGTTGGAAATGTGCTGAAACATGAAAAAGCAAGGCCACTCCATTGTGTTTCGTAGTGGCAGAGGAGGTGTAAATCAACAGATAACCCCTGTGACGCAACCTAGTGATCTCAGCCTGTTTAAGATGAGTCTCTTGCAATGCTACCACCTCAAATTTACGGTCATTCAAGTATTTCTAAATTTTTGGGCATTTCTGTGGGGAGCTCCATACCTTAACATTCCAGGAGGCAACGTTAACCATCAAAAAAGAAAGCCCCTCTGTCCCTCCTGGACCAGCTCATTGACCACCCCCCCTTCGAACAAGCCATTTTACAGTGCTCACCAGTCCAACTCCACCTTCCCCCCCCACCATAAAGAGGTATTAAACCTGCCCCATACAAAAGACAAAACAAAGTGCAAAAAAGCACCCCCCAACAGTCACCACCGGGATCCACCCCCAACCCCTCTCCAACAAACCCAGAAACTCAAAACCGGAGGGCCCGAAAGACCTCTGCTCAAATATCCTCCAGACACGCCAGAAGAAATAATAGGTAACACCGACAAGGCCCGCACCTCCCAATCGGATAGCCATAAATACTAGGAAACAGTGTAGTGACAAATAACCAAGAAAATAAAAACCTCAGTGTCTTTGGTACATCATTTTGGGCGACCATCACCGTCCCATTAGCCCCTCCTGCCGTTGAGCCCAACAGCGGTGCCATCGTCAACCAGTGCGCCATGTAGAGCCTCAAAGTCACACGCTGAGCAGGTAGGCAAACAGAGAACCCCAAGGGGAACAGGAAACAATAATAAAGTCTCAGGGTCGGGCCCCAATAAATGGAGTTCTGCCTGAGGCTCTCTTGCCTACATCGAAGATGGGAACCCCCTCTGGCCAGGACAATCCTAAGGGTAAAGACCTCAGAGGCCATGATAAGCAAGTCCAGTGTCTCCTGTTATCTCCGGGGCTCCACTTGACGAACCAACCATCCACGGGTCTGCCGACAACAGAATCCCCCCGGAGAGCCCAACGATCACAAAACAGGCATCCGTGAGGCCATGAACTCCCCAATAGGCCACAAAACGTTAACGATTTCTCGGGACGGTGTGCCAGGCATTGGGGCTAACTCTTGATGGTGCTGCCTCCGTTGAAGACCCCGCATCGGGATGCCCTTCTGGAAAGGGAAGCCCCGGTACCCGCAGCCCCTCCGAAAGGTCGGAGATGTGGTGAGTTTTGTTGCCATGTTCAAAGATGAAACCAAAGGGGAAAGACCACCTGTAGTGAATTTTATCCTCTTACAATTTGGCGGTAATAGGTCTCATCGCCTGCCTGTGGGCCAGGGTCGCAGAGGCCAGGTCTTGGTAGAGAGAACAAGTATGGCCCTGGAAGGACACCTCTTTCTTTTTCCTGGCCGCCGAGAGGATTGGAGCTTGACCAAGAAATCACAACGACATTTTTGTGGCTGCCCGACTGTAGCAATCCCACATTATGGACTCTGTCGATTTTGGTTTTGAGCTGTTGAGGTGCAAGAAGCTCAGCAAAGAGACCAGTTACAAAAGCCTCCAGATCCGTCCCTTCTGACCCCTCCTCCAAATTCCTGATCTGAATGTTTTCCCTCCGGGTTCTATTTTCCAAATCTTCTGCTTTAAGCGGAACTTGCTGAAGCTGGACTTGAAGGGCCTGTTGTTTGTCCTGCATGTTGGCCTGAGCCGCTGCCAAATCCTGTGTTTGCCCCTCCACCTCCAGGATTCAGGTTCCCACTGCGTCCACATCCTGCCAAAGAGTGGTAAGTTTTTCAGTAAGATCAGCCTTCAATTTGTCCACAGAGGATCTAAGGTCCTGCTTGAACTCTCGACACAACTCAGTCTTGAAGTCAGGGAGGGTAGCTACCAAGTCCTCTCGCGTGAGCGCCATGTCGGGGGGGTGTGCGGTGTCCCTCAGGGATATTGTCCTCTGAGAGGCCTTGAAGTATTGGGAGACTTTGTTGGAGTGTTTCTTGGGTGGCATAGGGTTCTCTCCGCAGTCTTGCATGCTTTCCAATGAACGCCAAGTCCCGGCAGGCGTCTACGTGGCTGGAAGACCGTGGCTTGAGGGGAGCTCTCTGTGGTCAAATAACTCATGGCCTCATCAGATGTACCGGGTGGGAACACCCCAGAAAGCAGCTCTATGGGGCCTCCCACGTGGAAGGCAGAAGCCCCCTCAGATACCACAGACCTCAGACAGAAAACAGTGGGTGATCCCCCAAATAATGCACGTAGGCTCTCCTTCTCACCACCCTACTTCCATCAAGGCCATGCTCCCCATGCCGCCGCCACTATCGGAACCCTTTTGGGAACTACGGTGCAGTATTCCAAATTTTTGATTTATATAGTTTGCCCATTCCTGTTCCTGCACATTGGATTTTAGAGTGTTCCTGGGCCAATTCAATCTGTTTATTGTTTACCAAAATTTGTTTGAGCTGTGATTTCTTGCGTTGTGTAATAGTTTTACCCAGCAGTTATCCCCGTTTATTTTTTGTTCTCCTATAGCTTTTATTTATTGTGTTTTCTCCACTCTCAAAATGCTTCCCATGCAGCGTCCTTGCTATTTTTTGTTTGTAGCTTCCTCAATGTTAAAGTCTCTTCTTAATGTTTGTACCTCGCTTGTTAATCCTTTGAGTGGGTTGAAAGATGGTATCTTGTGACGAGGTGTAATCCTTACATCTGTAGTATGTCTATAACTGGGGTTAGGTAGTAGAAATAGTTTAGAATAATGCATAATGTCCAGTCGAATCACAAAAGAGCAGGGGATGTGTAAAGTAGACGACAAAGTATACAATGATGCTAAAACACTGTTATTTATTTATAGATCGGAGTCAAATGTCCTTAATGTCCTGATGATGGTGTCAAGATTGACTAGCACCGAAACGCCGCGTCAACTTTTTTAATAATTTGACTGTAATTTTATAGATTGTGCTACCACTTTCGGTGGTCTTTTTAAATGTTTTGCATTATGTTTTAGAATGTAACCCAACTGGGAGGCTGCGAATAAATTTTGCACATTGTTTTTATAATTTAGTTGTATTTGCCAGTTACTTTAGTGTACTTTAGTTACTTACTTTGTTTTAGCTATGGAGCTTGTTTTGTAATACCCCCACTACCTTACATACACAAAAAAAAACCTTCCCCAGAAAAAGTTCTTTCAGCGATCCTAGTCTGCTACGATTACTACAGGGACTTCCAATCTTTCTTGGGAATAGTTTGAGCCATGATTCAAGAGCTCAAATTAATAGGAATTTAAAATCCAATCTGATGGTTAAGTCTGATTTTAAATTACTATTTTGAAAATGCCACTTTTACAAAGATGGCATTTTACTGCCTAAAGCCCATATACCTTTCAGTGACAATCCCTGTAAGTAATTGGGTTACTGGCTGAGGTGAAGGGTGAACCCTCCTCAAGCAACAACCATAGTTCTTGTATGGGTGAAGCTCAAGCCAGCCCTAAAGTAACCTGTGCTCAACCCTCTGGTAGCTTGGCACAGAGCAGTCAGGCTTAACTTTAGAGGCATTGTGTAAAGTATTTGTGCAACACTTCAACAGAAATAAAGTGAAAACACCACACATAAAAGGATCTCACACCTGTTTAGAAAAAGAGAGTAAATGACAAAATCCCATTAGTTAATGCAGAGAAATGCAATTTTAAATGTTTTAGTGAAAATAGCTCCAAACAGCACAAAGCGCCAGCTATGGGTATCTAGTTGCACCAGACAGGGACAAAGTTACAAGTTCAGAATAACCAAAATGGTGTGCCAGTTAGACCTGCTGAACAAGAGCACAATAAATCCTGGTTTGCAGAGCATTGTGATCTTTCGCATCGAAGATGCGCTGTGCAGCTGAAGCCATAGATCAGTTCCGAGGAGCTGGCAGGCTGTGATGCAAGCTCCAGCGTCATCCTCGATAATCCCATCAACAAAAGTGTGTGATGTGAAGTCCAGTGTCGAGGAGCTGTGAGGCTTGTGATGGCAGTCCAGTCTCAATGTAGAGGCTGCCGTCAACAGAGATGCAAGGACCTGCGCCATTGTGGAGCAGCAGGTCTTATAAGGCTGTGGGCTACGACACAATGCAGAGTCCTTGCGAAGGGGAAGATCCACACTGCATGGGCGATATGTCTATTCTACTTGGGGTTCTGCCACGTAGCACAGGAGATGAGTAGGTTCTGCTCAGCCCACCTTAGACCCACTTCCAAGGGCCCAGTACTTGGATGGCACCAATTGTCAGGGTGGGACTCATAGACGGCAGAGACAAGGTGTAGAGTATCCACAGGTGTAGAAGTGTACTGAAAAGTTGGTGTCTGAGGTCCATTATTTATCCCATTTCTGCTTTTGAAGTGGGGGAAGCTTATATAGGCTTTTATTTAAAATTCAAATTAAAATTGACTGCCTTCCTTGCCCTAGCTCCAAACTAACTACAGGGAGCATGCAGCCCTGTGTGTGGAGGCAGGACTCAGCTTATTCAAGTGTAAGTAGGGCTATGGCCAGTTTCTTTCTCCCATCCTGCCAGTGATGGCCCATCCAGGCACGCCTAAGATCCCTATTTTGCGTACCTGTCTAGGAGGAATACACAAACCCCAACTTTCAACTACACACAGTCTTGTGACCCAGAGACAAGCTGCGGACACCAAATAGCTGAGGCAGAAAAATTCCAACTTTCTAAAAGTAACATTTTCAAAATTGTAATCTCAAATCCAATTTTACCATAAGAGCGGATTTTCAATTGCAATTTCTAAGACACCATATATGAATGGGTTACCTGTTCCCATTTTTCCACTTGGATGTTGCAGCTTATTAAATGTAATTAGCTAAATCCAATGAAATCCTATGTAATCCTGGTTTTGCAGTAGTGAAAAACGAATTAAAACATTCTTTACTACCAGGACATGTAAATTTAAAAGTACATGTCCAATGTTTTAATCATATTGCACTGTGTCCTCTGAGCTGTCCAAGGCCTAGTCGAGGGATGACTCATATGTATTAAAAAGGGAGGTTTGGGCCTAGTCAAGGTTTACTTCTCTTCAAACCCCATCCCCAAACAGTCTATCAGGCGTTACCTGAAGAACCTTTGCACACACCTGACAGGACCCAGCAAGAGAAGACCATCAGCTTCTAGCATCTCTGTAGACACTGAAAAAAACCTTCTGCATCTCAAGACTTTGAAATTTTCCTCTTGAGCATTGTTTCAGAACAAAAAGTATGGGGCCAGGTTTGACAGAGCCACAGAGATTTTTGCTTGCCCATCAGATAAGAAGTGTCATGTAGACTTTTATTTAAATGGTTGGCCTTGTTCCATAATATTTGGAATACTCAGACTTAACTTGTATCTCTTAATCCTTGCTTTCCATGTTCAAATTGTGATAAACTCACAAAACCATTGTGGGGACTGTCAGACCCAACCATAAGTAGCTGTGACTTCAAGCAGTCAAGCTTGTCAAAGGAACAAGAAAATCCCACACCAATTTATAAAAATAGCTCTTATTTTAAGAATGTGTAAGCACAAATACTAACGAAATCCATCAGAAGGTTCCAGAGATATAAATTATTAAGCAAAGTGTAAATCACTCCTTTTCATTCAAATCACAAACAAGCATTGAAAACTATGGTTACTTGCAAAAAATTTGAAAGGCTTTGTATAGTTGTGCTTGGTTCCTCCTGCCCACTTTGTGCAACCAGCTCCAGAAGGGAGCAAGTCGCAGGAGCCAGTAAAGCTATGCAGGGCAGTTACCTTGGAGTCAAATAAGTCTCTAGGCCAGTTACAGTCTCTACGGGTGAACCACCATAGACATCAATGGAGTGGTCCTGATGCAAGGAATACATATAGCTGGGGTTCTTCCTGAGGCAAACTCTCGGTCCACGAGCAAAGTGGAGTGACTTTGGTCACGGGGTAAATATTCCTCAAAGTCTGGTTGAAGTCTAGCCAGCAACCAATTTCCACTGACCTACGGGGTCTCCAGTTATAATGAAGCCTGCAGTTCCCTTGAACTGAGCCTAGTGTCTGTCTTGGGTGAATAAAGCTGTGTCCGATGACTCTCCTAGGTCCAGGAGACTCGGGTACAAATTTTGAGCATTGCGACTTGGTGTACCAGGCTGCACGTTGGTGGTCAGTGACGGTCAAACGATTGTTTGGCTACCACTAGTAAAGGAAGCCTTCTTCAGCTTTTGTGGCCTTACAGCTGTAACAGGAAGCCAGTCTACGGACACTTGGAGGTTCTTTTTCTCTCTGGGTCTCTGGATGACTTTTCCTTAAGCAGTGGACCAAAAGCACAGTCCTTTGTTTGTTAGCACAAGGACCAGCAGGTGCAGCCCACTCTTTGATTCAGCCTCTCTTTGCCAGCTCCTGGGAACAGCAGGGATGTCCTTCTTCCCATGATACCTTTAAGGTTTTGAGGCCCCATGCTAAAAATATTGTGGAACCCACTGTTTAGAAAACATTGAATTGCATTAGCCTTTTTGCTAATTCAAGCCTTATTTTGTCTAACAATATTAAATTATATGTTAAAGGTTAAAATACAGAAATACACAGAGTGAGCTAGAGAGACATCTCAATTTCCCAGAGGACGTCATGGAAGGTGAGTGCCCTGGAAAAGTACCAACCTTGCTCATGCCTTAAAACATATTTTCTTTGCTCCTCTCTAAAGTGCAGGCGTGATGTGAGGTCTGAGTGGCAGCTGTGCCACTTTTAAGTCCATACTTTGCCCTCAGGCTACCAGGTCTCCAGACTTTGCAATGAATTGCGAGCGCCCAAATTAATCAATAGTAACTTTAAGCCAGTGAATACTTGTTTTTTAACTTGTTTGCCCTAAGTTGGCAGGGTTTGCCCAGACCTGGGCTCCTTGCTCACTTTGCCACTGGATTCAAGATAGCCTGGCTGATGACGACTGATTAGCCAGAAGCCGGTCCCAGGATGCTTATTTCCAGTCCAGGGAAGACATGGCTTGGCAGTTTGGGCTGGACTGTTCCCATGAGGCACAGGGCAGAATGATTTGCATATGGCCATGTCTGAACTGGGGTGATGGAGAGAGCTAAATAATGATGATGGATTAAACCCAGATCAGTTAACTGGGGGTGAGTGTTTGATTTGATCCAGAACTCTGACCATCATCCCCTTTGGTATCGCTTTGTTTTTTAACTCAGTCCAAAAATATCTGAATATTCCTTGGTCAAATAAAGATATATGTTTATTGATCCATATATTTAGCTCCAGGCCTCTTTACTCCTCTCGGTTAGAATACATTGTAGTCTTACTT
Source organism: Lissotriton vulgaris (assembly GCF_964263255.1). Lineage (NCBI taxonomy): Eukaryota > Metazoa > Chordata > Amphibia > Caudata > Salamandridae > Lissotriton > Lissotriton vulgaris. The sequence goes on from NC_141696.1 coordinate 30,494,352, forward strand.
TATTATAATAATTACATATAGTACCTACTCATTATCAGAAATCACCCAATTTCCCTGTGATGGGAAAGAAATGCTTGGAAGGTGTGAACATAGCATTAAAATAACAGAGCTCATAAATCCCTTGTGGAATAAACAGCAGCTGATCCTGGACACATGTAATAAAAACCCCTGCCAGGGAGAGAAGGTGCATAGTGTTGCTTGACGCAGAAGCAGCACAAGTACATTGCTCCTGTTGCCTACTCACCCCAAGTGTTTACCTACATGGAGTGCAGGGCACAAACCAAGGAAGAAGCAGCCTTGAAAGAAGCTCTACTTTAGAATTCAGAAGGAAGATGTCTACCTTTAAATATCTGCTGAAGAGGATCTTGACTCAGCTCCCCATGTAGATGACCTGCCTCACAGGCGCAGAGTCATGCCCTGTGCAGATTCTCTGCTTCACAGGCACATCATCACTCCACGTGATCCACAGCCAGTCCAGCAGTCCACGCAATGGGTGGCTGGGCCTTTAGAGTGATTGTCCTACTGGCCTGTGCCAGAGTAGGGGCTCTGCTGCCAGCCTGCAAGCTGCAGACACTGAAACTTAACTCCTTTGTCCGCGATGGAGACCTCATCCTGGGAGGCGTGCTCCTGGTTCACTCTGAGTACACTTCTCCTGACCTCACATTCAAGGAAGTGCCACAACCTATATCCTGCAAAGGGTAAGAGCAGTTTATTATGTCATATGCATATATGTGCTTGCAGATAGCATGTGAGAGCCCAGAACATTTGATTTTATTGCAGTATGAAAATAATCATCTTAGCTGATATTTAGTGAAGGAGTAAGAACTATTTTGACATTTTGAGAAGAAACATCACAGCTGATATCCTGTGAGAGGTAGGAACATTACATTACTGTGCGGATATATGTATATCATGTAATGAATATGAATGGATCATTACAGTATGTATAGAAGTGCTACAGCTGATATCCTGTGAGGGATAAGAACACTTTACCACAGCATGTATACACATGTCACAACCCATACCCTGTGTTGGGTTTGAACTGTTTATTAGAGTATATATATAGAAGTGTCACCACTGATGTCCTGTGAGGGTAAGAACATTTTATTGCGGTATGTATAGAAGTGTAACAGCTGATATCCTGTGAGGGGTAAGAACAGTTTTTTACAGTATGTATAGAAGTAACACAGCTGATCTCCTGTGAGGAATAAGAACATTTTGTTACAGGACGTATAGAACGGTAACAACTGATATCCTGTGAGTATAAGATCAGTTTATTACAGTATGTATGGAAGTCACAGCTGATGAATTGGGGCGAGGAAGAAGACTTTATTGCAGTTTTTAAAGTTTCTTATCAGAGATCTTGTGAAGGGTAAGAACAATGTATTACAGTGTGCATGTAAGTGCTACAGCTACTGTCCAATGAAGGTGCAAAACTGTATTTACAGTATGAGAGATGTAACACAGCTGATATCCTATGTAAAGTAAGACTTTTCTAATATGTATCTATATGTCATAGTGTCACAGCAGAGATCTGTGAGCCCTAATAATATTTTAATATAGTATTAATAGAAGTCATCTCTCTGAACCTGAGCACCGTGTGTCACTGTTAAAAAAACTATTAGGAATATGTATGCAATATAAATCACATATTTCCAATTTCATGTACAAAAACATATAAATATTTCCCTGCAACAATTACCCTGTCGCAAATTAAGCTCGGACTCTTTTGTGTGACATACAGGCTACAGAGACATCACTCTCTCTGTGTCTCTCGTATGGAATATTAGCTGCAGAGACGCCCTCTCTGAGTCTCTCTTGAGCCGCATCAACTTCAGAGAGTACACTCTCAGTGTCTCATGCCTTCCAATGGCTGCTCTCAAGGTCCCTTCTGCGACTCATAAAATTCAGAGAGATCCCTCTTACTGAGTCTCCCATATGTCTTTTTGACCACTGAGATTGCACTCTTTGACTATCTGAAAAGATCCATGGGTCTCAGGAACTGCACTCGATCAGTCTCATTCACTGCTTAATTTGTAAATGAATTAATCCCGCTGCCCAAGGCTGTACTCAGAAGCCTGTTGCCGGTGCTATTACATGTCAGTGGGCCAAACACCAAGGCGGGTTTTCCTGAATCCACCTCATGCCTCTTTAATCCACCACCAGACACTCCCTGCCCCTTTATTCTACCTTTGCAAGCCCCTGCACTCTGCCTTTTAATGGTTTTCCCGTCCCTCTTTCTCCATCTTTCCGATTTCTGTGTTTAAACAGCTCCCTTACACCACAGTGACACCTCCCTTAGACCACACCAGCAGCTCTCTTAGACCACAGCGCAGCTGCCTCAGACCACAGTGACAGCTCCCCAGAACACAGATATACCTCCCTCAGACCACAATGACAGCTCCCTCAGACCACATTTACAACCTCATGAGATCACAGTGACAGCTCTCTCAGACTACTGTAACAGCTCCCTCTGACCACAGCGACGACTCTCTTAGACCACAGAGGCAGTTTATTCAGACCAGAGTGACAGCCCCCTCGATCCACAATGACAGCTCATGAAGTCTACAGTGACAGCACCCTCAGACCACACTGACAGCTCCCTCCGATTAAAGTGATGACTCCCTTGGCCCACAGAGACAGTTCCTTCAGACCACAGTGACAGCTTCCCCAGACCACAGTGACAGCTCTTTTAGACCACAAAGACAGCTTCCTTAGACCACAGAGATAGTTCCCTCAGACCACAGAGACAGTTCCTCAGACCACAGAAACAGATCCCTCTGACCACAGTGACAGCTCCCTTAGTCTACAGCAACCTCTTTCCCCGGTCTCATTGACAGCTCTCCTTGGGACTATGTGACATCCTCCAATTTGATATGAGCAGGGTTTGTGCTTAGTGACCTTCTCTACAATGCTCCAGCTCACACTGTGGTTCCAAGGGTTTTACACTGGGAATGACTAACCTCTCATAACATTACCACCACTGCAGCCTAAGACCTGACCATTCCTCCCATCTCCTATCAATCCACACCTCGACACACACATTCATCCATCCAGGCGATCATCGTAATATTCATCCATAAATATACCAAGTTAAAGAAACATTGACAAGAAATGGGTCTTTCGCATCCAAGATCGTTTGACTTTGGGAATGTTCTTAGCCATGTTTTATAGCAGCCTACCTGCTCTGCAGCATGGCTAAAAGTGTTTTTAAAAAGTGCTATGGCGCTGAATAGATGTTTTGTAAGACATGGGAGACCACATGCATTTGTGTTTGTAGGCAATCTTTGTGATACTATCAGTGAGTTCAACAAAAATAAAACTGATCTACAAACATCATAAAACCAGGCAACACTGACCAGTTAGAACACACTAGCTATAGGGTGCACCCTGGGTTACAACATTATCAGTGACATGTGTATACACAGAATTATAACACTTTTAGCAACACTGCTGGACAAGGCCACGTGGGTATACCCACTGTTGAGAGGTAAAGTGCTTTTGGTGACCAGTGTCATGAAGCACAGGTGGTCCACACAGACTGCCACTCCTGCACACTCAAACTCACTTAGCACCACTACGCAATGTGACAGGTACCAGCTTGGTCCATATGGACACTTACACAAACATACACACCTGACACTCGAATGCAGTACCACCGATACCAAACAGGTCAATAGAAACGCTCCGAAGACTCTGTGGCTCCAAACCTCCCGCCGCCCTCCAGTTCACCCCCACTGTCCCAGACACCATAGATGGAAATTCACCAGCCTCCCCCTCCGGAAACAAGGCCACTCATGACTAAGGTCATACCTCATCTGGGTCTCCAGAAATCAGGTGAGGATAGACAGTCAGCATAAACAAGAGATAGACGTAAACGAAAGTGGTTCTTGGTGCCACTCAGTAAGTTTACCAACAAGTTGTAAAGCAAAAATGGCCTAAGAGCAACAATTTGATACAAACAGAGGTCCACAAGGACCTTCTGGCACCAGCCCAGTTCTGCGAAGCACAGTGAGGTTACAGTCTCTTGACCTGCTCCCAACCCTTCTCAGAAGTGTCCCTCTGGCCTAGTCAATTCCTCTTTCTCCTAACTGGCAACAGGAGAACTTCGAAAGGGCCAGATGGGGAGAAGGCCGTTGATCCACAGTGATGGGGCTAGTAAGGGAGCAAGCAGTGAATGGGGAACAACACGCTGGGGAGCCTCTCGGCTCCAGGAGGCACCCCATCAGTTACACGTTGATTCAGGCTGTGCCCCTGCAATCTGGGCACAGGATCAGGCTCACCTTTGAGATGAGTCACACAAAAAGCTTCATGTTACACGAAGTAGACTTGCAATTCTGAACCTCCCTGAAATAGATACACTATGCTAAGCACAGATTGATGTCAATATATACAATATCCTCTGAGCACACACCCACAGTTCACTTGTATAATTCCAATATATTTGGCAAGTAACTCCAATCCTCAGGAGTCGAATTAGTAAGTATAAATTCCCAAAGTCAATGTCAAAAAGTCAAAATTCCAATATGAAAAGTCCTTGTAGTTTATTTCATAGAATATTCAATGTTGATTACACCAGCCAACACGTGTTTCGTCGTGTACTTTTATAATACCTCGACTTCTTCAGGGCTCTGAATTTAACAGTAGTTTTTCACTACAATACGGTCCTCTCAGCATAAATCAATAATCAGTCTCAGTGTTCTCATCTATTCAATCCAGCATTAGCATACAGCGTTCAATTCTCCACTCATCTATCTGCTTCCACCAGTTTCTATTATCTGGTGAGTTCAACAAAATTATATCTTAGGCTTCACTTATCCACTACGCCACGGCTTTACAATAATATATTCAGCACAGGGTCGTTATCTTCTCAAGATTCTATCTGCGGCTATCAAAGTTTCCGTTTCCTCTAGTTTCACGACCACCTGTATGCTAATGCTGGATTGAATAGATGAGAACACTGAGACTGATTATTGATTTATGCTGAGAGGACCGTATTGTAGTGAAAAACTACTGTTAAATTCAGAGCCCTGAAGAAGTCGAGGTATTATAAAAGTACACGACGAAACACGTGTTGGCTGGTGTAATCAACATTGAATATTCTATGAAATAAACTACAAGGACTTTTCATATTGGAATTTTGACTTTTTGACATTGACTTTGGGAATTTATACTTACTAATTCGACTCCTGAGGATTGGAGTTACTTGCCAAATATATTGGAATTATACAAGTGAACTGTGGGTGTGTGCTCAGAGGATATTGTATATATTGCCGCTTCTTATGGGAGCCAGTGGTGTAGAATACGCATCATTTCTCTAGAGGCACCATCTTATGATTGTAAATTGTGTATAAATTTGTACCCTGATATTAAGGTTAGCGCGCCCACAATTGGTTGGTATCCCCCACTTTTTTGTAACAGATTGATGTCACTTGCACCAGATGATTCCGGTCACACTAACAGGCGAAGTTCCACAAAGCCTCATGAGGTAGAATGAGGGTGCACACCTACCACCGAGGCTCACAACCTGTGAATCAAACACCGCAAGAAATGAGCATGCAGTTGGCATGGAGCATGAGAGAAATGTGGCAAAGTCGATGTAGCAGGCCTCTTTGTATCCCGTAAATGGTGAATCCGCTCACCAGCAACAAGATGCATAACTGTGCCATGGTCCCTTCAGTACAGGAACTACTTTGCTGCAGATGAAGGCAACTTCTTGAGCTCCCCACTAGGCACTCCAGTCTCCTGCAGAATTCTATAGTTCTAAGATAATACCGTGCTGTTCAGCTTTCAGCAGGCGATGTGGGCACTTAGAGAGCACTGCTCTCCAGAAGTCATTGTTAGATGGTGTGGGTCCCTCATAGGAGATCTTAAATATCCCTGAGATCTCTGAGAGAACAGGAGACCAGCCAACTGGTCCTTGGGATCCCAATTCAGGGTACCACACATCAGCAGGTAGTCGGTCCAGGCCAACCCCTATTCAGGAAGACACACAGTCCTTTCCTTTGGCAGTTATCCTCCATATGCACAAAAGAGTCCTCCAGCAATGTGCACCATGCAGACCAGGTTTCTGTCAGACGAGGTCTTCCTCAGGATCTGTCGAGTTGGTATAAGGGCCCACCTCTCGATACCTCCAATTCTGATTGTAGTAAATACACAGAATATTGAAGTGATCAAGCGGGGGGAAAAGGGTGTTGGGAAGGGAACAGCAGGGAGGGAGATCTGAAAAGGAAAAGTTAATGCTGCAAGTCTTTGCAAAAACTCTGCAACAACTTAAATAACTAAAATACTACTTAAGATTGAAAGGCTTTTGACTTTAAATTCAGCCTAAACTCCAAAAGTCATCAACTGTTACCATATCTTGAATTGCGCATTGAAAACACATTGGCACCTCAGGAATACCAAAGACTAAATGACACTTTCCTTGTAAATAACCTCTTTACAATGGTAGCCACGAATATATCTTTGCCTTGTAAATATCTGCTTTACATTGGTAACCTCAAATATAACTTTACTTTAGAAATATTCACTTTGCAACAATAATCTTCAAAACCAAAAACTGCACATGAATTGTATTTCTTTAAGCAAAATAAATCCTTTTGCTGTACATTGCAAAATGAATTGCGCCAGTTAAGAATAGCGACTAAAAAACCATTCAAGGAAGAATTCTAGGAGATTGAGTCGAAATACTCAGTGAATTGTATCTAAGGAAACAAAGAATGTTTTAATTTACCCAAAGAAACATTCTAAAAGCACATTTGTAAGGATTGCGCCAAATGTTATCCTTTAAAATAACCCAAAAAGGTCCTACCTGTAGAGTACGACCTATTCTACACAATTGAACGAAAGCAGTACATATCAGCAATCCGAGACGCGAAAAAAGCATACTTCACCCAGCAAATTCATGACAGCAACAATTCCGCAAAAGAATTGTTCAAAATAGTGAAGGAACTCAACAATCCGTCCAGCATCTCACAAACCCTCACCCCTTCAACCGAGGCCTGTGAGCGCATCAGCACCTTTTTTGCGGAAAAAATTGATAAAATGTATTCTACTTTCGCCCCCCCCAATACCCCTACCTTACCAGACAGCCCCGACAAGCATCCCCCAACAACGGACAAATGCAATGCCCAACTAGATGCCGGCAACTCTCCGCGTCTAACTAGTTTTCAACCATTTACCGATGATGAAGTACTATCAGCATTAAAGGCAATCAAATCTGGCTCTCCCGCGGATCCGTGTCCCCATTTTGTGTTCTCCAAAATTGCACCAACGCTCTGCCCTTTTATTACCAAACTTTTTAATCAATCACTCACCACCGCGTCCTTTCCGGAAGCCTGGAAACACGCATCCGTAACCCCCCTCCTGAAAAAAGCCGGGTCCGATATCCCCAATCCGGAGAATTACAGGCCAATTTCCCAACTCCCCTACCTTTCCAAGGCTTTGGATAAACTGGTTAACACACAATTATCCCGATACTTGGAAGACAATTCACTCCTGGACCCCTCCCAGACCAGCTTTAGAGCCAACAGTAGCACCGAGGCAACGTTGCTGGCAGTGTCGGACAGTGTCAGATGCATCACAGATCAAGGGGGATCTGTGGCTCCGATACTGCTTGACCTGTCAGCGGCGTTTGATACGGTAGCACACAAGTGCCTGCTAAACACCCTCCGGAGCAAAGGAGTGCAATCCACAGCTCTGAGCTGGATTAAATCATTCGTCAGCAAGCGCACCCAAGCAGTGCACATGGGCCAGTACCACTCAAAACCCTATCCCACCAGCTGTGGGGTCCCGCAAGGGGCCTCACTGAGCCCCACTCTCTTTAATGTCTATGTTTCATCTCTGGCTGACATTGGAAGAAAGTGGGGCATCGGCATATGTTCTTATGCCGACGACACACAGCTGATGGTGACAATGGGTGAAGAGGTGGAGACAACAAAGAAAAAACTACATAGCTGTCTCTCCGAAATGGCGGATTGGATGTGAAACCACTGCTTAAAATTAAACGCCGGCAAATCGGAGATCCTACTATTCGGAGGAGCCAAATTCACATGGAATGCCACATGGTGGCCACCATCACTGGGGTCAGCCCCTACCCCAAAACAGCATGCCAGAAATCTGGGTATCATTATGGACGATGCACTATCCATGAAGGACCACATCCGATCACTTTGGAGCAAAGGTTTCGCAATTCTTAAACTCCTGGCAAAAATCTTTCCCTGGATACCTCTGGACTGCCGACGTACAGTCACCCAGGCCCTACTGGTCAGCCGCCTGGATTATGGCAATGCCCTGTTCGAAGGGATGAACGAACAACTGTTCTCCCGACTACAGGTCCTACAAAACCAGGCAGCTAAACTGGTTTGTAACAAAGGCAAGCGAGACTCAGCATCCGCATGCCTCAGGAAACTCCACTGGTTACCAATGCGCCAGAGGGCTACCTTCAAAATACTCTGCCACGCGCACAGAGCTCTTAATAAAACTCCAAGGGAAAATCGAATTCTACACCCCCAACAGGAATTTAGGATCGAACTAATTGGCTCTGGCTAAACCCAAGCGCATTTACAAAGCAAGGACCGGCGGACGCGCCTTCTCATATCTGGCCGCAAAAAGGTGGAATGAGTTACCTGTAGAACTCAGACACACCACAAACTACCTTCAATTCAGGAAACAATTAAAAACTCACCTGTTCCCTAAAAAATAACTCTCAGCACAGTCCTCAGCAGTCTCTTCTGTTTACAGCGCCGTGATATCCCCTGGGATGAGTGTTGCGCTTTATAAATACCAGAAATAAGAAATAAGGGCGTGGCTGCAGGAGACCAAAACCTCGAAGAAGTAGCTTACTGGCTCCGACAAGTTCTCCACTGCAATCTAGCCACAGGATTCGCCTTCACCAAAGAACCTTCTGCTGGATACCGCTTACAGGCTGCAAAAAGAATCAAAAGTGCTTCCCAAGCTCTGATTCCCACTCAGAGCATCAGGAAGAAGCTGCCACACCTTCAAAATCCCAGGAATAGTGAGCAAAGGGGTTTGGGCGTGGTCGCGTACGTTTACGTGACTACGCCCGGTGTTTTAAGCGACCGCTTGCCATTTCTCACGCATCTCGCGGACGCGTTAAAGCCGCTTGCCAAATCCCACGCATCTCGCGTGAGGCTACCAAACCTCACGCATCTCGCAGACGCGTTCAGGGTGCCAAATCTAACGCATTAGGCAGACAGGGGAGGATAAACACCATATAATGTGCATATTTCAATACAGAAAAAGTATATTTCAAAACAGAACATCATCTACATCATAGAATTGCACATTTTAACCACCAACGCCCCTTAGAATGAAAACGATGCACCTTTCCACACAAAGGCCTAGGACATGGCACATGACGTGGGGCGGGCCCTAGACCGCAGACCACCCTAGTCCTGACAGTACTCCCCCCTCCCAAGAGCGGTCTAGGGCCCGGCTTTGTAGGATGGAGGAGGTGGAAGCTGTGTAACAAACGAGGGGCATGTATGTTCTCAGCTGGTTCCCAGGAATCATTCTCAGATCCATAACCTTTCCAGGAAACCAGATACCATAACTTTGTGCCCCTGCGCTTAGAGTCCAATATTTTTCGTACTTCATACTCCCAATTGCCATGAACTAGGATCGGTGCTGGTTTGGGTGTTATATTTTGTCTAGCTGGTTTTAGCAAAGATGTATGAAACACAGGATGAATTTGCAAGGTCTTGGGAAGTCGTAGTTTATATGTTACTGGATTGACCTGACGAATTACTGGATATGGACCAATGAACTTGGGGTGAAACATGTTTTTATGTTTGAAATGTAAGTTATTTGTGGACAACCACACTTTGTCTCCTGATTCATATGTTGGTCCTGATTGATGATGTTTATCATATTGTCTCTTGTACTTTTCTTTACTTTGTAATAGCCTCTTGTGAATTTTCTGGTGAATAGCCTGCATCAGTTGTACTGTGTCTTGAACTGCTGGTGCATTACTCTCTTCTTTAGGCAGTGTTAAAGGCATAGTCTTAGGTACATATCCATAAAGAGCTTCAAAAGGGATGTGGATGATAACTGGTAGACATGTTTGAAGTGATCTGTAAACATTGACACCATTGCTGCCAAAATTTGGAAGAAAACTGTGAACCTCGATCTGATAATAACACTGATGGCAAACCATGTAATCGTACTACATTCTCCAGAAAGATCTGTGCAAATTGTCCTGCTGTAGGCAATCGTTTACAAGCAATGAAATGTGCATACTTAGTTAAACTATCTACAACAACCAAGATAACTGAATGCTGATTGACTTGTGGGAGATTTGTGATAAAGTCTAAAGAAATATGTTCCCATGGTTTGGTTGGTGTAGGTAAAACTTGTAATAGTCCTTTCGGTTTACTGTGATCCGTTTTAAACCTTGCACAAGTCTCACAATTCTGAGCCACTTGATTAACATCTTTTTGAAGAGTTGGCCACCAGAATATTTTTTGTATCTTTTCTATAGTCTTTTTAGGACCAGGATGCCCTGCCATTGGATGAGAGTGTAACCAATTGAATACAGTTTTTTGTAGTTCTTTGGTAGGGAGATAGACTTGTTTTCCATGAAATGGTATTCCTTCTTTGATTGTTTGATTCTCCCCTTTCTTTTCCCATTTTTTCCATTGAGAAAGAGGAAGGTTTTCATAGATATTTTCTAGGAATTGGTCAGCAGATAACAAACAAAGTACTTTATCTGGATCTATAATCGCCTGTGGAGCTCCTTCACATCTTTGCAAAGAGGAGTCTTTTCTGGAAAGAGCATCTGCTTTCTTATTATCTTGTCCTGGTCGATAAGTTACAATAAAGCCATATTCTGCAAAAAACATCATCCATCTTAACTGCCTTGGTGTTAACATTCTGGCTGAACTCATAAATTGCAGATTTCTATGATCGGTAAATACTGTTACTGTGAATTTTGCTCCCATTATATAGTGTCTCCATTCTTTGAATGCTTCTAAAATCGCAAGCAATTCTTTTTCTGCGATAACATAGTTTTGTTCTGCTGAGTTCAATTTCCGGGACATGCATGCAACTGGATGCATTTGACCAGTTTTGGGATGTCTTTGAGAAACAATGGCTGCTATAGCTACATCTGAGGCATCAGCTTCAATAATGAAAGGTTCATTTACATCTGGATGCATCAGAATTGGAGCTGCTGTAAATGCCTTCTTTAAATTCTGGAATGCATCATTAGTTTCTGGAGTCCATTCGAATTTTACCTTTTTCCGTAGTAATCGAGTGATAGGAGCTACCACTGCTGAAAAGTGATCAATAAAACGACGATAGAAATTCACAAATCCCAAAAAGCATAGCACATCTCGAACAGATTTTAGAATGGGCCATTCAGCTACTGCTTGAATCTTTCTATCAGTCATTTTCATGCCAGTTGGTGTGAGGAGCACTCCTAAGAACTCTACTTCAAATACATGAAAGTCACATTTAGTTAATTTACAATACAGGTTATGTGCTTGCAGGGTTTTTAAAACCTTTTTAACATGACCTTCATGTTTTTCCACAGAGTCCGAATAGATTAAAATATCATCTATATAAACGATTACAAACAGGTCCAAAAATTCTCTTAGAACATCATTGAGGAAAAACTGAAAAGCCGCTGGAGCGTTGCAAAGGCCAAATGGCATTACCAGATATTCAAATAAGCCATAACGAGTTTTAAAAGCAGTCTTCCACTCATCTCCTTGTCTTATTCGTACCAAATGATAGGCCCCTCTAAGATCAAGTTTAGTGTAAATCACAGCTGTCTTGACTTGATCTAAAAGGACCGGAATCAGAGGCAAGGGATATTTGTTCTTAATCGTTATCTTGTTCAACGCCCTATAGTCAATGCAAGTTCTTAATTCCCCATTGGCTTTTGGGATGAAAAACAAAGGGGAGGCAGCTGGAGATTTAGAGGGGCGCATAAAACCATTTTCCAAATATTGATCTAAATAGTCTCTCAGACGCTGATTTTCTTTTTCCGATAAAGCATATATTCTACAATTTGGTACACAAGACCCTGGTATGAGGTCAATCTGGCAGTCATAACTACGATGTGGTGGGAGATTTGCTGCCTTTTCTTCACTGAATACCTCTTGATATTCTTTGTAGACTATGGGTAATATTGTCTCCTTTTCTTCCGCAGTTGCTGTTTGACTCACTTGACTCACAGTTGGTTCCAAAAATTTTAAACAAGATGACTGACAAAAATCAGAAAGAAATACAAGTTCTGTTTTTTGCCAATCAATCAATGGATTATGTAAGCAAAGCCAGGGCATTCCTAAAATAAATCCATATTGGGGAGCTTGTATTACATCAAATTGTACTTCTTCTCTATGTCTTTGTTTCTTTGAATCTTCACAAACCATTATGACTCGGGAAGTTTGCATTGTGACTGGCCCTCCAGACAAAATGTTTCCATCCACTGCTTGCACTATTTCAGGTGTGTCTTTTTTTTCACAGATGATACTTAGTCTTTGAGCTGTTTCCAGATCGACAAAATTTCCAGTGGCTCCAGAATCAATTAAAACTTCCATTTGCCAGATTTTCAAAGTTATTTGGATTTGTACTGCTAATCTAAAATGAGCTTTGTAGTTCGTTACACAAGAGTTTATGGAAGGGTAAGCGAAGGTACACAAGAGATCCCCTTCTAAACATCTTGGGCAAGTTAGTTTTCCGATGTTTGATCGGTCCTTTCAATAACTGCTGCTTTATTGCTATTAGGAGATTTATTCTTGGGTTTCATCATGCAATCTTTCACAAAATGCCCTTTTCGACCACAGTAAAGACACTGACCATTTTTTCGTCTATTATCTTTTTCTTCCTTTGATAAGGGTTGCCGAAGAGTTCCTATTTCCATTGGTTCTGAACTTGATTCGGTATGGGCAAATGGGGCTCGAGATTTTGGTTCATTCTACCAACTCTGTTTTTCACTTCTTTTTTTATCTGATCTTCTATCAGAGAGTCAATGATCAAGACGTAGGGTTAGATTTATTAAATCTGAACAAGCTGTTGGTTGTGGGTCAATTTGTGCCAGGACATCCTTTAACTCGTCTTTTAGGCCTTGATAAAAGAGAGCAGCCCTTTTTTCTTCTGGCCAAGAGGTTTCGGCAACCAGCCTATTAAAATGAGACAAATATGTAATGAGGTCTCTGCTTCCTTGTCTTAACTGTAATAGTTCTCGATCAGCAGATAGGGTGACAGTTCGCCTATCAAACACCTTTTCAAATTCCTCAACAAAGCGCCTCCAATTATATAATAAAGCGCTATCTTGCCTTACTAAAGGAACTGCCCAATTAGCAGCATCTCCAGACAGATAGGAAATTAGAAACGCAATCCTAGATTGAGGGGTAGGAAATGCGGCTGGTCTACAGGAATAATGTAACTCAATTTGTGTTAGAAATGTTTGCACTTTCCAAGGATCCCCCGAGAACCGTTCAGGAGAAGCTAAAGGAATTTGCGGTGGAACAGTGACTGAAATGTTAGTAGCAGCTCTAGAACTAGTATCCTGAACCTCATCAGGAAGTGGAGTACTCTGAAGTTGTATATTTTCCACTTTTTCGGCCAATAACGTGGTTGCATTCATGGTTTCATTTAAATCAGCCTGCATCTTTATAATAACTGCCATCAAATCATCGATGGTGGCCATTATGGCAACTCCGACAGATCAGGAGGAAAAGAATTTGTGGGCTCACTATTCTGTCAGACGAGGTCTTCCTCAGGATCTGTCGAGTTGGGTACACAGACAAAATATCGATTTTTAAATATCGATATACAATAATATCAAAGTTTAAATATCGATGGGACAAAATATCGAAGGTAAGTAATATCGACAGTCTTAATATCGATATTAGTATGATATCAGTAATATCGAAGTTTTAAATATCGATGTCAATAATATCGAAATAAATAACTTCGATGTTACTAATATCAATTTTTAAATAAATTTAGTGTATATTATATTGTATTTGTTGTAAATGAAGTAATGAGGCGGCACACCAGCGTCGTGTGGTTCAGGGTAATTTATTAGGTTGCGATGTAGAAAACCCAACCATCGTGAACAGGATCAAACGGGCAACTGCCAACCGTTAGATCGAACACAGGACATGTCACCAAGTCGGGCAGCGCGAGCACAGCGCGCGACATGGACAGTGACGCAAAGCACAAGGCGAATATAACACATCTTGTTTCCTTAAACAGAGAATGAAAAGGATACAACAGAATAAATAAGTCAAAAGCTCATAGTAACCTTTTACAAAGAAAAGGTGAAACACAAGGAAAAAACAAAGCAGCATCGAACACATTACTTACTCTTGAGAATGCAGGACAAGATAAAACAGGCCATTCAACCCCACATCCTCCCTTAAACAGACGAAGTTACACATAGTCTTTCAAATAGGCAGGAGCAACCTTACAACGAAGAGGTCTGCAAACCCTATCAGCAACCACATCCTTAGAAGTTTGAGCTGAAGGAACAGACTTAAGCTTTTTTTGGTAAAGTGCTACCCTGCGGAGGTTCCACGTTTGACCATTTTGTAACTTAACGTAATTGCCAACTACGGACCTTACCTGGTAGGGTCCCCTAAATTTGTTGAACATCCTTTGATTACCCCCAGGTTTTACTTTTACCAGGTCCCCTTCAGCTATTTTGGAAGAGACAGCTTTCCCCATGATGTCGCCTCCCACCTTGTTTTTTTCTCATGTAGCCAAGTAGGAATGAGTTTAGTGCCTGGCACCCTCCCCCTCATGAGCTCAAAAGGTGTTACAGACATGTTGCTATGAACAGTTGTGCGGTATGCCCACAGCATTTCTTTGATCTCCTTCTGCACAGGGTGACCTGACGCTAAAGCGAGCTGCATAGTGCCCTTAACAAGCCTGTTTATTCGCTCACAAAGTCCATTCCCTTGTGGGTTGTAGAGCGATGTACGCAAGTGCTTCAAACCAAGAAAAACAAAATAATCTTCCATAATGGCAGAGGTAAGCTGCGTACCATTATCCGTTAACACCATTGAGGGAATACCCTCACGTCGAAATACCTCATCAAGGACCTTGACAGTAGATTCAGCAGTGATGCTTTTCATGAAGGCAACCTCAACCCACCTAGAAGTTGAATCAACCAATACCAAGGCGAATTTCTCAGCATCAGTCAGATCATGAAAGGGACCTATGAAATCAATGCAGACCTTCTGCCATACACCATCGTCAGCAATAATCTTCCCCATGCCATCTTTACTTGCACAAACCTGTAACCTCTTTTCAGACTCCTTGCACGGCTGGCATTGCTCAACCCAACCCTTCACCTGTGCATCTAACCCTGGCCACCAAAAATCAGCTTTGACACGTTTGCCAGTAAGGGTTTGGCCTAGATGGCCCTCATGCGCCAGGGCAATGATACGGGGTCTAAGGGATACCGGAGGTATATATTTCTCTCCCCGCACAAGGATATGCTCGCCCTGCAAAGAAATCTCGTCCTGTAACTGAACATAAGGCCTAAGAGCAGGTGAGGCCGTACTCTGCCTTGACACCCCTTCTTTGCACATCTTGATTAAGCCAGCCATAACAGGATCTTTCCCCATTTCCTCAATCCATTCCCTCCTAGATATGGAGCTGGGTAAATCACTTTCCAAGTCATCTAAAAACGCGACCACATTTTCAGTCACTAACTCTTTAGGCGGCTCTTTAGTGTCAGGTAATCTGGATAGACAGTCCGCAACACTGTTGCACCAACCAGGCAAGTATTCTACACTACATGTGAACTCTTGTACACTAACAGCAAGTCTCCCTAACCTCCCAGAGCAGTTCCTAATCCCCCCAGGGGCTAAAACCTTCAATAGGGGCTTATGGTCTGTTCTGAGTGTGAAGGTGATTCCCCATAAATACACCCTGAAGTACCGAGTTGCCCACGCAGCTGCAAGAGCTTCACGCTCTATGACCGAGTAGTTCCTTTCGGTCTCAGTCAGAGAACGCGACGCAAACCCAATGGTGTTCTGTTTGCCACCCCCTTTCTGTGTTAGGACCGCACCAATCCCAACGGAACTAGCGTCAACAGTGAGGATGGTGTGATATGACTGCACAAAACTTGAAAGAATGTTAGCATCTAATATGTTCTGTTTGATCAATAAAAAGGCATTCCGCTGATCTGCACCCCAAGTGAAACCTTTCCCTTTCCGCATGATAATTCGCAAAGGTTCAACCTTCTCTGCAAAGTTCTTTACGAATTTCGCATAGTACTCAACCATGCCCATAAAAGACCTTAACTTGTCTTTGTCATCAGGTTCAGACACATTACATATTGCGCTTACAAGGTCTTTTTTCGGTTGTATACCAAGGCCAGATACGTGGTACCCTAGGTATTCCACTTCCTCAACAGCAAACACACACTTTTCCCTGCGCAATGTTAAACCAGCCTTTGAAAGAGCAGAGAGAACCTTGTCCAGAATAACATCGTGGTCACCCACATCCAAACCATGAACCAGGATGTCATCCTGGAAAAATACTACCCTTTCAATGTCCTTGAGTACATCCGTAATGATCCTTTGGAAAGCATTTGCTGCAGAGCAGAGGCCAAAAGGAAGTCTTTTAAATTGGTACGTGCCCTCCGGAGTGATGAACGATGTAAATTGCTTTGAGTCTGGATGAAGCTTTATCTGGTGGTATGCGCTGCGAAGGTCCAATTTTGAAAAGACCTTACCTCCACCCAAACTCAGGACAATTTCATTTATGTTCGGAAGCGGAAAGTTATCCATTATCACTGCTTTGTTAATGCTCCGCATGTCCACACAGAAGCGCAAGGATTTGTCCGGTTTCTGTGTGATCACCACTGGACTCAACCACTGTGTGGCCTCCAAAGGCTCAATTATATCATCCTCTAATAACTGCTTGATGATTTTCCTGACCTCATCTCTTGCAGAAAGGGGTATCTTCCTTGCAGTGTGTTTCACAGGTGCTACACCTCTTTTGGTTTTGATGACATGTTGGTAACCAATGGCCTCCCCCAACTTCTCATTGAAAATGCTTTCATGCTTCTTAAGAATAATTTCTAAGTTCTCATGAACTGTATGGCATGCACTTTCTACCTCAACACACATTACAGGTGGATCAGCTCTCGGGCTCACCCTTATGTTAAGCTCATATTGGTGTAACCACCCCAAAATGGCAGGGCCATGTGGGGACACATAAACCTTCCCCTCAGTGACCCTCCCTTTAAACTTAATATTTGCCTCAAAGTATCCAAGGACACCAATGCTCACACCCTGGTAACCCCTTAGTGTGATGTCAGATTTCACCAAAATTGATCCAGTGCAAGATGAATTATACAATTTCTTAGGGATGATTGTGTAAAGCGACCCTGTATCCACCATTAAATTGATAATAACACCATTCAATTCAAAATCCGATTTAGGCCGAGATAGGACAACATCCTCTGTTGACTCCAAGTTGCCAGCAGACGTAATCATCATTACTTCTGCTTCATCATCAGTAACTTCACCCTCAACCATAGCAACCTTTTTCGAGCCAATTGTTCTACATATTCGTGCATAATGCCCTTTTTTCCCACATTTTAAACAATCTCTGGACAAGGCTGTACAATTCTTGGAATCAGCTAAATGAAAAGGGCTTCCACACCTATTACAAGATCGTGTGGTCAGTTTAAACTTGCTTGTTCCACTTTTATTAAATGAGGTTGTGGGTTTCCCCCCCCTATTTGTTTGTCTCCCTTGTATTAAAGCTATGCTTTCTGAAGCATCTGCCTGTAAGTTTGCAACTTCCTGACAACTAGTGTGTCCCAGTTGTATTCTTTTAAGTTCCTTCATACACCTATCGCTTTCTTCAGCGACTTTAGCAATGGTAATTGCTTCAGTAAGGGTGGGGTTTTTAGCTGCCCACAACTTTTCCTGTGTTTTTTTGCTAAAACATTGTACGATTAACTGGTCCCGAATCATCTTATCCTGTTTGTTCCCAAATTGACATTTCACTGAGAGTTCCCTCAGCCTAGAAACAAATTCATGAATAGTTTCATTTTCTCTTTGAGGGGCAGTGTAGAATTTGTGCCTGCGCATTACAACATTTTCCTGTTTAGCAAATCTAGTATAAAGTCTAAACAGAGCATCTTTGTAAACATCATCAATGTCAAGAGGCGGATTCGGCAAGTATTTAAACACCCTTTGTCCCTCTTTACCTAGGGCACCCAGTAGTAAAGCTTTCTTCCTGATGGCAGAAAACTTTGTACCGTCCAAGGCTATGATATAATTCTCAAACGCCTCACACCGGTCATCCCATTCCATTGAGGGTTCACCAGGGGCACTCAGAAAAGGGACAGGCGCTTGAATAGCATTGCTCACATTCATAGTGAATACCCAGGAGTAATACACAAATCACGAAAGAGGACAAGTTAAACAGTCAAAATTTAAAACACTCAGCAATGTTCGTAATGTCTTAATTTAAAGTGTGTGTGTCACTGACGTTTGAGTAACACACTGTGACAAGGTCGATTTAAAAGTGAGTGTGTCACTGTAAATTTGCTTTCGACCAACGACGGTGGTCTTTAATGACAAACGTCTTAATGGCTGCGTGACACACAAAGGCGAACTTGCATGGAAGTGAGTGTGTCACTGTAGGAAGAATTGCGGTGGTATCTGTTTTTAAAAAAACGCTTTCCCTTTAGTTGGGCGTTTCCCTTTTAAGGCGTTCCGCTCTCCGAGCAGTGGGGCTCACTGGTACTGCCTTTCTTTTAAATGTGATTTCCCCTTTAAGATTAATGGCACCAAGGTGGCGCTGTTGCCTGCGTCGACGGGCCAAGGAGCAACAGTTAACGCTCCGTCACGCTTGGGCGAAGACAGCCTTAATCACAGTTCCCTTCACGGTGAGCGATTTTGTGACATACCTTCCGTTGAGGCTTACGTTACACTTCCAAACCGCTTTCTCTTCTGAAAATCTCCTCTGGTCGGGTTTTCTTTCTCGCGTCGTCTTTTCCGGCAGACACTTTTTTCCTCGCGTTACCCTCCGCCTCCAGCAGTCGCCAAAAATGTTGTAAATGAAGTAATGAGGCGGCACACCAGCGTCGTGTGGTTCAGGGTAATTTATTAGGTTGCGATGTAGAAAACCCAACCATCGTGAACAGGATCAAACGGGCAACTGCCAACCGTTAGATCGAACACAGGACATGTCACCAAGTCGGGCAGCGCAAGCACAGCGCGCGACATGGACAGTGACGCAAAGCACAAGGCGTATATAACAGTATTTATTATGTTTTATTATTTATTTTTAATGTAATTTAATTAAATATTGTCTCTTATTACTGTAGCGGGTTGTGGGTTTATAGGGGAATAGGGTGGGAAGTAATTTAATTATGTTAAATTAATTATTAATTAGTAGGAATTATTAATTAATTAATTGAGAAATAATTTTTAATTAATTTTAATTAATTGATTAATTGATAAATATGTTCTGTAGCGGGTTATGGGTTTATAGGGGAATAGGGTGGGAAGTAATTTAATAATAATTAATTAATTAATAATGTTAATGTTATGGCCATTTATATAGCGCACGGCTGCCCCAGCCAAGGGGCGTCCCGGCGCTGCGAGCAGACAAAATGCAGAGAGAGAGTAGCACAGATAGATAACAGATTATTGGAAAAGATGGGTTTATGGGTTATGTACAACAATATATGTTTGTACATATTTTAATTAATAATTAATTGGTAATTAATTTATATTAATTAGTTAATTGATTAATATAATTTTGTACATATTTTTAATTATTAATTAGTTGGTAATTAATTAATATTAATTATTTAATTACATTAATTATAGTAATTTTGTATACACAATTCAATTCAAAATAGTCTTTATTCGATATTTTTCAATCATAAAAGACATTTTACAGTTAAAAAAAAATTGTTGTTTTTGATACCCCACCCCCTGCCCCACAATAGAACAAGATCCACATTGAATTAATTTGATCTAAAAGAAAAGAAAAAGAATAAATATCACCCTAACTCATCCTATTTACATTTTTACATATTATCAGATAAAAACTATTAAAAAGAAGCACAGTTTTAAAAGCAGGTATAAAAACTAATTCATCAATGCAAAGATACAAAAATACACATGTTACTAGTACAGTATACGTAGTTGATCATTTGTTAATACAATGTACAAACATAACCAGCAGGAAACAATAACTATCCTTTAATTATTCCAGACTCATTTTACGTGCCCGAATTATCCACATCCAGTGGAAAAATTATTTTATATATAATTTTTTGTTATTCTTAATTAATTAATTGGGAAAAATAATATTAATTATTAAATTAAATTAATTACAGCTAATGTGCTCATATATTTACTTTATTGTTATTGTTAGTTAATAATTAATTGGTAATTAAATAATATTAATTAATTTTGGGTAAAGGAGTATTTTTAGGGTTCAGGGTCAGTTTTCAGTTTTTGGGTAAAGGGGTATTTTTAGGGTTCAGGGTCAGTTTTCAGTTTTTGGGTAAAGGGGTATTTTTAGGGTTCTGGGTCAGTTTTCAGTTTTTGGGTAAAGGGGTATTTTTAGCGTTCAGGGTCAGTTTTCATTTTTTGGGTAAAGGGGTATTTTTAGGGTTCAGGGTCAGTTTTCAGTTTTTGGGTTAAGGGGTATTTTTAGGGTTCAGGGTCAGTTTTCAGTTTTTGGGTAAAGGGGTATTTTTAGGGTTCAGGGTCAGTTTTCAGTTTTTGGGTAAAGGGGTATTTTTAGGGTTCAGGGTCAGTTTGGGGTTTTTGGGGTACAGGGATATTTTTAGGGTTCAGGGTCAGTTTGGGGTTTTTGGGGTACAGGCGTACAGGGTAAAAACAAAAAAATATTACATTAAATCAAATAAATAACATTTAAAACAAAAATTACATTAAATTATTAAGTGTTTTATTTATTTTAAATGTATATGTATTAGTTTTATTCTTGTTTTAATATTTTTATTTAATATTTGTAAAATTATATGTATTTTAACATTATTTTTACATTATTATTAATACATTTAAAAAAACGATATTTTTGATTCCGATATTTTTGTACTACGATATTTTTTTTTCGATATTTTTGTACTTACCTTTATGAAGATAGGATTCCGATATTTTTGATGTCGATATTTTTGCTCCGATATTTTTGTATTTCGATATTCTGTCTGTCGATATTATGTCAGACATTCGTCGAGTTGATATAAGGGCCCACCTCTCGATACCTCCAATTCTGATTGTAGTAAATACACAGAATATTGAAGTGATCAAGCGGGGGGAAAGGGTGTTGGGAAGGGAACAGCAGGGAGGGAGATCTGAAAAGGAAAAGTTAATGCTGCAAGTCTTTTCTAGTATTTGCAAAAACTCTGCAACAACTTAAATAACTAAAATACTACTTAAGATTGAAAGGCTTTTGACTTTAAATTCAGCCTAAACTCCAAAAGTCATCAACTGTTACCATATCTTGAATTGCGCATTGAAAACACATTGGCACCTCAGGAATACCAAAGACTAAATGACACTTTCCTTGTAAATAACCTCTTTACAATGGTAGCCACGAATATATCTTTGCCTTGTAAATATCTGCTTTACATTGGTAACCTCAAATATAACTTTACTTTAGAAATATTCACTTTGCAACAATAATCTTCAAAACCAAAAACTGCACATGAATTGTATTTCTTTAAGCAAAATAAATCCTTTTGCTGTACATTGCAAAATGAATTGCGCCATTTAAGAATAGCGACCAAAAAACCATTCAAGGAAGAATTCTAGGAGATTGAGTCGAAATACTCAGTGAATGTATCTAAGGAAACAAAGAATGTTTTAATTTACCCAAAGAAACATTCTAAAAGCACATTTGTAAGGATTGCGCCAAATGTTATCCTTTAAAATAACCCAAAAAGGTCCTACCTGTAGAGTACGACCTACTCTACACAATTGAAGGGCGGAGCTGCAGGAGACCAAAACCTCGAAGAAGTAGCTTACTGGCTCCGACAAGTTCTCCACTGCAATCTAGCCAAAGGATTCGCCTTCACCAAAGAACCTTCTGCTGGATACCGCTTACAGGCTGCAAAAAGAATCAAAAGTGCTTCCCAAGCTCTGATTCCAACTCAGAGCATCAGGAGGAAGCTGCCACACCTTCAAAATCCCAGGAATAGTGAGCAAAGGGGTTTTGGGCGTGGTCGCGTACGTTTACGTGACTACGCCCGGTGTTTTAAGCGACCGCTTGCCATTTCTCACGCATCTCGCGGACGTGTTAAAGCCGCTTGCCAAATCCCACGCATCTCGCGTGAGGCTACCAAACCTCACGCATCTCACGGACGCGTTCAGGGTGCCAAATCTAACACATTAGGCAGACAGGGGGGGATAAACACCATATAATGTGCATATTTCAATACAGAAAAAGTATATTTCAAAACAGAACATCATCTACATCATAGAATTGCACATTTTAACCACCAACGCCCCTTAGAATGAAAACGATGCACCTTTCCACACAAAGGCCTAGGACATGGCACATGATGTGGGGCGGGCCCTAGACCGCAGACCACCCTAGTCCTGACAGTTTCCCTGGTACTGCCTCCTTACAAGCGGTCAAGCGGATCTCTCCCCTTGGCAAAGTGGCACTAGGTAGTTATACCAACACCTCTGACCAACACCGTTGGAGTCTCGGGACTGACCGACCTCCTGTTGGCAGTCCCAACACTGCAATTACAATGTGACTGCATACTCCCATTTATCCATGGGAGTTTTTGCTGTGGCCGTAAGAGAAACTGAAGATTTTGTTCATCCCTGCACCACATAGCAGGCACCTCAAGGTGCGTGCCACATGGTGCAAGGATTAACCTCTACCCCGAACCGGAGGCCGCAGTGAGAAGGGAGACCCCAAACCCGCTTTCCGACAGCCTTTCCATGAGGTAAAGCCTGGCATGGAAAGCCTGTAGGAAACAGAGCATCATAATCCCAATGGCAGAAACGCCAGTCATTGGGATTGCATGCTGGTTCCAATAGGCCGACAGGCTCCTTGAGCCCATTGGAATCCAGCCGGAATGACCAGACGGTTTCAGTTTCGACCGTCTGCATTTTAATGCAGCAGTCAGAACTGAAACCGCAATGGGGCTCGGAAAGCCTCTGTCCTGCAGTCGTAGGCTTTCCGAGCCTGATCGTAAATAGGTTCTTAATGTTTATTTAATATTAATAACTTGTTTGCTAATTAATTATGTAAATTGTGTAATACTTTTTTTGGTGTGTGTTGTTTTTTTTGTAGGGGTAAAGTTTTTTTTAAAATTTCTCTATTGTTATTCCAAAAATATAGTCAATGTTCACATACAAAGATATATCCCACCAGAGGCATTATATATTCAACATTTCGATACAAAAATAGGGATAATTTTGTTATAGGTTCTCTCTATGGAGATTCATTTCACATCTTACGTCTAGTGAATAATAACTTGTCAACCCTTTAACCTCCCCCCAACCGGGTCTTACCTAATTGAGTACAAAATACCTTTAAATGAGTCTTTGGGTATCTCCATGCCCTATATTCTGACTGTAGGTTGTATCCCTAGTATGATGTTCTTCGTCTTGTAATGCGCACGTGGAATGCAGGGCATGCTCCTCTATCTCTTGTATCATCACCCCCATGCCATCAACTCTTCTGGGAGCTTATCATCCTTTCTAGTATTTCGCATATGCGCCTCCTCAGCCATAGCTTATTCCTTTAAATCTGTTTTCCATTTGTCCAGCTGCGGCCCTTGTTGGGTAAATCAATGGATCACTATGTGTCTCTTAGCTGTTGTAAGCTCCAGACTCAGGAATCCCCTGCTCGTCTTACGTTTAGGGTTTCTGGGGATCAGACTGAGGAGACAAGTGCTTATCTCCAGGGCTATTTTTCACCCTGTTAATCTACTGGTGGAATACTTAAATTAATTTCAGCATCTGGTAGTTACCACATCCAAAGTACATTGTTAATCCTCTGGTGGAACATTGAGCCTGGCTGTGTAAGTCTACTATACGATTTTATATGCATTTTTGTGTTTTTCCCCATTAACTTCAACTATAAAAATTCATAATTTTAAAAGTACTTACTTATCTTGGAACATTATATAAAAACCGATATTATAATTTTTGCAAATTGATCTCGGAATTATTCTTGAGTGTGTTCCACATTTAATACCTTTGTGAGTACAACAAATCCTTAACAATACCCTCTGATAAGCCTAACTGCTGGCCCACACTACCACAAATAGAGCATTCGTATTATGTTGCTTTTTGTATACCTCATAGAGCCAGATGAGGCAGCATGGCACCCTCAGGTCCCCAGCACTCACCAGAGCTGCTTTAAGTAAGGACACCACCTCTCAGGGCCTTGTTGATTCTCAGTCCAGATGGTTTTCCTTAGCGATTCTTTAACTGGAGTAATTGGCACCGGTTCACTGGGCCGATGGAGATGAGCATTGATCTCTAGGTACTGGTTCCTCTTAGCGTGCATCTGTTCTTCATTCTTTCTAGGTGAATTTTTCTTCAAGGAGCGACTTGTTCGTCTTCTTAGCCATCCACCATCTTAGTTCTTAGCCATCTGCCATCTTAAACTGCAGAGTTTGGGCCACTGCCTCCAATACTTGTTTTTTTTCATTAGAATTGCTTCTGGGCCTTTCTCAAGCAACATCAATAATGATTGTCAGGGTGAACCAGAAAAAGTCACTAAAATACCATTGGGGTTAACCCTCTGGTAGCTTGGCACAAAAGTAGTCAGGCGGAACTTAGAGGCAATGTGCAAAGCATTTATGCAGCACTCAAAGAGTAATAAAGGAAAATACAACAGAAGAAAAATCCCATCTACATTTAGGAAATAAAGTATACATTTATAAATTATTTGACACCAAAACAACAAACGTCCAATGAGTAGAACTGGAGTGATGAATTTTTAAAGTTTAGAATGAAAAATAGTGCCTAAAAGATCAAAAATCCAATTGTAGGTATCTGGTTGCTTATAACCGGGCAAATTTGATGTTTAAGGCCGACTGAAAAGAGGCATGGTCCAGATAAACAGAGTGGATTGGGTGTGGTTTAGCTTACCTATGGACTTAGAAGATATTTTAAGGAAAATTGTCTGGAGAGGGTAATTTTCAGCGGGGTAAGGCAGTGGGCTGTGTCCAAGGAGGAGGCATCATCGGGGAGTCGCTGGACAAAGTCACAGTGAAGATGTCTACGTTTGGACTTAGGCCCAGATTTGTCAAAGGACTGTGTTGGTCTTGCGTCACACAGAGCGATGCAAGGGCCGCGCACTACTTAAGTCAGATCTACCAAGCCTGGCAAAGCCACCTGGCGTGGCCCTGCGTGGCTTTGGAAATCTGGAGTAACGCAAGTTGTTGCCTTGTGTTTCTCTGTAGCTGGAAGGCATCACAATGGGGGAGAGTGTATGTTTCCAGGCATCCACCCATGTATTTTGGCAGATTTCCACATTTACCAAATCAAATACACCTGGGAATGCATTGAAATTGTATGCATTTCTGACAGATGTGCAACATGGAGAAATATCTTATTTTATCCTTGTTGTTACCGTTGTGTGCTGCACTTTGTTAAAAAAAAGAGCACACTGCCCTATGGGCTGTTTGAGGCCTATCCTACGGGTGGCATATGCATTGAAAAAGGAATTGTAGTCATGCCAAAAGGTTTATTTCACCAAGTAGAATAGGCACTTTAACACTTCAATAAAGGCTGCAACTGGCAGGCCTGAGACATGTTTAAAAGGCTACTTAAGTGGGTTGTACAATAAATGTTGCAGGCCTCATGGTGACATTTCATTTACCTGCCCTGGGTATACTGTATACCAAGTTACTAGGGCTTATAAGTATATTAAATATACCAATCATGTGTGTGACAATTTTACCATGTGAGTGAGCACTTTGGCACTGTTTAGCGGTGATTATGTGTGCAGAGTCCTATGGCCAACAAAAGAAATTCAGCAAAACAGGAGAGGAGAAGACAACATATTTGGGGCAGTCTACCCTAAGGCTGACAGTTATAACATTTCCTGTGTGCCTGCACCCATTTTCAGAATCAGAGATCGGACCTGCACCTGGGATTGCTTTGAATGAGATCTGAGAATGCCCTCTCTTTGACTCATTCCTAGGGCAACTTGGAGTAGATTTGGGTTTCTCCACCCCTTCAATCGGAGCAAGGAGAATGGTTAATTTCCATGTTACATTTTTTTTATTGCAAGCACTTTTTAATTTTATAGCAAACATAGCACACAAAACAAGTTTAAAACATTAAAATATGTCACCCCCTTAAACAATATTTATTTAAAAACATAACTATTGCAAATAATGTTAATAAAATAGAAAAGTGCTTTCTAGCAGGCAGGCATAGTTCCAACAGATATGGAAGCCTTGTTCATCTTTAATGCATATCACAGGAAAATATGATTCTATATCAGGACCGGATGCAAGGATTACACTGTTTTTTTCATGCTTTATTCAACAGCAGCCATTAGATAAACAACAACAAAGGACTTCCTTTCCCATAACCCTAAGGGAAAAAGTCAAGCAGTTCAACCGCATGCATTGTCCAATCTAATGGACACATCCATGGTCCCTTGTTTATGTTGCCAACTCTTCTTTCTTTGCTGCTCCAGTATCCGAGTTAAGTGACTCTGGCCTCTGGGCCCTGTTATTTCCTTACATTTGTTTGTTTTTTGCTATGGTTAATGCTTGTTAATGGTGATTTAATGCTATTGTTGTTTTGGTCATAGTGTTTTAAGGTTATTATACTGTTTACCATTGCATGACAGCGGGAATGTTAGCCACTCCTCTGCGGCCGTTGTGGCATTTCTTGAGAGTGCTCCAATGCCTGTGGCCATTGCGGTGTGGTCTGCTGACCACTAGATGAAGCTGCATAGATCAACTCATGTGCTCTGCACATCTCACTGCCCCGTGCTGGATTGCAGATTTGTGATCTGCTAACCACCGTGGCCAGATGGGTGCTCAGCTTTCTGATGCTCTGTGCCCCATAGGCCTGGAGCAGTATGTCCGAAAATGGGTCTGTATTTTATTGCACCTAACGGTGATTACACATTCAGGACACCGGCCCAGGCAACTTCATTACCCCAGAGATTATAGTGGGTATACGGTGTCATGCAAAGCTGGCTCTCTGTCATAAGCCTTCTGGGCTCCAAATTTGATCTGGGAGACCCACCTTCAAAATACCCTCTAATACAGGCTGGGGACACCAGTATTCATATTCTTGCCTGTGAGCTCAATAGCTGCCCTCTGTGTACACTGGCGGCTTCCTCATTATTTCAGGTGTGCGTGTAGCACCCCTTTTTCTGCCAACTCATGAGTGATATTGAGACTTATGTAGAGGAGGGCAGTATGATTTTCCTCCCTACAGATGAAGACCATTTGGGGCTCCTACCCCTGTTGCCTCCGGGAATGCCCACCCCACCTGCACCACTCCCTATCTGCAAGAGAGACCCTGTATCAGGTATTAACCTAGATTCAATTGACAGGCTGAAGTGGGCCTTTTTGGGCTATTCCTAGTCTCTGCCTTTGGATATCCCTGAACATGGATCATGGGGTTACTACCATTGGTGGCCTATTTCCCCTCTCTTTTGCCCACCTCCCCAGGGTCGGGATCTCCCTCAGGCTCTGATGCAGAGGATGAGTCGGGCCCCATTCATGGCGTACCTCACAGTGTCACCTTCACAATGACACGCCATAAGATATTGCCCCCCCCAGAACACCTCTGATATAATAAATCCGGAGCTCCTAATGCAACCCTGCTCCTCACAGTGGACCCCTGTAGAAAAGGTCATGACCTACTTCAATGGGTGACTTTGTCAGCCCCTCAACAAGGACATCCATAGGCAGGAGGAATGCCCACGGCGATCCGTGGATGACAAGGTAGTGCTCACGCCTGAATTTGACAAGCGCATGGACACCTTCTTGAGGAAGTACATGTGTGATCCTAAAATGGGGATTGACCGGTCCTGGTGAGATTTCCAGGACAAACTCTTGGATTTCTCAGGACCCTTGACCTGCATTTTAGACATGGCAATGGATGCTAAGCTGTCAAACCCTCCACTTTCTTGTGCCAAATAGCGAGGGTGGTGGGGCTTCTTTTGTCCTTCATTCAAGCCATTTTTCGGGGTCCCTTCATTATCGAACCCTATAAAGCTGGAAAGCCATCCACTTCAGCAAGGGTCTCACTTTTTCCCAGGTGGTTCCCTTGTCAGAGGAGGCTCGAGATAAGATCCATTGGTGTGTGGCCTATATGGAGGCACGGAATGGCAGTATGATTTTTGGCTCCCTTCCTCATCTGGTCATAGAATCTGATGCCAGCAATATGGGCTGTGGGCGAGATGTTAGTACTTCTCTACAAGAGGAAGATGGTTCTCCCAAGAAAGGTCCATGCATATCAATTGCCTCAAATTCTTGGCAGGAAACTTCACGGTCTGGTGTTGGACCAAGGAACGCATGCAGTGCTTCTTTCTCTTCAAGATGGATAATGTGGTGGCAGTTCGCTTTATCAATCATCTTGAGGGTACTCAATGCAGGAACCTGTCAAATATGGCCCAACGTTTTTGGGATTTCTGCCTGGAGAATCAGATCCTGGTGACGGCGGAGCATCTCCTAGGAGTGGCCAATCAAGTGGCTGATTGGTACAACTGCCAGCTGAAGGGCACAAGTCTCTGGCACTTAGAGCTGTTGGTGTTCCAGGCCGTCTTCGACGAAAATGGCCCATTCACTGTGGAACTCTTTTCATCACGCCTGGACCTTCATCTACCAAGATACTTCAACTGGTGGCCAGACCTGGAGGTGACCGCCATGATGCATTCCTCTAGGACTGGCAACCAAAACAGGGCTACGAATTCCCTCCAATTGTAATGATAATGCACCTCCCGGCTCAAGTATGGAGGCAGGAAGCGGATATTGTCCTAGTGACCCTGACATGGAAATCGCTAATCTGGTATCCAGTTCTTCTGGAACTTTCTTAGGATTTCACAATCCTTCTATTCCTATTTCCATATCTCCTCAAAGATTCGGAGGGGAATCCCCATCACCTAGTCAAGTCAAAATACTTTATTTCCAAGAAATACATTCTTATAAAAATATTTCATACATTTCCCATTGATTAAAGTTGACAATTTTAGATAGCCAAAAAACAATACATAGTTGAATCATTCAATCAAACATACTTACAAATTATACAAATACAATAATATGAACATTAAAATTTCTGCATACCAAGACAATACAATCCACAGCCGAAAATCTCACGTGGTTAAAACATTTTAGAAAGTTTAATAGGAACTTAATCAATAGCAAACAAATCATTTTACCCCAATAGGCATTTATAAAGTGCAATATGCGTTGCAGCTTTACACAACCTCAGGGATCTCTCTGAATCATGCTTCTGTTAGGGACAGGCTTCCCAACTCTAAACATATTCCTATTAGGAGATCCTCTTATTGCACTTAACATCTCTTTACTTAATAGAAACACACCCTTGCCAGCCCAGATCATTAGCTCTAAGAAGGGGGTAAGATCACCTGAGTCTTCATGATTTTACAAAAATATTGGCCAATGGAAACAGCTACATCCCAGAATGAGAGGCCAAGAATCAAATCTAGACCTATTCCCTGTGTTTGAATCCCATATTTTCTAAATACTAGTCAGAGAAAATGTTTTCATTCTTCGATGAAAAATAACACAATCCCCCACTAGGTGGTTCACTGAGTATTTTCTTCCTCACTTACAGAGGCACTGACCATTAATCTTAGCAACTTCTTTTTTTAATCCCTTGATACGCCACCCAGGGTCAGTTCACACCCTGAAATGCAAGGCTTCACTATTTAAGCGCTTGTCTGGAATACTATATAGGTATGAGAACAGATCTGTGCTCTCCTGTGAGGTTAAGAAAGGAATAACTGAGCTCTTAATTTCAAAGTAGTGCAAATCCTCTCTCCAACTCCAAGTTCCACAGCCGAACGGGCAACCAAGCCCTCATGATAACCTCCAACAACAACATCAACACCACTTTTGATGGAGCATTCAAATGGATCACCACCACTATTGACGACGGTAGAATGAAGAGATAAGCTAGAAGTGTTTGTGATCCCAGAACCTTCCTTCATACAGCCTAGCTTGTTAAGGACTACTTTGTCAGAAGGAGAAGTGGCAGAAAGTTCTATCATGTCAGGTGTCGATTTCCTTGCAGTTGGTGGCGTTTTCCACCCAGCTCCTATTAGCTCTTTAGCTGCATGTATTTCAACTCTCTCTGCAAATTGCATCAATCTGGCCTTTTTCCACATCTTCTGCCACTTCCTTTCCACCACATTCTGCCATAATAGGCCTGCTCATTTCCACAGATTATTAGGTGAATTATGAGGTAAAAACCAAGGTTTTCCTTAGATTTTCCACATAGTCTAGCTGAAGCACAAATCCCAAGCAATTACCTGATAAAGCACCAAATATTGTCAGTCTTATCAATCCAGCTGATCCTGATCTGATGTCACACAAGAAGACACAAGAGGACACAGGGAGGGGAATATCAGGCAGAGTCACAGGGTACAAGCTGCTCCTCCTCACTAGAATGGATGCCTCCACACCAGGGCAACCTGAACTGAAATCATCCATGTGCCCCCCTCCACTTTATCATCAGCTGCCACTAGTTATCAGTAACTCTCACTAGTTTTCAGTGGTTCCACTGATTTCCCACATCACTTCACCTCCATGCTGCACTTTGTTAGGGAGGGATGAGGCGTTATGGGAAACACCACTTGACTTTGTTTGACATCACTCGGTTCAACTTGGGACAGTTGGGATGAGTAGGGTCACGTGCCATTTTTCTTAAGGGGTGGGGGCTCCGCCCTGAGGGGGCAAAGAAAAAATCTCCCAATGCGTCAACTTCCATGTGACAACCCGCACCACCACCAATCACTGGCCTGACCTTGTCTCCTGGGCCCCACCGATCCTCCTTGGCATCAGGGTGTCACACATGAACCAGCCCTATTAACTGAACCCATCATGTCACAGTCCACAAGCCGCTCAGCCCGCTCTAACCCGACTCCAGCCAACCCTGCTCAGACAGGCAAGAACTGCATTATGAGCGGCATCCTCCTGCAGCGGGCAGTGAGCAGTGATCCTGTAACAAGCAGCCTCCTCAACAAGCAGCATCCTCTCTCAATGAGCCGTGTCCTCTCACCAGCAGCATCTTCAACGAGCAGCGTCCTCTCACAACAAGTCTAGCAGCATCCCTCAACGAGCAGCGTCCTCTCCATGAACAGTATCCTTTCTCATCACCTAGTGTTGGAAGGATCTCGGTCTCTTATGGCATGGAAGATTACAAGGAATGTTGGAAAGTCCCAGGTCTTTAGGGACAGCCTGCGGCCCTCCTCTCCATGGCATAGGCAGATAGCACCATCAAGCGTTATAGGTCCGCATGGGCTCGATGGCTGGGCTGGTGTATGGATCCATGGGGGCGGAAAATATCCACATTCTAATCTTCCTTGCATCTTTGACATTGGAAGGACTTGCTTATAGGTCTATCAATACCGGCAGGTCAGTGATATCCACTGGCCATTTGCCGGTTGGTGTTTATCCAGTTGGGAACATACCTTGGAGAGGAAGTATTGTAAGAGCATATGCCTTTCCCTTCCTCCGGAGCCCAGATTTTCAGTTTTGTGGGATGTTAACAAGGTCCATACATTTTTCTTGTCTTGGCAATCCAAAAAGTATGCTCATAAACACGAAGAGAGTAAGGGATTGTCGGGATCAGACTCCCATTCCCCTAGGGTCAGTCCTCATGTCCCGAGGACTGACCGTAGGTGTTCTGGCGGGCTGTAGTGTTACCAGCCCCCCCCACGGTTTCCATGGGGAAAAACTCCACTTAGTTTCCCAAAAATGTATATCCTTACACAAAAGGCTGTAAGTGTGCTGAACCGTAAGTACACGGTCTGGCGATTCTGTGGAATCAGGGTAGGGTGAGCCTTAGCGTGTGTAGACCTGACGAAAACCTTACAATGTTAATCTAAGGTTGACCACATTTTTTCACTAATAGACTGATACTTTCTGGCCAGTAACGCCAACATAGGTATCTCACTCCGTTTTTAATCTTAGACTTGTGACTCCAGAATAAATACTAGGGAGTACTACAAAGACAATTTTTAAACCCTTCAATTCACTATACTCTCACACTTTCAAAAAACCCAGCTCCGCTGTAGTTACAGGCATTGAAGCACACCTAAGTGGCATTCGGCCACTGTGGTGGAACCCGATGATGAAGCATGTCACCAACCAGGTTGGTGAGTGAAAGGTTTCTTAAACAAAGAAAGAATTCTTTCTTTGCTATATTTCTCTCTCCACTTCTATAAGTCAATAGGATGCTGTGTCCAGTGGATACTTCCTCTTTTGTTTTTAGTCCAATAAGTATCTCTCAAACAAGGAGCTTTTGGCCAGGCTAGCTACTCTTCTCTGCCTCATATCATTCAGGCATATCTCAGACATCAGAGCCTTGGACTTAACGTGTAGAGTATTTACTCAAGAACTTTTCACATATCATGATGTACACAATTTAAATCTTGGTTGGTTACTTACCCTCTTTTCCCAGATTCCCCTAAGGTCTGTGTTGCCAGATGTGTAAAGAGGTTACAAGGCTATGATGGTAGACATCCATCCCCCTGGAGAGAGACAGTTAATGATAACCCTAAATACACCATTCACAGCAGTCTCTTTGCCTCCCTTCGCCAGATGGGTCAGTTGGGCCATTTATTAAGCAGGCATTGATACCAAGATATTTGGATCACATTCCATCAGGGGAGCTATGGCGTCAAAAGCATTCTCCCTTGGGGCCCGTATGGAGAATATCCGCAATGTGATGGACTGGTCTGTAGACTCTACCTTTACATGGTTCTATTTCAAGTCAGTCCTGAGTATTGCTTCGCTGGCGGTGGATGAAACTGTGTAATCTTCGCCTCTGGCCCTGACATAGGTTTGAACTTTTTCTAGCTATCATGAAGGAAAGGACACAGATGCCAGGATTAACCCGCCCTTGGAAACAACAGGTTACGCAAAGGTGGGTAAATATTTTACTCTCTTTTTGTTAATTGGAGTCATAAGTTCTTCTTTGCATTTGAATCATTGTTGACCTTTGCTGGACAAGTTGTAAGAATGTTCTGATTACAGTTTTCATGCATCTTCGTTCTTTTCCTCTAGAATCTGATGATTTTAAGCAGGAATAAAGATATAATTATCTGTCTGCAGTCGTAGGAAGAAAAAGGAGGTGGCAACATCAATAAGGGACTAAGGAAGGGTCCTGGCCTACTCTGATTGGACAATGCAAATGGCAGAACTATTTGACTTTTTCCCCAAGTGTTATAGAAAGTGAAGTCTTTTGTTGTTGTTTATCTAATGGCTACTGTTGAATAGGGCCCTGGCCTAATCTGATTGGACAATGCATATGGTTGAACTGTTCAACTTTTTCTCCAAGCGTTATGGGAGATTAAGGGGCATATTCTCAAGGAGTTATCACTGAGTTATCTGCACTTTATCGCAGCCAAAGTCACGTTAAAAATATCACCCCATTCACAAGCTAGTATTAACAGCCAATGGCACCAGTTTACCTGCAATAGAATCCAAAGAAACATCACGACAGAGGACCACGCCAACTATCGCTAATGGGATGCAGAGTAGGCGTTCCCGTGCCAAAAGCCGCAACAACACCACTCCGCAACTTTCTCAACAACCAGCCAGATAGGCGATAAGAACACAAAACATGCAATAAGGCTTGTTAGCAGCAGGAAAATAACACCTGCTCTGACCTGGTGTAAAGTCAGACAACAAAAGGGAGCCCGGCCCAGAGCAACATCTGAAGGGCAACAGATGCCATGGAGCCAACGATCATGCAGCGCGGAGCCCCAACAAGGCCACACCACCCACCGCCACCACACTCCTTCACCCCTCCCCCGGACCAACACTGAGGCAGCGCAGACAAAGACAGAGACCCTCAGAAAATGCACCAACCTCACAGACCCAACACTAGAGAATGTCATTGCCCACTACATGCTCGAAGGTACAACAATCCTCCACATCCTGACAACCATTGTCCACAGTCTAATAGCTGCTGGCTGTGCCACATGTGTTGGCCTCTGTGGGAACCTGGCCCAGCCTTGTACATCAGCCATCAACGGCATGGCACCTCAGCCACACAATAGCAGAATGGTGGGGACCAGGCCTGTGTGAAGGAGACAAGTGACTGATGAAGAAAAATGTACAAAATGCCAAGTGTGGCGTGGATGTGCTGGCCAGACTGCAGTATGCAGACCACAGACAGATCCATGTCGACATACACTCCTGGTGTTGGAAGTGTACTGGACAGTGGACGCAGAAATGTAGCTTGGTAAGCCCCCCGCCCCCGTAAGCGTGAGCGGAGTAGGCTGGCCCGGCATACACGAGGGCAGCCTAGGGGTGTGAATAAAAGGCAAGTAACTCTGGGCATTGTCCTCTTCTGGAATGGCCAATGTGTCTGCCAGGGTGGTGCCTATCACCCCACCACGAGGCCAATGCTGTAGCTGTGAGCGGTGTTGCCTGTGATTCTGTGCGCCTGCGGCAGCCAAGGATGCTGGTCCCTGAAGCAGTCTTGCCCGCCCCTGTGACCCAGCCCTCAAAGCCCACCTGCCGACACCTGCATGTGTCAAAGAGGGCCCACCACGTGTCGGGGCAAGCTCCAAGGCAGAGGCCGGTGACCTTGGCAGCCTCCTTAGACCATCAACGCATCTGCAACACAAGCCCGCAGTACTCCTTTCACGTTGACCTAATTCACCGGCAGAGACAGAGGACAAGTAGGTCACACATTTGGAACTGAGTCTTGATTACACCATGGCAGAGAACAGTAATTGTGGCAGAGTCTATGTCACTATACTCCCTTTGATTAGCGGTGCCACCTAGTCTGTGCATTGCATCACAACCACACGTGCATGTGGGTCCATGCGGACTTCGACCCTTGCCTATGCTGCCCTAGAGTAGGCCACATAATTGGAACTGAGCATCGATTTTTCAAACGCAGAGTACATATCATTGCACGCAAGGAGAGGCGTAAGAGGGTGAAGCGTTTCAGTCGGGAGGAAAAAAGGATCATCGTTACAGAGGTGATCGTACACTACCGTCAACTGCCCTGGTGTCACTAACTCTGTGCACCTCTAGCCTACGACACGTGGCTGTGGCCCACTGGTGACCACTGCCTCTGGCCTGCACTGCTGTCCAGTAGGTCTCAGAGTCTTGATTTAGCAATGGCGGAGTTCATATCAGTGTACCGGCATCATCGCAGACTGCATCCCCTCTCAGTCCTGGTGCCAATAAGTCTGTATCCCAATATTCATGGACACACTCTGGTTGAACTTTGGTGCCGTCTGAGTCTATGGACTAGGGGGTAGTTTTCATCCTCATTTTGCCACCAATTTGCGGCCTCTGAATTGGTGGCGAAAACGAGGCTGTAGCATTCCACTGATCAATTTGCTGATTCCGGACCACTTCTGCCTTCTGCATCATGCCCTGGAGGATACCTTCCACTGTCCCCCGCAACCCTCCTCCACATTCACCTCGGACATTGATGAGGACCGTCTCAGTCCACGTGGCCCTACCTCAGTGCACCGCAAGTCACTGTCCCATGGCGGTGCACCTGTGTCCTGGCTGTAGTGCATCCGGGGCCACTAACTCTGTGCAACTCAAGTCAGGGAACATTTCTTCTGAGATATTGATTGTCCTCTGAGACAATGGCCTTGGGGTCGTCAACACCATGTGTCTGAGGCCCTGCGCTGTTCACTGCCTCCGGCCTCGACTGCGGTCCATTAGGGTTCACATATCAAATCAAGTCCCGACCGACCCGGACGTCGCATCACCCCACGTGGCACATGCCACCACCGCCAGGACTACCTCCAACCGCCATCTGCCAGAGTCGAAGCAGTGGCCCTGACAGACTAACAGAGTTGCTCAAACCTGTCATGGATGCCATCTTCTGCCTGATACCCTGCTCAGCATTCCAGGTGCCACTAACTCAGTGCACTGCAAGCCATCTTCCATTACTGATTCAATTTTTTGCTGTGGAGAGGTTACGCAGCAATGTCAGTCAGTGTGGGAGACCTGAGATGATGATGAGGAAGATGATGCAGGTGTAACCTACCCCACTGTAGCTGCCTCACGACTATCTCGAAGGGACGCAATCCTAGCTAATCCATTCACATTTTCACGCTCAGCTTTAGTGCCCCAACATCAGTGCAATGCAATTCTCGGACACTTATGTTTGCATGTTGGGTGTCCTCTGTACTTGCATCCATCTACCACCATGATGCTTCGCAGTTGTTTATGCCATGCTGGTGTTTTCTGTTTCTGTTGTAATGGTGATCACTGTACAAGTTGTTGCCAGCATCCAACCACTCTGTGTGTGCTGGCTTACACTCACCCCACACCCATCCAGCACAGGTGTCACTCTACATGCGACCTTGCCAATAAAGGGGCCGGGCGCACCTGCCCGTCTCCAGTTCCATGTACTATCTGCGTGTGTCCGTATGGTTATGATGTATGCATGTGGGCCCAGACCCTTCAAGTTTACTATGTGCTGTGGACAGCGGATGCAACCATGTCACCGCAGGCAGCGGGTAAAACCTTGGACATGTAGCTTTGTCGTCCCCACTCAATACGTAGGAGTAGTGGGCTGGGCCGCCGTCCTCAGATCCAGCGCAGGTTGTGACTGATCATAGCGGGGCTCTGGGCATGGTTCAGTACAGGAAATGTGGAAATGCATATGTCTCTGTTGCAATGCGGGCCTCCTTTGTGGTGTGTAGGTGGTCTCTGAAGAGAATTAGACATCCACGTATGTGATCTCGATCATCTTTCAGGTGTTTGGACCCCACCTGCACCTGTTTGGCCACCTCCTTATGGGATTCTGACTCCTGGCATTGGGATGCCATGTGTGGCTTGGTGAAGTGTTGGGAGCCCGGCGGTGCTTCCTTCTGTGTGGTCTGTGCAGGGAGTGGGCTCTCTTCTATGTAGATTGGCTGCCCTGCTCCTGGGAGTGCTTTGCCTAGGATGTCCATGAGCTGTTGTAAGGGGTCGGTGTCAAAGGTGTGGTGGTTCTCTCCTGCATCACTGACGAGCTGTGTGGTTTGCTCTGCTGGTGTTCCTGTGTGTCCCTCGGCAATGTAAAGGGGAGATGCATGTTGACATTGTGTTGACATGTTTGTTGGCGCATTGTTCGTGGTTACATGCAGACTGTATGACAGTGAACATTGTGACTGTTTGGGAGGTGCAGAATTTTGATGGTGGGCAGTGTGCAGTTGGACAACAGGACAGATGTGGAGTTGTACATGTACATTTCCATCTCAAGGTTTCCTACTCTGTCAGATGTAGTCGCCTGTTTCAACGCATGTACAAACCCAGTTGTATCCTCTGTTCTGCGGTGGCAGAGTTGCACATTGTACCATATTGTCGTTGATGTGGATGTGTTGTTGTTGCTATGTGTGTGTGCTGCAGAGTGCCACTGGTATCAGGGGCATGATCCAGGGTCAATATGGGCGTGAAGTGTGCTACACATTGTTGTGCATGTGTGCCAATGTTTCAATCTCCCCTGTCCCCCCCATCCCTGGTCGTTCCTCACCCTGTTGATGTGATGTCAGGTCCTATTGAACTGCGTCCGGACTCCCAACTCAGTCAGTCAGTCAGTCAAATCACTTTATTCGGTTAGATAAAAACCATAAAAGGACAGAACCTACAAATATAAACTCCTACAAAATACATTTAGCCCGATTATTTCATAACATTTATATTATAATACAGAAGTATACACTACAGGATTTAAAAAAACATAAATATATATATAAAACAATCTGGTAAAAGACAATCAATTACGTAGGTTCCTGAATTTTACAGCTGCTACAAAAAAGATTGGTATATAAAAAATGTTGCAAGGCTCATTTAAGAGTTGGAGGTACATTAGAGCCGGTTTAACCTGGGTAAAACCCTTTCTATTTAGAACAGGAAATAGAAACTTCTTTCTAATATCATTATAATGTTCACAGCACATGGTGAAATGCATGGTATCTTGAGCTGAAAATTTGTCACAGGTACAGGGCCCTAGCTCATTTTGTTTACACCACCCTAGTGATTTACCTAGAAAGAAGTGTATAAGATTAAACCGAACCCTAGTTAAAAGCAGATGATGGAATGGCCTATTTACAATTTCCAAGTATGGTTCCATCATAGGTACAGTCTTTAAAAGGTAATGTGCTCTAACGGTCGGTTTTCTTACCTCCAACTCTTCTCGCTCACTTGACCACACATTCAGGAGCTGTGTTCTGACCCGCACCAGATCAGCATTCACAATCTTATCCAGGTGGTCAAAAAGATCTTGGCAGCCCACATCAGCGAATAGATTTTTAATATAATACAGCCAAGTAATTTTATTTGCTCCATCCAAAGAGATACAATCCCTTATAATTCTATGATTTAGGTCAAGTTGTGAATTAAGCCACATGTTTAGCTAGCAGATCATTGGGGCTAGCTTCAGTTTATCCATTATATAAATCATCCCTAATTATTGATGGACAGCAAAAGTTGGAGTGGATTGTGGGACCGACAAGAGATTGCGGAGAAACTTGTTCTCCACTCTTTGTAACCCCTCCATCGGCCCATAGCCCCAAATGGATGAACCATACATAGCTATTGCTATACACTTGGATTTGTATATATTTAATATAGCCTCTACCGGTTTAGGCCCTAGCTGCTGTGCAAAGCCATTTACTGCCGCAATTGCTCTGGTCATTGCATTAATCTTGACCTTATGTTGTGCGGCCCAAGTCCCTCTTTCATCAAACAAAACCCCAAAATATATAAATGCGGGCACCCTAGTTAAGTCTGTGCCTTCGCAAAAAAAGGTTCTAAGGTTGCTCTTTTTTTTGCCTAAGGTCATTACATGGGATTTAGCAGTATTTACCCTAAGGTCCAATGAATTCATAAAAAAACCAAAAGCATCTAAAAGCTTCTGTAAGTCGACCGATGTACGCGCTAGTAAAACAACGTCATCGGCGTACAGAAGTGCAGGGCAGTGATCATGACCTATTAACGGAATATTCAAACTAGCCAAATCTAAAACTTTGCCCAAATTATTGATATAAAGAGTAAAAAGCAATGGGGCTAAAATACAGCCTTGCCTTACTCCCCGGCCTCACTTAAAGTACCTAGTACAGTTGCCTTCTTGATTAGTCCTTATCCTAGCAGCAAGATCCTGATGCAAATCTGCTAGAAAGGATACCAAGCTTGTTTCTATCCCCATTTCCATTAAAATTCAATCCAAATAATCTTTATTTCGATCATAAAAGATTATAAAAGATGTACAGGTTATTTTCATCAGTAAAAAACATTATAAAGTGTGCTATACATTTTAAAAATAATTCCCCAAACTCATGGTTGCCACATATTTGCTAAAATGCATTTTAGTTAAAAAGAGGACGAATCTGTAACAAGACTAATATGCAAGGCAATAGTAAGGAAAAGTATTCATGCAGCTATAGTGTCCTTGATAATTTTTGTGCGTAATCGCCACATTGCCGTCAGGAATTTTGCCATTACAAACACTGTTGGTGCCGATAGGTCTGTCTTGAGGACTCTGTAGGCCGGAGCATAAGTTCGGAAGCCCAAGTACTTTAAATAAGGGACCAACCAATAACTCCTAATTCTGCTGTAGGCTCTGCATAACAGGACCACGTGAAGATCACTTTCCAGTTTATAGTTGCAGGCTGGGCACACCCCTGAGTCCAGATTACCTGTCCAGGATTTAGTAAGGGACCTCAAGGGGAGAGATCCATACCTCCATTGCCTATAGATCTTCCGTACAAACACAGGTGTCATGCCATCTAGTACATATTCAGGGCTATAAGAATCTTTTGCCTTAATGAATGTGTCGGTTAGGGATCCTTCCCGGATAGAATTCAAAGATTTCTGAAGCATAACGCTATAGAATAGATTTGAAAGTTCTTTTCTAGAGAGCCTTACGGACACTATTTCCGGCTTGGACCATAGCTCTGGGACTCCGATGGTCGTACACATGTCCCTGATGTACTTTATCCACGGGATTTTGGTGGCATAGGTTGATCTAAGAAGTTCCTGCAGTTCATTTCTGTAGTGTACCAGATCCTGGCTGCTCCACAAGCGCCTCCAGTAGGTCAAGGGTTTAAGGCCCAATTCCTCCGTGATTGGTCGTAATGCCAAGTCCATTCTTAGGGGGAGAAGAGGAGTGCTCGGGGGAAGTGCAGCTAATTGTCTTATAAAGTTATTTTCTGCAACCTGTATGGTATGTAGCGGAATGTGTCCCCAGAGCTCACCCCCATAAGTGATACCCCCCCGGGCTTGAGCTTTGTAAATATGGATGGCGGGTGCCAGTGGTCGAAGAGGAGATTTTTTGGCAATTCTTGTAATGGCACCTGCCCTCTGGACTAATTTTGTGGTTGCTTTTGTTTTATGTGGCAACCATGTCAGGTTCTGGTTGAGGGTTATGCCAAGGTATTCTATTACATGAACTCTTTCCAAGGTTGTAGTTCCTAGGCGAAGATTTGGGCAGCTTTTGGGTTTGGGGTTGAGAATCATAAATTTTGTCTTAGAGGGGTTTATTTCCAGGCCCCTTTCGTTACAGAACCCCAAAAACCCATTCAGAACCCTCTGAAGCCCCATTGGCGTTTTTGACAGCAGCAGGGTGTCGTCCGCGAACATAATCACTGGCACCCTGCTGCTGTTCAATTGTGGCGCATCGATTTTAGGGATCCTGCTCAGGTGCTCTATCACCCCGTTCACGAATAAGCAAAACAGGGTCGGCGCCAATACGCAACCCTGCCTTACCCCTCTACGAACGGGGAATCTGTCTGTCAGCCTGCCACCCTTTCCATATCTAACTTGGGCTTAGTTTTCAGTATGCAGCCTGATTAAGATATGGAGAATATCTCATAGGACACCCAGCTCAGCCAACACCACCCACAGTTTAGCCCGCGGGACTAAATCAAAGGCGGCACGGAGGTCTACAAAGACCGCATACAGTGTCCCGCCTTCGATGAACACCGTCTTCCAGTAGATAATATTCAATCTGAGTATTTGGTCGACTGTGGAGACTCCTTTTCTGAATCCCGCCTGGAGAGGGCTTAGGATGTCAGTCTCCTCTATCCAACTTTGCAGCCTGTTGAGTATTAATCTGCCAAATAGCTTCTGGGAGACATCAATGAGGCTGATTGGGCGATAGTTGGCTGGGAGCAGGGGGCGACCCCTTTTTAAAAATCAGGACCACCTCCGCCCCCAGCCAGGTATCTGGTATTTTCATTCCCCAAAGCACTGCATTGAATAACACCATGAGGTAGGGTGCCCAGATTCCAGGTTCATGCTTGAATAGGTCACCTGGCACCCCGTCCAGGCCTGGTGCCTTTCCAGAGGACAGCCCTGCTATCGCCATCCTAATCTCTTTTACAGTAATGGAATCAGAGGTCTGTCTATCAGGGATGGTGGGTAATGATGGTTCTGTCCCCCCATTCTCTAGCGAGTATAACAGCTGGAAGTGTTTTTGCCAGACACTTGTGGCAATGTTAGGTTCAATTGCTGTGGGAAGATCTCCACATCCGTGATTAATTATTCTCCAGAATCTACGGGAGTCTCTTATTGCTAAGGACTCCGATAGATTCTCCCAGTGCTGCACATCCCACTCTATCTTAGCGTTGGCTATAAGTATTTTATAAGCCCTCCTTCTGGAGCAGATCTCCTCCCTCGGGCCTCCTTCTTTTATAATAGATAGGAGGTCACGTTTTGCAGCTCAGCATGCAGTGTTAAACGAAGTGCATTTGTTCAATCCCTGGGTTCTAGGAGGTCTGGTGCAGAAGAGGTCAGCTTCGAGCTTTCTGATTAATTGCTCGTGTACCTGTGGGAGATCTTCGCTAATTTCCTTCATGGAGCCCAAGGGCCCGATGTAGGAGCCCTAATACCGGTCGGAAACGGCCGATTTCGGCCGTTTCCGACCGGTATTAGGGTTTTCTAATGTAGGAGCATGCTTTACAGAATCGGTATTTTACCGAATCTGTATTTACAGATTCAGTAAAATTACTGAATCAGTAAATACAGACTCGGTAAAAATACCGATTCTGTAAAAGCACATGTAGGTAGCACATCTTTGAGTGCCGCAGGCCTTTCAGATTCAGTATTTTACCACCCAATCCAATTGGGTGGTAAAATACCGAATCCAGGTGTGCATTCACATCTGTGCATGCACACCTGTGCAATGTGACACACAGACATGCCCTTAGGGCAAGTCTGTGTGCCACATGGCACACAAGTCGGGAATTGGGGTGCCAGAGGGTGTCAAAGTGACACCCCCTGCACCCTTGCAAAAATCGGAATTTACCGAATCGGTAAATACCGATTCGGTATTCACCATTGATTCCTATGGTCTTCAAGGCCCATAGGAATCAATGGGGGATACCGATTCTGTATTTACCGAATCGGTAAATACCGAATCTTACAGATTCGGTATTTACCGATTCTTAAATACCTACATGTGCCCCCTTTTATTTTACCACTTCTTAAATACCGAATCGGTAAAATTCGGTATTTTAGAAGTGGTAAAATAGAATTACCTACATCTAGCCCTAGGTTCCATAAATCAAAAGCCTCCTCTAGGATTGGGATGATTCCAGCGTAGAGGGTAGCTAGCTTGTCTTCGCTGGAGGCAAGATTTTCCCATCTTATCCTCTTCCTATTGCTATCTAAGAGGTGTCCTTCTCTAGGCTTTTGCTCATTTAACGCCCTCTCGTCCAAGCAGGGGATGACATAATCTAGTTCTAAGGCATTGTGATCACTGTCCTCTCTAGGTGTTACTCTAAAATCCACCACCCTTTTCCAGGCATGCAACTGTACCAAGAAGTAATCTAATCTAGGTTCCCTCCCGACTTTATTGTACGTACATTTGCTCGGGATGTCAGACCTAGTGCGGCCGTTACAGGCTCTCAGACCGTGAGTTAGATTAAGTGTATTTATTTGTACGGCCAGCGGTGTCCATGCTCTAGGAGGGGGAGCCTCTGTTGGAGGAACCTGCCAACTTGAATCCTCCTCTAGGGAGGGTCCATCAAGTAATCCAGGTAATGGTTCAAAGTGCGAATTAAAGTCCCCCCCTATTAATGTAATGTAAGTAATGTAATGTAAAATGTAATGTAAAATGTAATGTAAAAAGGATTTGTAGAGCGCTGAGTTCACCGGACGGTTTCTTGGTGCTGATCACTAACCCAGGGGGAGGCAGAGGGGGGAGAAAGAGGAACCTTATGTATAAGCATCGTGGAAAAGGTGAGTTTTTAGGAGAGACCTAAAGTGAGGGTGGGAAGAGGAGAGTCTGAGGTCCAATGGAAGAGAGTTCCAGAGTGAGGGGGTGTAACGACTGGATTTTTGGACCAGATGGGATCAGCTCCTGAGAGCCCCTCTAGCCCAGCCGGAACGTAACCACCTCCCTCCTCAGGACCATCTATCCAGGCACCTGGGTACCTACCTGAGGATGGGGAACTCGCAATATACAAGCTCATATCATCAGAAACACCACTAAATCTATAGGGATACTAAGAATACTCACTGATTATTAAGAACATCCATGCCCTACACCACACTCATACCTCATAGTCTCGCGACCACATGGGTCCAGACTAATCTACCCTGGGGCAGTTCTGATTATCTACCATTACACACTGATTACCCTCAGTGCTCACTTAAGCCGCAATCTTGCGGGTATACACACTGCTCACCCTCAGTGCTCACTCGACACACAATCCAGCGTGCCATATACACTGGGCTACAGCCCCAGTGCTCACTCTCTTTCTATTGTGTCCCCAATCCAGCGGGACTTACACACCAGTCTCCTACCTGGTGCTCTCATTCACACACGGTCCGCAATCCGGCAGACCTCCACACCGTATCCTTCCGGTGCTCTCATTCACACACGATCTACAATCCGGCAGATCTACGCACTGACCACAATCAGTGCTCTCACTAACGCCACTTACCAATGAC
The DNA here is from genome assembly GCF_964263255.1 of Lissotriton vulgaris. Lineage (NCBI taxonomy): Eukaryota > Metazoa > Chordata > Amphibia > Caudata > Salamandridae > Lissotriton > Lissotriton vulgaris. The sequence continues at coordinate 30,538,456 of NC_141696.1, forward strand.
GACCACTTTCCTATGAATACCTTCAGCTCTCTGTCTCTCTATGTTGGGAAGTCTCTCTCTCTATTCACTAAGGGAAAAACAACAAATACACACTAGTTCACTAAGAACTGGGGTCTCTTTATTTTAACAATGATGAAATACACATAAACAAATCTGCGGGGTCTCTATGACTAACAGGAACTTTAACACACCGCTGAAAGAAAAGGATTAGGCATACAGTACAAGGTTATCTGCGGGGACAGGAACTTTTAACACACCACTGAAAGAAAAGGATTAGACATACAATAGCCTAGGGAATAAGGACAAGATTAAGGGATAAATATAAGAACAAGGTCACCTTGGGAGTGTGAAGTCTTGCTCTAGCTGTCATCTGGGCTCCTCTCTCGGCTGTGTCTTGGCTCATCTCAGACTCTCTCTCCTGCACTCTTGGATACACATCTGCGCTGATCACTTTGCACTGGATTTCTCTCCCCCACGGACTCTCTCCACCTTCCAACTAACTTCAATCTAATGGTTTCTGCCGCTCTGATAACTGTTCATTCCACTAGCTTGTTCACTCTGGGTAAAGTCTCTGTGCCAATGTCCAATTAACTCCAGCTGCTCCCACAGGTTAATCCACGATATAACTTCAGTCTCTTCTAAAAGGCATTACTTCAGACTCCAGCTATTCACAACTCCTCCTGATAAGTAACTGCTTCTGACTGCTTCCTTCAGTTCCAGCTCACTGACTGTCTGTTTGTCTTCTCTCCTTCTCTCTGTTCCAAGCATCTTCTGTCTCTTCTCCTCCAACTCAACTAACTGCAACTTCAGCTCAGCTCTCTCTAGCTCGAACTCTCTCTCTGCAACTCCAACAACTCGACTGACTGACTCCCCCTCTGCACTTCACTAATATAGAATGCTGTCTCCTCATGGAAAGTTCCAGCCAGCAGCTTCCTCCCACCGATCCCATGCACAAGGCTCCTTGCGCTAGACGCTCCCACAGTGACCAGCTGCTTGTTTCGTCTAGAGACCTGAGCCCAGAGACACTTCCTGATTAGATTCAGCTCTGGCCGGTTCTCTCCGGTTCGCTTAGGGCGAACAACAGCTCAAAACCAAAATATTACCTTTTCCCTTGAAGCCTCTCAGCTCCATCAAAATGGAGTCCCTCTAGTTCTGGGCCTTGTACGCCTGAAAAGGATGAAACAACCCTTAGCTCTGTCAGAGTACCTACATAAACCATACCAATGTGTAATATAAAGTCAGGACCACAGGATCCAACTTCTACTATAAGCAAAAATTACAGGCCAAAGCCAATAGGCAATAGATGGCCGCTTCTAGGTCTGGAAGAAAGGGCTTAAAAGGGCCAACACAAGCTAGGAATACATATCCTAGATGTGAGCAAGATTAAAGTCTATATCACTGTCAACTAGGGCCAAAAAGCCTGTCTATACAGGGGGCCAGGAAAGAGAATCTAAGGCCTCCGTGCTTTTTACGCCTAAACCTAGGAGTCTGGAGGAGAGCGTGATGGGAAGAACGGATGTGTCTGGAGGGGGCGTACGGGTGGAGAAGAGACGAGATGAAAGAGGGGCCAATGCCGGCCAGGGATTTATGGGTAAGGCAGCCAAGTTTAAACTTGCAGCGTTCCGACACAGGAAGCCAGTGAAGGGCTTTGAGGAGGGGACGGACGTGGTGATGTTTTGGTTGACGATAGATTAGGCGGGCGGCCTGATTCTGAATTAACTGAAGTCTCTTCATTTGGTATTGCAGAATGCCTGCGTATAGGGCGTTGGCGTAGTCGATTCGGGAGATGACTAAAGCCAACAACGCCAGGGTGAGAGCTTGAGTGGTCAGGAGTGAGCAATTTTTCGAATTTTTCTGAGCTAATGGAAGCAGGAGGATACTGTGGCACTGACCTGATGATTCATGGAAAGATCCTGTGAGATGTAGACCCCCAGGCTTTTTACTTTATCAGCGGGACTGGGGGGGGGGGGGGGCTAAGGGAGAGGGGCCAGAAAGTAGAGTTCCAGGGATTGGCTGGGCCTCCGACAAGAACGAGCTCCGTCTTGTCGGGGTTAAGCTTGAGGTGGTGAGCGCCCATCCAGTCGCTGATATGACAGAGGGTGGACTGGAAATCCTGGTCCGCTTCCTGCGAGTCAAGGTTGAAAATGAGCTGAATGTCATCTGCATAATTAAATGCAGTGACATTCCTTCCCCGGAGGGAGCGGATCAGGGGGGTAAGGTATAAATTAAAAAGGAGCGGAGACAAAGACGAGCCCTGCGGGACTCCGCAGGTGAGTTTCATCCTATCCGCCGAGAATTGGGAGATTCGAACAGATTGGTGGCGGTTCGTCAGGAAGGAACGAACCCAGTCAAGGGCCGTCCCTCCGATACCAGCATCCTTGACACGGTCGACCAAGATGGAGTGGTCGACCGTGTCAAAGGCTGCCGACAAGTCCAAGAGGATTAAGGCTTGGCTGGTGTTAGAGTCAGCGCCTCTGCGGAGTTCCTCCATTACAGAGAGGATGACCGCCTCAGTTGAATGGGCGGGTCTAAACCCAGCCTGTTGAGGGTCCAGGAAATTGGAGTCCTCAATAAAAGAACTGAGGATGCTGGTGACGTATGACTCAAGTACTTTGCTTAGGTAGGGAAGAAGGGAAATGGGACGAAAGTTGGCCATCATCGTAGGGTCGGCGTTGGGTTTCTTCAGAATAGGTACTACTTCCGCGTTCTTAAACTGACTGGGAACCTCACCGAGCAAAAAGGAGTTGTTCAGGAGGGCCAGTGGAGGGGTGGGGCAGGCTGAAAAGGCAGCCCGGAGAATCGCGGGGGGCAGCAGTCTGTGGGGGGACCAGAGGAGACTTTGTTAAGCAAAGCGATGAAGACTTCTTCTGAAATGGGGGGGAACTGAGTCAGAAGGTGAGGGTTAATAGAAGGTGCAGCCTCAGTGAGGGCTGTGGCCGGGGGTGTGGAGGAAATGCTATTTTTGATTTTGGTAATTTTTTCTATAAAAAAACAATTGAGGGAGTTACAGAGTGCTTGAGACGGAAGAGGTTTGATGGTCACCCTGTCCGGGTGTGAGACCTCGTCCACAATTGCAAAGATATCTTTAGATTTCTGCGCAGAATTAAGGATTTTTGTGGAAAAGTAAGCGGTTTTAGTGGCTGATATCGCTCGTTTGTACTCTCCCAGTAGTTTTAAAAAATGTGGTTTCTTTGAGGGATCATAGCTTCTGCGCCAGCGGCGCTCGGCCTGGCGGAGACCAAGTTTTAAGGTTTTAAGGTGTGTTATTAGGTGTGGTATGTCTTCTGGGATGGTTTCTAGAAGTCGGGACAGTGCCTCAATGGTTTTGGAGGTGGCAGCTATTGAGACTGGCCTGGAGTAAATATTTATTACAAGTAATTTGTAAAGTCCCGGCCATTCGAGGAGAACAGCCAGTATGTCTTCCGAATCCACGGTGTATCGTGAAGCTGAACAGCCTAGATCCGAAGCCAACCAGATTGCCAAGCCTCCAGATGGTCGGCCTCTCCCTCCCCATGTAGCTTGTATCGAGAATGTCTCAAAACCCCTATACATGAGCTCCTCCCTTGCCCAGGTCTCTTGGAAGAGACAGGCACTTTTGGAATTGATTAATTCGGCCCATGAGTACGATTTCCATTACAATTTGCCACAGTTTTGACCTATGACCAGGTCAAAAGCTGACGATAAGTCCATAAATGCCAGCTGTAAAAACCCTTCTTTAGCTAGAGTATACTTCCCTGCTAATAAGGATAAGTTGAGACACTGATCTTGGGTCCCCTTGCCACTTTTAAAACCATACTGGATGTTAGACACAACCTGGTATATGTCTAAACAATCTGTTAATTTACCCAAAATCACTCTCCCTAAAACTTTAACTACTGATTCGATTAGGGAGATGGGTCTATAACATTTAGGGTCCCCTATCTGGCCTTTTTAAAAAATGGGCACAATAATAGACGAAGTCCATGAGGAAGGAAAACCTTGTCTGCAACAAACATTAAAAACATTGGTCAGAATTTTGGCCCAAAATGAGGCATACAACTTATACAAGTCCGCCGGGACTCCATCAGGGCCTGGAGCCTTATTACTCGTCATGTTCCTAATAACCATTCTACATCCTCCTCACAAAATGTTAAGACATTAGCAGCCCCTCTATTAGCATGTACGATCTCCTTTCCATGCATTCTCATAAATGGCCTCAAAGAGGGCAAGCCATTGTCCCTCTGTAATATTACATTCGATTGGAGTGTTATCTACACCCGAGAAGAATGGCTTATTCACAATCGCCCAAAATCTACTGCTGTCTTTAAGAACTTCCACTGAGGTTAAAGCTTCCCAGGCTTCTTTTTTAATTTCAGTTTTACTGGTATAAAGTGCTGACTAGTACACCTTACTAAGTGTTGCTATTCGGCTTTTGTCTTGGGGGGACCTTTTTAATGCAATCATTAAGTTACGATGTGCGCTGGAGCAATTACTATCGAACCACCTCTCTCCCAAAAATTGACCTGGTCTAACCGAATAGGTCAGGTCCGTAGCTACCTGAGCGCAAATACTTTCAAAGGCCCCCAAAACTGCTAAACCCTCATTCGACCAATTCAGGCATATTGCCATCGTATCTTCTAACTTTTTGGCTAGTACTTAAAAAAATAAACAGGTAAAAATTTTACCCATTTAAACCGCCTACCTTGATCTGTGGGTTTCAAACTAAGTTTCTCTCTCTGCATACCTGTATTCCTTTTCAACCCACAGCTGCTATCTAGTTCAAGGATAACTAGACTCCCAACTCCTTGCACCATCTCCACACTGATGACTGTGGCCTTGGTTTCCTCCAGCTCCTCCTGTGGTGCAGGACTCCCACCTCCTGTTGCCGTAGCTGCCTTCATGTTTGCGGCGGCTTTATGCCTGGTTTAGATTTTATATCATGTCAGTGCCTCTTGGCCTTCTCCACTGGCCTCCTCAACACTCCAGCTGCATTCAGGGTAGTGTAATTGTGGGTCAGTTGCTGGGGGTGTTCTGTCACCTCCGTGAAGCTGGTCTGGTTTGCCTGCGGACTGCACCTCGCCTTCCTCTTCCTCTTCTCCTTGGTCTACCCCTAGCCCGTTATTCCTTGCTGGTAGTCTGTGGGACTAGTGGGGTTCGCGTTGGCTCTGCACTCAGTCAGGGTGCATCCATGTTGCTACGCACGTTGTATTGTTTTTGGTGTGTTGTTTTTGTAGCTTTTATAGTGCATTTTCCCACCAGAAGCGTGTGATTTTGCAGGCCTGCCGCTGGTTTTCACTGCTTTTTGTATCACGATTGGCCTCATCTCAAGTTTTCTTGCATTTGTGTTTCGCATTTTTGTGGCGTGGTGTTGATTTTGGATCACTGACATAATATAGAATGCCAAAATATCGACCTACCAAAATATCGAGGAAAAATACAGAATGCCAAAATATCGACCTCCTATCTCCAAACAGGCAAGCACAAAAATCTTGAATCAAAAATATTGATGTAAAAAATATAGTTAGTCAAGTCAATTCAAGTCAAAGTTATATTTATTATGACCATAGTCTTTAAACAAGAGCAAGAGACAGTATCACAAATTGAAAATATTCACATAAAAACCATAAAACATTGTAAAAATGAATCCAATATCGATTAAAACTCTTACACGCCTTTTTACTATTGCCAACGTAAATAAAAATTACATCTGAGATAAAACTTATTATTACATTTAAAACACATTTCTTTCCTTTAGTTCGAGTATAATTTCCTTAATATAAAAGTTCATGCAGTACCACAGATTATTCCTGGTTTCTTAGTGCACTCAGTACCACCTTTATATATTTTCCCAGGGCAATTGCAATGTCAATAGTGCCAATTTCAAATAATAGATTTGCCGCCTGCACCCTTGTTTTTATATCGTGTTTTACAAACACAGGCCGCAGCCACATTTTCCGCTGTTCTAAAAATGTCAAAAAATCAAGTAGGATATGTACCAGTTCTCCTTTGCATCCTAAATTACACCTGCAACACCCTTCCTGATCTAGCATTTTTGCTTTCAGGTCTTTATTCATTAACCATGGGTGGATCCCAATCCGCAGCCTTAATATCTCCTGCCTGTAGCCACGGTTGGGAAGGATGTCTAGATAGGGAAACCAATTTTCGTTTGACCAGGCGTTCATCATGTGTGCTACTGATTTCTTCTTCGCTAAGTATCCCATATCAATGATTCTGGATACTTCCTTCCCATTTAATTTCAGCTCACTCTTAGTACATGATACTTGAAGCGTTTCCTGGATCACCTCTACCTTTAACCTTTTACAAATTTGCATCAATCTTTCCCTGCATGCTTTTGCCCATTTTAGGTCACTCTTTTGGATTTCTCTCCTGCACCATTGTGCTACTTTTTGCCCATCTGAATCTTCAAATCGTTTCCAAAGCCTAATAATGCCATTTGCGTTTGTATCTCCCAAGACTTTGTGCCTATTTCAGTTCTTATAGCTTGGACCATAGACAATTGTGGGAGAGATAGAAGGCTTTTTAGGCATTTCCCCTCCACCAAGTCCCAAGCTCCTTTACCGCTCAAATAAAGGATTTCTGCTCCATACAGGACTAGGGGGGTCATTGCCTCAAAAGCTCTTAGCATTGGTCGATGTGACATTTCTCCGTAGTCCCTATTCAGTATAGTCAAAATATCGAATTTTTTTAAATGCAGTAAATTAATTAAAAATTAATGAAATAATAAATATAATTAACTTAAACATACTTAAAATACTTAAATAACCTTAAAATTAATAAATAATTATTGTAAGTAAAAAAAAACATACAAATTGATTTGTTAATACAGATATATATATAAACGTAATATTAATAAAAAAATTACAATATTTTTACCGTAGGATAGAGGAAAGGGTAAAATTTATGATTTCCACTCCAGTGAGTGCAACAGTAGGGAAAGCTTTGGATAGCGTAGGGGTAAAAATTACTATTCCCACTCCAGAGAGTGCAACAGTAGGGAAAGCGGTGGATAGCGTAGGGGTAAAAAATAATATTCCAACTCCAGAGAGTGCAACAGTAGGGAAAGCGCTGGATAGCTTAGGGGTAAAAATTACTATTCCCACTCCAGAGAGTACAACAGTAGGGAAAGCGTTGGATAGCGTAGTGGTAAAAGTTACTATTCCCACTCCAGAGAGTGCAACGGTAGGGAAAGCGTTGGATAGCGTAGAGGTAAAAATTATTATTCCCAGTCCAGAGAGTGCAACAGTAGGGAAAGCGTTGGATAGCTTATGGGGTAAAAATTAGTATTCCAACTCCAGAGAGTGCAACAGAAGGGAAAGCGCTGGATAGCGTATGGGTAAAAATTACTATTCCCACTCCAGAGAGTGCAACAGTAGGGAAAGCGTTGGATAGAGTAGAGGTAAACATTACTATTCCCACTCCAGAGAGTGCAACAGTAGGGAAAGCGTTGGATAGCGTAGGGATCAAAATTACTATTCCCACTCCAGAGAGTGCAACAATAGGGAAAGCGTTGGATAGCGTAGGGATAAAAATGACTATTTCCACTCCAGAGAGTGCAACAGTAGGGAAAGCGTTGGATAGCGTAGGGGTAAAAATTACTATTCCAACTCCAGTGAGTGCAACAGTAGGGAAAGCATTGGATAGCAGGAGGGTAATAATTACTATTCCCACTCCAGTGAGTGCAACAGTAGGGAAAGTAAATACTTCATATATAAATAAAAATAAAATAAATAATAATACCAATTACAAATTAATTAAAATACTTAACACGTTTATATAATATATTAATTAATCAATTAAAATGCAAATAAAAATTAATTAATAAACATAATTACCTACTAATACAAATTATTTACCAATTAATAAATTAATTAACAATTAGAAAATAATTAAAAAATTGATAAAATAAAAAAAAAATTAAAAATAGAAATACTTACAATTAAATTACTCCCCACCCTATTCCCCTATAAACCCACAACCCACTACAGAAACTAAATTAATAAAATTAACATAATTATCAATTAATGAATTAATTAAAATTAATTACTCATTATATTTTAATTATTACCAATTAATAATTAATTAACAATTATTTCACAATAAATACAAATAAAAAATTAACATATTTAAGTATTTATAATTAAATAACTTCCCACCCTATTCCCCTATAAATCCAAAACCCGCTACTGAAAATAAATTACTAAAATTAACATATTTATCAATTAATCTATTAATTTAAATTAATTAACAATTATATTGTAAATAATTACCAATTAATAATTAATTAATAATGAATTCAAAATAAATACCAATAAATAAATTAACATATTTAATTATTTATAATTAAATTACTTCCCACCCTATTCCCCTATAAACCCACAACCTGCTACAGAATTATATTACGCAACAAAAATTAAATACCATAATAAATAATTAATATAAATAATAAAATAAATATACACTTTTCAAACATATACTAACATAAAAGACACTTTAAAAATTTATATTAACTTACTTACCTCAAATTCGATTTTTGTAGTCTATATTCTGTCCATTCTATATTTTTGTTGTCTATATTCTGTCCATTCGATATTATGTCCATTCTATATTTTTTAATTCAATATTAATGCTTTCCTATTTGATATTTTTGTAGTCTATATTCTGTCCAGTCGATATTGTGTCCATTCTATTTTTTTAATCGATATTAATGCAAATCGATAATAAAAACTCAACATTTGGACTGTATACCGTTACAATAGCTAGCACATTTTCATTCTTATTGATGTAGAAGATCAAGGCACTTTGGGACTTCAATTATTGGAACCTGAACGCAGAGCTTTAACAAGCAAGGACAATTAAAAATGAAATAGAAAGGACAGAACACAACTTTGCAAAGTAAAGTATTGAGTCGCCAACCCTGGCACTGAAATGCACTTCTCTTTGGGTGAGTGTGCAAATGTATTCAAGCAAAATGACATCAATCACAGGGCCTCCGACCCCATCAACTCAGAACACTGCTGGTACATTCTGCCAGGAAGAAGAGCTGCTGCGCTGTAGGAGAACTCCCACTCCGCTAATTTGCTTTGTTGTGTTGGCCTGCTGCCTGCACATTGCTGTTCAGTTGTAGGGACTGCCAATTTGCTAAATTATTTTGCTGTGTTGGCCTCCTGCCTCCTGCCTGGAAGTGAGAAGGATTAGATCTGCTCTCTACATCCTTGAATCGAAGTTTCTCCAAGGGCTTGTTGGCTTGCCTCATGTTGCGGAAGTCTCAAGGATATTAAGGATGCCACCTTTCACCTTCATCACAGCACCTAGACTTTATTTGCTGTAAGTCTTGCTCTGCCAAATGGTGCCAAACAAGCCCTGGGTCCTTGGAAGTGAGCTTAAAGTGCTGCATCTGACAAGAACCTGCGCTTCAAAATTGTAGTGCCAATGTGAACCTACACATTGTGTGCTGCAAGATCAGGATTGAGGTTACATCGCTGTTGAGATGTCTGGGACAGGCGCATCACACTCATCAACGCTGCATTGCCTCCGGAATCAAAGCATTAGGAACTAATACATCCAGCCATAATGTGGAGAAGATCACCCCATTGCCTCCAGTGTGGATTAACCCGGCTCATTACCTGCAGAACAGCTGCACTCTGCAATCTGTGCATCGCACAGCTTTGATGCATTGCCACTACTGCTTGAAGAAATTCGGTTGAAAATCAACTCTATGGTGAGTATCGATTCATCGCACCCCGCATTACATTCTGTGACAAGGGATTAAGGTACTTTGCTCAGTGAGTCCTGCATGGGTCCTGTAGCTAGCCTGCACTCCATCACAGGTTGATTGAACTCCTGACTTTTTTATCAGTTCAGCGAGACCCTGTTTAAGCACTACTTATTTCTAAGTACTATTTTCACACTAATTTTTTAAAATTCATATATTGACTTCTACAATTTGGAGTTTTGTTTTTTTGTTCTTATTTGTTCAGAAAATACTAATCTATTTTTCTAAACTGGTATGGAGTCTTTTTGTGGTGATTTCACTGTGTTACTGCTTGCTGTGTTTCACAAATATTTTACACAATACCTCCTAATTTAAGCTGGCCTGTTCTGTGCCAAGCTACCAGATGTTATGATTTGCTGTCCATCTGACTTACTGTGACTAGGAATGTGGTTCTTGCTTGGACAGGGTGTATACTCAGCCAAGCGAAAAGCCAATTTCTATCAGGAGTCCAAATAAGATCCATAGTCTGTGTTCTTCATTTGTCGTCCCTATATTCATGTGTTTTCAGCAGTAGCAAAACGTCCTGTTTGCCATGACTTTGTGCCTCTACTGTAACACTAATCTGTATGCAGAAAAAGAATCCCACACAAAATAATTGAAAGATCACATTTTCCCTCTACCCAGCAAAATGTAGAGTACCCCTTACATATTTTGATACAAAATGATCTGAAATGCTTGGTGAAAATAACATTGATTAAATGTTTAGGTGGCCAGTGTTAAATTCGAAAGGTGTTACATTCACAATAAATGAACACAAGATCCATTGCCCCAATGACCATGATGTGTGCACATAACAGGAAGACACTTTAGTCTTCCCCAATAAACTGCCGGAGAGCTATATCTGTAGCAACCTAACATCACACCATGGTCTTTGTCCCAATGCCCTTTGATTATGTTATGGATATTTAATTTGCCTGTGTATGAGTCGACATATTTGCTATTACCTCATGTCATCAATCACATATTCTTTTGACCCCACAGGTTTATCATTAGATATTACAGAGACCTGCTGGCTATGCTTTTTGCCATTGAGGAAATTAATCGCACGCCCGACTTGTTGTCAAACATTACGTTGGGTTTCCGGATCGTCGATACCTGCGCATCTCAAAATAGAGCCATTAAAGGGCTCTTAGAAGAGCTCTCAGGGAAGTCTGACCCAGTGCCGGGGTATAACTGCAATTTAAAATCAATACCAGTAGGACTTGTTGGAGAAATGCTGTCATCCACATCTATTTCACTATCCAGAATTTCAGGACCTCTCCATTTCCCAGTGGTAAGCAGGGTACATGGAGCAGCTGAATACATAATTATATGATAGAATAGATTATTGATGGCTCACACAACCCAAACAGAGGGCTTGCAGTTCACGAGAGAGCTCCATTTTATAGCAACCTATGTGGATGTTCAAGTGTAGACCTTCTTAGAAGCGAACATATAAGGGACTATGGACCATTATATATGTCCATTAGGGACATATACCGGACCATTATATATGTCCATGAGGGACATATACCAAGCTACAGAGGGACATAATATCCCCTAGAGCAGCACCACACACTTTGTTTTAACAATGACAGAGGGATCACCCTAATACATAGTACCCACTCTCCCTTAACGGCCACTTACACCCACGCACCCAAACGGCTTCTCAGTAAAAGACCTCCGATAAATAGACACTTCGGGGGACCCTTAGGGCATTGCAGAGCCGGCCCGACGAGGATCAAAGCCCAAATGATGATGCATGACATCCTTCGGGGTGTGTGAGGGCATTAAGATGAGGACACACTGTCGCCCACAGCTAGAGTAGCACACGAAAACAAGTTTCTTCCTCTTTCATCCACTACAAGTGACTCCCTTTGTGTAATCGTTACTTTTTGGGAGCAAGGGTCCCTGTACCTAATAATCAGCTCCTATTGCCCCCCCCCGCTCTATAAATAGGATAGGTTAACAATCAGGCAGATTAACCATATACTGCAGAGCGCACACACACACACCACAGGACAATGCCATCCATCTGGGTAGTAAATAGAGGGATTAAATCCCATAGAGGACAATGACAAGGCCCTCGTTTACAAAAATCTATTGGGCCCGCTGGCATGACACAATGCAGTGACAGAGCATCAATTGAAGGACGAGGTGCTTAGAGCGAAACTGCATTATGTCGTAAAAGCACCTGCCAAATTTTAGTAAATAGGAGCCTAATCGTGCTCCCATTCAAAGATCGCCCAATAACCTAGGTGCAAAAAGCCTGGAAACAGTAAAGAAGTTGGAGTTCTAACAAGGCTGGGCTGGTAGGTCTCATAAGGTCTCATTAAATCCACATGAGTAACAAAAATTAAAATTACAAAAAGACTTCCTTAGTCTTAGGTCAACAAACCAAGGTGAGCTCAAAAGAATCACATGACTTTGCCTGTTCTTCACTCTCCAGGCTGTATACCAGAATACCCAGAGTTGTTTGGGGGGGGGGGGGGGTAGAGGGCAGTTTAATTCACACATATTGTTAGAAACTGATTGGGTAAAATTAAATCAAATCGTAAAATTCCTTCTACTACAGATCAGCTATGGATCATTTCTCTCTACGCTAAGCGACAAGCTACAGTTTCCATCTTTTCTGCGCACAGTGCCAAGCAACACCTTCCAGATGACTGCCATGGCACAGCTAATGAAATTCTTCAGCTGGACATGGATTGGGATGATCATCTCTGACGATGAGCTCGGAATGGTGGGGGGACAATCCTTAAAAAGATTGATTGAGAAGAATGGGGGCTGTGTTGCATTTATGGAAAAAATCCATCTAAGCTACTCTACAGCCAAACTCGCCAATGTTATTGAAATTGCCAAGAGACATACTGTGAAAGTAATCATTGTTCACAGCCCTGATGTCCATATGAAGAAGGTCATGGAGGTCTTCTTTGCACTGAATGTGACAGATAAAGTCTTTGTCTTCTCTGCATCCTTCACATTTTCTCATGCACTCTTCCCCAGGAACACCTGGACACTCTTCAATGGATCTCTAATACTAAACCTCCATTTCTCACAGATGCCAGACTTTGAGTGGTTTCTTACCAACCTAAATCCATTGAAAGACTCCAATATTGAATTTATTAAACTGTTTTGGGAGGAAGCTTTCAACTGCAAGTGGCCAGGATCTAACACATCTGAGATAATGACGGAGATGGAGAACAGTGGAAGCCAGGTTTCTTGCTCAGAGAACCAGACATTACATAACATGGGAGCTTTTCTTTTTGAATTTAATGATCTCAGTATGTCATATCACATCTACAAGGCAGTTTATGCCCTTGCCCATGCTATGAACTCATTGATATCCTGCATACCTGGACAAGGACCGTTCATTCATAGTGATTGTGCTGACATCAATAACTTTCAACCTTGGCAGGTAAATAAGTGATAAGCATGTCTATCGCAATAGGTATGAGTGTATTAATGTCTCAGTTTTATAGCTTATGTGAGTCATGATTTTTACTCAGGGCCCGATTAAAAAAACTAACTAAAGACAAAATCCTAAACTTACTGCCATTTTGGTATTCACAGAAGGCACTTACTCATTTTGGTATTCACAGAAGGCACTTAGTCATTTCAGTATTCACAGAAGTTAGGAGTCCTAACTTTAGGACTCCTAAATGCCTTCTGTGAATACCGAAAATCTTAAAATTTGGATTTTTCTCAGTTTAGTAGTAGTAAAGTTAGGACTCCTAACTTTAGGACTCCTAAATGCCTTCTGTGAATACCGAAAGTCTTAAAATTGGGATCTCTGGGACACACGAGGCCCACACTGACTCGTGTGGTGCTCTGGTGGCATTATGAAAAAAACAACATTATAAAAAGGTCATGTGGACATAAGTGATGAACAATCCACTTCCTCTAGACGCTCAAGCCCCAAAAGGTGTCAAAGTCCCAGCTGCGCACATTCTTTGTTTTGTACTTGATCCTTTTCAGTTAGGAAACCTCCTATTTACAGTCAATGAGACACAAGTGACCAAGCCCCTATAAAGCACAGCCATTGATTTGTACAGAAGTCTTCATGACCCACTCCCTCCAGACACCCAAGACTCCTTCAGTGGTCGAGCCCCAAATAAGTGCACCCTTCACTCTGGGCAAAATTACTCACAGAGAACCCACTACCTCCAGACACCCAAGTCCCCTTACACGGCCATGCCCCAAATACAGCAAGCCATTGCTTTGGGGGAAGCCTTTAGGGAGAACTCCCTTCCTCCAGATACCAAAGGCCCCCTAGGTGGTCAATCCCCTACCCCGCACAACCCTCGCCCTGTGCAGGACTTTTCACAGAGAGTCCAATCCCTCCAGACACTCAACCCCCCTTATGTGGTTGGTTGAACGCCTGCCATGCAAAGCCTTTGACATGTAAGGAACTCTTCATGGACAGCCCACTCCAAGACACGCTAGCCTGTTTAGGCGGCCAATCATGTTGGAAGCACTTATACAAATTAGTAGCACACAAGGTATCTACAAAATGTGCTCTAGATAATGGCTACTAAATACCTTTCAGCTTGATAAGTTTGTACCAAACTGTCACACTCTTCTATGAGGTCATCGGTGATGTTATCACTTATATCATCATTGATGTCATGCAATAAAGCTATATGTTTTCCTTTGTCACAGAAATGGAAGATGTTGATGTGCCCCAGTAAATGTCACTCCTTAGCGTTTTGAAGGTCTAGTTCAATGTTTGTGCATCACAAAGGTTCTAGTAGGTCAGGTTCACCTTTGAGAGGAAATGCTGGGGCAGACAGTGCCATGGCCCTACAGATAGCAGGGAGTGTCAATGATCTAGAGAGTCTACAAGGCCAATCCTCTGTGGTGTTCTCACTGCCACTGTCCACATGCTAGAAATTGCCTAGTCACCGAACAAAGGGCCACATGTACTGCAGCTTTTTGTGGTCGCAAACGGGCGATTCACAGAATCTGTCCATTTGGGTATGTTAAAAGACTTTTTCAGATGTACAAAGCCCTAATTGCAATTCAGAAATCCATTACTGAATAGCAAATTGTGTTTGGGATTCGATATTACAAAGGGGCATGTTAAGGGCGTCACTTCCTAATCCCAAATCACAGTGATATGTGTGAATGTTTTGCACCCAAAATGTGGTCGCAAAACCTTTGCATTTTACAACATACTTCAAGTAGGTGGTAACCCATTCCCAAATGGGAAAAGTGCCTAAGGATGTTTTTAAGAGCGGGCAATGCCCCGTTTTCCATTATGAAATACATACCGCATTTTACCAGAAAAAAAGATTGCTTTATTTAAAAGAAATCACCAACGTGATGGTCTGCTGACCCCAGGAGTTCACCATCCATGTGAATTTAGCGATTCCCAATGGGTTGCACACCGAGAAATACTACATTAATATTCATGAGGTAGCTCTATTTGCGACCCACTGGGAATCATACAATTTGCCAAAGGCACATTTCTACATTAGTGTTTGCGATGACCAAATAGCGAATCGCAAAAATTTGCTGTTTGGTAATCGCAAACGATTACCTTTGTACATGTTGCCCTCAGAGTCGTATTTGCGCTGAATAGCTCTTTTTTATCTTGTAATGGAGGTTTATAATTTTGACACTGTATATTTTCTGCAGCCTCTCTCCATTTGCTCATCACCATCTTGTGTATAGTCTTATGCATATGAGCTGCATTTTATAATTGGTATCAGGTTAGCCAGAGACTGGTGTGCAATGATCTCCACAAGTTGCCAATCAATGTGATAACCTTTTCCGTGTGTGCCAGGGCAGGCAAGAGTTAGTGGGCTCTAATTGTGACTATTAGAGTTGTTGACAAGTGGTGTCCTAAGATCACAATACTGTTGACCCCAAATGGAATAGTCAAGAATTGCTTTTCAGAACCTGTCTTTTTCAAGGCAGTGTGGTCAAGTAGCTCAATGCTTATTGAAGGAGATCATTTAGATGTAGACACTCAGATTACAGAGAAACAAGATTAGTCAACAAGCTTACCACTACATCAATGTTTTACTTTAGAAAACTATTTTCTTTCACATAGGAAAAATATCAGAAACATAGAATGAAGATAGGCAAAGAAAACGAGATGTCTCTCCAACCATTCTAGCCAGAGATACAATCTCAAAGATAGTGCAGCTTTTAGGCACTAAACAACACTAACACAGTTAACATGGGGTACAAAGCCAATGTTATACGATGGAGGGTTTATACAAAAATGTCAAATTGCTCTGAACCTCAGTGGAGTAAAAAATGGTCACTCCTTGCAAAAGGATGGGATAACCAAAGAGGGGAACCAAAGCAGTCATGCAATGCTACACTTAAAAGGCTAGAGATTCTTGGTACTACGGTTCAAAGGGAAATACAATCAATATGACTTGCAGTGATTTTGTTTTGTTAATGATGGAGGAATGGTAACAAGGGTGTGGTGCACCTTTTACAAAACTTACCCTGGTGCTGTAAACTCCCCTGTCCATTGAGTGAAGCTCCATCCAAACTTGTCAAACAACAATTTCTTCTCAGGATACAAGGATGGTGTCCAGTGACCCATGATCTGTGCGATGCCACAGTCAACTGGAATCCCACCAGTCCCATCATTACTGAGCAAGCATTAGGGTGTACTAGCTAGTCGGGATGCTAGAACGCCTACATTTCTCCAGATCAGAAGGACCTAGAGCCAAAAGGTGCATAGTTTCATAATCTGAGCAACCTTCTTCTCGTGTGACCTCATTCCCATTCCACTCATTCCATGAGGTGAAGTCAAGACAATGTTCAAGATGTTTTGGCACTAGTGAAAGGTAAATACAGGCTTCCTACACCATTATAGAACAGACAGGGTTGAAGAAGACGTATCCTTGCAATAGTGATGGAAGACATCTTCCACTGGGCCTCAGTGTTATGCAACAGGTGACACATCCTGAGTATTGGGCTGTTCCAACCTTGCGTTCCTGGAGCAGGTGTAATCTAACTGCTGCTTATCACAGGTTCTCTAGGTCAACTGGCAGCAGGATTAGTAGAGTGATTAGTATCACTCTGTCAAGGGAAATGTGGTGAATTCAAAGGGGCTACTACATACCTCCAACATCAAGAGAGGTAAGTGTAATGAGGGGCAGGTGGTAAAGGGATGTAAAATGTGCAGGCTCACAGGTCCAGTGGGGACCTTGGACAGCCTCACATAAATCCAGCTCTCATGTTGTCACTCACCAGACACTGGAGTCTAGTGGAAACTACCATTCACTCAGCCAATCAAGGGCACATACTGACTTTGGACCACGTTCTCCAAATACATCCGTATTATCTCTTTCAATCTCTAAAGTGGTCAAAGTACCTAGCTCACATGGAGCTGTGTCAAGCTCTACACAGGGGAAGGCATTGGGATTAGCTGCCGTCACTGTCTTAAAGAGAGGGCGCCCTCCTCAAAATCCAGCTCTAGGACCTAATAGCCTGCCTAATTAGTGAATACATTGTTTAAAATATACATTGTGAACCTACACTTCTTCCCTACTTCTGAACAACAATCAGTCTGTTATGGTGCCTGCCCATACCTCAATCCAAGAACTGGCCTGACACAGCAGTTTTGAGAATTCTTCTAATTTTCCAGTTGTGATTACAAAATGTCAGAACGACTCTGTGTCTGTCTTCCAATCTCTCAGGTCCTCCACTATGTGAAGAACATCAACGTGACACTCGATATTGGTGGTGAAATACATTTTGATGCGAAAGGAGATCCTTTGAGCGATTTCGACATCGCCAATTTGCAGGTATTTGATGATGATGACATTCGGCTAATAAATGTGGGCTTCTACGACTCCCGACAAGGTGAAGAAGTGCATGTCAACACAAAGAACATAATGTGGGCCAACAACAACCAGGTGAGGAGGGTTTATTTCTCATATGCTCATTGGTATAGAAGATATCTTGACATGTACAATAATGACAATGTATATGAACCTCAAAGAATAGGAGTGACTTTCTTCCCTTTCTAACCACATTTCCAATAACCTACCCTCAAAACTCTGGATACACCTTTATCTGTGTCTCCTCCAGAGATAACTGTCCTGTCATTGCTGTGAAGGTGTGTTTAATGTTTGTATTGTCAAAATGGTATTATGAGGACTGTGTCTCCCAGATCGTGTGGAGTAGGTGAAGAGCATGGCTAGTGGAAAGTGTGGTGGTTGGTTCTACACCATCTCGGTCCATGCTTGCCTAATGGCAGAATATGTATTTGGGACTTTGAAAACCTTCCCCACTGAGATACTTTATGCAGGGAGAAGAAGATAAAGCCAGTCTGCTCCTGTCATTTGAACATTGACAGGAGCTGGCAGCTTGACATTTAGGGAGTGTCAAGAAACCGCATTATGCCTCTATAACCCTATCCCTCCTCAAGAGGAAGATGTGGTCCTTCTCCCTCCTACTGCATTTAAGGAGATGATCTGTGACCTAGTGGTTCTAGCTGCTGCCATTGGGACCACAGATGCTCATCCTTCTAAACAGCGGGTTTCCGAGCAAGGCCCTGATCAGATTGCAGGAGCTCTTATTTCACATGTGATGTCCCAGGTAGTTGTTTATTTTTAACACGTGCTGTGGCATTCAGGATGTTTTTAGCGTATTCATGTAACGGGTAAGTTCCAACAGATGGAATGACCCAATTACTTACTGGTAATATTTATTACTCTAAGTCTACAGCTGGCTGCTCCCTGGCTTCATAGTTCTTTCTCATGTTTATCAATCTCTTTCACGAGGGTATGTCTAATCCCTACTATCTCTGCTATACAGCACCCATGTTTGGCAACATTAAACGCACACCACTCTGTCAGAGGGGACACAGTAGTAGCCTAATCTTCCTTAAAATAATTTACCACTGCTGTTCCACTAACATCACAGAACACTGGATCTTCCAATGCCTCCATGCGCAAACGCCAGTCTGGTATTCATGTCCGTTCTCTATTCCACCCCACTGATAGTAAATAAGGATTATGGTCAGAGATTATTCTGCATAAATACTCCACATTTCCGACTTCACTATGCACTGCAGAATGGCAGAGAAATGTATCCAATCGCATATGCAGATCATGCAGCCCAGAAAAGTATGAATAATCCATATTTTCTGGGTGCATACACCTCTATGACTCCACTAACCCCCATCTTTGTTTCCAATTTTTAAGTTGCCTAGCCAACTGATGCACTGATGAATTAAGCAGGGTTGGGTGCGATCTATCTCTGTCAGGGTCAGCAAAACAATTACAATCTCCTCCTGTGAAGATATTCTGTGTCATGTATGGAGCCAATATCATCGTCAATCCCTAAAGAAACCCATACTAATCGGAGTTAGGAGCACAGACCCCCCACTATATTCAAGTCTCGCCAAGCCAAGTACCCCAACACCATCACATACCTTCCTTCTGGATCATTTAATTCACCTGTTTTCTGAAAAGGCGCACCATGCTGAACCCATATCAAAACCTCCCTTGGAAACTGGCCCACCATCTCTTAAGTAATGCTTCCCTTTATGAGGCTGAAGGATCGGTCTCTTGCAGTAACACAATATGCGCTCCTCATCTTTTTAAATATGCATGGACTTCATAGCGCTTAGTCATGTTGTTCATTCACTGCACATTCCAACTAATAACATTGTACAAAATGTCAGATTACTTATATTTTCCTTCCCTTTTGTATAATGGACCATTAGACTTCTTAACCTAACTATCCCAAACTCAACTCCAAAACTCCAGGACAAGAAGGAACTCATGCCCCATCCAAACTAAAAAAAACTTCCAGTTTTCATATTACTATAAGGGGTTACGCTCATACACCCAGCTTTCTGCCGCTCTTAAAGCCATTCATATCACATTCAAAATACAGTTTCCCACCCCATTTCTTACAATTACGAATTGTATATTTTCTAATATTCTGAATATTCTACCACAACACTTCTTGAAATGACATTGTGGCACTTTGTTTTTTAAATATCATCATATTTGTGTGGTGTGACATGTGGCAGAATTATCCTTGGCTCAGAAGTAGATGTAAATGTAAATGTAAATGTGCTGGACTTGTAAAGCGCACAGCTGCCCGTAAGCGTCCCGGCGCTTGCTTAGGGAACCCGTCCTGGTATTCCCCTGTGAGAAACCACGGCAGGGTGTCCACAAGGTGAAAGCCAGGCATCCCGCCGCGAGGGGCCGTAGTGGAGATTAAGCAAGCTATTGCCCAGAGTCGCAGAGTGTGACCCCGTGAGTTGAGTAGGCACCAGAGCGAGAATTGTCGAGTCCGTGGAAATTTGAGCCAGAGACCCGCCGAGGCGGGGAATCGAACCCTGGTTCACAGTCGATCTCAGCTTCCGGGTCTGCCGCCTCTAACCACTGAGCCACGCTTCTCCACCTGTGCTAGAGCCATCTACTTCCATTCCCTTCTCTTCCTCAGTATTTTGTGTAAGGGACTATTTTGTAGTTCCTCTATGACCCACCACCTTCCTAACCAGCTGTGGTTGCTCCTGATGAGCCTGTAGTCTAGAGGGGACTGCACCACCACCCCTCATTCCCGCACCATCAGGCCATTAAACTGTTTGCTTTTTGTTCTTGGGTCGTGCACCCTCCCACCGGGAAAGCTGATTTATCCACTTCAAAACCTGCTGGGGCAAAGTGAAAAACAGTGCCTCACGATCATTTGCAACACATAATTTTGAAGGAATCAACATTGCTTATGTAATCCCCTATCACAGAGGTGCCTCTTGACCACTGTAAAAGAGGCCCTTTGCTTTTGTTCTTTCCTCAAAAAATCAGGGAATATCTTTACTCTCTGATTATGTTCAAAGATATCACCCTCTGTACTTTCCTGTACTATGATATGGTCCCGGTCTTCATGAAAAAGTTACCTGGCAATTACTGGTCTTATCAGCTCTCCGGGCCATCGTGGGTGTCCTGGCACCCGATGTGCCCTTTCCAGTGAATAATGCTTTGAGAGCCCCACCTGAGCCACATCCTTCCCAGCCATGTTTCCAATCAAGATTTCATATCCCACTGCCTTCAATGACCCCCTCTATGGGTTCTGCCAGCCCTATAATGCAAATATTATTTCTTCTGACCCTATTTTCTACATCCTCTGCTTGTGCTTTCAGAATCTTTACTTTCTTTTCTAGTAAATGTTATTGCTTTTGTTTTTTACCTATTTCCTCTGCATTTTTGCCTTGTGATCTTTCTGTATTTGTGACCCTCTCCACCAGACAACTATGGTCTTCTCTTAACAGCCCCTGATGTTGCACTAGAGAATCAAATTTCCTCTCTAAAATGCTTCTCGCGAAGCAGCTGTAGTCTGCAGAATAATGTATTGTGTCACTGTTGGGCATCCTGACTATCTTCTTTTGCTCTCCCCTCATCTACAACAACTGGTAGCTGTCCTGTTAATAGGTCATCTCCTGTTTCTTTTTTCTTGGTTGTTTTCCCCATTGTGCCTCAAACTCCTAGCACTTAAATATCTCAAACAATATTTGTGGGATTTAGGGGTGTTGCCTCATGGAAGTCGGCTTACAAAGTTATAGGGGTTTAAAGTGTTTCAAATAAAAAATGGTATGTCTCTTTCATAGACCCAGAAAATGTTCACTTCATACAAAGTTTGTATCTCAGTAGATAGCTGGGATGCAAGGCAATAAAAGTATGCCAGAGTCATGCCAGGTGCCCTTGGACAGAGGTAAAAGCAAGGGCAGGCAGAGTACAGGCAGGTAATACTGGGCGGTCCTAAAGACAGCCTGGAGAATGGCAGAGAACTAAGGTCATGTTTTCTTCACTGGTGTTACTTTGCAGCCAAATAGGCAAGGCTGCCCCAGAATCTAATTTACAGTTATTTTGTGGGCCATTTTGAGCACCTTGTTCAGTGTTGGGTGATGCTTTAATGCAAGGGAACACAGAACAGCATTTGTGGAAGCCTCCTCCACTCTTCCGAAGAATGTCCTATGTTATTCTTGATTTGGGGAAGCAAGTCAGGCAAATCTCTTAGAAAATGTATTACCCCTTATGATCAGGGGGAAGAGGAGAAGAACCAACAGGTCAGAATCAGAAAGGTCAAAGTGAAAACTTGCATGATAAGCTTGATTCCTCATCTCCTTCTTATATTTCTTCAATGAAACTAGTGCCTTATCACCAGTTTCCTTATTAATTCTGCATTTGGGGAGGCAACGGATAAGACCCACTGGATGAAGAAGCATCAGAAGAAAGATTCCTTCTTTTCAACAATAGTTTCCCCATCTTCACAACATTCCAACAAAACTCTCTTCGTGTACATCCTCCTAAATCCTCTGATACTGGTCTCCCATAGCACAGCTTTAATTACCCAATTTCAATAAAAAAAGATTACACTTGCCTCAGGTGGTCAATTGCCAAATAATCACTGAAGCGCTTACCGCTGCCCCCACCAAGCAGTTACAGCGCGTGTGTAAGCACTTTGCCTTTAAGAGTCGCAACCAGGATGTACTGCTTCGCCCACTCCGAAATTGCTTCCACCATATTTTAGCCCCTCACTGGTATAATTATGAATGCTGAACGTGCCTTGCACACTTCCAGGGGAAACTGCCTGAAGACCACTTATGCTTCTTTCACAAAACACAAGGTTAATCCTGCATTCACACAAACATATTCCTCACAAAACACTCATGCAAGATGGTGTCTATACTACACTCACACAAGCACATTTTCTAACAAATAGGTAAGTCACTCACTAGGAAGTAGCAGAGTTTGGACAGATGGCACCATGGGAGAGCTAGGTTGAGTATCTGATGCATCGGTCCGCTAGTGTAATTCAAAGTTCTTAAAGTAAGCCAAACTGAAGCCTGAATGTCCACTGAGGTCATCTAATCTCCCATAAACCACACTTGGAGCAGCACAGCAGACTATGGGAGTCTGATCTTTGTGGACTTTTGCAGGAAGAGCATGAAAACAATTCCAACGTACCTTCTAAAAAACAAAGTAGTAGTTTTTCCGTAGTGCAAGCATATGTTAAAATGAATAAAACTAGAAATGAACAAAAACAACAAATAAAAAAGATGCCAACTAAATGTGAAGAGCATGTGCTTCAATAAAAAAAAAAAGAAAAGCCAAGCTTCTCACTGGTCTGTCATCTTGAAACAGTAAATAGAGGGAAGAAGACTGTTTCAAGATGGTGGCATGGTTTTGAATTTTCCAGCAGTGATGCCTGGGGCTGCATAAGAAAGTTGTGGTCCAGTAGCAATAGTTCAATTAGCATCAGTCTATATTTGCAGGGTGAGCAGCTAGGGGATGAACTACAAGAAATATCTCCTGAGGTTGGACTGATCTTGATGCAGAGTGACACAGAGTAGTATGCAAAATAATGTTACTTAACTCTTTGGTATCCGGAAAAACTAATTAGAGCCAACAATTGACAAACCAGCCAATGTCTGAAAACATCTGATTCACTGCCCAATTGTATGGTGGCTGGTTTGAAGGGCTGAAGTAATATATGAAGGACACTCTGTTTGATGAATAACTGAAGTGGGATTATCTAAAGTCCAATTTCTCTGAGCAAAAGAATGCATTATTTTGTAGAAAACATGAAGCTGGTGAAACAGTCTTTTATATATACCTAAGCACAAAGGAATAGAGAGACCCCCAGGAGCAGGAGCTTAGGGGTTCCTTGGCATACACGCGTAAGGTATACAACACTGGTCAAGAGCATCACAATCTCCCTTGAAAGACATGGGTAAGCATGGTATTACATGACCAGTGCAAGTTTCCTGTAGGAAATCTGATTACTGGGTGACTGTGAGCCGTGGTCAAGAAGCAACCTGAGGTCTTCTCATGCTAAGGCACAAGCAATTCAAAATTGCCCTGTGCTCCACCCCTTATAGCATGGCATAGAGCAACCAGGCTTAGCTTAAAAGGCATTGTGCAAAGTATCTGTGCAACACTTCAAACAGGAACACAGTGAAAACAAAGCACAAAAGGTTCACATACTAGTTTAGAAAAATAGAGCAGAATTGAAAAAATAAAATATGACCAAAACAAACATCCAATCAGCAGAACCAGAGTTATGCATTTATAAAGGTGTTATGTTAAAATGGCACCTAAAAGCATAAAGCGCCAACCAGGGACATCAGGTTGCACTGGACTGGGTCAAAGTCACACTTTCAGGCTGACCACAAGCTAGCACGTGTCGGATACAGTCACCAGGTTAGTCTTGCTGAAGTTTTTCCTGTTAATGCAGAAGATGACCATAGAGAGCAGAGAGAGCACAGCAGGAGGCCTTCGGCTAAGCGAGAAAACCTAGCTGGCATCACAGGCGGGAGTTGCTAGAGGTTCGTGGAGGATGTACCAGCAAGCAGTGAATGCTGCAGTGCGAAGAGTTGGACTGACAAAGTTTTGCACTGTTTTCCGGTATGAGCAAATGGGCCCTTTCATGGTCAAGAGGGGCCCAACAGCTTGATGTCAACACCCTTGAGCCACTCCAGGGGTCCACGACCGGAGAGGCAATACTTGGGGGTCAGGAACTTGCTGCACTTTTAGGTCCCTTAGGCTCAGATCAGGAGACCAGAAGAACAGCACAGCAGGGCAGCAGCTCCACCCAGAGCAGCGGTCTAGCAGAGTGGCGGTCCTTTCAGAAGCATAGCAGTGTTTCTCCCTGGCAGATTATCCCCAGGTCCAGGAGTGTGCAGAAGATTTGATGTTTAAGTCCAATATTTATACACAGTTGTGCCTTTGAAGCGGAGGAGAAGCTTCTAGAGTTTTCCCTTTGAAGTCCCCAGGAATTCTGCATCTGCTTGGGTTTGGAGCCATTTGTTTTGGGGCAGGACACAGCCTATTTAAGTGAACATAGGGCTGTGCCAAGCTACTCCCTCCCATCCTGCCAGTGATGGCCCATTCAGGAGCACAGTAGCTCTCTATTGTTTGTGGCTCTCTAGGAGGAATACACAAAGCTCAACTTTCAGCTACACTCAGTCATGTGACCCTGGTAGAGGATACTGGCCCTAAATTGCTTAGGTAGGAAAATGTCAACTTTCTAAAATTGACCTATTCAAAATTGTAATAAAAAATCTGACTTCACCATAAGTTAGGAATTCTATTTAGAATTCCAAAGAAGTTAAACATGAAGGGTTCACCTGATCCCATGTGAGAATCAGAATTCTTTATTGTATGATTATCTAAAATCATTTACAAATTCGATAATTATTACCTTCATAATTTAAAAAAAAACCAAAACATGTTTGGTTGGGTTAAAAAGAGGAAATCTAAAAGGATTATAAAAACAGCTGATTGTTTTTACATTGTAAAACAGTGCAATGTTATTAATACATCTAAAAGATAAGTCACAGTAAACAAAAGGATTATGAATAACAGCTGATGGCTTTTACGTCATGAATCAGTGAAATGTTATAAGTACATCTAAAAGGTAAGACATAATGCAAGGCGATACAGTAATGATAGTAGACTTGTATGCACACCGGCAGGAGAAGTGTGGCTAGTGTGTTATTTTGCTATTGTCTTTTGTTCTTGCATTTGGCATAGAGTCTTTCCAGCTACAGCAAAGAACTTCCCAACTTGTGCGAGCTCTATTGGCACTATGGTGATGTAGATAAAGTCTTAAAATTAGGATTTTTCTAACTTTACTACTACTAAAATGAGAAAAATCCTTATTTTAAGACGTTCAGTATTCACAGAAGGCATTTAGGAGTCCTAAAGTTAGGAGTCCTAACTTTACTACTACCAAACTGAGAAAAACCCCAATTTTAAGACTTTCGGTATTCACAGAAGGCATTTAGGAGGCCTAAAGTTAGGTGTCCTACCTTTACTAATACTAAACTGAGAAAAATCCCAATTTTAAGACTTTCGGTATTCACAGAAGACAGTTAGGAGTCCTAAAGTTAGGACTCCTAACTTCTGTGAATACTGAAATGACCAACAGCCTGATTCATCATACTCCCGTTTTGCGAGCCCCTAATAGCGATTCATGGCGAATCGCTATTAAGGACTCGCAAAACGGGATTCATGTAGGAATATGCAAAAAAAATGCGATTCCTACTAATTCCTTATTTGCGATTAGCAAATTGCTAATCGCAAATAAGAAATAACTCCCCATTCATTCCCAAGGGCCAAAAGGCCCATAGGAATGAATGGGGAGTATTCCTTATTTGCGATTAGCAATTAGCTAATCGCAAATAAGATAGCGATTGAAAGGGTGCCAGGGGTGTCCGAAGGACACCCTGTAGCACCCCTTAAATGCAATATGAACAGGGGTTGCGCACACACATGTCCAAAGGACATGTGTGTGTGCAACATGCAACTCAGAAAAATGCTTTTAAAAACATTTTTCTGAGTTATCGCTATTTACCATGAGGTTTGACCTCGCGGTAAATAGCGGCCCGAAATTGCGATTTCGCAATTTTTAAATGGATGATGAATTGCATTTAAGGAATCTCAAATAGAGATTCCTTAAATGTAATCCATCGCAAATTTGCGAAAACGCAATTACCGATTTTTGCATTTGGGATGATGAATCCCAAATGCAAAAATCTCACTTGCAAAGGGCCAGATTCTCAGAATCTGGCCCTTTGCGAGCCGAATCAGGCTTCATGAATTAGGCTGTAAGTGCCTTCTGTAAATACCAAAATGAGTAAGTGCCTTCTGTGAATACCAAAATGGTAGTAAGTTTAGGATTTTGTCTTAAGTTAGTTTTGTGAATCGGGCCCTCTGTGCTAAGTAAGTCAATGTTCTTTTTCTAACCCCTATTGTCTACCCTCCACCTATCAGGCTGGAGGCTGTGATTTCTGTGACTCTCCTGGATTCAGAAGCCAGGCAGCAGCATAGACATAAGGTCTTCTTTGACCCTGCTGGAGGTAGGCTGCCAAGTCCAAATGGCACAACCTGCTTTTACAAATATGAGCAGGCACATTGCTCAACACTCTGAGGCTTTCTCAGTGTCCCTACAGGTTAGTAGATTATGCTGCTTAGAGCCCAACTCCTATAGCTGAGGGATTCACATGAAGCTAACAGCAAGCTCCCAGTGTTGTAAGAGCTTTTGTGGCCCTAGTAAACAGTGATGCTGGTACAATTCTCAGACTTGTGGTGCTAACATCACTGATACATCACTGATCTCTGAATTCTGAAAAACCTAAGCATTGCACAAAGAACAAGTATCTCAAGGGAGCCATGCCCATTCAGCCAGAGTATGGTAAGGGTAATGTATGTAGCTAGTGTTGCATTTGGAAGCAAACTGTCCGAAATATATTACTAAACCATGGTGTGGTACCCTCTGGTATTTACAGACAGCATAGTTTCCATTGAAATTACCAACACATTCTAATAATAGAACTATACAGCGCATAAACGATAAGTTTTGGAAATTGGGTTTCTGTGAATATTTGTCATTTGTGCATCACCAGGAGTTTATTTATTTTGAAATATTTGTACAGTTCATTTATAGGTATTTATATTTTGGGCTGTGTTAGAAGTAAACAACATCTTACAGCATTTTCTTTCACACCAACAAGATTACCACACATTTAACATTACAAAATCCAAACACTTCTCAGTAAGCTGAGAAAAGTTAACACCAGTCTCAATGTTAAAAGAATAAGCAACAATTTGTCAGAAGACTGAAATTTAACTTGAGTCATTGACCACTCAGCAAAACTAACAAATAAAAACACCCTTTAAAGTAATCTTTAAGCACACCTTGGAACTCCAAAATGGTTATTAGATCACCTAGTGGGGCTCAAAGGGCAACTTTAGTTGGGTCCCTCCCTCTCCGGGCCATGGTGCATTGCATTGGCTGCAACACTGGTAGCAATGCCCCTGTGACGTTTTCAAGTATTTAGGGCCATATTACCAAGAAAGGGTGATACATTATCGCTCCTTTTATCGGCAGGAAACTGCCGCTAAAGCGGCGATAATGAGCTTGATAATATGTCCTTGTGAATTCCCATAGCAGCCCAGGTTCTGGTGTTAACCAAGGCTGCTATGGGAATTCACAAGGGCATATTATCAAGCCCATTATTGCCGCTTTAGCGGCAGTTTCTTGCCAATAAAAGCAGCAATAATGTATCGCCCTTTCTTGATAATATGGCCCTTATTTTTTTATGACATTGAACTCCTACAGAGGTCTACATAATTATACAACGACAGATAGATCGAAAATATATTTCCTCCGATATATAATATTTCAATATATATAACTATCTCCTTAAAAGATTTTACCATACATGCTGTGCAGACTATAGGAGAAAATAAACGAAGTGCAGCATATAAAGTGCAAGTGGAAGCAGAACATTCCAGAAAAATATTACAACACGTATATACCTAGATGAGGAGAAGTAAAAATATTACGACATAAGAAATAACATTATATTCTTAGGAGATACCCGGAAAAGTTGTTAAAAATAGATAGATCCTGTTGCAAATCATTTCATTTGGGGGGGACAAAATAAATGAATGGGCCTCAAGGGCAGAGTGAATGTTGAATTTAAGGAATAAAGGCTGCAAACAATAGTGCCTCACCTTTTACAACTACAGACACACAAATAGCACATGATTAATATCTTGAACTTGTAGGTGACACACCTTACAAATTCTCTCCATTTTCTGAATTTTGGCCCAAATAGCAGGAATTTATCCTAAGTGCAACACAAGCAGTCACAACAAGAGCATCCGCCTTCTGACGCCATAAGGTAAATTCCAGGTTAAGTAAGACTGGTGTTTGTTCCTCAAAGCACTCCCACAGACCACCTCATTTTGCGACATGGGTTGACTTAGTCGAGCTAATGGTGGGCACAGAACTCTTTATATACAACTTCAACGTGGGCTTTTACATGGGGAAATCGATGATCAAGTAAGCCCAAATACATCATTTGCTCTCTCAAGGTACCTAAAAGGGACTTAAAAACTGTCAAGTCAACTGTTCTTTCAGCTTAAGGAACATTTCAAGTCGACTCTCAGGGCAGCCCTTAGTGTTCCCATCATCCCCCCAGAGGAGAGAATTGCCCCACCTCAAATCTACTGCCAAGGAAGAGATATATGAGGAGACTAAGCCAAATTCAAGGACGTCCTTGGGGGCCAACTACACCTCCTGTTACCTCCAGTAAGTCCCACTTAGCAGGGTTGCTGAGACGCTGTCGGAGGCTACGCCCACTTTCTCAACCACTCTGAAAATGTACCTGCCTAGTACACTACTAGTTTGGGGATGTAGGTCTCTTGGCTCTTGAGTTTCCTTGGGGGCAACTACCCCTCCATTTATCTCCAGTAAGTCCCACACAGCAGGATTGCTGAGAGGTTTTCAGTGGCAATGCCCCCTTTCTCCACCACTTTGCAAACGTGCCTACTGACACACTTGGCTCTTGAGGGTCCATGGGGGCCAACTAACCCTCCTGTTACCTCCACACGTGCTGTTTTCCTACAAGCTGAGCAACGCTTGCCTTAACCATGCATTTGCGTGGTTAAGGCCGAAGACGTTCTGGAATTCTAAGCTCCACAATATTTCAGATGGGCAACATCACTTTTGTGGCTCAGGCTGGGAACTACTATCTATGACAAGTTCCTATATCCCCCACTTATGAGTATTACTCTGACTATCTGTAATAATTAAGGTTTCTATGTATACGATGAGCATTTTCTTAGTGGCTCAGGGGGTTTTCTAGTAGCTCTAGACTCGAAAGATGCCACATTTCATATTCCTGTTCGTCAAGATCAGGGGGATCTCCAACCTTTTCTGTACTGAGATATACTTCTGTTCAATAAAACCCATTGAGAGCAACTAATATTATTAGTGTTGTATAATCCCCATGTTGTTATATATATATTTTAATTCAACCAAGCAAACGTTTTCTAATTTAGTAACCTGGGATGCACATAGGTGAGCTACTCAGTGGTACTTAGAGAGCTACAGTAGCTTACAAACTACTGGCTGGAGACCCCTGCGATAGTCAGCAGTTCTGAGATTCAGAGTTGGTTCCCACAATTACCAGATCAGGATCCTTTTCCACAGTCTGGCTTTCACTCCTTGAGTCTTTGTAAAGATATTTGTACCTGTATTGGCTTCTTTATAACTTGAAAGTGATTCAATTTACTCTTATGTTCATTTGCTGATTAATTACAGCCCATTTGTTTGTAAGGCACAATCAGACTACCTGAAATTTTCTTCTGAAGCTGAAATTTCTTCTGAACTTGGAGAAACCTCACTTTATGACAGCCCAGACACATCAGTTCATCTGAGCCTTGTTCAAGATCAACTTGGATGTTGTCTTCCTGTCACAGGACATATATAGACTTCTCCAAACTCAACTTCAGAGATTAATGAACTTTATTTTAGATTCTGGCAGGGACTGGTTATGAGTCCAAGGTCGGACATAGGAAACCACTGCTGTGGCTCTTTGGCCTCTCTTGAGTCTGAAGCATAGATAAACACTTCCTATATCATTGGACACCGGATTCACAGGGCTATGAAGCCTTGATTCCATTGACTCCAGCATTTCCCAAGCCCTGAAGTAGCTGTTGATTATTGAACACCTACAAAGGAGTGTTGTTGTATCCTTTTGATTCCATTATTCTTCCCCACGGATGCCAGACACTGGTTAGGAATCCAGGATTGAGATTTTCAGAGTTTAGATCCATCCCAGAGGGAAAGTCTTCAATTCTAAAATTAGAGGGATCTCTCTTAGGGTTTGCTCTTCTTCATAAAGGCAAAGCAGTTCTATTCAAGACTGACAGCTGGGTAGCAAAGGCCTAGATCAACTGTCAGGTGGGAACAATTCATCTAGAGAGGGCGGCTTAATTTAGACAGAAATATGAGAGGCAAAAGAGGGTTGACGACTCTCTGGACATGGGACTATCCCACAACTTACTCCAATTAAACAATTAACTCAGAAACGCCGGATACGATAGACATAAAATAGTTTGGGGCATATTACCAAGCAATAGCGATAATTATCGCTATTGCTTGGTTAGAGACAACAATTTATTGCTGAGCTGCGGCAATTTTTATCGCAGACCTTGATCTATCGCAAATGCGATAAAAATCGTCCGCAATGCATGAATATCGCTGAAAAGTCATCGATATTCGTGCATTATCGAGCTAATGCTCTTAGCCATGTTATCCACCTCCCATTGGATAACATGGCTAAGAACTGCTCAGGGCAGGTGTTAGCTTTTGGAGATATTCGCGCTTAGCACGAATATCTCCAAAAGTTGGTAATAGGAGATAGCGATGTTAGCGACTGTTTCCAGTCGCTAACATCTTGGCACGCCCACTTTGCATGTCATTAGTGATAAATATCACTGACATACAAAGTGGTGCCCAAGATGGTCACTATCTCCTACTAGCTGTCGCTAACTGGTGTTAGCAACAGCTAGGTAATAGGGAGATAATTTTATCTCCGCTTTCTTGGCGTTTAAAGCCAAAAAAGCAGAGATAAACCCCCTTGATAATATGCCCCTTTGATCTTTATTTTATCTCTTTACCCGAAGCCCATTCTAGGGCGAAACGTGTTGGCTGTGCCTACTTGGCAAAGAGATTTAAGGAATGTTAATGTTAATGTTAATGTTAAAGTATTTATAGAGCACATGGCTGCCCCAGCAACGGAGCGTCCCAGCACTAAGATGAGCACCAAGAGAAACAACAGCACAAAGAAGAGTACATTTGAGAGAATAGCCAAGTCTTCACCCGTCTTCTAAAGGTGAGGTGGTCAGGAACCACCCTACCTGAATGTGGATAGGGAGGGAGAATAAAGAATCTTTTTGCATTCAAAAGAACTCAGTGAAAGAACCATTATTGAGCATCCTGTATTAATTGTATTGCCTCTAATCTTTTTGTCTCAACTGTATTTAATCTATGACCCTGTGGTGGCTGCTTGTTTGAGGTGGGCAATATGTGTGCTGTACTACACAAGTGACTAGACTGGGTAATGCAGTTTCTTCGTCCTTGCTGCCATTCTCTGCTTCAAACAGGTGGCTCAATTCATCTGTTTGAGGGCAGAAACGCACTGTTTGTCTTTTCATGCCTCTCATCAACACTGAGTGTGAACCAGGCAGGGTTTGACCTCATCTGGGCTATTTAATCCTTAGGGTCATTCTATCCATCTTTAGAAGTGTTTCAGCAACCAAAAGCCCCACTGGGCCAGCCTTCACTAGACCCCTCTGCTTCAGAGGGCATCACCCTTCTTGTGCAGTTCAGTTCAGATGTTTGTTGTCAGAAAGCCTGGGAGCAGAAGCCATATCCCTGGTTTGGTCTCCACGACGACTTCCCTCCCCTCCTCCAAAGGGTGCTGAAGAAGATTTGGGAAGGATTGCATATGTGATCTTGATAGCCCTTTATTGGCTGTGACTCTACTGGTTCCTGAGCCTTCAGTATATGTCAGTAGGGTCTTCCAATGAATCTTCCTCCCCTACAGTAACCAGCCTCTCCCCTTGGGCTATTCTCTGCCTTCACTTCATGGCTTAGAAGTTGACGATTTAGGGTTACAGTCCTAGGGGTGTAGAGGTTCAAGGTTAAACATTCCAAGGTCTAGGAGGCGCAGTAGTGTTTATGTAAAACAATGGTTATAGCTAGAATCCTGGTGTCAGCAGGAGAGTCATTTAAATCCCAGGCCACATGATCCCTTATTTTAATCTTCTACATCAGGGGCCAAATGGACCGCAGTTCACTCTTTTGAGGGAATACATAGTTCAGTAGGGGCATCATGCACTTACTGACCCCCCCCCCTCATTCATTCTCTCTCTCTCTCTCTCTCTCTCTCTCTCTCTCTCTCTCTCTCTCTCTCTCTCTCTCTCTCTCTCTCTCTCTCTCTCTCTCTCTCTCCTTCTCTCTCTCTTTCTCTCTCTCACTCTCCCTCTCTTTTCACCAATCAAAGAAGAAAAATGAACTTTAACAAACAGGCCAGACTTAATATCTTGATCAATGCACCATTCGGTGTTGCACCAACATTTGAAATCTTCATTCTAATTTCTAAATTCTGATTGTAGAGGTTTAATTGCTAGCAAGAGTATTCAATAATAGACATTACACAAAGGTACTTGTGATTTTTTTAAATAAAACTTTTGTGGCATCATTGCTGAATGTTCCACTATGCTTGTACTCCTTTTCTTGTATGACTTTCTCTGTCCTCATCTTGCAATGTACCTATTGTGAACCGTGTTTCAGTAGCACCGTTGTCTTTGTAAAGCAGATCCCACGCTCTGTCTGCAGTGAGGAGTGCCTTCCTGGGTACAGAAGAGCTGGCATAGAAGGACAACCTGTCTGCTGCTTTGACTGTGTCCCTTGTGCTCAGGGGGAAATCTCTGTTCCTGGTGAGTTTTGGAGGATGTAATTCTTTCAATAAAACCATCCAAACATGTATAAATTTCCTTGATGTATCAAATTTCTTGAGAAAATGAAAGATGAATGTGAAAAAGATACATATCTGCAAGCAGTTGTCCGTGCAAGTTACATATGTAATGGGTTGGTGCCTACAAAAGCAATAGTGTGGTTGTAAAGGAGGAGTAATGGTTTGTATTCATTCAAAGCAAGTTGATTTGGTAGGATATGTCCTCTGTGGTTGCATTCGCTACCAGAAAGGAAGGGGTCAATGTTGAATATGAAAGAGAAGCAAGGGGAAAACCCATTAAGTTGGAATATGGGCAACAAGACCTTAAATTGTGTTTAAAAGGCAGCCGCCATCGATAGGGACGTGAAGGGATATTGTCAAATTCAGGGACCTGAGAAGACTTTGAGCAGCATGTCTTGCACCCCCAAAATGACTTTTTGCTCCATACTGATGAAGGAATGAATCCAGAAACACTTGTCCATAGTTACACTGCATACACTGCATCAACAAGGGTAAGCAATTTAAGACAACAACTGAAGAATGTGTGGTCATGAACTGCATTTACCATGAAGCATTGGGAAACATTGGGTGCTGGGATGTGAGGCAGTGGGTGCCCAACCTACTTCTGTTTGGAAAGGCTCCCTTGAGCTACTGAGCTGATAAACCTGTGTTGATGCACCTGTGCCCAGTGAGTGGTACAGAGACCAACTTTTGGCAGCATTTCTAGCACTCCCAAAATGACTTGTTTCTCTATGCTGATGAAGGAATGAGTCCAGAAACACAAATCTAGAGTTACACAGCACAGCCTCCTCTAAAAAGGGTGAGCAATTAATGCATTGAGGCAAACTGAGTGCTGGGATGTGAGGTAGTATACTCCCACCCACCTGCCGCTCTGCTAATGGTTTACATCAATTGCATATTTCTCTGTTTTTGCAGACCATCTTGATTTTTCCTCGAGGATTGATCCAAAATGTGCGACCTTCAAGCCATTTAAAATTTAAGATAAACCAATTGGCAAAGTACAAATCTTTACTTACTAGGAGTCCCCTTTCAATAGATCTGGTAATTGGCACCACCTATTAGCCATTCAGGGACAGCGATATTCTAGGCTTATGGATGCTGTGTTCAATTTTTCTTCCAAACTAGGCTCCACACTTCTTCAGGTCATGCTTTATATTTACCTTATTAAATATCTTTCCATTGCAAGGAATCAGGGGAGGATCTGGAGTTATCGAGACATGGAACATTTGCAAATGGAGTTGAACGGGTATTGTAGGTTCCTGCTTCCTCACCTCCTAGTTCATTTATTGTCATTTGTCGTGAAGAGCTTGGTCTGCAGTGTACTGACGATACTATCACTCTCGTTGCCCGTTACTGCTGTGGACCTTAACTTGGGACAACTTGAAACCCAGCTGAATAGATTATTAATTTCGGAATGTTCCTCTCCAGATTGTGCCCTGAAGGTCCTGTGGTCACAATGTATTAAATGAATGTGTGTTGAACTTGGTGAACATAGCCTTTTTTTATCCTAGCACTGTATTAAAATAAGATGTGTTGGGTTAAATCTCAATTCTTTGCCCTTTGATGGGCACAGAGGGAGGAACTTGGACTTCTGAAACAATCAGTCTCATTGTATGTTCTTTTAAAAACTGTTCCTAATATTGAGCCCTGCCTCTTTAGGGTGAAGTACACCTATCCTGGGTAGGTACTGGGACATTTTAGGCTGGGACGTTGTCAGCGACAGCAACACCACCTCCCTTCTGGACAATCTCGCCAACCTCGGACTCAAACAACTTGTCACTACGCCCACCCACATCGCAGGTCACACACTCGACCCTATCTTCACCTCCAGCAAACATGTCTCCTTCAGCCACACCACAACTCTACATTGGACGGACCACAGCTGCGTACACTTTACCTACAATAAGACCACAACTCACAACCAACCTCAACCTACTCTACGAAGAAACTGGAACAAAATCACCATCGACCAGATCTCCTCATCGCTTCTTCAAAACCCCCCTGCCCACTCCTCAAACACCGAACAAGCAGCGATTAACCTCACCCAATGGCTATCCAACAGCGCCGACATCCTAGCACCGCCGAAAAAATGTCAAATCAAACTTGGCAGCAAAAACGCCTCCTGGTTCAACGATGATCTTAAGAAATCGAAGAAACTCTGCCACTCCCTCGAGAAGGCCTGGAAAAAAGACCCAAACACCAGCACCAGGGACGCCTTCAAAAACGCCACCCGCATACACCACCAACTGATCCGGACTGCCAAGAAAGCCGCATTCAAAGACCGACTAGACAACAACGCCCACAACAGCAAGGAACTATTCAACATCATCAAAGAATCCACCAACCCCTCAGCAAACTCCAATGATATCACCCCCTCTCAAGCCCTCTGCGACTCCCTAGCCTCGTTCTTCCACAACAAAATCGCAAACATCCACAACAGCTTCGACAACCAACCGGGAGACCATCCCACCCAATCTCCTGCCGTACCTTCACCCCCCTCGAACATCCTTAACGACTGGAACCCAATCTCCACCGAGGACACCATCCGCCTGATGAACTCCATCCACTCAGGATCCCCCACAGACCCATGTCCTCACCACATCTTCAACAAAGCAGACTCCATCATAGCACCACACCTCCGAGACGTCATCAACTGCTCCCTCAACTCCGCCACATTCCCGGAAAGCTGGAAACACGCCGAACTCAGCGCCCTTCTGAAAAAACCCACAGCGGACCCCACCGAACTCAAAAACTACCGCCCCATCTCGCTCCTTCCATTCCCGGCCAAAGTCATCGAGAAAGCCGTCAATAACCAGCTCGCCGCCTTCCTCGATAGCAACAAATCCCTCGACTCCTCACAGTCCGGCTTCCGAGCCAAGCACAGCACGGAGACCGCCCTCATCGCAGCAACAGACGACATTCGAACTCTACTGGACAACGGAGACACAGTCGCCCTCATCCTCCTAGACCTCTCCGCAGCCTTCGACACAGTCTGCCATAGCACTCTTCTACAGCGCCTCAAAAACATCGGGATCCAAGGAAAAGCACTGGAATGGATCACCTCATTCCTCACCGGAAGAACCCAGAGGGTCCGCCTCCCACCATTCAAGTCCGAGGCCACTGAAGTCATCTGTGGCGTACCCCAAGGTTCCTCACTCAGCCCCACCCTCTTCAACGTATACATGAGCCCCCTCGCGACCATCGCTCGCCAACACAACCTCAACATCATATCCTACGCAGATGACACCCAACTGATCCTATCACTCACCAAAGACCCCAACACCGCCAAAACCAACCTACATGAAGGTATGAAAGAAGTAGCAGAGTGGATGAAGCACAGCCGTCTGAAACTGAACTCAGACAAAACAGAAGTCCTTATCTTAGGCACCTCCCCCTCCGCTTGGGACGACTCTTGGTGGCCAGAGGCCCTTGGAAAAGCACCCATCCCGACGGACCACGCACGGAACCTGGGCATCATCCTGGACTCCTCACTCTCTATGAACAGACAAGTCAACGCAGTCTCATCTTCATGCTTCAACATCCTCCGCATGCTCAAAAAAACATTTCGCTGGATCCCCACCGAAACCAGAAAAACAGTCACCCATGCACTGGTTACAAGTCGCCTGGACTACGGAAACACCCTATACGCCGGTATCACCGCAAAACTCCAGAAAAAACTCCAACGCATCCAGAACGCATCAGCTAGACTCATACTAGATATCCCGCGTAAAGACCATATCTCTAACCACCTGAAAAACCTCCACTGGCTCCCCGTCAATAAGAGGATTACTTTCCGCCTCCTAACCCACGCTCACAAAGCACTCTACGAACTTGGACCCGAATGCCTCAACACACGACTTTCCTTCTACACCCCCCCTCGCCAGCTACGATCTTCCAACCAAGCCCTTGCTACCATTCCTCGCATCAATAAAACCACCATGGGAGGCAGATCCTTCTCCTACCTCGCAGCTAAAACCTGGAACTCACTCCCCACTCACCTACGTCTCACACGGAACCACCTAGCATTCAGAAAGCAACTTAAAACCTGGATATTCGACAAGTAATTTCCATCCCTTCCTCAAGCGCCTTGAGACCCTCTGGGTATGTAGCGCGCTATATAAATTTCTGACTTGACTTGACTTGACCTTTTCATAAGTTTCCCTTGGAGTTGGGATTCTTCCACCCTGTGCATATGATGCTGTTTCTGTCCATTCTACACTGCAGTTGGGTTATGTTCATACATTTTGGGCCTCAATGAAAGGAATTAACGCAGAGTGGTGCCGCAAGTCATTTAGCTGCCCCACGGTGCATTAATTCTGAAGCAGAGAGATGCATGTTATCTACAACAATATGATGGATCCCTTTGCTCTCCCCTGCACTGGCACACACTTTACTGTCATGCGCTGACTCAGGCACCCTTGCAACATATGGCAAGGGTGCGTGCGTTGAGAGGAGTGATTGTTTATGTGCAAGTAGGTGTCCGTTCCTGCACATAAACAACCTGAAATTATTTCTTGAAACTTCTATGTGTGCTTTTTGACGCAGCACGCATAGAAGTAGAACACTTTTTTTTAATGATTGTTTATGTGGAGGAAGGGACACCATCCTTCACATACACAATCACAAGCGGTGATTTCCTCGTTCAATGTGTGCTGCAGAAAACATTTCTCCTGGTGTTGCCCTGGGGAGGCGTAGCATTCTTATGTATTTCCAAGTTTATGATGTCTTGTAAATCTGAAAATCTTGCAGGAGCATTGGGTGTTGGATGGGAACACACACAACAACACCCATGACACGCCCCTTTCACGTAAAGTGATGCGTGTAAAGGGGCCATATTTACAATGACACGAAAAGCCACGCAGGGCGACTTTACGTGTCCTTGTAAATATGGGGCAGCAGGTTGTGCCGCCAGTGCGTCACAAAAAGTGACACACCAGCGGTGCAAGGGGCTTGCAAATAAGCCTCTCTATCTTTATATCCGGAAACACTATTTGAATCCATTTCTGAAATCTCTGCATTTACTCAGTAGACCAGCCCTTGTTCATCTTCATATGTCATCAAATGAAGTTACCTGTTCAGCCTTCTTAAAAGATTTTAGTAATGTTACTAGATTATGAAAGAAGTTATCTGTATATGTGTTTTTGTTTGTATGTTTTTGCTATTATATATTTTCATGCTACTTGTGCTTCTATATTTTTTACCACTATGGTTTCAAATAACTGACTGAAGATAATGAACGGGAAGAGATGAACAGTTACAGTGATTAATTTGTATTAGAATGGGTGTTGGTGCCCAAAGCTCTGCACCGCCAGACATACCTTGCCTCTTTAACTCACTCTTG
The DNA here is from genome assembly GCF_964263255.1 of Lissotriton vulgaris. Lineage (NCBI taxonomy): Eukaryota > Metazoa > Chordata > Amphibia > Caudata > Salamandridae > Lissotriton > Lissotriton vulgaris. The sequence continues at coordinate 30,576,874 of NC_141696.1, forward strand.
CAGGTTCCAGCTGTCTCCCTTTGAGGCTTTTTTCTGTTATTCTTTTCCTCATTCTTTTCCCTCTGTGTGTTTTTCTCTCTCTGGCTCTGGGGAAATGTCTGCTCTGGAAAAATAGGTGCTGGTCCCCATAAATGAGTGCTGGTGGTCACCACCGACAACAAGCTGCACAAATTAATCACTGATCAGGTTACATTATTTCATTACAATTCACTAATACATAACTTCTGCGAGATCTGCACTTCCCAGCTCTCTTGAAATCCATCACTTGCCTGACAAGGGGCCTGTTTCAAGTCCTTTATTAATATGTTTCAGTGCTTACATTTAGATGACATATCAGACTAAACGTTGCAAGACCAACATTTCTAGCTTATCTAGAAGTAAATATGCATGAAAACTGTAACTGAGAGCATGAATCCTTAATAAGTGAGTAAGGGCATGTATTTGTTTTTGAAAAGGTGAATGGTGGGAATGGGAATTGAAAGACTGAATGGGTGAGTGAGTGGATTGATAGAATTCAAAACGTTACCGAAAATCGAATAGGCTGAAACTCATGGAAGGAGTGTGAGTAGTGCGAGTGGTAATAATGAATTTGGTAAGGTGAAGGTTTTAAATAATAGGCCCAATTCACAAAGGTAAACTGAGATTAAAGTCTAACTTCATGACTTTCGTTATTCACAAAGGGCATTTATGAGTAGTAAAGTTAGACTTTTGTCACATTTTAACTTAAGTTTTGGTCTTAAGTTTAACTGAGACCAAAACTGAGGCAAAAGTCTAACTTTGATACTCGTAAATGTCATTGGTGAATAACGAAAGTTAAACATTTTATGTTGCCAATCAAGCAGTGCATATACATTCATCACTGGCCAATTTCATCAACTGCGTGGTCAACCACTCTCTCTCAAGGGTGAAAACAGTGATCTACATTCCACAGTCCTCAGAACTCACCAAAACATGAATGGACCAGCCATCAAGAAAATAGATAAATATCAATTGCTTAATACCAATTTGTTATTGGCCTTGCATTTAAGGAATCGGTAATACCGATTCCTTAAATGCAATGTAGGTAGCACTTAAAACAGTGCACCTCAGCCTTAAGGAATCGCTATTTCCCACCAACTTCAAGTTAGTGGTAAGTAGCGATTTCCTTTCAAAAAGCCCTTTTTTGCTTTTTGAAATGTGCCATGTGGCACACATCCATGCCTTAGGGCACCCTGGCACCCTTGAAATACCTCCCGGTATTACTGATTTGGTATTACCGAATCGGTAGAACCGAATGTCTTCACATTCATTCCTATGGGCCTCCAAGCCCATAGGAATGAATTGGTAGGTACTCGTTATTACCAAATCTCAATTACCGATTCTGTAATAACGAATATTAAGAATTCAGTATTTTTTACGGAATTCTTACCTACATCTGAAATACCGATTTCTAAATGGATCACTGACAAAAAAAATATAGAATGCAAAAATATCAAATTCCTATCTACCAACAGGTAAGCACAAAAACATTGAATCAAAAATATAATTTAAAAAAACTATAGTTAGTCAAAATATCGATTTTTTTTAAATGTCTTAAAAGTAATTTCAAATTAATGAAATAATAAATATAACATTTACTAATACCACTCCAGTGAGTGCAACAGTAGGGAAAGCGTTGGATGCGTAGGGGTAAAAATCACTATTCCCACTCCAGGGATGCAACGGTAGGGAAAGAGTTGGATAGCGTAGGGGTAAAAATTACTATTCAATATTAAATTACTTACCTTCAATTCGATATTTTTCACCACTATATTCTGTCCATTTGATGTTTTGTCCAATCTATATTTTGACTTCGATATTTTGGTTATTCTATATTTTGAATTCGATATTTTGTCTTGTTACCTTCTAGATAACGAATCATTAAAATTTGGTATTTAGAATTCAATATTTCCCTATTACCTACATCGGGCACATGGGTTTGATATTCACAATGTACTTTAACTTCATCAAACCAATTAATTCAGTAAGAGATCTGTGTTAGACTCTGGTATATTGATTCATTTGCTAAAAAAAATATATATAACATTTTGCAATGTTTTTCCCTTAGGGTCTCCTAGTTTGATAGTACTCTTAGGGAACGCTCCTCTTAAAGGCTGTTTTCTGAAATGCACACCAGTACACACATAGGTGACAAGGGAGGTGTGTGCTAGTTTAGCAGGCGTTCTTACTTTGCCCATGTGTATGCTGGGAACTAATGAGTAGTCAAGGATCATGTACAGATCAGATCAGTTGGATGGAGGAAGAGCTGGGATGTCTATCACTAGCACTGACTGTGGACCACACACACATCATGTTAATTGTCTCCACAAATGACCTTTATGTTCTGTGAGGAAGTAGATACATATCTGTGAACTGTATAGTTTATGCCACAAACCTCTTACTACACTTTCCTAATTAAGATTTACATACAGGAAAGTTAAATGCATACCATAATATAGTAATAGCAATATAAGATACATTTACACTAAAATATTCCAAAATGAATTTATTCATACTGTGGGTGGTTATCAAAACAATCTGGCATACAGCCAACCCTCCTGCAGTTATTCTTGCCCTTAATGAATAACACATTGGTTGCCACTATTTCAAAAGTTCTAGTTCTTATGTGAGTAATTATGTACTGCTGAAATGTATTATTGACGGCCCCCCTGCAATTACAATGTGTTCTACTCCATAGACAGAGATTGTCTCCAAACATAACATTGTTTCATTATTTCTTCAGGCAGAGATGAATGTATGAAATGTCCAGATGACAAATGGTCCAATGAAAATCATGATCACTGCATCCAAAAAGTGACTGAATTCCTCTCGTTTGAAGAGCCCCTGGGACTCACCCTCACCATATTTGCTGCCTTCTTGACTTTCATCACTTCTTTGGTCCTTGGAGTGTTCATTAAATACAGAGACACTCCCATCGTCAAAGCCAACAACCGTGGACTTAGTTACCTTCTTCTTGCCTCCCTCATGCTCTGCTTCCTCTGTTCGTTTATATTTGTCTGTCGTCCTCAAACGTTCACCTGCATGCTCCGACAGACGGTCTTTGGGGTGATATTTTCTGTCAGCGTCGCCTCTGTTTTGGCTAAAACCATTGTAGTTGTCATTGTCTTCAAGGCAACAAATCCCAGCAGCTCTGCAAGGAAGTGGCTTGGATCAAAGACACCAACGTGCATAGTCTTTGTCTCTTCTTTGATTCAAATTGTTATCTGTGTTGTTTGGCTGGTGAGATCACCTCCTTTTGCAGAGCTAAACATTTTGTCTTATAAGGAAAAAGTAATTGTTCAGTGTAATGAAGGGAGCGCCATCTTCTTCTACTGCATGCTGGGATACATGGGCCTCCTGGCCACAGTCAGCTTTATAGTGGCCTTTCTCTCAAGGAATCTGCCTGGAAGCTTCAACGAGGCCAAGCTGATCACCTTCAGTATGCTGGTGTTTGTCAGTGTGTGGATGTCCTTCCTCCCAGCATACCTGAGCACACGGGGGAAGTACATGGTGGCGGTGGAGGTGTTTGCCATCCTGTGCTCCAGTGCCGGTCTGCTGGGGTGTATATTCTTTCCAAAATGCTATATTATTTTGAGGAGGCCTGAAATAAACACTAGACACAATCTCATTGGTAAAAAAAAAACTTTTGTTTCTCTCAAAAGTCAATAGAACCACAGTTACCCAAAAATAGTGTAATGGAATAAACAGGGTGATACAAACAGGTGCATGTGCCTACAAAGAGTTATCCTGTCTGATTCTGAATTCAAGAAATGAGAAATAACTTATACCAGTCAATCAATCAATCAAGCGCGACTACTCACCCGTAAGGGTCTAAACGCGCTGGGAGTTGGGGGGTGAAGGGGGGTGCATGCTTCAATACCAAATGCCTAATATTATATCTTGGACCATGACAGGGCTAAACATCCAAAAAAATGAGATCAATAATGTTTGAAGTTCACTTGGATAACAAACACATTTGAGACACAGCTGACAAAGGTGAGAGATTATTACAACAATAAGAGGTGAGCCTGCCCTGACCCTTTCTACCAAGAACCTGAAGGGTACCTACTTCCATCCTCCTCAGACAAAGAACCTGTAGGGTGCTAAATCCATCCTCCTTAGCCACAGAACCTGTAGGGTGCTAAATCCATCCTCCCCAGCTACAGAAACTGTAGGGTGCTAAATCTATCCTCCCCAGCTACAGAACCTGTAGGGTGCTAAATCCATCCTCCTTAGCCACAGAACCTGTAGGGTGCTAAATCCATCCTCCTCAGCCACAGAACCTGTAGGGTGCTAAATCCATCCTCCCCAGCTACAGAATCTGTAGGCTGCTATATCCATCCTCCTCAGCCACAGAACCTGTAGGGTGCTATATCCATCCTCCTCAGCCACAGAACCTGTAGGGTGCCTAAATCCATCCTCCTCAGCCACAGAACCTGTAGGGTGCTATATCCATCTTCCTCAGCCACAGAACCTGTAGGATGTTAAATTCATCCTCCTCAGCCACAGAACCGGTAGGGTGCCTAAATCCATCCTCCTCAGCCACAGAACCTGTAGGGTGCTATATCCATCTTCCTCAGCCACAGAACCTGTAGGATGCTAAATCCATCCTCCTCAGCCACAGAACCTGTAGGGTGTCTACATCCATCCTCCTCAGCCACAGAACCTGTAGGGTGTCTAAATCCATCCTCCTCAGCCACAGAACCTGCAGGGTGCTATATCCATCTTCCTCAGCCAGATGGGCACCAGTGAGCAGTGAGCCTTCACACCCCTGTTAAGGGCATCTTATTTACTGGAGGGAATGGTCCTTATTGTGGAGCCAAATGAACCTTCCTTCTAGCTCATATGTGCTAAATCTATTCACTTTTTTGTAAAGTCAAAGTGAGACCCTAGCCTTAATAGATCAGTTCACAATTGACCTGGTACTATCACCAGGGCTTTAAATGAGGTGAAAAACGCGTGGAGAGGGTTCAAAAAGGGGAAAGGCCTATGTATTTAGGGAGTCAGTTAAACAAGTAAACTAAAGATCCCAACAGGCAGGGTGGTTACTCTGAGCTTTTAGTGATTGCATCCACATATATAACACATCTGACTTACACCTGCAACCAACCAGAACTAATAAGTTTGTCAGTGAGTGTTAACTATTTAAGGTCAGTGAGTAACAATTATGATTTTGTTGTAAATAATATTGAAAGTGTTTCAATTCTGAAATTATGAGATTGTGAAATAGATGTTACTGGTCTTGTGAAAGAAGTAGTGGTGTTCAGAGTGAGTAAATCACTCCAGGAATATTCACTTTGTTAGACATATATACCATTTTCCTTTCCACACCTTGTCCATCTGCATATATTACACCCCATCTCTTTCCTGTTCTGCACCCTTTTCACTCTCTCCTGAATGCACTTCCTCACATCTCCTTCACTTCACCACACCTAAACACACAACGCACCCACTCACCTATAAGTACTGAATTTCCTTTTACCATATTGACAGCTGTGTACCTCCTTCGCACATATTGGCACTGACTCACATTTGAATATAGAATATGCAACCTACCCTGCACACTCTGCAAGAAGACCAAAGACTGGATGACTATGTATTCTGAACACCTTTCTGACCCACTGACAGGCACTGTGGAGGCCCAGCACTGCATTAAACCTCAAATCCAGAGCTCTCAACATTGTCTATTATACACAGCTGGAAATTACTTAAAGTAGACAGTAATATGCTGCAAAAAAAAAAAGAGAAACACAATATCCGGGAGAAGACTAATATTATTAGGAACTGCAAGGTTAAGCAAAATGTGAAACAAAAGCAAAATTAAATCAATGAAAAGGATTAACATAATGTGTTTTACATTCATTGTTTAGAAATTTATGAGTGTTATCTGCCGGTTAAAGACAGGAGCACAGAGGCTGATAGGCAGCTGTTTCAATGTCCATTGTTAATTACTACAGGGTCTTAGAGTAGGAGGGACCCGGCCCGCCTAAAGCCCTGACTACCACTGACTGCAGTGGTGGGCCCTGGTCTCCGACTGCTCCTGAATCTGAAAAATACCATAAATGATTGGTGGATCCTGAGATATTGATGAGTTGCTGATATCAGAAGCCCACCTTCCAGCAGTACAGACTCCACTGAGGAGGGCCTGAAGGGGGGGATTAGGGACAGTAGATAGGGGAAGAAGACTTGCAACAATAGGGCAAGTTAGGAAGCCCTTCAACTACAGTCCAATATCAATCAATCAATCAAATGATCTTTATTCGGAATTAAAACATCCATAAAAGCACAAACAGGTTAAAACACAATAAAAATGATTGACTGATAAAAACATTCATTTTACTATTTACATTAAAATAGCTTTTTCCAGTAAAATTCGAGCGGCCATGTATAAAGCAGAGAAAGTGCAGATTACAATGCTACAAAGATTCACAGTTTGTAGATATTGTACTTACGATTTATAGTTTTCATGATAGAAATAATTTGCATCGAACCAAACATCCAAATGTCTATGTGCAAATAGACCGTACACTAATATACTAATAGCAAGAAGTGCAGAAAGCGCAAAGTGCTAATGTTCATCAAGCGTATTGGCAATAAGCACATTACAACACATACTCTTCCTTGATCGCACACTAGCTTTAAGGAAACAGCTTACACAAAATATCACCTCATCAGAGGACAACATTTGGAGAGTTCTTATTGCCTGTTTAAAATCCCTTAGGTCATATTTGCGGCAATATGGCATTAGGTATTGAAGAGTATAAATTTTATAAAAACCGCAGAAAAAGAAGTAATGTATCAAGCCTTGTTTACCTCCTTCGGAGCAGGGACAAGCCAACTGTTCCACATTTTTATTATAACCTAGGGGGAAGCTTAATAAGTTTACAACACTTCCATCCCGAAATCGGAACAAGAGGCTCCTGTTCCATCTTCCTAATGTTATTAACAAATATCTCTGTGGTGAAATTAAAGTTTCATTTCCAGGTTCAACATGGGAAGTATATTTAATAACTGAGGTTTTAAGATATTCTGCTCCTTTCCGTTCCTCCCCATACAAGGTATACAATGCCCGTTGAACTATGGTCTTGTGTGCATGGACAATAGTGTTTGGAGAACTAAACAGAGAGCCCATGCCCACACTAGATAGGCTATTCTCAACAGCTTTCAACCATGGTACAATGTGTGATCTTTCACTTTGTACGATTCAGAAAAGGGGGTGATGATGAACAGAGTGTCTGAATTAAGCAGACCACTCTTACCCAGTCCAAAGATCAGGGCTTGATCCATCACCGTTATTTATCTCACTGCACCATCCCAGCTCAGAACCTGGCTATATGCAAATCAGTCTGTCCTTGGCCCAGTGCATCATGGGAACAGGGCAGACTAAACTACCAAGCCAATTCTTCACCAGAAAGGAGACAAGCTACCGGGGACCGGTTTCTGGCATTTCAGCCGTCTTCAGCCCGGCTTGCTTGAATCCTGATGGTGCAGTGAGAAAGGGACTCATGTCTGAGTATACCCTGCCACACCTATAGTGGCCAAAAACGATTCAGAAAAGGGGGTGGTGAGGAACAGAGTGTCTGAATTAAGCAGACCACTCTTACCCAGTCCAAAGATCAGGGCTTGATCCATCACCGTTATTTATCTCACTGCACCATCCCAGCTCAGAACCTGGCTATATGCAAATCAGTCTGTCCCTGGCCCAGTGCATTATGGGAACAGGGCAGACTAAATTACCAAGCCAATTCTTCACCAGAAAGGAGACAAGCTACCGGGGACCGGTTTCTGGCATTTCAGCCGTCTTCGGCCCGGCTTGCTTGAATCCTGATAGTGCAGTGAGAAAGGGACTCATGTCTGAATATACCCTGCCACACCTATAGTGGCCAAAAACGATTCAGTAAAGGGGGTGGTGATGAACAGAGTGTCTGAATTAAGCAGACCACTCTTACCCAGTCCAAAGATCAGGGCTTGATCCATCACCGTTATTTATCTCACTGCACCATCCCAGCTCAGAACCTGGCTATATGCAAATCAGTCTGTCCCTGGCCCAGTGCATCATGGGAACAGGGCAGACTAAACTACCAAGCCAATTCTTCACCAGAAAGGAGACAAGCTACCGGGGACCGGTTTCTGGCATTTCAGCCGTCTTCGGCCCGGCTTGCTTGAATCCTAATGGTGCAGTGAGAAAGGGACTCATGTCTGAGTATACCCTGCCACACCGATAGTGGCCAAAAACGATTCAGAAAAGGGGGTGGTGATCAACAGAGTGTCTGAATTAAGCAGACCACTCTTACCCAGTCCAAAGATCAGGGCTTGATCCATCACCGTTATTTATCTCACTGCACCATCCCAGCTCAGTACCTGGCTTAGTGCAAGCCAGTCTGTCCCTGGCCCAGTGCATCATGGGAACAGGGCAGACTAAACTACCAAGCCAATTCTTCACCAGAAAGGAGACAAGCTACCGGGGACCGGTTTCTGGCATTTCAGCCGTCTTCGGCCTGGCTTGCTTGAATCCTGATGGTGCAGGGAGAAAGGGACTCATGTCTGAGTATACCCTGCCACACCTATAGTGGCCAAAAACGATTCAGAAAAGGGGGTGGTGATGAACAGAGTGTCTGAATTAAGCAGACCACTCTTACCCAATCCAAAGATCAGGGCTTGATCCATCACCGTTATTTATCTCACTGCACCATCCCAGCTCGGAACCTGGCTATATGCAAATCAGTCTGTCCCTGGCCCAGTGCATCATGGGAACAGGGCAGACTAAACTACCAAACCAATTCTTCACCAGAAAGGAGACAAGCTACCGGGGACCATTTTGTCCACTATAAGCGTGGAAGGGTATACTCAGATGTGAGCCCCTTGCTCATTGCACCATCGGGATTCAAGCAAGCCGGGCCGACGATGGCTGAAATGCCAGAAACCGGTCCCCGGAAGCTTGTTTCCTTCCCAGTATAAGAATTGGCTTGGTAGTTTGGTTTGCCCTGTTCCCATTATGCGCTGGGACAGGAACAGACTAATTTGCATGTAGCCAGGTTCTGAGCTGGGATGGCGCAGTGAGCTAAAAAACGGTGATGGATCAAGCCCTGATCTTTGGACTGGGTAAGAGTGGTCTGCTTAATTCAGACACTCTGTTCATCACCACCCCCTTTTCTGAATCATTTTGTCCACCATAAGCGTGGAAGGGTATACTCAGATGTGATTCCCTTGCTCATTGCACCATCAGGATTCAAGCACACTCTGTTCATCACCACCCCCTTTTGTGAATCTTTCACTTTGTAGGCAGTCGGATATTATGCTGCGGGTTAGATGAGCTGCTGGGTTTAGCCATATTTTTTGCCAAAAAAGGGCGGGCCTTGATCGGATAAAATCCTCCACATACGGTAATTTTAGCTCATTATGACAAATGAATGTAGGGGCACGGGGGGTACCCCCCAGGACCTTCCTGCAAAATATGTTTTCCTCTATCTGGATAGGCATACTATTGCAATAGCCCCAGACTTCGGCTCCGTAAGTTCCCGTAGGTTGACATTGGGTACGGTAGATGTTTAACAAAGAACTAACAACATCAGCCTGTTTGGGTTGCCGAAGTGATAGGATTGAATTGATAGATTTGCCAATTTTATTTCTTCCGTGAACAACATGCGGCTGCCATGAGCCTGTATTAGAAAATAGCAGTCCTAAATAGGAAAAAGTGCTTGTGCATTTTAGGATGTTTTCACCTGACTTAATTGAGGTGATATTGTATTTTTTGGGTCCACAATTCATAATGAATGATTTTTTAAAGTTAGTATTGAGGCCCAAATCTGACATAAAATCGACAAACCCAGAGATTAAAATGCGCAGTGCATTGGGAGTACGCTGTATTAGCACTGCGTCGTCCGCATACAGCAGAGCAGTGATGGGGTTGCCATTTATGATTGGAACATCCTTAGTAACCTTACTCAGGCTGCTGCTCAACCTGTTAATGTATAAGATAAAAAGCATTGGGGCGAGTACGCAGCCCTGTCTAACACCCCTGCCAATTAAAATATCATCTGAGACTTCACCCTCATTATTGATGCGTACTCTGGCCTTTAAGTCCCTATGTAAATAAGAGAGAAAATACACCAAAGAGTTATCCAAACCATAACTAAGCAAAAGTGACCACAGACTAGAACGATTAACGAAATCAAATGCTGAACTTAAATCCATGAATCCAAGATACAACGGGGATTTTTTTACAATAGTGTACTTGGCCATTATCAGATTCAAATTCAGACATTGTTCGACAGTGCCCACATGGCTTCTAAAACCTAGTTGACAACAGTGTAGAACATCGTTGTCCTCTGCCCAACTCCGAATCCTATTGAAAATTACCCTCCCGAGAACCTTTAATGTATTGTCAATCAGTGATATCGGACGGTAACAGGCGGGGTCCAGTCTGTCACCCTTTTTGAACATAGGTACGATAACACTATTTGACCATGATTCGGGAATTGAGCTGTCGGATAAATTATTAAATAGGTTGCATAGTAATGGGGCCCAGAAGTTGATTTCGGATTTAATTTGATCTATTGAAAGGCCATCTGGTCCGGGGGCTTTATTACTCGCACTTTCAACTATGGCATCCTTGACCTCGGATAATACAATATTTAGGGGTCTCTGAGTCATAGCAGGAGAAACAGTGGCTGGGGGGGATCCTGATACAGCATAAATTTTGGAAAAGTGCTCCACCCAGGCTTCTCCAGTTATATTACAAGTGATTGGTTTAATATTAGAACCAAAGGATCTCAGAGACTTAACCTCTCTCCAGAAGCCAGTGGTGTCTTTCAGTGCTGCGGTACGGGTTAGGGATTCCCAATGGTCAGTCACTAAGGCCTCAGATCGAATACGTAGCGTGGTTTTGTACTTAGATCTCATTACACTTACAAGTTGCAGGTCCCTAGGTTTGGTTTTTAGGGCCTCCCTCAGTTCTCTATTTGCCCTAGAACATGAAAATTCGAACCAGCGGGGACCACAGTCTTTACCAGCTCATGCAGGTTTCGAAGATTCTCTTTTAATAGCCAGGCAGAGATTACTAAAGGAAGCAACCACAACTTTGGCCGGTATATCATGGGACAAACAATTCTCAATGACTGTTGGGTGTTTGTTGATAACCTGTGCTAAAATATCTTTGTTATCAACCCCTTTCCATACCAGTCTTAGTCTATCGGTGGAAACTCCCAGATTTTGTAACCCTGTTTCAATACTCATCACATCCTTTATATTCCCCAGGTCTTTTACATACACTCTAATTGGGTAGTGGTCACTAAAGGCAGAACAAATAACTTCCGCTTTTAAGGTTATATCGCTCAGTGAGGGAGAAATGAACATATAGTCTATTGTAGAGGCGCACCCCTGTCCAATGTAGGTAGGTGTCAGCATGTTATTTTCTCCTGTTCCGGCGATTTCCATTGCATTAACTAAGTCTCTAGATGCTAAATAATCTCTCAATTCCTCGCCATTTCTACATGGTGGATTATTACGGTACATATGGGCATTGAAATCCCCTCCAATGCAAATTTCGTCAAAGGTTCCATGTTTCTGCCCCACTATGATTTCTTCAATAAAGTTAAATAAAGTCAAAAAGTTATTATTAGGGTGGGTCACAAAATCATTATTATAAAAATTAATTAAACATAATTTCAACCTGTTAGTGTATTTTACAGCCATAAAACATTTGCCCTGGATCAGTTTAGTTTGCACACCTGTTTTTATTTTTACCCAAGTTGAAAGGCCCCCACTGGGGCGGCCCATAGATGAAGCAGAGGCCATTAGATTATGGCAGCTAAAACCCTCTAATGTGGGTACGCTCGTGCACCAAGTCTCCTGTAACATCAGTATATCACAGTTTGTGTAAACCCAGTCTGACCACTCTTTGATTTTTAGTTTAGAACTGAGACCCGCTATGTTCCAACTCACAAGGGATAATTCGGAACCCTGTACAATAGTTCTTTGGTTGGAAAGTTGTTGACTGATTACAATAAGCGGAAAGGGTTCTAAAGTGTCCAATGGTGATTCAAGATTGGGTACCAAAGGTGGATCGTCCATAGTCGTGATCTCCGAGTTGGTCGTTGGTGGTCAGTCTAGCAGGTCCAAATCCGATAGGGGTGCAAACCTGTTGTACATCTTGAGGGGGAAAGGAGCTGGTTGGAATTGCCTTATTGGTGGTCTATAGAAAAAACTTAAAGGCAGTAAAGTTGCAACAGTAGAAATACCAGAACAGTTGTTATTTCTGTTAAGCAAGAATCTTACTGTGCCAGGATTTTTGAAATTAAGCACTATACAGTCACCTTCTGTATCTTTAAATAACGGCCCCACCCAAGACACCCTACGGGCTAATAGAATCTCTCTAGAGATATCATATCCAACCCCTTTGTGCTTGGTTAACCAATCGATGCATTTATTGTACAGTTGAACCCAAGATTCCCCCTGGCCCTCCCTCAGTTGTGGTACGCCTGCTAAAACCAGAACAAAGGGGCAAGCGTCAGGTGGTAAATGCAGGGCAGGCCCTTGAATTTTAAACGGCCTGTTCTGCCCAGAATGCCCTGCTCCCCTATTGTTCTCAGAGGTGGTCCCTGCTACTGTAGTTGGCTGGGTAGTGCCACTGTTCCGGTTGTTAAGGCTGGAGTTAACAGTGGCTGGTGGGGGAGGGTTTGTGGGTAAGGGCGGTGAAGGGGGTTTAGATGGTGGGTTGGCTGATACCTTATTATTCGCGCCATTAGTGCGACTAGGTGGGTAATAGGTGGTACAGTAGGTGGTTTGGGTCCGGGAATACTATGACCCCCGGCTGGTTTAAGACAGACATCATTCTTTCCTTGCAATAAAGTGTTGCTAACTGTCTCAAGTTCTTTCAACAAGCGATCTGTCCTGATCTGATCCAGGGTAACAGACCCCTTTCTTTTTGCCTCTTCGTTTTTTACCAGGTTTTCTAATCTGTCCAGTCTTTTAAAAACATTACTAGCAGCCCGTCCCAACGTTGTCCGGGTATGAATTGCTGCTGGCCAGTAGTATATTGTTTCGTAGGATTTCATTTTGATAGCATTTCTTATCTGTGACAGGCCTGTGAAACGCTCCGATTCACAGTGCACTGCTGATGCACTTAAGAGTGCGCGTTCAGTAGTGTGTGAACTCGAGTTTCCCTACTTTATTTTCCTTGCAATATTATATAGCGCGAACTCGACAACATGGCATGAGCACAATTTACATTACAGAAGAACACATTGATTTGTGGTAGGCACGGGGAGACAAAGCGATTTGCCTGGAATCACAGGATATTGAGCTGATGCCGAGATTCTAACGTAGCTCCCCATCTCTAAAGTTCGCAATTCTAGAACTTGTGGTGGGAGGTGTGTCTAAAAGTGTATGTCGGTGCTGGGCATCAATGAGAGAGACCTGTGCATTTTTCCAATTGTTGGTGACAAAAATATGAGTATGTTGCTGGAGATGTGGGCCGCCGTGCCACCAATGTACTTACGGGGGAGGGTAAACACCCATTATTCCGCAAATTTCTTTCCGCATACCATCACTCTGCATACTTTCATTACGAAAGTACCATGACTCTGCAATGCCATTATAACGCATGGCATTACATTTTATATGCTTTTACCACGCATACATTTACAACGAAATTCGTTGTAAATGCATGAATGGTAAAAGCATGTTTTAAAAAAATGTTTGGATAAGGCAAGTATGGGTATAGGGGTATATGTTTTGGGGTACTGAGGTATATGTTTTGGGGAGTTTGGGTATTTTAATGGTTCAGATATAGTTTTGGATTATGGGGTACAGGGGTATTTTTAGGGTTCAGGGCTAGGTTTGGGTTTTGGGGTATAGGGGTATTTTTAGGGTTTAGGGGTAGGTTTGGGTTTTGGGGTACAGGGGCATTTTAAGGGTTCAGGGCTAGGTTTGGGTTTTGGGGTACATGGGTATTTTTAGGGTTCAGGGCTAGGTTTGGGTTTTGGGATACAGGGGTATTTTAAGGTTCTGGGCTAGGTTTGGGTTTTGGGGTACAGGGGTATTTTTAGGGTTATGGGGTAGGTTTGGGTTTTGGGGTACAGGGGTATTTTAAGGGTTATGGGCTAGGTTTGGGTTTTGGGGTACAGGGGTATTTTAGGGTTCAGGGGGAGGTTTGGGTTTTGGGGTACAGCGGTATTTTTAGAGTTCAGGGGTATGTTTGAGTTTTGAGGTACAGGGGTATTTATAGGGTTCAGGGCTAGGTTTTGGTTTTGGGGTACAGGGGTATTTTTAGGGTTTAGGGATAGGTTTGTGTTTTGGGGTACAGGGTATAATTATAGGGTTAAGATGGGTTAGTGTTTAAGGGTGTTGGGGTATTTTATAGAGTAAGGGTGGGTTATGATTATGGGGTGCAGGGGTATTTAAAGTAGGGGTGGGCGGAATTGGCGCGAACTTGGTACAATAAATCCGCAATATTTCGTTCCGTCAGATTTCAATTCTTAAAACAGAAACCTCATATATTCAAGGTAAAATAACAAGTATTTCTACATGCTAAAATGCATATAGCCATTTCACAAAAGTGAAATTAGCTTCCAGCAAGCAGTGAGAGAGGTGATGATTTTGAGATCAAGCCCCTGCAAACCATTATGGGACGAGATTAGCAGTGGGAAGTGAATATTATAGTATCCAAATAATTCTACAAAGAGCTGCAGTTCACCTCGTTCTCCCCAGTTGTCCCCAAGAGGTAAATGCAATAGCATTTAAAATATTACACATCAAGCTGCAGTTCACCTCATGTCCCTAGATGTCCCTGATGAGGCAAATGCAATAGCATTTAAAATATTATACATCAAGCTGCAGTTCACCTCATGGTCCCTAGATGTCCCTGATGAGGCAAATGCAATAGCATTTAAAATATTATACATCAAGCTGCAGTTCACCTCATGGTCCCTAGATGTCCCTGATGATGCAAATGCAATAGCATTTAAAATATTATATATCAAGCTGCAGTTCACCTCGCCGTCCCTAGATGTCCCTGATTAGGCAAATGCAATCGCATTTAAAATATTATACATCAAGCTGCAGTTCACCTCGTCGTCCCAAGATGTCCCTGATGAGTAAAATTAAAAAACATTGAAACCCTTTCATGAATGCTAAAAATTATGCTAAGCTTATCCCATAATGCTTTGCAGGGCCTTTTAGTTGTATTTTTGCCCATAACTGTGCTTGGGGTGGTTCTAAGAGAATGGGACCACCAATGAATTACTATTTAAAGGGAGCAGGAATGTATAGAACCTGGGAAGAAAAAACAACAATCATGACGGAATGCACCCAGCGATTGTCACGCCCCCAGCACACACCCACAGCACAATGCAGACACGCCCACAAGGGACTACTTTGCTGGCACGGTTCTTTTACATTTTAAATGTATATGGTGCGCGTCTGCATAGCCTATGTCCTTCTGCTGCAACTGCCCTTTCCAACGCTGTATTGGGTGTTGTGATTGGTGCTGTGGTTCTCGAGTTTACCTGGCCAAAAGGTGCAAGTTCTCTCTTTATAATAGTAGTATAGATTAAACTGTTTGATCATTTGCTTCTCTAAACGGCTAAAAATAGTGTCAACTATAGTCTCTATGAGGTTACTATTTTGTTTCGATAGGGCATTATTTTCTCCCATTAAGGTAGTCTGTGTCCATATCGTATTAGAGTTTCCCATTTGGTTACTAATGGTTGCAGTAGGGATGTCATCCGTGTCTGCTACAACTTTATCAACTATGTGGATGCTTTCTGCCCCAGATGGTTTTTGTTTATTCCACAAGCTCTGTGGCGTTGGTTGGCTCTTATTAATTGACGGTTGTTTCCTTTTATTAGCGCTAGGTTTAGCTGTGCCTCTTTTGCGCTTCTCCCCGCCCAGTTTATTGTTAACTTCCGGTGTCCCGTTAGCAGTAGCATCAGCCTGTGTATTTATTGTTATTGTTATAATGGGATCCGCCTCCGCCAACAGAGGCTCAGGAAATATAGACGCTGATGCAGGTTTAGAAATTACAACTGTTGGTGATAGCGGAATTCTGGGGATTATTTGCGGAGATGTAGACTGTATGGTTATATTGCTGCAGCTCAAAGACATTCTTCTTTCTGTATCAGCAATTTCGTTAGTAACCAGGTTAAGGGCATTTTCAAGTAAAGTTTCAAACGTGGGAGGGGGAAATGGGAAATCGTCCTGGCCAACGGTTTTATCAATTGATTCCATGACTACAAAGTATTAGCTCACTCACCGCAGTCACAGTGTTAGAGGGGTGGCCCGCCCGACCACTGTAGTCCACTGACGGCCACAGACGGCCCGCCCTCTGCCCGGCGCTGCCGAAGCGCGTCCCACGGGGCGGGAGGCTCCCCTCTCACTTTTTGCACCTCCGGGCGCTGGAGTGGCGGCACTGGTCTTGCGCCGGCCGGGGCAGCTGGGGGATGTAGTTCCCGCTGCTCCCGTGCCGACCGAGATGTAGTTTTGGCCGCTAGCCATTGCCCTCACGGCGCAGGAAGGTAGGGGAGAAGATGGTGTCCCTGTGAAGCCTCAGAGCCTCAGAGCCGTTCCCCTCATGGCGCGATTTGCAGCAAGTGCCCCGCCCAATAATTACAACTCCACATTCATGTGTTCAGATAAGATACCAAAAGAGGAAAGCCATGTTCATTTATCAATTCCTGAAATCAAACAGGAAACCTGCAGTTGTCTGTTCCACCACTCTGATGGAGTCCTGCCTTAAACTCAGCACACTCGCTTTCTCAGGTATACTTTAGGCTCAAGGTTACACTGGCATAAGCTGACAGCTCATATTTTTGTGACCTCCTCCCACAGACCTTGATGCCTCACGTCTGAATTATAAATGCACAAGCTCACTGCATCAGGTGTTATTTCAATGTTCACTTTAGGTTATTATAATGAAAAAAAGGCCAGCAAGGGTTTTTTTTTGTTTTATAATTTCTCAGCACTGTCAGGACCTGTTTTGGAACAATCAAAGTACCTAAACCTGAGATTAATCAGTGGCTGTCCTATGTTATTCAGTTATAAAGGGAGTTCCTCAAAGTAAGAACAAAAGGATGTTACCACACTAACATCATATGTACAATAAATGATCAATAAAATACAAGAAACCAGGATTTTGTGTTGTCTGAAAATTATTATTTAAGTTCAAGGCAAAAAAATATATTTATGTACAAAAGGATGAGCATTCATGTAGGGTAGGGTACATACATAGATATAACTTGGATATTCAAGGTATTGGTTATGGACTTGTTTAGTCCAACTCTGCACGCTTTGTTTCATGTCATCTTTTGATTTTCTTCTGATTTTAAGTTGAAATCAATTAATTACTGTGCTTAAGCAGTCTGGACTCAATATTTGGATATGTTAAAGGAAAAATAACCAATACCTTGAATATCCAAGTTATATCTATGTATGTACCCTACCCTACATGAATACAAAAATAACAGGTGATGGACAGAATGCAGAACAATGTCATACATTCACCCGAGTACAGAGATCTGGGCCTAAATCCATAGTTTTTTGCACTCCGCACCACCCCAGTTCAGACATGGCCATATGCAAATCAGCCTTGACCCTGTGCCTCATGGGAACAGTCCAGCCCGAACTGCCAAGCCATGTCTTTCCTGGACCGGAATAAAGCATCCTAGGACCGGTTTCTGGCTATCAGCCTTCTTCAGCCAGGATAGCTTGACTCCAGTGGTGTGGAGAGCATATGACTCACGTCTGAGCATACCCATCCCACTCGGGGTGACAAATGCAAAAATAACAGGTGATGGACAGAATGTCATAACTCGTGCCAGGATGTGCGGTTTCTCAATCAGTTTGACATTAAGGTATTCACAAGGGTACTCGCTGTGACTGGGTTGAGCAACATTGAAGAAAACATGTACTTTTTACACTCATGGGTAATATACAGCAGCATCGGATGCTGGGATGAGCAAGCAGAAGGGTTGTAAGTCACCTGCACAACTTTGAGAAGCAGGGACAACAAACAGCACACGGAGGGGCCCCTGCATTTTACTTCTACCGCAAAGGCCAACATCTAAGATGCCAAAGTGGCAGACTGCTGTCACCCTGATCAAACTTTCAAGGATAAGCACTGAATTAACCAGGACTTCATTATTAATACCACATGCGTGAGATTTCCAGGTAATCTAATTTCCAAACTTAACTTTATTTAGTAAGACAGAGAAGTCTATATAAACTATCAAACATGCACAAAACGTTTAAATCGCATCATAAAAAGAAACTAAAATACAATAATTTACTACCAGCGTTAACATGTTAGCGAATCAAAGATCACTTGCCAAGGTAAATAATGAAGGGATCAGTTTGTGAAGATGGGTGGCAATTTGGCTCTCAAAGCAGCAAAACACTTCTGACAAATTGGTCCCTAGAAAGCTTATGAATATGCGCTCATCTCCCCTCACTCTTGAGCAGTAACAAGCAGCTCACACCTAAAATGACCATCAAACAAAAGGAGACATTTCTATGGACAGCAGAATAATAAACTGTATGAGGCCATGCGTCACTTTTACACCGCCGGTGCGTCACTTTTTGTGACGCACCAGCAACGTAAAAAATGTGCCTTGTTGCACCATATTTAGAAAGTGACGCATCTAGGTAGATGCGTCACTTTGTAAACCCCTGCGCTACATTATACCTAAATAGGTATAATGTATGCAGGCGGGGTGCTCTGACGCAAGAAAGGGTCATAGAAGTGACACAGTGAAATCTATAAGATTTCACTGCACCACTTCTAGGACACAAATGCGTCCATTTCTTACTTCTGCATCACAGCAGGTGTAAGACTGACGCAGGCCCTTTCACTTCTGCATCACAGCAGGTGTAAGACTGACGCAGGCCCTTTCACATTGGGCTTGCTGGAGTTGCGTCACTTTTGTGACACACTCCAGCAATGCGTCACTTTTGCGCCATACAGATATGTCCGAAATACTGACGTATCTGTAACTCCTTGCGCCATGATGCGTCATATTGCAAATATGACGCATATTTGGTGTCACAAGGAGGGCGCAGTGAAAAGTGACGCATCGCTGTTTTCACGCAGCGATGTGTCACTTTTTATAATATGAGACCCCATGTTCTTGATTTCAGACTAAAAACAACCCCCCACTCATAAAAGAACATGTATCGGCAAGTTAATCATACATATAACGCGGAAATTCTCTGACTTAATGCAGGGGGCAAAAAGTGAATGATGTAACTTCTGGTTACCCTGGTATTTTGGTGATTCAGCGTCTATGCCTAGCGAAAGGGGACAGTTGTTGACATCTTAGACCACATTCCATGGCAGCAACATTCTCCTAGTCCAGCCTCTTGGCCAACTGACCCACATCATGCCTCAGAATTCTGTGACAGAATAGTAGGCTCCCTGATAATAATGCCAGTGAAAATGTCCCTGTGATTTTCCCACTCACAATGAAAATATCAGTGGAGCCTCGCAGCAGCTTGACACCCTCATCATCAAGGCAGGCACATGGTTTAGGCAGAAATAATATAACATCTGTTTTTTGCTTATAAATTCATTCCTTTAGTACCTCACCTTTGAGGAGGAATATCTAGCGTGGAATGGATGCTTCGAACACTTAGGCGTTAAAAATCAAATGCAGCATAACATATTATTGTGATATGGAGAATATTGACAATGAAGCTGTTAAATGGATGCAGGTCCTCATGTCCATCAATATGTGTCTGTGAGGAAATTGTTGAGGGAAGGTATTCGATAACTATCACCAGAGTTCTTTTTTTAGCTGAGGTGTCTTGTTTCTGTTAGCTGTGGCCTTTTTAGGAAAGGTTTCATTCCTTGAATCAGGGCCCATATTGAAAAAAAACTGTTTTTAAACAATGCTTTAACATTTGATGGGTGGATGATGTTTGGTTAATATGACTGTACTATATGCTCCAGATGTGTATTGTAATTAATTTGCACACATTGGCCTTTTAAAACATGTGCTCTTTGTTGATGTAGTAGTAGTATATGCTTTATTTCGACAAGCTTGTGTTATAAAATCTTTGTTAACTTTTTAATAGAAAATTACAAAATGCAAAATTGACTTCAGATACAAAATGAGCCAAAACAATATAAACAACCAGTTTGAGAAAATGCTCAAATGCTCTTTGTAAATGATGAGCTCATTCAAATGGACAGAATTCATAAGTAAAATACAGCTCATGCCTCAGGGTAATATAGATCCCAGCATTGTTATTTACACGTGGTTTATTATCTACAAACTGCAAATCCGTGCAACATATTTTAGTCTGGTGAGCAAGTTAGATGGGGGTGTCTTGTAGAAGGCACACAAATGGGGGTTTATCTACAGCGGCAGTGACAGGGCAGCTGTTTTTCCAATGGTGACATACTTGATTAAACTATCCAGTAGCATATTTGAAAGCACATTGGCTGAATCTCCATCAGAGTCTCCTAATTAACCTGAACACTTGTTCTCCATGTAATATCCGCTGTCAGGGTCCATGTTTTCCATGGTGAAGGATGGGGCATGCTTCTCTGAGACTGAAACTCATAATAATCATGCCTGTGTGAGGTTGTTGTTGTGATTATGTCCTGACAACGGAATAGCTGCTTCCTTGTATTCAGGCACCTGCTGTGCGTCTACACTTTCCATCCACAGTAATAATGAAACTTATTCTTCGTTCCGGCTAGAGACTGCTCAGGTGTTTAGCATGTTTAGCAGACCTCATGCACAATAAAGAGAGACGAAGAGTAACTGGCCCGCTCTTTTCAGCCATTTTAAGTTTTACCCATCATTTATGACGTATCGAGTATTTTCTCCTCAGGGACACACACTTTCTGTCTCAGCCTGACTTGGCAGGAGTCTTCATCTAAGTCAATGCCTACTCCTCCACTGAGCATAGGGCAGGATGCTCACATCCATACACAGACCTGAGATATCACTGCCAAAAGACCTAGAGCATCAATGGCCATAGAACAACCACATACCTACTGTGGTAGGACGGCGTCTGATTTGCATCCAATTAGACTGACAGTTTTGCCAGTCATTTTCTTTGTTAGAACAGATTCATAATTGCTTTATTAACCTTCCTGTGTCCTCACATTTGCTTAAAAATGCACCATTAGTCCACCCTTTTTTCACAAATTTCTCGGGGAGTAACCCCCCGAACCCTCCATAGATTGTTCGAGCTCGCTTGCTATGCTCGCTCGCCGCAGTGCAATAAAACCACTTTCAAATGTCACCAGCCGCCCCTGGCTCTGGGTAGTACATCTTTTACTCAAGTCAACTGGAGATCCCCCTCAAATGGTGAGTAATCATTGCATGAGGAAGAGAAGGCTACATGTTTGTTTAAGAACCCGAGGCAGAAAGCATTTATAAGCTTGTGTCTCATGGAGTCCAGCTAACAGGATTCAAGCTGACTGATGCACACAGCGGCACCCACAGCAGGTCACAGCCATCAATGGAATTATAGATTGTGTGAAGACCAAGGACTCATGAAGCTTGGAGATGGCCACGGAGGGTGAGTAAGACCCTCCTATTGTACACAGCTTCTACTGTGGTGATGGTGAAAGAGTGAGGCTGAAGAGTTATACAGCCCCCCAGTTGGAGGAAGTGAGGCAAACAAGGATTAACTTGGAGTAGAGCTGGGACCTGCACCTCTGGAAAGTGACAGCGACACTCGGTGGAAAGAATAGAGAGGTGAGGTAAAGTGTCTTTCTCAACCTGTGGAAGGGCAGGCAGAAAAGGGAAGATATTCTTGGGCGCATCCTCTGTCCTACAGAGGGCACATGGGAGGGATGGAGATTAATAAAGGAGACGTGTAGCCTGGCCTTGTATTAAGGAAATGAAGAAAGCCAGAAGGAGATGTCACTCCAAAGATGAGAAGCTCTAGGGTTATATGGGACTTTAGGAAGTCTTAGAGCATGCAACTGTCAGGGCCGAGCACCACTTCTCTGTGTTCTCCTGGACAACGCAGAATTCTTGTTGATTTCAGCTCTCCAATGATTTGCTATGGGACACGCAAGGCATGTGTTGCAAAGAGATGTTTTTCTTGCAATCTTTCTTACCTCCTGCTACTGGTTGCCCCAATGTAACAACAGGCTGTGGACAACAGATCTCAAGTAGAACTCCAGGTAGCTGTCCTAACGTCTTTGTTACCTGCAGCAACTCTCCTGTTGACTTCATCCTAATGCATTAACCATAAGGTTTTGAAGCTTGATGGGTTTGGTATGCAAATTATAATTTTTGAAAATAACACTGTATGTTAAACTGTATGTAGAAGCGTTGGTCATGTTTAGATACAACCAAAAAACAGGAGCTCTTAGTTTTTGTTTCCCAAGGTCCCAATCGTGCACCTGCTGCTTAGAGAACTGAAAGCAATGGTAATCTACCCCTAAATCAGGAGCTTTCATCGGTTTGCTCTAAATGTGAAAGCTGTGGGAGTCCAGGACACCAAATGGCTAAGGCAGGAAAATGCCAACTTTCTAAAAGTAACATTTTCAAAATTGTAATCACTATTCCAAATTTACCATAAGAGATGATTTTCAATTGCAATTCCAAAGACACCATACATAAATGGGTTACCTGTTCCCATTTTCTATTTGGATGTTACAGATTATTAAATGTAATTAGCTAAATCCAATGTAATCCTATGTAAGAGGTAGGCCTTGCAGTAGTGAAAAACGAATAAAAAATGTATTTACTACCAGGACATGTAAATTTAAAAGTACATGTCCAATGTTTTAAATATATTGCACCCTGCCCTCTGAGCTGTCCAAGGCCTATTCTATGGATGACTTATATGTATTAAGAAGGAAGGTTTGGGCCTGGTCAAGGTTTACGTCTCTTCAAACCCCATCCCCAAACAGTCTATCAGGCGTTACCTGAAGAACCTGCACAGACACCTGAAAAGACCCAGCAAGAGAAGACCATCAGCTTATAGCATCTCTGTATTATGTAACAGACACTGAAAAAAACCTTCGGGATCTGGAGCCTTTGCCTTTGAAATTTTTCACTTGAACATATTTTATGAAGAAAACATATTGGGCCTGGTTTGACACAGCCACAGAGATTTTAGCTTGGCCGTCAGATATGAAGTGTCATGTAGACTTTCATTTAAATGGTTGGCCTTATTCCATATTACTTGGAATATTTAGAAATAAATTGCATCTCTTGACCCATACTTTCCATTTTCAAATGTATGTGGTTTCATTAATTTTTCTAAATTCTAAAATGGAAGCACTTTGTTATATTGTGTGGTTGTGCGGCCTCAACGTGTGATAAACCCACAAAAGCACAATGGGGCCTGTCAGGATTAACCCTTAGTTGCTGCTGATTGTCAAAGGAAAAAGTGCAAAGCATTTAGAAGTATCAAAACAGTTGAAGAAACAGAAGAAATAAAGACAATCCAAATCAAATCCAAAACCAATTTATAAAAATAGCTCTTATTTTATGAATTTTTAGGCAACAAAATCCAACAGAGGTTTCCAGACATATAAAGTATTTGCAATGCGTAGATCACTCCTCTTCATTGAAATCGCAAACAAGCATTGAAAACTATGGTTATGGGAATTTGAAAAGCTTTGTATAGTTTTGCTTGGTCCCTCCAGCCCGCTTTTGGAGACAAACACCAGAAGAAAGCAAGTCACATGGGCCAGTAAAGTTTTGTAGGACAGTTAACTTGGAGTCAAATAAGTCTCCAGGCCAGTTACTGGCTCAATGGGTGAACCGCCATAGACATCATTGCAGTGGTCCTGATGCAAGGGATACAGACAGCTGAAAATGCTGAACCAGTGATGGGATTCTTCCTGTGGCATACTCTCAGTCCACGAACACAGTGGAGTGCCTTGGGTCACAGGAGTCAATGTCCCTTAAAGTCTGGTTGAAGTCCAGCCAACAACCGGTTGCCACTGGCCTACTGGTCTCCAATTATAATGAAGCCAGCGGTTCCCTTGAACTGAGGCTAGTGTCCATCTTGGGTGAAGAAAGCTGCCTCTGAAGACTCTCCTGGGTCCAACAGACTCGGTAAAAATTTTGAGCACTGGGACTTGGTCTCCCAGGCTGCACTTTGTTGGTCAGCGACAGTCAAGCGATTGTTTGGTTACTACTCACAAAGGCAGCCTTCTTCAGCTTTTGTGGCCTTACAGCTGTAACAAGAAGCCAGCCTACTAACTCTTGGTGGTTCTTCTTCTCTCTGGGGCTCGGGATGACTTTTCCTCAAGCAGTCCACCACAGGCACAATCCTTTCTTTGCTGATATCTTAAAGATTATCGGGCCCCATGCTAAAAATAATATGGGAGCCCCTTTGAATTGTATTAGTCTTTTTACTAATTTAAGCCTTATTTTGTCTAACAATATTGAATGATATGTTAAAGTTTAAAAAACATAAATACACAGAAGAGGGTTAGAGAGAAATGGCAATTTTCCAGGGGCCCACATAGAAGGCGCGGGCCCTGAATAATTACCCACTTTGCTCATGCCTTAAAACGTCTCTGTATATTTCCTCCTCTTAAATGCAGACATGATCTGAGGTCTGAGTGCCCTTGGGCTACCAGGTCCCCACCCGCCTGATGAGGGGTTCCTAAAAAAGTGTGGCATATAGCTATCCTAGAGTGCAATATTTTGCGCACTCCCAATATAGCAAGATTCCTCTCTCTGTGTGTGGAGGACTACACACCCACAGGAAAACTGGTTTGGTGATTGTTTCCTCCTGTCTGTCCCCGACCCAAACCTGCCTACCAGACCAAAAGAGCAGCTTCAGTATTTGCCCTTCAAAGGCAGGTTCCCTTTGGTAGCTGGCCTTTTAGGTTTGTATCCGGTTTGGCTCAACAATGATGTCTTCAGCTGCACCCCAGGGAACATTAAAATAATCTGTCCCTTGTTTGATATTTGTACCCATGATACAAGGCATTTGCTGCTGCCTCCAGGTCACTTTTTTGGCACAAAGATTCATTTTGCATATGAAAGTTGGTCAGGTCATCCATTTGTTGTGAGTGCCCACAATAATCAATAGTAACTCCAGGCCAGTGATTGATTGTTTTTTTTAACTCTGTCCAAAAATAATTGAATTTGCTTGATCAAACCAGGTAGGCTTTGGGTATTTTAATTAAATTTGTTTATTGATCCATATATTTAGCTCCAGTTCTCTGTATTACTTGCTGTCAGCATACATTGTAGTCTTGCTTTATTATAATAATTACATATAGTACCTACTCATTATTTGAAATCACCCTATTTCCCTGTGATGGGAAAGAACGTGATTGGAAGGTGTAAAATTAGCATTAAAATTACAGAGTGCATACATCTCTTGTGGAATAAGGGTCAGCTGCTCCTGGACACATGTAATAAAAACACCTGCCTGGGAGAGAAGGAGCATAGTGTTGTTTGATGCAGAGCCAGCATGAGGGCATTGATAAGTACACTGCTACTGGTGCCTACTTACCCCAAGTGTTAAACTACAAACAGTGCAGGGCACAAAACCTAGGAGGAAGCAGCCTTGAAAGAAGCTCTAATTTGGAATTCAGAGGGAAGATGTCTACCTCTAAATATCTGCTGAGAAGGATCCGGTCTCACCCAGTGTAGATGACCTGCTTCACAGGCACAGAGCAACTCCTTGTGCAGATTCTCTGCATCACAGAGTCACTCACTGTGCAGATTCTCCGCTTCACAGGCACAGTGCCACTCCCAGTGATCCACAGAGAGTCCAGCACTTCACGGAATGGGCGTCTGGGCCTGTAGAGTGATTGTCCTACTGGTCTGTGCCAGAGTGAGGGCTCTGCTGCCAGCCTGCAAGCTGCAGACATTGAAGCTCAACTCCTTTGTCCGCGATGGGGACCTCATCCTGGGAGGCGTGCTCCTGGTTCACTCTGAGTACACTTCACCTGAGCTCACATTCAAGGAAGTGCCACAACCTATATCCTGCACAGGGTAAGAGCAGTTTACTATGTCATGTGCATGATATCGGTTGAGAGGCCAGAACAGTTTATTGCATTGCAGTATGGAAAGAATCATCATTGCCGATATCCTGTGAAGGTGTAAGTACTATTTTGACAGTTTAAGTAGAAACGTCACAGCTGATATCCTGTGAGTGGTAATAACAGTTTATTACAGTGCGGATATAGGTATATCACGTGATGAATATGACTAGCTTATTACAGTATGTACAGAAGTGCCATAGCTGACATCATGTGAGGGATAAGAATACTTTACCACAGCATGTTTAGAAGTGTCACCACTGATATTCTGTGAGGGTAAGAACTGTTTAATAAAGTGTTTATAGAACTGTCACAGCAGATACCCTGTGAGGAGTAACCACACTTTATTGCAGTATGTACAGAAGTGTCACAGCTGATATCCTGTGAGGAGTAACCACACTTTATCACAGTATGTACAGAAGTGTCACAGCTGATATCCTGTGAGGAGTAACCACACTTTATCACAGTATGTACAGAAGTGTCACAGCTGATATCCTGTGAGGAGTAACCACACTTTATCACAGTATGTACAGAAGTGTCACAGCTGATATCCTGTGAGGGGACAGAACAGTTTATCACAGTATGTACAGAAGTGTCACAGCTGATATCCTGTGAGGGGACAGAACAGTTTATCACAGTATGTACAGAAGTGTCACAGCTGATATCCTGAGAGGAGTAACCACACTTTATTGCAGTATGTATAAAAGTGTCACAGCTGATACCCTATGAGGAGTAACCACACTTTATCGCAGTATGTACAGAAGTGTCACAGCTGATATCCTGAGTGGGGTAAGAACAGTTTATCACAGTATGTACAGAAGTGTCACAGCTGATGTCCTGTGAGGGGTAAGAACAGTTTATCACAGTATGTACAGAAGTGTCACAGCTGATATCCTGAGTGGGGTAAGAACAGTTTATCACAGTATGTACAGAAGTGTCACAGCTGATATCCTGTGAGGAGTAACCACACTTTATCACAGTATGTACAGAAGTGTCACAGCTGATATCCTATGAGGGGTAAGAACAGATTATCACAGTATGTACAGAAGTGTCACTGCTGATATCCAGTGAGGAGTAACCACACTTTATCACAGTATGTACAGAAGTGTCACAGCTGATATCCTAAGAGGGGTAAGAACAGATTATCACAGTATGTACAGAAGTGTCACTGCTGATATCCAGTGAGGAGTAACCACACTTTATCACAGTATGTACAGAAGTGTCACAGCTGATATCCAGTGAAGGGTAAGAACAGTTTATTACAGTATGTATAGAAGTGTCACTGCTGATATCCTGTGAGGGGTAAGAACAGTTTATTGCAGTATGTACAGAAGTGTCACAGCTGATATCCTGTGAGGAGTAACCACACTTTATCACAGTATGTACAGAAGTGTCACAGCTGATATCCTGTGAGGAGTAACCACACTTTATCACAGTATGTACAGAAGTGTCACAGCTGATATCCTGTGAGGGGTAAGAACAGTTTATCACAGTATGTACAGAAGTGTCACAGCTGATATCCTGTGAGGAGTAACCACACTTTATCACAGTATGTACAGAAGTGTCACAGCTGATATCCTGTGAGGAGTAAGAACAGTTTATCACAGTATGTACAGAAGTGTCACAGCTGATATCCTGAGAGGGGTAAGAACAGTTTATCACAGTATGTACAGAAGTGTCACAGCTGATATCCAGTGAGGAGTAACCACACTTTATCACAGTATGTACAGAAGTGTCACAGCTGATATCCTGTGAGGAGTAACCACACTTTATCACAGTATGTACAGAAGTGTCACAGCTGATATCCTGTGAGGGGTAAGAACAGTTTATCACAGTATGTACAGAAGTGTCACAGCTGATATCCTGTGAGGGGTAAGAACAGTTTATCACAGTATGTACAGAAGTGTCACAGCTGATATCCTGTGAGGAGTAACCACACTTTATCACAGTATGTACAGAAGTGTCACAGCTGATATCCTGTGAGGGGTAAGAACAGTTTATCACAGTATGTACAGAAGTGTCACAGCTGATATCCTGTGAGGAGTAACCACACTTTATCACAGTATGTATAGAAGTGTCACAGTTGATATCCTATGAGGGGTAAGAACAGTTTATCACAGTATGTAAAGAAGTGTCACAGTTGATGTCATGTGAGGGGTAAGAACAGTTTATTACAGTATGTATAGAAGTGTCACAGTTGATATCCTGTGAGGAGTAACCACACTTTATTGCAGTATGTATAGAAGTGTCACAGCTGATGTCCTGTGAGGGATAAGAACAGTTTATTGCAGTATGTATAGAAGTGTCACAGTCAGTGTCCTGTGAGGGGTAAGAACAGTTTATTACAGTATGTATAGAAGTGTCACAGCTGATGTCCTGTGAGGGGTAAGAACAGTTTATTGCAGTATGTATAGAAGTGCCAGAGCTATTATCTTGTGAGGGATGAGAAGGATTTATTACAGTATGTATAGAAGTAGCACAGCTGACATCCTGTGAGGGGTAAGAACAGTTTATTACAGTATTATAGAAGAGTCACAGCTGATATTCTGGGGAGAAGGAGAATACTTTATTGCAATTTTTTAAGTTTCTCATCAGATATCATGTGAATGGTAAGATCAATTTATGATGGTATTCATGTATGTGCTACAGCTACTGTCCAATGAAGGTGCAAAAACTGTATTTACAATATGTGAGATGTATCACCCC
The DNA here is from genome assembly GCF_964263255.1 of Lissotriton vulgaris. Lineage (NCBI taxonomy): Eukaryota > Metazoa > Chordata > Amphibia > Caudata > Salamandridae > Lissotriton > Lissotriton vulgaris. The sequence goes on from NC_141696.1 coordinate 30,605,579, forward strand.
CCGATATCCTATGTAAAGTAAGACTTTTCTATTACATATCTATATGGCATAGTGTCACAGCTGAGATCTGTGAGGCGTAATAATATTTTATTATAGTATTGATAGAAGCCATCTCTCTGAGCCTCGAAAGTAAAAGCAGGGCAGCAGTTATCTAAGTCACCATGGGTTACTGTTAACAAACTATTAGAAATATCCATGCACAATAAATTACATTCTTCCAAATCCAAGTACAAAAACATGTATATATTTTTCCATCATCACTGTGAGAAGTACACTGTCACAACTTAAGCTCTGACTCTTTTGTGTGACACACAGGTTGCAGAGACATCACTGCCTCTGTGACTCGCGTATACAACATTGACTGCAGAGACTGCCCTCTCTGAGTCTCTCTTGAGCCGCATCGACTGCATAGAGTACACTCTCAGAGTCTCATACCTTACAACTGCTGCAGGGAGCTCTCTCTCTCAGGGTCTCTTGTGCGACTCGTTAACTTCAGAGACAGCCCTCCCTCTGAGTCACCCATAAGTCATATTGACCACTGAGACTGCAATCTCAGGAGATTCATAGGTTGCAGGAACTGCACTCAATTGGTTTGAATCACTGCTTAATTTGTAAATGAATTAGTTCAGCTGCCTAATTCTGCACTCAGAAGCCCTCTTTAATCCATCACCAGACCCCAGACGACCCCTGCCTCTTTATTCTACCTGTGCAGACTCCTGCACTCTCCCTTTCAGATGGTTTTCCTGTCTCTCTTTCTCCATCTTTCCGATTTGTGTGTATTTTTCCTTTTCTTGCTTCGATAAATATCTGATCCGCGAAAAAGAAGTCCCAGTCCCCCACAAAACAGTGCTGATGACTCACACCAGCAACCACCACCTCAAATTAAACACTGGTCTCATATGGGCCACCTCAATTGCTGAGATCCGACTGTCTGTTATGCCACATTTTCTGCGGAGACCACTATATCTGGGTTACTCGTATGGCGCAATGGCCGGTGAGACTGCACTCCGCATGGGTCCCTATCGCACCATCTGCGGACCCCCATTTACGTCCCTGTCTCTCACTCTCTCAGATGTCACATCGGCTGCAGATACAATTGTCTCTGAGTCTGGACTACAACACATTGGTTGCGGAGACTACCAACTCCCTGAGGATGGGTTATTATACTTTGGCAGCAGAGACACAGTCTTTGAGGCTAGCTTATTACAAATTGGCAGCAGAGACACAGTCTCTGAGCCTGTCAAACAGCAGGTTGGCTGCAGACATGGCCCACTCTACTTCTCTGGACCTGCACATTGGATGAATGGATGAAGAAACCAAAGCAACAGCTTTCTCACACCACAGTGACAGCCCCCTCAGACCACAGCGATAGCTCCCTCAGACCACAGAGACACCTCTCACAGAACACACCAACAGCAGTCTCAGACCACAGTGACAGCTCCCTTAAAACACATATATACCTCCCTCCGACCACAGTGACACCTCTCTTAGACCACAGTGACAGCTCCCTCAGACCACAGTTAGAACTTCCTGAGATCATAGTGACAGCTCTCTCAGACTACTGTAACAGTTCCCTGAGACCACAGGGACAACTCCCTTAGACCACAGAGACAACTCCTCCAGACCCCAAAGACAGTTCCTTCAGACCATAAAGACAGCTCCCTCAGACCACAGTGACAGTTCGCTTAGACCACAGAGACAGCTCCCTCAGATGACAGAGACAGCTCTCTCAGACCACAGTGACAGCTCCCTCAGTCTATAGCGACCACTTTCTTCGGTCTCATTGACAGCTCTCCTCAGGATTATGTGACTGCCTCCATTGAGATATGAGCAGGGGTTGTGCTCAGTGACCCCCCCCCTACAATGCTTCTACTCACGTTGTGCTGCCAAGGGTGTTGCACTGGGAATGACTAACCTCTCATAACAGTACCCCCACTGCTGCCTAAGACCCGACCATTACACCCATCTCCTATCCATCCACACTTCGACGCACACACTCATCCATCCATGCGATCATTGTCATATTCATCCATAAATATACCAAGTTAAAGATACATTGGCAAGGCAACAGGTCTTTCCCTTGCAAGATCTTTTGACTTTGGGCCTGTTCTTAGCCATGTTGTATAGCAGCCTACCTGCTCTGCAGCATAGCTAAAAGGGTACGAAAAAGTGCTATTACGCTGTATAGATGTTTTGTAAGGCATGGGAGACTACATGCATTTGTGCTTGTTGTCGTCAATGTTTGTGATATTATCAGGAAAATCAACAAAAATAAAAACAGCATGCAGTCCATAAAATGAATCTACAAACAGTCATGAAACAGGCCACGCACTGACCAGTTAGATAACACATGCTATAATGTAATGTAATGATGTCTTGTAAAGCGCCTGAATCACCCCACATGGGGTATCTCTGTAGACCGCTGGGGAACCCGTCCTGGCTTTCCCTGTGAGATGGTCCCTACTGGGTATATCCAAGGTGAAACCAGGCATCCCTGGCGTATGTGGGGGGCCGTTGTGGAGATAAGACAAGGTTAGAGTAGGCACCGAGGCGAGAATTATCGAGTCCGCTGACCCTGGTCCACGACCCTGCAGCGTTGGGAATTGAACTCTGGTCCCGGGCCGTCCTCTGCTTCCGGGTCTGCCGCCTCTAACCAGTGAGCCACACCACACCACTAAGGTGCACCCTGGGTTACAACAATATCAGTAATATGTACATAAACAGAATTATAACACTTTTAGCAGCACCACAGGACTAGCCATGCAGGTATACCCACTAATGAGAGGTAAAGTGCTTTTGGTGACCTTTGTTATGAAGCACAGGTGGTCTACAGACTGCCATTCCCGCACACCCATGCTCACTTTGCACCACTATGCAATGTGACAGGTACCAGCTTGGTCCGTATGGACTTTTTCACACACATACAGACCTGACACCCTAATGCGGTGCCACTGATTCCAAACAGGTCAATAGATAACACTCTGCAGATCCCATGGCTCCAAGCCTCCCACCACCCTCCAGTTCACCCCCACTGTCCCAGACACCCTGGAAGGAAGTTCACTAGCCTCTCCCTCGGGACACAAGGCCACTCATGACTGAGGTCACACCTTATCTGGGTCTCCAGAAAGCAGGTGGGGATAGACAGTAAGCATAAACAAGAGTTAGACGTAAACAAAGGGGGTATTGGCGCCACTCAGGAAGGTTACAAACAAGCTGGGAATCAGAAACAGGCTAAGAGCAACAATTTGTTACAAACAGGGGTCCACCAGGGCCTTCTGGTACCAGCCCAGTTCTGCGAAGCACAGGGGGGTCACACTGTCTCTTGCCCTGCTCCCGAACCTTCTTGGAAGCATCCCTTCAGCCTAGTCATTTCTTCTTACCCCTACCTGGAACCATTCAGACTTTGGAAGTGCCAGAAGGGGAGAATGCGGTTGGCCCACAGTGAGGGGGCCATTGAGGGAGCAAGCAGTGAATGGGGAACAACACGCTGGGGTGTCTCTCGGCTTGAGGAAGCACCCTGTCGGTTACACATTGATTCGGGCTGTGCCCCAGCAATCTGGGCACATGGTCAGATGCATGACGAGATGAGTCGCACCAACCCCTTCATGTTACATGAAGTAGACTTGCAATTTTGTACCTCCCTGGAAATGAGGCACTATGCTAAGCACACCTTGATGTCAGTTGCACCAGACGATTCCGGTCACACTAACAGGCGCAAGTCCCGCAAAGCCTCATGAGGTAGAATCAGACTCTGCAATGGGTGCATCCCCCAACATTGAGGGCCACAACCTGTGAATGTAACACCACATGCAAGAGAGAAATGAGGCACAGTCGGTGAACCGGTGAATCTGCTCATCACCAGCAAGCCGCTTATGCGTGCAGAGGTCCCTTCAGTACAGGAACCACTTTGCCGCATATGTGGGCTATTTCTTGAGCTCCGGTTTCCAGGCACAATTCTATAGTTCCAAGCTAATACTGTGCTGTTCAGTTTTCAGCAGTCGATGTGGGCACTTAGAGGGCACCACTCTTCAGATGGAGATCTTTGATATCCCCGAGATCTCTGAGAGCACAGGAGACCAGCCAACTGGTCCTTGAGATCCCACTTAACGGTGCCACACATCAGCAAGTCGTCGGTCCAGGCCAGCCACTATTCAGTAAGGCACGCAGTCCTTTCCACAGGCTGCTATCCTCCATGTGCAAAACAGAGTCCTCCAGCAATGTGCACCATGCAGACCAAGTGAATCTCTCCCCTTGGCGGGGTGGCACTGGTTAGTTATACCCCATTGGGCCTTTGAAGTTGGGGGAAGGTTCAAAGGGTATTCCTTTGAACCATAGATGCGTGCCCTAAATTTCTATCTCGTCTACCACGAGGCCACGGAATGCAGATCTCTATCTTTATGGGGGGCATGATTTGGCCCCGGAGGCAAGGTGTCACATTCTCTGCCCATAATATATTCCACTAGACCCGCAAATGTCAGAGGTCGGCTATCTTAATTGCATGCGCATTGGTTTATGGCTGTCGCTGGGGAATGCCCAGATGTGTTCCCCCTCCCTCACGTGTTGACCAGCACCCAAAGAGTTTGATGAATAGAAATGTCTACTTTCCATAAGTATTCACTGCTTTCCTTACACCGGGTACAGATGGAGAGGTTTTCACATGCTTGAGCACCTGTTTTCCAAGCGGGCGCCATACGTGGCTTACCGCGTTTGTGTTGAGCTTTCGCAACAGAGGTGTGGTAAGTGGTGTTTACGTTCCCTTTATTTTAGTATATGAAGCACCTATGTTTGTAGTGGGAACATGCTTGTGAGACTACGTATTACTTTGCTTAACAGTTTGATACACTGCTGAAAAGTCGGGGAGGCTTCCTTCGTGCAATATTTACTTGGGAGATGAGTTATCTGAGTGGGCGCCGTACAGGGCTCACCGCGCTCCATCTCTGAGTCTGAAGTGTAGGCTTGGTAAGTGAAGTTTACCATTTTTGCTGCGCACACTTGTAGCAGCATTGGTGTTTCGTGGGGATACGTTTGAGTAACTCTGTTCTATTTTCATTCTAGTTACAGATATTTCAACGCACACAGCGATTTCTCAGCCAGTGACGTACCCCCGGGTTGTATAGCTCGGAGGCATTTGGTTTGGTGATGTATTTAATCATTAGCTGGCATGGGTGCACTGGACACTCACTGATGAGATTCGATTGTTTTTTAGTTTTCATATTGGTGATATACGTCAGATTGTTTAAGCACCATGCATGCAGGTGTTGTTTCATTGATTTCACTTTTAGATAAGGAACACACTGGTTGAAGGTGTCACTTGTGTCTTTCATCCTATCTTTACCCTACCTTTTTCAAGTTTTTCCTGTATTTTTCTAAGCAGGGCTGTCCTTCTTGTTTTTGCTGAAAGATATTCATGAATTTTTTATTATAATATCCTTGATATTTGCCTCAGAGGATGTAGTGGCCATTATTTAGAATCTATTGATTTGATTGGCTGAATATGATGCATTCCTATTGTGATCTTTATTTGCTTGTAGAACTCCCTGATGAAGGGCTATTGTTATTGCCCACAATGCATTGGGACTTGTATAATCTATGTGAGAACTGCTTGAATATCATCAGAATTCATGTGGAATGGTTTTCCTACGAAGCACCTGCGTTTGTACAATAAAATACGAAGGAGTTATACTCAGCGTTTCACGGATGATTTACTGATAGACATCTGTATATTGGAATGTTGCTTTTATTCTGAGTTTTGTACGCACTGTGTTTAAAATAGTTCACTCTTAGTATATGTATTGCTATACACTCTCCGAGTTAACAACAGTAGTGCAACTTGTGTGTAGGGCATAGGCCCTGATTTTTCTCTTCTACTATCCAGAAAGTGGCAATTCCACGCATACCAAGCCCACTGTATTCAGACAAAATATTGAAATTAAAATATCGTCAGACATAAATATCGAGTTTGAACCATCGTCATACATTGTGTGCAAGAATATCATTGTCAAGAATATCGATTTTAAGGTACGTAATATTGATTTTAACAATATCGAAATCATTATTATTGTTCACAAAAAAATGATTGTTATAATAATTTTGTTTTGAAATAATTTCGATGAATTTTAATATATAATATAATTGTATATGTTATAATTTGTTTATGCAATTGTAATTTTTAGTACCATAGCGGGGTGTGGATTTACAGGAGTACAGGGTGAAAAGTACATGAATTAATAACACATTTTGTATTCATATTACATATTTGATTGATAATTATTTATGATAATTATATAATCTTTTTTTTTTTAAGTTAAGTTTCAGTTGCAAGTTTTCGGTAATGTAAGGGTATTGGGTGGGAAGTAAATTAATTATAATGAATGAATGATTACTTTTTAATTAATATTAATTCTTTAATTTATATTTAATTATGTTAAATGTATAATTCTTTTTTTTAAGGTTTAGTTTCAGGTGTCGGTTGTGGGTTTTCTAGGGGTATGGGGTGAAAAGTCAATTAATTAGAATTCATTAATATTTAATGTTGAATTAATATTAATAACTATTATTCATGTAAATAGTGTAATCAATTTTTTGGGTGTGTAGTTTTTTGTATGGGTGGAGGTTGCTTAGCAACTTTAATACAATGTTTATTAAATATTATAAATGTATAATACTTATTTTATTGATTATTAGTTATGCAGAATGTGTAAATAAGATATTGTTTAAGTTATATATTAAGGGCCTGAATCCGATGCGGGCAGGAACTGCTCCAACCCACGGTCGGAGCCCTCCTACCCGCATTGGAATTGTCAGTTCAGATTCCTTTCCAACGGAGCCATTCCGATGGGTTTGGTCGGAAAGGAATCCAACTTGTTTTTTTTGGAAAGCCCGTCCTTTAGCCTGAAACCCTGAAGTACTCCCCCGGCTGGCTCTTTCAGGCCGAGGAAGTATGATGGCAGTTTCCCACTGCCTTTCTGTGCCGGCCTTTCCGACACAGAAAGGCATTGGGAAACTGTCTTTAGGGGCCCCAAGCAGGGCCCACATGGGTGCAAGGCTGCCAGGGTGCCGGAATGAACTGCACCTCTGCTCTTAACGATGGGAACATGCATTCCGTTTGGAATGCATGCTCCCACTCTTAAGTATAGGATTGCGACCGAACATTGTTCGGGCGCATACTACTTGCCGGTCTCAAACGGACAACAAGAGGTTGTTTGATTCCAGTTCCTGGCCGATGTCCGACGGACTCCGGTCCGTATAACATCGGAATCGGCCCCAAGGTGTGAGGTATTGCATTTGTAGGTGTAAATTGTCAAAAGTTAATTAACCCCTTCGATGCTGATGACGAGCTCAGCTCGTCATCACCCACGGGTGTCGTGTGCTGATGACGATCTGAGCTCGTCATGGTGCCACTAAAATGGCATTTTCCAGCACAGGGGGGGAAAACGCCTAGCAGCCAAGTGGTTAAGTACAATGAATGTATTGTTAGTTAATTATTTATTAATCTTTAGTGCTTAATTGTTGATTTTGTAAATTATGCTATTACATTTTTTTAAATTTATATATTAAGTGTGTTTTGCACGGAAAAAGGGTGGAAAGTTAATTAAATATATTTATTCTATTATTAGTTAATTATTATAAATATTATTATATTTTAATTATGTAAAATGTGTAAATATTATAATATTAAGAATACATTTTAGATGTTTGTTTTTTACTTTCTAGAGGTATAGGGTAGATAGGTATTTAAGTAATAACAAGTTTGAAAATATTTTCTATTTTTTTATTATGTTACTAGCAGTCCGTCCCGACGTTGTCCGGGTATGAATTGCTGCCGCCCAGTGGTATATTGTTTTATAGGATTTCGTTTTGATAGCATTTTTTATCAGTGACAGGCCTGTGAAACGCTCCGATTCACAGTGCACTGCTGATGCACTTAAGAGTGCGCGTTCAGTAGTGTGTGAACTGGAGTTTCACTACTTTATTTTTCCTTGCAATATTATATAGCGCAAACTTGACAACATGGCATGAGCACAATTTACAGAAGAACACATTCATTTGTGGTAGGCACGGGGAGACAAAGCGATTTGCCTGGAATCACAGTTAAGTTAAGTTTTTAAAGTTTTTATTTATTTATGATTTTGGAACTCAGAAGAGATCCACATAAAAACAAAAACCAAGATAAAACGTACAATCTCCGACCATAGAACATGATATACAAATACACAAAATATTAAAAATTGTCCAATAAAATCTATGTGAATAATCATAGCAACCATATAAAGTTAATACATGTCTAAAAAACATTTAAAAAAGTTAAAAATCCTGTGACAAAACATTTCATTAGGTGGATTATAGATAGCGTCTGAAAATGCGGAGGCAGACAAAATGGATAGTTGTAAGCAAATCGGCCTCATCCACTTACGTCGATGAGGTAGAAGAGCAGGACATATAAAGAGCAAATGGGTAACATCCTGAATAGAATTATTACACAAATTACAGACCGGGGAGGACCCGTACCATTTGAACAATATAATATTTAGTGGGAGAGTACCCTGCCTCAATAAAAGCCAAAAGCGGCGCACTCCATGCGGGAGGTTCCAAATAATATAAGATTGCGCCTTATTTATCAGACAGGAGTCAATAGCTGGATGAACGCCTCTCTTTAGAATGCGTGCTTCCCTGTCCATAGTGAAACTTAGTTTCCAGGTGGCCTGTTTCACAGGATGTTGAGCTGATGCCGAGACTCGAACGTAGCTCGCCAGCTCTAAAGTTCGCAATTCTAGAACTTGTGGCAGGAGGTGTGTCTAAAAGTGTATGTCGGTGCTGGCCATCAATGAGAGAGACCTGTGCATTTTTCAAATGGGTCGTGAAAAAATATGAGTATGTTGCTGGAGATGTGGGCCGCCGTGCCACCAATGTACTTACCGGGGAGGGTAACACCCATTATTCCGCAACTTTCTTTCCGCATACCATCACTTCGCATACTTTCATTACAAAAGTACCATGACTCTGCAATGCCATTATAACGCATGCAATTACATTTTACCATGCATACATTTACAACGAAATTCGTTGTAAATGCATGAATGGTAAAAGCATGTTTTTTTTAATGTTTGGATAAGGTAAGTATGCGTATAGGGGTATATGTTTTGGGGTACTTAGGTATATGTTTTGAGGTGTTTGGGTATTTTAAGGGTTGAGATATAGTTATGGGTATGGGGTACAGGGGTCGTTTTAGGGTTTAGGGATAGGTATGGGTTTTGCGGTACAGGGGTATTTTTAGGGTTCAGGGCTAGGTTTGGGTTATGGGGTATATGGGTATTTTTAGGGTTCAGGGGTAGGTTTGGGTTTTGGGTACAGGGGTATTTTAAGGGTTCAGTGCTAGGTTTGGGTTTTGGGGTACAGGGGTATTTTTAGGGTTCAGGGCTAGGTTTGGGTTTTGGGGTACAGGGGTATTTTAGGGTGTAGGGGTAGGTTTGGCTTCGGGGGTACAGGGGTATTTTTAGGGTTCAGGGCTAGGTTTGGGTTTTGGGGTACAGGGGTATTTTTAGGGTTCAGGGGTAGGTTTGGGTTTTGGGGTAAAGGGGTATTTTTAAGGGTTCTGGGCTAGGTTTGGGTTTTGGGGTACAGGGGTATTTTAGGGTTCAGGGGTAGGTCTGGGTTTTGAGGTACAGGGGTAAATATAGGGTTCAGGGTTAGGTTTGGGTTTTGGGGTACAGGGGTATTTTTAGGGTTCAGGGCTAGGTTTGGGTTTTGGGGTACAGGGGTATTTTAGGGTGTAGGGGTAGGTTTGGCTTCGGGGGTACAGGGGTATTTTTAGGGTTCAGGGCTAGGTTTGGGTTTTGGGGTACAGGGGTATTTTTAGGGTTCAGGGGTAGGTTTGGGTTTTGGTGTACAGTGGTATTTTTAGGGTTCAGGGCTAGGTTTGGGTTTTGGGGTACAGGGGTATTTTAGGGTTCAGGGGTAGGTCTGAGTTTTGAGGTACAGGGGTAAATATAGGGTTCAGGGTTAGGTTTGGGTTTTGGGGTACAGGGGGATTTTTAGGGTTTAGGGATAGGTTTGGATTTTGTGGTACAGGGTATATGTATAGAGTTAAGATGGGTTAGTGTTTAAGGGTGTTGGGGTATTTTAAGGAGTAAGGGTGGGTTATGATTATGGTGTGCAGGGGTATTTAAAGCTAGCAGGGTGGGATTAGCACACGATATGAGACATGGCATGAAGGGCGGAACGTACCACACGCCCCCAGAGTTTGTCACACCCCCAGCACACGCCCACATTACAACACAGACACGCCCACAAGGGACTACTTTGCTGGCACGGTTCCTTTACCTTTTAAATGTATATTGTGGGTGTCTGCATAGCCTATGTCCTTCTGCTGCAACTGCCCTTTCCAACGCTGTATTGGGTGTTGTGATTGGTGATGTGGTTCCTGCGATTACCCGCCTCAAAGGTTTGGGCTCTCTCTTTATTATATTAGTATGGATTTATTATTGTATGTGTTAATTACGTTGTGCTTCTTAATTGTATTTAATTGATTTTAATATTTTGAGAATATAGGGGTCCATTAGGATGGCGGACGGATCGGCACCGCCATGCAGGCGGTGGCGATCGGTCTGCCATCCTTGCCCGTCCGCACCTTTCTTCCCTCGCCATATTACAATGGCAGGGGGGACCGTGGCGGAGGGGAATACCGTCTTCCGCTTTTCCGCCGCGGTCGCGGAAAAGGCCTGATATGGTGGCGGTGTCTATCAGACACCGCCAGCCATATTAGGATGGCCTGGGCGGAATGCTTTTCCATGGCGGCAATGCCGCCATGAAAAGGCATACGGTTCCTGCTTTGGGGGCCCGCTGTTGGTGAAGGGGGGGATGGGGGGTGCACATGGGGGGTACCTATGGTACCCCCCTGCATTTGCATGCACAATGCGGCAGGCACCGCGCGGTGCCTGCTGCTTTGTGCATGCAAATGTACAGCATGCATTTAAGTGAATAGTCTGTTTCTAATGTTCCACTGACTGGAGTGGGAATATTAAATGTTATCCCACCTTAGTCCAACACGTTCCCTATTGTTGTCTACATTATAATGGGAAGAGTATATGCATTATTTGTAGAATTTTATAGTTTCGTTTTTTTATTGTTTACATTTGTAATATTATGTTTTTTTACATTATAGTAATTATAATTATTAATGTTTTATTATGGAATATATTTTTAGTAAACTGTAATTTTTTATGTTGTTTACTTTTTCATGCGTAATTAAATTGGTATTTTTTAAATGTGTTAATGTTATTGGGTATATGTGTGTATGTATACATGTATTTGCTATATAATTACACTCAAAATGAATTATTAAATTATGATCTAAATTGAAAATATTATTTAATTAGATATATGTAAATATGTTTATATATGTGTATATATATATTCCAATCGAAAACTTCTCAACAGTGAAAACCCACACACGGTGTAAAGATTTCACCTTTATTGTTTAGCAGGCAGCTGCACCATCAGTCAAGGCGTTCAACTTGGTGTCTCCAACTGCAACTGCAAAGTAACTACCATTTCGACAACTACTGCTTATACAGGACTCAGTCCAAGGTGGTCTGGATCTCTGTACTTTTACCTACCCAAAAATGTTTGTTAGATGGTAACTAGCCATCAAAGGGAAATACACCATACTCCCCCCATGTCCTGCTAAGTCAAATCACATGCAGCCCTGATTTTGCTTACTCGAAACATTGTATTTGCACCTCATCTCTTGTACCGGTCAGAAATGGCATCCAATATTACTCTCTTAGATCCTAATATAGGGGCGTGGTGGGCGGGGGACCACCGTTCAATTGGTGTGGCCCTGCCTACACTGACAAAGCCTGCATCAGCTTTTACGCCAAGGCGGGCGCCATCTTTGAATGGTGTAAGGTGCCAGATACCGTGCCTCTCCAAAATGCTACATTTTGATCACTTATTTAGTGCATATTTATGCAGGTTTAACAAAAGAAAATCTAATCTAGGGATAACATTAGTTTGATCCCGACATAATCCTAAATGATTAGTTAGATCTAAACACCTGCACTGTCTGGGAGAGACATGCGTCATCTTGGAATAGGCTAGCATCTACACAGTTGGACTGGAGGATAAGGGAATCCCTTGTGGGAGGTGCAGCAATATGTGTAGTAGCTGAGTGGCTATGCAGAGTCCCTTTAATATAGAAGGCTCGGGGAGTAGCACATCCATGGGCAAAGTCCAAGCTCTCTATATGTGTCTAACACAAAAGAAAAGATTGTACTACAGGAGTGCCAGTATTATTGTCTGGCAAGATATTTTTTAAATCAGAACATCAAGTCAAAGATGAAAGGGGCAATAATTCCCATTAGAGGGCATGTTACAAGGACTCCACCAAAATGACAGATTCTACCAACAAAACCATAGAGGGAAGGATGTACAGTATGTGACCTGCAACCCTGTGTATGCTATAACTGTTGCAGGCTATAGTAAATATTAATACACAATATGAAAATATAGCAACAAATGACCATGTGTCATCTTATGTTATGTTCCATATGATCTCCTCATTCAAACTATTTTGATCCGCCTAGCGCTCAGACACATTCGGGTGATGCGCGCTCTATAAAATTATCTTCATTCATTCCAGAAAGTCTCTCTCTTTGCGAATTTTGTCAGTCGGTCACCCTAGCATGGGACGTACTTTTTCTAAGATGAGCCATTGCAGTTTGTCTTCAGAATGTTTAAAGGTGCTTGGAGTCTGGTTGTTTTAATGGCGGATTAGTGTTCCGAAAACCGGGTGCAACATTCTCTTCCTGTTTCACCTACATATCATAGGCCACATGGACATTGGATAAGGTAGACTACATTAGTACTTCTGTAGATTCTCAAATCATGCAGTTGTCCTGTTCTAGTTCCATATTCCCATTTGGTGGTTGTAAAAGCTGAATCATGTCCCACACCTGTGGTTTCCTTTAATTGGTTTCTACAGTTGTTCATCCTCAGTGTTGATATAGAGAATTTTCCAGTTCTTTTAAAGGACTCTTTTTTATCTTACAGTTAATTTTGGAGTGATTAACAATGCATACTAGCCTGCCTTGTTTCTGACGGGTATGAACCTGGAGCAATGCATCCCTTTTGTAATGTCTTGCTCGTTTGAAAGCTAGTCTCACCAGCCGTTTAGTATAACCTCTGGTCAAGAGCCTATTCTATAGTTGATCACCATATTCCTTAATGTTGGTGCAATTGCACCAAAAGGAATACTATCCTTATGACAGTTAGGATGAAAGCTGTGATGCTCTAAGGGGATCTATGACATTACAACGCGTTATTTTACAACGCAGACCGTTACATCGCAATTTTTACAACGCAGGATCCATTACAACGCATGCCTTTACAACGCATGTCATTACATAGCAGATACTATTACAACGCATGCCATTACAACGTAAGTATGGGTAAGAATATCTTTTTTTTAAAAATGTAATTAAGTTAATTTTATTAATTTAATTTAATTAATTAAATTTTATTAATTTTAAAAAAGTAATTAATTTAATTTAATTTAATTATTGTAATTTAATTAATATTAAAATAGTAATTAATTTAATGTATTTAATTTAATTAATGTAATTTAATTAAATTATAAATTGTAAATAAATTTAATTTAATATAATCAATTTAATTTTAATAATTTAAAAATAATAATTAATTTAATTTAATTTAATTAATTTAATAATTGTAAATAATATATTTAATTTAATTTAATTAAATTAATTTAATAATTTAATTTATTAAAAGTCGTGTTTTTTAAAAAAGTGAACCCTAAAAATACCCCTGTACCCCAAAAACCAAACCCAGCCCTAAAACCTAAAAATACCCCTGTACCCTAAAAACCAAACCCAGCCCTAAAACCTAAAAATACCCCTGTACCCCAAAAACCAAACCTAGCCCTAAAACCTAAAAATACCTCTGTACCCCAAAAACCAAACCCAGCCCTAAAACCTAAAAATACCCCTGTACCCCAAAAACCAAACCCAGCCCTAAAACCTAAAAATACCCCTGTACCCCAAAAACCAAACCCAGCCCTAAAACCTAAAAATACCCCTGTACCCCAAAAACCAAACCTAGCCCTAAAACCTAAAAATACTCCTGTACCCCAAAAACCAAACCTAGCCCTAAAACCTAAAAATACCCCTGTACCCCAAAAACCAAACCCAGCCTTAAAACCTAAAAATACCCCTGTACCCCAAAAACCAAACATAGCCCTAAAACCTAAAAATACCCCTGTACCCCAAAAACCAAACCCAGCCCTAAAACCTAAAAATACCCCTGTACCCCAAAAATCAAACCTAGCCCTAAAACCTAAAAATACCCCTGTACCCCAAAAACCAAACCCAGCCCTAAAACCTAAAAATACCCCTGTACCCCAAAAACCAAACCCAGCCCTAAAACCTAAAAATACCCCTGTACCCCAAAAACCAAACCTAGCCCTAAAACCTAAAAATACTCCTTTACCCCAAAAACCAAACCTAGCCCTAAAACCTAAAAATACCCCTGTACCCCAAAAACCAAACCCAGCCTTAAAACTTAAAAATACCCCTGTACCCCAAAAACCAAACCTAGCCCTAAAACCTAAAAATACCCCTGTACCCCAAAAACCAAAACCCAGCCCTAAAACCTAAAAATACCCCTGTACCCCAAAAACCAAACCTAGCCCTAAAACCTAAAAATACCCCTGTACCCCAAAAACCAAACCCAGCCCTAAAACCTAAAAATAAATATATTTATGTAAATTTAATATTCATCAAATTAATTAAATATTATTAAAAAAAATTTAAAAAAATTATATACTTACCTATACTTACGTTGTAATGGCATGCGTTGTAATAGCATCTGATATGTAATGTCATGCGTTGTAAAGGCATGCGATGTAATGGATCCAGCATTGTAAAAGTTGCGTTGTAATAGAAGTCCGTTGTAAAAGTTGCGTTGTAACGGTGCAATACCGCTCTAAGGTGGTATTTTTCTCAGTTGGTTTTCTAAAATGGCTCACTTGCAGAACATCATCTTGGACTATGATACATTTATCAAGGAAATTCACCTTTTTCTTTACTTCTGGAGGTCACTTTCTTTACAAGTCCATACAAAGAATATATTATCAACAAATCTGTGCCAACACTGGACGTTCTGTAAGTAGGGTGCCATTTCATTAAAGATGTTTTTACGTTCGTATTTGCCCATAAAAATATATTGGCTATACTGCGGGCACAAGAGGCCCCCACGCTGGTCCCCTTGACCTGCTGATACATGGTATCATCGAATTCGAAAAACTTGTTGTGTAGCATTCCAAAATGAATTGATCAGGGCGATCATCAGGTGTTCTAGCCAACAGAGCTGCCACAGACTCTAGTGCTTGTCCTTGGGGAATGTTTGTATATAGCGCCTGAATGTCGAGGGTAACAAGAAACTGGAGGTCTTTATTGAAGGGTGTGTTCTCAATTTTTGCTATCATGTCCCTTGTATCTCTTATATAGGACTCGTACTGTTTGGTCAGTGGACATGAGAAAACATATAAATATTTAGAGAGCGGTTCAGTGCTGGAGTTAATGGATGATATAATGGGGCGTAAGTGAGGATCTTGCGTTTTGGGAACTCCATAAATGACAGGTGTCACTGGGCCGATTTTATTTAGACATTCACATTCCTTTTTGCAGATGTTACCGTCCGTAACAGCTTTTTGAGTAGTATTCCCTATTTTTGTTTTCAATGAGTCTAGAACAGTATTTTTCACCCTTTTATAGTGTTATGGGACTTGAAGGATGGTTATAATTTTGGCCATAAACTCTTGAGTATCCATGACCACCATATCCCCAGCTTTATCGCAAGGTTTGATGGTGATATTGTTGTTGTTGTTGTTTTGTAGTTGTATTAAGAGCTACCATTTCCTGCTGTGTCTGATTGTGCTTGGCTGGTGGGTAATATTTAATAACTCATTGTAGGTCTCTGATAACTGCCTTCTCAAAAACATTCACTTCGGGCCTACCATTTCCAATGTTGGAGTAAATTTGGATGTGGGTCTACAACCCGAGCCATTATTCTCTTGTTCTAGCGAATTGTTCTGCTGAAAGAATTTCTTAAGTCTTGTGGGTGGAAGTTAAAAACCCGAAAGAAAAATTAACGAGCTGGTTTGACACAGCCTGTACGAAGGCTTATTCCAACCTCAAGTATGCCTTAAGTGAAACCAATAAGGATAGGACCCTAATTAGAGACCTACGTATGGTATACAAGAAAGCCCTAAAAAAGAGAAAGGATGTCCTGAAAAAGGAAGCTTGGGGCTCACTGTGTGAGGCCTCTCAAAGCCGAGATTCGGCGGCCTTCTGGAAGGCAGTAAATGCCCCCTTTGTAATGTTAACCCTAAGGTGAGGATAGAGATAGCCATCGCTGATACCGAATGGGTCAGGTTTTTTGAAACGTTGTGTAGTGTACCATCCTTGGAGGGGAAAATGCCTAGCGAGTATGTAGAGGAGGAAGAGATCATGTTCTCCAATAATAAAATAAACATGAATATCACCATTGAGGAAGTGATATTGGGCATTAAAGCTAGCTTGGGAGGAAAGGCGCCGGGCCCTGATGGGGCCCCACTCCTCACACAACTGTTTAATGCTACTTGCTCAGATGGTTTGGTATTGGTATCGACTTGGTTTGAGTCTATTATTATACCTATTTTTAAAAAGGGCGATAGAACTAGTTGCGCTTGCTATCGCCCTATATCTTTACTAGACTCAACCATTAAAATCCTGGGTAGAGTTATTTGAAACAGGCTACAAACCTGGGCCGATGAGCACGCCATAATTAGTGACCTCCAATACGGTTTCAGGAAAGGTCTCAGCACAGTTGATCAGGGCCTTAACTTGCATATTCTCCTAGAGAAGTACACTAAAGCTAAGGGTAGTCGGATGTTCTTAACTTTTGTGGATTTTTCATCTGCTTTTGATTGTGTTACCCATAGCAAGTTATGGCAGATACTGGAACGTTTGGGGGTCTAGGAAAATATTATAATATTCCTTAGGAATCTTTACAAGGGGGCAAAGGCTTCTATAAGATTTGGTAAAAATGATGAATGTACAAAGACATTTAAGAGGAGTCCGGCAAGGATGTGTCCTTGCCCCTTTTTTATTTACCATCTATATCAACGACTTAGAAAGAACGTTACTGCATGAATGTCGGGACATGCCTTTGGCATCAAATCGTTTAATACCCGCATTATTATATGCCGACGATGCGGTATTGATGGCTATGACTCCGCAGGCAATGCATGAAATGGTTAAAGTCTTTTACAAATTTTATGACCAAACTGGACTTAAAAATCAATTGCACTAAAACTTTTTGTATGAATTGCGGTTCAGGGACAGATAGAATAAAGAAAACTATGTTTATTGATTCTAAACCTTTGGATTTCATTTAAACTTTTCTGTATTTGGGCATTTTGTTTGACCAATCTGGTCTTTGGAAGTCTGCCGTAATTACAAGATTGTTGTTTTCCAAGTCCATTATGGCCCTGATAACTTTTAGTAGGAAAATGGGGAGAAAGCTTATCAAAGAACTATTATGCATCTATAACACAACATGTGTAGAAATTGCTATATATGGTGCGGGTATCTGGGGACATGCCAATGTAAAATCGTTGCAGGTAACTGAAAACTGTTTCTTGAGACATCTTTTATCTGTGCCAGATAGTGTGTCCACCCATACTTGCCATGCAGAACTTGGATGCCATATTTAGAGGATGTCATCAAGGTATAACCAATTCTCCTTTGCATAGGGTGTGGACCGCAGAGGAGTGATCTTTTAACCGCTTCATCTTAAGGGATGCAAAAAGCCTTGATAATGCATTTAAGATGAAATGGTTACATTACATAAAATCTTTCTTTTAAAATAGGTCATTTAGACTATTATGAAGAACCTTCCCTATTGCATCAGATTCCTAGGAAAGTACTGAAAAAAGTATGTATGACTTACCTAGAGGATGTTAGAAACAAGGTGGAATATACCAAAATATCGTTGTTTTCCCATCAGTTAATTCTGATTAGGAATGATATCCAACCATATATTATTCTAAAGATGCGAGACTTTGAAAGGTCCTTATTAATACGTTTTAGATTCAATATCCTTTTTAGGCTTTTAAGTTTTCCTATAATGAATGACTGGTCAAAGCAATTGATTAAATGCCCATGCGATGATTTGTCCAACCAATCGGATATTCATATTTTGTTTTTTTGTAAATTGTACACAATTCCAAGAAAAAGATAGATTGTACCAATTTTAAAGTATATGGGGTCTCATTTATGAGGCTGTGTGTCACTTTTACGCCGCGGGTGCGTCACTTTTTGTGACGCACCAGTGGCGTAAAAAATACACCTTGTTGCGCCATATTTACAAAGTGACGCATCCAGGCAGATGCGTCACTTTGTAAACCCCTATGCCACATTATACCTGCGCCAGGTATATTGTATGCTAGGGGGGCGTATTGACGCAAGGAAGGGTCGTAGAAGTTACGCAGTGAGATCTATAAGATTTTACTGCGCCACTTCTGGGACAGAAATGCATCAATATCTTATGCCTGCCTCACAGCAGGCGTAAGACTGACGCAGGCCCTTTCACATGGGGTTTGCCCCATGTGGAAGGACATATTGCTGGAGTTGCGTCAGTTTTGTGACACACTCCAGCAATGCGTCACTTTTGCGCCATATACAGATACGTCAGAAATACTGATGTATCTGTAACTCCTTGCGCAATGATGCGTCATACTATAACTATGACGCATCATTGGTGTCGCAAGGAGGGCGCAATGAAAAGTGACGCATCGCTGTTTTCACGCAGCGATGCATCATTTTTCATAAATGAGGCCCATGGATTTTAGACATTGTCGACCTGCCTTTTTAGCTATCCAAAAGTTAGATAATATTTTTACAGTTGCATCCATCTCGGCTTTTCTTAAAAATGTTTTTATTTCACGGAAATCAATACTTGTATGAAACTGTAAAGAGCTTATGGTACAGGATTGGAATGATTGATTTTATACCTCCTTTTGTATCTTGCTGTAATTTTATTGTACTTTTATGGTTATCTATGAATTATAACCGAATAAAGTTATTGAACTGAACTGAAGTCTTACCTTTCGTAAAACGGAAAAGACTTCTTGATTTAGTCTAAATGTGTTGTTACAGTTACTGGTTACAAAAGAGAGACCCTTACAAAGGAGGGTACATTCCTCTTTAGTGAGTTGATGTGTCGATAAATTAAAAATCGGAATAGTATCATCACTCATAATGTAGGAGTCATTAACCCTGACACTAAAATGCACTTCTCTTTTTGTGGGTGCACAAATGTAATTGAGCAAAATGACATCACTCACAGTGAAAAAGAGCCAGTAGATGAATAAATCTGACCCATTGATCCTGTGGTGTAAGTTGTGGTGGGTGCAAACAAAATGTGAATGACACCTGAACAGACAATTTTTATTGTGTGATGCTGATGAAGCGGCCTCTGAGCCATACCTAAAAATGTAACTGCAGACTAAGACACAGAGCACTAGGAGAAGTGGCTATTTTACACCACCCTTTGTAAGAAATTTCTAGCCGTGAGGTACATTTGATGTATGAATTTCTTTACTTAGTAATAGATGTATACATTGCATGTGTCACCAGATGACATGAGTGGTACTGCGGGGGTCAGCTGAGGGTTATACAAGTACCAGTGAAAATTCTGATAATTAGGAATTGTTAGACCTGGCATCCTTGGCATGGTTCCCCCTCGCGTTTTGTTAACTTTGTTTTTGCTGGTTTTAGGACTCAGCACTTTGCCACTGCTAACTATTCCTGTAGTGCATGTGCTCTTTTTCCAAAACATGGAAACGTTGGTTTGTCCACAATTGGTATATTTAATTCACTTATAAGTCCCTAGTAAAGTGCACCACCTGTGTGAGGAAATATAGATTTTATGGTCAAGTTGTGTTCCCTAGCGTGTACCCCACCGACTCCATGTACCAGCTGAAAGTGCATGTAACTTCCCTCCTGTGCCAGTTATGAAGACGCAAGTACATTTGCGTCCAACGTTAACATGTCCTCTTTCAGACCCACCCTGAATGGGTTGTATAGTCCGTTCCTAAGTATGCCATGCCAACGTCTTTTTGTAGTGTACTTTACACGTTTTTCAGCTCTGGCAAAGTAGGCCCTGAATTTCTGCCATCGAGCCTTTTTCTGGCTTCTGACTCTGAAAGCCTCAGCCCAGGCTGTCTCTGTATCCGTGAACTCTGACTTACTTCCAGCGCGGCCCACTGCGCTTAGCTCAGCCTGCTGCCTGCCAAGACTGACTACAACCTTCGAATTATCTGTTCCGCTCCTCGAAAATACATTCCTGCCTACTAGTTTAAGTAAACACCCTCCCAACTGCAGAGCACAAGGGCCGGCCTACTGTCTCCGTGCAAGTAATTCATAGCCTCTGTTACCATGCTCCCATGGAAGGCCCAAGCCCCCACGCTTCTCATGCAGACACTTAGGCGCTTATACACGCACTCTCAGTCAGTATAGAATAGCTTCTGCCCCAGAGACCTTTCCCTCTAGATAGTATGGTTCCCAAACATCAGATATCAGATATGATAGAAGTACGAGTTGATCTGACATGCCAGACTTCTGTCTCTTTCCGCTAGTGTAAATGTCAAGTCCCCTGCACCCTCCAGTCTTACGTCAATCACACGTCATGCAGCTGCGCGCGCATCCAAGCTCCAGTTTTCTGCTGACTTTGCAACATTCTGCTTTGTGCCACCCTTTTGTGACACCTATCTGTGACGTTTCTAGCACACACCTCTAGTTCACGCCTAGTCCACGCCTTCTGATTACGTACTAGCAACACGTGGATGCTGTTATCTTGTTTCTCTCAGCTGTTACGCCTACTATATTGCTTTCTATGACATGAATTAAGTATATAAGCTATGTATTGTCAATAAAATATTGCTCTATCCCTTCCTGGACCCTGTGTGGTGCCAGGAACCTGATATCCAGTTCCGGAACGATTCCTTTTTAAGGAATAAAACCCCTAAGAACTCTAACACCACGGACTCTGTTTTCTTTCTTTCCGATTGAGTTATTATTGATTAAGTACTTACCTGCATAGAAATTAAGATGGTAAATTAAATATTTACGACATTTTGGCGCCCGAACAGGGACCCCTCCCCCACCTCACGCGCCGGTTGGTGCGTTGCAAGCTCTGTCCCCTGCCATCAGTTAGAAGGAAACTACGCGTACCGGCAGGATTTCCTGCATCTCCCTCTGGCCCACGGAGGTGACGAAGACTGCAATCAGCGCCCAGACGAGGCGGTGAGGAGTGCGGAGGATCCCGACCAGAGCCTAGCCGAAAGAAGCAAGGTCCGAGGTGTCAAGAGGCCCACCAGTTTCCGAAGTATCCGCGTGTCGAGTCGAGTCGAGTCCGGTCCAGTCGAGTTTTCCGAGGCCTTCAGTTTCCGTGCTTCCCGGTGAGTACCATTGCTGGGACGTATCAAGACGGGTTTGGGTACACAAGTCCGGTCTGCACTGTTTTTAGACAGTGTATCTGTACTGTTTAGCAGTACATCAGTTATTAAAGTTTTTGCATTGTCTTTGACAGTGTATCTGTGCTGTTTAGCAGTACATCTGGTATAAGGGGTAGTCATATATGTCTCAAATGTCTTTTCATGTGATTAATGTCGTGGTATGAGTGTGACTTTTTTTTATGTGCGTTATTGTGTTCTTGTATAACTAGCTGAATTCAGTATTAAGTAGTTAGGATTGAGCATTCAGTATTAAGTAAACAAGATGCCGTTCTTCAACAAGTTAAAGCAGATAGGAACTAGGAAAGGGATACTAGAGGAATAAATTCCTATCCCCCCTAGGGACACTCCAGGAAATTTTATGTACAATAAGCATGGCTTAGATGCCATATTATATCTAGATTTATGGGCCGACTATACTAAACATCTAGACGAGAGGCACAGATGGCCTGTTACCGGAACATGGGATGCCGAGTGCATCATGAAGGTAGAGGAAGCACTATGGAAAAAGAAAGCCAGACAATCTCAGAAAGACGCCATAGAGTTTTGGCGTAAGGAATCACATAAGCGTGCTGAAAAAGCACTCCGTAGAGAGGACAGACTTAAAGAATCAGGTAAAGCCCAAGAAAACGAATTAGTTACTGAAGGGATCCGAGTAAAAACAGAGCAAGTAGACCGCGCACGAAACAATCTCGTAAACGGTATGTATCTCGTGGCCGAGGGTTCGCCTGAGGCCATTTCAGAAATACCGAAAAATCTGCCGCCACCATTGGTTCCAACTAAAGTAAATCACAGGACCACTAAAGACATATTCCTGAATTCCTATCTAGAGGATGTAGCACCCGCTTACACCAACCTGCCTGTCCGTGTCCCGCCTACTGACGGTGACGGAGGTGGCAACCCGCCACAACTGCAACCAGGTTTCCCCGTCCGACCGACCGTTCCTCCACCTCCACCACTTCCCGTACCTAAAGTTGATCTACCGAAACCGCTTCTACCTGACCCTACTCAAAGACAAATTCAAGTACAGATACAGACTCCACAGAGAGATAATGTTCAAGCTTCCGCCTCAGGAAGTACGATGGGGGGTCTTCGGACGCCGCCATTAACACACAGATTACACCTTAGGGATATACAGAGTCCTCTCACGTTCAAATCACCCCGTCTCGACATACTCAAAGAACCACTTGCAGTTTGCAGATATGATCCAGTACCCGGTAAAGACGATAGAATGATGATGGCATCACTACGGTTACGATCTGCCACTGACTACCTGCTGCTATTTGCAGGAATGAAGGAGCACCTAGATAGAATTTATCACTTTGTTCAGACTGGGAAAGACCCTGAAAGTATTAAGGATGCCATGGCGCATCAGAAAGTTGACACACAAGCACATATACTACGTTTTTTTATAAACTGCCTAATAAGAGAACGAGACAGGCCTGAAACAGAACAGGATGAATTAAATACACTCAACAAGTGGGGTCAAAATATATCCGATGGAAAACATGATAAGGGAACTTGCATAGCCAGTATGTACAAGAAAATAAGAAAAGCAGTGATAGAAATACACGAAAAAGAGAAAGAAAAGGCCTCCTCCGAGGAGGAAGAAGAACCCGAAGAATCAGAAAGGACTACAGATACGATAGCGTATGTAGGTAAGGGAACTTACCTTAGGAAAGGCATTCGTCCAGAAAGCAAGAGAGTTTTTCTCTCTGGCTTAACAAACCCGAATTCTCCTGAACATCGGTTCCAGGAGACTGATAAAAGACTTCGAGACCGAATAGGGTACCACGTACTCAATTCTATGGATGAACAAGAACTAGCCCGGTCAGCGATATTATGGGCTGACAATCCAGACATATACAATGATGACACCGTAGCACAGACATTCCTGAACCTTTCCCCAGACGAGCAGAAATTAGCAGGTGTATACATGATGCAGCACCTTCTCACGTTATACAGAAACCAACATTCTGATCCAGGTCCCTTACCCGATACATTAGAAGCACTACTCATGGATAGATGGAGAGGTCTAAGTACCAAGTTAATACAAATAATTCTAGAACAGCGACACAGATATAACACTTTCATAAGCTCCGAACATGTTCCCGCTCCGCCCCCAGAAAGAAAAATGTATCATATGGAGCGTCTGCATGGTCTTGAAAGTCAGAACCCCTTACGAGAAGTACACCCAGTTATGGGTGAGGATCATACCTTGAAACGTGTGTATGTACACACGCCTCTGACCAAGTTAGAACTGTTAGAAATGAAGAAACTAGTACCGTGCCATGATAAAGACCCTGCAGGTTTTCACAGAGAGCTTAAAGACATGTTACTGATGGGGGATTACACATATGAAGATATCATGAAAATGTTAAAAGTACTGCTGCCCACGGGCATCTACGAGAAACTCAAGGAAAAAGAATGGGAGGTAGGAGACAAAAAGATTGTATGGGCAGAAATAGAAGACAAAGAGAACAAACGTGTCCCAGGGGTAGGCCTTGGGGAGAAAACTAAAGCATTACCAGGTTTGATAGTACAGGTTCTGCCAAGATTACTGACAACTAGAAAGGAAGACTGGGATGCAATCTCAGCATGTAAACAGAAACCAGATGAAGATACTAGTGACTTCTATTCAAGATTCGAGAAATGTTTCATTATTAATAGTGGTCTTAAACCAAGTAGCGAGTCGTACCCGCATCTTTTTGTATCAAAATTAGTCGAGAATTCCCTGTTAGCAGTCAAAAACCGTGTATACAAGGTCGAGAGTACATGGCAAGCAAATACGCCATCACAGATGTTACAAATGTTACAATATCATCAGAACAGAATTAGAGAAGAACAGGACCATGAACAGAAACGTATGAAAGACACGAAGATGAAAATGTTAGTAGCCCAATCAGTTCCAGCCGACAGTCAGAGAAAGGGTACGACCCAGACAGGTCACGCCGTTAAAGGGACATGCAACTATTGCAAGCAGCCAGGTCACTACGTACATGAATGTCCAGTTCTGAAACATAACATATCAACAGGTAAAACTAAAGAAAGACCGCATCCACCAAGACAAGACCAGGCCCAGCAACAGCCCATACAGAACACGCAGCCTATGCATGCTTCATCTCATACAGCACAGACAGTAGCGGTACCACAGCCACAGCCCATTGCCGCGACTCAGCAAGTTTCCCAACAGATGTACCAGTATGCCCAATCTGCTTACCCCGATTACCAACGATACACATGAAACAGCCTAGAGAGGGAATTTGGCTTGCCTCTTATTGAGATTCCTGTAGATCAAGAGGGTCCTTATGTACACAGTCAAGTATTGGGAAAAGACAGAAAGTTTTTAATAGATACAGGGGCAAGCCGCACAACAATCAGCCATAACGAAGTCCCAGGGGCACCCCTCTCAGGCTCACAGAATGTTTCCCTTGGTTTTTCAGGACAGCCTATCGTAAATGAAGTGTCAGAACCAGTTCCCCTGGCTGTGGGTCCATTATCACGTATTACAGACTTGTTACTTACGAAATCATGTCCAGAAAATCTGTTAGGTATCAAAACGCTGAAGGCTCTAGGAGCCATAATATGCTGTTCCCCGGAGGGAGTTAGACTCTTTCTGCGGGATTTCAAGGGCCATTATGTACTACGACAGTTTGATGTCAGATTGAAAAATGTACCAGATCACTTGTGGGCAAAAGGTCCAACTGATGTAGGTTGTATGCATATCACACCATACCGTGTTACACTGAAATCAGGGGTTGTGTTACCCCGAATCAGACAATACAAGTTACCACCCGATGCTGTAGTGGCTTTACTGAAAATCATTGAAGAGCTCATTGTCCAAGGAGTGGTCGTAGAGACCGACTCCAATATCTGCAATTCCCCTATTATTCCGATTCTTAAACGTACTGATCCCAATGCACCGCCAGTATATCGGCTGGTGATTGATCTGAGAGAACTGAATAAATGCATCGTTCCACAGTACCCTGTGGTTCCCGATATCTCTTCCCTATTGACTGCTATTGATTCTGAAGCAACGTTCTTCACTGTAATTGACCTCAAGAACGCCTTCTTTAGTGTACCGATTGATCCAGAGAGCCAATATCTCTTCGGACTCAGTTTAAATGGACGAAGTTTCAAATTTTCCCGCGCACCTCAAGGATTCACAGAAAGCCCCAGCATCTATAGCCAAGCACTGAAAAGACAACTAGATTGTATTCAAATGCCAGTTAACACCGCTTTACTGCAATACGTCGACGATCTGCTGATCACTGCACGAAGTGAGCCCGAATGTGAACAAGCATCACTGACAGTTTTACATTTCCTGGCCGACAAGGGACACAAGGTGTCTCCTTCGAAGCTACAATTCTGTGTTCAGCAAGTTGTGTACTTGGGTCACTTGCTGTCCAAAGTGGGGAGACAGCTCACTCCCGATCGCATTCAGTTAATTGTAAATATGCCACGACCCCAGACACAAAAGGAAGTGCGGGCCTTTATAGGCCTCACCTCGTACTGCAGACAATGGATTCCTCAATATGCATTTCTAGCTAAACCACTCATTCAGTTAACAACACAGGAGGCAGCAACTTCGACTGTCCTCCCTTGGACCCAGGAACACACACAAGCCTTTGAAGAATTAAAGAAAGTTTTATGCAAAGCACCAGTTTTAGCGACACCATGTTACAGCAAACCTTTTACACTTTTCGTTACAGAACGTGATGGTACAGCGTTGTCTGTCCTCACCCAAGATCAAGCAGGTTCACATAAGCCTTGCGCTTATTTTTCAAGTACATTGGATTCAGTAGCCCAGGCACTCCCCGCGTGCTTGAAGTCCGTAGCAGCGACCGCTTTAGCAATCAGACAGAGCGACTCAATTGTTTTAGGACATCAATTAACAGTACAAGTTCCACATTCTGTAGAGGTTCTTTTAAACAGAACCCAGACTCAGCACCTGACTATAGCACGACTGACAGGTTATGAATTAACGCTATTCCAACCACACATAGAAATCAGACGCTGCAGTATTCTGAACCCCGCAACATTGTTACCTTCCATTACGACAGATCCAGCTCCGCATGATTGTATAGAGATCATTAATGCAGTAACAAAGCCTCGACGAGACTTAACAGATGTTCCATTGACAAATGCAGACCTGACACTTTATGTGGATGGTTCATGTATGAGAACAAGTACAGGAGAATTAGTGGCCGCGTATGCCGTGACCACTGAAACTGAAGTTAAAGAAACATATCGTATTGACACACTGTCCGCTCAAGCGGCAGAGCTTATTGCTCTGACCCGAGCCTGTATACTAGCCAAGAACAGAAATGTTAACATATACACTGACTCCCGTTATGCGTTCGGAGTTGTACACGACTTCGGAATGTTATGGCAAGAACGAGGTTTCTTGACCTCTCACGGTGCCAAGATCCAACACGGTCCCCTCATTCAAGCACTGTTAGAAGCAATACATCTGCCTTCAGGCATATCCGTCATGAAGTGTAAAGCACATACTAAAGTTACAGATTCTGTTTCCCAGGGTAACGACCTGGCAGACCAGACAGCAAAACATACAGCATTGACTCACACTCAGACAACTGATGTGACAAAGACAATAGTACCGACACATTGTATGACAGTTAGGGATCCCGCACTAGATGTAATTGATATTCAGACACATGCTACTTCAGAGGAAATAAAGAAATGGACTGAACTAGGAGGGATCCAGACAGATCAAGGTTGGATGACGAAGGAAAAATCTACATGGTTTCTCCCCGACTCTATGGTTCAAGTCATAATAAATACAGCACATAGTCCAGCACATCTAGGAGAGAAAGCGATGTTAGACAGTTTACAAAATCTCTGGCACAATAAACACTTACGAGCAGCAGCAAAACAGAAAGTGCGTACTTGCATGATCTGTTGTCAGTTCAATCCAGGTAAAAGTGTCCCTGTAGAGCAAGGTGGATTTCATCCTCCCAATCACCCTTTTGAAGTCCTCCAGATGGATTATATCCAGATGGACCGTTGTCGAGGATTCAAATATGTCCTCGTAGTTGTTTGTGCACTTTCCCGTTGGACCGAAGCATATCCAGTCCCAGATTATACTGCTCCGACCACTGCCAGGCAGCTGGTTCGTGAATTCTTCCCACGATACGGCATGCCTCGTGTCGTCTACTCAGATAACGGACAGCCATTCTCATCCGAATTAATGAAGCAGGTTTCCTTGCTGCTAGGATATCAGTGGAGATTCCATTGTGTCCGACATCCCGAAGCCGCAGGCCTTGTAGAGAGGCATAATCAGACATTAAAGATCCGCCTTGCTAAAATATGTCAAGAGAAAGGGGTCGACTGGATAGTCGCCCTGCCAGTAGCACTGTTCTACATGAGAATGGTTGCCCACTCGAGATCAGGACTATCCCCGTACGAAGTGGTTTTTGGCAGACCACCGAATATGTGGGGGACGCCCATTCCTAAGAAAATTACTGATGTTGAGTGTAACATGTTGACAGATTACCTTGCCTCCTTGATGTCTGCACTCCAATCATGTCGTTCACAGGTTGCCGCAGCTTTCCCTGACAACACTGATGTAAAGCCGCATGATGTCCGTCCTGGCGACCTAATCTTAATAAGGAACTTTGACAGGAAAAGTCCGCTGGAGCCCCGCTGGAAAGCGCCGAAGACCGTCCTTCTTACTACGAGGACCGCAGTGAAGGTGGAGGGAAGAAAGGGGTGGATCCACACGAGCCATATTAAAAAATACAACGAACTGAAACCAGACCCAGACTCGTCCACCCCTCCCAAAGACTGTATCAAGCCTAGTGACTTTAAAGTTTCAGAACGAGAAAAAACTCCCCAAGAAGAATATAAGTTAAAGCTCCGATCTAGCAAGTCAGACAGTTTAATTGTTTAAGTCCTCCCCTAGGTGAATCGGTTAAATAGTTTCTGACATGTATCCCCTAGATCGAGATAGAGAGAGAGAGAGACAATTCAAGAAACGTACATATTGCAAATCACTCCGCAGTCACTGTATGGTGACATTATTAATTATGTTTTTTCTAAGTATTCTAATTATTGTTGCAAGTATACTACTTCCTATCTACTGCCCTATTTTCAAGCGTGAACAATCTGCTTACAATGTTTCTGCTGAACATTCTTTTAGTGAGTTACCTCCACATGAACTTTCTTACAGACTCGCGCTGCGCAACAACACATTCATTAGTATGTTACACCATTCCCATCAGACTAATAATGCTACAAACTGCTGGATATGTGGCCGACTCCCTCCCTACCAGAAATACAAGGGAGTTCTGCCCCTCTTTCCGTACCCGTTCACCCACAATGGTTCCTGTGGAGCCTGGTTTAGAATAATAAATTCCGTAGATCCTGATATTGCTGTTTACAAAGGGAGCTGGGTTTGGGGAAACTTGAACTTAGTTCTGCTTAAATCCTGTTATCCTGACAAGAAGGGACTCCCCATTAGAATAGGAACTGATCTAGAAAATGAAGTATATGGATTAGGTAATTATACAATTAACCTTATGATTCTTACTGTTGAGTCCGAAGCTGCACCAGTTCTACCCGCTATGTCAGTATTACCAGTCACTGGTGAATTATGTGTCAGTAAGAAAGGTTCAGTACACTTAGGTCATAGTAAATGTACTACTGTGGTCGAATTCAGTGATCAAGGCAAATCTTCTTTTAAAGCTACCCGTCATTCCTACTTTGTTTGTGGTCATACCGCATACACACGCTTACCTCCAGATTGGGATGGCACATGTTATATTGCATTCCTTCTGCCACCTGTTTTTCTAGCTCCTCCTGATTATCACAGAAATACAAATCTAGTAAAGAGTAGACTCAGAAGAGATCTCTCGCTTGTCGACTACACAGAAACAGCATGGGAACAATACACCGACTTTAATAAAGGATTCTTTTTCTTCTTAGGTCCCGTCCAAAATAGTAAACTCATACGCAGATTAACCAGAACACTTGAAGCAGTAGTGAATGAAACTGCCTCCGCCTTAGGTAACTTAACAGAAGAGCAGTCCGCCATGCGGGTTGTCGTCCTTCAGAATCGTCTTGTTATTGACGTCATCTTGGCAGATAGAGGTGGAGCCTGTAAGGTCATCGGGTCAAGTTGCTGTGTTTTCATTCCAGAAAACGCGCCAACAGTATATCAAGCTATTACACGTCTTCATAAAATTGCAAATCTGATACATCAGAATCCAGGCACCTGGACTTGGTCCGGTTGGTTCTGGACAACGTTAACCGCTTGGGGATGGAAGATCCTATCCTTCCTAGGCATTGGCCTAGTCCTAGTATTCAGTTGCTGCCTGTGCCTACAGTGTGGGCCAGCGATTTGTGGACTGTGCGCCACATCATGCATTGAGCATTCCAGTTTTTTCTCAAACCGCCAAAGGAAGAAAGACGAGCAAATGATGTTACAAGAACAAACTGATCGATTCATGAGGATCGATATATCATGAAGGGTCCGTAGGGAACAAGGAGGGAATGAGGAAATATAGATTTTATGGTCAAGTTGTGTTCCCTAGCGTGTACCCCACCGACTCCATGTACCAGCTGAAAGTGCATGTAACTTCCCTCCTGTGCCAGTTATGAAGACGCAAGTACATTTGCGTCCAACGTTAACATGTCCTCTTTCAGACCCACCCTGAATGGGTTGTATAGTCCGTTCCTAAGTATGCCATGCCAACGTCTTTTTGTAGTGTACTTTACACGTTTTTCAGCTCTGGCAAAGTAGGCCCTGAATTTCTGCCATCGAGCCTTTTTCTGGCTTCTGACTCTGAAAGCCTCAGCCCAGGCTGTCTCTGTATCCGTGAACTCTGACTTACTTCCAGCGCGGCCCACTGCGCTTAGCTCAGCCTGCTGCCTGCCAAGACTGACTACAACCTTCGAATTATCTGTTCCGCTCCTCGAAAATACATTCCTGCCTACTAGTTTAAGTAAACACCCTCCCAGCTGCAGAGCACAAGGGCCGGCCTACTGTCTCCGTGCAAGTAATTCATAGCCTCTGTTACCATGCTCCCATGGAAGGCCCAAGCCCCCACGCTTCTCATGCAGACACTTAGGCGCTTATACACGCACTCTCAGTCAGTATAGAATAGCTTCTGCCCCAGAGACCTTTCCCTCTAGATAGTATGGTTCCCAAACATCAGATATCAGATATGATAGAAGTACGAGTTGATCTGACATGCCAGACTTCTGTCTCTTTCCGCTAGTGTAAATGTCAAGTCCCCTGCACCCTCCAGTCTTACGTCAATCACACGTCATGCAGCTGCGCGCGCATCCAAGCTCCAGTTTTCTGCTGACTTTGCAACATTCTGCTTTGTGCCACCCTTTTGTGACACCTATCTGTGACGTTTCTAGCACACACCTCTAGTTCACGCCTAGTCCACGCCTTCTGATTACGTACTAGCAACACGTGGATGCTGTTATCTTGTTTGTCTCAGCTGTTACGCCTACTATATTGCTTTCTATGACATGAATTAAGTATATAAGCTATGTATTGTCAATAAAATATTGCTCTATCCCTTCCTGGACCCTGTGTGGTGCCAGGAACCTGATATCCAGTTCCGGAACGATTCCTTTTTAAGGAATAAAACCCCTAAGAACTCTAACACCATGGACTCTGTTTTCTTTCTTTCCGATTGAGTTATTATTGATTAAGTACTTACCTGCATAGAAATTAAGATGGTAAATTAAATATTTACGACATGTGCCAAGGGGCTGTAAATGTAATACTACTAGTGGGCCTGCAGCACTGATTGTGCCACCCACTTAAGTTGCACTTGAAATGAAATGAATGAATGAATGAAATGAAATTTGATTTGATTTGTAGAGCGCATGGCTGCCCGAAAGCGTCCCAACGCTTGCTTAGGGAACCCGTCCTGGTATTCCCCTGCGAGATAACCCATTACTGGGCATCCCCAAGGTGAAAGCCAGGCATCCCGCTGTGAGGGGCCGTTGTGGAGATTAAGCAAGCTATTGCCCAGAGTTACAGAGTGGGACTCCATGATTGGAATAGACACCGAGGCGAGAATTGTCAGGTCTGGGGAAATTTTGAGCCCAAGACCCGCCGAGGCGGGGAATTGAACCCTGGTCCGGGCCAGACCTCTGCATCAGGGTCTGCCGCTCCAACCACTTGAGCCACACTTCTCCACTTCCATTGGAGAGCATGTGTGTGCAGTTTTAAAAAGCCATGTCGACCTGGCAAATATTTCTACTTGCCCGGCCCAAACCGTCCTTCTTATTACATAGGGCTGTCCTAAGGTAGGAACTGGACAGCGCATGGGAAGGATGAGGTGTATTTAGAAAAGTGGGATATGTACTTTTAAGCTTAACATGTCTTGGTAGTGAAACACTCTTAAATTAATTTTTCATTACTGCAAGGCCTATCTCTCCCTAGGATAACATTGGGACTGGCGTAATATATTTTATAAGTACAGTTTCCTATTGGGAAAAGGTAGGGAACCCAAATTGAGGTCTCTGAAATCACAATTTGCAAATACAACTTATGGTGAAGTTGTTTCTTAAATGTAGTTCTGAAAATGAAAATGACACTTTTAGAAAGTTATCGAACAAAAAAATGGCAATAATGATCTCCTTACTCTTATTTGAATTCAGCGATACATACAAATTAAACAATATGTCTCGTCACAGCTTTTTTCAGAATAAATCTTTTTATTTTTTCATTTTCTTTTATTTCATTATCTTGGTTAAATTTCACCAATTTTTACATTTCAAAAACATCTGTACAAAACGTACACAACATTACACAAATTTATCATAAAACATTACCTTCTACACATTTCTATTCATACTCTCAATAACCACATTCCTCAAACATTCTGTCTCATACATACACATGCACAACACACTATTTACACATCAATTACAATATTCACAAAATGCCATAGACCGATAATTTTTCACATTTGAAGCAGTTGGAACAAGATTTTAATAATCTTATGGCTCAAAAAAGAGTCTACGCGTTTCGAACTCGAAATAGTTTTGGAGTTCTCATCAGGACAAAAGCTGTGGAGAAAGGAAAGAAAAACCTTCCTTAGGACCTCATTGTTCATTCTAACAAGTGAAAGTTCTAGCTTAACCACCTTTCACTTCCTTTACTTACCTCTATTGGAGAAAACTTGTGTGATTGCTTGTTTATACCACGACTCTGAACAATCTATTGGAAGAATAACAATAGTGCAAATGTTCACCTCAATGTATTCTCTGTACTCAACAAACCTCTCTTTAATGTGTTGTTCCCACTTACTCGTGTTTTCTGTAGTCAGCATTCGTACATTTTGCTTAATGTGCCTGGTCCTACAGAGAAAAAGGGGGTACAGGGACGGGTTAAAGAAATGCTTATTGTTTGGTGCTGGGCCATTATTAAGTTTATGTCACTCGAGTGTTGTTTGGACAACAAAGGCGACTTACTTTAATTTTGTAGACTGGCACAGTGTACTGGGTTTTCTGGTCGTTTGCAGACTGCCTAAGAATCAAAAGATGGCTTGTTGTTAAATATAGTCTCTCGAAAGCCTCCTTTTCTAAAAAAACCTCTAAAGTACGATGTAAGCTGCGTTTTCTGACCTGGTTTGGGCGTCTGCATCCACCGAAGGAGGAATCACACTCGGCACGTTTTCTCCCAGTCGATTACGTTATCGTCTCAATCCCGACTTATGAGTAGCGCTGTACTTCCTGATTCGCAAAGGATCAAGGGACATGTAGTTTTTCCGATCCTAGCGATGAAACGTATCTTAGAGTATCTTGTGTGCTTGAAAATCGGAGCGTCCGTGTTTCGAAGTGCCTCCCCAGAAATGAGGGCATGCAGCTACACATATTCTTTTTGTAGCTCCAAGAAACTTGGCAGCGCAGAGCTAGTTTAGGAGTCTTGCTGTATTTTTCTTATTTGCGGAGAATCATGGGGACTGTGGTTCCATTGGGTGGAATAGATTTGATGATTTCTCATGGTGGCCATCTTATAATATGTTTTTAATAACAGTCCTTCCAGCAACCCCAACAGGGTCCTTTTTTAGGAAGAGGACAGATGAAAGCTCGAGGAAAAATAATATACAACTATCAGCCCTGGGAAATCTCAACCAGAGGACACAATAACAAGAATAAACAATTTCGCCAATATTTAATTTGTCCAACAAGATTTTAACTACAGAAAAGGAGAGTGTTCTACACAAAGGGCTGTCATTTGTGCCAACAAAAATGACAGACTTTGTCAAACTCAAAACAGAAACGATAGATATCTGTCGAAAAATTAGATTAAAAACTTTCTTTGCGGAAAATCCTTATGAACCAATGGTAGAGACAACAGGGCTGAGAAATAAATCATCATTCTGTCCTCCAACCAACAAAATTCCCAAAGAAGTGGTGGGATTCGAAAGAACTATCCTATCTGCCATCACAGATATGGAGAAAAAGAAAAAATGGATTAAACATAACATCACAAAATTGGAGTCCGAAGCCTTAATAAATCTAAAGAAAGATACGTCGGTAATTATCAAGCAAGCCGGCAAGGGCGGCTCAATTGTAGTTTGGGACCGAATGTTATATACTACGGAGGTAAAAGGACAATTAGATGATGTCACCTGCTATCGCAAAATCAATAAGGATCCTACATTGGAATTGAAAAATGAACTTCATGCAATTACTGACGAAGGTTACAATCAAGGTTTTTTGGGCAAAAAAGAAATGGAATACCTAAAAATTAAAAACCCTCGGATCCCGCTATTTTATGTATTGCCCAAAATACACAAAAGTGAGAGTGTACCACCTGGGAGAACAGTAGTCTACGGTTGCGAATCACTGCTGGAGCCTATCGCCAAATTTGTAGATTTTTTTCTGAAGCCCTTCTTGCCTAACAGTAAATCTTTCATACATGACACAACTGATTTTATTAATAAACTTACATTAATTGAATTTGAGGAAATGACACACTGGATAGTGAGTATGGACGTAACGTTCTTATATACACAAATACCGCGGGATGAAGGCCTGTATGTGCTAGAATCTACTCTCAAAAGGAGAGAAAAACCACGGAAAGTACCAACAGAATTTATTCTAAAACTAGCTGGGTTTGTTCTAAAATGAAACTATTTTAACTTTGATGGTGACTTCTACTTTCAAACAGGTGGAGTAGCCATGGGGTTGCCCTTTGCTCCAGAGCTGGAGGTACTATTCATGTCCAGTTACAAAGAAACCTTTGTGTTTCAAAACAATCCCTATGAGAAATGGATAAAAAATTGGAGTCGTTACATAGACGACATATTCTTCGTGTGGACTGGTACAGAAGAAGAATTATTCAAATTTCATGAATGGCTTAACAATAGGACGCAGGCAATTAAATTCAGCCTTAGCCACTCACAGAGAAGAATGCAATTTTTGGACGTTGAGGTATACCCCTCAGAAGGAGGCCTTGTGAAAACTCTTTTCAAGAAACCAACAGACCGTAATAAGTCATTACATTTTACAAGCAACCACCCTCGCATCCTCAAAGAAAATCTACTGTATGGACAATACCTTCGAATTCGTCAAAATTGTCAATACAAAGATGAGTATTAAGAACATGCAATGAAATTGACTAACAATTTATTACAACGTGGTTACCCCAAAAAACTATTAAAGAAATCAATGAAAAGAGAATGGTATTTGTATCAACATATTGTCCAAACTCGAATATGTTAAAAAAAAGTCCTCAACAGTAACTGGCATCTAGTTAAAAATGTGAATGAATCTTTAAACAATGCACCGTTGTTTGCATTTAAGAAAGTTGCAGCATAGCTAATCAGCTAATAGGGGCATTCCTTGCCTCAAAAGAAACAGACGACCTTAAGGACACTGATTGGTCTACCACCAATACATTGGCACCACAAATGTGCTTGTATTTGTTGCACAACAACAGTAGAAGGCACCATCTTTACACACAGCAACATCGTGTGGAAACATGAGGCATTTACAATTGCAAGTCTCGCTTTGTATTATATGGGATAAAATGCCGGTGTAATTTGCTCTACATTGGCAAAACAAAATAGGAAGTGCGGACAAGAATTCAGCAACATAAGTCCAAAATTTAAAAAAACGTACAAACAGCGTAAACCATTGGCGCCTAAATAATCATTTGGAAACTGAACTGTCGTGGACAGTAATTTCCAAAGTGGAACAAGACATGAGAGGAGGGGATTTGGAGGCAAAATTATCAAGAAGAGAAGCAATGCTGATTGTGAAGTATAATTCAGCTATACATTGCTTGAACGAACTAACAGAAATGTATAAACTAAATTGATTGTGCTGAAAAAGACCTGCTGAGCATACGACACGCTAAGACTTTCCATGAGAATGTATGAGCCTCTATACCCTCATTTGTCATTTTAAGAGAAGATAGCTGCAATAATTTAGGATCATCGTAAGATAACATCTATAACAAACCGGGGGTGCTAGCTACTATGCAATCAACAGCATGGTTCCCCGTATAATCGGCTCGCCAGGACTGTTATTAAAAACATATTACAAGATGGCCACCATGAGAAATCATCGAATCTATTCCATCCAATGGAATCACAGTCCCCATGATTCTCCGCAAATAAGAAAAATACAGCAAGACTCCTAAACTAGCTCTGCGCTGCCAAGTTTCTTGGAGCGACAAAAAGAATATGTGTAGCTGCATGCCCTCATTTCTGGGGAGGCACTTCCAAACACAGACACTCCGAATTTCAAGCACACGAGATACGCTAAGATACGTTTCATCGCTAGGATCGGAAAAGCTACAATTCCCTTGATCCTTTGCAAATCAGGTAGTACAGCGCGACTCATAAGCCGGGCTTGAGACGATAATGTAATTGACTGGGAGAAAACGTGCCGATTGTGATTCCTCCTTCGGTAGATGCAGACGCCCAAACCAGGTCAGAAAACGCAGCTAACATCATACTCTAGAGGTCTTTTTAGAAAAGGAGGCTTTCGAGAGACTATATTTAAAAACAAGCCATCTTTTGATTCTTAGGCAGCCTGCAAATGGCCAGAAAACCCTGTACACTGTGCCAGTCTACAAAATTAAAGTAAGTCGCCTTTGTCGTCCAAACATCACTCGAGTGACATAAACTTAATAACGGCCCAGCACCAAACAATAAGCCTTTCTTTTCCCGCCCCCGTCCCCTCTCCTTTCTCTGTAGGACCAGGCATATTAAGAAAAATGTACGAATGCTGACTACAGAAAACACGAGTAAGTGGGAACAACACATTAAAGAGAGGTTTGTTCAGTACAGGGAATACATTGAAGTGACCATTTGCACTATTGTTATTCTTCCAATAGATTGTTCAGCGTCGTGGTATAAACAAGCAAACACACAAGCTTTCTCCAATAGAGGTAAGAAAAGGAAGTGAAAGGTGGTTAAGCTAGAATTTTCACTTGTTAGAATGAACAATGAGTTTCTAAGAAAGGATTTTCTTTCCTTTCTCCACAGCTTTTGTCCTGATGAGAACTCCAAAACTATTGCGAGTTCGAAACGCGTAGACTCTTTTTTAAACCATAAGATTATTAAAATCTTGTTCCAACTGCTACAAATTTGAAAAATTATTGGTCTATGACATTTTGTGAATATTGTAATTGATGTGTAAATAGTGTGTGGTGCATGTGTATGTATGAGACAGAATGTTTGAGGAATGTGGTTATTGAGAGTATGAATAGAAATGTGTAGAAGGTAATGTTTTATGATAAATTTGTGTAATGTTGTGTATGTTTTGTACAGATGTTTTTGAAATGTAAAAATTGGTGAAATTTAACCAAGATAATGAAGTAAAAAAAATGAAAAAATAAATAGATTCATTCTGAAAAAAGCTGTGACGAGACATATTGTTTTATTCGTATGTATCGCTGAATTCAAATAAGAGTAAGGAGAACAGTATAGGCATTTTTTTGTTTGATAGTAGTCAGTGGCTTGCCCTTGCTGTTGGGAGCCCAGACCCAGTGGTGGTTTTTCGTACTTTTAGAAAGTTGGCATTTTCTTAGTAAATCCATTTGGTGCTTTTCTGTCTGTCTCAGAAATACACGTCTGGGGTGGCTGAAAGCTGGCTTCCTGCATTCCCTCTGGACAGCCACACGCAAAGGAAGGGTAGGTGTTACTGTCCAGTTCTATGCATGTTGATGAGTCATTCGGAACAGGAGGGAAGGGAGGAACTGCTATTCTGCACCTGAAAGGACTGTCTACTGCCCCCACACAAAGGATTGCATACCCTCCTGGAGTGAGTCAGGAGCCAGGGCAAGAAAGGCAGTGTCTTGCGCACTTCAACACATCTCTTTGAGGTCTCCCTACTTCAAAGGCCAAATGGGGTATAAGCACTGGGCCTCTGACTCCACCAACTCAGAACAATGATAGAACTAAGTACATTCTGCCAGGAAGAAGAGCTGTTGTGCTGTAAGAGAACTGTCACTCTGCTAATTTACATTGCTGTGTTGGTCTGCTGCCTGCATATTGCTGTGCTGTAGGAGGGACTGCAACTTTTCTAATATGCTTTGCTGTGTTGGCCTCCCGCCTTTAACCTGCAAGTGAGTAGGACTGGACCTGCACTCTACATCCTTGAATCTAAGTTTCTCCAAGGGCTTGTTGGCTTTCCTCCTGTTGCTGAAGTCTCAGTGATATTAAAGACGTCACTTTTTATCTTTAACGCTGCACCTGGACTTTACTTGCTGTAAGTCTTGCTCTGCCAAGTTGTGTCAATCCAGCCCAGGGCCCTTGGAAGTTAGCTTAAAGTGCTGCATCTGGCAAGAATCTGCACATCAACATCGTCGCGCCAATCTGAACCAACACATTGCCTGCTACAAGATCGGAATCAACGCTACATCATTGCTGCGGGGTCTGGAGCCGGCGCATCACACTAATCACCGCTGCATTCCCTCTGGAATTACTGCATTAGGAATCAAAACATCACTGCCATAGTGTTGAAAAAATCGCTGCATCCCTTCCAGCGTGGATTAACCCAACGCATCACCTTCAGAACCGCTGCATTCTGGAATCTGCACTTCATCCACAGCACCAAAGCATTGCCACTACTGCGTGAAGAAATTCAACGCAACATCAACTGCATGGTGAGCATTGAAGCATCGCACCCCCTATTTCATTCTGCGACAAGGGATTAAGGGCTCGATGTAGGTAATTTTTAAATTCCGAATCTTAATACCGAATTTTACTGATTCGGTATTAGGAAATTGGTATTTCAGATGTAGGTAAGAATTCAGTATTTTTTACCAAATCCTTAATATCCCTTATTACCGAATCAGTAATTGTGATTCAGTAATAAGGAATACCCACCCATTAATTCCTAAGGGCTTGGATGCCCAAAGGAATGAATGTGAAGACATTCAGTATTACCGATTCAGTATTACCGAATCGGTAATACGGGGAGGTATTTCAAGGGTGCCAGGGTGTCAAAAGGACAACCTGTTGCACCCCTGAAATGTGCATGTGTGCACATGTGGCACACATAAATGCCCTTAGGGCATGGATGTTTGCCACATGGCACTTCCACAAAAGCAAGAAAGCGCTTTTTTAAAGGAATTTGGTAATTACCACCAACTTGAAGTTGGTGGTAATTACCGATTTCTTAAGGCCTAAAAGCACTCTTTTATGTGCTTTCTTTATTGCATTAAAGGAATCGGTATTACCGATTCCTTAACTGCAAGGCCAATAAGGAATCGGTATTAAGGAATCGGTATTTACCAATTCCTTATTATCGATTCCATACCTACATCAGGAATGGCTAAAAATCGGTTGGTAATGGTGAAATTTACCAAATTTCACTGTTACTGACCGGTATTTAGCCACCTACATTGGGCTCTTAGGTACTTTGCTCAGCAGGCCTTGTGTGGGTCCTGTAGCCGGCCTGCACTCCATCACAGATTGCCTGAACTCTTGACTTTGTCTCAGTCCAGCGAGAACGCTGTGTATCCCCTTAAGCACTCTTTACTTTTAAGCGCTATTTTGACACTCATTGTTTTCAAATTCATATCTTGACTTCTACGATTTGTAGTTTTGTAGTTTTGGTCTTGTTTTGTTCAGAATACACTAATCTATGTTTCAAAACTGGTGTTGAGTCTTTTTGTGGGGTTTTCACTGTGTTATTGTTTGCTGTGTTGCACAAATTCTTTACATTATAACTCTTAATTTAAGCTGGCCTACTCTGTGCCAAGCTACCAGAGGGTGAGCACAGGTTAAGTTTTGCTGTGTATCTGTCTTACCCTGCCAACCAGGAACCTAATTTCTAACAGGAGTCCAATTGAATGTGAAATTAAGATCCTTCTTCGCTACTCTTCGTTCATCGCCACTATATTCATGTGTTTTCTGCAGCAGCACTCCTTCCTGTTAATACATGTTAATTAGGAGATTAAATTGTTCTGCTACTCAGCAAAATATTTTGATATAAAATGTTCTGAAAGTTTTGATGGAAATAAAATGTATGACATTATTAGGTGGCCAGAGTTACATTTGAAAGATGTACCATTCACATCAAATGAAAACAAGATCCATTGCTCCAAAGACCATGATGTGTGCACATCACAGGAAGACACTTTAGTCTTCCCCATTAAACTGCCCAACTGCCACATCTGTAGCAACCTAGCATCACACCATGGTCTTTGTCTCAATGCCCATTGATTATGTTATAGATTTTCACTTTGCCTGTGTATGAGTTGAAATATGTACCATTACCTGTTGTCTTCAATCATGTACTCTTTTGACCCCACAGGTTTAACATTCGATATTACCGGGACCTGCTGGCCATGCTTTTTGCCATTGAGGAAATTAATCACAGCCCCGACCTGTTATCGAACATTACGTTGGGATTCCGGATCTTCGATACCTGCGCATCTCAAACTAGGGCCATTCGAGGGCTCTTAGAGGTGCTCTCAGGGAAGTCTGACCCAATGCCGGGGTACAACTGCAATTTAAAATCAATACCAGTTGGACTTGTTGGAGAAGTGCTGTCATCCACATCTATTTCACTGGCCAGAATTTCAGGACCTTTCCATTTCCCAGTGGTAAGCAGGGTGCATGGAGCAGCTGGAAACATAATTATATGAAAGAATACATTAATGGTGGCTGATGCAACCCAAACATAGGACTTGCAGTTCACTACAAAGCTCCCTTTTGTAGAAAACTATGTGGATGTTCGTGTAGCCCTTCTTAGAAGCCAACAATTAGTGAGGCAAATTTCTAACCAGGCTATACAACACCAAATCTACACCACAAAAACTTGAGGATACAAATTAAAATTGGCTCCAATGACTGCTGGACTTGCCGTTGGCTTTTGACACCATAAATCCTGACCTCATACTCTAAAATAAAGAATTGACTGCTTCTATTTCTACACCTGTCATCTCAAGAGGGAGGTTCCACAGGTAGAAAATGTGATAAATGTGCACTTCCAATTGTCCATTGAAATTATTTTAGTCAGGTAACAGCTTCCTCAGCCTTAGGTTCTTATGCTACCGCCATTCATTGAAGGTTTCATAAGCCAAACCGGTCTCGGGTGTGAACAGACTTGAACCAAAATGTGTGAGTGAGATTTTCTGGACTGGGCTGGAGATACCGCTCACCAGTACTATAGAAGGTGTCCTTGAAGTTTTCATAACAGACGGAAAGCTCTCTCTTCTCTTCAGATTCCTGGCACTCCTAGGAGTTGGCTTGTGAATAATCCTGAGCTATTCCTGTTAACAGTTTCCTGTTGAACAACCAGTTGTGACACACTTCATATTTTGGGGCATGCTATGTGACAGCACAACTAACTCTGAGTTCCAGGCAACCAAAATACAAAACGGCGATTCAGTATCTCAGATATATGGAGCTCTCCTTTGCTCACCAGATAAAGCCTTTGTCCTTCTCCTATAACTGACCAATTGATCCAGGCCTCCTGGTGTTCGTGACTCCACTAAATCTGGAGGGATCAATTCAAATGAATCGATTACGTGCTGCAGGCACTGGTGGTGCCGGGGCAACAGTCTTTTTTGCCACCCGCATGAATTCCATCTCCACGGATTTCCTCAATACCACCCTCCAACCTTGCTCCTTATCTATACATAGACCCTCTTACATTCATTCAGTGTAGGGTATCAGAGAGCTTTACATCACACACACATTATACAGAGATGAGGAATCATATGTGTGTAAATCAGTCCATATGAAATGTTGCATAACACAATGAAGATTACAAGCTGTAGGAATCACATACCATCCATACTAGTAGCCAGTATATTTTAAGAGTTCTTGGTCTGGAGAAGCACAAACTCAGGATGTGAAACCTACCACAGTGTTTTTGTTGACTTGAGTAATAAAAATGTATTTCTACCCAAACAAACATTTTTAGCAACATTAGAATATTGAAATACTGCGTTGAAAATAAAATGATGTTCTAACCTATTGCAGGCAGCTCTTTGATGACACTTCATTGGTCACTGTGCTATATTAGGATTGTAACTTATGAACTTCAAGTAACAAAAGGATCTCTGTCACAAAAGCAGTATCCCACTGAACTATCCACATAATATACAGTATGTGAACTGCATGGTGGACGTTCATTTCAGCAAGCACATTAACCCTCTGCGCTACTTTATAATTAGGGCTCCCGGTTTTATGGTATTTATTTTTTTGCCATTTCCGTCTGTATTTATCCATATTTATTTTTTGGGCATTTTTTCTGTATTTATCTGCATTTATTTTTACCACAAGCAAAAGATGAAGCTACAGCTAGTATTTTTCCACATTTATTTCAGTCCCCAAAAACACGGACACTATAGCCGAGGGAACAACAAACTAAATGGCAACAAACTCAGCACACTACGATCACAATGAAAAAAGGGACACCACAAGCCACCAGGCTGCAGATAGACATGGGGTTAAGTGTGCGTCCAGCTACAAGAGTTGGATCTAGAACATGAGATAACATAGGCTAATGTTTT
This sequence comes from Lissotriton vulgaris, assembly GCF_964263255.1. Classification (NCBI taxonomy): domain Eukaryota; kingdom Metazoa; phylum Chordata; class Amphibia; order Caudata; family Salamandridae; genus Lissotriton; species Lissotriton vulgaris. Next base: position 30,648,133 of record NC_141696.1, read on the forward strand.
CCCAACATCCTGGGCCTGAACACATTATTTTGGACAGCACTCAGCACATACAATCATCACTCACCATTGACCACTGTACAGGCACACTGCCTTCAGCTGCAACCCAATTGAGTCCCACCAGCGCTAAAGCTGTCCCTGGCCATCATTATAAGGATTGATGTTTTGTGTGTGCAGAAGAGAACAAGCATTTGTAATGCAATCGGTCTCACATTTACGCTAGTTTAAGCTATTGGCATTGTAAATGACAATGCCTTTTATTTATCTGTTTTAAAAACCAAAACATCAATAAAAGGCATTGTCATTTGCAATGCAAATTGCTCAAACTCAAGTAAATGCGAGACCTTTTGCATTGCAAATGCTTGTTTTTTTAAGTGAGCGCTTAAAGTAGGAAGACAGAAAAACAGGCACAACAAAGAACAAGGGTTGAAAGTAGGGATGGATGGAATGGGAGGCGGTGTCATTGAGTTGGGGCGAGTGCATGGTGGGGGCCACGCTCTGGATAATTGTATGGGGGGAGTGTTTGTAGTGTTGAGCAAGGGGGGCCATGGTTTGAATGGAAGGCTGAATGATGTAGGGTGTGACTAGAAACACCTAAATGGTGCTATTAGAAGTGCTGTCTCCATAACGCAGGATGTCCAACCTGAGTTTAAGAGGGCCGCAGTGCGCCAGACGCCTGCTTCTATGTGTCAGAAGTGAATATGTATTCACCCACATCACTCATGTTTCGAGTTCCCTCCCAGCTCACAGCCCGGTCTGCTGCCTGCATTCCCACACACCCCTCTCCTCTCAAGATACCCAGCAGTGCACAGCCAGCAGCAGTGCAGCTCAGTGCTCACAGCATGGTGCAAGAGCCGCAACTCACACGACAATGGTGTGAATACAGGCTCCAATCTGACTCTTTCACGGGCTCTAAAAGGGGTGAGAAATAACAACCAAGCTGCATTAAAAAGTAAATGGTATTTCAAAGACGTGTGAAGCACTCATGTGCGGCTGGCAGCTGCGTGTCTGGAAAGCTGTCACCCCTCAACCCTCTAAGGAGTGGGAGACACCAGTTGGCAGCACAGAAAAATGTAGTAGTATTTTCCCGCAAAGTAGTAGTATTTTCCCGTTTTTATATATAAATACAGATAAAGGAAAACTTGTTTTCCGTCTGTATTTATATGTAAAAATCCGTAAAAATGGAAAACCGGGAGCCCTATTTATAATGAGTCAAAACTGCCTCTAGACAAAACTCCATCTATCTCCACTAGGAACAATAATCACTAGTTATCTTGACATATTTATTGTTGCCTGAAACTGCTAGAAACTCTGCAGCAAGTGCTTTCTCCTGACCGTTTCAATAACTGCTGCCGGTCCAACCATCGGCCATTGTAATCAGCCCCTAAAAGTATCATTGCTCATGGCTTGCTTTATAAACCCTGCACAAGTTCCTATACATGACAGTGCTGAGTTATGAACAGAGCTATCATAGCCCAACTGTTGACCTACTGAGGCCCTCTTGAGTGTCACCTGGTAAGGTGCTGCCAGAAGTCTGTTGCTGATGAGGGGCCAATTCCCCCCTATATGTGGGTGATTTTCAGCTACATTTTGTGTCTTTTAACTATTTTTCAAACAGTTATTCTTTAAAAAATCACAACTTTGGCGTAAAATAGTACTTGCAGTACAGTCCAGATTAGGTTAACAATCAGGCAGATTAAACATATTCTGTAGGGCAATTAGGGCTGGTCACCACAGGACATTGTCATCCATATGGGTAGGAAATAGAGGGATTAAATCTCAGAGGGCAATGGCAAGGCCCTCTTCTACAAAAATCTATTGGGCCCGCTGGCATGACACAATGCAGTGACAGAGCATCAATTGAAGGACAAGGTGCTTAGAGCGAAACTGCATTATGTCTAAGAATCACCTGTCAAACTTTAGTAAATGGGATCCTAATCCTGCTCCCATTCAAAGATCTCCCAATATCCTAGGTACAAAGAGCCTGGAAACAGTAAAGAAGTAGGAGTCCTAACAAGGCTGGGCTGGTAGGTCTCATTAAATCCACATGAGTGAAAGAAATCAAAATTACAAAATGTCTTCCTTAGTCTCAGCTCAGCAAACCAAGGTGAGCTGAACGGAAGCAGGATTTTGCCAGGACTTCACTGCCCAGGCTGTACACCAGGACACCCAGAATACCCAGAGTTGTTTGGGGGGGGGGGGTAGAGGGCAGTTTAATTCATAGATTCTTTTAGAAACTGATTATGTGAAACAAAAACTAATCTTCTTAAAATCCCTTTCACAACAGATCAGCTATGGATCACTGCTCTCCATCCTGAGCGACAAGTTACAGTTTCCATCTTTTCTACGCACAGTGCCAAGCAACACCTTGCAGATCATGTCCTTGGCACAGTTAATGAGATTCTTCGGCTGGACATGGATTGGGATGATCATCTCTGACGATGAGCTTGGAATGGTGGGGGGACAATCCTTAAAAGGATTGATTGAGAAGAATGGGGGTTGTGTTGCATTCATGGAAAAAGTCCATCTAAGCTACTCTACGGCCAAGATCACCAATGTTGTTGAAATTGCCAAGAGACATACTGTGAAAGTAATCATTGTTAACAGCCCTGAAGTTCATCTGAAGAAGGTCATGGAGGTTTTTTTTGCACTGAATGTGACGGATAAAGTATTTGTCTTCGCTGCATCCTTTACATTTTCTCATGAACTCTTCCCCAGGAACACCTGGACACTCTTCAATGGATCTCTAGCACTGGTCCTCCATTTCTCAAAAATGCCCGCATTTGAGTGGTTTCTTTCCCACCTTAATCCCTTGCAAGATTCCAATATTGAATTAATTAAACTTTTCTGGGAGAAAGCTTTCAACTGCAAGTGGCCAGGATCTAACACATCTGAGATAATGACAGTGATGGAGAACAATGCAATCCAAATTTCTTGCTCAGAGAACCAGACATTACATAAAATGGCAGCTTCTCTTTTTGAATTTAACGATCTCACTGCCTCATACCATGCCTACCTCGCAGTTTATGCCCTTGCCCATGCCATAAACTCATTGATGTCCTGTACACCTGGACAAGGACCATTCATTAATAGTGATTGTGCTGATATCAATAAATTTCAACCTTGGCAGGTAACTACGTGAGAAGTGTATGTATGGCAATAGGCCCTAAATGTCTTAATGGCTCAGTTTTATAGCTTATGTGACTCATGATATTTGTTCTTAGTGATGGGTCTTTCAACAGCAGCGTTATTATTAAGGTTTTTCTTGAAATCGAATTCTTGGCATCCTAGCTTCAGTGAAAAACTCCACTGTCGAATTACATGTCAAAATACTATCAGTGAAAATTGTCAAATTTTTGTTTCACTAATAACTTTGGCACCGTTTGACGAATCTTCACAAAGCTTTCCAAACAAGAAGTTCATCCACCTTCCTGGAAGCTTCAGGGTGCTCTGTCAAGTGGGGGCCTGAGAAAACGAAACCAAAACAAGTTATCCCTGTGCAATTTCTCAAAGGAATTTTAGGAAGTATTTCAGAAAAAAATGGCTGGACCAAACTGAACTTAATTTGGCCTCCATGACAAGACACAGAGGTCCCTTTCACCACCGGAGCATCACTCCAGTGTCGTAGCGCCATTTCCTATATTTACAAGGTGGCACTAAGCCACTTAATATGGCTTAACGACTCCTTGTAAGTATGCCCCTTTCTGCTGCTGTCCCTTTCCGTCCATAAACAATCGCCCCTGCAGTGCAGGCACCCTTGCATCATGACAGCTGGGTGCCTGCTCTTAAACTAGAGAGCCTTTTTTACACCAGCGCTAGTGAAAACACAGGGAAACGCCATATTCTAGTGAATACGGTTCATCCCTGTGTTTTAAAAATGTCAGACTGTGGCCCTGCTGAATTTGGGACAGGTCCGCGCTCCAAAATGTTTTTGTAAATATGCCCCAGGGAGTCAGTGTCCGTGTTGTCAAAGTAAAAAAAATGAAACTGTAGAGGGGAAGTGGAGTTGTACCATGGCCCCCTTATAGTTATGTTGGGTATCAAAGAGAGAGCCCACTACCTCCAGACACCCAATCAATCTTCGCTGGTCAAGCCCCCTACTAACCACAACCTTCACCTTGTGCAGAATTGTTTACGGAGTGCCCACTCCCTCCAGACACCCAAGCCACCTTAAGGGGCCAAGACTCAACTACACCAAGACTTTACTCTGTGGAGAAGCCTTTATGGAGAGCCCACTCCCACCGGACACCAAAACCCCCTTCGGTGGTTAATTCCCGACCCCACACAACTTCGCTCTGTGCAGAGCTTTTCACAGAGAGCCCACTCCCTCCAGACACCCAAGCCCCTTTATGTGGTTGGTTGAACCCATGCTATGCACAGCCTTTGACATGTCCAGAACTCTTCATGGAGAATCCACTCCTTCAAGACACGCTAGCCTCTTTAGGAGGCCAATCATGTTGGAAGCACTTATACACATTAGTAGCATACAAGGTAACTACAAAATGTGCTCTAGATAATGGCTACTAAATACCTTTCAGCTTGATAAGTGTGTACCAAACTGTCACACTCTTGGATGAGGTCATCAGTGATGTCATCACTTATATCATCATTTATGTCAAACACTAAATCTATATGTCATCCTTTGTCACAGAAATGGAAGATGTTAGTGTGCTTCATTGTATGTGACTTCTTAGACCCTTGGAGGTCTAGTTCAAGTTCTCTGCATCATAAAGGTTCTAGAAGGTCAGCAGGAAATACTGGGGCAGACAGTGTCATGGCCCTACGGATAGCAGGGTGTGTCCATGGTCTACAAGGCCAGTCAGTCAGTCAGACAGAATAACTTTATTTCACCAACATGATGAAGGCATAAAAGTATACTACATGTATAAAAGGATAAAAGATAAAAACATTCCACATCCTTGTTAAGATACAATAGCTATACAATTTCAAAACATATGATAAAAATTCATACTTGATTAGGTTCATATTACAATTAATTGGATCCGCAGATTGAATGTCTCTTTTTTAGAGCTGTTAAAAGAAAGGATGCCACAGAGGAACAGATAAAGGTGTCAGACAATAGCTGTAAATAGTAAAAGGCCACATGACATTGCCTAAAATTCATTTTTTGTAAAATGGGGATGATAAACCTTTTCCTCTCATTATGGTAATGTTTACAAAAAAGCAAAAAATACATATCATTCTGTATTGACTGATTATCACAAGTACAGAGTGGGAGATTGGCAGCAACATAAACATTACCAGGGATAGCCAACATTAGAGGAATATAGTTTAGACAGAATCTCACCAGGATGTACCTATGCTGTAGATTAGTTACAAAAGTTAGGTATGTTGATTTTTTTTCTCCATTTGTGAGATACTCGGTACAGTTAGATATATTTTAACTGTTGACAACTTAGCATTTAGGATCTCCCTTCCAATCTGCAAATTAGATAATAGCTGGGCTTTCAGATCGTTCTTAGAAATAGAACAGCAGCTTATAGTATCTAAAAAAAAGTTGATGTAGCCCGTTAGCTTTCAAAATAGATTAAACATATTGTAACCAGATTATGTTACTCACCCCATCAAGTTTCAAGACCTCACTTATAATGTCTCTTGTCAGTGTGAGGGTCTCCTTTCGCCATATTGAGTGCCACAGTAATATTGGCGCCAAAGAGATTTTATCAGAAATGTAGGGGACTGTCATTTCCATATGGCGTTTAAAATTGGCGCAAGACTACAGTAATGAGAGTAACTTTTTAAAAAAATTATCTTCAATTGATTGGAGCTTTGTACATTTTCTGACTCCCCAGATGGCTGCTCCATAAGTGGCAGCAGACACCGTCTTTGCTTCATACACTGCTTTTATAACATCCAGAGGTTTTAGACTGTTTTTTTTTAATAAACTTAATTAAAGCCCCAATATTCTGAGGTGGACTCTCTCAGAGCAGCTTCTACATTATTAGTGTAAAGTGCGAATAGGAAAGGGGCTAAAACGCACCCCTGCCTTACACCTCTCATGATTTTAAAATGCTTAGTGCATTCACCATTCCTTCCATATCGGACACAGGCAGAACCACTTACATATAGGTCACGAATGATGTTAATAATATTCTCGTCCATCCCCATTGCCCCCATGATCTGCCACAGCCTAGACTGTGCCACGCAGTCAAAGGCTGCCGACAGATCCATGAAGGCAAGATAGAGGTGGCCTTTTTTAGCTACAGTATATTACACTATAAATAGTCTCAAATTCAGGCACTGATCGATAGAGCCTTTCCCTTTTCTAAAATTAAACTGACAGGGGATTATAATATTTTTATCCAAGGCCCATTCCTCCAACCTATTTAAAAGAAGGCGACCCATTAACTTAGCAGTCGAATATATCAGTGAGATAGGTTTATAGTTCTTCGGAGTTGACCTATCTCCCTTCTTATAAATTGGGATTATTACTGTTGTTTTCCATGACGGAGGGGCACATGTTTGGGCAATTTTGTTAAGAACATTTGTTAGGAGCGGGCCCATAAATCTTGGTTCTCTAGAAAGAGATCAATGGGCACTCCGTCCGGTCCTGGTGCCTTTGCCAGTTTACACTGACTTAGAGCATACTTCACTTCCTCAAGTCTAAAACTAAGAACGCCCCCTACTGCTCCTAAGATATTGGGACAGGACTGGGTGGGTAAAGTTTCACCAGTTCCAAATAAGCCTTCAAAGTGGGTCACCCATTCCGCCTGATCAACATGAGTGTCTATACTGAAAGCCTGTTGATCTCTCAGAAATGGTGCATTAATCAGTGACCAAAACATCTGTGGGCTTTTTAATATAGCGCCTTCTGCAGATTTTCCCACCATTCTTCCTTTAGTGTTTTCAATCTAATAGTCCTAGCTGTTTTATAAGCTTGGCGCAAGGGCTTAATTAAAGGTGGATTACGGGGCTTACACTTCAAGGCTATGTGAAGATTTTTTAAAGATTTTTCGCATTCATCGTCAAACCTGCTACTTTTTTTTGTTGGTCATTACGTATAATGCGGGTAAAAAATGTTTTTGCGTCAGATAGTATGAACTCAAAGGCCAAAACCATGCAATCAGATAAGGTTGGGTCTAAACAGTGCATTATCTCCCTAGAGCATTTAGCAAGTAAATTGGCCAAGAACCTTTTAGGTTCCACTCTTTCCCACTTCAGGACGATACCATTCTTTCTGGCAACCACAGGATCTACCGGGAGTTTGAAAACAGACTCATTTTTCTTTGATGTGGGAACAAGAAAAGTTAATGCGGCATGGTCACTATAAGGGTAGAAATCAGTCATAAAACTATTAAAGAGCCCGCTTATCGAATCTGAAACCAAAACATAATCAAGGGTAGAAGAAATAGAATGATTCAAAAAGGTATCTCCTAACTGACTAGTTAAGGGTTCATAGGCGTTTAAAAATACAAGATCATTAATAGACAACAATCTGTTTAGAGCGTTACCATACTCTGTATGGTTAAAATGAAGGACACTCTCTCCCTCATCATCATGGACTCCACACACCGAGGCATTACTCTTGTCGCAGGGATGGGCATTAAAGGCCCTTAAGCCAAATTATGTTGCATGGTTTATGGCATTTTGCTTGCAGAGCATTAATATCTCTCTCTAATGGGACCAGGACTTCTGCCTGAATAATTCCACAATTATTAATATAAAAATTATTAAGAAGCCAGCAAGAATCCACAGAATATTTTATCAAAATGACATGGCAAAAGGGCGACGTATTAGGAAATCTCTTCACCTTAAAAGGGAAATCGTTAGAGAGCATAGTCAGTAACGCACCCTTTGCCCGACCTGAGGCCAGTCCTCTGTAGTGTTCTCACTGCTACTGTCCAGGTGCCAGAAATTGCCTAATCACTGAATAAAGCACAGCATGGGCAAAGGCTTTTTATGGTTACAAATGGAATGCATAAAGGCGTTTTCACATGTACAAAGCCCTATTTGCAATTCAGAAACCTATTACTGAATGGCAAATTGGATTTGTGATTCGATATTTTGAAGGGGCGTGTTAAGGGCGGTGAATATTTTGCACCCAAATTGCGGTCGCAAAACATTTGCATTTTACCACATACTTCAAGTGGGCGGTAACCCATTCACAAATAGGAAGGGTGTTTTAAGAGTTACCAGTGGTCCTGTTTTTCTTTAAGGAATGCATACTTCATTAAAAGAAAGCAGATTGCTTTATTTAAAAGAAATCACAGAAGTGGTGGGCTGCATTAATATTCATGAGGTAGGTCTATTTGCGACCCACTGGGAATCAAACAATGTGTCAAAACACACATTTCTACATTGGTGTTTGCGATGACCAAATAGCTAATTGCAAAATTCTCTATTTGGTAATCGCAAACTATTACCTTTGTACATGTGACCCTGAGGTTCTAATTTGCAGCTGAATAGCTCCTCTTTTTATCTTTTGATTGTGAATTTTGGTTTTGCTACTGTGCTTATATTGCAGCCTCTCTCCATTTGCTTATCACCATCTTGTGTATATTCTTAGGCATATGAGCTGTGTTTACTAACTGGTATCAGGTTAGCTAGACACTGGTGTCCAATGATCTCCACAATTTGCAAGTCAATGTGATAACCTTTTCCTTGTGTGCCGGGGCTGTCAAGGGTTACTGGGCTACAATTGTAACTATTAGAGTGGTTGACAAGTGGTGTGCGAAGATCACAATACTGTTAACCCCAAATGGAATAGCAAGTATTTGTTTTCAGAACCAACCTTTTTCAAGCAATTGTGGTCGAGCACCCCAAGGCTTATTGAAGGAGATAATTTAGACACTCAGGGGCAGATTTATGTTAACTGGCGCATCCCCAGGGATGCGCCTGTTAATGTGCGCCAAAGTGCGCCACAGCTACACCACCCATGGTGCGCCGCATTTACAATGCGGCGCACCATGGTGCAAAAACGGTACAGATGCGTGACGCATCTGTGCCGGAAATGTGGCGCATTGCTGGAGTTGCGTTACAAGCGCGACGCAGCTCCAGCAAGGCTCGGGGGTGCCCCATCTTCACAATGCTGCGTCAAGACCTACGCCTGCTTCAAGCAGGCGCAGGGTTTTGACGCAGCATTGGCCTGAAAGTGACTGAGTGAAATCTCATATATTTCACTCAGCCACTTTCAGGAGGCGTTCCTGCGCAGGAACGCCCCCCCCTGCGCAGGAACGCCTCCTTATGGCGCAGGGCTTTACAACGTGACGCATCTCCTAGATGCGTCACGTTGTAAATAGCGGTACAAAACGGGGTGGTGATGGACGGAGCATCTGAATCAATCAAACACTCACCCCCAGGCAAAAGATCTGGGTTGAATCGTTGTAAATAGGGCGCATTGTTTGCGCCGCCGTTGCGTCAAATAAAGTGAGGCAATTGCGGCACAAAGAGGCGCAAGGGCATATAAATCTGCCCGTCAGAATATAGTGAAACAAGATTAGTCAATAAGCTTACCTCTACATCAATGTTTTACTTTACAAAAGCATTTTATTACACATCTGAAAAATATAATAAACATAAACGAGGATAGACAAAGAAAACCAGATGTCTCCATCCTAGCTGGAGATACAATGTCAAAGTCAGCTTTTTAGGCACTAAACACCACTAACACAGTTAGCATGGGAATGCAAATTCAAAGTTATACAATGGGCAGGGTTCACAAAGACGTCTAATGGCTCTGTCCAAAATTAACACTCCTTGCAAAAGGATGGGATAACCAAACAGGGGGACCGAAGCCGTCATGCAATGCAACACTTAAAAGGCTAGACTTTCTTGTTACTATGGTTCAGAGGGAAATACTGTCAATATGACTACCAGTGATTTGACTTTAATTACTGATGGAGGAATGTTAACAAGGGTGTGGTGCACCTTTTACATAGCTTGGCCTGGTGCTGCGAACTACCCCTGCCCAATGAGTGAAGCTCCATCCAAACTTGACAAACAACAATTTCTTCTCAAGGTACAATAATGGAGTCCAGTGACCCATGATCTGTGTGATTGTAGAGGTCTACTGGAATCCAACTAGTCTAGTCACTACTGAGCTAGCATTAGGTTGTTCTAGCTAGTGTACGTGCTAGTCCTCCTAGAAACCCACTTAGATGGTTCAAATGGTTGCTGGCATGTATCTTAAACTATCCAGTAATCACTAGAATTTTAGTACCACCAAAAACTATACAAGCCCTGGTTTAGAGACGGGGGTGGGAGGCTTTAATAGGCATACAGCCAGATTCATCAAAGACCCGTTTTGCGAGTTTTTAATAGCGATTTATAAGGAATCGCTATTACAGAATCGCAAAACGGGATTCATATAGGAATCGCAAAATAAAATGCGATTCCTACACATTCCTTATTTGCGATTAGCAAATTGCTAATCGCAAATAAGGAATAACTCCCCATTCATTCCTATGGGCCAAAAGGCCATAGGAAATAGACCATGGCTGCATAAAATGCAGCCATTGTCAACTGGCTCAGCCCAGAGTTCTGCCTATTGAGACAGAGTCCTATGTCTGGACCATGGGTTCTTCTCAATAGGTCTTCAATGTTTGATAGAAAATCCTTGGAAAACTCTGCTATTCAAGGAACTAAATGGTTTGGCCAGACATGACCAATGGGATATTGTGCAACCTTTGAACCTTGGGGTACTACTCCAATCCTGAAGGGGCATAACCATTATGTGATCAGGGCATAGAGGTGTCATGTTGATGGTAGCATTTATTGAGCCAGGTAAACTGGGTCCAGTGAGAATGTATATCAACCTTAGATGAGGACTTAAACCAAAGGAATTCAGATGCCAGCAGGATTCGTGGAGTGGGTATATTACACTGGCCAGAGACATATTATGACTTCATAGGGGCTTCTGCATACCTCACACATCAACAGAGGTAAGTGTAATGAGTGCAGGAGGTAAAGGGAAGTAAAGCATACAGGCTCCCACGTTGTCTCTCACCAGACACTGGAGTCCAGTGGAAACAACCATTCACTCTGCCAAACATGCTTACAAACTCACTCTGGGCATGGAGCTTTGTCAAGCTCTGCACAGGGGAAGGCAGAAGGATTACCTGCAGTCACTGTCTTAAAAAGAGAGTGCTCCACCTCAAATTCTAGCTCTAGGGCCCCTGCCCTAATTAGCATTAGTCATTGAATACATTGCTTAAAATATACATTGTGGACCTACGCTTCTTCCCTACCTCTGAACAACAATCAGTCTCCCCACACCTCCATCCAAGAACTGACATGACGCAACAGTTCTGAAAATTCTTCTAGTTTTCAGAGGGACTCTATGTCTGTCTTCCAATCTCTCAGGTCCTCCACTATGTGAAGAACATCAATGTGACGCTTGATATTGGTGGTGACATGAATTTTGATGTGAACGGAGATCCTGTGAGCGCTTTTGACATCGCCAATATGCAGGTATTTGATGATGGCGTCATCCACCTGATAAATGTGGGCTCCTTCGACTCCCAACAAGGTGAAGAAGTGCATGTCAACACGAAGAACATACTATGGGGCAACAACAACCAGGTGAGGAGGGTTTATTTCACATATGTTCATTGGTATAGAAGACACCTTGCCTTGCCATGTACAATAATGACAATGTATATGAATTTTATTTTAAAGAACGATCACAAAGGTGTAACGTGTACATTGCCACTTGGTTTGTCTGCAGCATCTCAGTCCTCACATATATGAAAAGGCATGCTTTACATTAAGCACCTACAATCTCTCATTGTTGGGAAGAAAGGCTTATATTCTTCCTAGAAAAACTTATGTTCATCCTAAGAGTATCTTTCCTCCCTTTCTAACCTCCTTTCCAATAACCTAACTTAAAACCTTCAATATACACATGTATCTCTGTGTCCTCCGTAGACAACTGCCGTGTCCCTGCTGTGCAGGTGTGTTTAATGTTTGTATTGTCAATAAGGAATTATGAGGACTGTGTCTCCCAGCTTGTGTGCTGTATGTGGAGAGCTTAGCTAGTGCAATGTGTGGTGGTATGTTCTACAAAACACCTGTCCATGCTTCCATAATGGCGGAACAGGTGTTTGGGACTTAAAACCTTCCCCACCAAGAAGCTTTAGGCATGGAGGAGAAGATTAAGACAGTGTGCCCCTCTCATCTGAACATTGGCAAGAGATTAGAAACTTGGCATTTAGGGACTGTGAAGAAGCAGCATCATGCCTATATGTCCCTATCCCTCCTAAAGAGGAAGAAGTGGTCCTTCTACCTGATACAGAATTTCAGGAGATGATCTGTGACCTAGTGGTTGTAGTTGTTGCCATAGAGCCCACAGATGCTCATCTTTCCAAACAGCGGGTTTCCAAGCAAGACCCTGATAAGGTGGCCCTATCCTAATCAAATTGCAGGAGCTCATTTGTCACATGTGATGATCTCAGGCAGTAGTTTATGTGTAACGCTTGGCTTGGCATTCACTATGTTTTTAGCATGTTCATGAAATTGAAAAGTTCCAACTACTAGGCACAGTATGTAAAGTGAGCTTGGTTATAAAAAGCAAGATCAGATGAAGATGACCAGTAAGTAATGGGGGCATTACCTCTATGTCCCTCGTTCTCAATCCAGTCCTTAACCACGAGGTATGCCAAAGCATAATATAGGCCTTTTGATAATTAACACTCAAGAGATCCAGACATACTTCAACACCAAGTGATTTAATGTCAATAATCCCTTGAAGAATAACAACCAGCAAACATCACTCCACCCTCAAGTCAATATGGATTGTAATACACCAGAGCCAACATTCTGGCGTCCATGCAGCTGTTCATGTAACCTGTAATGCTTTACAAAAGTGTGCCCCTGAGCCCAAGTTCCAGCACTCTAATCTACCCCAAAGGGCCCCCTTGAAGTTCATCCCAAGAAGCCGCTATACTCCATGTGGAACAGCCCTGCAGACCAGCAGGTTTAGGCAGGTGAGTGCTGGTATGTGCCACGGCAACAGTCTCTTTGACCCAGTGACTCAATGTGATGTTTGATGCTTTCTTCCCCTTCCCCGCAACACCAAACATGATGAATATATAATTAGACTTCCTGTAGTCTTTAGCTCTGTCAAGGTAAACCAAGAGAGCATGTTTAACATCCAGCAAATGCAAACTACATTCCTTCATAGTAGAGGGGCTTATTTATTTTATTTAGTTATTTGAAATGGCACGTGAATCACTCCTGAAGGAGCATCTAGGTGCTGTGCTGCACGAGAGAAGGAGAAAATCTAAAGTAGCCAAGTCTTAAGCCCCTTCTTGAAGGGGCTTAAGGTTCGGTAGGAGCGAAGGCCAAAAGGGAGTTTGTTCCAATGGTAGGGCGCAGTGTAGGAAAATGATCTGCCCCATATCTTGAGGTACGGAAGCGAGGAATCACAAACAAACAACTTGCCTGACAATCGCAGATATCTAAAAGGAAGATAAGGATTTAGCCGAGATGACAGATAAGCTTGCTGCAATTTAAAGAGATCTTTGTGTGCCAATCAGCAACGTTTAACGATGGGTCGCTTCCTAATAAACAACGATTGAAGCTTTCAAATGATCGGAGAAGAAGATGAGAAAAAGGAAGGCTACAGATTAATTGGGCGGCGGTATTCTGGGTCACCTGCAGTTTTTACAGCAGGGTATCATTAACTGGGGTCAGAAAGGCGTTCCCATGGTCCAGGTGACTGGTAATAAGAGCCTGGATAAGAGTCTTCCTAGCGGTGTCTGGAAGCCAGGGTAGGGCTTTGTTTTAGAAGCCTCAAGGTAGCAAAACATTTGCCGCAGTTGAAGTCAACTTAATCTTTCATGGATTGTGATTGATCCAGCTTTGTGACAAGATATTTTTCTACCAGCATATGTGTAGGAGCCATACCAAGATGTGTGGGCCACCAATCGGCTGACTATATCTCCGGGGCCTTATCAAAAAGCATGATCTCCGTCTTGTTGCTGTTTATTTGGAGAAAGTTGTTACTCATCCAAACAGCAACTTTCATCATGTAGTTTGCTAATTTACTCTTTAGCTTGTCAGAATCAGGACCAAATAAAGACAGTAGTTAAGTGTCGTCTGCATATGACATGATCTCTACACGGCAGGCTCTAACAATACAAGCCAATGGTGCCATAAAAATGTTAACCATAAAAATGTTAAACAAAGTGGGGCTCAGGCACATTCTCTGGGGGACCCCCTTGTCTATATGCATTAGTCGTGACTGGGTTTGGAAAGAAAGTGGGAAGCGTCAGATCTTGAGAAACATGGAACTTCTACATCACCTCAGGAAGTATGGATGGATCAGGATGAAGAACCACAGCATCATTGAGAAAAGAAAGAAAAGGAGGATGACAGAGTAAGGCAGACTTCCCAACTAATGGGAAGAAGTGAATGCCACCAAGAATAAGACCTTAAAATAAAAGAATTTGAGGCCCACTGCATCGATAGGTTTGAAATTATGGTTTTGCAAAGTCTTCAAAACAAAGGGAAGATCATAAGAAGGAAAAGTAGCTTTCACTGAATGGCAAGAGATAGCAAAGCTCTTAAATACCCTAAAAAACAATTGAACTGGCCCAATGTCTTAATTGCATACCATTGTGACTTCAAAGTTGAGAGAGAAAAACTTTAATAAACTCATCCAATAGAAATTGTAGAATGAAAGAGACAGAACAGTCCAATGAAGAGAACCCTTGAGCAGAACATCAGGAATCAATGACTTTTGAGTGTTTGAAATACAAAGCAAGAGTAGATGATTGTCTAGAAATCTGAGCAACATCAATATTTTGAGGGGTAGACCTTGTTCCTACAGTCTTATATTATTAACCTTTACACCAAGATGTAAAGACGACAAAGTCGTAGAGAGAGGAAAGAACCATGGAGTGCCCCTGTCCTTGCGCTTCAGAAGAGGGAAGCAAATGCATCTGGGCCAGTAAGGAACCACAACAATTACTTGGGCCTCCTCCGGCTGAATCTTTCACAAAAGCCCCTGGGTCACCGAAATTGGAGGGAAAGTAGAGGGAAGCTTCTTGGGCCAAATCAAGGTTAGTGCATCCACACTCGAAGCTCCCTCCTCCAAAGACCTTGAGCAAAACCCACAGCACTCACATCTGTTGGCAATCACCATTCCCTTGCAAAGGTTTGTCCTTGAGCATCCACCACTTCTGAAAAAGTTTGACATCCAGGGGAATGGCAACCAGTAAGTTTATGCCCTTGATTGACAGAACCCCTGGAGAAATCAGATGATACAGCAGTGGCCTCATATAAAGCATCACCTATGGGACTGTAAAAATAGTTGCGACCATATTACCCTGAATCTTCAAACATTTAAACTGGGAGGCAGAATCGCTGTCCATGAGGGTCATTAACAACCCCTGGAGTCACATCATCCTGTCCAGTGGAAGAAACACCTCGCCCAGTAGGGTGTCAAATTGTGCCCCAATGTACTGAAGATCCTGGGAGGGGGAAGATGACATTTTGGCAGATTCAGTAGGAATCCATGATAATTTAGTATAGCAATGGTCAAAGACAAATTATGGTGGAGGATTGAAATGGATGAAGCGTTGACCAACCAAACTTCCAGATCAGGGAATATTGAAACCCCCTTGAGATGAAAATGTGCCACCTTGGGGGTCATCATCTTTGTGAAGACCCTTGGAGAGGATCTGAGGCCAAACAGGAACACCCTGAACAGCCAATGTCTGCCCTAGAAACAGTATTAAATCATCAGGGGTACAGGGGGAAAGGTATTAGGTAGGGCTGCCCCCCACTCAGACCAGGATTAAACAACAAGTGCCCCACCAAATCTAGGTCATCCGTATAACAGACCAGTCCAAAGGGTATAGTATCCTAATTTTAATACATATAACTAGGGTGTGTGAAATAGCACTACTCCAATGGTCAGGATGTATAAGTGACTTGACACAGCAAAAAACAACAACACAGGCCAACACATTCAAAGACTGATTGGTTCACCGTAAGGTAAAACCTTTGCGCTGCTGCGTGGGGTGTTTGGCACTATTGTGACTTTCTTCGAGCACTCTCTTCGGCTGAAGGGGTGCAGCAGAATCATTAAAATGCTCGTTTTTATGTTCACACAGGTCCTACTATACATTGTATATGTGAAGTTTGAGAATAGGAAAACCATCATATGCCCTGAAGAAATTGCTTAAAATAAGAGCAATGAAACATGTCGGCTTGAGGAAGAATCTGCATGGTATTTATATTAACCATTTTTAAACGGGAGGTTTTTGCAGCACCAGAATAAAGGATAAGTAGCCAGCAAAACTCTGCCCGGTTTTATATTTGTTTGTGTGGGGGTCTATGTTTACACGTTCGTGTTCAGTAGTGTTTATTTGTATACACTGGTTTGTCTCTGTCGCTATTCTCACGTGTGCACTCTGTATTGCGTTTATGTGCACTTCTGTTTTCTTTACATAGAGTGAGTGACCAATGAAGAGAAGTGGGTATACCGGTGATTGTTAGCCGGGAACCCCCTCAGGTGTTGCTACCGTGAGGCACTCACTCTATTCTTCACATATTTTTCACATTCTTCTCAGTCTTTGAATGTGTTGGCCTGTGTAGTTGTTTTTTGCTGTGTCAAGTCACTTATACATCCTGACCATTGGAGTAGTGCCCTAGACCCAGAACAGGAGGAATTTCTGGTGTCCGGTGCTTATCGGGTTATGTAGGTAAGCATGCATGATGTAAGCAAGCCTCAGCCAGGCCCGTTAGTGCTAGGGGTTCGCCCTTCTCTGCACAAAGTCCTCAGAACATAGGGAGAAGTTGACAATGAAACTGGAAAATACAAAAGCAAAGTTTATTAAACCTTTAAAGGTGGTACTACAGTCCACACAACACCCTTCAGTATTGTATAGAGTAGCACACCGAACTAAAGCACTTGGCCCCTTTTATACACAATGAAGGGGCTCAAAAGAAGGCGGTACAGAATACAAGAGCAGTTTTATGACCATACAAGGATATATTGGAAAGCACAATCGATAAGTGGGCGGAGTTAACAGTCTTCAGAAACTAGTAAACACATTCCTGTCTGGAACTAATTAGTAACGGTCGCAGACCCTATTGGGGATGTCTGGGCATGCTGGAAGTGTGGGATGCTAAATATAGCCTGTTGCCGGGCAGACTTCAGGCGCAGTTAACAAGGAGGTAGGGCAAAGCACATGATGAGCACATGGCAATGTATGGCATACAAAATGGCCGCTACGAATACAAAATGGAGTTGGTTCATTTGCTACGATAATGGTCAAATACAACATGTCTTCTGCTAATGCTTAACCTAATCGCCGTTGATTTACAACATGCATCTATTCCAAAGTGGCTAACTAGGCATTTGGTTCTATCAACGGACTGATCTTCTATAGGGTTTACATTTTGAAGGGAGTTTTTTTCACAGATGTGTTAAATTTTTTAAATATCACAATCCGAAACCCTCCGTTGGCTTTAGGGATCGGAAATAGAATTGAGGAGGGGCATTAGTCTATGCACTCACAGAATCTCTCTCTCCCTCATTCATTCTCTCCCTTCTCTTTCTCTTGTTCTCTCTCTCGCTCCATCAAAGAAGAAAAATGTGCACTTGTACAAACAGTCCAACTGTAATAGCTTAATCAATGCATCATTCAGTATTCCACCTACATCTAAAATATCAATTCCAATTTCTAAATACTAGATTGTGGATGGTTAATTACTAGCAAAAGAATATTTAATAATAAGCATTACACAAACTTACTTGTGATTTTTTTAAATAGACCTTTTGTGACATTATTGCTGAAAGTTCCAATCAACATTTCCTCCTTTTTTCTATGACTTTCTTTGTTCCTCATCCTGCAATGTACCCGTTGTGTGACATATTTCAGTAGCACTGGTGTCTTTGTCCTGCAGATCCCACACTCTGTCTGCAGTGAGGAGTGCCTTCCTGGGTACAGAAGAGCTGGCATTGAAGGACAACCTGTCTGCTGCTATGACTGTGTCCCCTGTGCTCAGGGGGAAATCTCTGTCCCTGGTGAGTTTTGGAGGATGTAATTCTTTCAATAAAGCCACTCAAACATGTATAAATTTCCTTGATGTATCTAATTTCTTGGGAAAATGAAAAAGGAACTTGGAAAATATACACTTCTGCAAGCATTTGTCCATGCTGCTTACATGTGTATGGTGTTGGTGCTTACAAAAGCAATCATGTGGTTGTAAAGGAGGGAAAAAGGCTTTTATTCATGCAAAGAAAGCTAATCTGGTAAGATACGTCTTCTGGTGATGCACTCACTACCAGAAAGGGTGTTGTTAAGCCAAGAAGGCTAACAACCTGCTTCATCACTTTAGAAATGCAGGGCTGCATCATATGTACTGAAATATGGTGCAGCCCTGTGTTTCCCCGCTGAGTTTGCGCTAACTTTAGCTGCCTTACGCCAAAATGGACCCTTGCACCTTAGTGCAATTAAAAGGTTTGACATGTACTTTTAAGTTTTACATGACAAGGTAGCGAAAAAAAACACAAATTTGTTTGTCTCTACTGTGAGGCCTACCTCTGCCGTAGGATAACATTTAGCTACATTATTACAGTTACAGAGTTGTATTGTTTGATTTGGAACGGGTAAGAAAGTCATATTTGGTGCCTGAAAAATTGTAATTTAAACTCTCTTTAATGGTAAAGTCATATTTTAAGTTACAATTTCCAAATTGGCACTTTTAGAAAGTTGGCATTTTCATTACCCTAACTATTTGGTCACTCTAACCTGTTCATGGGTCACATGATTGTATATAGCTGGCTGTTTGGCATGGGTGTTGGTGGCAGTTGGACTTTGTAAATTCTTTACAGAGAGGCACACACTAGAAGGATTAGGTGTGCCTGAATTGGCCATCACTTACAGGATACGGGCAGGGCTCAGCACATTCCCACTTGGAAAGCAATAGGTTGTGCCCTGCCTTCACACAATGAACATTACACTAGTCCTTTCTGCCTGCAGCCAGGCTGGAGCCAATTCAGGGAGGCAGGCTATTCTAAGCACTCCAAAGAAAGTATTCCTATCTCAAAGAAGGCATCAGGTATAAAAAATAGGACCAGGTAATCAACAAGAGAGAAAGGGTCATTAGGCCATTCTTATACCCCTTGAGATAAATATTACAAAACAACAGAAGAGTACCTCACAAAAAAGGAGCCAAAAGAAAAAAGAGAAAAAGAAAAAGGAGGGGTAAGAAGACTTAATTACCACCACCATGAGTTGATATACAAGGCTTGAATGAAACACACAGGAAAAAGTTGTTATGAAAGCAGTGAGGAAAAAGAACCCTCAGGCACCAACAAGAAGTTGGCTACCAATCGTCTTCATTGGGTCCTCATTGTCAGTACATGAAAGTAATACCAGAAAAGTGCATAATAAATGGAGTGTGGACTACTCCCCGAACTAGAATTTTTAATAAAGGGGTAGTTGTAACTCCATTAAAAACAAAGTTGAAAAGTCGGACATGCAAGGGGTTAAGTAATTTTGAACCAAATGTCCTAAGCAAAGGTCGACA
This sequence comes from Lissotriton vulgaris, assembly GCF_964263255.1. Taxonomy (NCBI): domain Eukaryota; kingdom Metazoa; phylum Chordata; class Amphibia; order Caudata; family Salamandridae; genus Lissotriton; species Lissotriton vulgaris. Next base: position 30,667,636 of record NC_141696.1, read on the forward strand.
TGTTTCAGCTTTAATGAGCCAGAAATCAGCTCTGCATTCCTCAGGCCCATACATACCCTAGCCTCAAGGGAAGCGCACGCTATGGTGCCAAATCCATAATGGGTGGGGACAGAGAATATAAAAAAGGTAGATTACAAACTTGTAAATAGACCAAGCACGAGAACTTCCAAGTGCGACCCCTCCAATAGTGAGGGTTGTGAGATCTGAAAATAAATCCACAAACATGAACATAATTAAACATGTATGTCAATCCAAATACAATTGTGAATAAGACACACCTCGTGATCCGGTAATAGTACCGTCAACAGTGCATGTAAATAATTATCTCATGCAATGCTTGAGTAAAAATGGCCCGTCCTGAAACTATTCGGACATTCCATATCTTTTTTTAGTTAGGCACACAACCTGATGTCGAAGAGATCATGATGTGCCAGAGGGCATAATTTGCCTATATTTTTGTTATCAATGTTAGGATCAACACACAACCCTTAATGATATATGTGCCCCTAAGTATTTCCTTTAGAAGTGCCCGTGAGAAAATTAATTAATTCTTCAGATTACGCCTTCAGATAGAAAAAACACACACAGAAATAGTTTTAGGCAATGCACACACTTACTCGTTTCTAACGGGAAAAGAGCCTCCTAGGCTCGTGGCAGGGGAAAACCTTCATGCCCGGAACTACTGTCAAAATACAAACCGGAGTGAAGATTCATGTTATTTTTCACATTAAGATTTGGAGTAAGCTCAACTGTGCACATCAATTATTCCCAGCGACTTGTCATGTGGGAACTGCCAAATATCCCTTTACCACTTACTTGCAGCCCGGCGACTCCCCTCGTATAAACTTATTGCGGTCACATCCATGGCCGGAATATGCGGGACCCGTGGAATCGGCTGTTTTTACAATTCGCGCCACAACGTCGAAAAATGTGAAACGACGTCAGTAACAGTCACATGACCGCAAGTCCGTGGGTTGCCGTCACTCCCTTTAAAAGAAAAAGCCGCTGTTTTTGGCTTTTCACTGCATTACAACCCATTTGTCAATAAACTTTATTGGACATACAAAAAGTAGCAATGTGCTGTATAGACTCTAGAATAATTGATGTGCACTGTTGAGCTTACTTCAAATCTTAATGAGAAAAATAACATGAATCTTCACTTCGGTTTGTATTTTGACAGTAGTTCTGGGCGTGAAGGTTTTCCCATGCCACGAACCTAGGAGGCTCTTTTCCCGTTAGAAACGAGTAAGTGTGTGCATTGCCTAAAACGATTTCTGTGTGTGTTTTTTCTATCTGAAGGCGTAATCAGAAGAATTATTTAATTTTCTCACGGGCACTTCTAAAGGAAATACTTGGGGGCACATATATCATTAAGGGTTGTGTGTCGATCCTAACATTGATAACAAAAATATAGGCAAATTATGCCCTCTGGCACATCATGATCTCTTCGACATCAGGTTGTGTGCCTAAATAAAAAAAGATTTGGCATGTCCGAATAGTTTCAGGACGGGCCATTTTTACTCAAACATTGAGATAATTAATTACATGCACTGTTGACGGTACTATTACCAGATCATGAGGTGTGTCTTATTCACAATCGTATTGTATTTTGTAAGTAGCACTCCAGTGTGGATTGACATACATGTTTAATTATGTTCATGTTTGTGGATTTATTTTCAGACCTCACAACCCTCACTATTGGAGGGGTCGCACTTGGAAGTTCTCGTGCTTGGTCTACTTACAAGTTTGTAATCTACCATTTTTATATTCTCTGTCCCCGCCCATTATGGATTTGGCGCCTTAGCGTGCGCTTCCCTTGAGGCGAGGGTATGTATGGTCCTGAGGAATGCTGAGCTGATTTCTGGCTCATTAAAGCTGAAACATGTCGACCTTTGCTTAGGACATTTGGTTCAAAATTACTTAACCACTTGCATGTCCGACTTTTCACCTTTATTTTTAATGGAGTTAGAACTACCCCTTTATTAAAAATTCTAGTTCGGGGAGTAGACCAAACTCCTTTTAATATGCACTTTTCTGGTACTACTTTCATGTACTGACAATGAGGACCCAATGAAGACGGCTGGAAGCCAACTTCTTGTTGGTGCCTGAGGGTTCTTTTTCCTCACTGCTTTCGTAACAACTTTTTCCTGTGTGTTTAATTCATGCCTTGTATATCAACTCATGGTGGTGGTAATTAAGTCTTCTTACCCCTCCTTTTTCTTTTTCTCTTTTTTCGTTTGGCTCCTTTTTTGTGAGGTACTCTTCTGTTGATTTGTAATAAAAAATAGGACCCTCAGACTCACTCATCAGTACACCTCTGTGTAGCATGTTAGAATCCAAGAGTAATTTATCGATTCATGTCCCTTTATAGGTATAATTCACATTGCGCTTATATAGACATAGAAATCATACCCATATTTAGACATAACCCATCCAGTCCAAATCCAGGCAGGGCTACTTCCACTTGTTCCAAAAAGCAACAACGATTTCTTGAAAAACTCGGCTTCAGCAGTCAGGGACATACCCATGCTTGAATATTGATTTGCCCTAGAAATCATGGAGTTTTCAAAGAACTACCATTCCCTTGGGGTTCTTTGGTGACGGTATTATGTCACACTTTATGCCAAACTAGGCACCTTCAAGGTATAAATATACCTACACTTGCCCTAGCAAACACACAGTGGTTCGGCGCATCTCGACTATCTACTTGCCAGATGTGGCTAGCTACAGCAAGTGCTGAAGGAAGCCGACCCTCTAGCTGACTCACTGATCGTGAAGCTGTCCTTTCTCTCGCTGAGACTCCAGCTCCAGTGTTTCCAAGCTCCCCTCGAGGGATGTTGGGAAATTGAGTCTGAGACAGCGATACCAGACCTCCTTCATTCTAAAACCAAGGTATGGAGCTGATTAGACCCTAAGAGAAATCTTGGTTAGATTCTTGGCAAAGAAACTAAACCTATGTTACACCTCACTTACTTCTTCCCTCGTACTAGACTTAGGTTAGTTACATTGGCGTAGGCGTATTTTAGAAGCACCAGTTGAGAACTTTTTAGCATTTGTTACTTATGTATGTATTTATCTATGGTTTAGAAACCATACAATGCTTTTACAGTATTATTTTATAATACTCTTCTTACTGTACGCATTATACTTTGCAACCAGTATTACAATTGTAGCAGTTCACTTTACTTGCTTGAGAAAGAAGACTTTTCAATAAATCCTTTTATTGAGAATGCCTGTCTCTCTATTTCTCTGCACCTCTGATGAAACGAAGCATGCACGATTGACTGAGTAAAATATCTATCTATTGTTTCCACGAATCTGAAGATTAGTTTTATTTTTGAGGAAACAAAGTTGTCATGTTTATGCAGTTGTCAGAAACTAATCTCTTCTTGTTTATTCAAGAAAGTTTCTAGTGACCTCTGAGCTAGCTGGCACTCACAATTAAGTCTAATATATTCGATAGAGACCCAGTCGACCTAAGTCCTACGTCAAATCTATAGGATATTTTATTCCAATGCGCAGAGCCTATTGGGAATATAGGAACTACACTACAAACTACTCTGTTGCAAGTAGGACAGCCCAGCTGCCCTGCTACTCTGCTTCCCTGCTTATCTATTGTCTGAATGAGAAAGACTGGACCTTCATCTTGAACCCATGGCCACCAGAGTGACTAGACGGGCTAGTTGGCTGGCCTTCGGATGAGAGCACCAACAATCTTGACTGTAACTGGACTCGGCATGCTGTGAGTACTACCCCCCCAAGTGGTGCCCTTCAAGCCATTGACCTTTGAAAGAGGGGATAGAGGTACCTTGCCAGCCCAGCTACAGTCCCCCAAATCTGGTGAGAAGCAACACAAAGCATCACTAAGCTTTACAGCTGCTCAGCAGAACCGACGTAGCCTGACACAGTTGAATGCAAGACCTCACTTCGCAGCCCTCGCAGCTCCTCATCAGAAGTTACACAAACAAATGTCAGACCTTGCATCACAGCTGCGAGGCAAAGACATAAGGTAACATACTCAATAGACTTAACTTGATCCTTATACCCGGCCTGCACTCCATTGCGGTCAGCCTCAACTTGTGACTTTGTCCTTATCTGACTTCACCAGAACCCCATTTGGGGTGTCATGCTTTTCAGCACTATTATACCTAAATCTCTTTAATTGCATACATCCGGTTCTACTGATTAGATTTTTGCTATTTTGGTCTTGAAAAATGCATTTGAATGTATGCTATTAATATAAAATGGTTTGAGATTTTTCTTGAGTTGTGTTTTCACTTCATTGCAGTTTGTATGCTGCATAAATCATTTACACATTGCCTCTAAGTGAAGCCTGACTGCTTTTTTGGGAAGCTACCGCAGGTTAATTTAGTGACTTTAGTGGTTAAGCGTGAAGGGCATTGCGACTGATGCTTGAACTGGCTTTACCCACATCAACTAACAACAACATTTCTCACTGGAAGACTGCAGGTGGAAGCACCAGTATGCTATTGACAGTACTGCACATGGCATCAGAAGGGACAACAACACATGATACAAGTGCAAGCAAAAGATAATACAGGAACTTCTGATTAACTAAGTAGGACCATCACAAAGAAGTTTAATCAGGAGTCCTTTCTCTGGGTCCCATGAATTTTTACACCCACTCTTCATTTAAATACATTTTTAAAGAATAAACAGCAGGATGTGTCCTCTGCTTTTGTATGCTTCTCGATAGGATGTCTTCTTAATTCTGATGTTTTTAAGTTAGAAACAATGAAACACCCTGCAGACCTTTTGGCCCCAGGACCCATCAAAGATGTTCATGGCTTCAGGAAACAAATATGATGTGCAAAACCAAAAATATGAAGACTTTCTTCCGAATTTTTCACAAGAATCAGAAATTCAAAGCTAAAGCAGAAGAAAAAGAAAGAAAATTAAATGTTGCCTTACCTATAGGCTGTCATTCAATATTGCCAATTAAGCAGTACATATATATTCATTACTGACCATTTTAATCAACTGCGTGGTCAACTCACACTCAAGGGTGAAAACAGACACCTATATTTCACAGTCAAAAGTAAATACTTTCCCCCAAAGTTCCTGACACCCTAAACAACAAATGGCTCTCCTTAGGACTCACCAAAACATGAATGGCACAGCCATCAAGAAGATAAACAAAGCAGCTGACCAATTGCTGCATTGTCAGAATGGTTAGATAATGCAAAACTCAGTCAAACTCCTGCTTACCCTAGGATCAAACGAGGTTTGTACAGAGTTTACCACACCCCGTAATTACTAAGTTCCATAACATCCATTAACCCCACAATCTTCCCCAGGTACACATTATTAGCTCAAACCTGTTCCTATATGAGTGGACATGCAAGATCTGGTGCCAAAAACAGTGAAATCAGCATTTATGCCCATTCCGAGAGGCTAAGCTTGTTATGTTATGTTATGTTATGTTATGTTATATTATGTTATGTTATGTTATGTTATGTTATGTTATGTTATGTTATGTTAAGACTGAATTTGTAGAGTGAAAAGCTACTCAGAAGAGTATCCCGGCGCTTAGACAGAAAGATGCAGAGGCCAAAGAAGGAGCATCAGTCTCAGGGCGGACGGACATTATACTGCTTGTTGGAATAGCCATGTTTGCAATTGTTTCCATTGTGCTCATGGCCTACCTCAGCGAAAGAGGCAGCTTGTTCCAGAATCTTGCCACTAGCACTTGAAAAGAACATCTGCTGCGGCGGGCTACAAGACCCTTAGGGATAACAATTAAGTGTTGGTGTGCTGATCTAAGGGATCTGCCAGGCACGTAGTAAGAAACTCTTCTACGGCTGTAATGTGCCCCTATGCCATGTAGAGCTTTAAAGGCAAGGACAAGTGCTTTGAAAAGTATTCTGCATCGGACAGGCAGCCAATGCAGATTCTTCAGGTGATGGGAGATCCGGTCTCTGGGTGCGAGTCCCAGGACTGCCCTAGCTGCAGCATTCTGCACAACCTGCAGTCTATTAAGCATAGGCTCCGGGAGGCCCAGAAAGAGGACTTTGGCAGAGTCCAATAAAGGCCTGAACGACCATTTGTCTTTGCGAGGTCGGTAATAGGAAGAGAAACCTATGTAGCATTTTCAAGAAGCCGAAGCATGTGCCCACCACTGACTGTAGAAGGCCACAGCTATTGCACCCAATGTATTATGATCTCTCAGCTATCGGATTTTATCTGGTGTGTTAATTATCCCCAGAGCAGTCCTAATCAGGAACTATGTATGCTGTTACTTTTGCATCTGGTAGCACTATAGAGGGGGGCAAATAGTTGGGTGACAGTTATTAAAGAAAATAAATAAAAAGGCCATTATCTGCATGAAGGTTCTCATCACTCCAGTTCGGTTTTCTTCTGCTTGGCACTGCCTCCAGTGCACGACCCTTAACAACTCCCCTAACCAATCCTGATGCTGCTCTCATCAGCATGAAAGAAGAGCCATGATTGAGAGTGGGGTCTCTCTCTGCACTCCTGTGGGCAGTGGAGGTCTGTGCTTGGTTTAACCCTGTTGTCTTAAGACAGCTGGGTTAGAGGCTTCAAAGTGTGCATGTCTGGCTAGCCATCGCAAGGTGGCTGGTCAAAGGAACATGCATACTTTGAACTGCCCATGCAGCCCACCATTCTCCCTGCTATTGTCGAGTAGCAGGTCCGCCCCCTCCTGACACTCAGACCAGGATAGGTGGATGAAGAAATAAAATGATGATGAATTCCGTCTATTAGCATTTCATTTTTCATCTCTGGGGCTTTTCTTAGGCATTTTGGTTGGTGGGATGACGCTCATTCGCTAAAACAGAGGAGCCGCCCCAGTGTTGTTTTCAGACCCAGAACTGCCACTGAAAACACCAGTCATAGGTATCATGAAAGCAGAAACAAGAACAGAGATTCCTTTTTAGGTCTTCGCTACAGACAGCTTTACCTTTTGTAAGAAGACACATTGGGACCGATTCACAAGGGAGAAACTCAGAGCAAAAGTCTAAAGTTAAAGGTAAGTTACGAGAAGTGGACCCGATTCACAAAAATAAACTTAGCCGAAAGTCTAACTTTACGACTTTTGGTATTTACAAAGGGCATTAATGAGTAGTAAAGTTACACTTTGTCCAAGTTTGGGATCGGTTAAACTTAAGACCAAAACTTACGTTTAACTGAGACAAAAGTCTAACGTTACTACTTATAAATGACCTTTGTGAATACCGAAAGTTGGAAAGTTAGATTTTTGTCTCAGTTTACCTTTATGACTCGAGACCAGTATCTTTTTTACCGCAATTGTGGCAGAATCTCCACCCCAAGGGCCCCATTAGGATGGTGGGTGGATTGCCCCCGCCAGGCCGGCGCCGGCCCGGCGGGGGCGATCCACCCGGCATCCTTGCAGCAAAGACCCCCCGGCATATTACAATGGCTGGGGGGTCCGCGGCGGATGGAAAGACTGTCTGCGGCTTTTCCACCCAATCGAAGAGTCGACTGGGCAGAAAAGGGTTCAAAATGGTGGCAATGTCTGAAAGACACCGCCAGCCATATTACAATGTGGCCATGAACATGCCTTTCCGTGGCAGAATTGCCGCCACAGAAAGGCATGCAGAGTCTGCTTGCGGGGGCCCGCTGCGGGCCCCCAGGGACTACGGAGGGGTTGGGGGTACACATGGGTGGTACCTAAGGTACCCCCCTGCCTTTCAATGAGCAACGTGGCAGGCACCGCGCGGTGCCGGTCAAGTTGTGAATTGAAACGCACAACCTGCCTTTGTGGCATTGAGGCGAGAGGTGCAGAAAGCACCGCCCGCCGCAATGTTGCAGATGCACCATGCACTCACCAGTGTGGCAGGCACATCCTAATCGGGAGTGGGGGACCGCCACACCCTAAGCGGGCAGTCCCATTTCCCGAGGGTATGGTGGGCAGACAAAGTCTGCCTGCCATACTAATGGGGCCCCAAGTGTGGTGATCCCACTATGCACCTGATCGTTCTCTCCAAGTGATCATTTCTTTTTCTAATCGGTTTTATACAATAGGAGAGGTCAAATATATGTTTAATGTCCTGGTGATGGCTCTTTACATTTTAAAATAAGGAACCAAAACCTCAATGAAGCAGGCTGAAATTGTCCTTCTAAATTACACAATTGCTCTGTAATCATTATCATTCACAAAAGTGTGTATCATGTTAAAAGGATCAGTGTTTTAATGACATTTTTACCAGCAAAAAGCAGAGACCTATTTTGTTCCTGTTGTCTGTGTGCCTCTTAATTTATCACTGCACAAGCATTCATTTTACAGAATACAATTTTTTTATAAAATATCTTTGATTCGATAAAATGAATATTCCCTAGGCTTATTGTTCTTGTTTTCGCTAAGCATATTGTAATGATATTCATGATATACTTCAACTTCATCAAACTGATTAATTTTGTTCAGAGATCTGTGTGGACTCTGGTATATTGATTATTGTGCGGTAAATAATATATACCACATTTTGCAATATTCTCCCTTAGGGTCTCTTTGTTAGACAGTATCTAAGGGAACACTCTTCTTAAAGACTGCTTTCTGAAATGCACACCAGTATACATAGCTGATGAGGGTAGGAAGTGCTAGTTTAGCAGGCTTTCTTACTTTGCCCATTTGGGTGTTAATGAATAGCTGAGGATCATGTACACATCAGATCAGCTGCATGGAGGAAGTGCTGGGATGTGTATCACTTGCACTGACTGTGTATTCACACCCACAACATGTTACTATTCTCTTTAAACAAAGGACCTGCATGTTGCGTGAGGAAACAGGTACATATCTGTGAACTGTACACTGCATGTCACAAACCTCTGACTAACCGTTGCAAATTAATCTTTAAATAAAGGGTACTTTACATACAGGAAAGTTAAATACTTACCATATTATCATAACAGCAATTTAAGATACATTTACATATTCATATTCTCAAAACAATCTGGCATCGAGCCATCCCTCCAGGAGCCATTCTTGCCTTTAATGAATTACACATTGATTGCCACTATTTCAATGTCCTAGGTTCCTATGTTAGTAATTATGTACTGCTTTGATGTATTTTTGACTGTTCCCCTGCGATTACATTTTGGTCTACTCAATAGACAGAGACTGTCTCCAAACATAACATCATTTCATTATTTCTTCAGGTAGAGATGAATGTATAAAATGTCCTGATGACAAATGGTCCAATGAAAAACATGATCATTGTATCCTAAAAGTGACTGAATTTCTATCATTTGAAGATCCCCTGGGACTCACACTCACCATAGTTGCTGCCTTCTTGACTTTCATGACTTCTTTAGTCCTTGTAGTCTTCATTAAATACAGAGACACTCCCATCGTCAAAGCCAACAATCGTGGTCTCAGTTACCTTCTTCTCGCCTCCCTCATGCTCTGCTTCCTCTGCTCGATTATATTTGTCAGTCGTCCTCACAAGCTCACCTGCATGCTCCGACAGACAGTCTTTGGAGTGATATTTTCTGTCAGTGTCGGCTCTGTTTTGGCTAAAACCATTGTAGTTGTCATTGTCTTCAAAGCAACAAATCCCAACAGCTCTGCGAGGAAGTGGCTGGGATCAAAGACACCAACGTGCATAGTCTCCATCTCTTCTTTGATGCAACTTGTTATTTGTTTTGTTTGGCTGGTGAAATCACCTCCTTTTGCAGAGCTAAACATTGTGTCCTATAAAGAAAGAATGATTGTTGAGTGTAATGAAGGAGACACCATCTTCTTCTACTGCATGCTGGGATACATGGGCCTCCTGGCCACAGTCAGCTTTATAGTGGCCTTTCTCTCAAGGAATCTGCCTGGAAGCTTCAACGAGGCCAAGCTGATCACCTTCAGTATGCTGGTGTTTGTCAGTGTGTGGATCTCTTTCATCCCAGCATACCTGAGCACACGGGGGAAGTACATGGTGGCCGTAGAGGTGTTTGCCATCCTGTGCTCCAGTGCTGGACTGCTCGGATGTATATTCTTTCCAAAGTGCTATATTATATTGATGAGGCCAGAAACAAACACTAGACGCAATCTCATTGTTAAAAAAATGTTTTCTTCTGTTAAAAGTGAATAGAACCACACATACCCTGAAATAATATAATGGAATAAACAGGGCGATAAACACAGGCGCATTTGTCCACACAGAGTTATTTTGTTGATTCTAAATACAAAAGATGGGAAATAACGAATTCCAAAAGCATAATAGTATATCCTGGACCATGACAGGGGGAAATGTCCAAAGTATTTAGATTAATACTGTTAAAAGTCCACTTAACTAACAAACACATTGAGACAGGCAATATAGGTGAAACATTATTACACCAATAGCAGGTGAGCCTCCACTGACCCTGTCTGCCAAGAACCTGTAGCGTGCCTATATCCATCCTTCTACATCACAGAACCTGTAGGATGCCATATCCATCCTCCTCATCCACAGAACTTGTAGGGTGACTAAATCCATCCTCCTCAGCCACAGAATATGTAGGAGGCTTATATCCATCCTCCTCAGCTACTGAACCTGATGGATGCCTATATCAATCATCCTTAGCCACATAAACTGTAGGATATTTATATTTATGCTCCTCAGCCACAGAACCTTTAGGGTGCTATTTATTTTATTTATTTATTTCATTTATAGGGCGCACAGCTACCCAACAAAGGGTTTCCCGGCGCAACAGATCCCGATATGGTAAGCTATAGCATGCTAGATATTAAATAGCCAGGTTTTTATGGCTTTCCTGAATTTTACGTAGTTCAGCTCTGTTCTCAATGTCGGTGGCATTGAGTTCCAGAGAGATGGTCCAAGAACTGAGAAGGACTTGCCACCCATGCGCGCCAGTTTGAATTTTGCTCAAAGAGCCAGAGGATCACACAAAGGCAGTGAGTCTGCACCGACCCTCTGTGCAAAAAACCTGTAAGATGCCTATATCTATCCTCCTCATCCACAAAACCTACAGTCTATATCATTCCTCATCAGCCACAGAACCTGTAGGGTGCTATATCCATCTTTCCCAGCCAGATTAGCACCAGAGGGCAGTGAGCCTTCACACTCTGAAAGGGGCATCTTATTTCCTGGAGGCTATTGCCCTTGTTGTGGAGTCAAATGAACCTTCCTGATAGCTCCTATGTGCTCATTATATTTCATTATATGTCAAAGTCACAGTGAGACCCTGGACCTAAAAGATCCCAATTGACTTGGTACTATCATCAGGGCTTTAAGTGAGATGAACACATGTGGAGAGGGGCATAAAGGGGCACAGCCTGTGTATTTAAGGAGTGGTTTAAACAAGTAAACTAAATCACTCTGACTCCCATGATGTGCCACCTGACCTCTATTTTAGTTCCTCTGAGTTTTTTGTGACCGCATCAACATATATACCACAACATCTGACTTAAAACTAAAACCAACCAGGACTAATGGCTTTGTCAGTGGTTGTTGGCTGTTAATGATAAATGAGTAACAATAACTATTTTGTTGTAAATAATATTGAAAGTGTTTCAATTCGGAAATTGCGAGACAGAGAATTAAATATTACTTGGCTTGTAAAAGTAGTAATGGTGTTCAGAGTGAGTTAACCACTCCTGTTAGATTCACTTTGCTATACATATGCACCCTTTTCCTCGCCTAATCTTGTCCATCTGCATATCTTACACCTCACCTCATTCCTCTTCTACACCCTTTTTTCACTCTCTCCTAAATGCACTTCCTCACATCTCCTTCACTTCATCACCCCCAAACACACAATACACCCACTCACCTGTTAGTACTGAAGTTTCTTTTACTTTTGCCTTGTCAGTGTCTGTGTACCTCCTTCACACACATTGGCACTGAATCATAATTGCATCACAAATATTCAACCACTGCCTGTCCACTCTGCAAGAAGACCAAGGACTGGATGGCTATGTATTCTGAACACCTTTTTGACCCACTGACACTCACTGTGGAGATCCCAGCACTACCTTCAGCCTCAACTCCGGAGCTCTCAATCATGGCCCATTATGAACACTTGGAAATGACTTAAAGTATGCCCTATACACAGTGCTTTAAATGGAACAAAATAAGTGCAGGTACTCATCAAAGTGAGTAAGGGGTGTGGCTAGTGGGCGGGGCTAGGGGCGGGGCTGAACTGCAACCTATGCCCAGACAGTGGGCCCGATTCACAGAATGAACTTAAGACTCAATCCTAAACTTACTACTATTTTGGTATTCACAGAATGCACTTACTACTTTTGGCATTCACAGAATGCACTTACTACTTTTGGTATTTACAGAAGTTAGGATTTTGTCTTAAGTTTGTCTTAAGACAGACTTAAGACAGACTTAAGACAGACTTAAGACAAAATCCTAAGTTCTGTGAATACCAAAATTAGTAAGTTCACTCTGTGAATGCCAAAAGTAGTAAGTGCATTCTGTGAATACCAAAATAGTAGTAAGTTTAGGATTGAGTCTTAAGTTCATTCTGTGAATCGGGCCCAGTGTTAGCAAGTATACAAATGACAAAATAATGACGTAATATAATCAGGAACTATTCTGCAGAAAGTTGTCTTTTCTTGTTGCATAAATGAATCAAACATGATGCATAATTACCGTGGCTCTGATTATTATTTACACACTCACACAGGCCCGAGCATGCACTCACACAGGCCTGAGCACACATGCATGTACAAAGCAGTCCGCACACATTCTTTAAAACACCTTGGACTACCCAGATTCTATATCTCCCTCTTTCCCTTACACCTGAAGGCACACACATGCCGTTAAACACTAACAATCCGTCACATGCTCGCAAAAAAGGCTCACAGGATAAAGGACCCTTTTACCTCCTCACCTCCCGTGGCTTCCTTAATTGCCGCTCTCAGTGGGTTACCTGGATTCCAGGGTGCGCACAATGCACATCAAGGTGTAAATGTGATTGACAGAGCAGTGTCTGAATGGTATGGACACTGCTCTGTCAAGCTCAGCGTGAAGGTGAAATTATCGACACCTACAAGTCAAAGATGCAACTGAGCTGCTGTTTCGATTTCGCAGCGGCTCAACACAGGGCTACAGAGGCACTTTGACTGTCAGAATATCAGAGGCAGGCGCCACCCTGACTCCGCAGAATTAGCAATGAGCAATGCATCAGACTATTGTACCGGTACTCTCCTTGGCGGGAGGAGAAGTGCTGGTACTTGAAGGGATTAAAATAAGAAGTGCCAGTAGTCAGTACCGGTGAGTACCGGCCCATTTAAAGCACTGCCTATACAAGAGTAATATGCTGCTAAAAAAAAACACAATATCCTGGAGAGGGCTAATATTATTAGGGAATGCAAGAATAAGTGAAATGTGAATTATCAGCAGAACTAAAGTGCTGAAATGGATTAGCATAATGTGTTTTGCATTCATTGCTTAGAAAGTGATGAGTGTTATCTGACATGAACACAGAGCCTCATAGCGCGGCTAGTGTGGGTGGTGGCAGCTCCCATACGGACCTGTTTTTGAATGCACTGAGGCTATATCTATGCTCTTTTAACTTTCACAGTTTTTACATCATCTTGTGCACGAGTCCTGCACAGAGGCGCTTTTACTTATTTTTACAAAACGTTTTTGCTCAGTTTAAATTTTGTGTGTTAGACGCTCACCTGCTCTGTCACCTGGTGTGCCTTCCCTGCCCCGCTCCACTGCGGCTGGTGTGCCGTTTGAGTGGAGGGCGGGCGGCCATCTTGGGTGTAGTCCCGGACCCCTGCTGGACCAGTGGCAGCGTTCAAGCTGGGGGAGGAGCTTCACCCATAAATTGAACATGCACTTTCGAGCGCGCAGCAGTCGCGCGCAGTAGGCGCGCCGAAGGTAAGCCAAAGGTCGGCCCGTCCGCGACCCGTGCGCGCCTTGCGCCGACCAGACTGCTCTTCCTTCTTCCCCTATTGTGGGTGGGCTAAAGAGGTATTCTCAGAGGGAACTTATGTCTCTTAACCATACTGTCTGCAAAAGCACTCACTCCTGGGTGGTCTCTGATTGTGAACATAAAATGTGCTCTTTATGTAACTTTAGCTTTATCTTACCTCTAACCTCTCCCGCACCTGCCCCCAGATCTCACATCAAAAATACGATATCGGCCGCATTAATTAATGCTCGCTCCATGGTGAAACACGCTGCAGATAAATTTGAACTGTTGTCTGACGGTAACCTTGACATTTTATTCATTACAGAAACGTGGTTTAATAGCTCCTGCGCCCCTGTGGTTGAATTTGCTATCCCGCAGGGCTATAAAATTATGAGAGCTGACCGTGCTTTTGGGAGAGGCGGAGGGGTGGCAACCGTCTTTCGAGACTCTTGGTCTTTCCTCAGTGAGCCCTCTAGTGAACTGGGAGATGGGGAGTTTCTTCATTTCCCCCTTGTTCTCTCACCCCATTTCACTCTGGGTGGCACACTGATTTACCGTCCTCCGGGCCCCTGTGGTTCTTTCCTTATGGCGCTGGAGGAGGTGATTGTACCTCGGGCTCTGAGGTTCACCAAGTTTCTGCTTCTGGGCGACTTCAACATTCATGTGGATTTGAAGGAGTTACCTGATTCACTTAGCCTGCTTGAATCTCTTATTTTGCCCTGCTGACACAGTGGGTAAAACTACCCACACATTCGGGTGGCCATCTCCTTGACTTAATCTGCTCTAATTTTCCTCTAACTACTTCCGACCCCCAAATTCTTTTGTGGTCGGACCACAGGCTCATTAGGTTTTCATGGTCTTTATTTAATTCCTCCCACGTGGCCCCTCCCATCACTCACCATCAGAAGATTAATGTGTCAGCCCTTTCTAATATCCTTCAACAGAGCTGCCCAGTGCTTGACCCCGGGCTCATAGCAGCGGTACAGCAATTTGACATCTGGATTAGCTCGGGGGTGCAAGCCTCTGTTAACAGGGCCTTGGTTCGAGCAAGCGTGCTGCGCCTTCCAACCCTTGGTTCTCATAGGCTCTGAAAGCACTGAAGCTTGATTGTAAAAAGCTGGAGAAGTGGTGGAGGCATGCTTATTGTCCTGCTGCCAAAGAGGCTCTGCGTGTTGCTCAGAGGGTTTATTACGATGCCATAAAAACAGCAAAGAGGGAATTCTATGCAGGCAGGATTTCTAGGGCAAATAATAATAGCAAGGAGATCTTTTCGATTGTGAAAACTTTTCTTTCTCCCCATGCCGAACAAACTTTGGCTCCTTCTTCCGCTGAATGGTGTGAGGCTTTGTCCTCTTTTTTCATTGATAAAATTGTAGGGATCCAGGACAGCCTGCGACTATCTGCCAGGATCCGAGTAACCAGGATATGAGTCCCCCTGATCCTTGTTCCCCTATGTTTCCTGCTTTTAATGCCCCCCCCCCTCTGGCAACCACCCTGGCTGTCCTTAAGTCCATGAAATCCAGCTCCCCCATCGACTCTTGTCCGGCCCGCATTTTAGGGGGTGTGGCGGAGGTGGTCGGTCCTGAGGTCATAGCGATTATCGACCTCTCGTTTAGGACGGCCACTGTCCCTGACTGCTGGAAACAGGCCAAACTATTGCCACTTTTAAAAAGATCAGGACTTAACTCAGAGATTCCAGCCAATTACCGCCCTATTTCTTTGCTTCCAGCATTGGCCAAAGTCACTGAAAAAATAGCTTTTCGTCGGTTGGATGCCTTTGTGGAAGATTCTCACTTACTCCATCCTGCCCAGTCTTGGTTTCGTGCCACTTACAGCATGGAGTCCGCTTTAGTGGAAATCTCCGAGGCTATAAGGGAGTGCCTGGACGGAGGCGGCAGAGCGGCTCTGATTATGTTAGACCTCTCTGCCGCTTTCGACACGGTGCCCCATCAGAAGCTGATTTCACGGCTGTCATCCATTGGTATTGCCGGTCCTGCATTAGCATGGCTGACTTACTTCCTGACTAATCGAGCACAGCAGGTGTGGATGCCTCCCCATGTTTCTTCGGCCAAATTGCTTTCTACAGGGGTACCACAGGGGTCTACATTAAGCCCACTGTTGTTTAACATCTATTTGACTCCCCTGAACTTTTTGGCCGAGAAGCTTGGGGCAAAAATAATAGCCTATGCCGATGACACGCAGCTGCTGTTCACCTGGCCGTGCGGAGAGTTGGATACCTCTGGGGTTCAGTTTTGCCTTTCCTCAGTTTTTTCCTGGCTCGCTCAGGCACACTTAAAATGTAATGTAAACAAGTCCAAAATACTTCTCTATGGACAGTTCCCTCCCAATTTTAGGGAAACCTTATGGCCTCCTGATATCCCTTTTCCGAGTGCGGCTGGCAAAGAACCTAGGCGCCTGGTTTGGGGAAGACCTCAAATTTGAGGAGCAACTTAAAAAGCTTACCAGTGGGTGCTTTTGCACCCTAAAAGCCCTCGGTAGGTTGTTTCCCCTGCTGCCAAGGACGGCCAAAGAGACAGTGGCAATGGCCCTTATACTCTCTCGTCTCGACTATTCGAATGCCCTGTTCTCTGGTATTCCTGCTTACCTTAATAATCGTCTCCAGGTAATACAAAACGCAGTGGCCAGACTCCTTTTTAATATGTCAAGGCAGTCTAGTGTCCGTCAACATCTGCGCAGTCTTCATTGGCTCCCTGTCAAACAAAGGGTTGTGTTTAAATCTCTCACCCTGGCACATAGGGCCATCCACGATCAAAGTCCTGCCTACCTGAGAACTTGCTTTGCATGGTATCTGCCGGGCCGCCCTTTACGGTCCACCTCACAACATCTGTTGGCAGTTCCTCGCTTCAATCGGTCCGCCTTGGTGACCAGTCCATTTCTGTTAAGGCAGCAACTGCTTGGAACACTCTTCCTCTGTCTCTTCGCTCTATCCAGGATTTTAGCTTTTTTTAAAAAGCACTTAAAACTCACCTTTTTAAAACACTACTGTAATTTCTCCTGCTATCTCTGCCTCCTATGCATTTCACCGCGCCAGGATACTCGTGAGTAATCGAGCGCGCTACAAAACCCCAACATAACATAACATAGGGAGCTGTTGCAATGTCCATTGTTAATTACAATAGGGTCTTAGACTTGGAAGGACCCGGGCCACCTAAAGCCCTGACTACCAATAACTGCAGTGGTGGGCCATGGTCTTTGGGTGCTCCTGACTCAGAAAAATACCATCAATGATTGGTGGATCCTGAGATATTTATGAGCTGCAGACATCAGATGCCCACCAGGGGGGTTTGGGGAGGATACAGAAGGGAGAAGACCTGGAACAATATGGTACAAAAGCAAATTCCGGATACTACAGTCCAACAATAACAAAAGCACATTCATTTGGTCAGATAACATACCTAAAGAGGGAAGCAATGTTCTATCAATCATTTAAATCAAGCATGAAAACTGCAGTCCTCTGTTCCACAGCCCTGAAGGAGCCCTGCCTGTAACTCAGCACACTTGTGTTTTCAGTTATACTTCAGGCTCAAGGTTACACAGGCATTACATGACAGCTCATGTTTGTGTCTTCCTCTGCAGACCCTGATGCCTCACGTCTGAAGTACAAACGTGAAAGCTCAGCGCCTCAGGCTTTATTTCAAAGTTTGCTTTAGGTTATTGCAAATTCAAATATTGTTGATTCAACTGATTCTTGTATTCACGTTCTTTCATTCAAACATGTTCTGCTCTCACTCAATTTTTCCGGTTGGAGGAGCTGCACAAAGTTATGTTATGTTATGTTATGTTATAAAATATTTTATTACGCGCTCTGCTACTACAGAGTATCCTGGCGCGATAAAGTGAAGATGTCATTCAGAGACACAATTGAACAACATAGGGATGGATCTTGTCAGAACTGCCAAAATGTAGTGAAGACCTCGCTGCGAAAAGACAAAAACCCAGCAAAACCTTAAGTTGCAGTAGTACACATAACAACAATCAATGCCTCACAGGGCACACTTGTGAGACCAAAAGGGACACACAGAATTACACTGACCTGCACTCTGTATGTCATAAGGTGTCAAACATCAAATAATAACAGGCAGTGCACCACTGAGTCAGCATAAGGGACAAATAGATCAACTACGATGACATGGGACTGCACCTTCTGCTAGGCACACAGTAACTGCAACTTATGCTAGGCTCACAGTAACTACATCTTATGCTAGGCTCACAGTAACTGCAACTTATGCTAGGCTCACAGTAACTGCATCTTATGCTAGGCTCACAGTAACTTCATCCTGTACTAGGGACGCAGTAACTGTATCTTATACTGGGCACACAGTAACTGCATCCTATACTGGGCACACCGTAACTGCATCTTATGCTAGACACATAGTAAACGTATCTTATGCTAGGCATGCAGAAACTGCATTTTATGCTAGGGACAGAGAGGCTGCATCTTATGCTAGGCACAGAGTAACTTCCTCTTTTGCTCGGCAAACAGCAACTGCATCTTATGCTAGGCACACAGTAACTGCATCTTATGTTAGGCACACAGTAACTGCATCTTATGCTAGGCACACAGTAACTGCATCTTATGTTAGGCACACAGTAACTGCATCTTATGCTAGGCACCCAGTAACTGCACCTTATGTTAGGCACACAGGAACTGCATCTTATGCTAGGCACCCAGTAACTGCATCTTATGTTAGGCACACAGCAAATGCAGCTTATGCTAAACGCCCAGTAACCTCAATTTATATGTGGCACACAGTAAATACCATCTATGCAACTTAAGCTAGGCACACAGTAAATGCATTGAATGCTAGGCAACCAGTAACTGCATGTTATACTCAGTACACAGTAACTGCATCTTATACTAGGCATGCATTGCATGTTATACCAGCTACACAGTAACTGTACCTTACACTCAGCGCACTGTAACTGAATGTTATGCTAGGCATGAGGTAACTCCACTCTATGCTCAGCACACAGTAACTGCATTTTATGTTAGGCACAGAGTAAGCACATCCTGTGCTAGGCACACAGTAACTGCATCTTATACTTGGAAACAGTAGCTGCATTTTAAAATGGGCACACAGTAAATGCAGCTTATGCTAAGCACACAGTAAATGCATCTTATGGTAGGCACACAGTAACTTCCTGCTGTGCTAGGCACACAGCAACTACATCTTATGCTAGACACACAGTAACTGCATCTTATACTAGGCACATCGTAATTGCACCTTAGCTTAAGCACACAGTAACTCCATCTCATATTAGGCACACATTAAATGCATCTTATGGTATGCTTACAGTAACTGCATCCTGTGCTAGGCACACAGTAACTCAATCTTATACAAGGCACACATTAACCACAATTTATACATGCCACACAGTAAATGCAATCTATTCTAGGCACACAGTAACTGCATCCTATTCTAGGCACAAAGTAAATGCATCTAATGCTAGGCCACACAGTAACTGAATTTTATTCTAGGCATGAGGTAACTGCATCTTATGCTAGGCACACAGTAGCAACATCATATGCTTGACAAAAAGGAACTGCATTTTATGTTAGGCACACAGTACGTGCATCCTTTGCTAGGCACACTGTAACTGCATCTTACGCTATGCACACAGATTTTGCATTGTATGCTAAGCACACAGTAACTGCATCTTACGCTGAGCACACTGTAACTGCGTTTTATGCAGGGCACACAGTAATTGCATTTTATGCTAGGCACTCAGTAACTTGAACTTATACTTGGCACACAGGAACTGCATCTTATAATAGGCACACAGTAGCTACATCCTATGCTTGACACACAGTACCTGAATTTTATTTTAGGCACATAGTAAGGGCATCCTGTGCTAGGCACACAGTAACTGTATCTTATGCTATGCACACAGAAATTGCATCTTATGCTAAGCACAAAGTAACTGCATATTATGCTAAACACGCAGTAACTGTGTCTTATGCTAGCAAACAGTGAATTCATCTTATGCTAGCTACTCAGTAACTGGAACTTATACTTGGCACACAGGAACTGCATCCTATAACAGGCACACAGTAACAGCATCATATGCTAGGCACACAGTACCTACATCCCATGCTTGACAAACAGTAACTGCATCTTATGCTAGGCACTCAATAACTGCATACTGAACTTGGCAGACAGTAAAAGCATATTATAATAAGCACACAGTAACTGCATTTTATCCTAGACATGCAGTAACTGCATGTTATACTAGGTACACAGTAACTGTGCTCTATCCCTGGCAAACAGTAGCTGTAAGCTAGGCTAGGCACACAGTAGCTACTTTATGCTAGGCACACAGTAACTGCATCTTGTACTTGGGAAACATATTAACTGCATCTTCTGCTAGGCACACAGTAACTGCATCCTATGCTAGGCAGACAGTTATTCCATCATATGCTTTCACACAGGAACTGCATCCTATGCTAGAAAATAAGTAAATGTATCTTATACTTGCCACATGGTAACAACATCTTATGATAGGCACACAGTAACAGCATGGTATGCTAGTAACACAGCATCTTAAACTAGACACACAGTAACTGCTTCTTGTGCATGGCAAAAAAGTAGTTGCATCTTCTTGTAGGCAAAAAACAGTAGAGGGACCCTGAAAACCTGAAGTTAATAAAGGCGAGGTGAACAACCCACCAGGGAAGAATAAATATTCAACAACATGAAAAGGGGCGTCCCCAATGTATAAGAATGACAGAGGAGTTCCAAAATGTAAAACCAACCATAAACACCCACAGAACAGCTGTTTTCTTTTCAGTATTTATTTTTATAATAACTTAAAATAGTTATCACATTTTAATAATGATAAGCACAAAGAAAATAATTTTGATCATCATATTACATATAAAATTTCATTTTGTTTAGACAATACAAAAGAGAAAAACATCAGCCCAAAACCACAGTAAGCAATAAAAAAATGACACCCAATTCAATCATTCCATCAATCGACCACTAACTCACTCCCACACAATGCATACATTCGAATTCAAACAGAACATCATTTCATAAAACATGTAAAGAAGAGCGCCGACGCGCGTTTCGGAACAGAATCAATAGAGAATTCCTTCATCAGGGCCATATCATGAATAGGTTAATCAGCACGGTCTCTTAGGATCCAAAATATAATTTAAGACCAATTTATTGAATGTATCATCGTCTCAATCAGGGCTGACGAAGCATATCTATGGGTTCAAGTGTACTAGGTACTCCTCTAGGATTGAAAGAAGTACGCAGGACAAAGGGACTCCAAAAAAACGTGGCTACAACAGTAGAGTTGACGGTCATCAACCTCCGCAACTCTGTCACTGGTATCGAGCAGAACTGAAAAAAACAATCACTGTCGCCGCTTTCCACATTTTCGCTTGGCACAGAAAATTATTCAAAGGCCAGGGCCAGGGTGCATCGTCCCTGACAGCGTCTGAAGGGGCATGTAGTATTCTTGTATAAATTGATTGAAAGAGCCGATCAGAACCAGGGTACCGGTGCTCCCTTACATGTCAAGTCCTGTTTAGTGTTTCAGCACGTATCCTGAACGCTCCATGCGGCGTGCACTCCCCGGGGATCCGGAAGACAAAATGCATCTTCTTCTAGGCACACAATAACTGTATCTTATGCTAGGCCCGATTCACAGAACGAACATAAGACAAAATCTTAAACTTACTACCATTTTTGTTTTCACAGAAGGCACTTACTCATTTTGGTATTCACAGAAAGCACTTAACCATTTCGGTATTCACAGAAGTTAAGAGTCTTAACTTTCGGACTCCTAAATGCTCATCCGATAATCTCAAGGGAAGGGGGCACTGAAATAAATAGTTAAAATAAAAAGCTAAAATAAGGAAAGAAACAACTGATGCGCATTCTTGCCAGCGGGGGAGCAAACTCTGGTCACAGAACAATCGCGGAGATCCGTTCTAAAGCTAGGAATGAGTATGGAGACCAGCTCCTGCAGCAGTAGTAAAAGATATCAAAAAGAACACAAATGATCAATGACATGAATCATGAATAAACTTCTTCAATGGGTCACAATAAAAGAGGCATTTTAGAATGATTAGAATAAATCAGAACTGCACTCACACCATATGGTGCCAAAGATGAAAACACACTCACACAATATTGTGCCAAAGATGAAAACACACTCACACAATATTGTACCAACAAAGATTACACATAAGAACACCATACATTCTTATTTCGATGAGATAAGACATAATCTGTATACTTTAGCTGAAATATGTACAAGGCTTGAGAGCGTTACTGTCATAGGTTACAGTTGCCATGACCTTCTTTCAGCGACAAAAAAAAAGAGCCGTAACACGGTAACTATAAAGACAACAACAATAATAATCAGTTCCAACAGCAAGAACTATGCATGAAAGTATATAAATGATATAAGGAGGAAATGACCAACATCCAGGCGAAGTAGCGTAAAGTAAGCTGAGAGAGAACAAGAGGGAACTGTGATATAGGAAACTAAGTCAGGAAGTCTCCGACTACGAAGAGTTTCCTGCGCAGTTACCCAATATCTTACCAATAACCAGAAATGAGCTGGGAGTCAAAACAATGGAATTCCACTGAGCACAAAAGTGAAATGTAGCCCAAAAAGGATTTAGACTTATCTGCAAGTAGCAGCAGCAAGTAAGGAACAGGACTCGTCAGACCAGCACCTGAAGAGAAGAACCGTCACAACGAGCCGGGGTGAAGGTCATATACCTTTTGCCAGGCTGATGAGCCATGTAGGCTGCTGAGTCATGGAGGTTGCTGAGTCATGGAGACTTGTTGAGTCTCGGAGGCTGCTGAGTCATGGAGGTTGCTGAGTCACGGAGGCTGCCGAGTCATGGAGGTTTGTTGAGTCATGGAGGCTGCAGAGTCATGGAGGTTGCTGAGTCATGGAGGCTGCTGAGTCATGGAGGTTGCTGAGTCACAGAGGCTTTGTTAAGTCACAGAGAGTGGTGAGTTGAGCTCTGGGGTGGCCAGGAAAACAAAGATAAGGAAAACACCACCTCATACTGGAGCAGAGAATTAAAGAAATATGAGTTAGCTTTTCCTCCTCAGTGAAAATAGGGAGTGAAAGAGGGGACAAGCCGAGGGCGAGAGGCATGTGTTGACAACATGCTGGGAGCCACCACCCAACAGGCAGTTTTCTTAGGTAGGATGTAAGTGACTGAAATGCACCTAGTGACCTGGGGTTCACCGTGATTAGTTCCCCAACTACTCCTGGAGTACGGAAGGTGGTGGGCAGTCCGATGGATCCTGACACCAGGCAGCAAGCCATGCATAGGGTATGTCAAACCACTCAAACCCTAAATGACCCCAACTCCATCTAATCCATCATAGATGGCAAATCTAGGGCATAAGTCAAGAGAAGTTCACAAAATCACAGGCATGCAGGATTAACAAACCCCCTCTCACACTCCAACAAGCCATGCATTACAACAAGAACAGCAATGCGGTCTTCAAGGTACTCATGATAAATGTTCCTAAATTAAAACAGGGTGACGGTGAAGATGAAGACTTTTTAAAGAATAAAGTAGTCCACTGGATTAGACATAGGCATCACTGTTTATCTGTCATAAGATCAGACATAATCAAAGCGTAAAGGCTCTATTTCGAAACCGGGAACCTGGACAATATGAAACTAACCTTTCTGTCAAAGTTAAGTTTAGGCAGCATGATACGCCTAGATTTATGCACACACGACCTGGTGGTATCTAGAATCTGATTTAAGCCATTCAACATGTTACCACCTCAGTAGTTCATTCGCAACCTGCAATTTTAGATATAGCTGTCTGACTATTGAGCAAGGAGAACACCCAAAAAAAGTCTGATTTTACAAATGACAGTCCTAATATTATTGTATTGTATGCCAAACTTGTATAGAACGAACTGTCACCCTACGGGTATCCTGACGCTGTGACTTAGACAGATGACATCAACAAACATCAAGGCCTGATTATCAGTGGGAAGCATTACGTTCGTTCCTAGGAAACAGCCAGGTTTTCACACTCTTTTTAAAGCATAGCAGGGAGTTAGCTTGTCTAATGCTCTGAGGTAACTCATTCCACAGGCGTGAAGCCGCAATACCAAATGCTCTGCCTCCCATCCTGGATTTCTTAAATCTGGCAGTCGTTACCAGATTTGCGCTGGAGAAGCATAGATGTCTCATGGGCTTATACCAAGTACATTTCTCCTGCAAAGCTACAGGGCCCATGCCTTGTACTGCTCTAAACACAATACATAGAGACTTAAAACAGACTCTTTCTTTAATAGGCAACCAATGTAGATCCCTCAAGGCCAATACCGTAGAGGACCTGCGCTGCCTATTTAGCACCAGCTTTGCTGCTGTAGACTGGATTCTCTGCAACCCCTGCAAGATGATAGTATCCACAATCCTGTATATGGCTGGATAACCAATAACAAGTGAGACACAGAGGCATCAAAAGATATCTATGGGCATTGCACCCTATGGAAATATGCCCCTGGAACAAGCACTTAACAAACTTCCAGGGGGCATTAGGATCATCTCTTGGAATGTTGCTGGACTAAAACAAAAACTCTTAGATCCCAGCTGGCAAGATTACATAGCAAACTTTGATCTTTGCCAAATCCAAGAAACCTGGCTAATTGATCCCCCCTTTAAATCAGGTTACAGAACCTTCTGTATAGAAGTCCTACCCTCTAAAAAGGGGAGATACTCGGGTGGGTTGGTCATATGGGTAAAAATCAATATGAATCTAACTATAGAAGTGCTGAGTACTAATTCTCCTGACATACTTGGATTAATGCTGAGATCCACAAATAAGATCAACCTCAATGTTTTAACATTTACATAAGGCTGAGGTTGCTCTTGAAAGAATCGCCAACAATACACAAGTTGGATGTGGTCCTAGATTCCATAGAGTCTGAGAGAATTGTTCTCTTGGGGGGACTTTGACTGCTGTTACGAACCATACATAAACCGTTTAACCAATGCAGTGGCATCAGGGCACCCCTCCCAGAGTCATGGAGGGGAAGCAAAATCACTCCTATTCACAAGAAGGGTAGCAAAGATGATCTAACCAATTATCAGCCAATACACCTAATAGCTATCCTTCAAAAGGTTTACGTGAACAAACAAAATGATTGGATATTAGACAACAACATAATCACACCATATCAAGCAGGTTTCAGGCCCAAGACAAGCACGATAGATCAAGTCTTTAGACTCACATGCATAGCCTGGAAAAGTGTCAAAGTTAATCCCCATCACCTCTACATTGCGTTTTAGATTTGAAAGTAGCGTTCGATTCAGCCTATGGGAAACATTACAGCAACACGGAGTCCCAGAGGAGATTCTGTTTCAGATAGTCAGGCTCCATCACAACAATTTTGCCTACGTGCGCTGTAGCCCTGGAAGGGAAACCACAGAAGCCATCCACGTCAGGAGGGGGTGAGACAAGGTTGCATCTTGGCCCCACCCTCGTTTTATTATATGTGAATGATCTTGCCGAGCATTTGCAGAAATGCATTCGCAACTCGCCAAATTTGTGTGGGGCTCACACATGCGCTTTAATGAGTGCAGATGACACAATCTTACTATCCCAGACCCCTGGAGGGTGCCAAACATTGTTAGATTGCTTCAGCAATTACTGTAGAACATAGGGACTAGAAATCAATCCCACCAAGACTAAGGGGCAGATTTATGAGGCCGTTGCGCCTCTTTGCGCCGCAATTGCGTCACTTTATTTGACCCAACTGCGGCGCAAACAATGTGCCCTATTTACAACGTGACGCATCTAGGAGATGCGTCACGTTGTAAAGCACTGCGCCATAAGGAGGCGTTCCTGCGCAGGGGGGGGCGTTTCTGCGCAGGAACGCCTCCTGAAAGTGGCTGAGTGAAATCTATGAGATTTCACTCAGTCACTTTCAGGGCAATGCTGCGTCAAAACCCTGCGCCTGCTTGAAGCAGGAGTAGGTCTTGACGCAGCATTGTGTAGATGGGGCACCCCCGAGCCTTGCTGGAGCTGCGTCGCGCTTGTGACGCAACTCTAGCAATGCGCCACATTTCCGGCACAGATGCGTCACGCATCTGTGCCGTTTTTACACCATGGTGCGCCGCATTATAAATGCGGCGCTCCATGGGTGGCGGAGCTGTGGTGCACTGTGGCGCACATTAACTGGCGCATCCCTCGGGATGCGCCAGTTAACATAAATCTGCCCCTAAGTACATGGACATTAGACCGCATAAACACTTCAACAACAAACTAGTCTTGGATGATACACCACTAGAGCGTGTATCTAATTTTTGTTACCTGGGAGCCACATATAAACAAGGCCAAGACAGTTTTAATGCAAAACACAATACCAATTTGTCAGGAGCCAACACGCAACAGAGTCCAAGGCAATCTGACCGGCTTTGGAGGTTTACACATTTAGAGCCCAATGTTACCCAATTGCTGCGGAAAACAAGGCCATGCAAATGTTTGCAGTACTTCCTCAAAATACCCCATTGCTCCCCTTATTTTATAACATTGGTATTAGGAAACTGGAGCTCCTAGCAATTCTGAGGCCTCTACTACACCGGGTCAGAATTACATGTATAGAGGAATGGCCTGAGAGAGCTGCTGGACTTGGACTTCCCACTCACATTCCCCTGGGTTATCCATGTACGTCATTGGCTTTTTAAATTGGACTTGAGCATGTTTTGGTTAAAGCCTCGTACATTAACGACAGATGCAAAAAAAAAAAGCAAACACATCAATTGGAACTTTATCTAAAATAGGTCCACATTAAACTGTGCAGTAGGAAGACTTACAATAATATTTTTATCATTCAAGTTTTGAATTATTCTAGAACGAAATCTAGCCACAGCTATCCAAAACCCTCTACCTGAAATTCCGATAGGTAATCCATCAGATCAATGCAATCACAGCTAAGGGGTCATGCCATCAAGCAGTGGGGCCAGACACCAAATGCCCCCTATGTCTGCTAGACTCAGAGGAAGACATTGCACACATTTTATTCTTCTGTCCAGGTTATGCCAGACTCAGAAGGAAATGGATAAAGCCGTGTGTGAGACTGAGACTAGGAAACACCTCGAGGATCTAAGAATACTAAAAAGAGTTAGCTCACAAACATGTGTCTTTGGAGTCAGCAGATGTTTACTTGGGGTGAGCTATCTATGGAAAAAAAGAGGGTTGAAGCTCGAATTTCCGTACTTCACACATGCATATTTTAGGCCCGATTCACAGAACTAACTTAGGACAAAATCCTAAACTTACCACTATTGGTATTCACAGAAGTTAGGATTTTGTCTTAAGTTAGTTCTGTGAATCGGGCCTAAAATATGCATGTGTGAAGTACGGAAATTCGAGCTTCAACCCTCTTTTTTTCAATAGATAGCTCACCCCAAGTAAACATCTGCTGACTCCAAAGACACATGAACTTACTCACAGAAGTTAGGATTTTGTCTTTAGTTTGTCTTAAGACAAACTTAAGACAAAATCCTAACTTCTGTGAATACCAAAAGTAGTAAGTTTAGGATTTTGTCTTAAGTTAGTTCTGTGAATCAGGCCCTATGCTACATTTCATTGCCTAACTGCCCATATTATGATGATGATTACGTTTTAAATTTTTCATGAAATAGTTTTATGTGTTCTGTCATAACAAATTGCTTGGGTTTTTTTAACCGCTCATCATGCACACGCACTTTGCTAATCCACTTATAAATTATGATAGAGAAGACAGGATGACTAATTTAAAATCCCATGGAATTGCTCCTACGTAACTCTAGTGAAAAAAACGATTTTGGTTGATGTGTCTGTTCATCATGCATATGCACTTTATCTAACCTATCTTTATCTAACCGATGGCGAAGTCAGATCTAAATCATGACATCCTTTATGCAGGTTTTGCACATAATATTCAATAACACATGCATAATGGGTCTATTGAAGTGACAATTTATGTATGTAATTAGTGTGTCTTACTGCATTTTATTGTAAAAAAACGTTTTATGATTTTTCACGGTTCTTTTAACTGAAATAAAGATGGAATTGAATTGAACTGCATGTTATGC
Organism: Lissotriton vulgaris; assembly: GCF_964263255.1. Taxonomy (NCBI): domain Eukaryota; kingdom Metazoa; phylum Chordata; class Amphibia; order Caudata; family Salamandridae; genus Lissotriton; species Lissotriton vulgaris. The sequence goes on from NC_141696.1 coordinate 30,695,611, forward strand.
TAACCACACAGTATAATGTATACTATGCTAAGCAAACAGTATATGCAAAATATGCTAGTCACACAGTAACTACATTTTATGATAGGCTCACAATAACTGCATCTTACTCCAAGCACACAGTAACTGCCTCTTGTGCTGGGCACACATTACCCGCATCTTCTGCTAGGCTCACAGTAACGGCATCCTATGCTAGGTTCACAGTAATTGCATCTTATACATTGCACACAGTAATTGCATCATGTACTTGGCAAGCAGTAACTGCATCTTATGCTAGGCACTCAGTAACTGCATCCTATGCTAGGTACACAGTAGCTGAAAACTATGCTAGAACAGAGCAGTTTCAACCCATGCTTGGCACACAGTAGCTGAAAAGTATGTGAGGCAAACAGTTCCTGCATCTTATGCTAGGCACACATTAACTGCCCCTTATCCTAGGCACAAGGTAACTGAATAATATGCTAGGTACACTGGAACTGCATGTTATGCTAGGCACAGAGTAACCGCATTTTGTGCTAGGAACACAGTAACTGCATCTTGTGCTATTCACACAGTAACTGTATATTATACTAGTCACAGAGTAAGTACATCGTTTTCTAGGCCCACAGGAACTGCATCTTATTCTAGAGATGTAGTAACTGCATCTTACGCTAGGCACACATTAACTGTAGCCTATGCTTAGCACAGAGTAGGTGCAAACTATGCTAGGGACAAAGTAACTGCATCCTATGCTAGGCACACAGTAACTGCATCTTATGCTATGCACACAGTAACTGCCTCCTATGCCTGGCACTGTGGGCCAGATTCACAAAAGTAAGGTTTTCTTAAGACCAAAACTTAAGTTTAACTGAGACAAAATCCTAATTTTATGACTTTTGGTATTCACAAAAGGTATTTAGGAGTGCTAAAGTTACTTACATAGTGGCTTGCTCGCTCATATTCAGGTTTATTACTTGCTTCCTCTGACTTACCAACCTAATTGTCACTAGAAGAGCAGCTCTGAGTAGTACATCATTGACTCAAGTCAACTGGAAATCCCCCACAAAAGGTGAGTCAACATTGCCGGCCTGCTATCCACTAGATAGCAGCAAAGAAGTAAGAAAACACAACAGACAGACAGAAACATTTGTAAGCTTGTGCCTCATGGGGTCCAGATAGCAGGCTTCAAGCTGACTGCTGCACTTACAGCAGGTCATGGCCATCAATGGCATTACAGATTGCGTGATGACCAAGGACTCATGAAGCTTGGAGATGGCCACGGGGGTGAGTAAGACCCACACATTGTACACAGCTTCCACTGTGGTGATGGTGAAAGTGTGAGGATGAAGAGCTGTACTACCCCATAGCTGGAGGAAGTAAGACGAACAAGGATTCACTCGGAGCAGAGTTGGGCCATGCGCCTCTGTAGAGTGACAGTGAGTGTGTCACATGTCCGGAAACCAGCATTGTTACACTTGGTGGTAAGAATAGAGAGGTGAAGTAAAGTGCCTTTCTCACCCTCTGTAAATGGAGCCAAAAGAAGGCAGATATTCTAGAGTCCATCCTCTGCATGACAAAGGGTACATGCGAGGGATGCAGCGTGAAAAACTAAATGTGTAGCCTGGTCTGCAAGCCTGATGTGTAGCCTGGAAGTGCAGAAAGACAGAAGGGGGATGTGACTATAAAGATGAGACTCTCTAAGCTTATACAGGGCTTTAGGAAGTCTTAGAGCATGCGATTGTCAGGCTCGACACCACTTTTCTGTGTACTCCTGGACAACGTAGAATACCTGTGGACTCCAGCTCTCCTCTGTTTGACTATGGGACACAAGAGGCATATATTGGAAAGGAATGTCTCCTTGAGATTGTTCTTGCCTCCTGCTGCTAGTAGCCCAAGAGCCCAAGTGTAGCAACAAGCTGTGTACAACAGATCTCAAGTAGAGCTCCAGGTAGCTGTACTAACAATGTGTAACCTGCAGCAACTCTCCTGATTACTTCATTTTTTGTTTCTGGAGTTTAATATAGCGCAAACCTGACCCAAAGGTATCAGAACACTGTACATGAGCACCAGTTGCTTTACAGATGGCACGTTGATTTTATTAGTAATGTTACATACTTTTTAGATAGATTAAGCTAGAAAATAGTGTATAAACCCCCCTGATTTTGCTTAGAAGGGGTCGCTTTTCCAATTTCTATCGGAGATGCTGCCTGTTTGCTGACCGATTCCTGGATGTAAGAACTCTAACGTTTTTCTTATTTGTTTGCTTTGCAGGACTGTTAGGATAAGATGAGGGTGCTAGTCAGGGATGTTAGGAGAGATTGAAATGGAACTATCTGTTCTTTAATAAACTTTTGCTGAATTCTATAACAGGCGATTTTTCTGAGCTCTTAATAAAATGATCATTTTTGAAATAAAGTTTAAGATTTACTGAATAAAGAATTAATAAATGCTTAATGTCGGACATACTAAAAGTTTGCTTTGAATAAAAATTAGAGAAATGAAGTATTAAAAGCTGGTATTTGTTTCTTCCTAACCCTAATTTTCGTTCTAGCAGATCTAGCCATTATGATGGTGTGTCTGAATAAAGGTATTTAGTGTAAAACCATGGTAAAATGTTTGGAACTTTTAGTGTAAATAATAAATAGGTTTTAGACGCTCCACCAAATGTTACAGCATTTCTCCATTTCGATTCACCAGAAGCTCTGAAGCCAAGTGTAAGTGTATAGAATAAATGCGCAGTGGTATGGGCCCCACTGGTGCATGTTTTGTGTGGTTGAAGGTTTCAGGGAAATGGTGAGTAATGATTAGAAATAATTTTTGGAGCTGCGCTGTAGCAGTAATATCTTGGTAGCAGAGTAGTGGTTGCTAAGGAAATTAGCTAGGATTATGTATAGAATTTGATGTACAGAATTATGACTAACATCTGTTGAGTTCGTATTACGTTATATGTAGTTCAGAAAAAGCTTCCAAGTGTTGCGTAAAGCTAGTGCCTCTGTCTGCAGGCAGAGGAAGTGTGGCAAGGTTAAGTCACACAGTGCATTAGTCTGTTCCAAAGAATTAGTATTGTCATATACTGCGGTGGTATCGCCGTATATCACTGTTTTGGGACCTTAGGTGTGAAAGGATAAATGTATAGCAAAGGCAGTCTATGAAATCTCAACTTTCAAGCATAGGGCTCATTATGTATCCTGATTAAAACTTATCGCTGAAGAAATTAGTAGGTCTTAACCCGAGCTTGATTGAAGCGTAAAGGGAGTGGCGCCTCTCTTTTGCTAACAATAGAGGAATTCTGTGGTGGGTTAGACGGATCTATGACATAATATCGACAGACAGAATATAGACATACAAAAATATCGACACAAAAATATCAACATCAAAAATATCGGAGTTCTATCTACATGAAAGTAAGTACAAAAATATCGAAAACAAAATATCGTAGAACAAAAATATAGTTTTTTTAAATGTATCAATAATGATGTATAAATAATTAAAAAATACATATAATTTAACACATTATAAATATAAACACTAAAACATATTTAAAAAATAATAACTAATACATATACATTTAAAATAAATTAGAAACTCTACATATAAATCTATACTACTATTATAAAGAGAGAACTTGCACCTTTTGGCCAGGTAAACTCGGGAACCACAGCACCAATCAAAACACCCAATACAGCGTTGGAAAAGGCAGTTGCAGCAGAAGGACATAGGCTATGCAGACGCCCACCATATACATTTAAAATGTAAAAGAACCGTGCCAGCAAAGTAGTCCCTTGTGGGCATGTCTGCATTGTGCTGTGGGTGTGTGCTGGGGGGGGCGTCACAATCGCTGGGGGCATTCCGTCACAATTGTTGTTTTTTCTTCCCAGGTTCTATACATTCCTACTCCCTTTAAATAGTAATTCATTGGTGGTCCCATTCTCTTAGAACCACCCCAAGCACAGTTATGGGCAAAAATACAACTAAAAGGCCCTGCAAAGCATTATGGGATAAGCTTAGCATAATTTTTAGCATTCATGAAAGGGTTTCAATGTTTTTGAATTTTACTCATCAGGGACATCTTGTGATGACGAGGTGAACTGCAGCTTGATGTATAATATTTTAAATGCGATTGCATTTGCCTCATCAGGGACATCTAGGGACGGCAAGGTGAACTACAGCTTGATATATAATATTTTAAATGCTATTGCATTTGCATCATCAGGGACATCTAGGGACATGAGGTGAACTGCAGCTTGATGTGTAATATTTTAAATGCTATTGCATTTGCCTCATCAGGGACATTTAGGGACCATGAGGTGAACTGCAGCTTGATGTATAATATTTTAAATGCTATTGCATTTGCCTCTTGGGGACAACTGGGGAGAACGAGGTGAACTGCAGCTCTTTGTAGAATTATTTGGATACTATAATATTCTCTTCCCACTGCTAATCTCATCCCATAATGGTTTGCAGGGGCTTGATCTCAAAATCATCACCTCTCTCACTGCTTGCTGGAAGCTAATTTCACTTTTGTGAAATGACTATATGCATTTTAGCATGTAGAAATACTTGTTATTTTACCTTGAATATATGAGGTTTCTGTTTTAATAATTGGAAATCTGACGGAACGAAATATTGCGGATTTATTGTACCAAGTTCGCGCCAATTCCGCCCACCCCTACTTTAAATACCCCTGCACCCCATAATCATAACCCACCCTTACTCTATAAAATACCCCAACACCCTTAAACACTAACCCATCTTAACCCTATAAATATACCCTGTACCCCAAAACCCAAACCTATCCCTAAACCCTAAAAATACCCCTCTACCCCAAAACCAAAACCTAGCCCTGAACCCTCTAAATACCCCTGTACCTCAAAACCCAAACATACCCCTGAAATCTAAAAATACCCCTGTACCCCAAAACCCAAACCTACCCCTGAACCCTAAAATACCCCTGTACCCCAAAACCCAAACCTAGCCCATAACCCTTAAAATACCCCGGTACCCCAAAACCCAAACCTACCCCTGAACCCTAAAAATACCCCTGTACCCCAAAACCCAAACCTAGCCCAGAATCCTAAAATACCCCTGTATCCCAAAACCCAAACATAGCCCTGAACCCTAAAAATACCCCTGTACCCCAAAGCCCAAACCTAGCCCTGAACCCTAAAAATACCCCTGTACCCCAAAACCCAAACCTACCCCTGAACCCTAAAAATACCCCTATACCCCAAAACCCAAACCTAGCCCTGAACCCTAAAAATACCCCTGTACCCCATAACCCAAAACTATATCTGAACCATTAAAATACCCAAACACCCCAAAACATATACCTCAGTACCACAAAACATATACCCCTATATCCATACTTGCCTTATCCAAACATTTTTTAAAAACATGCTTTTACCATTCGTGCATTTACAACGAATTTCGTTGTAAATGTATGCGTGGTAAAAGCATATAAGATGTAATGCCATGCGTTATAATGGCATTGCGGAGTCATGGTACTTTCGTAATGAAAGTATGCAGAGTGATGGTATGCGGAAAGAACTTTGCGGAATAATGGGTGTTTACCCTTCCCCGTAAGTACATTGGTGGCACAGCGGCCCACATCTCCAGCCTAATACTCATATTTTTTCACCACCAATTGGAAAAATGCACAGGTCTCTCTCATTGATGCCCAGCACCGACATACACTTTTAGACACACCTCCCACCACAAGTTCTAGAATTGCGAACTTTAGAGATGGGGAGCTACGTTCGAATCTCGGCATCAGCTCAACATCCTGTGATTCCAGGCAAATCGCTTAGTCTACCCGTGCCTACCACAAATCAATGTGTTCTTCTGAATTGTAAATTGTGCTCATGCAATGTTGTCGAGTTTGCGCTATATAATATTGCAAGGAAAAATAAAGTAGGGAAACTCGAGTTCACACACTACTGAACGCGCACTCTTAAGTGCATCAGCAGTGCACTGTGAATCGGAGCATTTCACAGGCCTGTCACAGACAAGAAATGCTTTCAAAATGAAATCCTACGAAACAATATACTACTAGCCGGCAGCAATTCATCCCCGGACAACGTCGGGACGGGCTGCTAGTAAATATATATTACTAAATGCAGAATATGGAAGTATTCAACATCACAAAGAGGCAACAGAGCAGCAGATTCTAAGAAGCACACGAATGGTATTGTGGTGTGCCCAAAGGTATTCCAAAGACAATGGTGTAGAACTGTGCCTAGAGGAGGATGAGCCTTGCCATTGCTTGTGGTAGGGGCCAGTTTGCAGAAGCACACAGGCTTGGCAGCAGTGCAACATCTCACAACAGAGTCACAATCCTGAACCCAGCAGCAGGAAGAAGCAAGGTCCAAGACCAGGCTTCAAGAAGATGAGAGCCAGCCTCCTGGGCAAAGTTTAAATGCATTAAACATGCAAGAGGTGATCAGAAGAATACTTGCAAATAGCAAAAAATGCTGGCAATCACACAACCAGGCATTCTGGCCAATGTGCTGCTCCAGACAAAGGCAAACCTTATGCAACCGCATGGGAACAGACTATCCTGAACCACCAGGCAATGCCCCTGCTAGAAAGGAACACAAAAAGCTCCAGACTGGTTTCAGCTAGGCTTAGGTAAAATTCAAATTACTCTGGAGTAATTGGAGTAGTTTTGTAATTTCCACATTAGTCTTGTGATGCAAAATTTCCAACATTATGAGATTATACCTGCTTGAGTAATTAAGAGTATTTTGGGGAAAATATCCTACCGCAGAAGGACTTGGACAACAAACATAGTCAGCACGAATGACTCCTGGCTGCTGCTGCTTCATGTCCTGTTGCTCTTAGTGCTATTGTCTTCTCCACTTTGAACAGAGGGGTGCCTTTTGTGCTTAGAAATAGTGCTCATCCTTGAATTTCACTCCATGAGTAATTACAAGTAACTACTCATAATTTTATGGTAACTAGGCATACCTACTCTAGTGGCAATTATGTGAGTTCTGCAAACCCTAGTTTCAACCTTGTTAGACATTGATACTGAGGCATACTTTGGATGCTGTGACACAGCAAGCATCGGACCCATATGTGATCATATCCTTCATCATCTGGGGCATTACATCAAAAACACAACAGGTGATTGCAGGGAGATGCCATATTGTGTAAACCAATGGCAATCTATATGGGTAGCATTAACTAAAATAGCATTAACTCAAAGTTAAAATACTACAGATCCTTAGATGGACCCTGGACTCTTATGTAATCTCAAGTCTGGTGCACATCTTTTTTTTTTTTATTTTTTTTTTTTTATTGAGTTCATAAAAACAAAGTAAATATTACATGACACATTTGTAGAGAGATTATTACAGTGCAGAATACATAAATACAAGACATATTCAGATTTCATCAATTCAAAACTTACTTATAAAGTGCAAAGTGAATAAATAGAATAGAAATAGTCTAACAATCTAATATTAAAATGATGTGGTTAAAATGAGATATCGACAGAAAACTAGAAAACTAGGGTTCAAACAAGCTCCAGTACTTCTCATATTTCTTAAGGGCCCCTAATCTCAGTGCATATTTTCTTTCCCTGCCCTGGATACGTAGTAATTTTACCTTCCAAGCCTGAAAGGTTGGGACTGAATCTGTTTTCCAGGACTGTACAATAAGAGATTTAGCTATTAAAGATGCTATATAGAGGGACTCATCATAAGGAGTGTGGTTCAAGGAGCAGCCTAGGACCGGGATCAACTCATCAAATGCTATAGTGGCCTTGAGTTCAATAGAGAGGTATTTTTCTATTTCCTTCCAGAATATCTGAATTTTAGAACACTCCCAGAGAATATGCTTCCAGGTGCCTTTTTCTTCACATCGAAAGCATTTGTCGGCGACTAGAGGAAAGATGCTGTGGAGAAATGAGGGGGTCCTATAGATTAACCATTTATTATAAAACTGCATACGTTTAAAAATAGCACAGCGAAAGATGGTTTTATTAAATTTATTTTTCTTATCCCATATCTGCTAGCTAATTTCAATGTCTTCCCTCTTTTTCCATCTCTCGATGATCTTAATAGCGGATTCCTGACCATTGTTATTTTTTAATATTTTAATCCAAGTACTAATCTTCTTTTGTATTTGAGTGTTCAATGCTGTAGTGAGATTTTCTTTATAAAATAAATTACCTATATCAAGCTCCTTAAGTTCTGCATTAAGCATAAGAAAAGACCAGTACAGAATTGTGTAGGAGTGATGTATCTGTCTAGAAATTTCCTTCCACGACTTCCATCTGTTCCCCAAAGGACGTCCTCAATTTTCTCAAAGCCATTCTCATTCCAGAGATTTATTATCTTGTTCTCCATACAGCCCTCCTCTCCGATACTGAGGTTTATTAAATCCGTTGTACTCCCTATTTTAGAGATACCATAGAATTTCAAAAACTGAGTTTTCTGTTTAAAAATCCACTGTAGGGACTTGTAACAAATTTTCTTTGGATCTGTAGTAATTCTAACCGGATCAGTGATTTTTGACAACATCTTTTTCATAAAAAAATTATCTGTCTCGTGAATTTCTAGAAAAAAAAAACTAAAACTATGGTGTGCAAAAGACGCAAAATAATATTCTCTAATATTTGGAAGGGACAACCCTCCTTGTGCAAATGGAAGATATAAAGTGCTATGTGCAAGCCTAGAAGATTTTTTTGCCCAAAGGAAAGAAGCAATCAAGGCATCTACTTTTTTTAAAAAGGAGACCTGGATTAGGCAGGGTATGGCACTAAAAAGAAAATTAAAAAGAGGTAAAATCGACATACGTACTAACGCTGCCCGTCCCATTATAGCCAGAGGTAATATATTCCAGAGATCTAAAAGAGACCTAACTTTTTTTAGCAGAGGTATAAAATTTAACGAATACAGATCTTCCAAGTTGTCTGATATAAATATTTACAGATATCTCTTAGGGCATGTGTTATATATCTGCCTAAATTCCGGTACTAAAGTGTCTACAGTGCAGTTAGCTAAAATCATTTCTGTTTTGTTAACATTTATCTTATAGCCCCCTAATTGTTGGAAGTCAGAGATTTTTTTTTTTTTTTTATTGACTTGAGGGTTTAGAATCTAAAAAAAGGGCAATATAATCCGCATATAATTTTATATTTGTCATTCCAACCACTGGGACTGTGTCGCTCAATGTATCCCTAATTGAAATCGCCAATGGTTCAATAAATAATGCAAATAAAATTGGCCACAGGGGGCATCCTTGACACGTGCCTCTAGTGACCTGACAAGTCCCAATATTAGTATTATTAATGATAATCTGTGCCCTAGAATTCTTATAAAGTTGTTTTAAAAGAGAAATAAAAACAGTTGGGAAATTAAAATTGTGCAAAATAGCAAAAAGGCAGTCTCATGACACCAGGTCGAAAGCTTTCTCCGCATCTAAAAGCCAGATTTGAGCCTTCACCTTATTGGTCTTAAAATAATCTAGTGCCTCCAATAAAAATGTTGTATTCGAGTGGAGATGCCAGCCTGCTATAAAACCACACTGATCGTGGGCTACCAGAGACCCCACTATTTTGTTTAAGCGATTTGCTAAATGTTTCGTAAAAATGTTATAGTCTGTATTTAAAAGACTTATAGGTCTGTACGAATTTGTATTTTCCTTATCTTTTCCTTTTTTTAAAATGCTAACCACAACTGCTGAATGGAAAGAACCCGGTGGAGGTCCTCCTTGAAGTAAGTAATTAACTAAAAGCAGAAGTTCATTACGTAGGGTACCGCCAAATTTTTTAAAAAATTCAATAGGAAGACCATCGTCACCATTCGCCTTGCCATTGGGGAAAGAAGCAATAACCTCATCTAATTCTAACATTGAGAAGTCCTCGATGAGGAATTTCTTGCCCCATCATCTAATTTAGGTATTATAAGTGACTCTAAAAATTCCCCAATGGTTTCGGGTGTAGCCCCTTCAGTTGCATGTAATTTAGTGACAGGATCCGTCAGTTGGTCTATCCTATTTCGGGCCTGTTTTTCTTTGGCTTGCCAGGCTAAGAGTTTCACTGTGTATTCACTCTCCTCATATATCTTTTGGGCATAAAGGTTACTATTAGACTCACCTAGATCATAATAAAAATCCTTCATCCTACGCTTTGCCTCAGACAACTGTTGTCCAGAGAGTGCTGATCTAACCCTGTAGTGTTCTTGGGTTGCCTGCATGAGTTCAGTTTGTAGTTTAATTTTCTCCTCCTTTCTTGCCTTCTGCTTTGGTATTTCTTTAGACGTAATTAACCCCCGGACAGTAGCCTAAAACGCATCCCAGATCATATTTAATGGGGCCGTTCCTCTATTCTGTACAAAAAAGTGCTCAATCTCTTCTTCAATATCTGTACACCATTGTGGGTCCAGGAGGTTCAGTTTATTAAAGAACCATCTTCTTAAAGGCCTTACATCATGTAACCCCAATTTTACCTCTATACAGAGTGCTGCATGGTCCGAAAAAGCATTTGGTAAATGGGCGTAATTATATAACTCTAAACCATAAGACGTTAGGAAGAAATCTAACCTAGATGCAGAGTTATACTTTGCTGAATAGCATGAATATTCTCGTTTGAGGGTGTTAGAGAATCGCCAGTAGTCAATAAGATCAAGGTCTAGTTTGCAGCTTTGGATGGCTGTAGCAGCATGGGATTTGTTCAGGCGCCGGTCTTTTTTGGAGGATTCCAATAAAGGATTTTTTAAAAAGTTAAAATCTCCCCCCAATATTATTGTTCCAGGAAGACCCGTTATAGCATGTTTTAACTGTAAAATGGGCAGAGGATCATCTAAAATTGATGTGTAAATTGTGGCAAAAATTACGCTTGCGTGGTTTAATTTACCTTGAGCAACTACCCATCTACCTATAGGGTCTATAAGTGACCCTTCCTGGACAAAGCCTACATGTCGTCCTATTAATATACAAACTTCTCTCTGTGCCAGCCCAGCTGTTGAGGATATATTGTGGCCAACCCAGCCCTTGAGGATTTTATCTGACTCAGCCTGGTCTCTATAATGTGTTTCCTGCCAAAATATAACATCTGGGTTGAGATTTTTTAGCCAACACTCAATGGCATTTTTTTTGCGAACATTGTTCAGACCATTTACATTAAAAGGGATAAACTTCAACATATTGTTTGTTCTTCAATACATTAAAACGTGTATAAGAGCCTCGCCCTGTGCAAATAAGCAATAAGCAGCGCACATATATGATAGCAGCAAATAGTCATAAGAGAACAGTAGTGTATTATTTGTTCTAAACCTCTTCCTGTGCAAATAAGCGAATAAGCAGCATCAATGTATAATAAAAACAGAAAGAATCCAGAAAAAAAAGGGCAACACCACAGTATTCTAAAACCTCTCCTTGTGCAAATAAGCAGATAAGCAGCACAATTATACAATAGTAACAGAACATATTGTTCTAAACCTCTCTTTGTGCAGATACGCAAATAAGCAGCATAATAAGGAAAAACACAATTGTGAATTATACTCGGGAGAGTTATAGACCTTGCCTTTTTTTGCAGACGAACAACATTAATCATTTATCATGTGCAGAAACAGCAAACAGGCAAAGAGAGAAAAAAGAAGCAGCATGTAAAGTGCAAAAATGCTTTCAAAATGTGAGAGCAGCACATAGAAAAAAAGCAAAAGATTTAAAGTGTCAAATGCAGAATATCGAATCACCCTTTTGTACAAAAATGCCTTTTAAATGTAGAGAGCCATGCCCGTTTTTTGAAAAATACTCAGATCTTATAATCCAAAGACAACCTCTCAAATGGAAAATCGCAAAGGGTATACTAAACATTGTCCATACCATAGCTGTGTCAATATAAAAACAATGATTCTTTAATATATGAACTCTCTTTTTTTCCCCTGCAACTCCCCCCTTCACCACCCTCCCCCACCCCTCCTAGAGTAGACGGTAACCCCCCGTGTCCCACTTCTGTCCTTCTCTGATATTTCTTCTTTTTGGATGCCATTACATTGCATCCTTGTGTGCTTCCTGTCTCACCGTGGGTCTGCCTTTAAAGTAATTGAAATTTCAGCAGCGAATTATGCTCTAAGGCCTTCAAGGAAAGACTGAGCTTCCTGTAGGGTTGTAAAAATAAAGCATTTTCCTTTGGCCAGCACTTTAAGTTTCGATTGCTGTATTATCATGGCTTGAGCCCCTTTACTCTTGAAAGAGTCAATCAGTTTGACAAAGTCCCTGCGTCTGTGGGCAGATGCCGCCGACATATCAGAAAAAAATCTGAAAATTATTCGCCCCCTCCACATTAAGGGCCTCATTAGGACCCCAGAGCAGGAGGGAACCTCCGCATGGCATGCGGAGTTCCCTCCTGCGCAATTAGGATGTGACCGCCACCCTGGCGGTCACATCCTCTATTTTTAACATTGCGGCGGGTGCGGCTTCAAGCTGCACCCGCGGCAATGTTAAAAATGCACGCATTGCATTTGCATGCAGTAAGAGGCAGGCACCGTGCGGTGCCTGTCGCTTTCTGCATGCAAATGGAGGGGGGTACCGTAGGTACCCCCCATGTGCATCCCCCACCCCACCTTCACCTAGGGGGCCCGCAACGGGCCCCCGCAGTGAAGTTCCGTATGCTTTTCCACGGCGGAAAACCCGCCGCGGAAAAGCATAATTTACAGGCCATCCTAATATGGTGGACGGTGTCTGGAAGACACCGTCACCATATTAGAGCTTTTCCGCCGCGGTTGTAAGCCGACCGCGGCGGTAAAGCTCCGGACGGAAACCAGGACCCACCAGCCATCCTAATGTGGCGGTGGGTCTTTGGTCAGTCTGCTGCGGTTTTTCCGCATCCTCTGGGCCGGCGGTGGCTTCCACCGGCCCCGAGGATGGGGAAAAACCGCAATCATAATGACCCCCTAAATGTTTTCCTAGAGAATGCAGTGTTTAAAATGTTCTCTTTTATCCTGAAGTCCGAAAAATTGAGCAACATTGTGCGGGGTTATTTCAAGTTATTGGGTTTATGCGCTGGGACTCTGCGCGCCCTTGTGATCGTTAGGTCGCCTTGGGGCTCAGGTATTGCTTTTTTCAAGAGGGACTCTGACCATTTAACCACATCCTTATCCTCCAGGCCCTCTGGTATACCCACTAGCCGTAGGTTAGACCTCCTGTTGTAATTTTCGAGGTCCTGCATTTTTTCCGCTAGTTGAGTTCTCTCTCTGTTGGCCACAAGAAGATCTTTCTGCATTGCTGTTAGAGAGTCCTCTAAGGACGAAATCCGAGCCTCAGCTTCAGAGACTCTCAAGGGGAGATTACCAAGGCACTCCTCCATTTTCGTGAGCCTACTGTGCAGCTGTAAGATTTCCTGAGCCTGGGAGCTTTTAAAGTCTCTTAGTTCCTGGAGAATAGTTGCAAGCATATCTTCGACAGAGTTCGCTTTTGTGGTATTAGAAAGAATGGACAGACCATCCTCTTGGGACACCTGGAAGACCTGTGGACTTAAATCTTGACTTTGAGCTTCCATAATCCGCTTGTGGCTTGAGCTTGTATTAAGCTGGGGCGGAGGGTGAGGAGGGGTCTGGGACAGCACGGCTAGGGAGGAAGCCCTGGGTGATTCAATTGGTGCTGCCGAGATTGCTTCTTCTTCTGAGCCTGCCACCGCCCCTTGCGCTGCGACTGATATCTCAGGTGTTATTAGGCTATTTATATTCTCTCTAGCGTTGAGAACATCTCGCTCAGGCATGCCAGACGCGCCCCCTTGATTGAGCTCTCCCTGCGTGGGAGTGCTCAAAAGTTGCCCCTGTTGGAGAAGGGGTTAAGAAAAAAGAGGGTATTGCTTGGGGGTTGATTGGTTCTTGGTTCTCTTAACTAGAGCGATGTTATCCAACTTAACCGTTTTGTCCACCCTGCCTGCCTTGGTCTCCTTGTCCCTCCCATCCTCCTCACATTTATCACCGACGACCAGCAGACTTAATTCTGCTGAAAGTTCAGACAATGTCTCAGCGTCTTCATCTTCCTCGCCCTCCTCCTGGTCTTCTTCGTTATCGTCATTATCTTCGTCAACCTGGTTACTCAAGACATTATATCTATTTTTCTGTGTATCTGAACAGTTTCCGTCGCCTTTTGCTTCAGGGTGTTTTTTTGTTGAGTTTTCCTTCTATTTTTTTTCTCTCCCCCCTTGGCTTCTGGTGGAGGTTTGATCGCTATTGGTGACTTTAATAGCTCCAGTCTGGCCTGCTTGCCCTTTGTTCTTGCCGCCATAGCTGCGTGTGGTTTCTTAAGCTTGAGGACACGGTTGCGCCAAATATGCTGGGTTTTCTCAATTCGTGTAGGACTCCCCGCACTTCCCCGAAAAGTTCAATCAGTGGTCTGCTCACGCAGCTCCCTCACGCAGTTCCCTCACCTCTCCACAGCCTCCACAGCCTCTCCACAGCCTGGTTTCTGTATCCCCCTTCATCTGACCTTGATTGCCTCAGTCACCTCGAAAGCCCCAGAGCAAAGGAGAATAGCAAGGCTCTGAAAGGAAGGTCAGCACGGAGGCCGCCCTGGGCACAACTCAGCGGGATAAGGTAGAGCAAGCACGAAGGGAGAATTTGGGCAGAGTCACGTTATTTCAATTTCAGCATCTCAGAATGCGGCATCCATCGATCGTCGGAGCCATAGCTGCGGCAGTGGCAGCGAGACAAAGTCGGGCCTCAGGACTCCGTGTCGTCGTGGTCGTGGTATTCTATAGCGGAGTTCCCGGTAACAACAGGACTCCAGCACCAAGCGTTGTAATCATGGGCGGAGCCACAGGAGAGTAGGAAGCACATCGGTGACGTGCGCGGGTTCACGTCAGCTGCTCCATCCAAGCTATTCAATTATCTTGTCTCACTTGACCACTGCTCTCAAGTGTGAAAAATTGAATAAGCAAGTCTGGTGCACATCTTTCGAAGATTGCAAGTTTGGTAAGATGTGCATTGCAAGCTCCTGTTAGTGTGTGCTCACATGATACTGCCATGGCCTGCAGTAGGGCACACTGTGGATCCATGGGTGCTGTGTGTCATAAGTCATAAGTCATAAAATTTGTATAGCGCGCTACATACCCAGAGGGTTTCAAGGCGCTAAGGAAAGGGGAGGAGGATTATTTGTCAAATATCCACGTTTTAAGCTGCTTTCTGAACGCTAGGTGATTCTGGGTGAGGCGAAGGTAAGCGGGGAGTGAGTTCCATGTTTTGGCAGCCAGGTATGAAAAGGATCTGCCTCCCATGGTGGTCTTGTTGATGCGAGGTACAGTGGCGAAGGCTTGGCTGGAAGAGCGAAGTTGGCGGGAGGGGGTGTAGAAGGACAGTCGAGAGTTGAGGCAATCTGGTCCGATGTCGTAGAGTGATTTGTGTGCGTGGGTAAGCAGTCGGAAAGTGATCCTCTTATTGACGGGTAGCCAGTGGAGGTCTCTAAGGTGACCAGAGATGTGTTCGTTGCGTGGGATGTCTAATATGAGCCTGGCTGAGGCGTTTTGGATTCATTGGAGTTTCTTCTGGAGTTTAGCGGTGGTGCCTGCGTAGAGGGTGTTTCCGTAGTCTAGTCGGCTCGTGACCAGAGCATGGGTGACTGTTTTCCTTGTTTCGGAGGGGATCCAGCGGAATGTTTTTCTGAGCATGCGAAGGATGTTAAAGCAGGAAGAGGATACGGCGCTGACTTGTCTGTTCATTGAGAGTGAAGAATCCAGGATGACGCCTAGGTTCCGTGCGTGGTCTGTCGGGATGGGTGCTTTTCCGAGGGCTTCCGGCCACCAGGAGTCGTCCCAAGCAGAGGGGGATGTACCTAAGATGAGGACTTCTGTTTTGTCTGAGTTCAGTTTCAGACGGCTTTGTTTCATCCATTCTGCGACTTCTTTCATTCCTTCGTGTAGGTTAGTTTTGGCGGTGCTGGGGTCCCTGGTGAGAGAAAGGATCAGTTGAGTGTCATCCGCATAGGAGATGATGTTGAGATTGTGTTGGCGAGCGATGGCCGCAAGGGGGCTCATGTATACGTTGAAGAGGGTGGGGCTGAGTGAGGATCCTTGTGGTACGCCGCAGATGATTTCAGAGGCCTCGGACTTGAATGGTGGGAGGCGGACTCTCTGGGTTCTTCCGGTGAGGAACGAGGTGATCCATTCTAGTGCTTTTCCTTGGATTCCGATGTTTCTGAGGCGTTGCAAAAGGGTGTTGTGGCAGACTGTGTCGAAGGCTGCAGAGAGGTCGAGGAGGATGAGGGCGACTGTGTCTCCGTTGTCCAGTAGAGTTCGAATGTCGTCTGTTGCTGCGATGAGGGCGGTCTCTGTGCTGTGTTTGGCTCGGAAGCCAGATTGTGAAGGGTCGAGTGATTTGTTGGCTTCGAGGAAGGCGGCGAGCTGGTTGTTGACAGCTTTCTCGATGACTTTGGCCGGGAATGGAAGAAGCGAGATGGGGCGGTAGTTTTTGAGTTCGGTGGGGTCTGCTGTTGGTTTTTTCAGAAGGGCGGTGAGTTCAGCGTGTTTCCAGTCTTCTGGGAAGGTAGCGGAGTTGAAGGAGCAGTTGATGACGTCTCGGAGGTGCGGAGCTATGACGGAGTCTGCTTTGTTGAAGATGTGGTGAGGGCATGGGTCTGTGGGGGATCCAGAGTGGATGGAGTTCATCAGGCGGATGGTGTCCTCAGTGGAGATTGGGTTCCAGGCGTTAAGGGTGTTAACGGGGGGAAGATGGTCAGCAGATGGTAGGGTGGGTTGGCTTCCGGGTTGGTTGTCGAAGCTGTTGTGGATGTCCGCAATCTTGTTGTGGAAGAAAGAGGCCAGGGAGTCGCAGAGGGTTTGAGAGGGGGTGATGTCGTTGGAGTTGGCCGAGGGGTTGGAAAATTCCTTGACGATGTTGAAAAGTTCCTTGCTGTTGTGGGCGTTGTTGTCAAGTCGGTCCTTGAATGCTGTTTTCTTGGCTTTTCGGATCAGTTGGTGGTGAGTACGAATGGCGCTTTTGAAGGCGTCCTTGTTGCTGGTGGATGGGTCTTTTTTCCAGGCCTTTTCAAGGGAGCGGCACAGTTTCTTGGATTTCTTGAGGTCATCGTTGAACCATGAGGCCTTCTTGTTGCCAAGTTTGTGATGACGTTTTTTCAGTGGTGCTAAGGTGTCGGCGGTGTTGGATAACCAAAGGGTGAGGTTGGAGGCGGCTTCGTTGGCGTTAGAAGAGAGGGCTGGGGGGTTTAGAAGAAGCGATGAGGAGATCTGGTCGAAGGTGATTTTGTTCCAGTTTCTTTGTAGAGTTGGTTGGGGGTGGTTGATGGGTTTTGGCTTATTGTAGGTGAAGTGAACGCAGCTGTGGTCAGTCCAGAGGAGATCCGTAGTGTGGCTGAAGGAGACATGGTTGCTGGAGGTGAAGATAGGGTCGAGTGTGTGACCTGCGATGTGGGTGGGGGAGGTGACCAGTTGTTTAAGTCCGAGGTTGGCGAGGTTGTCTAAGAGGGTGGCGGTGTTGCGGTCGTTGATCTTTTCGAGGTGAAAGTTGATGTCTCCCAGGAGGATGTAGTCTTTGGAGGGGAGCGCGTGTGGGGTGATGAAGTCCGTGATGTCTTCACTGAATTTTGCGCGGGGTCCTGGTGGTCTGTAGAGGAGGGTGCCTCTGAGTGTGGTCTTGGGGTCGATGTGGATCTGGAAGTGAAGGTGTTCGGAGTTGGCGAGGTTGGCATCAGAGCTGGTTGAGATGCGGATGGATTTCTTATGGACGATAGCTATTCCACCTCCTGTATGGTCGGTGCGGTCCTTGCGTGTGATCTTATAGTCATCAGGGATAGCGATGGCGATGTCAGGGGCGGAGGAAGCGTTCATCCATGTTTCCGTTAGGAAGGCGACGTCAGGAGAGATGGTGTCTAGTAGGTTCCAAAGGTCAATGGCGTGCCTGTGGACCGAGCGGGTGTTGAGAAGGATGCATTCTAGGTGGTTGGGGTCGGGAATCTGTGTTGTGGTTGTAGCAGAGATGTTGTCTGTGCCGCAGAATTTGCAGGAGAGGCAGGAGAACGGGCCATGGGTGCGTCCGGGAGCGGCTTGGACGCAGTTGGGGGCGCGACCGGGGTTAAGGGCTAGGAGGGTGGCGGCATCGTAGGAAATGCGGGGGGGCTGGGAGGGACGAGGGACAGGGGGTCTGGCGCTAGGCGCGGTCCAGGCGCGGACGGGCGTAGACGGGCTTACCTTTGGCGCACCTTCGGCGTGTCCGTAGCGCGTGGACGCTGCGCGTGGAGGCATTTACCATAAATGGATGGTGGAGGGGGCGGAGCGTGGGAGGGTCAGCAGCTGGGAGGCGGTAGCGGGGAGGAGGGGCAGGGAAAACAACAACAGCAAACAAGATGGAGGTGAGGGGAGGCGAGGCAGGGGCAGTAGGTCGCCTGGGACAGCTAAAATTAATATTAAAATAAACGATGCTGCCAGGTGGCCAAATATAGCTGAATGCAGTGCAGGCGGGCGGCGCTACAAACACAAGCAATGCAGGGCGGGCGGCGCTATAATCACATGCGCTCTGAGCGATGATAATTTTACAACACAGCGCAAATTGGTTACATGCAGTCGATCCCAATGGTTAGCACAATGCAGGCGATACCGTGACAAAATTAGCGCTGTGAAGATCCCCAGTAAGACAGCAGCAGTGCTGGGAGAGGAGCAAGGGAGCAACCGGTCAGGAGCGAGTCCGGGCGGTCACAGGGGCTGGAAGGACGAGGTAGGCTCTGTGAACGTGGGTGGGAGGGTGTGTGTAACAGCTGGAGGTCCACTGTGTGTATGGCTTAGGGCTAACATGGCAAAAGGGGAGTTCAGCATAGGGAGGAAGTGCATAAGGCCAGCCACGAGAGTAGAGAGCTAGGCTACCAAGGAGGAGGTTGAGAGCACAAGTGTGGAACAGTCAGGGTGTGATAGTGTGGGGCAATAAAGTGTGAGGGTAATATTAAAGGAGGCTTGTACATAGGAGAGGAAAGAGAGTTAAGCAGGTAAGGGAACATAGTTGTGGAAAGTGGGGAAGAAAGAAACATGTGGAAAGTATGGAAGGAGATAGGAGATGCAGGTCTCTGCCAGGTAAAAAGGGGGAGAGGTCAGGCTCAGGAGGAAATTAGACTGGTGTAAAGGGAAGAGGCTCTTTACTGGTGCACAAAGACCAGCAGGGAATTCACCACAGTATCATGAGACTCTAACTGAAGACCCGGTCCAGGGCAGACTGAGCCAACAGGACAGGAACAGAGGGAGGCAGAGCACCCAGAGAGAGGATAATTAATGCAGAGGCAGGAGATGGAGGCTGCATGGAGCCACATGGAGACAACAAGGTGAAAGAGAACTTTGCAAGACATTGTATAAGTACATGAATGCCTTTATGCAAATACTTACTCTGAGAAATGGTGTTACTGGTTGAGGGGGTTGAAACCCTACTCAAGCAGCAATCACAATTCTTGTCCGGGTGAATTCACAAGCAAAGCCCAAATTAACCTGTGCTCTACTCTCCGGGAGCTTGGCACAGACCAGTCAGGCTTAACGTAGAGACAATGTGTAAATTATGCACATAGCACTTCAAGCAGTAAAGTGAAAAAACTACATAAAAGAACTCCCTCACCAATTTCGTGAAATAGATTAAGCTTAATAGGTAAAGTAAGGTAAAGTAAGACCAAAACAATACAAATCGAATCAGTAGAACAGGAGATGCACCATTTTCAAGATTTCAGTGATTATAGCACCAAGTACCAACTGTGGTTAGCTGGTTATCAATTTCTAGATTCCTGTACTGAGAGAGCATATATCCCTTTGAAATTAAGGTACACATGCTGGGGAAGACTGCCCTAGGTACCCTAAACAGCACTTCAAAAAACACGAAAGGCTTTAATTTTTGCCACACAAGTTCCTCTGAGACAAAATGACCTAAGTTCTGTCCAGGGTTATGTTATTTGGCAAATAGAACATCTAACTAGTTCTGAAGGTAGATAAATTGTCAAACAGGACATAATCAACCCCACGTTTTTTTCAAGTAGACAAAGCTCGCCTTTTGAAGTGGTGTGCCATGGAATGTATGCATCTCCATGCCCAGCCTTTAAAAGGTGGAAACTGGGAAAGCTCAACCGCAGTCAATTTCTCAAAACGTCACTTTTGTATGGTACAACTTAAAGCAAGCTGGAAAACCTGGTCTGACAGACATGACGATACAAAAGGGGGTGGTGATGGACGGAGGATCTGAATCAATCAAACACTCACACCCAGTCAAAAGATCTGCGTTTAATCCATCACCGTTCTTTAGCCCACTCTGCCACCCCAGTTCAGACATGGCTATATGCAAATCAGTGTGACCCTGTGCCTCATGGGAACAGTCCAGCTCGAACTGCCAAGCCATGTCTTCCCTGGACCGGAAACAAGCTTCCGAGGACAGGTTTCTGGCTATCAGCCGTCTTCCGCCCAGCTTGCTTGAATACAGTGGCAAAGTGAGCAAGGGACTCACGTCTGAGCATACCCTGCCAACTTATTGTGAACAAAGCGGTACAAAAGCAGGTGGTGATGGACGGAGCATCTGAACCAATCAATCACTCACACCCAGTCAACAGATCTGGGTTTAATCCATCACCGTTCTTTAGCCCACTCTGCCACCCCAGTTCAGACATGGCTATATGCAAATTAGTCTGACCCTGTGCCTCATGGGAACAGTCCAGCCCGAACTGCCAAGCCATGCCTTCCCTGGACCGGAAACAAGCTTCCGAGGGCCGGTTTCTGGCATTCCAGCCGTCTTCAGCCCGGCTTGCTTGAATCCAGTGGAAAGTGAGCAAGGGACTCACGTCTGAGCATACCCTGCCACACTTATGGCGGCCAAAAGCGGTACAAAAGGGGGTGGTAATGGACGGAGCATCTGAATCAATCAAAAACTCACACCCAGTCAAAAGATCTGGGTTTAATCCATCACCGTTCTTTAGCCCACTCTGCCACCCCAGTTCAGACATGGCTATATGCAAATCAGTCTGACCCTGTGCTTCATGGGAACAGTCCAGCCTGAACTGCCAAGCCATATCTTCCCTGGACCGGAAACAAGCTTCCGAGGACAGGTTTCTGGCATTCCAGCCGTCTTCAGCCTGGCTTGCATGAATCCAGTGGCAAAGTGAGCAAGGGACCCCCTATTGTACCTCTTTCCTTGCTTACGGCAGACCCTGTGATGGCGTCATCAAGTCTTTCTTGCTGTTAAAGGAATCTGGTTGGCTTCTGCAGCTATGATGGTCTAACGGTATGCATTTGTAAAAGCTTCATATTTGATGCTCTTGCAAATACATAACACTTTAATAGAGGCTGTAAAGCCAACTCAGGTATATACTATCAGCAATATTTTGTATGACAATGTACAATCATTAGATCACAGCACAGTGTGTAAGGGATAGTTCCTAGCATATATTATGAGAATATTTCATAGCACAAGGAATAAGTAGCAGTTTGAAGAAAAAAGTATAAGGTATAGCATATGGTGTAAGTGATAGTTTACAGTACAATGTATCAGATGAAGCACATAAAAGAATAATGCTGTAGAACTTTGGGAAGAAGGTTATGATATGCTTTGAGTGGAAAGGTATGTTTCAAACCATGTCCTGTGAGTTATAAAGAAGCATTAGCACCCATATTTATTGCTCATAGGTTAATATGCATTTTTGTTACTCATTTAACATAAACAAAGGGCCATTTTTATTGGTTATGTTGTTTTTCAATTAATTCAGAAATTTCTGAAATTCTGAATCTACCATTTTGATGAATGTTCGAGTATAGTAAATATGGGCTCCATGTGCTAACAATGTATTCAGTAAAAGTGATTGCAATTTGTGCCCCAACTTTTACTGAACGCCTTGGTATTTTTTGTACTGACCTATGTGCTAATAGTTAGGTTCACACAATATTTAATCTTAGTGGGTCGCAATTTTCACTACCACATGAATATCAACCCCTTTGCTGCGGCCCTAATTCCCCTGCTGTGCAGGGGGGAAGGGGGCCGCGCGCGGCGCCGCCATGCTTGTGACGAGCTCGGCTCTTCACGCTGCATGGTGGTGCTGTGCTCATGACGAGTGGAGCTCGTCATGACCATGCCCGTTTTTCGAACGTTCAGCACAGCAGGGAAATTATCCCTGCGTGCGAGCGTTGTGGCGATTATGACGAGCTCAGCTCGTCATGAGCACAGCGCCACTGTGCCTCATGACTAGCTCAGCTCGTCATGAGCACGGAAAGTGATAAAGAGATAGGTCACCAATCGTGACTCACTATAATCCTCTGCTATCACTTGGGGTCAGCAGGCTGCCATGTCTGCTATTGCTTTTAAGTAAAGCCATCATGTTTTTAATGCATCATGCCAATTTTCCTTAAAACAAAACGGAATAGCCTTAAAAAACAGAAAATGAAAAGTTTTACAAACTTTATTTTAAACTAGGCAGACTTCCATGTTTGTGATTGCTTTTTAATATTTCTTTTTATCTAGTCACTGTTTCTAAAAGAAAGATGAGATACATTAAAATTTAAAAATTTAAACGTTTGCAAAAAATTTGATGAGCAGCAGCTATTCTGTGCCTGCCTTCTTCTAAAAAGTTTTTTTAAACATTCTTAAAGGGGAATGGGTACTTTAGAGACACCTTTGCGAAAAGGTTACTATCTAATTTGAGATAATGGATTTTGGCTGCAAAACTTTAATACATACCATAAATAACCAGTGTTTGGAAGGGATCCCGTAAAACTCCTCTTCCAAATATCGATTAGTAATGTTTTCCTAAAACACATTTAAGAATTCAGAAAACCTTTTCTGAATTATTAAATCAACATAGTATATTTCAAAGAAAGTTTTAACATTTACAAACCCTCTGATTTTCTAAATTAGGGAATTTGTGAATGCTAAAACCCTCTGTACATCGGAGCAATATTTTTTCAATTTGACAAGTGACATGGCCTAATTCACAATGCTCCCTGCCCATGTGAGTGTATGTTAATCTCACTTGTGCAAAAAACCTGATCTGAGGCCAGAGGATGTTCGATCCTCATCGCCAGAGTGAACAGAAGCAAAGGGCTTCACAAGGGGTTGCAGTTATAGGAAAAGGTTCAGAAAAATGTGTTTTCTCGGAAAGTGATATAGAAAACATGTAGCTGAAAAAAGAAAATTACATTCTATGGTATTCACAAGGGCTCTTCACCACTCTGGAGTACATACACATTTTCTTCAGTTAAGAGCTGGAGTGTGTTCCTTTTCAAGGTGGGAGTGGTCCACTGAAATTCTGCGAATTGACTGATATTACCCTTGGAAACCTGAGATTGGTGTAGCTTTCCACAAATATTTCTAGTAAGTGATGTAAACACTCCAGATTTCTGAGAGTCGTGGGTAGAGGTCTACGAAGTGGGGGCCATACTATCAAGAAAGGGCGATACATTATCGCTGCTTTTATCGGCAGGAAACAGCCGCTAAAGCGGCGATAATGGGCTTAATAATATGTCCTTGCGAATTGCCATAGAAGCCCAGGTTCTGGTGTTAACCTAGGCTTCGATGGGAATTCACAAGGACCTATTATCAAGCCCATTATCGCCGCTTTAGCGGCAGTTTCCTGCCGATAAAAGCGGCGATAATGTATCGCCCTTTCTTGATAGTATGGCCCTAGATTTGTTACTCTTTATTGACTTCGGCCCTTAGTGCTTAGATTAGGTTCTATCTAAGCGCTAAACAGCCACCACATAAACACAATACTGCAGTGTGAGGAAAACAGAAAGCAGAGTTTTCACTTTTCTTATGAAGAGCAGAAGTCCATCGAGGTGTGACACAAACCCCTGCAGCCTCTGTGATGCAGAGGGGTCCCGACGCTCCAGGGGACCCCAGACAACCCAAGGCTGATCAGTATTTGTGAGATAACAGACACTCGGACCCCTCATCACATTATTATGTTGTATGCCACTGATGCCCATCACAACCACTTTTCACTTGAGAGACATCCAGAGGGTGCCAACCTGGACCTGGTGGGAAGTGAAAACTCCGTTTTTACGGGCTGTTAAGCTACAAAATAGTATAAATTGATTATTGAGTATTAATCTTAAGTAGTTTTTATTCGCAAAAACATCAAATATTTCTATTAAAGCCAACACATGTTTGACAACAACATGACACTTTATCAGGGCCAAAATATACATGTTACTGTACAAATGCTGTTGATAGTACACAGCAGAAATTGCTAATATCCATGTACAAATGATTTTTTTTTTATGTGAGAAGTAACAAAAAATATATATTTATTCACCAAACATGATATAAAAATAGAACATCAATATTCACGAAGATGAGTGAATCAAAACATATACACAAGGTAATAGAGAAATAAAAAAATGGGTTAAAAAAATGCAAAACAGAGTGATAACCTCTGGAGTTGTTTCGCTAAGGCGGTGAGGGGATAGGTCTAGAGGTAGACTCGCGGGTGCATATCATCTCCCTGTATGCAGATGACCTGCTGATTTATTTGAGGGAAGCAATGGTGGGAGCTGACTCATCCCTAAAGCTCCTGGAGAGCTTTGGACTTTTTTCAGGCCAATATTATTCAGGGTCAATAAAACCAAGATGTACTTATTCCTAGTGGCTGGACCCCTGCCTAAGCCTGCGACCCTGCCTGCTAACCTTAACTGGGCACTGCGCACATTTAAATATCAGGGCATCTATATTTTTCACTCTATTGAGGATCTGAGAGAAGGGAACCTAGGTAGAGCACTTCGATCACTCCAGTCATGTGTGCTTTTTTGGCACACTCTGCAACTGTCTATCATGGCCAGGATTCCTCTGACCAAAATGTTTTATTAAGCGCGTCTGTTACCCTTGAGTGTCCTGGGGCTACCTGCTGTCCTGAAGAGGGAAGAGATTGAGGAGCAGACTAGAACAACCACGTTTTAAGCATTCTCCTGAACTGCAGCAAATCGGTGCTGTTCCTCAGGAAAAAGGGAAGCTGGTTCCACATCCTTGTGGCACCTACCACAAAGCTATTCCCGCCCCAACTGGCTTTTTTCACAGGTGGAATTTTCACTAATTTTTGAGCCGATGAATGTAGCGGCCTGGCAGGTATGTACCATTGAAATTGATCCTGCAGGTAGCATGGTCCTTGATTATGAAGCGAGTTTAAAACAAGACATAGGGATTTAAAATACACTTGTTGCCTTACTGGCAGCCAATGAAGTCTGCGGATTTCGTTAGAAGTCGGAGAAAACTTTGGTATGCCAGATATCAGCCTAGCAGCGGTGTTTTGCAACATCTGGAGTCTATGCAGCAGACTCTCTTGCATGTTTAAATAGAGGCTGTTGCAATAATCTAGTCGCGACATAATCAGTGACGTGACCACCGTCTGCTGACTCTCCTTAGGCAAAAAAGGTAGAATTTTCTTGGTGGTCCTGAGAGTGAACATAGTATATGACACAATGGCGTTAACTTGCCTTTTCATGACCAGTTTATCATCCAGGTACAATCCCAGGTTTTTCAGTTGCATAGAAGGTGATGGAAGTGGCCCCAAGGAGTCAGGCCAACATTCAGGGGTCCACAGGTTAAGAACATTCCCAAATAGGATAACTTCAGTTTTGCCTGAATTTAATTTAAGGCAATTAATGGACATCCAGGAGCCGACAGCCTCCATACAGTCATGTAGTTTGTGGCTTAAAGTTCTTTCGGATCCTGGGCGGAGTGATACCACTATCTGCGTATCGTCTGCATAGGAGGTAAGATGGAAACCAAAAGATCTAATCAATGGAGCCAAAGACGACACGTAGACGTTGAATAATGTGGGGCTATCTATTAGCCGCTCAGATGCAATGGTTGGCACAATGGCTAGAACACGGAGGGAACCTTTCTGATGGAGCCCAGCAAGTTGTTGGACCCTGCGATCTTTGTCCCATACCGCTTGACGTTGCAAAATACAGCCTTGCAAAGCTTGAAATGATGCTTGGTCAAATTGACTGAGTCCCCAAGGTATACCCCTATGTTGCCATTACTAGGCTTACCACACAGAGAACCAAAATTATATTCACGGCAGAACAATAGACTCTCTGGAAGGAGGCAGGGTTACAGTCTGTAGGTGACTGTTATCAGGAAAAGACGCTGATCTCGTTTGAGGAGCTGGTGGATAGTTATGATCTCCCCATAGGACAGTTCCTACAATATGAGACCCTGAAACGCACTTTTGGGCAGCTATTGGGAATGGGTTAGGGCGGAACCGGACACACATCCTGTACCACACTTGATGATTACCCTGGGCGCTGCCAGACACCAGTTGAAGGAGTTTTATACCACCTCGCTCGCTGCTCCTCTCACTCCGCTACAAGCGTTAGGAGGGAAATGGGAAAGGATCGTAGATAGAGAATTTACAGATGCAGAACAGGACACAACTCTACAATTCTATGAAGATCTACCGTAACACACGTATGAAATATACACAATTTAAGTTTGTGCATATGACCTACATAACCCCCCACCCCCTCAACATCATATATGGAGGGCAACTGTGAAAGGGCCCAAGATGTGACCTTATCGATGCCAACTTCATACATATGACTTGGGGCTGTACAATACTATGCGCATTCTGGGAAGCTATTCTAATTAAGATTAATGCTGCCTTTCCGCAAGGGTTGACACCCACGATGGAGGTCTTTCTATTAGGATTCTACCCCCCCTCACAAGCGTAAAGTTAGGAAAAGGCTAATAGACCTAGCCATGTCACTAGCTAAAAGAAGGATAGCACTGAGCTGGAAATCTGCCACAGGTTACAAGCTAGAATCCCGATGTAAATAGCTGGGCTGGAGCTGAAGGTAGATCATTGAGCTGGGAAGAATTGAGGGGAGTACGGAAGCACCCTATAGCCAATTAATGGAAAGACTCATTGCTAGCTTGGGAAACCCAGCACAGACAAGCAGTGAAGGAGAGGGAAGTGGGAATGCGTCTGTCTAGTAGGAAATGCCTGACCACAGTAGACTAACTACAGTGACCTATCTGTACGGAAGATGCCACCCTTAGCCGCTTAACCGCGGTTGATTGAGTGGGCGGGGCCGCATCGGCCAACGGACGTGCTCAGCAGTAGGGAGGTAGTGCTTGCGATGGCCGTTGGCCAATGGGTGCAGCGAAAGGGTTAGACATCATGAGCCCTCATAGCGGATGCATGAGACATGAGAGATAAGGTGGGCCCGTATATAACAGATGGGCCTCTGCTGCCCAACAAAAACCATTTATTAGCAGTTACCCCTCAGTAAACTACCTTAGAAACACATATACACCACGCTCTTGCACAAGTTTTAGATAGTAGTTTTGTTTTAACGTTAATCCCTTAACCATTGATGACATTTCTGGGCCCTGGTCTGGAGCTGGCGGCCCCCAAGTAGAAGAGGCTAGAGAATATGAGAAATGACTAGAAGCATAAATAAATGTGAAATAATGGTGAACCAATACTCTTATGTCGTAGCCCTGTCTTTTTTTTTATTTCTCAATTGTTAATCTAGAAACACTGCCCATCCAACCATCTCCCATAGTTTAATGCACCATGTTCAAAAGCTCATAATCAGTTGAAGGTAGCGTTAAACTGTGTCCCAAAAGTTAGGGAGAATATTATTCCAGGCTTTAATGCCTACAAACCTATTCTGAGGGACAGGAAGGCGGAACTCCGAGATCACGTCTAGTCTGACCTAATTGTGTCAGGGAATTCGAGAGACAACTGTGGGTAACAGAAAGAAGATGATATTTACCCAGAAACAATGCCAGCCATTTTAAATTGTTTATTAACAGTGCATAGTATCTTACTTAGGGAAAAGTAAGAGTTCATGCCTCTCATTCTTTTAATGTGTAAACTAAGCATGGCGTCCTTCCAACCTAAATCTCCTACTACTATACGCTTCCTGTAGGGAAAAGAGAGATTTGACTGGAAGGCGAAGAGTACAACACTAACACATGCAGATGAGATGGGGTGCAGCACAGACGTGGACATCACTGTTTCAATCACCGGCCACACAGTGCCAGAAAGCAAAGACTTGCCTTGACAAGGGTCAGGCACTAGAGAACTGGTGCCCAGTACTCTTCAAGCTCTATCCCCACACAGCCCATCAGCCATTATCTGTTAAATCTGTGCAAGTGTCAGAAAGGACCCAGCTTAGAAAAGACCATCAGCATCTAACATCTCTGTGTTATTATTGAGACACTGAAAGTCACCTTCTGCAACTAGAGATGTTGCCTTTTAAATTTCGCACTTGAGCTTGTTTTCTGATCAACAAATATTGGGCCTGCTTTGACACAGCCACAGAGAATTTAACTTGCCCATCAGATAAGAATTGTCATATAAGGCCTTAATTAGATCTCAGCGGACAGGTTCCTCTGTCACAACAGCGACAGATATCCGGTCCGTCAAAATATAACTTCCATATTATCCCATGGGATTATATTTTGGATGAAGGGATAGCCATCACCAATATGACCGAGTACCCGTCTGCCAAGAACTGAATCTTGACTCTTACTTTCCATTTTCAAATTTATATAGTTTATATAGTTTTATTCATTTCTGAGCAAAGCAGTTTATTATATTGAGTGGTTGTTTGACCTCACCATGTGATAAACTCAGATAAACGCCTTTAGTCCTGACACACTAGTTTGCAAAACCTTAGCTCAACCCTTGGTAACTGTGGCTTCAAGCAGACAAGTATGTCAAAGGAACAAGTACAACGCATTCAGTAGTATCAAAACAGTTAAAGAAATAGGAGAAAGAAACACACTATAAAGAAAATCTGACACCAATTTAGAAAAATTGCTCTTAGTGTATATATTTTTTTAAACTAAAATTAACAAAATCCACCAGAGGGTTCCAGAGATATAATTTAATAAGCAAAATATAAACCACTGCTTTTTATTGAAATCAGAAACAAGCATTGGCAACTACAATTACTTGGGATTTTTTTTTAAAACTTTGTAAAATTGTGTTTGGTTACTTCAGCCTACTTTGGGTGACCAGCTTCAGAAGAAAATAAGTCACTGTGACCAGAAAGTCTTGGCAAGACAGTGACCTTGGAGTCAAATAAGTCTCCAGTCCAGTGCCAGGCTCTATGGGTGAACCACTGTAGACATCAATGGACTGGTCTTGATGCAAGTGATACATAATACTGAGGATACTGAACCAGCGGAGGAGTTGTTCCTGGAGCCAACTCTTGGATCACACGCACAGTGAGGCGACTTTAGTCACAGGGGTCAACGTCCCTCAAAGTCCGGTTGAAGTCCAGCCAAAGTTCATTTACCAGTCCTCTACTGGTCTCCGCTTACAATGAAACTAGCAGTGCCCTTAACTGAGGCTGGTGTGCATCTTCGGTGACCAAACCACGTTGCAACAACTCTCCCAGGTCCAGCAGACTTGGATGCAACTTTGGAGAGTTGGAACTTGGTCTCCCAGGCTGCACTTCAGTCAAGCAAAGGCAAAGCTAATCAATCATCGGCATTTGAATTGCGCACTACTCACCCGGGAGGGTCTCAAGGCGCTAACAATCGCCATGGCAGCATTCTTCAGCTTTTTGGGCCTTGCAGCCATAACAGCAAGCCAATCTACTGACTCTTGGTGGTTCTTCTTCTCTCTGGGGCTCGGGATGACTTTTCCTCAAGCAGTGCACTACAGGCACAGTCTTCTCTTTGCTAGCACAAGGATTGGGAGGTACAGTCAAGTCTTTAGTGCACCCTCTCTTTGCCAGGTCCAGGAAAACACAGGGCAGTCCTTCTTCCCCATGCTATCCTAAAGATGTTGGGACCTGTGCCAAAAATATTTTGGGAGCCCCTGTTTGGGATAACTTGAAATAGTATTAGTCTTTTTTGCAAATTAAAGCCTTACATTGCTTAGCAATATTGAATGAAATTCCACTTTCCCTGTGGGCCACTTGGAAATTGGGGGGCCCTGGGCAATTAGCCACTTTGCTCATGCCTTAAAAACACTCTGTTTCTTTGTTTTTATCTAAAGTGCAGACATGATCTGTGGTCTGGGGGCCCAGTGTACCTCTTTTAAGCCCAATGTTTGACCTCTGGGAAGCAGTGACTACTAGCCAGTTGGCTACCAGGTCCCCTCCCACCTGACGAGGACACTCTGCAAAGTGTAGCATCTAGCAATCCCAGGGTGCAATATTTTGCTCACTCCCACAATGGCAGAACCTGTCTCTCAGTGTGGCACTTTGTCGCCCACCCTAGAGATCTCTGTACCAAATGCAAACTTGGTTACCAGAACTAAAAATCAGCTCCACTATTTGCCCTTCAAATGCAGCTTTCCCTTGGAAGCTGGCCATTTGTGCTCACCCCCTGTTTGGCGTAACAACGATATCTTCAGCGGCACCACAGCACAAATTAAAACAATCTGTCCCATCCTTGATATTTGTACCCAAGATATCAAGAAATTGGTGGTGTGCTCAGGTCATTTTCTGGCACAAAAATTCCTTTTAGCATATGAAAGTTGGTCTGTACTGTTATTCACCCTAGCTTGCTCTACGTTGCGAGCGCCCACATTAACCAAATGTAAATATGGGTCAGTGAATGCTTGTTTTCAACTAAGTTCAAAAATATCCCTTGAACGTTAGTTGGTCAAGCCGGGTAGGCTTTGGTAATTTTTGTAAAAATTGTTTCTGGATCCATATATTTAGCTCCAATATTCTTTACTCCTCTCTGTGAGCGTACACTGTGGACTTAATTATTTTTATAATAATTACATATTGTACCTACTTATTATATGAAATCCCCCTATTCCCCTGTGATGGGAAAGAAGATGCTTGGAAAGTGTAAACATAGCATTACAATTTCAGAGTTCATGAATCCCTTGTAGAATAAAAGTCAGCTGATCCTAGACACATGTAATAAAAACTCCTGCCAGGTAGAGAAGGTGCATAGTGTTGCCAGCACAAGGGCATTGACATGTACATTTCTACTGGTGTCTTTTCACCCCAAGTGCTTAAACTACATGCAGTGTGGGGAAGGAAATCTAGGAGGAAGCTGCTTTGAAAGAAGCTCTACTTTGGAATTAAGAAGGAAGACGTCTAGCTCTAAATATCTGCTGAGGAGGATCTGGACTAAGCTCCCAATGTAGTCTAACTGCTTCACAGGCACAGTCACTCCCAATGTCCCACAGGCACCAAGTCCAGCAGTCTTTGGAATGGGTGGCTGGGCCTGTAGAGTGATTGTCCTGCTGGTCTGTGCCAGAGTGAGGGCTCTTCTGCCAGCCTGCAAGCTGCAGACATTGAAACTCAACACCTTCTTCCGGGAAGGAGACCTCATCCTGGGAGGAGTGTTCCTGGTTCACTCTGAGTACACTTCCCCTGAGCTTACATTCAAGGAAGTGCCACAACCTATATCCTGCACAGGGTAAGAGCAGTTTACATGTGAATAAACGTGAAATCCGATGTCATGTGAGAGACCACAACAGTTTATTACATTGCAGTATGAATACAATCATCTCTATTGATATCCTATGAAGGTGTAGAAACGTCACAGCTGCTATCCAATGAGAGGTAAGAAGAGGATATTACAATATGTTCAGTATAGAAGTGTCACAGCTGGTATCCTGTGAGAAACAAGAACAATATATTACAGTCTGTATAGGAGTGTCACAGCTGACATCCTATGAGGGGTAAGAACAGATTATTACAGTATGTATAGGAGTGTATAAGGTGACACCCTGTAACAGGTAAGAACAGTTTATAACAGTATGTATAAAAGTGTCACATCTGATATCCTGTGAGGGGTAAGAACAGATTATTACAGTATGTATAAACATGTTACTGCTGAGACCATCTGAGTGTAAGAACAGTGTATTACAGTATGTATAAAAGTGGCACAGGTATATCCTGTGAGTGTAAGATCAGTTTATTCCTGTATGCATAGAAGTGTCACAGCTGATATCCCATGAGGGGTATGAACAGTTTACCACAGTATATATATAGAAGTAATACAGCTGATATCCTTGGAGGAGGAAGTAGACTTGATTGCTGCTGTTTATATAGTTTCTCATCAGATATCTTGTGATGGGTAAGACCAATTTATTTTAGTATTCATGTAAGTGCTACAGCTACTGTCCAAAGAAGGCATGTGTAGTTGTGTCACAGCTGATATCTAAGTAGCGTAATACTTTTTTAAGACATATCTGTGAGTCATCATGTCTACAGCTGAGATCCTGTGAGAAGTAAGAATATTTTATTATAGTATTAATAGATGTCCTCAGAAGGGTGAAATCAGTTTATAACGTTGTGTCGCATCTGATATTCTATAAGAGGTAAGAACAATTTATTACAGAAATACAGAAACAATATTGCATACCAAGCAAAATATTATTAGGAGTCCAGTGGGACCTAGTTAGTACATAATGTAAAGTCATATGAGTCACCAAGTGAATTCCCATGGTAGGTGCTAATCACATGATATTTGAGTCTGGAAAGTAAAAGCAGGGCAACATTCATATAAGTCACCAGGTGGTACTGCTAATAAACAATTGAAAATGAACATGCATGATGAATCACATTCTTCCAATATTATGCAAAAAACATTGAAATATT
Organism: Lissotriton vulgaris; assembly: GCF_964263255.1. Classification (NCBI taxonomy): domain Eukaryota; kingdom Metazoa; phylum Chordata; class Amphibia; order Caudata; family Salamandridae; genus Lissotriton; species Lissotriton vulgaris. The sequence continues at coordinate 30,728,090 of NC_141696.1, forward strand.
TTTCTGTCAGCACAATGACAAGCATACCGTCCCTCATTTCTCTCTTGTGTGACACAAGGCTGCAGACATCACTTTGTCTGCATCTATCATCCAAAACATTTGCTGTAGAGACTGCCCTCTCCGAGAGGCTTATTTATGAGAGACGTATGCTGCTAGAGCGTCACTTTTTTTGATGCTCCGGGAGTGTAAGGCTCTCAATCTTATCTATGATGTGATGCAAAGCCACTGTGCTTAGCTTTGCATGGCCTCATAGATATGGATTAAGGCAAGGCAGTGGTAAGTGCTGCATTGCTTTACTCTGTGTTCTTAGGTACCACCCATGGATTTTGACACTGCACCAGATTTCCAAAACCACATAAACCTGGTGCAGCACCAACACCTTACGCCTCACCAGAACACACCTAACGAGGAGAAACATGTTCATTTATTTCTCCTAATTATTTCCTCTATCCATGTGTGGTGCATTCAGCAGCACACATGGAAAGAGGAAAATGCCTCTCAGGATTGTTTTTTGTGCAGGAAGATATCCCTTTTACACAAAAACAATCCTGTCAACAACACAGACACCAATGCACTGTGGTGCAAGGGTGCCTGTATTTGCAACATTTTCTGAGACCCAAGCTTTAGATCCGGGTTCATCTGGGTGCCTTAAGCACCACTTCCAAGATTCTAGAGCCAGAGTGGAGCCGCTTGGTGGTTCAGGACTCACTCAGCTGGGCCCAGGTGTGGGTTCAAGATCATTGGAGCCTTTTTTGTTGCTGTGGCCCTGATCAGTAGGCCAGCCAACTAACCCTTTGAGTCCCTCTAGAACAGAGGTCTTCAAACTTTTGGATGCCGAGACCCCCCTGTCAACATTTTCAAGCGTAAGGACCCCCTCCTGACAAAAATTTCTAAACCTCTAGGTTATGAGGAATGTGAGGACCAAATTATGTGACAGGCTTGACTAAATTGTGTGAGTAGAAAATGTAAATAATGTTCTGTGATGCTGCGTATTTTGGAGTAGCATTGCTTTATTATTTAGATTTTTTTTAAACGCAGTAATCATGACGAAAGATTTCACCCAATCAGTACCAGTTTATAACCAAAATACAGCAATTAACATCAGAAAGATCTCTAATCAACCTCTGTGAAGGGCCTCCCAATCCACAGGAATACGCGCTGCCACATTAGAAGCTCACCTGGCCATTGCCGGGAGCAACAAGGGTGCATTCAAACCGTGGCGGTCTGGTGCAGAGTTAAGCAGTTTACCCATGACTCTTTCCTCTCACCCCCTTCCTTCCATCCCTCTCTTCTCTCCTTTCCCAACCCCGGATTCCTCTCTAACATTGCAGGCAGATGGTTATTAGCCCCAGGACACCAAATGTAAATAATAGGCAGAAGCAGGGGATCCACTAGACCCGAACTTCGGGGGGGGGGGGTTAACACTCCCAGCCAGGACTTGTCCAAGCACTGGTCTCACACGGTGCAACAGTATTTCCACCTTCTCCATGAATTCTCTCACTACCACTCACCAACAATACACCTCATCTCTCTATAGTACCTGTCTGAAAAACATTTCATTTTTGATAGCGCTACTCATAGTTTACTCACACTCAGTTCTGTGATGTGCATGGTACATCTTCTTTGTACCAGGCACTTTAACCTTCTGCACTGTGTGGGTGCCCATGTGACTGCACGGTGAGCAATGCAACAGTGTGAGAGTAGGGTAAAAGGAGTGACTGCAGGGTGAGTGAGGTGACCATATGAATTTGGGTTCGGCTGTAAGTGCAGAGTGGGACAAATTAGTGCATGGTTAGTGATGGCCTTGTTTGAGTGAGCTACAGATTGAACAGTAAGGGGGGACAGGTGAGTGAAGTGTCACATGAGTGCAGGGTGAGAAGTGTGCTCGTGTGACTGCAGGGTGGGGTACAGAGTGAACAATGCAAGCAAATTTTTAGTGCAGAGTGATCACTGTGAGAGCAGGGTGAGCGCGTGAATGTTTTGAGTGCATGGTGATCAGTGTGAGTGCATTGTGATCAGTGTGAGTGCAGGGTGAGCGGGTGAATGTTGTGAGTGCATGATGATCAGTGTGAGTGCATTCCCAGAAACTTGAAGTGCAGGGTTTCAGATATAAGTTAAACTATTGCTATAATGGCATTAATCAGGGATTGAGGGTGGAGGAAATAAATAATGTGCTGATCCTGCAACAAACTTCCAGTCTAATGATTAGGGTTGCCAGCTCATTATTTTGATGGCCCAGAAATAAGCAGTCACCTACAGCTGTATTTTTTGCACTTATCTGTGAATACTTAGAACAGCAAATATAAATAGAAAGCACTTTTAATTGTGTTCTAGGGATGCCTCAATGATCCATGACTAATAATTAAAGAGAATAAAGACAGAAAAGTCGCATAACTAATTAATACATACTTTTTTATTTATAACTCAATTTAGTGTAAAGAGAAGGTCTCTGCAGGATCTTTAAACAACACATAGCAGACATGTATCTTTTGATAGCCCAACTTTATATTTCTTTTCATTAAATGCATTCTCACACTACATCAGTAAGTGTAAAAATACAAATGTAAGGAATAGGCAGAGTGGGGCCCAGAGTGTACTGGAACCATAAAAAAGTAAGCTTTGGTAATCAGTTAACAAAGGCATGTAAATATGCTAATGGTCTTTAAAGACCTGTGAAAAACTCGGGCAGAGATAAGACTGCAGACACTGCCCAGCCGAGGCCCCAGGAGCGCGAGCTGCACTGCAGCAGCCGGGCTGAGACACAGGAGAGGGGAGGAGGGGGGCTGAAGCCCTGGAGGCCAGGGCAGAAGTGACACTGTGAAGGCGCGACCCCCTTTGCATCGCTCCACGGCCCCCCTGGGGGTCACGCCCCACAGTTTGAATACCCCTGCTCTAGAAGTTCTGAATCAGGGGCCAGACAACTAGTCCTTGGAGTCACTCTGAAAGTCCTTGATTCAAGCAGAGATGCAGGTCCCAAGCAGCAGGGCATTCCTCTGAGGGCACAGAGTAGGCTTCACTTAGCAGGGCAGTCCTTTTGGAGCAGGAGAGAAGCCTTCTAAAGTACACAGCAGGCTATAGGAATCAGGACAGTCCTCTGAGACGCCTTTTGCAGGTCAAACATTGAACTGCAGAGTGTGTCTGAGAGTCTTATTTTAATACCTGGTGTCAGTTTTGAAGTGAAAGAAACTTCTGGATTTTTTGTCCCCACAGAAGTGTTCAGCATTTCTCGTATCCCTGCCTTGGTCCTGGGATGTCTAGAGTCACAGTAGCCTAGTGTGTAGTTCTTTGTGTGTGTGTTAAGGCAGCTCATTTGAAGTGCAGAAGAGCTCCGCCTTCCCATCCTGCCAGAGTGCCCACTCAGCCACCACTCAGTCTGCCTGTTGTGTGGCTGTCTGGAAGGAATACACTAAAACCAACTTCCAATTGCACCTAGTCATCTGATCCAGGAACATGCTGAAGGTACCAAATGGTTAGCACAGGAAAATGCCAACTTTCTAAAAATACTATGAGGTTATGATACATAAGCACAGTCGTAATATAGAGGGTTAGATAATGGCAGAGCGCGAAGGAACCACTAACACACCGATTCCAGTGTAGTATATTTTATGGATTTTTTAAACAATAAAGTTAGGAGTAAACATTATACATCAAAACAACATTTGTGCATAGTGTCCCAAGCGACAAAGGGAACCTAAACCTAATTGACAATGTGAAAAATATATACAAGGTTTCCACAGTTTGTACCGGAAACAACCTATACAACGCAACTTTTACAATGCACTACCATTACAACGAAACTTTCACAACGCAACATCCATTACATCGCATGCCATTACAATGCAACCATTAAAACGCATGACACTACAACGCATACCACTACAACGCAGGTCATTACAACGCAGTCATTACAATGCATACCATTACAACGCATACCATCACAGTGCATAATACCCTTACACTATCCAACACTTACCCTACTGTTGCACCCCCTGGAGTTAGAATAGTAATTTTTACCCGTACACTATCCAACACGTACCCTACTGTTGCACTCCCTGGAGTTAGGATAGTAATTTTTACCCCTACACTATCCAACACTTACCCTAATGTTATCCCCCCTGGAGTTAGAATAATAATTTTTACCCCTACACTATCCAATACTTGCAATGTAATGGTATGCGTTGTAATGGTATGCGTTGTAAAGGTAGTATGCGTTGTAATGAAATGCGTTGTAAAGGTAGTTTTTAAAAATTTGTTGTAATGACATGCATTGTAATGGAATGCGTTGTAATGGATGTTGTGTTGTAAAAAATGCGTTGTAAAGGTATGCGTTGTAAAAGTATGCATTGTAACGTCATACATCCGTTTGTTACTACTAACTTTATTGTTTAAAAAATCCATAAAATATACCACACTGGAATCCGTGTGTTAGTAGTTCCTTCGTGCTCTGCCATTATCTAACCCTCTATATTATGATTGTGCTTATGTATCATAACCTCATAGTATGTCATTCCACAGGAGCCACTGTTTTTCCCAAATAACTATTACCCTGGTTCCTTATTGAGTAGGGTTCCCCTGTTTCTATTGAACTTTCTAAAAATGTCATTTTCAGAATTGTAAAATTCAACTTTGTCATTGAAGAGGATATTAAATTGCCATTCCTAATACACCAAACATCACAGATCTACCTGTTCCCAGACAAACGTTATCACTTATTAAATGTAATGAGGAAACCAACTGTTATCCTATGGGAGAGGTAGGCCTCACAGTAGTAAAGAATGACTTTAGGAATCTTTCACTACCAGGATATACAAAACTTAAAAGTACACATGTTTAGGGACTACCCCAGGGGTCTCCTATATGAATTAAAAAGAGAGTATTAGACTTGGCAAAAGGTTTTTTGCCAAGTTGAACTGGCAGTTTAACACTGCACCAGGCTGCAAATGACAGGCCTGAGACATGTTTGAAAGACTGCTGAAGTGTTTGGCACAATACATGCTGCAGGTTTGCAAGAAGCATTTAATTTACAGGCCCTCAGTATATGGTATACCACATTACTAGGGGCGTGTAAGCAAATGTAGTATGCAAATCAGGTGTAAGGCAGTGTTACCATGTTTTATGGAGGGAGCACTTTAGCACTGGTTAGCAGTGGTAACGTGCATAGAGTCCTAAAGACGACAAATAGGAATTCAGCAAAACAGGAGAGGAGAAGTTTAAACCTTTAAGGGCAGACCACACTGAGGCTAACAGGTCTGTGTGCCTGCAGCTGATCTCAGCATCGGAGATCAGGGCTGCTCATGGAACTGCTTTGAATGAGTTTGAAGGATGCATCTCTTTAGCTTGTTTTGAGAGGTATTTTGGAGTGTTTATGCCTGGAGTGACTTCAAGTGTATTTGAGTGACTGCACCCATTCAATCGGAGCAAGGAGCATGATTTAAAAAGATTTAGTACAAGCTTTTTTGACAAACATAGTACATACAAATAAAATAAAACATTAAAGTATATCACCATATAATGATAATATTTATTTTACAAAATAACTATTGCAGGTAATTGTAATAACAGGAAAGTACTTTTTAGCAGACTGGCATTGTCCCAACAGGTATGGAAGTCATGTTCATGTTTAATCTACATCACAGGGAAATATGATCTGTTATAGAAGATCAAAGTTCTGTTGGACTTGAATTACTGTAACTAAAGACTTGGGTTAAACCAGCAAGGATATTTATAAAGGACATGGAAAGGACAGAAAGAAAAATGTGCAAAGTGAAGTATTAAGTCATCAGCCCTGGCACTGAAATGCACTTCTCTGCAGAGGTGCAAATGTAATCAAACAAAATGACATCACTCACAGTACGAAAGAGCCATGGTGTATGTTGTGGTGGGTGGAAGCAAGATGAGAATGCATGAAGAGGGTTGATGCAAAGAGATTGTATGTAGTTGTAATATGTATATTTATGAATGATTTTTATTTATTGTGTGATGTTGACAAAGTGGCCTCTGAGCCACACCTACAGATTTAACTGCAGGCTAAGACATGGAGCACCAGGTGAAGTGACCATTTTCAAAGCATTTTTGGCAGCACTCTTTGTAGGAAATACCTAGCAGTGATGTACCTTTGATTTATACATGTATTTATTTATAATTTTTATACAGCGCTATGTTCCAGAATAGCCACAGTGGCACAAATGGGGTCAGACAAGAGTCAGAGAATTACCAGTGGAAATTCAGGTAGTTAGGAGTCCAATTTATTGTGGGTTTAAGATTAATCTTTGTTACTCTTTATTTACCATCCCCTTTATTGATGTGTTTTCTGCAACAGCACTACTTCCTGTTTGCCATTACTTTTTGCCTCTACTGTAACACTACTGTGTATGCAGAAAGACAATCCCACATGTGTTAATTAAGAGATTATATTTCCCGCTACCCTGCAACATATAGAATGCACCTTTCACATATTGCTACAAACTGATCTGAAACGTTTCTTGAAACAACATTGATGAAAGTGTCAGATGGCCAGAGTTGCATTTAACATGTAATATTCACAATTATTGAACACAAGATCCATTGCCCCAATGACCATGATGTGTTCACATCACAGGAAGGCACTTCAATCTTCCCCATTAAACTGCCCAGAAGCCACATCTGTAGCAACTTGACCTCACACTGTGGTCTTTGTCTCAATGCCTGCTGAGTATGTTTTAGTATTCTATTTGCGTAGGAGTTGAAATATTTTCCATTACCTGATGTCATCAATCATGTTCTCTTTTTACCCCACAGGTTCGCCATTCGCTTTTACCGTGACCTTCTGGCCATGCTTTTTGCAATTGATGAAATTAATCAGACGCCCGACCTGTTATCAAACACTACATTGGGTTTCCAGATTTTCGATTCCTGCACATCTCAAAATAGGGCCATTCAAGGTCTCTTAGAAGTGCTCTCTGGGACGTCACAGCCCGTGCCGGGGTACAACTGCAATTTAAAATCAATACCAGTAGGACTTGTTGGAGACATTCTGTCATCCACATCTGTTCCACTATCCAGAATTTCAGGACCTCTCCATTTCCCCATGGTAAGCAGGGTGCATGGAGCAGCTGAATACATAATGTTATAATGGAATAGATTAATGATGGCTGATACAACCCAAACAGAGAACTTGCAGTTCACCACAGAGCTCGATTTCATAGAAAACTATGTAGATGTTCAAGTGTAGACCTTCTTGGAAGCCAACAATTTCTAAGGCATTTACACCACTAAAACAGGATGATACAAAGAAAATTGGCTCCTACGACTGCTGGACTAGCCATTGGCTTTTGACACCATAAACCATGACCACTTCATACATTCCCTAAAATAAAGAACTACTGCTACACCTTTCTCCTCAAGAGAAAGGTTCCACAGGAAGCAAATGAGAGAAATGTCCAGATCCACTTGTCCACTGGAATTATTTTTGTCAGGCAACAACTTCCGCTGCCTTAGGTTCTTAGACTACCTCTATTAATTTATAAAACAAACTGGTCTCTGGTGTGACCAGACTTGAAACAAAATGTGGGAGGTAGAATTTCTAGATCAGGCTGGAGATACCGCTCAACAGTAATATAGAAGGTGTCCTTGAATTCTTTAGTAGCGATAGAAAGCTAGCTCTCCTCTTCAGATCCATGGATCTCTTTGGAGATGGGTAAACAGCTACTTATTAGTCATCACTCCTAAGCCAATCTTGTTGAAAATTAAAATGATAGTGTTTCACAACCAAGGGCCTCATTATGATGTCAGTGAAAAAACAATCCGACCGACTCCGGGTCGGAATCGTTTCTGACTGACGCAGATTTGGGGAGTCCGACCGACCAATTACGATGGTTCTGAACACCATTTGGTCAGACTTCCACTGAGCTTGTGTTACGACCAACAACACAGAATCGTTTTGCTAAAAGTGGAGGTTGCAGAAAACCTTGCACCCTGTGGTGGGTACCCAATGGTACCTGCCACACAATGCTTGGTTAGAAAGAGGGTATTGATTGGTACCCCCCATGGGCCTCAAGGTGAAGGAAGGTTCTGCAACGAGCCACCATAGTCAGATTATGACAGCCATTCTGTGTCGGACAAACTGAGTCAGAAAGGCTGTCCGAATCCAAAATCGTAATCGCTCGGTCTGAAACAGGGTCTGTAGAGCTGTACGAGTCGGCTCCACACACTTTAAAACAATTAATCAACTATTAATAATTAATAATTAAATTAAAATGATAAACTATTAATGGTTATATTGTTTTCAGCGGAGGGGTAAAAATTACCTATTCCCACTCCAATCAGTGCGACAGTATGGAAAGTGTTGTATTGCAGAGGGGTAACAATTAGCATTCTCCCTCCAGGAAGTTCAAAATTAAAAACAAACAAAATCTTAACAACAACAAAAATATTTAAAAAACTAAATAAATAAATATATTAATATAAAAATGTTAAAAATTAAAATTCTAATATATGTATTATTAAATATTAAAAAGAAAACATGTTAAATTCCTATGACAAATACATACAAATAATATATTAAATAAAAAAATAAACTTTTCAAGCAAATAAATATTTGTAATTAGAAATTATAGAGAAAAAAATATTAATTGCATAAATTTCTATTTGTTATTTCCTACCCCACAATTCACAACCCACATCTAAAAACTTTTTAAAGTATACCTGCATAATTAACATAATTATCAATAAAATAAATATTATTAAATAAAAAACAAATTAAAACTCATAAATAAGAATTAACTTCCCACATTTTACCCCTAAAACCCCACAACACACAGCTAAAATTAAAGTGTAAAAAAATTATACAAATACAAATTATTTCCATATTTATTTTTCAATAAAATAATTAATATGAATTATTAACTAATTAATACTTAATTAAACATAAATTACTTCCCACCCTTTACCCCTATAAACCCCACAACCTGCACCTACAATTAATTACACAATTTCCATATTCAATTTTCAATCAATTAATTAATGTAAATTAACAACTAATTACTAATTAATCAAAAATAAATGACATCCCACCCTTTACCCTTATAAAACTCACAACCCGCACCTAAAGAAAAGTTGCAAAATTACCATAATTAATTACAAATGAATTAATTATTTAATATGAATTAACAGCCAATTAATAATTAATGAGTAATTACAAATACATCACTTCCCACAATTAACACTATAAAATCTCAAATAAATGAATATTAATAAATAAAAGATAATCATTAATTTATAATAATTAAATGACATCCCACCCTATTCCCCTATAAGCCCACAAGCCGCTATGTAACTAAAAAAAGCAAAAATGTAATTATAATAAATTTGATAACTACAAAAAATGTAACACGTATATTAAAAAACATAAACAATATTTATACAAAAAAACATACATCACATACATTTAAAATATAAACTAAAATTCATAACACTAATTAAAAAATTTAGATTTTAAACAACTATATTTTTGCAAACAATATTATTGACTTCTATATTTTTGAAAACTATATTTGGGTAAGTCGACGTTCCCAACTCAATATTTTGTCTGAATACCATTTTAAGCCTATCCTGGAGATGATTCAGTTTCTTAAAAATAATAATACTGGAATGATGCCTTTAAAACCACATCGTTAGAATTATTCATAAAGTAGTTTTTACTGAATCTCAGCACAGGGGATAATATGGTAGGTCTAGTACCATTACTGATGACTGTGATAGTGATGTCATTTAAATCAACAGCTTAAAACACTAGAGAACGTATCACAATTGGTCGACTAATGTACAAATCATTGAATTCACTATGTTCTGAATGTATTATGCCACATTTATTTATTTAATGTATTTTTGATTTTTATATAGCGCTTGCTTGGCCCGATGTAACAGTGTACTTTACATGTTATATGAATACGTTTTCTTGAAATACAGGTGGGGATTAGTGTATGTAAAATCAGTTAACGTAAAAGTAACTATATAGCACTAATGTAGTCAAAACAGTCAGAAAAGTATATAACAATACAGCATTAAATTAATGACTTTAGAGTCAGGTTAGAGACTGAATAAGTCAGGCGACTGCCTCAAAGGAAACCTTTGATGTGAGTTGGATCTTCGAGAAACATGGATCAGCTTATAAGCATGTTGAAGGGGTTGTTAAGCAGTAGAGATTGGTGGTCCTGTTTGAAGCAAGAAACTGAGGGGTTGCATGGGAGTTCCTTAGGGGAGGAGTTCCAAATCCTAGGAGCATTTTCTGAGAAAGAGTGCACCTGGGATTATTTCATCTTCACATTTGGTGATATGAGAAGAACTGAGTTGGAATTTCTAATCACCCGGCCTCTTCCTACTCTTGATTGTTTGGTTTCTAGGTGTTTGGGATTTTGTATTAAGGGGTTTGAGGGTGATACAAGCTGTCTTGAAGATGAATCTTCTTTCAATGTTAAACACATTGAGACTCTTGAGAGCAGGTTAGATGTGATCAAACGGTTTGATTTCAGTGACGAGTCTGGCAGCCTCATCGAGAATTGCTCTTAGTGGCACAAGGTGACTTTTCGGAGTTCCTGTGATGATGCTCTTCTGTAGTCAAGTTTCAAGAGGACAAGTGTTTGCACTACTGTCTTAAGACCATAAGGGATATAACACAGTTTGGTTTTCTTGAGATTTCTTAGTGTGAAGAGAAAGCCTTTGCCTGTGTTGTTGATGTGCTCCTTCATTGTCATGTTTTGTCCAGGGTGATAGCCAAGAACTTTATGTAGTTGGAAAGCGAAAGAGAACAGTGCGTCCAAATTCTTGAGCCATTCTTGGATTGGTAAAGTTGTATTTCTTGGGGGAGAGGAGTAGTAGTTCAGTCTTGATAGGGTTTAGCTTTAGGTGGTTGGTGTTTAGACATGTTTTTGTCTTATTCAGTGTGCCATTATGCTTCCAGATGTCTCTGGTTGATTTTATTTTGTAGTAAAGTTGTGTGTCATCAGCATATAGGTGATATATGGATTATTATTATATTTTACCCCACTTGGTTTAGAATACCCGTAAGGGGTTCTATGTAGAAATTAAATAGGACTGGAAAGAGGAGCCATGAGGTACACCTTGTGGAGCTGGTACATTCTTCAAGAGGAAACTGTAGATTTGTATTTGTTGAGAGTGATGTTTCAGATAGGACGTGAACCATCTGAGGTCTTTGCTATTGATACCAGTATGGTTCTTGAGTGTCTCAAGTGAAGCTGGATGTGTTAGTGTATCAAATGCCACAGTTAAGTTATGTAGGATTGACTGAAAAATTTACACTTTATGAGCCAGGTCGTTCCTTGCGCTCTAGGAACCAATTGTTGCTCCAGGTTCCCCATATCAAAAGGGAAAGGCAGGGTGGTCGAGCATTGTATTATAGGGGCCCTTTTTTGTGGAACACTCTGCCCCTTACCCTTAGGCAAAACACCAACCATCGAGCCTTTAGGAAATCCTTAAAGACATACCTGTTTTCGACAGCTTAAACCCTGCACTTTTCATGATTTGGTCTTGGCCTCTGGTAAGAACACAAGCGCGGAGATACCCCTTCGGGGGTCGACTTCCTGCGCTATATAAGCAAATAAATAAATAAATAAATAGATTAGGAGGCATGAGTCGCCTTCAATTAGGGATCTATGTAGGTCATATGATACATTGAGCACAGCAATTTATGTCCTGCAGCTTTTCCTGAATCCTCATTGGTATATGTTTTGGAGGTTGACTTCATCTATGTGTTGGTTTGATTGTAGCAGGACATACTTTTCCATAGTTTTAGTTAGGAAAGGAAGAGTTTTGACCGGTCTGGGGACATTGACGTCAGTGTGGTCCACCACTCATTTTTAGAGACTGGGTGTGACTTGACCTACTTGGAGTGAGTCAGGTACGCAGCCTGATAAGAGAGAGGCATTGATGATTTTGGTTCGAATAAGGGAGGTGACATGGTTGATATTCGATACTAGGGGATCGGTACTGTGGGTATGGGCTTCAAGTTCTGGATTATTTTGAAGACTTCTACTGTCATAGGTATAAAGTCTGTCCGCTTATCATTGTTTTTCAGTTGTAGGAGTTTATTATTGTCTTTGGATTTTCTTGGGGTACTGTGGTCTTTGGTTGAGACTTGGGGCAGGGGTTTCCATGGTGCCTTGTGTGTTAATGGAGCAGGTGGACTGGGATGTCAGACTTGTGCCATAGATAAGAGGTCATTCAATTATTGCAATTTTGCCAGTGAAGAAGTTGGATATTGAGCATTGGGTGATCATCAGGGGGTTGATTGATGGTGCTGAGTTACTTTCCAGTTAGTCCAGGTTAGGTTTGCATTCTTTTTTTTGGGCAAAGTTTTATATAGCGCGAACTTGACCCAAACCGAATCGGGTATCAGAGCGCTTTACATAGCATCAGTTACCTTACATGAGGACACACTTTCATTTTTTTCTTTTCGTTAAGCACAGGGAGATTAAGTGATTTGCCCAGAATCACAGGCTGTTTGGCGTCGTTAGCGAGACTCGAACCTGGATCCCCAGGTCCGAGGTCGAGATCCTTAGCTGTTAGGCCAACTCCTCTCCCAAATTAAACATACTCTGTATAGCATATAGGACTAGTCACTGCAGGGCAATGCCATCCATCTGGGTAGGAAATGGAGGGATGAAATCTCATAGAGGACAATACCAAGGCCTCAATGCGGTAACAGAGCATCAATTAACACGTTAACCGCAGCGTAAATTCCACCGCGGTTTGGTTGTTCGATTGCGTGGGCGGGCCGCGTTGGCCATCGGACATGCGCAGCACTACGGAGGTAGTGCTTGCGCTGGTCATTGGCCGACGAGCGCAATGAACCGGTTAAAGGCCCAGGTGCTTAGTGAGAAAATACATTATGCAGTGCAAGCACCTGTGCAAACCTTAGTAAATGGAAATCTAATCCTCTTCCCATTCAAAGAGTTCTCCCACCATCCTAGGTTTAAAGAGCCTGGAAACAGTAAAAAACCAGTCCTAACGAGGTTGGGCTGACAGGTCCTATTAAACCCATGTAAGTAAAAATATCAAAATTATAAAATGTCTTCCTTAGTCTCAGATCAGAAAACCAAGGAAAGATGACAGTCTGGAAAGAATGAGTAGAAGCAGAATGCATTGTAAATCACAGGATGTTACCAGGACTTCACTATCCAGGCTGTACATCAGAATATCGAGATTTCTTTGTGGAGAAGGGGCAGTTTAATTTATACATGCTGTTAGACCTGATTGAAAAAAATTAAATCCCTTTCTCTACAGATCAGCTATGGATCACTGCTCTCCACACTGAGTGACAAGACACAGTTTCCATCTTTTCTGCGCACAGTGCCAAGCAACACCTTCCAGATCATTGCCTTGGCACAGTTAATGAAATTCTTCAGCTGGACATGGATTGGTATGATTGTGTCTGACGATGACGTGGGAATGTTGGGGGGACAATCCATAAAAAGATTGATTGAGAAGAATGGAGGCTGTGTTGCATTCATGGAAAAAGTCAATCTAAGCTACTCCATGGCCAAGATCACCAAAGTTGTGGAAATTGCCAAGAGACATACTGTGAAAGTAATCATTGTTCACAGCCCTGAGGTCCATCTTAAGAAGGTCATGGAGGTCTTCTTTGCACTAAATGTGACAGATAAAGTCTTTGTCTTCTCAGCATCCTTCACAATGACTCTCGGACTCTTCTCCAGGCACACCTGGACACTCTTCAATGGATCTCTGGCACTAATTCTCCATTTCTCAAAGATGCCAGGCTTTGAGTGGTTTCTCACCCACCTAAATCCATTGCAAGATTCCAATGATGAATTTATTAAACTCTTTTGGGAGGATGCTTTCAACTGCAAGTGGCCAGGATCTAACACAACTGAGATAATGACAGTGATGGAGAACAGTGGAATCCAGGTTTCTTGCTCAGAGAACCAGACATTACATAAAATGGCAGCTTTTCTTTTTGAATTAAATGATCTCAGTTTCTCCTACCATGCCTACCTCGCAGTTCATGCCTTTGCCCATGCTATGAACTCATTGAGGACCTGTAAACCTGGACAAGGACCGTTCATTAATAGTGATTGTGCTGATATCAATACCTTTCATCCCTGGCAGGTAAATAAGTGATGAGTGTATATATCGCAATAGGTCATAAATGTCTTAATGTCTCAGTTTAATTGCTTATGTGAGTCATGATATATGTTCACAGTGATGGGTCTTTTAACAGAAGCGTTATCATTAAGGCTTAGCCTGAAATCTAGCTCTTGGCATCCTGTCTTTAGTGAGAAACTCCACTGTTGATTTACATGTCTGTTTATAATCAGTAAAAATTCTTAAATTCTGAAAACTTTGGCACAGTTTGATACATTTTCATAAAATGTAACCCAAAATAAGGTCATCCATCTTCCTGGAAACTTTCAGGGTGTTCAGTCCAGCGAGGGCCTGAGGAAAAGAGGGGGGGGGGCTGGGGGGGGGGGGGTAAAACAAGTTTTTCCTGGGCAATTTCCCATAGGAATTTGAGGAAGCATTTCAGATAGGAAAAAATAAACAGAATGGCATCAGAATTGGCAGAAAGCTGGACCTTTACTCAAAAACATGATTTTTGTAATTTGAAATTAAGGCTCAATATATATTGTCAGTTGGTCCTGTGGGAGACCAGCAATACTACAGCAGGACCACATATTTAAAAAGGTGTGGGCCTCATTTATGAAAAGTGATGCATCGCTGCGTGAAAACAGCGATGCGTCACCATACATTGCCTCATATTTACAGTATGATGCATCATGTCGCAAGGAGTTACAGATACGTCAGTATTTCTGACGTATCTGTAGGCGCAAAAATGACGCATTGCTGGAGTGCGTCATGAAAGTAATGCAATTCCATCAGTGGGTCATTTCACATAGGCAAGTCCCATTTCAAAAGTGCCTGCGTCAGTCTTATGCCTGCTGTAAGGCAGGCGTAAGATATTGACAGATTTGCGTCCTAGAAGTGACGCAGGGAATTCTCATAGATTTCACTGCTTCACTTCCATGAGGCTTACTTGCATCAGAATGTTCACCCTGCATATATTATACCTGGCGCAGGTATAATGTGGCGCAGGAGTTTGCAAAGTGACACATCTACCTCGATGCGTCACTTTGTAAATATGACTCAACGTGGCACATTTTTTACCCTGCTGGTGCGTCACAAAAAGTGAGGCACCGGCGGTGTAAAAGTGACGCAAGGACTCATAATTAAGCCCCTGTTTGACTGGGAGGGCATTTTTTCCATGTGCCTGTTCGTACAGGTCTCGTGGTACATAGGAATCTCATCGTCTGGCTGCAACACAAACAAAGATGCTGTGACATCTATTACAACACATGGAGACTTGGTCCTGTGTTGTGAAATGTTAAAATAAAGAAGCTTTGAAAGGGCTGGCAGTGGTACCGTGAATGTCTTATAGGTGTTAGGGATATCAAGAGTTTGAAGAATGGGGGAGTCAGGTCCTGGGACGTGGGGCTAGCTGGACCATTAATATAACTAAGTACACAGATTGCCAGCCACACACTTACTTAAATCCTCTATTTTTGAGGGAACAAACCATAAGAGACTTCCTGGTTCGTACGGGTATATCACTCTAACCCTTTTATTATTTATTTATTTTTTGTCTTTTTTAGTATCGATGTATGAAAGGGACACCTTATCGTTTTGTACACCTTATATACAATTATTTACAATTCGCGATTATTTACAACACAAACACATACACATAACTAGTTGTATTATACAAAGTGAATTGCTCTGATATATATACACTCAAATATTCATACTACGAAGAAAACATCATCCGTAATTCCATAAAGACCAGAGTCAAAAGTATAAACTTGATGACAATCATAAATCAATGAACTACAGTTAAATGCAGGCAGTTCAAAAAAGGAAAAATAGACTTCAAATTAATTCATTCAGTCCATTCGACCAATAAATGGCTAATCTTTTTACGCCAACGCGTTTCGAATCCGGTATGTCAACTCTACGGATTCTCATCAGGGCTCTGTCTTAATACGGGATATCTGTTGAACCAGCAGCCGCCGGTCAAGGGTAGAGTATTAGTTCTGACTGAGTTTCTTTTCTTTTCGGGATCTTACTGGATCATTCTCGTGATCCTACGTTTCCACCAAATGGGAGTTAATTTTCAGTCTTGTGTTACAGCCTGCTCTGAGGGATTCCTCGCTTGGGCTGTTCGTGTTCTAATCGGTTGCAGCGGTAAACGCTTTCTAACCATGCAGGCACCGCTTTCCTCAGTCCTTTTTACTCGCGCTCGCTTTCCTTGAACAAGCTGTGACTCGGCATCTAGCTCTCATTCACTTAGTTTGGCTGCACAACTAGTTATGTGTATGTGTTTGTGTTGTAAATAATCGCGAATTGTAAATAATTGTATATAAGGTGTACAAAACGATAAGGTGTCCCTTTCATACATCGATACTAAAAAAGACAAAAAATAAATAAATAATAAAAGGGTTAGAGTGATATACCCGTACGAACCAGGAAGTCTCTTATGGTTTGTTCCCTCAAAAATAGAGGATTTAAGTAAGTGTGTGGCTGGCAATCTGTGTACTTAGGGATATCAAGAGGGCACACCCAGGACACCCTACCGCCCAAAACAAATTCCACCCATCTCATGCTACACCAACTGGATCACATGTGGTCCACACTGACTCTGCAGGGTAAAGAAAAACGATAATAATAATAAGGGGCCATGTGATAGATAGTCCAATCTCATCCAGTCAAGCCCCATTAGGTGGCCAAGCACCCCTAAGCACATCCTTTGCTCTGTACAGGATCCTTTGCAGTTTGGCAGCCTCTTGTTTACAATCAATGAGTCACGGGTGACCAAGCCCATATAATGCACTGCCTTCTCTTTGGTGGTCAAGCTCCTACTACAAACAGCCTTCACACTGTGAAGAACAGCCTTTGCCCTGTGCATAACTCTTAACAGAGAGCCCACTTACTCTCCAACCTAGGACCCCTTAGTGGGCAAGCCTCTAATATGCTCAGCATTTACACAGTACTGAGCCCGATGCAGGTAGGTGGATGAGTGGAAAGTCCTGCTTTGCTCTGCATATAAAAGCATTATGGATGGGCCAGATTCCTTACACAGCAAAGCTGCTAGAACCCCAGTAAAGTTCCCCTAGGTGTGAAACCCTAACTATGCAATCCTCTGATGCTTTATTCAATGATCATTTTGAGAGGGAGTTTGGGGTAGAATGTGTTTTTGTTGAAAAAAAATATTTTTTAGGTTGGCACCATATGTACAAAGAGGTGCATGAGCTAGCACACTCTCCGCAGCCATGCACCAACGCAGGCATCCTTGCACCATATTGCAAATGGGCCTGTTTGTCGTCTAAATATTTTATGTATAGAAAGTGTTTCCTTCCTGAACAAAAACTATGCTGTAGGGCAATTTCCTCTCTATATAACCTGCATAATGCAGCACACATTAACGAGGAAAAACAATAGGACAAATAAGAATGTTACTCATTGTTATGACAGCCAAATGGAGGCTTCTGAATTTGGCACAAATACATGTCAAAGAGTAGATATGGATTTACCTAAAGATCCATTGATGAATCAACAGGAACCCCCACTCAGCAGCCATGGAATGTGCCTCTGAAGCAAAGTATGCATGGCGTTGCATTGCAATGAATTGTATTACTTTTGGTAAAACCAACCGAAAACGCACTTTGAGTTGGTTTATAAATATCAACCAGAATGTTGTGTCGGAACAGCATTAAAAGAGTAAAGCAAACCAGAAGCAAGTTCTTTGTAAAGATGTTGAAAATCAATTGTTACAAATATTTCCTTTTCACTTACATCTTTAATTATAGACTTTCCTTTTAACCTCTGAATTGCTGCGCCTATACCAACGGCCGACGGCACCACTACCTCGGGAGTGCTGCCGTCGGCCGTTGGACGTTCCAGCTGCACCTGCGCAATGGAACGTTCAGCACTGGAGCTGGACGTTCCAAAGCAGCTAAGGTGTTAATATTATGTGTAGCCTGCTTTAGCAGATTATCATAGTACACTAACATTAAGAGACACATGTAACAAACAACATTAATGGGGAGATTTACAAACCTTTTGCCCTGGTGTAGTGCCACAAAAGTGATGCAAACTAGGGCACATTTTTTGCTGTTGCTATTTTCTTTCCAGAACACAACTTTTTCTGCACTGGAAAGTATCCTGTATGTAGCGCAAAGCAGCACAAAGCACTGCTTTTCATTACTTTGCGCCGAGGGGGTGTTACCTGGGTGGTACGTGGGCGTTTTCATGCAACCACTCAAGCCTTTTGACGCAAAACCATATTTACAATGATTTGTAAACATAGTTTTCCTCCAAAAGTTACCGCCCCTTCAAAGGAGGCACTAACAGAAGAAATGCTTACATTTCTCCGTGCTTTTCCAAATTTCCACGCTGTGCAGCGCACATGTAAAGTGGGAAACGCTTTACATCGCGTCTAGGTACGGTATTTTGGACAGGAAAAGTACCCTACCTGTACAAACCATATGCTACACTCCTGCACACACCCTAGCCCTGCGGCGCTAATGGCGCTCAGCAGCTAAAATCAGCATCAGCACAAGGGAAAGGGGAGGAGAGAGCCATATCTCTTAAAATATGGCGCTCTCCTGCTCCTTCCCTGTCACACAACGTAGCGCAGTCTTGCGGAGGGCTACGCTGCATTGTTTTTGTAAATCTCCCCTTAAATGATTCTATTTTTAAACCAAGAAATTGGTTCTTACAAGAACCTGTTTGTGTTTATTTTTTACATTTATTCTAGAGTTTTTTTACATTTTTCGAAATGTTCATGGAAACTCAACTTAAACTCAGTAAAAAGGGCATCAGAACTTGGAGATTCAAAAAATCTACTTTTTCCTATACCGATGTTTGATGATAAACTTATTTCTGGCCAACATGCCCTGTTTACTGACGACCACTAATGCATTGCACTTTGCACAATATTGGTAAGCAAAAATGATGCGGGTTGGCACTGGAGGACTTAAGATGGGACACTGTTCACAGATGCAATGGAGGGTCCACAGGTGGAGGTTGACGCCTCCTGGCATGATGCTGATGCCTCGCTCTCGCAGAGCATGTGGAATGCAACACCCTCATGTGGTTCTGCAATCCCATGTACTTTTTTGCAGTACTGCATAAGTAGTCCTTTGCACATATTCAGCAGGTAACAATTTTCACGGTGACTTTCTTCTTCCCTGGAGGGATCCTGAAGAATTGCCACATAAGTAACTCCTTGATGGATGGTGGAGTTTCTTTCCTGCTGCTGCTACCCCTCTGTTTTTCCTTTCCTCTTGTGATGCCATTGTAGGTAAAATTCCCACAAAATGTGGTAAAACAGAGAAAAAGCAGCAGGGGTCAGCACAACGTGCTTTAACAGCCAATAACTAATCTTAAAAGAGGTTGGAAGGGAGTGAAATTCATGTAAATTGAGAAAGACACTGATGTTAACCAATCAAATGTTGTTCAATGTGAGTGTCATAGGTATTCGGTACACCTGTGGGACTGCAATAACCAAAAACGAGGCAATTTCATATAAAGACTCAAGGGATCCCCAATAATTGATGATCATCAATAAATGAGTCAATTACAAAAGCATTCAAGTGGTTTTGGGTCCCGCAACAGTACTACAAGCATACCGCAGGACCCTGGAAAGTAAAAAAACATACAATGCATACCACAAATTAATTTTCAACAATAAAGATGACTATCAAAATGTCACTACAAAATCTAAAGACAAAATTGACTTTATGTGTAACTTTGAAAGTAGCTTTTACTTTACATAAAAAAATCACATCATAATAACCCATAGACATTTACTGAAAAAAAACAAAGCTCCATATTATCAAGACCAGCGATAACATTATCACCCTTTAGTGGCAGGAAACTGCCACTAAAGGCCCGTAAGGGGCTTGATAATATGCCCTTGTGAATTCCCATAGAAGTCCAGGTTTGATGTCCTTCTCACCAGAACCTGGGCTTCTATGGGAATTCTGAAGGGCATATTATCAAGCCCATTATCACTGTTTTAGCGCCAGTTTCCTGCTGCTAAAGTGGTGATAATGTTATCGCCGTTCTTGATAATATGGCCCAAAAACTTAAAGAGGCATTCTAGTTAGATGATAATGAAAGTTAATGAGTGATGTTTTTCAAATCAAAACCCACAGAAATTTGCCAAATATAATTCTCTGAGCTGACTATAACTTGTGTCACCTCAATGAACTGTTTATGACCTCACATAATACATCACTCATGATATGTTCGAAGACCTAATTGATGATATCACAAATGACATCACTGATGACATCTCTGGTGAAATCATGGATTAAATCATGCGTCCAGCTGTTGCTCAATTTACTCAACAAACCAATACAGCCTTTCCAATATGTATATAGGTACTAAATGGTATAGAATAACATGATGCATAAACTACGTGAACATATGCGCTTATGTAAAATAGTTATTCTGTAGCCTGCTCCCTCAGATGCCTGAGCCCCATTAGGAGGCCAAGCCTCTACGATGCACATTGTTGACACTGTGCACATGTCTTCATACAGCGACCACTTGTTTTAGATACACGGACACCATGGTATGGACAAATCCCTGCTACACACAGACTTCATCCTTTCACCAACTCTTCAGTGAGATTCCACTGCCTTCAGACACCCAAGCACCTTAATGTGGTTAAAACCCTACTATGCACAACCTTTGCCTTGTACAGTCATCTTCACGGAGAGACTACTCCCTCAACAAATTCAAGCCTCTTTAAGAGGCCAAGCATGTTGAAAGAATGTATTCTCATTCTCATTCGCAGTACGAAAGATATCTAAAGTTTGCTCAAGATAAAGGTCACTAAATACATTGCAGTTTGATAATCGTACATCAAACTGTCACACTCACTAGATGATATCATTGTTGATGTCATCAGTGCTATCATCAATGATGTCATACACTATACTTATATGCCTTCCTTTGTCATAAACATGGAAGATGTTAGCATGCCTCACTGTATATCAATCCGTAGCCTTTTGGAGGTCTAGTCCAAGTTATCTGCATTAGAAAGGTTCTAGTAGATATGTTTCTCCTTTACCCGTGATCTAGAGAATATACAAGGACTGTTCTCTGTAGTGTTCCTACTGGCCACTAGAAGTTGCCTAATCACTGTTCTAAGATTAAAATTTACAGCTGAATAGATCATATTTGTATCTTGCTAAGGGGGTTTAAGCATTTGGCACTGTACATATTCAATCAAATAATCAATTGGTAGATTTGTAGAGCGCTACGTGTCACCCTTGAGGGTATCCAGGCGCTGGATACTCTCCGCAGCCTCTATCCATTTGCTCATCACCACCCGATGTATAGCCTTATGCTTATGAGCTGCATTTATTAACTGACATCAGGTTAGTCGGAGACTGGTGTCCAAAGATCTCCACCAGTTGCCAATAAATGTGAAAACCTTTTCCTTGTTTTCCAGGGCAGTCAAGGATTACTGGGATCCAATTGTGACTATTAGAGTTCTTTACAAGTGGCATCCTACGATCACAATACTGTTGACCCCAAATGGAATGGACAAGTATTCCCTTTCAGAACTTCCCTTTTTCAAGGCATTGTGGTTGAGCAGCCAAGCTTACTTTTTCTCTTTTTACTATGCCGAGACTTGAGAAAAGGGGTAGTGTGCCTTGGGACACTTATTACGGCTTCAACTATATAGGCGGACTGGCATGACCTGTGGTGCAAATGGGTTCAATCTTTGATACAAATCATGTCCACGCAAGAAAAGGTATTTTCTCATGGTGGCAGCTGGGATTACAGGAATTAACGTATGACACATGGCCATGAAATGTAATGCACGAAAACACAAAGTGGTGGAGGGTCCTAGGGGAGTTGGTTTATAGACCGAGAGAGTACCTTGTCCCCCAACTAAACAGCAAAAAACACGAGAGGTACTCCAAGTCTGCAAAAGAGAAGAAAAAGGAAAATAATCCTTGTGATTAAAAATACCTCCCCCTCGGCTCAGTTATCTACCCGAGGCAGCGACGGAGAGTGCGTGGCCTCCTTCCAACCTGAGCTGTTGCCAGGTGAGGTGAGGTTTGTTCTCCCCATAATTAGGGAGAAGATACACCATTTTCCTTTGACTCTATTGGAGAATGGTCACTAATCACGTTCCATACCACGATAAGTAAGTGTTGCAGTAGCATATCATAGGTCCTAAAGAAAGCCGTGTAGGCTGAAACATGTCGACCAACTAACACACATGATAGATAGCAATTCCTTGCATGCTATCAGCATACTGCTTTTAATGATACCACTTTGATGGTCAGACCCAATAAAGTTAACTTATGTCATCAAAGTAGGTATTTTTAATCACAAGGATTATTTTCCTTTTTCTTCTTTTTTTCTGAGCACTGCAACTTTTGCCCCTTCCGCTCACACACTGGCTTCTGTTGGTTGTATGCTTGATCACAGGGTCCATTATTAGGCAACCTCAGACTCTCCCTGAGGAGGAGCCTAGAGGACACCTTTTTTCCAACAACCCAGATGACGAGACTCCACTTTTGAGTGGGCTGATGGGTACTTTTTCTAGCCTTCTAGACTCTGTATCTTCTCTGTCTCATTTCTTTGACATAATAGTGTTATTTGTTTAAGATCAACGGCGTGGTCTGAACACCTATATGGGACACAAACAGGTTCCAGTAGTTTTCTCTTTTGCAGACTTGGAGTACCTCTCGTGTTTTTTGCATGAAATGTAATGCCCTGAAGAAGTTTCAATATGGTGAACGAAACGCATTGGCTGTTTGCTGTAACGTCTGAAATTTCATTTCTTTTATGTACAAGTGAAATAAAGAAGATGTGGAACATATGCAAACTTGAATTGGACCTTTTTAAAAGAACATTGGTTGTCTGTTGCACCACTGTTTGTATATATTTGATGTAGTGGGGACATAGGTATGCGCCTCTAAGCAGCAGGTGTTTATAGTGGGTGCACACTCCAAGGATCATATTTCAGGAATTTAATATTTGGGGTAAGGAGGAAGTATGGTTCTCAAGAAGCTTGGTGCTCTGTGCTTTCGTAATGACAATAATTTGGTTTTAGTTACTGATGAAAGAAAATTGAAAAGGGTTTGGTGCAATATTTACAAACCTTGCCCTGATGCTGCAAATTACCCCTGCCCAAAATTTGTTTACCCCTCCGCCATCCAGCGCTTTCGCTACTGTTGCACTTACTGGATTGGGAATAGTAATTTTTACCCCCTCGCTATCCAACGTTTTCACTACTATTGTGTTTATTTTGTTATTAAATGTATGTTTTATTCTTTTCTTAATAGTTTAATGTGTTCATTAAATAAATAATATTTTATTGTATTTTAAATTATTTATATATGTGTGTATATTTTATTTGTTTATAATTTAAAAAGTTTATAAATTAAATAATGATAATAGTTAATATAATGTGTTTAAGTAAATATATATTTATGTACACTTTTTTGTGTTTATATTTATTAAATTAAGTTTATTTATTATAATTAGTTAAAATATAAATTACATTTATTGTTTTGATAATAATATTAATATTATTTAATTCATTTTAAGTTATGTAATTTTTATAAGTGATATTTTTTATTTCTATATTTTCTACGTCAATATTATTGTGTCAATAGTATTGTACTTACCTATTTAAGTATAGCGAGTCAATACTTCTGTTATTGATATTTTTACATCGATATTTTTGTAATCAATATTTTTAACATCGTTTCCCTGGATTGGGAATAGTAATTTTTACCCCCCCCGCTATCCAACGTTTTCACTACTATTGTGTTTATTTTGTTATTAAATGTATGTTTTATTCTTTTCTTAATAGTTTAATGTGTTCATTAAATAAATAATATTTTATTGTATTTTAAATTATTTATATATGTGTGTATATTTTATTTGTTTATAATTTAAAAAGTTTATAAATTAAATAATGATAATAGTTAATATAATGTGTTTAAGTAAATATATATTTATGTACACTTTTTTGTGTTTATATTTATTAAATTAAGTTTATTTATTATAATTAGTTAAAATATAAATTACATTTATTGTTTTGATAATAATATTAATATTATTTAATTCATTTTAAGTTATGTAATTTTTATAAGTGATATTTTTTATTTCTATATTTTCTACGTCAATATTATTGTGTCAATAGTATTGTACTTACCTATTTAAGTATAGCGAGTCAATACTTCTGTTATTGATATTTTTACATCGATATTTTTGTAATCAATATTTTTAACATCGTTATTTTAACATGGATCCCTGTAGGCATAGCCATAGTCACTCTCTAAAAAAAAGATGCAATGTGGGTGAGTGCTCTAACTCAACATCCTGCTCGAGTGTCTCATAACCTTCTAAATGTGAGAATGGCCACTCTGTGAGCTTGTATGTAATGGTCATTGCAGGAACAAGTACTGGCAAAGCAAATAGTTCAGGTGTATGTATGCACTGTCAAACCAGGCCTAAATTACATGCTCTGTAACCTCATCGCTGCTTCTGACGGCCAACGGTCGTCGCGTGCACTACCTTTGTAGTGCTGCGCACGTCCATTGGCCATCTCGGCCCCGCCCGCTCAACAGAACGGTCCGTACTGGCGCGGAACGTTCTAAGCAGTTAAGGGGCTAATGACTGCCCTCCTCCCATCTGTGCTGCTGCCAGAGAGAAACACTGCAAATCATGTAGTTATCCAAAACACTTTAATAGCATTATAATGGCTTATGTGTTCCTTCAAAACATTAAGGTCCAGGCAGTTGGATGAATAGTGATCACAGCTGTGGTGGGGGGCGATCACTTTTTGTGGAAATACACAGTGTCTACCCAATCACATGATGTACTTCTGCTTCCCAATCTGCCAACGCCTGTCTGACCTGCTGATACTTACATAATTGTCTGGGGACTGTCATGCCAAACCATAAAAATGGAGCCTTACCCGGAAAAAAAGATACAAGACAGCAAGGCTCTCCAGACCCACGCAGAGGACTTTTGTCCCAATAGATGAGCATTCTCCCAGTCAAAATGTCTTACTTACAGTTCTAATTATGTCTTAGAAATTGTGCCTAATCTGTGAATACATTGCATAAAATATAGTATTTTGAGCATGTTACTTTTTCCTCCCCACCTCTGAACAACAATCAGTCTGCTATGGTGCCCACTACACACCTCCATCCAAGAACAGATCTGACTCAGCACTCAATAGTTCTTGCAATGTTCCAGTAGTGGTTTCAACATGTCAAAGAGACTATCATTCTGTTTTCTAATCCCTCAGGTCCTCCACTATGTGAAGAACATCAACGTCACACTTGATTCTGGTGCAGACATATACTTTGATGTGAATGGAGATCCTGTGAACGCTTTTGACATCTTCAGTGTGCAGGTATTTGACGAAGATGACATCCGGCTGATAAATGTGGGAAGGTTTGACTCCCAACATGGTGAAGAGGTGCATGTCAACTCAAAGAACATATTGTGGGCCAGCAACAACCAGGTGAGGAGGGCTTATTTCACATATGGTGATCTGTGTGTAAGATATGTTGCCATTTTACTTTACATAAAATTGGCCCCATGCACCTCAGCAACCACACTGACTTCCATAAATATTTCAAACACCTCCGCTCAGCTTCATTTGTACTTGCAGACAACCCCCACATATGTGGAACTAGATCTCGAGGTCCTACCTCCTCATACCACACTCCTAAAGCCTGGAACTATCTCCCCTAGATCCTACCTCCTCTGTTCTTGAATTCTGCATGGAGCTGAAGATCTGGCTATTCACTTAGTCTCCCAGGTAAGTTCTGCAATATACAAATACACATAACATAATATAACATGTACAACAATGACAATACAGATGAACTCTAAAGAAGGTGCATAGGTATGATTAACTGAAACATGGAAATAGCCCACCACCATCATTAGATTTCCTCCTCATCTGTCTTAAGCATCCCAGGCCTGTATACATGAGGAGCCATGACTTCCAGGAGACAATTACTCTCTATCAAATAGCTTGAGCAAGAGGACAGGAGTAAGGAGTAAAGGGGTAAACTTAAACGTAAGAAGCAAGGGTTGAGGTGCAACGTAACAATTGAAGAGTTAAGGATATAGAGTTATGGGTAAAGGGGTAGGTGTTTGAGGGATTAAGGGAATGGGCTTGCTTAAGGGAAAAATAGTTTGTGGGTAGGTTATTGGTGGTGGTATAAGAGTAAAGAGTTAATGGCAAGAGGCTATGGGGCAGGGAAGTAACAGGTTAAGGGTATAAAGGTAAAGAAGTAATTGTAAGGAGCAGAGGGTAAGTGCTGTGGTTTAGGATAAAGGAATCATATTAAGAGCTAAGGGTTAGAGGTTAAGCGTAGGTGTAAAAGGTTAAAGTAGCAGGTTACGTACAAACAGTAAGGTTACAGGGATAAAAGTGGGAGTAAGGAGTAGGAGTAATACATTAAGGATAAAGATAAGGGGCAAGGTTAAGCGTAAGGAGTTGAGGGTAAGATACGGGTAAGGAGTTAAGAGTAGTGTGTAAGGTAGCAGTAGTAAACAAGTGAGGGTAAGGGGAACGGTAACCTGACCGTATGAATGGACATTTCCTTGTGTCTCCTGCAGAGACATTTGCACGGTTCCTGCTCTGCAGGTATGTTTAATTGATGCATTGCCACTATGGTATCACTGCTCAATATCCGCAGATGGTTAGCTACTTAAATCTGAGCAACAGTCTGGATTGAAGTCTGGTGCTCAGCAGACTCTGCTGGTATCCTGCATTTGAAAGGATAGAGTACACTTTCTGTGGACTGCCATGGATAGGGGAAAGAGAGGTGGTCTCTTCTACAGCATAAATTAGCGGAATGGGTGTGTGGACTTTGTATCCCTCCAAACTCATGTGTTTCAGGCAGAGAGGAGAAGGTAAAAGCAGTATGACCGGCTCTCAGGACATTGCTTCTGAGAGCAGAGTGCAGCTTGCAGTATACTTACTGTCACCTTGGTTTTGCAGCAGGAGGCAATACTTGTGCCTCACTATGCATTTATGGGTGTTTTATGAATGAACAATGCTCATATCTCACAATATTCAAAGCATTTTGTTGAAGTGACCTGGTCAGAACCGGTCGCTCCACTCGCAGCTCGTCCCTCCCTGCCTGGTATCGATCGTGGTATCCCCTGCATCCTGTTGCTGCCTGGTATTGTTGTATCGCCGTGCATTGCTTTGATTAGTGCCAGTTATTTGTGCCATTGATATCGCTGCATCTCCTGCATTGCTTTGGTTAGTGCCAGCCATTTGTGCCACTGTTTGTTTCTGTGTCCGCGACCTCCTTTGTGCCTGTGTCTTCCCTTATTGAGCCTGATCTCGCCCAGCATTGTTTAGCCATTTTTGTTGTGCCCTTAGCCCGTCCCTGCCGCTGCTCCCCTGCGGCCCCACCCCCGCTCCCTCCAGCTTCGACCGAGCCTCCCCACTCACCACCCCGCTCCCGCCTCCCAGCTGCTCCTCCCTCCCACAAACAAACTCTAAACTGGTCCCGCGAGTCAAGGAGCTGTGACTGTCCTGACCTGGTCAGAACCGGTCGCTCCACTCGCAGCTCGTCCCTCCCTGCCTGGTATCCATCGTGGTATCCCCTGCATCCTGTTGCTGCCTGGTATCGTTGTATCTCCGTGCATTGCTTTGATTAGTGCCAGCCATTTGTGCCATTGATATCGCTGCATCTCCTGCATTGCTTTGATTAGTGCCAGCCATTTGCGCCACTGTTTGTTTCTGTGCCCGCGACCTCCTTTGTGCCTGTGTCTTCCCTTATTGAGCCTGATCTCGCCCAGCATTGTTTAGCCATTTTTGTTGTGCCCTGAGCCCGTCCCTGCCTCTGCTCCCCCGCGGCCCCACCCCCGCTCCCTCCAGCTTCGACCGAGCCTCCCCGCTCGCCACCCCGCTCCTGCCTCCCAGCTGCTCCTCCCTCCCACAAACAAACTCTAAACTGGTCCTGCCAGTCAAGGAGCTGTGACTGTCCTGACCTGGTCAGAACCGGTCGCTCCACTCGCAGCTAAGCATGGGCGGAAAATCCGTTACGCTCGCGGATTTTGCGGATTTTCGGTAAATTCGCAATCCGCGAGATTCGCGAATTTCCCGCAAAATCCGCAAATTCGCACGCAGCGGATTTTTTTTCTTTGCGGTGTAAGTTCGCAATTGCGAACATGTACGTGCGGCGGGCAGCAACAATCTCGCACTCGCGAAATTACAAAAAATTGCAATTCCGCACAAGAAATCTACTAGCAAGCAGCATAGACCTTCTGAAAATGATTATTTTTATCTGAATAACTCCTCAGGTTGACATTTGCCTGCACTTTTTTAGATTTGAGGCCTTTTGATTTTCTTTGGATAACTTTTGGATTAGAAATCAACTTTCTCATATAAGCTTGGTGTGGCATTAAAGTTGCTGTAATGCTGCTCTGCAGAAAAACGAGTTTTGCAAAAGTGAAAGCAGGTTCAAAAGTTCAAACTCATCATTAGTAACCATTCCCTGTAGTGCTTCCTGACAAGGGCCCCTCCAGAGTTCAGTTGCTAGTTGCAACAATTGTTTGACCCTGCTCTGACCCTCACAGCAGGCTCATAGAATAGCTACAAGTAGGCCACAAAGGTCCTGGAAAAAAAAATTGCACTGCAACAGAAAGCAAATTACAGATAAGGATGCAGGTGCCAGACTGGAATTTAAAAAAAGTGACACATTAATAAATCAACCCCAAATGAATTCATGTCAGTTGAAGCAGGCAGGTGTGCTTGCTTTTTCCCCCCATAATCTACAGTGATGATGAACCAGAGGGTGGCATAAGGCATTGATGTACCAGAGGGTGGCATGGGTAAAACAGAGGGTGGCAGGGGTGAAACAGAGGGTGCTGGGAACCTATGATGATGAACCAGACGTAGAAACAACATAATCGTGACCGTTGCGAGCCGACATGTAAGTTCGCGATTGCGAACTGTTACAAAACCCTCGCGAACTGTCACAAATCCTTGCGAACTGGCAGAAATCCTTGCGAACACAAAAAAAAATCCGCAAATTCGCGAGAATTCGCGGATTTTGCGGATTGCGAGTTCGCAAATTCGCGAAATTCGCGAACGCCAGATTCGCAAAATTCGCCCATGCTTACTCCCAGCTCGTCCCTCCCTGCCTGGTATCGATCGTGGTATCCCCTGCATCCTGTTGCTGCCAGGTATCGTTGTATCGCCGTGCATTGCTTTGATTAGTGCAAGCCATTTGTGCCATTGATATCGCTGCATCTCCTGCATTGCTTTGATTAGTGCCAGCCATTTGCGCCACAGTTTGTTTCTGTGCCCGCGACCTCCTTTGTGCCTGTGTCTTCCCTTATTGAGCCTGATCTCGCCCAGCATTGTTTAGCCATTTTTGTTGTGCCCTTAGCCAGTCCCTGCCGCTGCTCCCCCGCGGCCCCACCCCCGCTCCCTCCAGCTTCGACCGAGCCTCCCCACTCGCCACCCCGCTCCCGCCTCCCAGCTGCTCCTCCCTCGCTCCACCCCCCTCCACTCTCCACTTATGGCAGAGACACATACGCGCAGCGGACGCGCCCCATGCTCGCTGAAGGCACGCCAAAGGTAAGCCCGTCTACGCCCGTCCACGTCTGGACCGCGCCTAGGGCCAGACCCCCTGGCCCCCGCAACTGCCATCCCTGCCGTCGAACCTACGACGCCTCAACCCTCACTGCACTCAACACCAGCCACCTCCAAGACTGCCATCAAGCCGCCCCAGGACGTACCCATAGACCCTTCACCTGCCAATCCTGCAAGTTCTTCTGCATCAAGACCCTCACTACACCCCCAAACCCCAAACAGAGTTCCGACAATAACCACCTGAAGTGCATCCTGCTCAACACCCGCTCGGTCCACAGACAAGCCATTGAACCATGGAACTTACTCGACACCACATCACCGGATGTTGCCTTTCTTACGAAAACCTGGATGAACGCCTCTTCAGCGCCTGACATCGCCATAGCCATCCCGGACGGTTACAAGATCATCCGAAGAGACCGCATCAACCAAACAGGGGGAGGCATCGCCATCGTCCATAAGAACACCATTCGCATCTCGACCAGCTCTGAAGACACCCTCATAGCCACCGAACTCCTCCACTTCCAGATACACACCGACCTGAAAACCACACTCAGAGGCACCCTCATTTACAGACCCCCAGGACCCCGCACACAATTCAGCGAAGACATCGCTGACTTTATTA
This sequence comes from Lissotriton vulgaris, assembly GCF_964263255.1. Lineage (NCBI taxonomy): Eukaryota > Metazoa > Chordata > Amphibia > Caudata > Salamandridae > Lissotriton > Lissotriton vulgaris. Next base: position 30,758,401 of record NC_141696.1, read on the forward strand.
GCCCACACGCCCTCCCCTCTGACGACTACATTCTCCTAGGGGACCTCAACTTCCACCTAGAGAATAACAACGACAACAACACCACCACCCTGCTGGACAACCTCGCCAATCTCGGACTCAAACAACTGGTGAATACCCCCACCCACTACGCCGGACACACGCTCGACCCAATCTTCTCCTCCAGCAAGCACATCTCCTTTAATCACGCCACGGGACTCCACTGGACAGACCACAGCTGCGTCCACTTCAGCTTCAGAAAGACCACGACCCACCACCACCCGCAACAAGTTCCCCGCAGAAACTGGAACAAAGTTACCACCGACCAGCTCACCACATCGCTGAACCAAAACCCTCACGCCATATCAACGGACCCTAAATCAAGCAGCCATCAATCACGCACAGTGGATCACCCACTGCGCTGACCAATTAGCACCCTTGACAAACCATCACAACAAGCCAGGGAACAAAAAAGCCTCCTGGGTCAACGACGACCTCAAGAACTCCAAAAAGAACTGCCGCGCCCTCAAGAAAGCCTGGCGATGAAACCCAACCACAGACAACATGACCGCCCTCAAGGACGCCACCCGCAAACACCACCAGCTGATCCGCTCCACCAAGAAATCAGCATTCAAGGATCGACTAGACAACAACGCCCGCAACAGCAAGGAACTCTTTATCATTTTCAAAGAGCTCACCAATCCCAGCGCCGGCACCAATGACATAACTCCCTCTCAAGACCTCTGCGACTCTCTAGCCTCGTTCTTCCACAGCAAGATCACGGACATACATAACAGCTTCGGCGACCAGTCCACTCCCCTCACCACTGAACTGAAGCCCCCCTCCACCACCCTCCGCGCCTGGACCCCGATTAGCACCGAAGACACCATCCGCTTGATGAACTCCAGCCACTCCGGATAACCAACCGACCCATGCCCCCACCACATCGTCAACAAGGTCGACTCCATCATCGCACCCCAACTCAGGGACATCATCAACTGCTCCCTCAACACCGCTACCTTCCCGGAAAGCTGGAAACACGCCAAACTCAGTGCCCTCCTGAAGAAACCTACTGCAGACCCCACCGAACTTAAAAACTACCGCCCCATCTCGCTCCTCGCATTCTCTGCCAAAGTCATAGAGAAGACCGTCAACAGTCAGCTCGCCTCCTTCCTCGAGTCTAACGGCTCCCTCGATCCCTCACAGTCCGGCTTCCGAGCCAACCACAGCACCGAGACCGCCCTCATTGCAGCCACAGACGACATCCGGACACTACTTGACAACGGGGAAACAGCTGCCCTCGTTCTCCCGGACCTCTCCGCAGCGTTTGACACGGTCTGCCACCGCACCCTTGTACAACGCCTCAGCAACGTCGAGTTACAAGAAAAAGCATTGGATTGGATCATATCGTTCCTCGCCGGAAGAACCCAAAGAGTCTGCCTCCCCCTTTCAGATCAGAGGTCACCAAAGTCATCTGCGGCGTACCACAAGGATCATCGCTCAGCCCCACCCTCTTCAACGTCTACATGAGTGCCTTGCATCCATTGCACGCCAGCACAACCTCAACATCATCTCATACGCTGACGACACACAGCTGATCCTCTCCCTCACCAAAGACCCAAACACCGCCAAAACCAACCTACACGAAGGAATGAAGGAGGTAGCCGAGTGGATGAAGAACAGCCGCCTAAAACTGAATTCAGACAAAACGGAAGTCCTCATCCTAGGATCATCCACCTCGGCATGGGATGACTCATGGTGGCCACTGGCCCTAGGAAGTGCACCCAAACAAACATACCATGCTCGCAAGCTGGGATTCATTATAGACTCCTCCCTCTCGATGACCAGACAAGTCAACGCCATCTCATCGTCATGTTTTAACATCCTACGCATGCTCCGAAAAATCTTCAGATGGTTCCCAACCGAAACAAGGAAGACGGTCACCCAAGCACTTGTCACAAGCCTACTGGACTACGGAAACCCCCTCTACGCCGGAACCACAGCCAAATTGCAGAAAAGACTTCAACGCATTCAGAACGCCTCGGCTCGACTCATCCTAGACATACCCCGCCACAGTCACATATCCGGCCACCTGAGAGACCTTCACTGGCTCCCCGTCAACAAGAGAATCACGTTCCGTCTCCTCACTCACGCACACAAGGCTCTCCACGACCTAGGACCCAGATACCTCAACACTCGCCTGACCTTTTACACCCCCACCCGCCAACTACGATCGTCCAACCAAGCCCTCGCCGCGATTCCACGCATCCGAAGAACCACCATGGAAGGAAGATCATTCTCCTACTTAACGGCCAAAACCTGGAACTCCCTCCCCACCCACCTCCGTCTTACACAGAACTACCTCTCCTTCAGAAAACAACTCAAAACTTGGCTGTTTGATAAGTAGCGAATCCCTCTCCCTGAAGCGCCTTGAGACCCTCTAGGTGAGTAGTGCGCTAAACAAATTCTTGACTTGACTTGACTTGACTTGACTTAACTTGCTGTACCTCTAGGTCCTTTCACTGTCCGTCCTGCTTCAAGCATGGAGGAGTGAAAGTGTGTAGAGAAACAGCATCCTGTTTACTTGGACCCTGTCCCTCCTCATGAGGAAGAGGTGGTCTCTCTTTCTCGTACTGAACTTCAGGAGAATGTCTCTAACCTAATGGCTGCAGATATTGCATTTTTGCTCAAAGATACTCCTTCTTCTAAACCACAGGCTCCAGAGCATGGGCCTGATGATGAGATTCATGACCAACGTTCACTTCCTAAAGGGGGGTATGTGTAATGGGTTCAACTAATGTTGTTGATGGAATACCGAAGAATACACAACTTTAGAGAGGGCCCGAGGCAATCTTTAGAGACCTGCCTGGATACCTTACCCCACTACACAATGCTTCTATACCACGAGCATCGAAGGGTCTGAAATAGAATAATAATGTTCTGAGCACGATAAACTGTGAAAACAAGTATTAATGTTTTATCACTGTAATGAAAAGTCTCATTTAAATAAGAAGTCCTACTTAAATAGATGGATTCCCATCACTCACCAATTGGTGACATGCTTCATCATCTGGGTATCCTCTTTCAGTCAACCTGGTGACACTAAGGGCTACTACCCCATTATAGGGATCGGGGAGCCTGAGGATGTTTTATTTCTGATAATCATGCGAGGAAAGTATACTCCTATTTAAATGACCAGAAGAGAGCCATTGACTTGTGTGGGAAATAAATGCAGTGCATAATAACAAAAAGTGATATGTGAATTTAAAATTGAACTATGACAAACCCTATATTTATTAATGTCTCTCACAGTCCAAACTAAAAACAGTGCAAACGACATTTTGTAACAAGTAACTGTCTGATGTTTGAAAAAGAGGTCAACATGTTTCAGCCCACAGGACCACATATTGTCCTGTGCCTTCTTCAGGACAAACTAAAGTAGTGCTACTGCAGAACGTGATGAAAGTAAAAAATAAATAAATATGTATAACAATAACTACAAGTACACTTGAAGCGGTTGGAAACAATACAACCGGATCACCTGTAATCAGGAATGTACCTTCCTTCTTCTGCAAACCCATACAGCTGATGGTATCCGATATGCATGAGGAAGATACCCCACCTCACCTGTCAGCGGCTCAGGGAAAAGGGAGGCACCGCTCTGTCCGTCGGTACCTCTTGACGGTCATCCAAGCCATCGGGGAGGACAAGCAGTGCAGGGTTTTTTGAGAATATAATGGGGTTGTTTTTATTAGGGTCCTTGAGGGATATGCCAAATATATTAGGTTTTATTATTCATTTTCTTTTTTTTAACATTTGTGCTGATATTGTTACGATTTTAAATGATCTACAATTAATTAAGAATTGTTGGTCCTGTGTGGTCTTTGGGCACCTCTGGATGGAATTGTGGAAGTCAGAGAGGGTCAAAGGCCCCTGATTGTAATGATCTAGTCCAGAAGAAGCTAAACAGCAGAAAATACTCAAGCCTTTTGTTATGCTATTTTATGTTATTAAGCTGTCTGGAGGTATCTTGGCACTGGCTGTGAAGCAGGAGAAAGGCAAAGGCAAAAGACGATTTATGTGGCTAGTAAATATTAAAATGCCAGGTCTTCAGAAGCTTCCTGAAAGACAAAAGGTTGAGTGTGCTTTTGACGTGCAATGGCAGATCAATCCAAGTTTTTATGGCTCTCAGGAAAAAGCTCCTGCCGAGCCAGGTAAAACTGCCTGCATACAGTCGCAGAATCTGGAGTCTGTGCCTGTGTCATCCTTGGCCTTGGAGATGACCATTTGGGTATCGTACATGTGGAATTTTAAAGCAAAAACCAAGGTTTTTATTACTTTGGCCAAGGGAGTTATATAGACAATAAAAGTGTCTGACAAGAGAATACATCGCTCTCCGTCTTCCCAGATTTTACATAGACAGAGCAGAAGCAAAGACAAGGTTTCCTCCCAGGGAAAATGAAGCTGCAAAACAAGGGACTGCGATATGGGATGATGTACCCGGCTCGATTGCGGGTGGAAATTGAGGGAAGGCCCTGGTTTTTTGACAATCCGGAAGTGGCAATGGACTGGATTGATAGTAGACCTGCGCCTGGAGCCGAGAGACAGGAACACGAGGAAGAAGAGGGGAGAACGGAACAGTAGGATCAAGAGCCTGGGTTTGAATGCACTTGGGGGGCACTTTGAATTGAATTCTGTGAAATGGCCTGACTGCCATCTTTTCCTGATTGGGAGAGCTTTCTTGATTGTCGTAAAAAAAAAAAGCAGGGCGGAAGTTGATATTTCTGGGGCTGGGGGTAGGGGCAGAGCATTGGTTTCCTCCTCACTACTACCTTTAGTTATTTAGTTGGTGGGAGACTGTGCGACAGGCACACTGCGAGTTGGGGATGGGCACTGGCCATATGCAGGGGTGCAGGGAAGGGGGATGGAAGTTGGAGGGGGTGGTGTGTGTGGGTATTGTGATGTTATCCATCAAGGTAATCTTTGCATTGCTTGGTCCATTTTTGAGTTCCCAATTTTGTACATTGGACATATTCGATTCTGAGAAAAAAACTTTTACTTCCACAGTTGGGGACAGGGGATTTCTTCTTGTATTTGTTTTCTTTTTGCATCAGGTGATAATGTTGCAGCTGGACGTATGTGTTGTGGGTTAAATGTCGCGTACTAGTCAGGGATCGGGGATACGGGTGCTGAGCTGGAATGTTAATGGTCTGGGTGACAAGATTAAGAGAGGGATGGTGAATCAGCTAGTTAGAAGACATGCCCCGGACGTAGTACTACTGCAGGAGACACATCTTATTGGTAATCGTTGAATGGACCTCCATAAGGGGGGATATAAACTGGTGGCGCACGCTGGGTTTACATTGGGGTCCAGGGGGGTTGGTATTCTGAATTCCTTTCCAATGGCAATTCAGGCTACATGGTCAGATCAGAGAGAAGTAGATATGTCGGTGTCTCGGGCAGCTGGGGGGAAGACAGTTACCTTTTTGTCTATATATGTGCCACCTGGCCTTCAATCAGATACCTTTAGGGATTTGAGTGCAGTTTTTCTTACCCTCCCCTTGGGTCTTGCGTGGCATCTGAAGGATCCTGCCACTATAAAGGAGATACTCCGGGTTCGGAACGTTATTTCCAAGAGAATGTAGGTACCTTTGATTCGGCACAGTCATTGTGGGAGGCATATAAAGTCATGTTGAGGGGTGAGGTCCTCTCCTTGGTTGCGGGCAAGAAAAAGAAACACCAGGCAGAAGTGATTAGGGTAGAGGCTGAAGTGACAAGGTTAGAGGAACAGGTGGCTGAATCAGCCGCTCAGGAAGACCTTCATCTACTGAAGTTAAAACAGGACGAATATAATGGCCTCTCCAGGGAGAGAGCGAGTGCTCAAAACAATGCCGTACAATGTCGAATGTATGAACACGGGGACAAGGCCGGTAAGTTGATTGCTTAGTTGGAGCCTGGGGAGTGGACCTCTAGGTTGGTGCCTGAGCTAGAGGGGTCAGGATCCGATAGAATTACAGATCCGCAGGCAGTGGCAGATGAATTTTCTGCGCACTTGAAAGAAGTGTACACCACGTTTGGTAGATTTACAGAGGCCGAAAATGGTGAAATGATTAAGGATATCTGCATGCCGAGTTTATCTGAGGATAATAGGGAATATTTGGACTCAGCTTTTACTGACGATGAAGTCGCGCAGGCGATTAGAGGCATAAACTCTGGGAAGGCAACGGGTCCAAACAGGATACCAATAGAACTATACAAATTGAATGCCCATAAAATCGCTCCCCATATTCGTGCTATGTTCCTAAAGTAGGGTATATGGTCAGCTTCCTTACAACCAGCGGGTGGCAAACATTGTGGTCATTCACAAGGCGGGCAAGCCTAAGACGTCACCTTCCTCGTATAGGCCCATCTCACTTTTCAACGCTGAGCCTAAGATTTTGGCAAAATTGCTGGCCACCTGGCTGGTCAAGGTCGTCACCACCTTGGTACACCCCGATCAATCCGGCTTCATGCCAGGTCGCAGCACAGCCCTGAACCTGCGGAGATTACACAGGATCCTGGGTGACTCCCAACAGATACTGGAGCCGGCGGTACTGGTGTCCTTGGATGCCACCATGGCATTTGATAGGGTCGAATGGGCTTATTTGTTTGTGGTTTTGAATAAGCTGGGCTTTGGTCCAGAGTTTGTTGGTTGGGTTAAATTGTTGTATGCTACCCCCTTGGCCAGGGTGGTGGTAAATAATTGTAAATCAGCTGACTTTTCCCTCGGGAGGAGCAGGAGACAGGGTTGCCCGCTGTTTCCACTTCTTTTTGCTCTGGAGCCTTTGGCGGAATGGGTCCGATGGGACCGGTCTACATGTGGCTTGCGGTGGAGGACAGAGTGGGAGGATAACATTTCGCTTTACGCCGATGATATCCTGCTGTACCTCACCAATCCTAGGGCGTCCTTGATTAATTTTTTAGATGTCCTGTCCATATTTGGCAGATACTCAGGGTTTTCTATAAACTGGTCGAAATCAGTACTGTTTGTTTTATCGGGAAAGCCACCTGAGATTCCGCAGTCATGCCCTATAAAGATTGAGCCGTGGGATTCAAATATCTAGGAATATATATAACCCTGAACCCGAAGATGAGATATGCTAAAAATGTAGGACCCCCCTTGAGCCGGTTTAAAAACGATGTGGAGCGCTGGAAAGCTCTCCCACTATCATTGCTTGGGAGGGCGGTGCTATTCAAGATGATGGCATTGCCTCGGTTCATATATGCACTCCAGACCACCATGGACCCGGTGCCGGCCTCCTACTTTAAAGAGATTGAGACACTTCAACTGCAGCTCCTCTGGGACGGCAGACCTTGTATAGATTTTGTAAAATTAGTCCTCCCGTGGTATGATGGGGGTATCGGGCTACCAGATTTGAGGAAGTATTATTGGGCCTCACACCTTGCGGCGGTAAATAATATTGTCTATGGGCCCCTCGGGGACCCGGGGTATGGTATGGACCGTGGGCAGGCGCCGGGTGGAGATATATACTGAGCCTTATATGCCAGATCCGGGAGGTTCCCGCTGGTGGGTCCGAGAGCGCATGCCGTACATGTCTCGCACGCGGCTACCAGAAGTCTGGGATGGGAGGGAAAGTTGACGTTGGCCAACCCCCTGCTCTGCTATGAGAAGCTTGGGAGATTATGGAAATCTAAAGGATTTGACAGGTGGGACCTCATTGGAATTAGCCAGATCAGGAATGTGTGGAGTGTGGACAGTGTGCATACATTTGACTTTCTCAAACAACAACACAGTTTGAATGATAATGAACATTTTCGATACCGACAGATTAGACATGCCCTTCTCGCCCACGTACCTGGAGACACAGCGCTTCCGGAGGCTTCTCCTCTCAAAGACCGCGTACTAGACAGACACATCCCAGAAAAGACTATTTCCTAAATATATAGGAAGCTTGTAAATAACATGGATGACCCGCTAGGGCGCATTAGAGCATTGTGGGATGCAGACGGATTGGAATTAGATGATGAAGACTGGGTGGAGGCAGTCTCCTCTCCTAAAGTGGTTGCAGTTCAGATGAGGCTCAGATTGGTGCAGCTTAAGATCTTACATAGGACATATATTACAGGGCCTTGACCAGTGCACATGGGACGAGTGGTGAGCGGAGAGTGTAGAAGAGGGCGTGGAGCACTTTTATACATATCATTTGGCTTTGTGTGGAAATACAGATCTTCTGGACAAAGATACATGATGAGATGAAAGAAGTATTGGGGGAGGAGATACGACTGGAGGCCTGGAGATGTTTATTAAATGTGTGGGAACCCACAGGTCTGAACAGGAGTCTGAAACAATGGGTGACGTTGGTATGTATGGTGGCGAAACGGAATATTGCTCAGTTGTGGGGGGCTAGCCAGCTACCCCGAATTACTAAATGGGCGGAGGACTTAGACTGGTGTATGTTCAGGAAAAGGGCAGTATATGTGGCCAGGGGTTGCCCAGAGAAATGGGGGAAGGTATGGGGGGCATGGAATAGCTATCGCGGCGAGATATGTACGCCCCTGATGCGGCAAATGGTTACAGAAGCGCAGGAATCCCTGTGAGCCCAAATTTCTTTTCAGTGTTTATTGAATATTGTTCTATGTGACCCTGTACGAACGACAAGTGGACTCACACATTGATGCTGATTGTTATATCACCTGATGCTATTGTTTCTTTTTTGGTTCCTTACTCAATAAAAAGAGTTATAAAAAAAAGTGTCTGACTGAGCGAGGACCCCTGATGGACCCCTCTTGGGACGGAGAAACAATATGAGGTGAATTCACCAAGTCAGACCGAAGGTTCCCGGCAAGAAAGAAATTACTTCAGCAGATTCCAGGAGGGACTGGTGACACCAATGTCTTTCAGTTGATACAGCAGGGGCTCATGATTCACTGTGCCAAAAGCTGCTGAGAAATCAAGCAGGATGAGGGCAGCCTCTCTGCCCAGGCCAAGCTCCTGCATGATTTCCTCAGTGACCTTGATCAGGGCTATTTCCTGCGATGGCCACTGCGGAAGCTGAATTGAGTGGTGTCTTGATGATTATTAGTTTGAATGTGGCCAACCAACTGGGAATTCATGATAGTTTCTGCTACCTGTGCTGGTAGAGGTAAGCAGAAAATGGGGTAATAACTGCTAGGATCCTTGGGATCCAAGGTCATCTTTTTTAATAGAGGAAGCATAGAGGCTTTCTCCAAAATGGAAGGGAACTACCCATTTGTGAACATGAGATGGTAGATGGTTGTGAGCTGAGAGGCAATGGTTTCTTCTGCTACTAGTTTGGCCACCCTTGGAGGACGAGGATCCAGGGGGAGCCAGAAAGCTTGGCTCTCGGTGTGTTAGTAACATGTTCTATAAAAGGAACAGTGAACTCATTAATGGTTGATTGCTCTATAAGAGAGGTGGTAGGAGTACTATCAACAGCAGAGTGAGGGATGGAGGAAGAAAATATGTTGTAGACTGTTTCCACTTTGTCCAAAAAGAAGTTGTGCAAAGAGTTGTGAAATGATTGGTGACAGACAGCAATTATTAGAGGTATCTGTCGTTAATTTGGTCACAGTTTGAAAGAATTCTTTCATAGAGTGTTTTGCTTCCTCTATCTTTGTAGTGAAGTAGTAGGCCTTTCATTGAATAAGGGTTTTATAATTAGTCTTATCATGATAAAGTGACCTAATCTCATTCCTGTGTCCAAAAGAGCAACACAAACTCTTCCAGAGGGGTAATGTCACTTTTGCACCCCAGCCCATGAGCGGGGGTTATGTATTACCCTGCCTGTATGTATTAATTAAGGTTGAATGCTGTGTATGTGTGTTCTGTCTGGCTATGCTATAGCATTGTATGAGAAGGGTCAACCCTATTGTGACGTGAACAATGCTGAATAATGTACATGCTTGCTTCTCCAACTAACACATCTTCATAGTCACTTCATAAGACCTTGTCCAAGCATCAACAACAATCTCTGAAAGTCTGACTACACATCCACAATCTTTTTTTGGGTTTGCATACTCTTGTTCTTCAAGACTTGGCAGCATCTAACTAACAAAGAAGGGTTAAGAAAATTGTAAATTATGGATATTTCATCAAGTTCCAGTGTGTTCCAGCAGAGGCTTGCTTCACAAAGACTCAAACATTCTCAATTTCCTGTTCTCACTCAAGCTATGTCGCAAGGAATCTCCTTTCTCTTGGCCAGGAAGCAGTGGTTCTAATTTTTACAAACAGAGGACTGCCTGGTCATCGATTCACTAAGGGCCAGATGTACGACTGTTTTTTTGCAGTTGCAAAGGGGAAATCGCACTATTTGCAACAGAAAAATAGGTCTGCCCTATTTACAAACCCTATTTTGCAAGTCTATTACCGACTCACAAGATAAGTTTTGCAATTCGCTATTAGGAAGGGGGGTGCCTTCCTAATTGTGACTCTCACTTCAATGTGGAGTGGTGTGGCTCACTGGTTAGAGGCGGCAGACCCGTAAGCAGAGGACGGCCCGGGACCAGGGTTCGATTCCCGACGCGGCAGGGTCGTGGACCAGGGTCAGCGGGCTCGTTAATTCTCGCCTCGGTGCCTACTCCAGTCAGGGACCACACTCGGCAACTCTGGGCATTAGCTTGCCTCATCTTCACAACGGCCCCCCCAGACCGCCGGGGATGCTTGGTCGCACATTAGAGATACCAATTAGGGACCATCTCTCAGGGTGAGCCAGGACGGGTTCCCCAGCGGTCGAAGCGCGGAGATACTCCTCCGGGAGTCGATTCCTAGCGCTATATAAACCCGCAATTAAATTAAATTAAATTAAATGTAAGATTGTTTGGCGGCCGCAATTGCAGCTGCAAAAAACTCAGTTTGCCACTTTGTGACTGGAAATGAAGATATTTTTTAAGAATAGGCAGTGGGCCCACGGACCCCTGCCTACTCACAAAAAAACTTTTAATTTTTCTTTTTTAATTGCATCTCGTTTTCCTTTAAGGAAAATAGACTGCATTTAAAAATAAACTGCTTTATTTAAAAAGCGGTCACACACATGCTGGTCTGCTGACCCAGCAGGGCACCATCCCTGTGAGTGCTAGCCATTCCCAATGGGCTTGCAAATTGTAGCTGTCTCATGAATGTTAATGAGGCAGGCAATTTGTGACCCCATTAGGAATCGCAAACAGTGTCCGAGACACTGTTGCAATTCCAATTTGCGAGTTGCACATTGCGAGTCGCAAATCAACGCAATTTGAGACTCGAAAACTGGAAGGATCGTACACCTGGCCCTAAATTACCAGGGGTAGTGGAAGTAACATCCCATGCACTTTAACCCCAGAGACATAGCAGAAAGTGATGTCATAGAACCTCTGACCTGCTGTGATGTTTCCCTTTCTCAACTTTGCCTTTTGCATTACCTCTCCCTGGCATGTCTTTCTCACCTGAAACTGTCTCTTTCTCACCACACCTGTCTCCTCTTTATGTCTACTGCAACTTCCTCATTGATCTCCTTATAATATCTCCTGTCTTACTTTTTCACCTGTTCTGTCTCTTTTTCACATGTTTCATCTGATTCCCACATCACTTACTCTGGTACCTGTCTTTTTATCACCGGTCTCTGTCTAAATATCAGCCTTTCCTTTCATTTTTGTTAATCTTTCTAAACTGTACAACCACTCTGTCTCCCATTCCCCCTCGGTCACTTTAGGAACATACTCTTAATTGTCTCCCTTCTTTCACCTGTCACTGTCTCTCTTGGCCACCTCCATGCTTCTCTTAGTTGTGTTTCTACACTGTCTCGTTATCGCACCTCTCTATTACACCCATATTCCCTTCTCTCAGAGCTCTCTCTCCCATTGCCTCTCTCCACTGTCTCACCACCCTTTGTCTTCTTCTCTCTAAACAGGCTCTCTGTAGGTAGTCTCTAATCTGTATCACCACTCTCTTAGCTGCCACTTTATTACTTGTCTTACCTGTCCCTCTCTGAGCCGTATCTTTCTTTCAAGTCTCAACAACAGCCATCTACCTCTCAGCTGTCTGTCACCAGATATCTTCTTATTACTTGGATCAGACCTGTTGATTCCTCTCTTTCATTCTTAGATATCTCTTTCTCATCTGTATCTATCTATATCACAAATCTCATACTGTCAACATCTCTCACTGGTCTTCCTCTCTATCAAATCTATCTATCTAAAAATGTAAATGTAAATTGATACTTGTATAGCGCACTACTCACCCTCAAGGGTCTCAAGGCGCTTGTACGAAAACCGCAGTGGAACCCGTCCTGGCTTTCCCTGTGAGGCGTCCACTCCTGGGCACCTCCAGGGTGAAGGCCAGGCATCCTTAGTGTTGTGGGGGCCGTTGTGGAGATTAAGCAAGCTATTGCCCAGAGTTGCAGAGTGGGACTCTCTGATTAGAATAGGCACTGAGGCGAGAATTATCAGGTCAGTGGAATTTTGAGCCTAAGACCCGCCGAGGCGGTGAATTGAACCCTGGTACCGGGCTAGACCTCTGCACCAGGGTCTGCCGCTCTAACCATTGAGCCACACTTATCTATCTATCTATCTATCTATCTATCTATCTATCTATCTATCTATCTATCTATCTATCTATCTATCTATTAGTCTGTCTGTCTCTCTGTCTGTCTATCTGTTTGTCTGCCTCTCTACTTACCTCTCCTTTTCACCTGTTTCACCTGCGTTCACACCTGTCTGTTTCTCTGTCACACCTTTCACCGCTGTTTGATATCTCTTTAACCCCTCTCTCTCACAAACACACACCACAGCGTTTGTCTCTCAATCCCTAACCCTCTTCATAGTGGCCTCTTCCTGCTCTTTGTTTTGTTTTACCTCCTTTCCATTGAAAAGCTTTTTTCCCCTGTGCCCCCTCTCTCTTCCCTACTGTTTCCCGTCTTTCTTGCTCCCTGGTTAAACTGAATTGCAGCTATTTTTAAATCCAGATACTCCTGTACCTTTGTGAAATAAGCTATGGCTGGCTGTGAGTGTGCACGTTTTGGGATCTCTTTTAATGTCAGCTATACTTTGTCCGGGTTGTTGGTGTATCGCCCGCCAGGACCCTCTAAAGAGTTCAGGGGGGCACTGATTGAGGCAGTTAGCTCTCTGTCTTTGAAGCCTGACAATTTCAGCATTCTTGGTGATTTAAATCTTCATTTGGACAATCTGCATGATGCGGATATAGGTAATTTTCTAGCTGGCCTTTCTGCCCTTCAGCTGACTCAATTTGTTTCAGGCTCTACCCATCCTACAGGTCATTTGCTTGACCCAGTTTTTTCTAACCTTTCTGCTCTCACTGTGGGCACTCCTATCCCGATGAGCTGGACCGATCATTTCCTGGTTCCCATGACACTCCCGAGGGTAGAGCCCTCTCAAAGGGTGGCTCAGTAGATGATACTTAAATGTCCTTGGCACACACTGAACTGAGGCCAATTTCATACCCTCCTCGCCACGCATCCCCTCTGTATGCTGGATGACCCTGATGCAGGTAATAAAGCTCTAACTGACTGGGTTTGGTGGCCTTTTCATAAACACAGGGCCATTCAGAATGAAAATGGTTCTTTCTTTGCTGACAAAATAAGTAGTAGCAGCAATCCAGTGAAAAGTGTTTTTTCTATGCTAAAAGATCTCAAACCCGCAGGGTCTCCCACTGAACCCTTGATCTTGTCGGACCAGCAGTGCGAGGATCTGGCAATCTTTTTTATTAAGAAGGTGGATAACATCTGAACAACCTTCCCCCCTGCTTTGATCAGATCTGGCCCTATCCATAGACCTCTCTCTATTTCTACATGCGTACACTATGAATTAAGGTTAAATGTGGGTCCCATGCTGATCCTCTTAAGCCTGGTCCCTTTGTTTAAAAAAAACACTCTGTGGATGCCACCAAACTGGAGAATTTCCGGCCCATCTCTCTCTTGTCATGGGTGGCCAAGCACACCGAGTCCCATATCAACTCCTTTTTGACTAGACACCTAAAACGCAGCAACTTGCTTGATTCCTCTCAGAATGGTTTTCACCCAGGCCAGAGCATGGAGACTGCTTTCCTAGCTGTGTCGGAACACCTGAGAGCGGCTTTGGATGCCGGAGCACCTTAGCGTTAATTCTATTAGATCTCAGCACCACGTTTGACACGGTGTCCCATCAGATCCTGCTGCAACGGTTGGAGGAGGCTGACATCGAGGGCTTGGCCCTGGGTTGGTTCGCCTCCTTCCCTTCTGAGATAACCTTCCAGGTGTCGGCTCCCCCTTTTACCTACCAGTCACACGCCATCAAACAAGAGGTTCCTCAGGGTTCGGCTCTGAGCCCTACATTATTCAACCTATATGTTCAACCTTCAGCAGCAGTGGCTAGGAGTAGAGGACTTATGGTGGTATCGTTTGCTGATGATACTCAGCTGGTAGTAGCACTCTCTGAGGACTACATGCAGGATGCTCTTAAATTTAAGAGCGATCTTGCTGCCGTCGCAGGGTGGATGAGATCTTGCTAGTAGGGATAGATCCCGAGCTGTGGAGTGAGAGGTGGTGGCTGTCAACCTTGGGCTGTGCTCCTGCCCCCAAACAGGTGGTTAAAAACCTGGATGTATGGGTGGACTCAGCCCTCAGCTTTCAGGTCCAAACTAAAAAAGTTGCTGGGACCTACTTTGGTGTTATATGTGGGCCTAAACCACTGTTGTGCTTTTTTGATCCTATGGTCCAGAAGATTATCATCCAGGCATCCATCATGTCTAGGCTGGATTATGCCAGCTCTCTCTATCTTGGGGTGATTAAGGCAGAAATCCTTCATCGTCAAAGGGTCCGCTGGGGCTACCAGCCTACTTTGTGAGGAGCCATGTTCCTTCCCGAGTGTTCCAGCCACTTGTTTGTGCCCCATCAACATCTTAGCTAGGTGGGGCTTCCATGACATTTTGTCGGAGAGGCAGGCACCGAGATAATCAAAGGTTCCGACTCTTACCAAGGATGTCCCACCCAGCAGAGGGTTGCTTCTGTAGGACTTGTGGGAGTTAAATGCCATGAAGTTTTTAGAGTATTAATGACCAGCCCCCGGGTATCACAAAAGAGTTGGAACCTATTGAGTCATTCTAGTAACAGCCCAATTGTGTCAGCCCTGACTGGACACCTATGCATCAGAGGAGAACACCCATCTTCTGTAGTTCTTTTCAAAAGTTTGATGTCAGAAAGTCTGGGGTGGTTTCATGTCCCAGGTTTGGCCTCTGGGAAGACTGTTTGCATTTCCTTCCTCCCCCCCCTCATTCCAAGGGTGCAAAAGAAGATTTGGGAAAGATTGCATCTGTGATCTTGTTACCCCTCAATGGCTGTGACAATCCTGGTTCTTGAGCCTTCTACATATGTCAATTGTGCTTTTGTTCTCCTTCCAGTAAATCCTCCTCCCTTATAATAAACAGCCTCTCATCTTGGGCTATTTTCTGCCTTCATTTCATGGCTTGGCGATTGACAATCTAGAGTTACGCCCCAGGGTGTTCTAGAGATGCAACGTAAAACATTCATCAGTATAGGAGGTCATGTACTATGGCTTGGTATGTAAAACATTAGGGACATTTTTAATCCTGGTATCAGCAGAAGAAGAGTCCTTTATGTCCCAGGTCATAGGATCCCTTATTTTAATCTTGGATATCCATTGTGAGGGCATTTTTAACAGTTTTCCTCCTTTCACATTGGGGGCCAAATGGACAGTGGTACACAGTTTAGAGGGAGGCATGGGGAATCACGGACTGCATCTATCCATGCACATTCTGAATCTCTCTCTCTCTCTCTCTCTCTCTCTCTCTCTCTCTCTCTCTGTGTCTCTCTCTGTCTTTCTCTCTCTGTTGCTCTCTTTTCCCCCATCAACAAAGAAAAATGTTCACCCTCAATTCTAATTTCTAAATTCTAGTTGTGAAGGGTTATTTACTAGCAAACATGAATGTAATAATGGCCACTGCCCAAAGGTATTTGCAAGTGTGATAAATAGACCTTTTGTGACACCATTCTTGCAAGTTCCACTCAGCATTTACTCCTTCCTTGCATGACTTTTTCTGTTCCTTATTCTGCAGAGCACCCATTGTTTGATGCATTTAAGTACCACTGGTGTCTTTGTCCTTCAGATCCCACACTCGGTCTGCAGTGAGGAGTGCCTTCCTGGGTACAGAAGAGCAGGCAGGGAAGGACAGCCCGTTTGCTGCTTTGACTGTGTTCCATGTGCTCAGGGGGAAATCTCTGTCCCTGGTGAGTTTCAGAGCATGAAAATCTTTCGAGAAACTATTTAAACATGTATGTATTTCCTTGATTTGGCACACCCCTTGAAAAAACAAAAAAAAAATACATTGGGAAAAAATCTTTGCAAGTATTTGTACAAGCTGGCCACATGTGCAAGTGTGGTTGCTTACATAAGCAATAGTGTGGTTGCAAAGACGAAGGTTAATGCAGCACACATAGAAGGAGCAGAAAATGGGGAGAATTAAAGGAATTTCTCCTTGTTACACCACTTTTACTCCTTCCCTGGAAAGGAGTTAATTTTTGGCACTGCCTCAGATTCATGAATAATTGTATATATGGAGCAGTGTCAAAAAGCCATGGGTTTTGCATGGGGAAACCCACAGCAACACCTAAGACACAATTCTTGGACGCAGAGTACTGCCTTGTAGTAGGTCTGAATTTGTTCGTGGGGGAATGTTTAGTATGTAACCACATTAGGATTGTTGGAATGCTATGTATGTAACCACGTTAGGAATTCCGGCTATGTATTGTGGTTGGAGTGTGCGTTACCGAGGATTCAATCAGCTGTGTCAGCTGATGATCGTGATCGTGGAAAATTTTGAGGAGGATGAGGTGGAATGTGTGGCAGTTTTGGATGCTGTAGAGAATTGTGGTTCTTTTGTCTCAGAGGAGGATTGGAAGAAAGCTTGTTTGGATGATTTGGTGCTGTCTAGGGTTTTATCCTTTTGCAAAGGTTGTTGGCCTGAGATTAGAAATCTTTTTGGTGATCTTAGGAACTTTGCATTGGTTGCAGACGAAATTTCAGTGAGGGATGGTATTATTCTTAGTGGTGACAAGTTTGTCCCTCCATCCAGTTTGAGAAAGGTCATTATAAAAAAGGGACATGAGGGTCACTTAGGTGTAACTAAAACTTGCATGAAAATTAGACAACACTATTGGTGGCCGGGGTTAGAAGCACAGGTTAGAGGTTTGATTGATGGTTTTGAGGAGTGTTTGCTTTCTGATAAGCACTGGAAGATGACTACATTTTCGTTACATCCCACTGAATTCCCTGAGGAAGCTTGGATCAAGGTGGGGCTCGATTTTTCAGGGCCCTATTTAGTTCTTTCTGAGGAGTTCAGATATCTGATTCTTGCAGTGGTTTATCATTCTAAGTGGATGTATTATAAGTTTGTTGATGCCCCTAATACTGAAATCACTGCTTTGTTTTTAAGTAAGTTGTTTTTGGTGGAGGGGGCGCCTAGATGTTTAGTCACTGATAATGGAACGCATTTCGTGTCTGAGAGGATGTGTTCGTTTTTAGGATCCCTGGATATTAAACATCTGAAGGTTGCAAAGTATTCTCCCACTTCCAACGGTTTGGTTGAGCGTGGCAATAAAATCCTTAAAGAAGGGATCCAGGCGGCTATTGCTGCTGGGTTAGATGTTAGGTCGTTTTTAGAGCAGAAAGTATGGAATTATAATGTGTCTCCGCATTGCACCACTGGAGTTACTCCTTTTGAGTTACTTAGGGGTAGAAAAGTTAATTCTTTACTTCTGCCTTCTTGGCTAGCTAGTAAATCTGAAGGGAGGTTGCATTCTGTTCATTTACCAGAGGCTGTGGAGCGCAGTCAATATCGTATGAAGAAGAATTTTGACGAAAAGGGTTCTGTTGATGATGTTGATATAACTGTTGGTGACTGGGCGTTATGTAAGAAACCTTTTGCAGTTAGGAAAGGTGAGCCGCATTTCTATGATCCTGATAAGGTTTGTAAGTTCTCTAAAGGAGCTGTTTTTCTTAATGGGAGAGGTTGGTGGAATAAGAGACAGGTGGTTAGATTGAGAGAGGATCAAGCTGACTTAATTAGGAAAAGAAAGATGAGTTGTTGTCCTAGTGAATTGGAATGGACATTTTGGTTACAAGACCAGGGTGGCAGAAGTGTAAATGTGGCTCCAGCATCTAATGGTGTTCCTGATCCTAATGTTGCTGTTTCACGTGAAGGGGGTAATGCTGTGGGCAGTTCGGTTAGGAGTGGTCGCACTATTAGATTTTTTTTTTTTGTTTGTCCTCATTTCGCGACATATATGTTTAAGGTTTTACTCGGGAACCCATTCCATCCAAACATTTTATACCTTCACGACCCCTTATTGGTCTATCTGAGGAGGGGTGTTTCTCACATCCGTTGTTTTTAGGATTTGGGAGCTCCTGTGACCTTTACCATAATCAATAATTCTGGTTACGTGAGAATGAGCTAGCCTTCCTGGCTACTCGATGGGAATGATTCCAGTCTGAATTATTGTCTCCGCTTTAATCATAGGACTTTGTTTTTCGAGACCACATTCGCTCATTAAGAGTCCTGCTCCAAATTATAAAAGTTTTCCCAGATTTCCCAAAAATTAAACTTTTTACCCGGTTTCCCTTGTCTGTCATTTCTATTAGTTTTTATTACTGAGTTTAGCCAATCCCCATGCTGAGGCGGTGTTGGTTTAATCCAATTTATACAAATTTGACGTCTAGCCAGAAGTATCAGTACAAACAATAGGCTTTCTTGGTTTTTAGTTAACTTAACCAATTCGTTATTCAAGTCAATCCCAAAAATAATAAGAGTTATACTTACATTTACTTGTTTTCCCAGAACCAATGATATCATCTTACCCACTACTTTCCAGAAGGTGTCTATCATGGGGCAGTCTATAAACATATGTAGATCGTTTGCCCTTTCCAGTCCGCATTTTGGGCAAGCTTTGACGGTGGCACCTTTGAATTTAGATAATTTTTTAGGGGTCCAATATGCCCTTTGTATTGTAAAAAGATGATTTCTCTTCAGCGCGACTGGTTTTATGTGAGACCAACACTTTTCCAACGATTTTGTCCAAATGTTATATACATCTACATCTGGTATGTCATTTCTCTATAATGTATCTGGAATCTGTACATCTTCTTCTCCTGCTGTGATTAAAGCCCAGTACCAACTCGATATTTCCTTTTTTATTGGGGAGGATTTCAGCATTTCTTTCTCCATGTTTTCATTTCCTTCTTTTTTATCTGTGATCGATTTTGCCCAGCTTGTCAATTGATAGTACTTAAATTTGGACACTGTTTCATTTGTATTTATAGCTAACTGGTTCCAGGGGATTATGATACTTCCTGTCATCAGTTTACCCCATTTCACAATTCCATTTTCCTTTAAAGGGAGGGCCAAGGAGTCTTTTAAACATTCTGGAGTGCCTGGCGAATCCCAGATAGGGGCATGTGAGCTATAGTATGGTATGTTTAAGGTGCTTCTAACTTGGTACCATATTTTTGCTGCATTAATTAATATCTTCAGTTTTATTTTCTTGAAGAATTTTGGGTGTCCAAATTTATATAGGAAATGATCACACCTGTCAGTCATGATTTGCATATGTTCAGGGAGAAACTGGGAGGTCTTAAGAAGTGGTCTCATATTTTTAAATTGGAATGCCTTACAGTATTCAATAAGATCAGGACTTGCTATTCCCCCTTCATGTTTTCCTCTCCTTAGTTTTTTCCAAGATATCCTTGCTCCTTTCGATGACCAAATAAAACTTGTGATTTTTCCGTGTATCTTCTTCAAGGCATCTCTCTTGAATTCCAGTGGAATTGTATTAAATAGATAGGTGAATTTAGGCACAATAGGCATTTTAACTATATTTGATCTCCCCAGGAAACTAAGAGGTAGCCCATCCCATACTTGGAGTAATTTCGTGGTTTCAATGGCGATTCTATTCAGATTTATCTGTGGTATTTTTTCTATGTCTTTCACTAATGTGATACCTAAGTATTTTATTTTTTCTTTTGTATATGGATTGTTGATGGTTGTGTTCCAGCTCATAGCCTCGGTTTTTTCTTGATTTGTAAGGTATCCTGATACTGTTCCGAATTTGGTTATTGTGGACTCTATTGCAACCGAAGAGCTATTATAGTCATTTGTAAAAATCATCAAGTCGTCGGCATATAGTGCCACTTTTTTCGACCAATCCTGATGCTGAAATGGGGTTATTGTGGCATGATTTCTTAGCGAGACTGCAAGGGCTTCAATATATAAATTAAAAAGCAGGGGTGACAGTGGGCATCCTTGCCTTGTCCCTCTTTGTATGTCAATGTTGTTTGTGAGGTTCCCGTTGACTAATATTTTAGCCCTTGGTTTGGTATATATCTCTGCCACCATGTTGCCGAAATTTTCTCCTAGATTATATTTATTGATGACTCTGTTAAGGAATGACCAGTTTACTCTGTCAAACGCTTTGGCAGCGTCGAAAGTGATTATGGTTGGGGGAGGAGCTTCGCGGGCGACCAAGATGGCCGCGTAAGCCCGGAGCTCCGTGGACCGTCCGATCCACCGCAACTATCCTGCTTAAAATCCTGCCCCACATTGGTGGGACTGTAATGCTGACGGCCTGCTGAGGCGGGGACTGCAATCGGCTTCCAAATCGGTGACTCCTGAGCAAAGTTACGTCGAGCTGAACTCCGCTCCGGGACGGTGCCATTGTCCGTCCGGACTTCGCCACTTCGTCACTCCGCCCGATCGGACCACACGGGCCCTGCATGCCGGCTCCTTGGTGACGACACTCCGCATTGGTATTGCCCTCGTCGAGCTGATTGTGACTTTTTGATCCGGCCGGCTCTCGGCTGTGGATCCGGACCTGCGACCGCCTGTCCTTTGTTCTTGGGGACCCATCATGGCGGGCAGAGGCGATCCGGACAGGGCAACCAACAAAGGTGGTCGGGGCAAATCGCAATCACAGAACAACCGCATGGAGCGATATGTGACTCTTACGTCGCCGTCCACATCGGGGGCCATCTCCAAAGGGGCCCCAGTGACTGGCCCGCCGGACGGCTCGGATCTTACCCTAATAGACGTCATGGGCGCCATCACCAGTCTCCGTGCCGATTTACAGCAGCAGCATGAGACTCTGTCCCATAAAGTGGACTCCATGGCCATTGATATCTCCCTCATCAGGGCCGACTTGGGCAAGACAAATGATCGTGTGCGAGCACTTGACATCAAGACCACTAGTCTGACCTCGGATGTCTCTGAATTGCAGACCGAGGTCCGGAACCTGCGATCGACTGCCGATCTCTTCTCAAAGCGACTGGAGGATTTTGAAGGGCGAGCCAGGCGGCAGAACGTCCGGATAGTGGGGGTACCGGAGGGGTCCGAAAATGGCGCAGCGGACCTGTTTGTGGAAGAACTGGTCAAGACACATCTGGCGCCTACTGGACTGAGTAATTTCTTCTCCGTGGAACGTGCCCACCGTGTGCCAGGGGGGCCACCTAAAACGGGAGCGGCGCCGCGGCCAATTGTGGCGCGCCTTCTCAATTTTAGAGATCGGGATGCGATCCTCCAGGCATCCAGATCGCACGGGCCACTACACTACCAGAATGCGGAGGTGCATTTCTACCCGGATTTCACCAGGCTGGTTCAACGCCAACGGTTGAGCTACGCGGGAGTGAAGAGACGGCTCAGAGACATGGGTCTCAAGTACTCAATGCACTTCCCAGCGAAGCTCCGTGTGGAACTCAAGGGACGTGCCTATTTCTTTGACTATCCTGAGAATGTGAGCGAGTGGCTGGACACTGTAACGCCGGAGCGGGAAGATCAAGAGGAAGATGTCGGAGGCGCCTCGGGCGGAGCGGAGCGGCAAGAATGAACTGGGAGCTGAGGCTACCCCTGCCTTAGGGGACCGCCGGACTGGAGTTTTTGGTGCGATTATTCTCTCCTTCTTTTCATGGTGGGTGGCGGGACGACTTCACGGGGATTCCTTACTCCTCTGGGTCTTTTGTAGAGTAGTTAATGGGGCGACAGGCACACTGCTGGTTGGGGGGGCTTTTTAGTCTACTGCAGGGGTGCAGGGTGGGGGGTTGGTTGGGTACAGTTCTCTTTTGTTTTGTGTTTCTTTTTCTTTCTCTTTTGTGGCGAATGGACAATGGCGATCCTGGACTTTATTTGATGCAAGTGTCTTTGGGTGATGGGCGGGGCGGGAGGTGGAGGGATGAGGGGTAGAGTATTGAAAATTCTTAGTTGGAATGTTAACGGGTTGGGTGATTGCATCAAAAGAGGGGTGGTTATACAATTGATTAAACGGCATATGCCAGACGTTGTACTTCTTCAGGAGACGCACTTGGTGGGCAACGCCTGCAAAGCCCTTAATCGCAAAGGGTACAAAATGGTGGTGCATTCGGGGTTCTCTTCCGGCTCCAGGGGGGCGGGTATTCTTGTGCGTGCATCCCTTCCTTTAGAGATAGACACCACCTTGATTGATGACAGGGGGAGGTACGCCGCAGTGGCTGGTAGATGGGAAGGGCGTTCCCTCACGTTGTTGTCCGTGTACGTCCCCCCAGGGCTTCAGTCTAGTACTTTTCATGACCTTGGTGGTGCCATCTTGTCTATGCCGGCTGGTCGTTTGATAGTGGGGGGTGACTTTAACTCGGTCTGCTCTGGTCTCCTTGATCGCCAGCCGCCTCGCGATTTACGTGGGCAACAGACGTGGCTGCCGTCCTTCCTTGAGTCTACTGGGCTGGTGGACGCGTGGCGGCTTTTGCACCCCACGCTCCCTCAGTTTTCTTTCCTGTCAGGAGCGCACGGAAGTCTCTCGCGTATCGACTATGTCCTTACGTTGGCCTCGGATGCGCTTGCCGTGTCCGAGGCCCGATTTCTTGCGCGGGGCATATCCGACCACTCCCCGTTGTGGGTCTCCTTTGACTTTGGGGTGACTCTGTCGGAGCGCCCAGCGGCAGTCAATCCATGGTATTTCCGCGATTTCAAGACCCGCTCTCTCCTGGCCAAGTCCATTGACCTTTACTTCTCCGAGAATGTGGGCTCGGTGGAGTCGGCCGTTACACTGTGGGAGGCTTTTAAGACGGTGCTCCGGGGAGAGGCCCAGGCCCTTATCGCTGCCACCCGTCGTGATAGAGACTCCGCTATGCTGACTATTGAGCAGGAAGTGCTACGCCTTGAAGCTCAACTGGGATCCAGCCCGGACCCCTCGGTCCTACACAATCTCTCGCTGAAACAAGCCGAGTATCATGCCCTGGCCACTAATGCCGCTCTGGTCCTGGCCAAGGAACAACGAGGTCGCATTTACGACGTGGGCGACAAGGCCGGGAAACTGTTGGCTTGGCTTGACAAAAGAGAGATGGCCAGCCGGGTGGTGCCAGAACTCCTTGGCGACAACGGTGCGATCCTTACGGATCCCAGCGCCATAGTGGACTCCTTTGCAGACTACTTT
Source organism: Lissotriton vulgaris (assembly GCF_964263255.1). Classification (NCBI taxonomy): domain Eukaryota; kingdom Metazoa; phylum Chordata; class Amphibia; order Caudata; family Salamandridae; genus Lissotriton; species Lissotriton vulgaris. The sequence continues at coordinate 30,781,851 of NC_141696.1, forward strand.
CGGGGGGTCTATGAGTCTGCCTCGGACTTTTCGGAGGCGGACTCGACGGCCTTCCTCTCCGGTATCGACCTGCCCAGTCTTTCCGAGGAAGAACGGGAGGACCTGGATAGGGACATTACCGCGGACGAAGTTGATCTGGCGCTCCGTTCACTTAATTCTGGTAAGGCCTCTGGGCCTAACGGTATACCAGTGGAACTCTATAAAATCCGCTCGGACGCAGTCTCCCCGCACCTCCGTAAGATGTTTCTGGAGTCCTTTGAGAGAGGCTCTCTCCCCCAGGACCAGCGATTGGCCACCATTGTGGTCATCCACAAGGAGGGCAAACCGCGAGACGTCTGTCGCTCTTATCGTCCTATTTCCCTCCTTAACGCGGAGCCCAAGGTCCTTGCCAAACTCTTGGCTAATCGTTTGATTGGTGTCATTGGCGATCTCGTACACCCTGATCAATCTGGGTTCATCCCCCACCGTAATACTGCCCTGAACTTACGCCGTCTTCATGGGGTCATGGCCCGGGCCCATACTCTTGCAGAGCCGGCTGTGTTGGCGTCCTTGGATGCCACTATGGCCTTCGACTCGCTCGAGTGGCCCTACTTATGGGCGGTTCTGGCCAAGCTCGGGTTTGGACCCGTCTTCGTTAGCTGGGTGAAGCTACTGTATGCGGACCCGATGGCCAATGTCACAGTTAATGGCCGCCTATCGGCGCCATTTCCCCTACGTCGCGGCACCAGACAGGGTTGTCCCCTGTCCCCCCTACTGTTTGCCTTGGCTCTCGAACCTCTTGCAGCGTTGTTGCGTTCACATCCCGACTTGAGGGGAATTACATGGACCCCTGGCTTTGAAGACAGGGTCTCTTTGTACGCTGACGACATACTGCTGTACCTGTCTTCACCTGGCAGGTCCTTGATTGTGGCCTGTGACGTTGTCAATCTCTTTGGACGGTACTCTGGCCTGGTTATCAACTGGGCCAAGTCCTCTCTATACGTCCTCAAAGGAGATACCCCACGCCTGCCTAGGGGCTGCGGCATTCAGATCGCTTCGCGCGGTTTCAAATACCTGGGTATATACATCTCCGGTAATGCTAAGCTTCGGTACGACAACAACCTCCTCCCCCCTCTTCAGCGACTACGACGTGATGTAGACAGTTGGCGTCATTTGCCACTCTCCCTTCTTGGCCGTGCCGCCCTTTTCAAGATGATGGCCCTGCCCAGATTCCTGTACGCACTACAAAACGCGCAAGACCCTGTTCCGGCCCGCTACTTTCGTGAGATCGAAGGCCTTCTTCGTATCCTCCTCTGGGAGGGTCGCCCCCGTGTCGCCCTCCACAAACTCACGCTTCCTTGGTACGATGGGGGCATCGCCCTCCCCGACATGCGCCGGTACTATTGGTCGGCGCAGCTAGCGGCCCTGAACCATGGGTTCTTCGGCCCAGCGGTCAACCCCGGCTACGCCATGGATAGGTGGCTGACGGGCGGCGGTAATTACTACCGCGCCCTATACTCCAAATCTCTTGACCGCAAGTTAACGGGACCCACCCGAACGGCGGTTCGCACCTGGAAAGCGGTTACCAAGGCGCAGGGATGGCAGGGCAGGCTCACGAGGTTCACTCCCCTTTTTGACTCCGACATCCTGGGCAGACTGTGGCACACCAAGGGCTTTGATAGGTGGGACCTCATTGGCATTAGTAGGGTTGAAGACATGCTCTCTAGGGGTGTGATTAAGACCTTCCCCCAGTTGCAAACTGAGTACCAGCTGGGCGCGACGGAGTTCTTCCGTTATGCGCAGCTGAGACACGCGCTGGTCTCGGCCTCCCCGCCGGATGGCGTCATTCCTGAAAGTTCCCCGCTGGAGGATAGGGTCCTGGATGGGCATATGCCAGACAGTGCAATTTCCCTCTCATACAAGAAGTTGATCAATACACGCACAGACCTCCTCCTTGGATTGAGAGAACAATGGGTGGCCGATGGCCTTGAGTTGGACGACGAGGATTGGCAGAGTGCGGTTTCCTCTCCCAAGGAGGTTGCCATTTCTTCCCGTCTTCGCCTCGTACAGTTTAAGGTCCTGCACCGGGTGTACGTGACTGGGCCCCGATTGCTGCGTATGGGTTTTTCACCTGACGGCCTCTGCCGCAGGGGCTGTGGGGCCGTTGCCACTTTCCTGCATATCCTTTGGGATTGCCCGGTGATCGCCTCCTATTGGAGGAGGGTCCACCGAGTGATGGCGAAGGTTACTGGCGTGGCTTCCCAGGCGGAGGCCCGTCGATGCCTCTTGAATGTATGGGAACCGACCGACCACAACGTTGCACAAACTAGGTGGGTAACCCTGGGGAACATGGTGGCGAAGAGGGACATAGCCCAGCGGTGGGGTGCGACTGAGGCCCCTCTATTAGTGCAGTGGAAGGCCAACATGGACTGGTGTATGTGTAGGGAAAGGACAGTCTATGTGGCCAGGGGGAAACCTCGATCTTGGATGAAAATTTGGGGCGCTTGGAACGAATATAGGGGGGAGGTGTGTTTACCGCCTGAACCAGTAGCTCTACAAGATACCGAATTTCCCTAGCCTGTAACACCAACTGAGATTTACTATGACCCTTCCTCCTGATGTCTTCCCTCACCCCCCTCCTTCCCATTCTGATATCTGACCTTCCTGAATGTTATCCTGCCCTATTCCCTGCCCATCCCTGACACCAAGCGTCACGTTTTATGTATAGCCACTTCGCGCCTCGGGCGCCTGTTGTTGTTTTTCTATTATAAAATTAACCTTTTAATGATGATGATTTCACTGTCTGACACTATTTACCTCCTTTACTCTGGCTGCCTCGCCTCCGGGATGTCAGGCTGAATAGCTGTGTGTTCTGGTCTCAATAAAGGTTTTCAAAAATTTAAAAAAAAAAAAAAAAAGAAAGTGATTATGGTTAGTGGTACTTTTTCTGCGATGGCTATATCTATTGCGGCAAAAAGTTTGTGTGTGATTTCTTGTATTTGCCTACCCTTTATGAAGCCTTTTTGATCAGGATTTATCAGTTTAGTCATTATCACTGCTAGTCTTTTCGCCATGACCTGCATATAAATTTTGTAATCACAATTAAGCAGTGAGATGGGTCTGTATGACTCACATATTGCTGAGTGTTTTCCTGGCTTTAAAATAATGCTAATTGTTGCTTCGTTCCAGGAATCTGGGATTTTTTCTCTTTTTGTATATTTTAGATTTAGTAATTCTGTTAATGGTGACGCCAGAGAGTCTCTTAAAATCTGGTAGAACTCATTTGGTAAGGTGTCCGGGCCAGCTGCTTTACCTTTTTTTAGGCCTTTTATGATGGTTCTAACCTCTTCTACTGTGATATCTTTATTTAGCTCTTCTTTTTCCATTTCGGTTAGTTGTGGAAGGGGTATATGTTCTAGGTACTTCTGGATCTGTTCCTCTGTGGGATTTACATCCTCCTTATATAAATTAGAGAAAAACTTCACAAATTCCTGCATTATTATGGAGTCCTCAGTTTCGTTTATATTATTTCGTTGAATGCAGATTATTTTGTTTCTAGTTTGCTCTTTTTTCGTCTTCCAGGCCAACAGTTTTCCACATCCTTCTCCATATTCATGATTAGATAACTTACTGGCTTCCCATCTAGTCTTTACTTTATTTTCCAGGAGATTTACCAGTCTTTCCTTTAGTTCTTGCCTTTGTTTCTCCTTTGATTCTTTTACATCTGGAGTAGCGTCCACCATTATCTTGAGATCAAGTTCTTTAATATCACTTTCCATACCTCCAATTTCCAATTTTGCAGTCCTGGCTCTGTGTGAACCCAAACTTAATAACTTGCCTCTAATAACCGCTTTATATGTGTCCCAGATATTTTGTTTTGATGTACCAGTTTGGTTTTCCTTAAAAAAATTGGCTGTTGTTGTCTCCAGTTCTTCTGCTGCCTGTGGATCTAGTAATATTGTGCGGTCTACCGTCCATCTTGATTGTACATTATTTTTCGTTATTTGCATGGTTAGTTGTACCGCCGAGTGATCAGATAGATGTTCTGGTAAATGTTCTATGTTCTTGGCTTTGTCTCGCAATGTACCATTTATTAAGAAGCAGTCAATTCGTGATCTATGACCAAGTTTTTTATTGTTAAAAGTGTAGGGATATTTTTGTCTCCTTTCTCTCTCCACATATCCAGCAAACCCAGGTCATTTTTATAATTACCTAGCCATTCTCTCATTTTTTGGGAGATTTGACTGTTTCCCTGGGGGATGTCTGTCTAGGCTCGGATCTATTAAAATATTGTAATCTCTACCTAATATTATCGGGGCAGTTGTTGACAGTAGTTCTGTTTACAGTTTTTTTAGGGGGGGTGGGTCATCTATATTTGGGCCATAATACCCTGCCAAGGTATATGAATTTTCGTATATTCTTACCTTAATAAAAGCCCATCTTCCCTTGTTATCAACTGATTTGTGCTCAATTTAGGCTTTAAGTGTTTTTTTAAGAATTATTATTATGCCTTTGATATTGCATTCTTGATTTGTGCAAACATAGGTGTCAACCCATTTCAGATTCTTCATTATTTGTTCCCATTCCGTACTTAGGAGGTGCGTCTCTTGTCAAGTCAAGTCAAGTCTTGTAGGATAATTATCTCGCTGTCTACTTCCTTCAGATATTCAAGAATCCTTCTCCTTCTGCTAGGTGTCCTGAGTCCATTAACATTCCAAGAGAGTACCTTGAATTGTTTATATTTTGTCGCCATTCCTGTTATGAGCATCGGGGGGCATATTATCAAGCCTGTGCGCTAAAATTATCGCCGCTTTATCGGCCGAAAACGGCCGATAAAGCGGCGATAATGGGCTTGATAATATGCTCTATCGAATTCCAATCGAAGCACATGTTAGATGTGAAGACATCTAACATGGGCTTCGATTGGAATTCCACAGAGCATATTATCAAGCCCATTATCGCCGCTTTATCGGCCGTTTTCGGCCGATAAAGCGGCGATAATTTTAGCGCACAGGCTTGATAATATGCCCCCTTGTTTTTTCCGTGTTCTATGGGTCCCAATAATTCCTTTTACTGTGAGCGCTGAGGAAATTTTTTCAATCTTTTTCCCTATTTTGCTCCCCACCCGTGCATTCTTTTTATGAGATATTTGCGTTTTTTTGTGGGGTTCATTGTTTACCACCCTGACGAAGCCTCCCTTCTTCTTTTGGTATTCTTCGCCCTATTCGAGCTCGTTACTTCACCTAGATTTTGTGATATTCATCTTGCATGGGGTTCTGTTTCAGTTCGTAGTTGATCTTTTATTTGCTCAATAATGGTTTCTACCTCTCTGGGGTCTCTGATGTTGTGCATCTTATTTTTCCACATTATCCTTAATGCGGCAGGAAATTTCATCTGGACATTGGCTCCAAGAGATTTTAGTTCCTGCATATGTTGTCCTAACTCCCACTGTCTGTCTTGGGTAGTCTTTGATATGTCTGAGCGAATCCTGAAGGACCAGTTGTCCTCTTTCAAACTACCCTGTTTTAGACCTTCACTAAGTAGTCTTTCTTTCAGTGTATATGTTTTAAAGTTTATCAGGATTTTTCTCGGTGTCTTCCTGTCTTTGTTTTTCCTGAAAGGGTCGCGGTGTACCCTCTGTATGTCGTCAGTAATATTGACTTCCTTGGACCATAAGAAATGTTTTTCAAAAAGAGAGACAATACATTTTTTAATGTCCGTACCCTCCATATTCTCCGGCACGTTAAGGACCCTTAGGTTATTCCTTCTCGCCTGGTTTTCAAGCGATTCCATTTTCTCGCTCATGCTTCTTTCATTTTCTCTGAGTTTTCTTATTTCTTTCTGGTTTGTGTCAACTCTCTTACTGAGATTCTCCACCACTGATTCGACTATGGCAACTCTTTCTCCGAGGGCGTTCATTTTTTGGTCTAAAACCTCGCATACCTCTTGTATCTTGCTCTGATTAGCCTCCGAGACTGAGAATATCTCTCTCATTTCTCCTAGGACTTTGTCCATGAATTTTTCCAAGAGCTTCTCTGTTTGTTCTACCATGTAAGAAGGTTCTGTTGTCACTAGCTTTTCATGCTGTGGTATGCTAGTACTAGAGGTAGTAGGCATGTTTGTATCTCTCGCCTCCTCCATTTGTGAGTCTTTGAGGATTACTGGTTCTTGTTTCTTTCCCTGAGATTTTTCACTCCCTTTAGTTCCGTTAATTATTTTAGGGGTGACAGGGGTAGCAGGGGGTACAGTGCGTATAGTGGGTATAGTGGTGCAGATTGGGTTCGTGTTTATGCTTGTGACCGGGGAGATATTTTTATCTCGGGGATTAGGGTGACTAAGAGTAGTTGAGAGTTTACGCCCTACTTGAACTTGCTGCTGTACTTTGAAGAAGGATCTGAGAGAGGGAGTAACTTTAATTATCTGCTTTGTCTGATTTTTTGCTTTAATGTTTTTGTCCTTTTTTTGCTGTGATTTGGCAGTTTGCTTTCTTTTTGTAACCTTAGGTATAACCGGTATAACAGTTTGTTTGGTTGGGAGTACTTGTTTGGAGAACTGCCTATTTCTTAAGCAGTAGCTGGACCTTCGCTTGTTCCCCGCTCCGCCCTCTACTTCTTCAGTCGAGTTTTCCTTGCTCCTAGCTCCTGGTTCTGAGTCCGGTTTAAGTGACTTCTCCACTACTTCAGGAGTACCTGATATGATTAGGTCCGTTTCTGTTTCAACCTCAAAGTCTCTCTCTTTTTCTTTCTCCCTCTCTCCTTTCTCTCCTCTAATTACACTGCTACTCTCTATGACCCTGTCCCCTCCACACCCCACAAGTAAATCCAGCACAGTTACTCCCTCACCTCCGGCCCCCCCCTGTACCTTGCTCATGGATTCCTGTTGTCCCAAAGTCCTGGTGAGCAGCCTTCTCTTTTCCACGATCTCGAAATCCTCTTTGCATTCTTCCTTGCAGCGTGTAATCTTTGCGTCTGATTTTGCCGCGAATACTCGATTCAGTATGAGCTCAGCAGTGCCTCTCCCCCGGGATTGCGCTTGTTTCGCTTGTTTGGGTTTCAGGAGAGGTGCTTCTTCCGCGTTGCCGCTGCTGTGTCTATTGCTGCCGCTTTTGCCCCGGAAGAGGAAGGACAATCTTGCTGCTGCGCACAGGCAACCTCTGCTGGCTTCCGACGCTGCTGCCCAGATACCACCGTATACAGCTCCGTATGCTGCTCGAGGGGACTCAGAATCCCGTGCGCCCATTCTCATAAAGAGAGGTAACTGTAATAATTGTAGTTAGATCAACTACTGTTTGTTTAGCTGTTCCTTGTCATGTCTGTGTGTGGCGAGTGCGGAGCTCACAGCCGGAGACTCCTATCCGGCCGCCATCTTCCTCCTGCTAACCGGAGGGACCTATTAGATTGTATTAGATTGCCAGCTAGGTATGAGAATTTGTTACTTACTGAAATTTTTGGTTAACTTTTGCTTATATTCCATGTATTATTTTTCTTGTTTTTTCTTTTTTTTGTCGTTTTTTTGTTTTACATATTAAAGGGGGAGGTGTTGTAGTGGGTCTGAATTGGTTCGTGGGGAAAGTTTAGTATGTAACCACGTTAGGATTGTTGGAATGCTATGTATGTAACCACGTTAGGAATGCCGGCTATGTATTGTGGTTGGAGTGTGCGTTACCGAGGATTCGATCAGCTGTGTCAGTTGATGATCGTGATCCAAGGGAACGTACTAGTCCGCACTGTGGCTGAAGATCTTGTTTCTAATAAATAAGATTTGAGTTTTAATCCAACCTGTGTTTCCTCGGATTTCATCCTGTTACATGCCTGAAAGAGGGCCATATTTACGAGGCCGTGTAAAGCTTTGTCTGGATTTGTAAATAAAGGCCGGCACTGAAGCATAAAAAAGTGACACTCCGGTGGCACTAGGGGCTTGTAAATATGCCCCAGAGCTGTCCGTATCCGGAACAGAGACAAGTCGGTGCCTGCACTCCTCCTTACTACATTCTTCTAGATCGACTGACCCGCCCTTCTACATGCTTCAGGCACTCCATTCGGGATCTCCACCACCCTGGAGCTTCCCTATTCACTTCACAAAGGTTTTCCTTGCTAATTAAGATCCGTTGAGACGTTGACCCACCGACCCACGGATTTCGGATTTTCCCCAACAGCATTGTGGATTTTGTAAGGAGGAGGAAGGTGGCCCAGAGACAAAGTCATTAAGCTTCAAATGTATCCCAAAAAATATTATCCTTTATTGTAGATGTTGTTAAAATTGGACATCAGCCAACGCGTTTCATTCCGAATGGAACTTCGTCAGGGCTTAGGTATAATAATCTCAATCCAATCATTCTAAATTTGTGGGTCAATAATTCCCAAGGTCAACAACAGGTAAACAGGGTCCGCTAGTTATAGAAGTGTTCGGCTTGTCAATAGTAGAATCGTCCAAGCTTGGTGGCCCAAAGAATTGGCCCAAGTTACGATTCTTAAGAGTCCCACAATCATCCAAATCACAAGGCCCAAAAAATTGGCCAAATCTTCCACATCCACATGAACGTAGTAACGTGCAGGATGATAATTCTCAGCGTCCTGTATTTTCCAAGGCCAATGTAGTGGCCAAAATTCCCAGTCGATGCCGACGTGCTGGAAAAAAGTCCCTCGTCCGGAAATTCGAACCATTATGGATTTCATTATCACTTACTCTTAAATAGACCAGCCGGGTCGGAATTATCACCGGTGGAGAGATTCCTCTGTGACATCAACGTTTCCTTGACAGCCCTGAAGAAGTCACGGAATACTTTCCATTGTGAAGAAACACATGTTGGCTGGTTGTCCTTCCTATTGAGATTAAAACTATAAACATTTACTATTCAAGTGAACTTTAAGTACAACTCTTCAAATGCTCGAAACTTCAACAAACATTGTTTTTACTGTATAAACGTGTGCCCTTGACTTGGTTTTTCATGCCCCAGAGTCTGTTCCAGGCAATTCTACAAAGAGTATTGGTGGGGAGTCAATTGATTACTGTGGAACCAGACAGCCCTTGCATTTTACTAGACTATCTAACTATTATGGTGGATATTCAGAATTCATGTTCTGGAAACAATAAATTACTAAGAAGATGAAAGATGACTCAAAAAAACATCAACAATTGTATGCCTTTCTGCTCAATCTTGGTCCTTATTAGAAATCTGGCTATTGAGAATGCTTTGTAATTCCATTCTTGAGCCTGTAAGGGCAAATATTCATTTTTATTTTTATGGCTTTATTTTTTGTATGCACAAAGTTACATGTTTTACTAAAACACGAGAGGGAGCTCAATACTAACAGAATAAAATTGATTGTATGAAGTAGATTGAATAAATAATGCATTAAAGATACTGAGATATATGCATTGGTGCACATAGCTAATGTGCTTAGTTCTTTTTTTTATATTCCAAGAGATGTTATAGAATAGGAGAGGTTCAAAATATGTTAAATTTCTTGGTTAAGGCTCTTTACATTTTAAAGTAAGGAAACAAAACGTCAATGAATCAGACTAAAATCATCCTCTAAATTACTCAATTGCTCTGGAATCATTATATTTCACAAAACTTTGTAACATGTTAAGATGATCAGTCTTCTTAATGAAATATTTGCCAGCAAATAGCTAGCCTAATATTGCACCTGTCAACTGTGTGTCTCTTTCTTACCACTGCACAAAGTTTATTTTAACAATATCAAATTATTTTATACAATTTTGTTTCAAAACAATGATTATTCCCCATGTATACTACTTCTGTTTTGAAAGTGGCTAAACATATTGGGGCAGATTTACAAGCCCCTTGCGCCTCATTTACTCCGCCGTTGCATCACTTTTGTGACGCAGCGGTGGCGCAAATCCTGCTCCATGGTGCGGGGGTACTTACAACGTGACACATCTGGGAGATGCGTCACGTTGTAATGCCCTGCGCCACATGTAGGCGTTCCTGTGCGGGGGGGGGCACAGGAATGCCTCCTAAAAGTGGCTGAGTGAAATCCAAAAGATTTCACTCAGTCACTTTTAGGCCCATAATGCTTCAAACCCCTGCGCCTGCCTGAAGCAGGCATAAGGATTGACGCAGCATTAACTAGATAGGGCCCCCAGAGCATTGCTGGAGCTGCGTCGCGCTTGCGACGCAACTCCAGCAATGCGTCACTTTTACAGCACAGATCCATCTCTGCTGTTTTTGCACCATGGTGCGCCACATTGTAAATGCGGCACATCCATGATGGCGGAGCTGTGGCGCACAATAACTGGCGCATCCCTGCTGATTTGCAGGGATGCGCCAGTTATTGTAAATATGCCCCATAGTTTTGATATTCATGATAATGTAAAACAGTAGGGGCCGATTTCGACCAAGAACCCTTCAGTATTTTGCCCGGCGTTAGCCGCCTCTCATACCGTACGATATTACCAAACAAAGAGGCAGGCGCTGGGGACTGAAAGGCAGGAAACAGGAGTTTATTCCGACGGAGCAGAACACGTCAAATCAGACAACAGGGTATCTCCTCGAGGTGCTATCTACGCATCCTTTCGGCCTGGCCTCTTATACACGGGTTTATAGCTTTATTACATAAAACACATTCTTGTCAATACTTTGATGTACGGAAAAGACATCCTCAGAACCCCCGCTTCAAACCTGTTCCCACACACATTTACAATAGAACTCCCCACCCCAGTCGCAGCGGGTGATGACCATCCCACAGCGGGACATTCTACCGATTCCCGGAATGGGTGTATCTGATCGGATCTCACGGGGTGGGGGGGGGCCTTGATCAATCGGATCCTTTGATGGGGAAACTTCCTACTGTATGAGGGCAATAGACAGCATCCACAGGGCCAGGTGGTGGCCTGGGAACAAGCAGGACAATCGGGCACAGAGGAAAAGGGGGGGGTTCTTATCAAAGGACGCGGGATGATGAAAGGAATGGAGGGAGGTGTTGAGCTGGGAACAGGATGGGGTTCCGAGGCAGGGTTGCGCTGGAGAGGGGTTTTTATGATCCAAGCATGTGAGGGCGGGGGCTGTCAGCACGCAGGGGATGCTTGCGAGGTTGGGAGAGGGAGAGAGACGTGTTGGCTACCGGCAGTGGGCAGGGAGGCCATGGTTTTCAAAATGGCTGCCGTTTACGCGCACGAATGGGCCTAAAAAGGGACAAGATGGCGCCGATAATGTTGACGCTGCAAACTAGATTTCAACAGTCCCCCCTTTTCAACATATCTAGCCAACTTGTCTAATCGATGTCTATCTTCATCAAATTCCCAACCTCAACATCGTACAATGCTCTCATGCATTCCTTTTCGAAGTCCACAGTCTTAGGGCAGATACAATTCGCACATAGTGAACACAGAGGCGGCAGGCATTGGATTCCTAAGCAGAACCCACATATTACAACAATAGGAATCAGGATCATCGTAAACAATCTCCATCCCCAGTGCTTAACAGTACTCCAGAACCATCCACCAAGCGACCATTCTTCTTGCTCCTGGTGAACTTCTGAGGAAAGTCTGTGGAGATGTTCGATGGCTTTGTACACTGAGGGAGAATTGTCCAGTATATATGTGCAGCAGCTGGACCCTATGATGCGGCATTCTCCTCCGCGATCCGCTAGAACCACGTCTAGAACAAGGCGGTTCTGGAGAGCCACCAGGCGGACCGCTTGAAGCTTGGCTGTATTGTTCGCAAGGATGCCAGCTGTAATGTTCATCGTTGTTTCGACTGCCTGGGTCAAGTGGCGGATGGCACGGCTGTTCGCCATCGGGCCCCAGAGTGGAACAAGTCCCTTCATTGCATCAAGGAAATGTGCTCCGGTGGAGTCGGCTTGTTCAATGTCCTTGGCTCGTTTTTGTCTGTGGTGATTCGCTGGAGCCACATTGGTCGGCGGAAGGATGAAGGAGATAAAACAGGTGCCCCCCCAGCCTTTGAGGAGCCAGGTGTAGGCCTTTGTACCACAAACAAAGTACATGTTCGGAGAGGAGACAAAAGAGGGTGGATCGGTGGAGTCCAAAGTTCTGGTGATGTGGCAAGCGCTGCGGCCTACCAGCTGTGTCCCAAGCCCTTCGATGCACATAAGGCCTGTGACGTTGATGACGGATAGGGCCACAGTCAGGGTGGCAGCTGTTCGTTTCCGGAGGTAGGAGAAGGTGGGTCTGGTCGGATTGTTAAACACCTGCATTTCAATTCGTTCTTTGACAGGGATGTCCATGTGGATAGAGTCGTTGGAGGTCTGTGGGCAGAAGTGTGCAGCAGTTTTCCTCGTTTTGTTCTGCCAGACCTCATGAAAGAAATGTGTCATAGTTTTGCTGGAGGTGGCATTATCCCTATAGCTTTCTTGCAAGAGGATCATCCAAGCAAGGCAGGAGCCGTGAATTGAGAAGGGTGAAGGGATGAAGGGTATGGAATGTCTAGTGGCGTGGGGTAGCAACCCACAGATCCAGCAGTTGGTGGCATTGGTAGCGAGATTGTGCTGGTGCAGCAGTTGCACGAAGGAGTTGTTCCAGAACTCCTTCTGCCTCTCCCGGAGTTGGGGTGAAAGAGAAATCAGATAATGTTCCTTCATTGTGGTTGGCTGTGCAGTGGTTAGGAATGTCTCATGGGCTGGTGCACTCTCTTCCACAATCCAGAGGGTGGTCATGAGGAGGAGGCAAAAGAGAAAGGTGATAAAAAGTGCAATAGTCTTAAAACTGTGGATTTTGTCAGTCTTTGGGTTCCTGTAGCGGATCTTCGGATGTCCGGTTGCTTCCATCACCTTCTTGTTGGGCGCTTCCATCATCTTCAAGGGGCTCGGTAGCGGGCAGAACCACAAACTTCTCTCCTGGCGACCCTAGTAGTGTTAAGCCACCGCTCTGAGAATTTCGACTTAGTCAATGGTCTGCTTAGCCGAAGCTCCCTCCTTTCGTCGCAGGTTATACCCTTCTCTGGATGGCACAGTGGGATCAGGAGTTTTTGCTAATTCAAGTGTCTCTGTGTCCGGATAGCAGTTCAGTGCCGGTCGGTCTTTGCTCAGGAGCTCTTCTTGGGTGGCCACGTCTTCGGTCGTCGTCAGAGTCGAAGGGATTCTTTTGCAGTGGTGTGCATGCAACCAGTTGCGCTTTCCTTCCACTCGAAGTGCCGTTTGGGTGGTGATTAGAACTTGCCAGGGGCCCGTCCACCGAGGTTCCAGACTCTTTGCATGCTGGAAGTTCCGGATCAGTACAAAATCTCCAGTTTGGATGGTGTGTCCGGGACCCCTGGAAGCGTCAGGAATGGCATGCAGCACCTGTTGGTGAATAACAGACAGTGTTTTAGTCAACTGGTACAAGTAATCAGACATCAGGACGTCTGGGACGTCATGAATGGACGTCGGTTTTGGTGCAGACCAGACATTCATGGGCCGGCCGAATACGACCTCGTAAGGTGTCAAGTGGTGCTTGGTGGGGGTGGAACGCATCGATAGCAATGCCAGTGGGAGAGCGTCTGGCCATTTCAGTCCTGTGGTAGCCACTATCTTAGCCAGTTTTAGTTTCAGAGTGGCATTGTGTCGTTCAACGAGTCCCGCCGATTGGGGGTGGAAGACTGCGTGGAACTTCTGTTTTACACCCAACCCTTTTAAGATGAGTTGGATAACTCCGGCTACGAAGTGGGGGCCATTGTCGCTCCATAAAATTCGACAGAGGCCGTAACGAGGGAAGAATTCCTTTAGTAGTACCCTTGCAGTGGCCATAGCAGTGTTGTCGCGGGTTGGATAGGCTTCCACCCACTTGCTAAATGCGCACACCACAACAAGTACGTACTTCAGGCCTTGGCATCTGTCTAGCTGGATGTAGTCCATCTGCAGGACTTCAAACGGGTGATTGGGAACCCCAAACCCTCCCCGGGGTACTACAGTTCCTTTCCCAGGGTTATGTTGCAAACAAATCAAGCATTGTTGGACCAGACGTTTGGCGGAGTCTGTGATTTTGTCGTTGTGCCAAACTCTGGAGACAAGTTCGATCATAGGGGCCGATCCTATGTGTGCAGGGGAGTGTGCCATAGTCAGTATGGGGATCAGGTATGAGTCAGGTAGCAACCATTTGTTCGTGTCCTTTGTTCGCCAGCAGCCTTCATCGTCTTTCAGTCCCACCCATGCCCATTCAGTCAATTTGTGTTGTGTGCTGGCCATTTGGATGTCCCTAATAGTTTCCCTAGCGTCTGTCCATTTCTCGGCTTGTGACCTGGTCACGTACATGCGTGTTGTCGTCCTATTCTCAGCTGTGGTTCGGGCAGTCATGTCGGCTAGTGCATTCCCTTGTCCAATGATGTCTATCACCCTTTTGTGTGCTTGGCACTTTATTACCGCAAGTTACTTGGGGAGAAGGACTGCTTCGGTTAGGGCGGAGACTAGATCTCCGTGTAAGATGGGGGTGCCATGCGAGGTCAAGAATCCCCTCTCCTTCCAAAGGAGCCCAAAGTGGTGAACCACCCCGAAGGCATACTGGCTGTCGGTGTAAATGTTTGCTGTGGTTCCTGCTGCCAGGATGCATGCTCGCGTGAGGGCAATCAGTTCTGCTGCTTGGGCAGATCGTTGTGTGATGCGGGCTGTCTCTACTACGGTTCGGGCTGTGGTAACTGCATAAGCAGCTGAGGTAGTGCCATCGGGGAGTTTGATGCAAGAACCGTCCACCCACAGCTCTCCGTCAGGGTCAGGAAAAGCCGTGTCTCTGAGGTCAACCCTACTCCTGGTCTGTTCGTCCGTGAGGGTCACACAGTCATGTACGGGGGACACATTGGGATCGTTCTCTGGTAGGGGTAACAAAGTTGCCGGGTTCAGTGTGGTGCATCTTTTCAGGGTGATGTGGGGTGCAAGCAGAGTCAATTCGTATCCAGTCAGTTGTGCACTCGTCAGGTGTTGCGTCTTAGTTTGGTTCAGGAGGGTGTCAACCGCATGGGGTACTAACACTGTGAGGGAATTCGAGAGTACGATTCCCTCACTCTGTCGGATAGAGATAGCAGCGGCAGCTACAGCTCAAAGGCAGGCAGGCAAAACTCTGGCTACAGGGTCAAGAGTGGCAGAGAAGTAAGCGCACGGTCGTTGCTTTGGGCCAATGGACTGGGTCAAGACAGACAAAGCACATCCCTCCCTTTCGTGAGTGTAGAGGGAGAAGGGCTTTGTGTAATCAGGGGTTCCTAGTACAGGGGCTGAACAAAGGGCATCTCGTAGTTCTATGAAGGAGGATTGGCATTCAGGGGTCCAAGGGAGTGGGGAGGGAACATCTTTGGCCAGCAGAGAAAGCAGCGGTTTCACGATGAGGCTGAAATTCGGTAACCACTGCCGGCAGAAGGAAGTGAGGCCTAGTAGGGAGCGGACTTGTTTCTGAGTCTTAGGGGCTGGGGTCTCTAGAATGGTTTGGATTCGGTCAGGAGTACGTTTCCTTCCGTCTTTGGACAGGAGGTGGCCTATGTAAGTGACCTGGGGTTGGCAGAATTGCAGCTTCTTTTTGGAGACCTTGTGGCCATTTTCCGCAAGGAAGTGCAGGAGTTGGATGGTGGCTGTGACTGCAAGTGGAGTGGGATCGGCTGCCAAAAGGATGTCATCGACGTATTGTATCAACACCACTCCATCGGGTAACTGGACTTCGTCCAGTTGTCTCTTGAGGGCCTGACTGTAGATGCTGGGGCTTTCTGTGTAGCCTTGGGGTGCTCGACAGAATCTATATGAGCAGGCTTTCAAGGTGAAGCCAAAGAGGTAGCGGCTGTCTGGATGGATGGGGATAGAGAAGAAAGCATTTTTGAGGTCAATGACAGTGAAGGTGGTGGCAGTAGAAGGAATCAAAGTCAGAATAGTGGTGATGTCCGAGACCACGGGGTACTGGGGTACAACTACTTTGTTGACCTCTCGAAGGTCGATGATGAAGCGGTACGCTTTCTCATCTCCCTCTCCTTGTTTCTTTATGATGGGTAAGATAGGACTGTTGCAAACATTGCTAACCACTTCCTCTACCACTCCTGCGTCTATCAGGGACTGAATAATCTTCACCAATGCCTTCTCGCCCTCAGGCGATATCCGATATTGTGGAAGTTTCGGGAGTATTGCGTCCTGTCGAACAGTTATGTGCACTGGGTCAATCATCATGCGTCCTACGTCCGAATCAGTCTTGGCCCACAGATACGGAGGCAGAGTGTCAAGTAGGGACAAGTCAGTGTCAGTGATGGAAAACATGCGTCGGGAAGGGCAATGTCTGAGCAGAGCTGGGTTGTCGTACAGAAAGACTCGAACTCCATCTTGTGA
The DNA here is from genome assembly GCF_964263255.1 of Lissotriton vulgaris. Lineage (NCBI taxonomy): Eukaryota > Metazoa > Chordata > Amphibia > Caudata > Salamandridae > Lissotriton > Lissotriton vulgaris. Next base: position 30,798,080 of record NC_141696.1, read on the forward strand.
ACATCTAATAGTAGCTCGGAAATGTTTCAACAAGTCAAGTCCCATAATGGCGTCAGGGGTGTTGGAGGAAAGCAAAAACGTCGTGTCAGTGGTGTTATTTTCCAAGTCGAAGGAGATCGGTGTGGACAAAGGGTTAGTGGAGGGCGTTCCATCGAAACCTATCGATGTTACAAGTGAGCCAGACAAGGGTGCCCTTGGAATCAGTCGTTTAGATAACGCACTACGTGTTGCGCCAGTGTCTACCAGGAATGGAGACTTTGTACCCAGGACCTTAGCGGTGACATAAGGACCTTGCTGGTCAACATAGAGCTCGACTGGATCCCTCCCTTGCCCTAGGCAGTCCTATGCGAAGTCGTGAGTGTCGTCGCAGTCAGACTGTTGGTACTGGTTCTGTCGGGGACGGTCAAACGTATTCGTTCTGCCTGATCTGTCGTTATTCGTATCATTTGTGGACCCTCGCCCCTGACCTCTATTTCTCGGACCACCCGCTACGTCTCGGGGGTCCCTATTCTTATTCATCTCCAACAAAACCGGACACTGGGATTTCCAGTGGCCGAATCCCTTGCAAAATGCGCATTGGTCTTCGCTAATGTCTTTACGTCCAACCTGAGGTGCAGGAGTTCGGTCTTTAGGGGGTGAGTTCCTAGGGGCATTCGTTTGGTAATTTCCCTTGTACTGCTCTTGTCCTATAGTCACCCCTTGCAACTGCGCAATCATCACCCTTTCCTTCAAGTCCTTTTTCTTTCTCTCCGTCGCTCTGTCATTCTCGTTTTTCTGATGCTCGTAATATTGAGCCATCTGGAGGATTGCCGCGGGTTTGGAAGCTGCCCAACTACTCTCGCTGGCTTGCAGTTTCTGAGAGACTTCCTGCGACAGACCTTTGACGTAGTTCTGGACAAATAGGTGGTGTCAGGTCGCAGAGGTCATGTCCTGGCCACTGTAATCGGAAAACACCGTCTCAAATCGGGAGAAATATTCCGACACGTCCTCCTGGGGTTTCTGGCGGCAGGCCGTCACTATCGACCAGTCTACTTTCTTTTCTGGGATCAGGGTTTTCAATTTCTGTACAATTTTTTCTGGGAGTTCTAAAATGGGGTTCAGAGGCTTCTGCCCAGGCTCTCGTTGTCTATCTATGCCATCGAGTTGTGACCAGGTATGTCCGAACAGTTCAAGATGGTCGACTATCCGGATTTGCTTCCACACATCAGCTGGCAGACATAACCCGAAAAACAAGTCGATGTCAGCTAGAGTCATAATCGTGGAACCTAGGGCTGTACCTAGTTCAGTGTAGAAGGCAGTGGGGTTTTTCCGAAAAATCGGGCAGAGATTTTCGGAACGTCAGGATGTCTTGTCGGTCCCATGGTTGGTAAACCCAGTTATACACTACACTCCCTTTTGCATCTTGATGGTTAACATCATCGTGTGTTCCCTGACCTCGTGGGGGGACCCAGTAGGGGGCGGCCTCCCTTATAGGCATCATGGCGCCAGGTTGTTCTATTCGTGGTTCGGTCGCTACAGATGTCATAGGTTTAGCTTCCAACCCTTGTTCAGTGAGGTGGCGGAGAACTTCAAGCGTACGCGCAAGGAGGTCCGTCACGTCACACTCGCCCTCGTTCCCGATATCCACCTTTCTATATAGAGTCGTTAGGCTCTCGGGACCTTTGTCTTGATATCGGTCCTCATAAGCATTTAGGGCATGATAACACAATCGTACGACAAAGTGTCGTCTGTGGCTTCCCGCATATGATTTGAACATATCCATGATGTGCTACTCATTCTCCTTTCGTTCTACTAGTGTCCTGACTACCTTGTCAATCCCTGCTCGCTCATCTTTGCTCAACCTGTTCGTTCTCGTGGAATCTGTCTGTCGGGTCTCAGGGTCATCTAACATTGTTGCTTGTGCTGTAGCTAGTACAAGGGGTTCGGCCGGCGCGGAGGCCATGGGGGCCGAGGCCCTGGTGCTACTCTCATCTGTACTTGGGGGCGGTGGGTGCTGTGCTAATGGTTGGGAAGGGGCATATGGAGGAGGCATGTAGATGATCGGAGGACCTAATAAGAGATCATCGTTGGCTCGCGGTTTCGAGGGTAATTCAGGGTAGAGCGTAGAGGGCGTTCTAACAGGGCACTGATTCGATGTGTCGGACTCTCGTTTCCGCTTGGCTTCCTCTCTCTCCTTAATCTCTTCTTCCAATTTCCTAGCAGCCATATGAGCTGCTTTCCGTAGTTCTTTCTCTAATCTAATTTCGTTTCTTTTCTTACGTTGTTCTGTTTCTTTACGCCACATGCCGAAGCTGTCAAGCATAGTGGGCGTTGTCTTGCTGTTACGAAGAGCTGTGTCTAGCGCGCTTATTTTATCTTCATTGAAGAATCCTATCAGTGGCCACTGACTTTTCTGATCCTTCTTCGTATATTTATGCCACAGCTTGCTATAGGCTATGGCGATCAATCCATGCTTCATGAACATGTCCTTATTAGGGGTGCCTTCCAGTGGAGCCGGATGGTTCATCTCTAATAAGCGGTCTGGGCTGAACTAACTACCAATCAGTGGGGAGAAGATAGGCATGACGGATTACAACGGGGACAAAAGTCTGCACTACCTATCTTATCACTGCGTGCAAAGACTAGACAGAATATTTCTATTCTTCGTTATTTGCAGGCAGAGAATACCTCAAAAGAACCAATATCGAACAGTCAATGTTCGGTCAAACAAACAATCAATGGGTTGAATAAATAGGCACGACGGGTTACAACGGGGACAAAAGTCTGCGTTACCTACTCTTTCACTACCTGCAAAGAGAGAACCTGTTCTTCTCCGTTTGCAGACAGAGAATCTCCAGAAAGAACCAATCCGCGAACAACAATGTTCGGGCAAACAATCAATCAGTGGGGGAGAAAGATAGGCACGACGGGTTACAACGGGGACAAAAGTCTGCGTTACCTACCCTTCACTACCTGCAAAGGAAGAGAGAATCTATTCTTCTCCGTTTGCAGACAGCGAATCTCCAAAGAGAACCAACAATTCGACGAGTAATACTAGTATTTTCCAAACAATCAAACAATCATTTCGCAATTTTGTCGTGTTAGGTGACCTTACCCGGACCGCATGGACAGTTTCTTGTCTTCCGAATCCAGCGCCTGATCGTCCTCTATCTTCTGTCGCGGCACTCCTGGTGGTTCCCAGTCAGGACCGTAGATCACTCGAGAGAGGTCTGTTCGGAACCAGTGAAGTTCGGATGATCGGCTGTCAGACGAGGGTCTATCGGACAGGAGCTCTCCCGATCGCTGCAGTCGTTCACTTTGTCGTCAGGACCTCTTCCACTGGATCCACGTGTCGCTGATGGGCCCCGCATTTGGGACGCCAATTGTAAAACAGTAGGGGCCGATTTCGACCAAGAACCCTTCAGTATTTTGCCCGGCGTTAGCCGCCTCTCATACCGTACGATATTACCAAACAAAGAGGCAGGCGCTGGGGACTGGAAGGCAGGAAACAGGAGTTTATTCCGACGGAGCAGAACACGTAAAATCAGACAACAGGGTATCTCCTCGAGGTGCTCTCTACGCATCCTTTCGGCCTGGCCTCTTATACACGGGTTTATAGCTTTATTACATAAAACACATTCTTGTCAATACTTTGATGTACGGAAAAGACATCCTCAGAACCCCCGCTTCAAACCTGTTCCCACACACATTTACAATAGAAGTCCCCACCCCAGTCGCAGCGGATGATGACCATCCCACAGCGGGACATTCTGCCGATTCCCGGAATGGGTGTATCTGATCAGAACTCACGGGGTGGGGGGGCCTTGATCAATCGGATCCTTTGATGGGGAAACCTCCTACTGTATGAGGGCAATAGACAGCATCCACAGGGCCAGGTGGTGGCCTGGGAACAAGCAGGACAATAGGGCACAGAGGAAAATGGGGGGGGGGTTCTTATCAAAGGACGCGGGATGATGAAAGGAATGGAGGGTGGTGTTGAGCTGGGAACAGGATGGGGTTCCGAGGCAGGGTTGCGCTGGAGAGGGGTTTTTATGATCCAAGCATGTGAGGGCGGGGGCCGTCAGCACGCAGGGGATGCTTGCGAGGTTGGGAGAGGGAGAGAGACGTGTTGGCTACCGGCAGTGGGCAGGGAGGCCATGGTTTTCAAAATGGCTGCCGTTTACACGCACGAATGGGCCTAAAAAGGGACAAGATGGCGCTGATAATGTTGACGCTGCAAACTAGATTTCAACAGTAACCCTCAACTTCATAAAAACTGATTTATTCAGTTAAGAGATCTTTTGTAGACTCTGCTATTTCAATTCCATATATACCATATACCATATTATACCATATACCATATTTTGCAATATTTTCCCTTAGTGTCTCCTTGTTAGACAGTAATCTTTCCCATCACACCCACAACATGTTACTTTTCTCTATAAACAAAGGACATTTATGTTGTATGAGGGAATATGTACATATATGTGAACTGTATAATGTATGTCACAAACCTCTGACTACCCTAAATTATGTTTTAAATAAATAGTACTTTACTAACAGGAAAGTTAAAGTCATACTAAATTATCACAATAGCAATTTAAGATGCATTTACAAATATTATAAAAGGTGATTATTCATACTGTGAGTGGTTATCAAAATGATCTGGCATGGAGCCAGCCCTCCTGGAGTCGTTTCTTGGCCTTAATGAATAGCACATTGGTTGCCATTATTTCAATTATCTAGATTTGTATGTGAGTAAATATGTATGGCTGAAATATAAAATTGACGGTTCCCCTGCATTTACAATGTGGTCTACTCAATAGACAGAGACTATCTCCAAACATAACATAATTTCATTATTTCTTCAGGCAGAGATGAATGTGTGAAATGTCCTGATGACAAATGGTCCAATGAAAAACATGATCATTGCGTCCTAAAAGTGACTGAATTCCTCTCGTTTGAAGATCCCCTGGGACTCACCCTCACCATATTTGCTGCCTTCTTGACTTTCATCACTTCTTTGGTCCTTGGAGTCTTCATTAAATACAGAGACACTCCCATCGTCAAAGCCAACAACCGTGGTCTCAGTTACCTTCTTCTCGCCTCCCTCATGCTCTGCTTCCTCTGCTCGATTATATTTGTCTGTCGTCCTCAAACGTTCACCTGCATGCTCCGACAGACGGTCTTTGGGGTGATATTTTCTGTCAGCGTTTCATCTGTTTTGGCTAAAACCATCGTAGTTGTCATTGTCTTCAAAGCAACAAATCCCAGCAGCTCTGCAAGGAAGTGGCTTGGATCAAAGACACCAACATGCATAGTCTTCATCTCTTCTTTGATTCAAGTTGTTATCTGTGTTGTTTGGCTGGTGAAATCACCTCCTTTTTCTGAGCTGAACATTGTGTCTTATAAGGAAAAAATGATTGTTGAGTGTAATGAAGGAGGCACCATCTTCTTCTACTGCATGCTGGGATACATGGGCCTCCTGGCCACAGTCAGCTTTATAGTGGCCTTTCTCTCAAGGAACCTGCCTGGAAGCTTCAATGAGGCCAAGCTGATTACCTTCAGTATGTTAGTGTTTGTCAGTGTGTGGATCTCCTTCATCCCAGCGTACCTGAGCACACGGGGGAAGTACATGGTGGCCGTAGAGGTGTTTGCCATCCTGTGCTCCAGTGCTGGACTGCTCGGATGTATATTCTTTCCAAAGTGCTATATTATTTTGATGAGACCAGAAATAAACACTAGACGCAATCTAATTGGTAAAAAAACGTTTGTTTCTTTTAAAAGTGAATAGACCTTCAGGTACCCCGAAATAGTGTAATGGAATAAACAGGCAAATGCACACAGGTGCATGTATCCAATCTGAGTTATCTTGTCTGATTCTAAATACAAGAAATGAAAAAAAAACTAATACCAAATGCATAATATTATAATGACAAAAGTGATAGAGGTGAACAATGAATGTAAACAATAGCAGGGAAGCCTGCACTGTACATCTCCTCCAAGAAACCTGTAGGGTGTCTATATCCACCATCCTCACCCACAAAACCTATATGAGTGCCTATATCCATCCTCCTCAGCTAGAGGATCGCAAGAAGGCAGTGAGCCCGCACTGACCCTCTCCACCAAGAAGCCATAGAGTGCATATATCCATTCTCCTCAGCCACAGAACCTGTTGGGTGCTATATCCATCCTCCTCAGCCACAGAACCTGTAGGGTGGCTATATCCCTTCTCCTTAGCGACAAAACCTTGACAGTGCCTTTATACATCCTCCTCAGCCACATAATGTGTTGAGTTCTGTATCCATTCTCCTCAGCCACAAAACCTGGAGAGTGCCTATATCCATCCTGATCAGCCACAGAATCTGTTGGATGCTATATACATTCTCATCAGCCACAGAACCTGTTGGGTGTTATATCTGTCCTCCTCTTCCACAGAACCTAAAGGGTGCCTATATCCATCCTTATCAGCCACAGAACCAGTGGGGTGCCTATATCTATCCTCCTCAGCCACAGAACCTGTAGGGTGTTTATGAATCAATCAATCAAGTGTTTTGTAAAGCGTGGCTACTCACCCGTGATGGTCTCAAGGTGCTGCTCAATCCTCCTAAGCCGCAGAACCTGTAGGGTGCAATATCCATCTTCCTTAGCCAGAGGAGCAGCAAAAGGCAGTGAGACTTCACACACTTGAAAACGGTATCCTATTTTCTGGTGGAATTTGTCCTTATTGTGGATCCAAATAAACCTTCTTGCTAGCTCAACATTTTCACTTTTAAAGTCACAGTGAAAACGTGGACCTAAAAGACCAGTCCCCAATTGACCTGGTACTATCACTAGGGCTTTCAGGGAGATGAAAATAATGTTGGGGGGGGGGGTCAAGAAGGTGCAGGACCTATGCATTTGAAGGAGTGGCCCAAACAAGTAAAGTAATTTATTTTAATACCCATGATAATCCACCCAACAGATATGTTGGTTCCTCTGAGATTTATTTGATTGCATCCACATATATAACACAACATCTAACTTAACCTAAAACCAACCAGGACTAATGGCTTTGACAATGGGTGTTATCAGTTTAAGATAAATGAGTAGCAATAATAATTTTGTTGTAAATAATATCGAAAGTGTTTCAATTCTGAAGTTACAAGACTGAATTAAATATTACTGATCTTGTGAAAAGAGTAGTGGGGTTCAGAATGTGTCAATCACTCTCTTTAAATGCAGTATGTTAGACATATATGCTGTTTTCCTCTCTACATCTTGTCAACTTGCATATCTTAAACCTCATCTCTTTCCTCTTTTGCATCCTCTTTTCACTCTCACCTGAATGCACTTCCTCACATCTCATTCTCTTCAGCACCCTCAAACACACCACACACCCAATCACATGTTAGGACTGAGTTTTCTTTTACTTTTGCCTTGTCAATATTTTGACAACTGTGTACCTCCTTCACACACATTGCCACTGAATAACTATTGCATCTAGAATACATAACTATTGCCCAGTACGCTCCGCAGAGAGGCCAATGGCTGGATGACTATGTATTCTGAACACCTTTGAGACCCACTGACATGTACTGTGGAGACCTCCAGTTTCAACTCCAGAGATATGAACTGTGGCCTGTTATGAACACCTGGAAATGATTTAAAGTATGCCCTATATAATAGTAATATGCTGCTTAAAAAAAACACAGAAACACAATATCCTGGAGAAGGCTAAAATTATTAAGAAATGCAAGATTAAGAGAAATGTGAAATATAAGCTGAACTAAAGAGCTGAAATGGATTGGCATTATGTGTTTTTCATTCATTGTTTTGAAATTGATGAATTGTATTTGCTAGTAAAGTTAAGGAAATGAACACAGACCCTAATATGAAGCGGTTTTGATATCCATTGTTATTTACTATGGGGCCTTAGACTCGGAGGGCCGTGTCCCACCTAAACCACTGACTACCACTGACTGCAGTGGTGGGCCCTGGTCTCCAGGTGCTCCTGACTCTGAAAAATACCATCAATGAGTGGTGGATCCTGATATATTTATGAGCAGCACACATCAGAAGCCCACCTTCCAGCAGCACAGACTCCACCTAAGAGGGGCAGCAGCTCGGAGGGACTGAACGAGGGGCTTGAGGGAGGGTACAGAGGGAGACCTGGAACAATATGGTATTTGAGGAATTCCTGCAACTACTGTTAAAAATGTAAAACCGCATACTGTGATAGGGACACAGTAACTGCATCTTATGCTAGGCACATAGTAACTGCATCATGTGCTTGGCACATAGTAGATGCACCTTATACTAGGCACACACTACCTTCATTTTATAATTGGCACAGAGTAACTACATCTTATACTTGGCACACAGTAACTTCACATAATGCTAAGCACACAGTAACTTCATCTTATGCTGTGGACACAGTAACTAGGGGGCATATTATCAAGGGGGTTTATCTCCGCTTTTTTGGCTTTAAAAGCCAAGAAAGCGGAGATAAAATTATCTCCCTATTACCAAGCTGTCGCTAACACCAGTTAGCGACAGCTAGTAGGAGATAGCGACCATCTTGGGCCCCACTTTGCATGTCAGTGATATTTATCACTAATGAGATGCAAAGTGGGCGTGCCAAGATGTTAGAGACTGAAAACAGTCGCTAACATCGCTATCTCCTATTACCAACTTTTGGAGATATTCGCGCTAAGCGGGAATATCTCCAAAAGCTAACACCTGCCCTGAGCAGTTCTTAGCCATGTTATCCAATGGGAGGTGGATAACATGGCTAAGAGCATTTGCTCGATAATGCATGAATATCGCGGACTTTTCAGCGATATTCATGCATTTCGGCCGTTTTTTATCGCATTTGCGATAAACCTTGTTAATAGCAAGGTTTATCTGCGATAAAAATCGCCGATGTGCGGCGATAATTTTTGTCTCTAAACAAGTTAGAGACAAAAATTATCGCTAGTTGTTGGTAATATGCCCCTAGATTTTATGCTATACACGCAGAAACTGCACATTATACTAGGCATGCAGTATGTACATCTTGCACTTGGCACGCAGTAACTGCATCTTATGATAAGCACACCGCAACTGCATCTCGTACTAGTCTTGAATCTTATACTTTGCACAGAATAACTGAACCCTACGCCCGGCACATAGTAACTGCTACTTATGCTAGGCACACAGGAGCTTAACCTTATACTAGGCATACAATAACTGCATCTTATACTGGGCACAGAGTAACTGCATCTTATAATTTGCACAGAGTAACTTCATCTTAAACCGGACATACAGTAACTTGTGCTAGGCGCAGAGTAACTGCATCTTATGCTACACACGCTGTAACTACATCTTATGCTATGCACGCAGTAACTTCACCTTATACTAGGCACTCAGCAACTGCATCTTGCACTAGGCAAACAGTAGCTGCCTCTTATGCAAGGCCCACAGTAACTGCACCTTATACTAGGCGTGCAGCAACTGCATCTTGTACTAGGCACACAGTAACTGCCTCCTATGCAAGGCACGCAGTAACTGCACCTTCTACCGGGCACACCATAACTGCATCCTGTACTGGAACACAGTAACTGCATGTTATACTCAGCACAAAGTAACTGCACTTTACACTAGGCACACAGTAACTGCATCTTATGCTAGGCACACAGTAACTACATTTTATACTTGGCACACAGTAGCTACACCCTATGTTAGGCACACAGTAACTGTGTCTTATGCTAAGCACACAGTAACTGTTTCCTATGCTTGGCAGACAGTAACTGCATTTTATGCTAGGCATATATTAACTATGTCCTGTACTAGGCACTCAGTAACTGCATCCAATGCGTGGCACATAGTAACTGTACCTTCTGCTTGGAACACAGTATTTGCGTCTTATGCTAGGGACACAGTAATTGCATCTTATCCTACAAACACGGTAGCTGAATCCTGTGCTAAGCACACAGTAACTGCATCCAAGGCTCGGCACACATTTACTGCCTTCTTAAACTAGGCACACAGTAACTGCATCTTATGCTAGGCACACAGTAGCTGCATTTAAGGCTAGGCAGTCAGTAACTGCTTCCTATGCTCGGCACACAGTAACTGCAACTTATGCTAGTCACATTGTAACTACATCATATGCTAGGCACACAGTAACTGCATCTTATTTTTTTTTTAACAATATATGGATTTTATGTGTTAATTGTAAGTTTACTGAAATGCGCTTTTATGGATGTTACTATGAACATTCGAATAAAGTTCTTTGACTTGACTTGACTTGAACTGCATCTTATACCAGACACATATTAACTGCAACTTATGTTAGGCATACTGTAGCTGCATCTTATGCTAGGCATACAGTAACTATATCCTGTGCTAGTCACACTGCAACTGCATCTTATACTAGGCACACCGTAACTGTATATTATACAAGCCACACAGTAAATGCATCTTATACGGGGCACCCAGTAACTTTATCTTATGCTAGGCACACAATAACAGCATCTTAGGCTAGGCACACTGTAGCTGCTTCTCATGCTAGGCACACTGTAACTGCATCCGATGCTTGGCGCAAAGTTTCTGCCTTCTTATACTAGGCACACAGTAACTGCATTCTAGGCTAGACACACAATAGCTGTGTCTTGTGCTAGGGACTTGGTAACTGCCTTCTATGCTAGGCACACAGTAGCTGCTTCCTATTCGTGTCACACAGTATCTGCATCCTATATTAGGCACACAGTAACTGCATCTTAATCTAGGCACACAGTGACTGCAGTGGTGGGCCCTGCTCTCTGGGTGCATAGGGTCTGAGGACTTTCTCAATTTACAATCAGTCTAACATAGACTTTTATGCCGTTCAGTGGACGCAATAACGTGCTTCCATGAGTCCTTTTTTGGAAAGGAATGTAAACCTTTGTCTTTGGAGTGATAAATTAATCTTTTGGGTGAGGAATCCAGTAGGACCTCCACCTTGCATGGACACAGTGTGGCCACTAGTTAACGTGCCCGGATGTACGGCATGGGGAGTGCATGATCACTGCATATACTGTGTTTGCTGTGTCCTGATTGGCAAAGTGTTCCTAACATCATGTGGCATCTGAATGTAGAGTGTTTTTGGAATGTGCGCCTTCCTCCAGTCTTGTGCTTTATTGGGGCCAATCTCCCTTGACCATTGTGGTGTTGCTGCGACCATCTGTGGTATTCATCTGGCATTTGACCGTCGGCTACTTCCCACCCCACCTGTGATCTGTCTATCAGTGACCTTCGGCCTGGGACTCAGCGCCTGCCTCGCTACTGATGGAGCGAGCTTTAGAAAATATTTTATTCTAGCTCGTGATGTCATACTCTCATAACATGAACTAATCAATTAATGAGCTGTTGCATGATTTGTTTAATTAACACAACCTAGATTAAGTTTGCACCACACATGAACACGCGGGAAACTAATTACATGTGCTCTTGTTGCATTTGCAAGTCTGTTTTTGTAACACATTATTAATATTGTCCTGTTTGTTATGTCTGTCCTATTGTCTTTGTCACTATTAATATGCAGCTGATCATTCATGGCATGTGCTTTTATATGTGCTTACATGTATGTCCTATGTTGTGTTTGTCTGTCTGTGTATTATTTAATCATCTTTTTACTCTTTCAGAAACATAAAGCTGGATTACATGAAGAATGGTAGTTATTTTATGTGTTGCTTTAAATGTTTGCTTGTGCTAAATGTCTTTTTATTAGTGGGTTAATTAATAATTAGCAAGGGACTGGGTGGTACAGAAGGGTTTGTTTTACCTGAATTAATCATTCTTTTGTGTTTGTTTAAATAATAGTTTTTCTGGAAAGTGACGCAAGTTAAAAGTGGCGCAGTGACGCAATCAGAAGTGGCGCAGAAAAGGCCTGCTGATGTTGACAGAAAAGGCCTGCTGATGTTGAAAGCCACATGAGAAAACCATATTTTGAAGTGGATGATAAACTTTTATTTTGAAATCACTTAAAAATGAACTGCTAAAAGACAACTCTGTGGAGTGGGTTTGGATGTGCCACGGAAAGCTCAGAACGGTCAGGCTCAAGGTTATAAGGAAGAGACGTGACAAGATTTTGTATTGCTTGAACATTTTTGCTACAAAATGTAGCAGACTAAGGAACTGTCGCCAGGATTATGTGCATGAACAATGGCTCTGTGTAAAGCCTGATCTCGTGGTGGAAGATGTCACAGTTTACTGTGGCGTGAGGTGATTCAGCCAATGGAGAGCCAGAATTCAGCTGATGGAATGTGAAATTAGTTAGTTTAGCTGTAGTTTTAGGGTATAAGAATTAGCTCAAGGAGCAAATTTTTGGCTTACGCTCTTGATTCCAGAAGGACGTGTTCTGCTGTCCGTTGATTACACGTAAGGAAAGTAACTATTTAAGATTTTGTTTTCAGGCGATGAGGGTAGAGGCAGAGAGTTAGTTAGGTTTTGGAAATGCTCTTTTTCACTTATTTCTGCTAATGAATAATATTTTCTTGAATTAAGCTCTCTTTATAAAATGCTGAATAAAACTTTCTTATGACTTTTTCTAATGCTTGCTTAATAAAGTTCCAAACCTAAGTTTTCTTAAATATGTTTTAATAAACTTTTTAAAATGACAAGCTGGTCTTGTTTATTGTGAGAGTTCAAATTCAACATATAGTATCTATTCACCTCATGATTTCTTATGGGCCTGGTATTGATTGGTAAGTGTAAGTGTGATAGTGGATTATGACATCATTTATAAAGAATTTTAGTAGCTGCGCTTCATCACTACGTATTTCTGAGTCGGGTCGACGTGGAGTTTACAGTGGTTGAATTTGTCAATAAAGATGTGATTACGTTTTTGTACATGAATGTATTGGTATTAACATTGACATTGGTTTTCAATATTAACACATGGATGGTAACAGTCGATGTCCACCTCTGGAGACTCACAATCTGATGCCATGAAAAGGGACATGGCCATGCTCAGCAGATTACAATTAAATCAAGACAACTACAATCCTGTATCCCATTGTAGGGGAACGTTTGAGTAAAGATATAGGCCAGGTCCTGGTACTTGTGAATTTAACCGTATAATACAACGAAATACCGGAAATGGAAAACATGCTTTACAGTTCAGTTTTTTGTGCATCTTCTCAGTAACCACTGCTTTTTTGATAGATTGATTTGTCTTCATAACAGTGTCAAATGATTGGGTATCCTGTTTGTGATGAGAAGCAAAAGGCCAGGCTCCTACAGAATCTGCTGCCAAACTCAATTGATAACAGTGAGAGTAGTGTGAAGCGTGCCCGGCATGCTTTCTGGTGCAGGTGCTAGTCTGCGGCATGGGTCTACTTTGTAGCACTACTGTGCTGTAACTGAGTATTGATACATAGCCACCATTAATGAAATATTAACAAATGAGCAGAACACTAACAATGTTGCTCATCTGGCTCTTAACCAGATTAAATGGGTTGCCTTAGTGTATTTAAGAAGTGGGTTGCACAGCCCATTATTGAGTATTTTTTAATTTTAGGATTTGAGAGTCCTCTACACTAACTAATCTCATAATCATGCAACCATGGGTTGTTACATTTGGTAAGGAGGCACTAACGCTCATAACAAATGAGACAACCTTATTCTTAGCAGCAGATAAAGGGGGTGTAGTTGTCAATATGGATCCCTTATGCTGCGTTCAGACATCAATCCAGTTCTTGAGGCAAAATCAACATGTGGCACTTCCTAATGGCTTAATATCAGATGCTCACAATTCATGAGTTGCTGATGAAACCACAAAGCAATTTCACATCAATGAATTCCCACGATTGCCAGTAGTTTAGTGCCTACCTAAACTCCAAACATATCACACAGATCCATAATTATGACTCTTTAGCTCACCAACTAATCTTGTATTTGAGATTACTGCCAAATGTGTGGGTACTCTCTCAAGAGGCTTTTACCCATATATGGATGCTATTGAAGGATACTACAGACCTTCTTCAGACTTAGCAACTATTATTATTGAAACCAAAGACGTACTGTTGACATTGCAAATATTTGACTCTATTTCACATTCGGAAGGAGTTAAAATGATCAATAAAGTGATCCCACAGCATATGATGGATGAAACACCAAACGTTTTTCTTTGTTTCAATTTGTTTCTCTCTTTCTTTCTTTCTTTCTTTCTTTCTTTCTTTCTTTCTTTCTTTCTTTCTTTCTTTCTTTCTCTCTTTCTTTCTTTCTTTCTTTCTTTCTTTCTTTCTTTCTTTCTTTCTTTCTTTCTTCCTTTCTTTCTTTCTTTCTTTCTTTCCTTCTTTCTTTCTTTCTTTCTTTCTTTCTTTCCTTCTTTCTTTCTTTCTTTCTTTCTTTTCTTTCTTTCTTTCTTTCTTTCTTTCTTTCTTTCTTTCTTTCCTTCTTTCTTTCTTTCTTTCTTTCTTTTCTTTCTTTCCTTGCTATATTTCATTTTATAGAACATTTACTTCAGCTTCAATGGAATTTACTATTCACATACAATTGCGCAGTAAAACTGCACCTGAATAATAAAATAATGATATGCTCTTCTTTGAACAGTTGCCAATGTTCCAACGTCCCCAGTGAAGTAGATGCACAAAACCATGGTTCCAGGTCTTTGGCAATCTGGAGCAGACCAATTCAAGTTTCCCCGGTACCTTACAAATGCTAAGTAGTTGATCAAAATACAGTTACTACTGGATAACGATTACTGCCTTTTCTAGACTCAGAAATTGCAGTAAAGCTAAGGTAACTAATAGCAGACCTTTATGTCAAACTGATAGTTATAATTTAGTCAACACACAAAGCTTTTTCCCCAAATACTATATCAGAACATGCTGTACAGCCAGGGGCGGCTGGTGACATTTGAAAGTGGTGAGGCATAAAATTCTTGTCGTACTTTACCAACCTACAGGAGGTTCTAATGGTGCATTTTGAAGCAAATTTGAGAAAGCACCTCTCTCTCACCGGTCTATATTGTCCACTTCCAAACTCTCACAGTTGCCTCTTTCTAATCTGTCTTTCTATCATAGGTCTCTTTCTCTCTTCTGTCACCCACGCTCACTTTGAGCTGTCTCTCACCAGCCTGCAATTTTAATGCACCTATCTTATGGGCCACCTTTAGTTCTCACCATCTTACTTGCTTTCTCCTTTTATTTTCCTGTCTCCTTCCTGCATGTTTCATTTGCTACCCCTCTCATCTCTGTTATCAAAACTGTCTTCTATCTTTCCCTGCTCGATATTCTCTTTTTATCTCATACACATGCACACACGCACCTTCTCACACTTTTTTTACATTTCTTTGTAGTGCACTCTTTCTCTCTTCCATTCTTTCAGCTTTCCCTGGTGCTCTCTTTCTTGTGCCTCACCTAAGCCTGTACACCGGAATCACAAATGTAGATTGCGAAAGTGTTCTCCACAGCCATAAAATGACCCCCAAAAGTAAATGTTTATTTATGAGGGTATGAAACAAACAAATTAGTGAAAATACAGCACCTGCAAAAGATGACTCTATCAGATCAAGCGCTGAGAAGGGCCAACATGAAGACAACCTCTTCCACTAATAGCAGAGTTTCCGAGAGTCCCTCACGACCCTTCACTTGTGGACGCGGCAGAGACTAGCAAACTAACCAAACCACACCTCGCTGAGAAAAGTCCGGCAATCATTATACCACTAAAGTGTGCATTGTCCAAGGCCCAGGCACACGTGCGTAGTAAAGAAAAGATTAAAGTGGATTGCGTCCCTAAAGGCAGATGTGTATTATCGGTAGCAGACACCATATGATATCTTGATGCCAAATAAAGAAAGCAAATCTGCCACCTTCCCAATCAGAACGCATCTTCCTGCTGCCCCAATGAAGTTACAGTTTGCCATTGCACAGATTTAAATCCTACTGGGGAATACACGACTCTGACAGGGGGCTAGCAATGCCGGCATGCTTGCGGGAGGGAGGCGGGGGTCGCGGATGGGGATTAAAACAATTAAAATGAAACATACTTTACTGCCGGGAGTGCTGGATACTGCACCACCTCTGCTCCTGCCGGTCACCAGTCGCGGCTCGTGGGGGGGAGTGGTTGTTGTCCAAGCAGGGGTGGGTGGCAGCCTGAAGGGAGTTAAATATAATATATACAAAGGAAAAAACTTACCTCAGCTGGCCCGCGCCACCTCTGCTGCTGCCCTTGGCGCCTTGTTCACGAATGGCCCTGGAGTGAAGTGGCCGCCTATCCCAGCCAATCCTTGCGCTGCCAGCAGCGCCAGGCATGGCAAAGGGCACGGCTAATCTTCGCCCGCGGCACGCCAATTAGGAGGCCGGGGGGGTTCCTAATGGGCATGCGCAAACAAGGAAAAACACAAGTGCGCATGACTGGGCACTCATGCGCACTTGTGTTGCTGCCTGCTGCCCCTGGTGACAATCATGTCAGTCAATAGGACGCCAGACAGCCCACCCCCTTCAGTCTCTGAAGGGGGTGGGCGGTCCAACGTCATGCTGACTGACATGATTGATTGTCAGACAGTTTACTTAAGTTGGAAGAAGACGCCGAGGGAGCTGCGGGCGGGGTGGGCTACGCCCCCACACCCCAATGGACGCACTGCGCTTGTGTACAGCAACTTCTAGAGAAACTCCGAGTAATCCCTGATGGAACATTGTATTAGGAGGAAGTGAATGAAATGATGAGAAGTTATGAGCATGTGGATATTCAAATGAGACATTACAAAGAGCACAAACAAGGGCCGTGTACACAGCTCAAAAGCATGCACTGGAAAGACCTCAGAGGCCACCAGATTAATGCTTAAAATTCATCATGCCCTACACTAGTGGTTCTTACCCTATTGAGTTCTGTGGACCTCAATTCAACATTACTGGAACCTGGGGACTGCCACTCAAGCATTATTGGAATCCAGGAAACCCCTCTGAGGCATTACTAGAAGCCAGGGACCTCAGCCTATGCATTCTTAGTGATTTTTACTGCAGAACAATTCACAAAAAACTCAGAAACAAGTATTTACTAAACAAATACACAAATGAAATATTTTATTTTTATTCATAAATAAATATAAAAAAAATCTTCTTTTTTTAATTCTAATGTTAAAGAAGGAGCATTTGTAAATTCAATTCAGGCCACGCATCATCCATGTAATATTCTGTTTGATGCACTTACACAGCTCCCATGAACCAATCTGAGAACGCATACGCAGAGCCCTACCGGCACTTTTGCGCTGCTGGTATATATGGCCGGTATATGCCTGGCATACTTATAAGGCCACATAAAGCCACTTTACACGGCTTTTCATGGCCTTATAAATATTTGCCCCATTCATGCAGAAAACTTCCTTAAAGGGGTGCCCCATGGGTGCTGGTGTGGGTGTTCCCAGGCAACACCCATGGAACCTGACACATTCCCAGATTTACGAGAAATGGTAAACCAGGGAATGCGTCAGAACCTAACACCAGCCCAGGGGTGGAGTTAGAGAGGGGTAACAAGGAACAATGTTTTAATTTCTCCATGGCTTTCCATTTTTCCAGGTTTGCTACATTCTGCAGCACACGTAGAAAAGGAAATCGCCTGAATCAATTGATTTTGTGCTGGAATCGATCAACCCGCAACGAAAGGCACCCTTGAACCATGTGCCTGTATTGGCACACTGTAGCACATTGGGCGCCAGCACTGGGGAAAAGGACAGAAATGCCCTGTTATACATAGATACGGCGCATTCCTGCCCTTTTGTTTTGATGTAGGGCAGGGCAGAGAGATTCCTTGCAGCGCTAGCCCTACGTCAAAGTCCAATGAATGAGACTCTCAATTTCCAGGCTCCAGTTTCTAATTCCTTCATATTTACAGAACACTTTAACATTTTCAGTTTTACATTTTGCTTCTTTATTTTTAGGTCTCGCCTGTCGATGCGCATGCGCATCGAGCTTGCGAGACTATGGGGGCTTAAACACTCTTTAACCAACTTGCAAGGATTCGTGGCGATTCCTTGCAGTGCCCGTGAAATTTAAGCTCAATGCGCATGCGCATTGAGCTTAAAAGCGCGTGCACATGCCCCCAGCCGCCTGCCTTGCCCACTCTCTCTCTCACAGCCTCCCCCAGCTCCGCCCCCTCACTTCTTGGTTGCACGGCCGCTAGGCCGTGCCTTCCCTACTCTCCTCCCCCCTCCTACTCTCCTCGCCCTCCTCCTCCTACTCTCCTCCCCTGCCTGCCGTGTCGCACCTCCACCCGCTCCGCCCCCTCCCCTGCCTGCCGTGTCGCAAAACACAGAAGCTTGTTACCCTGACTTGTTCCTTCTCACCTGTACGCTTAATTTGCGGTTGTTGGTGGGTTGAGACTGTTGCTGATTGAGGCATCGCAGCTGTTCCGGCAAATGGATCGCCTTTGTCCTGAAGTTAGACTGGGTGCTGTTCTCCGGTCTAAGCTTTTTTTTGCCCACTTTCAACTTCACTTTCTGAAAGTCATCCTGGCGTCTTCTTTTTTTGGCCATTGTTGAAACTAACGGCACCAGAAACAACAAAACGTGTACACGCCAGTTAACACTTGCAGGGAAAAGGTTTGAGCCTCCCGGGTAAGCATGAGCGAATTTTGCGGATCTCGCGTTCGCGAATTTTGCGGATTTGCGGATTCGCAATCCGCAAAATCCGCGAATTCCCGCGAATTTGCGGATTTTTTTTTTTTTTGTGTTCGCCCGTGTTTCTGCCAGTTCGCGAGGGTTTTTACAATTTCGCAATTTGCGAACTTACCTGTCGGGTCGCAAGTTTTGCGAACTTGTTTCTACGTGTCCAGCCTGTTTGGGACACTCTTCTTCATCACTGCCACTCTCTGTCACCACTGCCACTCTCTGACTACTCATGCCACCCTCTGGCCCACCCATGCCACCCTCTGTTTCATCACCACACCCTCTGGTTGTCCAGTGTACATTATTTTCGGCAAAGCAAAGCACACCTTCCCTGCCTCAAGTGACCTGAATTAATTTGGGGCTGATTAATGTGTCACAGAATATTTTTTTAGCTGGCACCTGCTTCCTTAGTGCGCCCTGATTAGTGATCTTTTGCACTTGCTAAGTGCTTTCATTGTTGCAAAATTAGTTACAACACCTGCCCTGCCCCAACTGACAATAATGAATTAGGGGCTGATTAATGGATTTTAACTTCCAGCCTGGCTCCTGCTTGTCTCCCTTAGCTGTAATTCAGGACCTTTGTGGCATATGTGTAACTATTCTGAGGTTCAGAGCAGGGTCACATAATAGTTTCAACTGGCAACTGAACTCTGGAGGGGCCCCTCAGGAAGCACTACAGGAAATGGCTACTAATGATGAGCCTGAACTTTTGAACCTGGTAAGTAGTTACTTTCAGTTTTGCTAAGATCGTATTTCTGCAATTTTGCACTTATTCGCGGGGCGCGAACTCACGCGAACAGTGCGAGCAGTGCGAGCAAAATCCGCTGCTCGCGGATTTGCGGATTTTGCGGGAGATTCGCGAATCTCGCGGATTGCGAATTTCCCGAAAATCCGCAAAATCCGCGAGCGGAACGGATTTTCCGCCCATGCCTACTCCCGGGGCACCGTTCACTTCAGTGCAGTTTCCTGTATCACTGACCCAGGGAGAAAGACACTAGCACGAGATGAGCGAACCCTAAGACACGCGCCTGCTACGGCCATCTTGGGAAGGTATATATCAGGAAGCATGTGGGAAAGTTTCAAAGGACGTTAATTGTTCTTCAGGTCTGTAGCACATTGGATTTCTTAATTTTAAATAACGTAATTTATAAATAAGGACATACATTGGATTTCGTTTAATGGCGCGCCCCAGTCACATTCGCTGAATTGATATTTCACGGAATAAATGAAGGTTGGGCTGCGACCGAAAAAACCCTGCTCGCACGCAGGGCAACTCTGTTAAGCCATTGGGCTCGTATGAAAAACAAACACTAGCCGCGCACAGTAGTACATAAAATGAAGAGGCCATGTTGGAAGTGTCGGGTTTTTCGTCCATATTGTAAACGAAATTGATCTATTTTAAAAATGACAGCATTGAGTACGTATTTTAACTGCTCAGGGATATTACTTTCAATGAATCCTTAAGAATTTATGATTTTACATATGATGTACTCCCTTATTCAGCCATCAATTTTTCAAGAACAATTAGGCTAAATACGTAATCCAACTACGTACATTTTTCAGGTGAATGCAGTCCTTGTTTGAACTTACCAGTCTGTATTGTGCGCCGCTTTGAAAAAAGCACCTGCAGACTTAGCCGTTGTGTGTGAACGCTACAGAAATGTGTGACGAGTGCACTGGCGTTTTCTAATGGTCCCCTCTCTATTTTTCTTTCGGCTTTACACTTGTTCTCGTACTTGATTGAATTCAGAAACAAAAGATATTGACTTATTTATGGAAAGATTTGAGCTTTTCAGCACTTTTTAAAAGACGAAGCGCTATGCAAGTGTTGCTTAACTTTCTGACTTCTGAGAACCTCCAATGAATCCCTTTTAGTAGCCACGGATCTCCGCCTAACCAATTTTTAACGATGTCAACCCCAAACAATACACCATAATACAGAAATGTGTACATCAAACAAATACGACATTAGGAAGTAATGTATTTAATGCACAAATCAAAACCGCAGACATTTTAATGGGGAGGTATGACGTTTTCAACATTTAGCTTTATTTCTAAAAACTGAAGCTATATGCTAGATTCTGCATATCCCCTTGTCTTCTTTGCTTCCTATACATTCTCTCTTTTTATCAGTTCATGCAACTGCTGCTTCATTTGAGGCCACCAATCATCCACGCTAGATTACATTTAATGTTGCATCCACCACCACATCCACCATTACATCCCTCATTACATCCCTCATTACATCCACCATCACATCCACCGCCACATCCACCGCCACATCCACCGCCACATCCACCACACCCACCACCACCACATCCACCACACCCACCACCACTACATCCACCACCCCATCCACCACCACCACCCCATCCACCACCGCATCCACCACCACCACCGCATCCACTATCACCACATCCACCGCATCCACCTCCACCACATCCACCACCACATCCACCACCATCACCTCCACATCCAACATTACATCCATCGCCACATCCACCACATCCACCACCACCACATGCACCACCACCACACCCACCGCATCCACCACCACATCCTTCACCTTCACCTTCACATCCACCATGACATCCACATCCACCATGGCATCCACTGCCACATCCAACACCACATCCACCACCACCACATCCACCACATGCACACCCACCGCATCCACCACCGCATCCGCCACACCCACCACCACCACATCCACCGCATCCACCACCACCACATCCACCACATCCACCACCACATCCAACACATCCAACACATCCACCACCACCACCGCATCCACCACATCCAACACCACCACATCCACCACCGCATCCACCACCACCACCACCCCCACATCCACCACCTCATCCACCACCGCATCCACCACCACATCCACCACACCCACCATCACTTCCACCACCACATCCACTACCACATCCACCACATCCACCACCACTTTCACCACATCCACCACCACCACATCCACCACCTCCACATCCACCACCTCCACCACATCCACCACAACCTCCACCACCACCACATCCACCACCACCACATCCACCACCATCACCACCACATCCACCATCACCACCACCACCACATCCACCGCCACATCCACCACCACCATATCCCCCAGATCCACCACCACCACATCTGTATATGTGTGTGTGTGTGTGTGTGTGTGTGTGTGTGTGTGTGTGTGTGTGTGTGTGTGTGTGTGTGTGTGTGTGTGTGTGTGTGTGTCTCTGTGTGTGTGTAGGTGCAAATGCAATGTTCTTGAATTTTCGTCCAAATAAAATACACTGAACATAATCTTCACAAAAGTTATTTACAAACGTTTAAGCTATTGCCATTATAAATTACAATACATTTTATTTAAGTATTAATTATTTACAAAATTAAAAGCCATTGTTATTTGTAATATCAATACATCTAAGTCACGTAAATACAACACACATTGCATTACAAATGCTATAGGTGTCACATAAGTTAAAACTATTGACCTTGTAACTGACAAAGCTATTCATTTTGCTATTTTCAAAACCAACACATAAATAAAAAAAGTGTCATTTACAATACCAATCGCTCAAACGTTCCTAATGCGAGACCTATTGCATTTCCAATGCTTGTTATACATTTATGAATCTGCTAATAATTTTTAATTTTCCACACAGTTGTAAAGCCCTGTGAATTCTTTGCAGACCCCCAGATGCCCCCAGATTATAGGCTAAGAACCACTGTGGAACACCTTGCAGTGCTCACAGATTCAAAGAATAGTAAGCAAACATTGGAACTGTTTACAAATGCATCTAGTAATACAAAATCTCACCAGAACCAAACTCATAATAGTATGTACTGAGCAAAAGAATTCTCAAAACAAATTCATGTTTACAAGCATCCACTTTAGCAGCATCAAAAAGGGTCCTCATACAGCACCCACAGACAAGAGAGCTCATTTCTATTTAAATGTCTTATGCATGCAATTCTGACAATATCATTTATGTATTAAAAGTCCCTTGTGGTTTAAAATATGTAGAATAAACCTCAAGAAAATGTAAACAGTATGTAACTGAACACAAATCCCTGATCAGTGGAGGCAGTCTTAAATCCAGTTTGACACCACTTACAACTGAAAACATCATCACATTTCCAAACTTCATATCCAGAGTTGTGAACGTAGACATTCACCATTCAACGTGGTGACCTGACAAGAACTTTACAACATCCTGAATTGTAATGTATTGAGAAACTCAATACTTTAAATTCCACAGGTGTAGGTGACAAAAAAATGGCTGTGTTTGTTAAGATGCTTCCCATAAAGACACCTTTACTTTACTAATAGTTCCATTGAAAAGAACCAAAATAAATTTGTACCATCAGAGCAAATATGTTAATTCAATACAATGAGTGATGCTTTGCCCTCAATATTCAATATATGCATTGCAAAGTTTTAATACTGTCCAGTCCAAGAAATACAGGTACCAGCATCCTAGTGATCCATGATGATTCATAGTAAAGATACAGGGGCAGATTTACAAGAACTGGCACATCCCTGCATATCAGCAGAGATGGGGCAGTTAAAATGCAACACGTAAAAAATTACTTGCACCACCATGGATGCACCGTATTTACAATCAGCGCACCGTGGCTCAAGGATAGACATGTGCGTGTCGCATCTGTCAGCATAAAGGTGACGCAGTGCTGGAGTCATGTTACAAGCGTGACGCAACTCCAGCACTGCTCAGGGGTGGTCTTTACTTGCTGTGCTGCGTCACTCCTTATGCCTGCTGTAAGCAGGCGTAAGGTTTTGACACAGCGGTGTTGTAAAAGAGAATTCTTGTAGCTTTCACTGCAATACTTTTACGAGGCTTCCTTGCGAAGGAACGCCCACCCTGCATACATTATACCTGATGCGGGTATAATGTAGCGCAGGGCTTTACAATGTGAAGCATCTCCCTAGACGTGTCACGTCGTAAATTCGTCGTAACGTAACACATTGTTTACAACATCGCTGCGTCACAGAAGTGATGCAATGGTGGCGTAAATGTGTCGCAAGGGGCTTGTAAATCTGCCACACAGACGTTTTAGATTTACATTGGTTAAACTGATTGGACTGATTTACAGAATAGAATTTACTGAATCAGGCATGATTTAGGGAAATGTATTTTATCATACAATGTTATTTTTGTAATGCCTCAGAACTACAATCAACAGAGTATTAGCCAGTACCTGACTTACAGCCAATAATGGTGATAAGTGCTTCTTACAGCAAATATTCTAAACATCTCTAATGAACAGTGGGAATGTAGAAAGCATGCCTTTGAATGGTTGGACATTTCCTATAAAATCATACTTTGTAAAATCAATCTTATTTAAAATGTATTCTTTCTTTAAAATGTTTGACGTTTAGTACATTTTTTTATTGTTCTTGTAGATTTAAGTTATAAAATAATATGTCTCAGATGAAGAGATATCTTTTGAAATGTGTAGAGGCTAAATGACTATTTTTTGTAAATAAGTGGTGACAAGATTCAACGAACTCAAGCGCAGAAGGACTATGTTTAGTAAAAGAAGAGATATCTCTTGAAATGTGTAGAGGCTAAATGACTATTTTTTGTAAATAAGTGGTGACAAGATTCAACGAACTCAAGGGCAGAAGGAGTATGTTTAGTAAAAATAATGTCATAGTCTCTAATGAATAGTTAACCAGAAAAGTCATTACATTTCTTTTTATGTTGCATAGTTTTATTGAGAAGTACATGTCAGTTTATAAACAATACATTAAGTCACTACATTTCAAACACTGTAGACAACCCTGAATGTATGATTATTGTTTTTATCCTGGAGGAGAAAATATACAGGGGCAGCACCCTTTTACACTTACAAGAGTTGAGAGAAGATTATGAACACGTGACTTGCAGCTTAATAACCAACATTCATGCACTACATAATAACATGGTTAACCTTCTAGTTAAACAAAGGCATAGCACTGAAGAAGATAGGTAAATATAAGGAAAAGGATACTACATACATGAATATAATATGAAATATTTGTTATATACTTCAAAAGAATCTGGAGGCAAAGAAGAGGAGTGCACATTATGTAATGCAAACACAAATAACTCTGATCTAGACAGTCCAGAAAATATATAGAAAGACTTTGTGGAAGATTGGGACATATGGCCAATGATAAAAACTGCCCAATTTTGAAAGTTGTATGCAATGTGTGTGGGAAGAAAGGCCATTTAGGTAAAAATTGTCGACTGAGATTTAGAAGAGACACTAGAGTTGAAACTAAAGAGGTAACCTTCGAAATTAATGACGGAATTTTAGAACATCCTTCTGATTGGGTTAATGTAGGAGGAGTTAAGATTAAGATGAAGTTTGATTCTTGCTCACATTTAACTTTTATTTCAAAAGAAGACTATTTGAAACATTTTAAAGGGAAGTTTGTATTAAAAAGATCTGATATGAGACCAACTGGGTATGGAAAAAACCAATCAACATCTTAGGGTTATTCACAGAAATGATGGAATATAATAAGAGATATGTTGTTGGGAAAATTTATGTTGCAGAAAAAGGTGATATCTTAATAAGCTGGTCACATCAAGCTAATTTGGGTGTTGTGCTCAATCCAAATGCTAATCCTTCTATTCAAGTACTGTCTGTAAATAATGATAGTGAGGCGGTAATAGGAAATTTTAAAGAATTGTTCAGTGAACAACTTGGATGTCTGAGAGGTTACAAACACAAAATCAAGTTGAAAACTGGTGCCATTCCTGTTGCTGCAAAAGTTAGACGTGTTCCGATCTGTATGCAGGATGCTGTGAAGGAAGAAATTGAGAGATTATTAAAAACTGGTGTGATTGCAGCTGTGGAAGCGACAGAATGGTTGGCCCCCATTGTCGTTGCGAGAAAACCCAATAATGAGATTCGTCTATGTGTGGATCTTCGTGCTTTAAACAAAGAGGTGATAGTAGATAAATTTCCTCTTCCCAACATTGAAGAACTTGTTGCAACATTGGATGGTGCATGCTATAATACGACCTTAGATATGGCTTCGGCTTATCATCAAGTTCCTCTGTCCTCTGAATCTCAAGAGTGGACGGCTTTCATAACCCCTTTCGGATCCTACAAATTTAAAAGAATGCTGTTTGGTCTAATTTCTGCGGCGTCATTGTTTCAGCCGATTATGAATGATCTGTTCAAGGATGTTTGTGGCGTGAAATGTTATCAGGATGATGTGTTGATATGTGGAAGTACTAAGGAAGAACATGATTGTAGATTAAGGTGTGTACTTGGGAAAATGTTAAAAGCTGGTCTTTCTCTTAGACGTGACAAATGTAAGATTGGTGTGACAGAACTAGATTATTTAGGTCATCATATTTCTGGTTTTGGTGTAAGGCCTAAAGAAGATTTGGTTAAAACGATTGAGGAGCTTTAGGAACCTTGTTCAAAGGAAGAGCTTTCGTCGTTTCTGGGAATGGCGGAATTTTACAATAAATTCATTAAGAATTTTGCAGACAAAACTGTGAATTTAAGAAGTATGATGTGTAGGAAATGTGAGTTTGTCTGGACTGATGAGTGCAATAAGGAATTTATACAAATTAAGAAGGAGCTCAAATGTGCACCGAACCTGCAAACATTTAGACCAGGTGAGCCTACTTTTATTGTTACAGATGCAAGTTGTAAAGAACTCGGAGCTTTGTTGTTTCAGATTAGGAATGGGGGAGAAAATCTCTCATCGCTTGTGCATCTAGGTGTTTGAAAGGTGCAGAGTTAAATTATTCTGTGATAGAGAAAGAGGCTCTGGCGATTTTTTGGACTATTAATAGGTTTAGAAAATTTGTTTGGGGTTGTCCTTTTGTTGTGAGGTCAGATCACAAATCTTTAAGGGAGATTTTGGAGAAAAAGGGTCTTGATGCAGTTTCTGCAAGGATTAGGAGATGGGTAATTGCTCTTCAGGAATTAGATTTCAAATTTGAATATATTCCTGGTAGCACTAATGTCTCCGCTGATTGTTTGTCTCGTTTGATGAATTGTGTAGACGACTTGGAGAGGGACGTGCATGTTGAAGGAGTTGAGGAAAGTGAAGTCAGAGTTTGTGAAGTTACGTCTGGTGCCATAAAAGAGGACGAATGGAAGGAAGAATTATCTAAGGATGGTGAACTGGTTGAAGTCATGAATTGTGTATCTAAAAATATAAACGGGAAATTGTCAAAACCTTGATCGTTAGTTTTTCATGAATTAGCTGTGGTGAATGGGGTTCTAGCAAGGGGAACTAGGTTAATTCCTCCTGTAACTTTGCGAAACAACATTATCAATATGGCCCATGTTGGTCATTTGGGAATTTCAAAGACAAAGGAGCGTATTAGACCGAATTTTTGGTGGCCTGGTCTTGATTTGATGGTGGAAAGGGCTGTTCGCGACTGTGTGGCGTGCTGTGTAAGTGACAAGGTACTCAAACCAAGGTGTACACCTATGGTGTGCAGAGTTTTGCCGCTGTGCCCGTGGGATGAAGTCGCAATAGACATTGTAGGTCCATTACATGGAGAGCAGAATACTCCTTATTTGTTGGTGTTGATGGACTTATATTCTCGGTGGGTGGAAGTTAGTGCTGTACGTGACGTCACCTCTCGTTGTGTGATAAATTTTCTAGAAACTTTATTTAAAAGAGAAAGTTTTCCTAAGTCCTTGCTTTCGGATAATGGGCCGCAATTTTGTTCTGTTGAGTTTGAGGATTATTTGACAAAATGTGGTATTGTTCACAAAAGGATTTCGTTATATCATCCGGAATCCAATGGTTCCTTGGAAAGGGTAAACAAAACTTTGAAAGAAGGAATTCAGTCAGCTAGAGTTAATTTGATTGATTGGAGGGTGGAATTGCAGAATAGAGTTTCTGCTTATCGTTTCACTCCTCATTTCACAACTGGCAAGACTTCATTCGAGTTGTTTAGGGGTAGATCATCTAATACAAATTTGTGTCCGGGTTGGATGGATCTGGACAAAGGTATGAAAGATAACAGTATTGGACAATGGAGAGACAGAGAAGTCCAGCGACAGGGGAAAAGGAAAATCTACTATGATGAGAAGAAAAGTGAAAAAATACATAGTTAAGTAAGGCCCAATTCTGAACAGCTTAATGTAGACATGGGTGTTAGTCCTTTCCTGAGCAGTTACAAAGGACTCAGGGCAAGGCCTTTATTTCATCTAAGTATGGATGGAAACTACACTCCATGAGGTTTATGTCCTGCAAGTTTGCACTTTAAGGACTGCAGGCTGTTCTGCTACTAGAAAAATATTTTCATTTTGTGAACATTTAAAATATATCTTACTTATATGAATGAAACGAATTCGTACTTGTATAGCGCACTTATACCCTGAGGTGTCTTGGCGCTTTACGCATACCACTTTGGAATCCTTCCTGGCTTTTCCCTGTGAAATGCCCACTCCTGGGCACCCCCAAGGTGAAGCCAGGCATCCAAGCGCTGTTGGGGCCGTTGTGCAGATTAAGCAAGCTATTGCCCAGAGTTGCAGAGTGGGACGCGTGATTAAATTAGGCACCAAAGCGAGAATGATCAGGTCCGGGGAAATTGAGCCCTAGACCCGCCGAGGTGGGAATTGAACCCTGGTCTTGGGTCGAACTTCTGCATGGGGGTCTGCCGCTCTAACCATTGAGCCACACTTCTCCATATACTTGTACATGCATTTGATAATCATGTTTGGTAATGGATTTCTGCCTTTTTATTACTGTATTTGTGATGAAAATCACACTTATATATGCAATCATGTTTGGAATAAATAATGTTTGATATGGTGCATAGAAAGGATTAAGACTTGCTAAAATAGTCACAGACAGGACATTTAAAGATCTAAAAACTCTGAATGCCTTACCCAGAGGTAGTTATGAGGCTGCAATAGAGGTGGGATACATGGTTCTTCAGAGAAACAGAAAAGGTCTATGACAGTTTGGGATGAATTGACTCTTCAAAGCCAGTTGGTGCAGTATTGTGTGCTATTAGGAGTTATGAACTTGTATACATTGTAGGGCTGTCCCATGCCCCCCATGCAATTGATACTAATCAGAGTGTGGGCCAAGATTTTTCAATCTTTGAATGACGATGGCCTAACAACTAACACTAGAGATGGGCAGGTCTTTACTATCATACATCAGACAGACCTTGCGGAGACCTTGTGGAGGCATTCAATTTACAGGATGCACAGTGTGCCATGGGTGCTATTGCACAGGGGAAAGCTCCTGGACCATCTGGTATCCCCGGGGATATCTAACTCTCTGATGAAGCAAAGTGGGATGACTACATTGTGTTATTGAGCAACGCTGTAGGCAAGGGAGCGCCAGTCCCAAATTCCCAGAAAGGCGCTTAGGTGGTACCATCGAAAAAAAATGAGATCATTGCCAGTCATCTGGCTACTGACCGAATAGCCTGATTGACTTGATACAGAAGGTTTTCTACCGGGTTGTTTTAGACAAAATTTGCGTTATCAGGCATGTCATGGGAGCATCACATTGACAAAGCAGCCCTCAACCGCAAACAGATTTCAGATGCTGTTCTGTAGGAGCATCTTGCCACTTACAGTAAACCAATGGCACCTCCCCTCTACATTTATGATTCTAAGGCTGTATCTGCGGCATTAATGGTGCAGAGTTATGGGGATTTGGTAACCTCTTTGAAATGACTAAATCTGAACGTAAGTGCATTAGAACCTTGGTGTTCCTTTCCGCAGTACACCATCCTATCCACTTGAACTCAAAATGGGTAGTAGGCAAATTGCAGATAAACAGGGCTCAGACCAATTTTGTTTGGGCAGAGACTCAGAACTTCTCTTGAATTAGCCAACTATGCGGAGGCCTTTAAGAATAGAATTAGGATAGAAAGATTCCACAAAATTGAATGGTGCAAAGACATAAGAAAGGTGTTGTCTTTCTTAGGCCTGCTGAGCTATTGGGAGTTTATGCCATCTGAGTTGATTGCCTCGAAAGAACAAACTAAGAAATTGTACTGGCGTCAGGTGCCTCAAAAAGCGTCAGATAGCATCATAGGAGTCACTTTCTATTAATGTTATACATTTCAAATCAAGTCCTCTGTTTGACTACATTATTATCCCCTAGATAGGAAATTAAATATTCAGTCCAGGATAGGTTCTTTGCCACTTAAGAGGTGTAGGAAAGTAGGATCTGCTTCTTATGGTTACCCCTACTTTATGCTAAATGTAATACTGTTTTGACAAGTCTGACTGGGATCGTGCTAATTAGGACCCCAGTTTATCTGCCTTCTCCCTAAACTGTTATGTACATAGGTACACTTCAGATTAGATACTGGGATACCCTTGTCAGTCTCTAGTATATGGTACACATGTGCCCAGGGCATAGGTACCCCAGAGGCCTCCCACGGGCTGAGGCATGCATTATGCCACCTGTGAGAGGCCATGCAAAATGGAACTACAGGCCTGCCAAAGTAGCCTGTGTAAGTTGGTGCATGCACCACTTACTTAAGATTTAGGTCTATAATGTGAAAGGGGTCACTGCACTTAAAACCTATAAGTTACCCCTAGAGCAGGCCTTTGAATGCAGGGTGCTTGGTTCTAAGTGAGAGGGTGTGCCTGCATGAGCAGAACACCCCTGCAGCCTACGGAGTCCATTCTCCCAGGTTGTCAGTGAAGCAGCCATATACAATTTATAGAGGGGCATTACACGAGCGTGTGATGACCAACTCTAAAACAGCTGAAACAAACCCTATCGTGTTTGGTATCAAACATGTTGGAATCATACCACACACTGGTGACCAATATGGGAGGTATGGTTCCGCCCCTCAGAAGCGAGCTTCATGGGGTCCCTGGTGTTCCCGGTACCAGCCTTCTAACTCCGGACAGCACATAATGGTGCTGCCGACCAGAGACACATTTCTGCCCTCCAGCTGCTGAGCCAAGTTCAAGCAGGGGAAGGCAGAACAACAGGCATCCTGTCACAGGGAGGTGTGACCACCTCCCAGACAGGATATGGTGTATTAGGGCTTGGTGTGTGCTCTTGCCAGCGACTGAAAGTCTGCGTGCATAGTCCAGTTAAAACCAGTCCTCTGAGCTGTTGGCTCCTGCTCTGGCACAAAACTGGACCAAGGATATGCTATTAACCTTCCAGTGTCCAGACCCTCTCCTGGGAGGGTCCCCTGAATCTTTAAAACCCTCTAGAATGGTTACTTAAGGGCTTTCCTGGCGTAGGACCTTAGATTCGTTATGGACAAGATTTGAACCTGAAACCACTGCACTTCGACCATCTGGGCACTCTGGACTTCTCCAGACTTTGTTTGGGCCTAACTCCATCTCCCTCTCACTCTGCTACATCATCTGTGCATGTGCACCCACAGGATGTGTGCGGGACCTGTGGAGCATCAAAGACAACTGGAGATAATCTCCCTTGGAGTGAAGGAGTCACTCCTCTGCATTCGCAGGCACTGCAACAAGCTGACCGGTCTGCTGATCCCGAGCTCCAATGGACTCCGAAGGGTCCAGCAACACAGAAGGTGGGTTTCCACGTCCCTGGAAGCCGGAGCTGCCCTCTCACCAAGTTTGAGGTCAGATTCAACATGGGGATATGCAATACCCTAACCCCTATTCACTGCATACTTTTGCAAGTGCACGCGCTTATTGGCAATTGTTTAACAAGTGCATTGGGATCCGAGTAGCTCCAACCTCTGGCTTCTTTCTGCTCAAAGATTTTGATCCACATCACACAGAGTGCTCCTTGGCTTGCTGTTTTGTGAAGCGACTCCTGTGCCTCCAGCCTGTGGGTCCATTTGATGGTCAACTCTGCTTTTCTTGGGCTCCCTGGTTGCTCCAGGCTTGCCCTGTCTCTTCAGTGTGTGGGGAGTCTCCTAGACCTTGCTGGTCCAAACCGTACACCTCCTTGACCTTCTTCATGGGTTGCCAAGGCTTGTTTGTGCTCCCGCCGGAGACCAACACCTCAGTACTCGACATCCTTCATGGGGCAGCTTGCATAGGGCTCCTGGCCATCCTCAACATCGCCTGATCCCGGCAGCTGCACAGTTAAGGTCACTGTCAACTATCCTGAGGCACCCGACATCAGTGGGCATTCATATACCGAGGGCACTCATATACCGAGCCCCTGATCACTCCTAAGTAATCGTAAATCATAAATCATACGCTCTTATATAGCGCCTTTCACCGTACGGTCTCAAGGCTCTTGCTTTGGGAACCCGTCCTGGCCTTTCCCTGCGAGATTACCCCTACTGGGCATCCCCAAGGTGAAGATCAGGCATCCCATCGCAGTGGGGCCATAGTGGAGATTAAGCAAGCTATTGCCCAGAGTTGCAGAGTTTGAACCCACGATTCGAGTAGGCACCGAGGCGAGAATTATGGAGTCTGTGGACATTTTGAGGTCAAGGCCCTGCCACGTCTGGGATTGAACCCAGGTCCCGGGTCTGACCGCTGCATCAGGGACTGCCTCCTCTAACTGGTGAGCCACACTTCTCCACTGGTCCCTCTGCTTTCAGGTACTTCACAACAATAATCCACGTTTGGATTCAAACGGATATTCTTCTCCCTTCCAGCAGCGGCCCTTCCTCAAAGTCCTCCATTAGGTTCGACAGTGGTTTCCAACACCACTTCACACCTATGCATCAGGTTTCCCTGAGTTAGGTAATTTGGGTACTCAAGTATCCACAGGTGGGGTGGCTCTCCAACCTTCTGTCTTCCACAGGGTTTCTTCGTAGTCCACTGGGAAAGGCCCTTAATCAATAAAACTCAAACTGCGACTTTCACATAGAGTTGCACTGAGCACGCGGTCGT
Source organism: Lissotriton vulgaris (assembly GCF_964263255.1). Taxonomy (NCBI): domain Eukaryota; kingdom Metazoa; phylum Chordata; class Amphibia; order Caudata; family Salamandridae; genus Lissotriton; species Lissotriton vulgaris. Next base: position 30,830,487 of record NC_141696.1, read on the forward strand.
GTTCCAACACCGTACCTGTCCTCCATGGGGTTCCTATCTACTCACCTTGAGTGTTTCCTTGTGGTCCCAGGTATTCTACGTCCTCTCGATATCGTCCTGACTCAAGTTGTGGTTCTTATATCACTTTTTTAGAATATGGTTTGTTTCCCCCGGGCCCACTGTGTATTAGTGCTATTTACTGTTGTTTCTTTGCTTAAGTATTGTTTGTTTTGTGTCTATCTCTATGTAGGAATACTGTAATATACTAGATAGTATTATATAATAAATACATATTTTTATAACCATTGTGTGGTTCTCTTTTCATTTAATCTACACTATAAGATTGAATTATGTTAAAACAAGCTGCATTACACTTGTTCAAGACTTAGCCTAAAGGCTGCTCTCCACAGCTATCACTTGGATAGCTTTCTAAGGTTGTCTGAGACCTCTTAAATCACCATTAGAGTTGTCTGCACTGGTGCAGGGTGTCCACTTTAATTAGTGAACAGCATATACCAGGCGACCCTCTCACAAGAGATTTACCGTAAAATGGTCATCTCAATCTGAATCCTCATTGATTTGCCCGAACTGTAAAAAGCATAAAGAAAATATTTCCCATTTGCTATTCGCTAGTATGACGTGTTTACATTCAAGACAGGCATGCATTCTGGGACTGGTTTTGGGGTGTCAACCCTCATCAGCCAGGCTAGCTTGGGTCCAGTAATATAGCGAGCACAGGACCCATGTCTGGGCATACCCTTCCCACTTAGGGCAACTATTTAGGCCAAAACCTTTGTACCGGGGTGAATATTTGATGTTGTTCAGCATTCTGTCCATCAATTATTCTTTTTGCATTTGTCACCCTGAGTGGGAAGGGCACGCCCAAACGTCGATGCCATGCTTGTCATGCCACTGGAGTTAAGTTAGTCTGGCTGATGATGGGTGGTACCCTGAAACAGGTCCCAGGATGCTTGTTTCTGGTCCAGAGAGGTTCTGGCCTGGCAGTTCGGGCTGGACTGATCCCATGGAGAGAACGGTCAAGACTGATTTGCATATGGCTGAGTCCAAACTGGAATGGCATGGTGAGCAAAAAACCTATGGGTTTAGGCTCAGATCTCTGTATTTATTTATTATTTATTTATTATATCGATTTTTAGAGCGCGCAAATACCCGAGGGTGTCTCGGCGCTATTGTTGCAGGACTCTCTGTCGGAGAAGGGGAAGTTTAGGATTGAAACAACCAAGTTTTCAGTTTTTTTCTGAAGTTGAGCAGAGTTGGTGCACATTTGATGTGGAGAGGGAGTGTGTTCCACAATCTAGCTGTGGCAACGGTGAAACGTTTGTCTCCCCAGTTAGCCCTTCTTGTGCGGGGGACTGTTAGCAGGTGGGCCGAGGATGAACGCAATGTTCTTTGCTGTTCGAGCGGGCGGAAGGCTTGTTTTAGGAATAGGGGGCCATGATTGTGGATCGCTTTGTAAGCTATGCACAAGGCTTTAAATTTGATGCGGCTCCTCACCGGCAGCCAATGTAGCTGTTGGATGTAGGGGGAGACAGATGCAAATTTGGGAATGGGTAGCAGGGTCCTGGCTGCTGCATTCTGTACAGTCTGTAATTTGTTGAGGACCTTTTGTTGTGCATTTAGAAGCAAGGCATTACAATAGTCAGTTTTGGAAAAGACTAATGTGCTGACTAAAGTTTCGCCTGCAGAAGATGGTAAATAAGGGATGAGTTTCTTGATCTTTTTTAAGGTGTGGAAGGAGGATGAAACCACCGAATTGGCATGCTGCTGGAAGGACAATTTGTTATCAAAGATAACCCCCAAATTTCGTACCTTGACTACTGGTTCTGGAGGTTTTCCCATTTGTTGGGGCCACCATTGTGGAGACCAGATTGGTTGTAGTCTCCCGAATGTCATCACTTCTGTTTCATTAGAATTTAGCTTGAGGCAGTTTGATGGCATCCAGGAGCTTATTGCCTTCATACCAGATTGGAAGTTTGCCGCTACTGCTTGGCCATCGTCGTATACGGACAACACCAGTTGTGTGTCATCTGCGTATGTGGTGAGAGAGATTCCGTGGGATTTGATGACCCTCGCTAAGTCCGACACATATATATTAAACAGTGTCGGGCTTAGCGAGGATCCCTGTGGTACACCGCAAGGCAAGGAGAAGGTCTGGGAGGTGTATTGTCCCAACTTCACCGTTTGTGGGCGGTTGGACAACAATGAGGCGAGAAGCTCCTTAGCCTTGTCCCTTATTCCTATAGCCGCGACACGGTCGATCAGTGTGGTATGATCGACCGTGTCGAAGGCTGCGGACAGATCTAAAAGTATAAGGATTGCGGCTCCTCCATTGTCCATTGTGGATCGTATCTCGTCCGCAGCTTTTAGGAGCGCAGTCTCCGTGCCGTGTCCCTGACGGAACCCGAACTGGGTATCATCCAATAAGTTGTTGTTGTGGATGTATGTTGACAATTGCTGGTTCATGATTTTTTCAAAGATCTTGGCCGGAAATGGGAGGCATGCAATAGGCCTGTAGCTGGCCGGAAGAGAAGGGTCGAGACTGGGTTTTTTGAGTAAAGGTTTAATAATGGCTTCCTTCCATACCGAAGGGTAGGTGCCGGATGTGAACATTGCGTTGCAGATAGTGGTTAGTGACGGAGCAACGGCTTCTGAGATGAGGTTGAGAACGGCTGGAGGGCATGGGTCAAGCGGTGATCCGGATCTGGTTCGGGCGATCAGGGGTTGGACAGTTTCTTTCGTGGTATTTTCGAAGGCAGTAAATTGTGGAGTATTATTGGCGATGGATTGCTCAGTATAGGATAAGGAAGGGTCAGGCGAGAAAGTAGAGAAGATGGCTCTGACCTTATCTTCGAAAAATTTGGCCAGTGCGTCTGAAAGGGCCTGGGATCCCTCTGAACAAGGTGGCAGAGGATTGGACAGGTATGTTACCACCTGGAACAGTTTTCCTGATGAGTTTTTGGCCTGATTAATTTGATTGGTGTAGTAGGTGGTTTTCTCGGATGTTATGAGTTTTTTGTAATTAGAGAGGGCGTTTTTATAGTTGATCTTGTCAGGGTTATTATAGTGTCGGCGCCACTGCCTTTCTAAGTTTCTGCAATATTGACGCTGTAATCTGAGTGATTCAGAGAACCAGGGAGCAGATGGAAGCTTTCTGTTCCTGTGCGAGGTTTTTGTGGGTGCTAGCTTGTTACAAGCTTCGTTCAGATTCTCCAGGTAAGTAGCTGAAGCTGCTATGGGGTCCTGATTGTTTAGCGGAGGGCTGTCATGTATAATCTGAGTGAGCTGCTTGAGATTAATGTTCTTCCAGTCTCTGAACTTCGTTGACCCAGAATTTGTCTGGGAGGGTGGACCGGAATTAATGGGAACTGAAAACCATACTGCAGAATGGTCTGTCCAAATTAGAGGGATAACCTTAGTGATCGCGATGTCCCTGTTGTTGGTAAAGAGGCCGTCTAGAGTATGACCTGCTGAATGGGTGGGTGGTTTAACAATTTGCAGAAGGCCTACTGCCTCTAAGTCACCAAGTATTGTTCCTGTGTCAGGGTCTTCAAGAGATTCAAGATGAAAATTGAAGTCACCCAAAATGGTAAAGTGTTGGGATCCAATTGACATCTCAATGATTTTGTCTAAGATTGAGAGGAATTTCGATCTGGATCCTGGGGGGCGGTAAATTAGCAAACCTTTAAAGGTAGTTTTACTGGAGATGCATATGGCAAAAAGGAGAGCCTCGCACTCAGAGAGAGTTGTCTCTGATGTTGTTAGTTTAAGGTGATCTTTGTGTATAATTGCTATTCCTCCGCCTTTTCTTAATGGTCTATCTAGCTTGCTTACACAGTAGTTGTTAGGCATAGCGTCTCTGAAGTCAGGACCAGAGGATTCGTCTCCCCATGTCTCGGTAATAAATAATATATCCAAATCATGCGAATCAATGAACTCTGCGATTTCAAATTTGTGCTTAGGTAAGGAACGTACCTTTATTAGAGCTGCAGACACTGTAGGTGGGGGGGTTGTAGGGTGTGTAAGCGTCTTAGTACATGTGGGACATTTAAGCGGTCCAATGCAAGAGTTGTTGTTGTTAAGGAGGGGTAAGGGATGGGCTTTCTCAGCGTTTAATTTATAACTGAGGAGTTCTGCGGAGGAGTAGGATAAAGGTGAAGAGTTGGTGATGGGCCGGGGACCAGGGGGAGCAGGGGGGGTGGCCCTAGGCCCGGCCTCGGCGCGGACGAGCGCAGACGAGCTTGCCTTATGCGCGCCTTCGGCGCGCAATCGTCGCGCCCGCTGCGCTCGTCCGCTGCGCTTCCAGTTCCTGTGCATGTAAATAGTATTGGATTGGATAGCAGAGGGCGTGTTCAGCTCCGATGGGCGTGTCCTGTGGCCGAGGGCGGCGTTGCTGTGGCAACCCTCTCCGCAACAGCAATGAATCTGCTGGGCAGTCGGGTGCGAGCAGCGAAGCGAGTGCTTCAGAATCAGGTGACAAGAAATTACAGTTTTAAAAACAAAGTGCTAGTGAGCTAAAATCTCCCGGCTTCCGCCTCAGGAGAGAGTCTGTAACAACAGCGCTAGTAAGCAGCGCGATTCAATTTAAAGGCTGGCTTGTGGGCGTGCTCAGCTCCGATGGGTGTGTCCTGTGGCCGAGGGCGGCGTTGCTGTGGCAACCCTCTCCGCAACAGCAATGGATCTGCTGGGCGGTCGGGTGCGAGCAGCGAAGCGAGTGCTTCAGAATCAGGTGACAAGAAATTACAGTTTTAAAAACAAAGTGATAGTGAGCTAAAATCTCCCGGCTTCCGCCTCAGGAGAGAGTCTGTAACAACAGCGCTAGTAAGCAGCGCGATTCAATTTAAAGGCTGGCTTGTGGGCGTGCTCAGCTCCGATGGGCGTGTCCTGTGCCCGAGGGCGGCGTTGCTGTGGCAACCCTCTCCGCAACAGCAATGGATCTGCTGGGCGGTCGGGTGCCAGCAGCAAAGCGAGTGCTTCAGAATCAGGTGACAAGAAATTACAGTTTTAAAAACAAAGTGCTAGTGAGCTAAAATCTCCCGGCTTCCGCCTCAGGAGAGAGTCTGTAACAACAGCGCTAGTAAGCAGCGCGATTCAATTTAAAGGCTGGCTTGTGGGCGTGCTCAGCTCCGATGGGCTTGTCCTGTGGCCGAGGGCGGCGTTGCTGTGGCAACCCTCTCCGCAACAGCAATGGATCTGCTGGGCGGTCGGGTGCGAGCAGCGAAGCGAGTGCTTCAGAATCAGGTGACAAGAAATTACAGTTTTAAAAACAAAGTGCTAGTGAGCTAAAATCTCCCGGCTTCCACCTCAGGAGAGAGTCTGTATGGGTCTGAAAGTTAGACATTGTTCAGCATTCCGCCCATCAATTGTTGTTTTTGTACTTGTGGTTGGAGCCATTGTGTGATAAAGCCAAACGTTTTGTTAGCTGTGGCTAACAGTAAGAACACAGGATCCAGAGATATACCTAGAAGTGAAGACCATCTGAGCTCCAGAGAACCTCACAAACTCTGGTTAATCTTGCCACCATCCGACTGCAGATTAAGAAGTGTGAAAACTGAAAAAACAGGGCAACTACCTTTTCTAGCTATGCATCCAGTATCTGGAACAATATCCCATATCTATCACGACTTCCCCAGAGCAGAAGTACATTACAATGCATTATTATCCACACACCAGCTACCTCTCCTATCACCTGTTGGCATTATCCTTGTTGTTGACCCTGCACAGTGCTCGGCTGCTTTTTGGCTAAGTGTGCGCTATAGAAATGACCATATACATACATTCATGCATATATTCATACCTACATACATGTATACATACATATATACATACATTCATCCATACATACATAAATAAATACATGATGGTAGGTTCTTTGCTGAAGGATTGAGGGAGACACACTACCCCAGTAGCACAAACTATTCATGCTTAAAAGATTGTTTGCTAATATGGGTTTTAAGATGAGAAGCTTTGTCTGACTGATGGATCCACTATGTGGAAACATTCAAAGGCAGCGTCCCTGCAGCCTGTATCCAAAGTCTGTACAATAATAATAGTAATAAAGTCTTTTTACTAAAGAATTTAGAACGACTGATCAGAGGAGTGGAAGGGAATTCCAGTTTAATTGGAGAATGTGTGATTTTCCCAGCTTTGCAAAGCTGGCCAGATCTTTTCTTTTCAGTCTGATCAACACTGATTCCATGTGTACTGAAGGTGGGCTCACACACAGATGCCATTTGAGGATTTTAAGAAGTTTGATAAAATTTCTGTTCACACTGTGCAAGCAGATTTTTAACCACTAATTTACAAAGCAACTGCATCTTGCCTTGTCAGGTCCACGCACAGAAGGCATGCTGACTGGCATTTCCAGTGCTTAACATGTAAAGGTTTGACACTCAAAAACAAACCTATGAAAATCAATTTGTGCTTTATAGACCTAAAAGCAGCTTTTGATAATGTTGATCGTCACCTTCTGTGGAAAAAGCTGCGATCATGGGCCATTCCTGAAAGGCTATTAAAAGGTATCTTGTTATTTTTTCGAACACATGGTTAAGAATTAAGGTAGGTGATGGGTCAAGATTATCAAGGAAGCTGACAACGACCAGAGGCCTCAAACAAGGGTGCGTTCTGGCCCCTCACCTTTTTAATTTGTTTTTGTCTGACCTCTCTCAAATGCTGGTCCGCATAAATTTCCATCCACCGAAACTGGGTAAATTGAGACTTTCTCATCTTTCTTACGCCGATGATGTGGTGTTAATGAGCCAAACTAAGATCGGTCTCCAAAGAAGTCTGAACGAAATGTCAGCTTATATCTCAGAAAACAAACTTGAAATAAACATATCCAAGACTAAAACTATGGTGATTGGGAGCCAACTGAGAAGTAAACAGACAATTTGGCTTAATGGCAACCAACTAGAGGAGGTAAAAAAATACAAGCACCTAGGACTCTATATTGATAACTCAAGAAACCTCATGGGTTAAAAAATGTACATGACACAGAGAACAAGTGCCCTCATATTCGATTTTAGCTTACTGGTCAAAAAGTTGAAGGGTCCTTCTTATAAACCCCTGCTTGCTGTAATGAAGGCAAAAATCCTGCCAACACTAACATATGCCAGTGCTGCCTTTCATGGAGAAGATGGAGAAGTCCTAAATCAATTAATAGTTTCCATCTACAGAAAAGTATTTCAGACACAAAGGTCGGCCTCCCCAGCCCAGGTTTGCCTTGAATGCAGCCTAATAAATGAAGCTATAGGCAGAATGTATGCGACAATGAAAACTTGGTATCGCTTGAAACAAAATGTAGCTACATCAGAAATTAAGGAAGCCCTTTGGTCCGAAGTAAACGAGGACAAAACCTCTGTTTTTAATCAAAACCTATGCAAATCCCTCTCAACTACATGTACAAAAGAATTATGGAATAAAAACCTCCAGTATCAATCCTTTAAACAAGCTATAAATAAAGTTTCAAAAATTCATTCATCACAACTGGACAAAAACATCTTTAGATCAAGGTCGCACGCCTGGATGGTGATAAACAACTATAAGTCCCTTGCACCGGCACCATATTGAGCGAAACTTTCTCAATTAACGTAAAAAAGCAACTTATGGCATTACGCTTGGGACACAACCATCTTTGGCGGACCCGCCTGTCTGGGTGCACACCGGCCCAAAATCATGTAGGCTGTGCAACTTCTATAAAGAAGATTTTATCCATGTAATTTTCACATGCAAGAAACTGTATAATGAACGAGTTATCCTCCTAAAATCAAGCTTTAATGAAAGAGGTATCAGGTCCTGTAGAGCTGCAATAATGGCATGCCTAAACCCTTCAGACCCTCCATTGAATGGCAGACTGATTAGATTCCTCAAAGCATTTAAAAAAACTTTGTTAAAAGGGTCGGAAAGTTGGCAAAGGAGGAAAAAAGGACAAACCTATTGCACTGAATTTTAATAATGAATTTTAGAAGTATTAAGAAGAGATGAAACGAATGCACTGTTTAATTTTTTTTTTACTTACTTGTATAACATTGGTCTTCCTTTCTTTTTCTACTATCCGGTTTTAAATTGTTATGGTTTTAATTAACTAAACAATAAACATTTACTTACTTAAAAAAAAAAAATGGTGCATATGATTTTAATAGTTCAATTGGTAGGTAATGCACTGCGATGGAGAAGTGTCAGGAATGGTTGTGAAATTTTCATGCGGACAACATCACCCTGAAGAAGGGCCTAGCCTAAAATGCATCTTGATGTTTAAAGTCTTGAAGTAGATCATTTATTTGTACATATAACTGAACACCCTTGGAATGCTTTGAATCAAATTGTCATTCAAATGAATTAATTTTGAAGAGCCTATGCATGATTTTGCAAGTTTTTATTTCTCTGAGAAACCTTTTTGAACAATTTGGAGTACATCACAAATCAGGGACAAAAGTAGTGGACAAAGGTGATGCTTTCCGGGTGCAGGACGACAAACTTATTCATGTAGTAATTTTAAGCTTCTATACATCTTCGTGTAAGACTTTCATCTGTACCTGCATCTATTCTCCAGTGGGAGATCTTGGAAGGTTGACATTTCTATATTTAGACACCTAGTCCTCCCAGATATACCCATCTTCCCAAGGGTGATGTAATAATGGTAATCAAGGGAACCTTTCCCAGTTAGACCGCAGCTTGTCACTCTGGGTGGGAAATGAAGGGTTGCAAGGGTGCCATTTTACAAGATGGTAGGGTTGGAAATTACAATGCGTGTCATGCCCTTGTGACGGCGGGCATCATCTGGCCTTGGGTGGAGATTATAAAGACCTCTTGCTCATTCATGGAGGTGGCTACAAGACTTGCGTTCCTGAAGTCCCCAGCTACTGATGTTCTTTTATTTTGAAGCATGTCAATGCCATGATCCTGTACGTAATAGCAGCAGAGAGTTCCACAACACTCCTTCAAGGAGATGCTCAGCAGTACATTATCTTATAATCAGCAACTTTTTTGAGTAGCAGAATTTGTTTTGCAAGACTAAATCTCTCCAGAATCTGCATCTGTCAACTGCTGGATAGAAGTAGGCTAAAAAAAAATTCCCCTTGAAAAATATGTTCTGCTAATTGTCTGAACATTGTTGAAGGGCTCACCCCCTTATCATTGTGATCGCATTCACCCAGATCCTTGAGGCAGCCCCTTCTATGGGTCTAAGCATCTGTCTAGTAATTCTCCTCTTCTTGTGTGTTGGTGAGGCCGCACCACAGCCGGCGTGTAAACTACAGGGCTGGAAGCAGAAAGTCTATCCCCGGGACGGAGATGTGCTCATCGGAGGAATGTTTGTTGTCGACTCAGAATTTAATGTCTCCATACCCACATACGAAGAGGAACCGCACCCCATAACATGTGACGGGTAAGATCATTGTATCGTAGTACTGCCTACAGCAGATATCTTGTTGCACCAAGATGCGCCACGACGTGAGCTTATTTCTGTAGGGTGATATCCTGTGAAGAACATTTATGAATATTACTGTATGCATAAAAGTTTCACATTTGATACTCTTTAGCAAATACATAACACTTTAACAGAGGATGTAAATCATATATTATCAGCAATAGTTTGTATCACAATGTACAATTAATAGATCACTAAACAATGTATAAGGGATAGTTCCTAGCATATACTGTAAGGATAGGTTCACAGAACAAGGTATAAGTAATAATATGTAGCAACATTTGTATGGTATGGTTCATAGACCGTGGTGTAATTTCACAGCACAATGTATTGTGTGAAGTGACACTGCCATGTTCAAGAATAACGTAGAATACTTACAGCCTGATTATGATCTTGGCAGACAGGGTTACTCCATCACAAATTTGACGGATATCCCTACTGGCAAATTACAATCTCATTATATCCTATTGAACTTGTGATATAGCACACAGGAGGTGCCATCGGCCAAGATAGTAATTAAGCCCTTAATCTGTGTGAGAAGTGTTAAGCTCTGAGTGACTAAGTATGTTTCAAACCATGTCCTGTGGGTTATAAAGAAGCAGCAATACACACATTTGTGGCACATATATCTATATGTATATCTGTTAAACATTAAACATAAACCACAGCCAATTTTCATTGGTTGTGTTGGTTTGCAATTAGTTTATAAGTTCATACATTTCAAAAATGTAGTCTAAATCTACTGTTTGGATGAATGTTTGAGTATTGTATCTGAGGACCACATGTGCAAACAATGTAATCCGTAAAAGTGGTCGCAATTTGTGCACCAACATTTCTAGAATGCATTAATTTTTTCATACCAACCTATGTGCTAATAGCTTGGATCACATAATATTGAATCTTAGTGTGTCGCAATTCGAACTACCACATGAATATTAAAGAGATAGGTCACAATTTGTGACTCAGTATGATTCGCTGCCATCACATGTTAGGTGGCCTGCCGTAATCAGCAGGCCACCATGTCTGTGATTGCTTTTAAGTAAAGACATCATGTTTTAATGCATCATGCCCATTTTCCTTACAGAAAAACTGGATGTGCATAAAAAAAGAAATTGATAAGTTTTACAAAAACATTTTTTAACTTGGCAGTGGTCCATCAGGTCATCTGACCACCATGTTTATGATTGCTTTTCAAGAAAGCAATCTCCCTTTTTTTTACTCATTCCATTTTCCTAAAAGGAAAGTGAAATGCATTGAAATTGTTTTTTACAACATTTACAAAAATATTTAATGGCTAAGCAGCTGTCCCGTGGACTGACTTCTCCAAATAACTTAGTTTTTTAACTATTCACAAAGGGGAATGGGTCCTTTAGGGCCCCCTTCTGATTTGCAAATAAGTTACTATCTCATTTGATGTGTTGGATTTTGGTTGCAAATCATTAATACATACCATAAGAAACCAGTATTTGAAAGGGATCCCTTACCATTCCCTTCCAAATATTGATTAGTAATTGCTTCCTAAACACATTTAAGAATTTGGAAAACCTTTTCTGAATCGTTAAATCAACTTAGTGAAAAGATTTTAGCATCTGCAAACCCCCTGATTTGCCAAATTAGGGGATTAGCTACTACTAAAACACTTTGGATATCTGGCCCAATCTGTTAAACTCCACAAGAGGCATGGCCTGATTCGCAAAGCACTTAGCACACCTGTGTGCTTCTTAGTCTTACTTGTGCAAGAAAGTAGATCTGAGGCCAGAAACTCCTCAAACCTCATGATCAGGATGAACGGAGGGTTCAAGATGCCACTCAGTCTTGCTAAGGCCTTTACCAGAGGGCATATGTGTAGGAAAAGGTTCCAAAAAATGTGTTTTCTTATAATTGGAAATAGAAAATGTGGCAGAAACAAATGAACTCTTAAGATCTCTGGTACTCATAATGGCTCTTCACCACTCTGGAGTACACACACATTTTCTGTTAAGAGCTGGAGTAAGTTTCTTTTCAAGGTGGGAGAGGTCCACCAAAGTCCTACCGGTTGACTGGCATTACCACTGGAAACCTGAGATTTTTGTTGCTTTCCACAAACATTACTAGTTAGTTATGTAAATCAAAAGACACTCACAGACATATCAGAGTCATGGGTGGAGATCTGCAAAGTTTAGATTTATTACTGGTTGTTTTTCAAGCCCCTTCATGGTTAGAATGGGTAGCATCTAAGCGCTAAACACCAGCAGCGTAAGCATAATACCTGCAGCTTGAGGAAAATAGAATACAGAGGGGTATGTTCACAAGGGGATAGCACCACCAGAACATCACTTTGGGTGATGTTCTGGTGGCGCTATCCCCTTCTGAATATACCCCTCTGTTTTCTATTTTTAGTGATGTTCTGGTAACGCTATGTCCTTCTACATTCTTAGAAAGCAGCGTTAAGCCACTTTGTGTGGCCTAATGCTGTCTTGTAAATATGGTCCCTATGCACGTATCACTTAGTGTGAAAGGGGCGTACAATGGTTGTTGCTGTGGACTTCCGCCGCACCACCCATTGCTTCTTGACGCTGCCCCAGATTGACAAGGAGGTGCAAATCTGAGGCAGCTCCAAAAACTAATGCCACGCAAGAACAGGTGTTAGAATGGAGAAACGAGAAGAAACACTTTGATTTCTCCTTGTTTTTTTCTTTTTCTATGTGTGCTGCATTCTCAAAGAGCAAACAACCATTACTGATTGCTTATGTGCAGGATGGTGTCCTGCACATAAACAATCATTAAACAATGACGATTTGCTACTTCTCTGAGTGCTGCAGAATAGCAACCTGCCACTAAGGATTGTTTATGTCCAGGGGTGCCTGTGTTGGCGCTAGGCAGCTCGTTATAGCACCTGTGCTTTGTAAAACACAGGCATGCACTGTAGTGTTGTAAATACGGTGCAAACCTATATTTTAAAAATGTTGGAGCGCGTCACTGCCAAATGTGGCGCAGCTCTATGCTCTGACATTTCCTTGCACATACTCACCTGGGTTATTTCACTTTTTATCTGTAGAGCAGAATGCTGGAGGTGTAACACGATCTTTTGTGAGATACGAGAGACTCAAGGCCCCTCATCACATTGTGCAGTGGGGACATGATTTTGCTTTATGCCACTGATGCCCATCATAACCACACGTCACGTGGGAGACATCCAGAGGGCGCCAACCTTGACCTGGTGGGAACTGAAGGGCTTATTTATGGGATATTGGTCTATGGCAGCGCTTAAACTCACCTTGCTGCACTGCCCTACGCCAAAGTGAAAATATTTAAGCAATACAATGCATTCCTGTCCTTGCTGCCTGCGCTGGGGCATTTCGGCAGCATAGTGCCATTGTAGGCAAGGGTGCCTTTGTTGCATGCAGGATTGGGTTTGTGCAGGAAGGGGCACCTTCCTTCACAAAAACAATGCTGAGAGGTATCTTCCTCTTTCTATGTGTGCTGCAGAATGCAGCTCAAAATGGAGAGAGGAAAAAAACAGGAATAAATAAGCATTTCTCCTCATTACACCTCACCTCAGAAGGCGCACAGATTTGGTGCTGCCCTAGGTTTACGTCACTTTGTAAATCTGGGGCAGCATCAAATTCCATGGGTGCTGCATTGGAAAATCAACATCATTCCAAGGAACACTTCCTGGGTGCAGAGTGAGGGGGCGCAGCGATTTGTGCTGTGTCGCTTTACTCATTGTTCATGAGGCCACTTATAGCCATGCAGGGTGGCTTTGTGTGTCTTCATAAATCGAAATGAGAGCCCTGTGTCACTCATGGACGACTTTCTGTTGTGCAAAAGTGATGCAGGGCTCTTATAAATAAGCCCCTAATACCCACTGTGCAGTGAAGAGATGCAGGAGGCAGTAGGTCTGAGCATTTCTCATGAAACCGAGCACAGAGCCCAGAACATCAACTGTCATGAACTCCCTCCCTCTGCTCCGCTGGAAACTACAGCTGTTACCAGAAGTGGGTGCTTCTCTAACCATGAGACCTTGACTATGCTGGCTTGGCAACACCTTGAGTAGGGGATTCAAAACTCGTGACAGAAAAGCTGGTTCTTTTAGATGGTGGTGGACCCCTTATTTGGGTGATGGTTTTGGGTTTCAGTTCAGCTAAGTTTCAGTTCAGTCATTATCACTGACTCACCATCTGGTCTGATACAATACGACTTGTTGGAATGACTATTCCTCAAGCCACACACCTGTTTCAATATGCATTGCAGATAGTAACTGGTACCTAACTTAATATCAGTCATTTCATTCACTTTAAAATGCTAGGGGGGGGTCAGCAGATCTACTGGGTGTGAAACCTTTGGCCACCTGGCACAGATCACTCCTGCAGATCCACTTGTCTGTGCAGTCCGCTGTGGGGCATGACATAACGTATATTTATGAAGTGCACATTCAGCCGCAAAGGACCCTTGGCATTAAATAACAGATGTTTATTGTTACCCAACTCAATGGTACTTAATGTATTGATCCCAGAACAATGAGTGAACTCACTGGGATGTGAACCTGTGACCATGAGGTCAAACACTGGCCCCTTCAGTGGTCGGATTAGTCCACTGAGCCACCAGACCCGGCTAATTTGAGACATGGATGATGTCTTGAGTTAAGATGTACGCATAAAGGGGAAGGTATTGCCATAGTTGTTCGAAGCCTGGGGTTCTTGTGGGTGATGATTTTTTTTGAGTGACTTTTTTGAAAATTGTGCACCTACAGCTTATGATCTGACACACTCTGCAGTGTATTTTCAGTTTCAAGGCAAGTGGGAGTGAAGTTATTGGGCATACATTTGAAGTTGGCTTTCGAAAAGTGCAAGATTGTACTTACCTTGTAAAAATAAAACAATATATATAGGTTTGATTTGTTTTTTGGGGGTTGTTTCCTTGCCTTTACAATCATCCATCCATCTTACTGATATCTAGGTCCATAAAGATGAGTTTAGGAAGCCTCTCATGTCTTGTTTTGCTACAATTATGTGATCAAATGTTCAACACAAAAAGATTATGTTATTACACTCACAGCCAAAATGGCCACCAGCAGGCCTTTCTTGTCGAAGAATGTAGACATTGAGTAATAACACATCCTGATATCTTCATTAAGGAATTGTCCATTGGCAGGTTTAGCTCTGCAACCTATTGTGGCTTTAAAAATATTGAAAGCCAAGTGAACACAACATTCCTGATTTAGTGAAGACTCACGATCTCTGGTATCTACACAACTAACAAGAACTGTGGCAAAACAACTAGCTTGAAGGGTTTATCCCAGCTAAAAGGGCTTGTCTCAGCTGAAAGGGCTTGTCTCAGCTTAAAGCGCTTGCCTAGCTACATCAAATTGTTTTAGTATAGTCAAAGGGCTGTGGATCTGCTTTGTGTTTCTTATTTTGGTATCTTATTCTGGCCCAGAGGAATGCGGCAAACTAGGTTTCCATCTTTGAGGGAATTGGACACCAACTCTCTTCCTTGCCTCACTTCTAACAGAACCATTGTAAGCTTGGACTGGACAGAAACTTGATGAGAGAGTTCACAACTGATGTGAAATACTCAGTGGGATGTATTTTGTTACCAAAGACTTCAAATGCAATCCAGAAAGTGATTAAGACATTCATTGTAGGTTGTTATAGTGGCTAGAAGAAGGCGCCCATGTACAGGTCCTTTAAAATAAATTAAGCTCTGCTTAAAATGAAGAATCTCTTTTCTGTTGAGTTATTTTAAGCTCAGGAAGAAATGCTAATTTTGCTGGACAACATCATACTCCCCTGTTATCTGGTTGCATCTAAGTATTTTAACAGTATCCCCTCAGTGCCCTGCAGCCGGTGAACTTACATTTAATTTAGCATAAATACTTCTTTGCTCCCACATCTTCCCCGGCTTCCATTTGACTCTAGGTGCAAAACCTGCCATCCTCAAAGAAACTGTCTGTAGATACTACTCAGAAGCTACCTCA
Source organism: Lissotriton vulgaris (assembly GCF_964263255.1). Classification (NCBI taxonomy): domain Eukaryota; kingdom Metazoa; phylum Chordata; class Amphibia; order Caudata; family Salamandridae; genus Lissotriton; species Lissotriton vulgaris. The sequence continues at coordinate 30,845,870 of NC_141696.1, forward strand.
CAGTTTTAAAGTCTAGATCATCAATTTGCTGGAAGATTTCCTTAACCCGCAAGGGATGATGTGGATCTGGCCCTAAACCTCTTTCAGGAATGTCCAGCACACCCTGGTCCTTTGTGCACCCCTGGGTGTCACCTATGTTAATCTATGGCTCTCCCCACTATCCACATTAATGTGTTGCATTGTGTATTGCTAAGGTGCAGCTGAACACACAAGTACTACAGTTCTCATCATTTTAAGAATCCTCCCTGACCTGTCCCCTCAATGCTCTCACCTGATGGCACGGGTTTCCCAGCTTTGGTTATTTCTAAAACACCATACTTACCTGGGCCCATAAACACGCATTCAGTAAGCTGATATTTACCCACAGCCGATCAGGAGTTTACTTTATCCTTATTGTGACTTATACCTGTACACTTTTTCCTACCATTACCTTTATTATCAGCTCTCTATTTCCTCTGGTCGATAGATCAGGTTGTTAGAATAATAGGTATTAAACAACATTTACCATTTAATTATTTAAAATGACCACAGACTCGGGAAAGTTTTAAATCCTTTATCTATGAAATAATTTTCATTAGGATGTAATACATGTAAACACCAAATTATCGAGAAGAAACTTAAGATTTATAGAAGAATTCACAAAGAAGACTTAGTAAAATCTTATGACGTTGGTTCCTGGGAAGGGTGGATAAGGGAAACGGTACAAGGACATACCTCACAGATTTATATTTAAGCTAGATTGGTTCGAGGAACAACCCCAGGCCAAGGGCTGAAAAAGGGGGTCTACTGACTATATAGGACCCAGCAGTTCAGGACAGGAGCAGAATAGGGCAGGTAACCTCTTCTAAGTGCAACACCAGTGTTACACCCCTCTATGGTGCTACTCGTATTCCCCCTCTAGATGGATCGATTCTTCTTCAGCAATCTCCCGATTCTTCTTTCAGAGTGCTCAACCAGCCCTCTGATCTCCATGACATCTGCCGTCTTCTTCCGCAGTGTTGGGTCAGTGACAGGTCTGTGACAAAGTCGGACAATCTAACTGACTGAGCCTACCTTAGTTATACTGTTCTCAATGTATGTACCACCCTCCAATGTTTTAATATTCGTGTATTCTCTTCATTCACTTGGTTAGTGGGATGGGGAGAGGTTATCACACCATACTAATATGAAGTCATCTTCTTTAGTTTAATTTTTCTATTTTCCCACCCTTAATTGTACTTTCCCATGCGTTATTCCTCCCAGCAATATTCCCATTACTTCATGTACAATGTATATACAATTTATTAAATTTTTCTTCCTCTCTCTGGGTCAAGAGGTGAGGTTCTCAAGCGCATCGCTGGTAAAATGTGATTTGTCAGCTTTTCAATTTCATCTCTCAAGGTCTTTTCAGTGTCCCTGACACATGCGTACACATTTTTAAGATAGATATTTCAGTCACCCTCAGGCCCAAATAGAAGCTAATAATAAAGTCAAAGAATGACATGTAAGAATACGAAAATAAATGAATGCACTGTATACCACTTATTCCTACTCTAATCCCATTATTTTATTTTAACTATTGCATTAGCAGATTAGCAAGACATGCAATGTTTAGTTTAAGCATAGCCATATGCATCAGCATGTGAGGTTCAAAGCAGCGATATTAAGTACTAATGCGCAGCTGCAAATAAGTCCCACCAAAAGCGAAAGACTTCATACTACGTAGATGCAGTAGACGCATGCGCAGAAGAGTTCCCGCGTTTTCGGCAGCCATATTAAAACACTCGGGTTACTTGTTAGTAAAGCACATAGTAAAGCTTCCCCTAGATGAAAAAAATGTAATTTGGTGCAATATTAGTAATCACAAAACATGTTGGTTATGTTATTACATGTTATTTCGAGAGGGTTGCGTCCGAGCAAGTTTCTTTCAGTACGAAGCCTTGCTCCATCATACCTATCATACTCTCTCGCACTTTCCCACTGTGCTGACTTGATGACAGCTACGCTAATGTCTGCCTACACTTCTGACTACAGTCTGACTACACTACTGTCTGACTTCATTACTGTCTGCCTACACTACTGACTACAGTTTGACCACACTACTGTCCGACTTCATTACTGTCTGTCCATTCTAATGTCTGACTTCGATACTGTCTGACTACACTACTGGCTGGCATCACTACTGTCTTACTACTTTACAGACTAACCTACTGTCTGACTACTCTACTGTCTGACTGCTCTACTGTCTGACTACTTTACAGACTACACTACTGTCCAACTACACTACTGTCTAACTACACTACTGTCTAACTACTCTACTGACTAACTTCACTACTGTCTAACTACACTACTGTCCGACTACACCACTTTCTAACTACCCTGCTATCTGACTACACTACTGACTGCAGTCTGACAACATTACTGTCTAACTACACTAGTCTCTAACTACTCTACTGACTAACTTCACTACTGTCTAACTACACTACTGTCCGACTACACCACTTTCTAACTACCCTGCTGTATGACTACACTACTGTATAACTTCACTACTAACTACACCACTGTCTGACTTCACTACTGTCTAAATACACTACTGTCTGCCTTTGCTACTGTCAGACTACACTACTGTCTCACTACTCTACTGCCTGACTACTCTCCTATCTAACTACATTACTGTCAGACTACTCTACTGTCTGACTACACTACTGTCTATCTACACTACTGCCCGACTACACTACTGTCCCACTAATCTGCTATGCGACTACAGTACTGTCTGACTTCACTACTGTCTGACTACTCTACTGTCTGACTTCACTACTGTCTGAATATTGTACTGTCTGACTTCACTACTGTCTGACTACACTACTGTCTGACTAATCTACTGTGTGACTTGACTACTGACTACTCTACTGTCTGACTACACTACTGCCTATCTACACTACTGCCTGATTACACTACTGTGCCACTACTCTGCTGTGTGACTACAGTACTGTCTGACTTCACTCCTGTCTGACTACTCTTCTGCCTGACTACATTACTGTCTAAGTACACTACTTTCTGATTACTCTACTCTCTGACGTCACTAGTAACTGACTACACTGCTGTCTGCCTTCACTATTCTCTGACTACACTACTGTGTCACAACTCTACTGTCTGGCTATATTACTGACTGACTTCACTACAGTCTGACGTCTGCCTTCTTCTTGGACTACTGAATATAAGTAGTTTTTCTGAAGCATCGTCTGGAGCTCTCTGCTAATCCCAGGGGGTGTCTCTGGGTCCATCTTCACTCTCCTAGCTGTAGGCCTACCTACTTCTGCCTACATTGAAGCAGCGATTGAGGGTCAAGCATCTCATCTGGCCGGATTCTTGCTTCCCCCAATCTGTGCAAATGTTATTTGTCAGAGGGCTCTGATGTAGGCATGTCAATAAATGTACACATGTTAAATATTCATGTGCTATGGTGTTGTGTGTCATTTATAATTATGTTTCATAGACAGTCACTATCATTCTGACATACTGCAGATTAAAGGACTGATTTTGATCTAGGCACACAAGTTACTCATCACAACGGTGACAAGTGTCCCATCCACCGAAATATAAATCCCATTATATCCTATGACAAAGTAACTCGTCCTCCAAGCTCTGAATCAGGACTTAAGTCTTCCACTATTTTGGGCGATGTATCTGCTGTGGTAAGGAGGTGGCAGGAGAGGCTGTGAGGTAGTGTTTGGTAAGTGATGGAAGAGAGTCAAAAAGAAGCAGAAGATGCGGAAGGCGTACAAGATAAGGACAGGAAGAGGATATTAAGATGGGGAGAAGGAGGGATTGGAGTGTAAAACGTTGGAGGTGATAGGACGAATTAAAGATGAAGCATTACCGCTGCCTTGGTTCTCATACATGAATAAAGAAGGACGGGGAATCTGTTGAGGGACGGCCAGTTGATAGGATTGTAGTGTCCACAGTGAAACATTAGATATGATGAACAGGGAGCACACTGGAAGGGGTGATATGAAGGGAAGGGGTAGAAAGATGACTTGGAGGCAAGTGAGAAGGGAACTGAGATGTAGGGTCAAAGGTTGAGTAGGAGAAGAAAATTGAGGAAGAGATTTTAGGTTTGGAGGGTTGGGTGATCTGTCAGGTCAGGTGGGAGCAGGAGGGAAGGGTGAAACCAGGGTACCACCTTTCAGTCTATTTCTTGGTTAGAGCTGTAGTTTGCATCTCTCACACTAGATCTGGGTGTAGTCTTCTAGTTTTGTTTTTATCTGTCCTATAAATTTCTTGTTCAGTGACATGAAGGTTTTCTTGAAATGCCCATTCTCTGTGGATGATATGCTGTCCCTATGAGTTGGACCCACTTCTGGTCAGTGCCCGTGGGACATATTTATTTGCCATTTCTGACATTCTAGGACCTTCCTGTGTTGATCTGAGGTCATGCTGAGTGTGGTTATGGTATACTCAGGGCTGTGCATGTGTTTCTATGTGGCATCTCTCCCTTGTGTACCCTCACTTGGTTTAAGCTCTTGTGGTGTACTATCCAATGGTTGACTGGGAACCCAAGAGCTCTCTTTTGTGAGATAGAGGCATGCAGTCTTATTTTGTTTGCAGTTTGAGTCTGAGTATATATAGTTTTTTCAAATATTTTTATTCACAGCTCTTCGTATTAAACCAGTGATCGACTCTGGAACTCCTGACATAGACATCTAGTGCTGCCCATCAACAATAGGGATCTACAAAGTATTGCATCACAAAGACCAGCACAGCTGTATGAACAATATGTGTGGCCTATGCTTGAGCACATCGGTGCACAGAGGCAAGCAAGTAATAAAAGCAGTAAAAGATAAACCATTAACAATTAACCATTGCGATTATCCATAATGTGTGGGTCTTCCCGCCGTTGCGCATAGCGGCTTGCGTGAACCAGGGTTATGTAGGGAAGTCCACTCTTGAGAGAGGAGCTCTTCAGTAAAAGTGCAGTACAGTGACCCTTCGGTGCACCACAGGTGATAATGGAATGAGCGAGTGTCTCGAGGGTGAGCAAAGTGCGAACAGTTGCAATAGCAGCTGAGAGGAGTCTGATTAATTTATGTATCATATGTGTATGAGTCAAGGGACTGAGTGTTAGTGACCATATAGCATGCAGTGGCTTGCTATCTCTGGTCAGTGGAGAGCCAGTTCTTGTTCGAGAGGGTTGCTCGTCCGTTTTGGCGTCCATTGTGAGCAGAAAGGTTTTCCAAAATTCACTTCCCATCCGGGACCCACCGCTCATTCCCATCAACGTGAGCGTGTGCGTCTCAGCCATCATTGAGTGTCTGGAGGGAATGTAGCATGTTACAATGCATGCTATTACATTGTGTACTATTTCAAAGAGGTTGTTACAACAACTGCATTGTTAGTACGCAATACCTTTACAAAGTAAGTCATTAAAATGACTTGCCCTAGGGGGCGCACTAGACTTGGGTATAGTATTATTTACTATTCCTACTCCAGTTTGTGCAACAGCAGGGAAGGTGTTGCATTTCATATCCAATACCTTAGCGCCCCTTACAGCAAGTCGTTCTAATGACTAGCGATGTAAAGGTATTGCGTACTAATGAATGAATGATGAATGACTACACATTTGTATAGCGCATGGTTACCCGAAGGCATCCCAGCGCTTCAGTGGTCCATTCATCCCCTATGATTTAGGGAAATAGGAGAGTTTTCAGCATATTCCTAAACCTAGGATGGTTCTCCTCCATCCGAATAGAGTCGGGCAGGCTGTTCCAAAGTTTTGCTGACTGAACAGCAAAACACCTGCCACCCATACGGCTTTTCATTATTCTAGGAACTGCCAGTAAGTTCTTATTGCTGGATCTGAGGGTCCTATTAGTTTGATAGGGACGAAACAAAGGTTGAATGAGATCCGGTCCTGTCTTAGTTAGGGCTTTGTGGACAATGGTCATAGCCTTGAATTCAATCCTTTGTTGTACCGGCAGCCAGTGTAATTGCCAGAGCGCTGGTTTGGCTGAGGATCTTCGTGTGATCTGTAAAAACATCTGGGCTGCACAGTTCTGTACAGTCTGTAGGACCCTAAGTGTCCCCTGTGGGGCCCCCAGGTAGACTGCGTTGGAGTAGTCAAGGCGAGTTAAAATCAGGGCCTGGACTAGTATCCGCCTTGCTTCAAGCGGGAGCAGTCCAATGATTTTCATGAGTGATCCCATCAGGGCGTAGCAAGTAGCTTCTACCTTCCGAGCTTGCACCAAAAAATTAAGCGCTGGGTCCAGCCATACTCCCAGACTCTTAATTTTCTCCTTTGGGGAGGGAGGCTGGCCCAGAGTATTCGGCCACCAGCCATCCACCGAGGAGGGTGTGTTCTGTCCTAGCAATATGACCTCAGTCTTCGCTCCGTTGAGTTTCAGGAAAGAGTCATCCATCCACTCACGGACTCTACTAAGGCAGGAGGAAAGTTTGTCATGAGTCGACATCTGCCGTGAAAGAGTGATGATAAGCTGAGTATCATCAGCATAGGTCACTAGTTGCACCCCCCAAGGTAACACCACCTCAGCCTCATGTATATATTAAATAAAGTTGGGCTGAGGGATGAACCCTGGGGAACGCCACAGTGTAGATGCATAGGAGGGGAAGAGATGTCATCCTCAAATACCGAAAAAGTCCGCTGGGAGAGTGAAGGGTTGTAGCCACTTCAGTGCGGTCCCAGTGATACCTATATCATTCATCCTTTGAATCAGAATAGAATGGTTAACAGTATCAAAGGCTGCACTGAAATCTAATAACAGTATGGCCACGCAGCTACCTCCATCAACAATCTTCCTTGCATCCTCAACTACTGCAATGAGGGCAGTTTCAGTACCCTGTTTGCACCTGAACCCGGTCTGGGTTGGATGTAATAAGTTGTTGTTTTCTATATAGCTGGATATCAGGGAGTTTACATATGTTACTAACAATGCGGTTGTTGTAACAACTGCGTTGTAAAAGCACTGCCTTGTAACAACAGCGTTGTAAATGGAGTTTCCAATCTGGAGGTGCTGGGGATTTCCATGCCATAGATACGCTGTATTTGAATAATACAAAAACCAGGTCTAGGAAACGGTGTTCACTTTGGGGCGCAGCCCTAGTAGGCTTGATTCAGGTCTGCGTTGGCATGTCAGCAGTAAGGGCAATTTTCTTTGTCTACATATTTTTTATCACTGGGCATGCCAAGACCATGCGGAAGAAGTCAGCGTTATGAAATTTGCATCTGGGGCAGTCTGGGGCGAGTGCCGTAAACATGTGTTGGATGCTGTGAGGGGAGAGGTAAGTCTAGTGAATGAAGTTGAAATGTGTGTGGTGAAATCGGGGATTTTGAGACACTGTTTTTGGTGATTGGATGGCCTCCCCAGTCAGCACAGAGGAACGCTGGGAGACACCGACGGACATAGCGGTGCTCCTCTATACCTGAGCTGCAGCCAGGTGGGGTAAAGCGCCATCTCCACAAATACTTGAATGTGGTAGATTATCGAGCCTGATATCTCAGGTGATATAAATTAAATTTTATTTTTTCCTTTCACTTTATTCACTGACGGCAGTAGCAACATTCTAGGTCCTGACGAAAGCTGTGGCATATTAGCCACTCATGCAGAAACATGTTGACCTCCATTGCTGAACAGATATTATGTTAAATCTGTTGTTCTTCTTTTTCACATAGTTTTAGGTTTGGAGGAGCTGAGTGAAAAACATTAAAAATCAGATTTCTTCTCAGCTTGATCCAATTTTATCATTTCACCACTCACATCACTTGCACTGCTTTTCAGTTGCCTAATTACATCTACTTTATATCTGCACCACCCATTTGTGATCAGACTAGTCACTGGGTTTCACAGTCTCTATCACACCATTAGACTGTGGACACATTCTCTCCTGGGTAAGGAGAACCCAGATGATGTTAAAAAGGGCGGTACAGATTGGCAACTGATGGGAAAATTTACCTACCCTTGAGGTTTGTCGCCCACGTGCATTTTTTTCATATAATTGAGCACTTGGTCTCCACATTTTTAGAAATCACGATTTGCTTTTGTCGAGGATAACTTGCGAGTTGAGTGTCTTATCTTTCTGACCCCTAGATACTTTTTGTTGATGTTGATAATAGTGGGGGCGTGTATCTAGAGTTTGGGTCATTAAACTTGCCCTTGGACCCTTGTTGTAAGTTTTGTGTTTTGTATTACAATGAATTGCCCTAGGGGGCGCACTAGACTTGGGTATAGTATTATTTACTATTCCTACTCCAGTTTGTGCAACAGCAGGGAAGGTGTTGCATTTCATATCCAATACCTTAGCGCCCCCTAGAGCAAGTCGTTCTAATGACTAGCGATGTAAAGGTATTGCGTACTAACAACGCGGTTGTTGTAACGACTGCGTTGTAAAAGCACTGCGTTGTAACAACAGCGTTGTAAATGCTGTTTCCAATCTGGAGGTGCTGGGGATTTCCATGCCATATATATGCTGTATTTGAATAATACAAAAACCAGGTCTAGGAAACGGTGTTCACTTTGGGGCGCAGCCCTAGTAGGCTTGATTCAGGTCTGCGTTGACATGTCAGCAGTAAGGGCAATTTTCTTTGTCTACATATTTTTTATCACTGGGCATGCCCAGACTATGCGGAAGAAGTCAGCGTTATGAAATTTGCATCTGGGGCAGTCTGGGGCGAGTGCCGTAAACATGTGTTGGATGCGGTGAGGGGAGAGGTAAGTCTAGTGAATGAAGTTGAAATGTGTGTGGTGAAATCGGGGATTTTGAGACACCGTTTTTGGTGATTGGATGGCTCAGGTCCAGCCCCATTCTGACAGTGGTTGTTGCAGCGTCTCATCCCAGCGGGCATGCACCCTCACCGCGTGGTCGGGAGGCATGGTATGAAGTGCTGTGTCTAATACTGTGATGGCATGGCAGATACAAGTAGCAGATAAATGGGCATGTAGTGTTGGTGAAATGGGGGGTTTAGAGTCATATGCATTCCACATCTCCCAAATAACATGGGACATATTATCAAGAACGGCGTTACAATTATCACCGGTTTAGCGGCATAAAACTGCTGCTAAAGCGGCGATAATGGGCTTGATAATATGCCTTGGAGAATTCCAATAGAAGCCCATGTTCACACCAGAACATGAACTTCTATTGGAATTCTCAATGGCATATTATCAAGCCCATTATCGCCGCTTTAGCAGCAGTTTTCTGCTGCTAAACCGTTGATAATTTTTAATGCCGTTTTTTATAATATGCCCATGTGTGTTAGGAACTGTCTATTACTTAAGCCAGAAATTTTCACCAGTTCCTGAAGCGCCAGGAGGCTGTCATCATTGTAGAAGTCACCCATCAATGTGAGGTCCACCTCGGTCCAGGGAGATGGATCAGGACGGTGCGCTGTTTTGCGTAGTGCAGGCAAGTCCCAAATAACAATTGCTCGGGCGAATGGAAGCACAGCACCTTTGGAGTGTACATACTTGCAAAATCATCGGTCTGAACTTGCACCATGCATTTGATGCTGAATTTGACAGCCAGGTGTAGGTGCTCATATCCTTCAATGTTGCAAGCACTAAGAGAGATTTGGGGTGGTGCGTGTTGCACAGCCAGGTCATCAGCCACTGCAAGTGTGCAGCGCCATAATATAACTCATAATGTGGAGCCCCCAATCCACCCTCTGTAAATGGGCATTGTATAGTAGTTAAAGTGACCTGGCGATATCCTGAGTCCCATATCAGTTTGAGACGTGGGAGGGCCACAAAAAAATACTACTGTTGGAGGAGAACCAGCAATTTAGATATATCTACTTGACCCAGCGGGGACAGTGAAAGCAAGCACCAGAAGGGAAGGGAGAGCTACAAGGAGTCAACAGCCCTGTCCAGATTGCCTTCATGGAGGTACTTCTCAGCATGGTATATTTGTACACCTAGATATTTAAAAGTATCATAGCATCATCCAAGGCGATTCCCACTGGGCCCTCCCGCTCTGCAATCAGTTGCTGCACCAGAGGAAATATGGAGAACTTGTCCCAGTTCATGCACATCCCCGAGATCTCACAGATCGTGTCCAACATTTCCATAAGGCACAGGAGTGATTCATCCACATCCCGGAGGAAGATTAAGGCGTCGTCAGTATAGAGCACTATGATGTGGTGCTTATACCGTACTCAGATGCCGCACTCTTCTACTCACAGACGAGTTTATTAGCCAGAGGTTCCATGGCAAACGCAAATAAGAGTGGTTATAGCGGACATTCCTGTCACGTCCCCCTAGAGATATCCACCCTGCCTGAAATGACCTATCCCATCTTTACGCCCACCTTGTGTTTAGCACACAGTGTGTGAATCCATCCTAAAAATCCTGGTCCGAACCCGATGATGGGCCTGAGTATATTTCAGTTTGTGGATCGTTTCCATGCATGGCATGCTTCACTCAGTGCAGTTTTCATCTCTTTCTGTGACCATGTGGTTTCCTGACAGCTTGTCAAGAATACCTTATGGTTGGGCAATGTCAAGTCTGCACCCCCCTGAAATCCAGGCTTTCGTGATCACTGCAAGGGGTTGTTTGAAGGTTTATGCCATATTTTGGCTTCTGATGTGAAGGGCATGTGACTTATCAGTGTTTTACTGCAGTACTCTGGCACTGTAAGTATCTTCAGGAAGGAGTTGGATATTTTTTAAAATATTTCCTTCTTATAATGCAAGGTATTAATTTCTTTATTTCATACCCTCGAAATTTGCACTATGTGTCATGTCTCTATATGAATGTCTTCTCCTGTTTCCATTTGTTTGATATCTCGAATAATGCTTGATTACTCTAAGGGCCACATTATCAAGAACGGCAATAACATTGTTGCCGCTTTAGCTGCAGTAAACTGCCTCTAAAGCGGCAATAAGGGGCTTGATTATATGCCCTTGTGAATTCCCAATGAAGCCCAGATGTGATGGCCTTCACACCAGAACCTGGGCTTCTATGGGATTTCACAAGGGCATATTATCAAGCCCCTTATCGCCGTTCTTGATAATATGGCCCCAAATGTTTCCCATTTAAGTGTATTGCTTCTTTCTTTTTAACAACTTTGATGGGCCCCTTATCTCCTTTCTGCCCTTTTTTCTTTACTTCTTTAGTTTTTCTTCATCTGTTTATTTTTACTGCTTTTGCATTCTGTTGTTTTTCAAGTACTATGTCATATATGTCCTTTGTTTATCTGCCAATAATTGTGTTTAATTGCTGTGGGAATGTGTTTATCATGCGCCTGTTTCAGTTTTATTGCAAGCGCTGACTGCACTAATTCATCTCTCTGTTTCTCTGCATTTTTATAATCCATGTGGTGCTTCCAGTGTAATTTATCCTCATTCCCCCAGTCTTATTTTTACCTTTATGCTAATCCTGATTTCCTATTCGTTTGTCGCTTGGGCATAGCCACCCTACCTTTTTCTCACTCTCTTGTGACCCTGTGTTTCTGAGGTATGTGGTCCTGCAAGTGCTGAGGTGGTAACTATCCCATTTGATTATCTTCAGGGCTTTTGATACAATATTGCCCTCAGATAGTTTTTTGTTTTTCTCTTCAGCTTATGTTTAATATTTGCTCCCTTTCTGTGCTAAGGCACAGTTCTTCTTGGCATCTTATTTTGAGATAGTGTTTTGCCTTTATTTTTGGTTCTGATTCAATGTAAATGTTGACCTCTGTCTATATCTATTTAAGGCAGTGTTTTTTTCTTACTTTTTATGCTTCACCTTCAGCAGGGATCACTCATAGGAAGCTAAGGTCAGCATCGTTTTTACTATCTCAGTGACTCTACTAAAAGCAAAGGAATGTTTTCCCCCATTCCCTCTCTTGCTTCCTTATGATTATCCCTCGTGAACCCACATCTTCTTGTGATACATTCGAGGCAGTGAAAGATGTGGCAGCTTTTCAGTGAGCTACTGTCAATGGTTCATTGCATGGTTTTATCTGTACTGGACCACATGTTGGCTCTGTCCTTCTCCTGCACTCACCTTCCTAGCTCCTGAGAGGGGGAGCAGCTGCCACATTCAGTTGAAAATGCACTCCACAGGTGAGTGATGTAGAAGTTGAACAGGACAAAGAACATCATTGAGCTGCATGGGTGAGTGGGGATGGATTCCTATTAGTGTTGACCATAGGACTTAGTAATGCAGCAAACAGTTCTTCAGAGATTCTGGCTACTGTGAGATCAGCTGAGCCACCATCTGTCAGCAATTTTGTTTCAAGTGTGCCAGCATCTCTCAGATAGCAGCTGTCTTGTTTCACCTGTGCCAGCATCCCTCAGATAGCACTTATCTTGTTTCACCCTTGCCATCATCTCTCAGATAGCACTTATTTTGTTTCACCCTTCTCAGCATCGCTCAAATGGCAAATCATGTTTCACCGGTGCTGGCATCTCTCAGATATAAGCTGTCTAGTTTCACCCGTACCAGCATCTGTAAGAAGGAAGTTATATTTTTTCATCCTTGTATACATCTCTCAGATGTAAGCCATCTTGTCACACCCATGCCAGGATCTTATTTCACCTGTGCCAGCACCTTTCGGATGGCAGCCATCCTGTTTCACCCGTGCCAGAGGAACTCAGATAGCAGCAGTCATGTTTCACCCATGCCAGCATACCTCAGATGAAAGGCATCATGTTTAACCTGTGCCAGAGTCACTCAGATAGCAGCAGTCATGTTTCACCAGTGCCAGCATCCCTCAGATGGCAGGCATCTTGTTTCACCTGTGCCAGCATCCCTCAGACAGCAGCTATCTGGTCTCACCCATGCCAGAATCTTATTTCACTCGCACCAGCATCTCTCAGATAGCACCCATCTTATTTCACCCTGGCTGGCATCTCAGATGGCAGCCATCTTGTTTCACCGGGGCCAGCATCTTTCAGATGGCAGCTATCTTGTCTCACCCATGCCAGTATTTTATTTCACCTGCGCCAGCATCTCTCAGATAGCAGTCATCTTATTTCATCTGTGCCAGTGTCACTCAGATAGCACCAGTCATGTTTCACCCATGTCAGTGTCTCTCAGATGGCAGGCATCTTGTTTCACCTGTGCCAGCATCTTTCAGACTGCAGCTATCGTGTCTCACCCATGCCAGTATATTTATTCACCTGAGCAAGCATCTCTCAGATGGCAGCCAACTTGTTGCACCTATGCCAGCATCCCTCGGATGCAGCCATCTTCTTTCACCGGAACCAGCATCGCTAAGATGACAGCCATCTTGTTTCACAAGTGCAAGCATCTCACATATGGCAGCCATCTTGTCGCACCTGTGCCAGCATCTCTGGGAAGCAGCCATCTTGTTTCACCGGGCCAGCATCTCTCGGAAGGCAGTCATCTAGTTTCACCCGGGCCAGCATCTCTCAGATGGCAGTCATCTGGTATCGCCAGTGCCAGCATCTCCCAGATGCAGCCATCTTCTTCCTCCTGTGCCAGTATCTTGTTTGTCCAGTGCCAGCATCTCTCAGATGGCAGCCATCTTGTTTCTCCCGTGCCAGTATATCTCAGATGGCAGCCATCTTGTTACACTCATGCCAGTATCTTGTTTCACCGGGCAAGCATCTCTCAGATGGCAGCCATCTTGTTTCTCCCATGCCAGCATCTCTCAGATGGCAGCCATCTTGTTTCTCCCATGCCAGCATCTCTCAGATAGCAGCCATCTTGTTTCTCCCATGCCAGAATCTCTCAGACAGCAGTCATCTTGCTTCACTGGTGCCAGTATCTTGTTTGACTTGTGCCAGCATCTCTCAGATGCAGCCATCTTGTTTCACTCGTGTTCAGTCCAGAGGCTCCTGGTGTCAGACCCGTACCAGATTCTTCTGCCCACATGCTCTTACAGTGAGGGATATTGCTCATGATGATCCTTCATTTCTCTCATCTAGAGGGGATATTTGGAGGTCTTTGCCATCCCTAGGGAGGTGTGGGTCAGGAGTTGAAGGCCGTAGAGTCTCATGCATTTACAGGGACTTGGATGATATTATCTTTTCATGTTTTCTTGTGTTCTATCTCTGGGATCTGTAGAGGTCATTAGCAGGCAATACATGCCATTTATACATTAATAAATAAACAGAAGAATATTCAAGCTGTTATGGAAAACTGGGATTTTATTACTTGCAATAAAGCATCACATTATGTGCCTGAAAAGAACTTACAACAAATATGTAACTATCAGTAAGAGTACCAGGAAGATAAAAATGTTGATGACATTTTTCCTCAAATAACCACCTTTTCCAAGCACAGAACTGGATTTGGAAAATAAACAGATTTTAAGTATGTGCCTGTCCTCTGCTCCTAATAATCATATCCATGCCCACCTAAGTCTGTATGTAATACCTGGACATGGACACTCAGCAGGTTATTGGCCATATGCAAGTTCCTTACCAGTAAAGAACTACAAGTTTAAATGGATGGGTGGAAGCATGGACAGATGGACAGACAGACAGACGGATGCGTCAGAGGATCGCATGTGGGGCACCCACTTGGGAAGACAAACATTCTTTGCCAATGCAGACTGTATCTGCAACTCTTCATTTAACTATTCTCAATATTTGTGGTTGTTGAGTCTTATGTTGAGGATAGGGTATGTCTTCTAATGTGCAATAGATGTGAGTTTCCTTTTATTATCCTATAGGTACCGCTTCTCTTCCCTACAGGTTCCACATTCGCTATTACCGGGATGTGCTGGCCATGGTTTTTGCCATTGAGGAAATTAACCAAAATCCAGACTTGTTGCCAGACATCACCCTTGGATTCTGGATCCTGGACACATGTATGTCCCAGAGCCGGACACTCCGAGGCATCTTCGAGCTGCTCTCTGGGGAGCAGGGACCAGTTCCTGGGTACAGATGTGGTGCAGGCTCTGTAGCCGCCGGCGTTATTGGGGAATTAATGTCATCCATCTCTGTGCCAATGGCCAGGATTCTGGGACTCTACAACTTCCCACAGGTAAGTCTCGACAAAGCCTTGGATCACGTATTTGTATGTCCCAGCATTTATGAGTGCTGACCAGGTCAAGAGTTATCAGGCGCTTTACATGAAACAGCAGTGATACATGGGGAAGTGCTATTAATTTTAGGAACATATTTTAACGATAAGTAATCAAGTGCACATCAAAAAGAAAATAAAGAATTCAGCCCATATACACAACATTTTTTATAAAAACATACGAAATGTATTCAGTATAAAATATTTCACGAGGCTCAGACATGTAAGCTGGTACATATAACAATTAATAGACATACACGACCAGACAAGTGGCATACAAAGAAAGGTTACATAAAGGAAGAAGTTCCAGAGCAACACTGGAACTACAACAAACAAAACAATGTGACCTCAACAAATTGCGGCCACAGATGAGTCAACGACGTTTCGACCTTTGTTATTATTCCACGGTCATCTTCAGGACATAAAATTTACTGAGCATCCCAATAAACAATTTCCAATTAAATAATGGAACGGCGAGAGTACCAACAATCAATGGATAAGAGAATAGATTTGGCAAAAGGCGATTGGCTGGAAACAATTCATGTACAGCTTCAATAGATTGGTTACATCCGTAGCTACTTAGAGATAAGCTGCCAAAATCAGCCACGAGGTAGGAAACCCTTCCTCCCTTATACTTGCTTCATGTGCGCGGTCAGAATTAGTCCTGTCACACTGCACAATAATATTTATTTAAATAGTATTGTGCAGTGCGACAGGACTAATTCTGACCTTTAAAAGGTGCCTACCCTGTCACAAGTAGATGTAACTTATAACAAGCCTTTGCCTTTCATTGCCCTGATAGCCAACTCGTACCAGTTCCAGTGGGAGAGGGTCCGCCCTTAGAACTGGTTTAGATTGACCACAAGGTGGGGTTTGCCAATTATATTAGCCACATCAGTGGGCCCACTGCACTCTGCAGGGGGGGAGTAAAGGTTCTGCCATATTGATTTTAGTGGAAAGTGACACTGTGGGTTAATTCACAGTATACACACAGGAAGTTCTGCAAAAGTGGTTAAGGGCACGCCTGGGAACTTTTACCCCATTGATTAGAGAGTGGCAGTAGTTTTCTCCACTCACAGGTTGGCTTTAAGCATAAAAGTAGCACTGTACACTGCACTCTTTAAAACACCTATAGACACTTAGAAGACAGAAGAAAGACTGCACCTGCTGTGGAACCCGTGGAAAGAAACCTCAATGGCTGAATCTTCTCTCCAAGTGTAACTAGGGCAGAAGACTGGACTGCAAGGGCTAGTTAGCAAGCATTCTCTTCGGCTCCAGTAACATAAAAGCTGCAAAAATCCCAAATCTCTGTGTGGCTCAGCTGACCATTTTCTACTGGATTTGCCCCATACTCTGCTGGTAGCTACTCAGAGATTAGACACAAGGGGGCATATTATCAAGGGGGTTTATCTCCGCTTTTTTGGCTTTAAAAGCCAAGAAAGCGGAGATAAAATTATCTCCCTATTACCTAGCTGTCGCTAACACCAGTTAGCGACAGCTAGTAGGAGATAGCGACCATCTTGGGCCCCGCTTTGCATGTCAGTGATATTTATCACTAATGAGATGCAAAGTGGGCGTGCCAAGATGTTAGCGACTGAAAACAGTCGCTAACATCGCTATCTCCTATTACCAACTTTTGGAGATATTCGCGCTAAGCGGGAATATCTCCAAAAGCTAACACCTGCCCTGAGCAGTTCTTAGCCATGTTATCCAATGGGAGGTGGATAACATGGCTAAGAGCATTAGCTCGGTAATGCATTAATATCGCTGACTTTTCAGCGATATTCATGCTTTGCGGCGATTTTTACCGCATTTGCGTTAAACCTTGGTAATACCAAAGTTTATTTGCGGTAAAAATCGCCGCAGCGCTGCGGTACATTTTTGTCTCTAACCAAGCAATAGCGATAATTATCGCTATTGCTTGGTAATATGCCCCAGGATTCTTTCATGCCCTGCCGAAAGGATCCTGGCTTTCTAGAAAGGTTACTATGTCCGAACGTAGAGGAATTCTCCAGGACCAGTGCCGAGCAGAATCCCAAAGATGACGCCTTCCTTCACCTGCATGGAGTTTTCCTTCCTTCAATGTTAGGTGCCTCAAACTTGCCACAGGAGCCGAGGCCCCCACTGAGGTCCTGCATTTCAGCTGGCTGCCATTGAGAAGTCCCTCTTTGGATTTATCCTGCACCCAATCTACCAACGACCTCATAGACAATCACTTTTCTCCAGAAAAATGACTAAGTCATAAGGTAAATGTTTCAATGGGACAAACCTGGTTCCTGTACCTGAACCATGTTCTATCGTGGTCTGCCTTATCTTTTCACTTTAACACAGTCTAGCAGGACCAGATACACACACTTGATGCTTTGTGCTTTTTGGTACTTGGAACATCTAAAACTTTGAAAAACTTATATCTCTGGTTCCCTACATCAGAATTGTATTGTTTTGGTGTGTATTTGTTACTTACAGTTTACCCTGTTTTTGTAAATTGGAGTGCGATTTTTTATTGTGTTGGAATTTCTACTTTTCAATTGTTTTGGCACTGTTAAATGCCTTACACATTTTTCTTAAATTAAGCATGTCTGTTCTCTGCTACAGATACCCAGAGTTGAGCTAAAGTTTAAATTATTGAGAACTAACTAGACATAGTAAGGAATAGTGCCATTATTACTCGAAGAGGACTACCATCCACTTGTGCTAATAATCCACTTTTTCACAGTCAGTTGCTCACATTGTCATAATATCTGAAGTATGCATAGTGCTTTAGACTTATGCTACTAAAAATTGATGTGAACGTTTAGGATGAAGCCCAAAGATTGTACATTTGACAGCAGTCTAGGGGTTAGTCCCTTTTCGAACCACAACTCTTCTTACGGAGGATGGTTCCAAAGTCAAGGACCCTTTACTAATCTTGCCCATGTTGAGTGTAGAAACTTGTCTCACTTCTTACAAGCCCTCTGGCTTTAGTCTAAATTGTTTTAGTCTGGGAAATGTATGCATCCAAGAAGGATTTTGGGAGAACTTTTTAACTTTGAACGAACCGGTGAATGTGTGCTCGAAGCAGATGTGCAGTATTTTATGTGAAATATGACGAATTAGTGACTAAGATTTAAAAATAAAGTTTTCTCATATGTCTTTTCTTCAATTTAACACAATAAACATCCGTAGAGTGTACATTGTCTCAGTGAACTGCACTTGCATTCGGTTGTGGCTTTTTGTTGGCTGTTTTCTCTCTTAAAGGCATTCGTTTTCCTGCTATCACATATCATTAGACATTATCAAATACATTTGCAAGTAAACAATTCCATATAATTGTAAGAAGTATTGAAAATGCCATATACTCCCAACTAAGGGCCTTATTTATCATTATTTCACACATTGCAAGGCATCAAGCCACCTTGCGCTGCATGAAAGAGAAGGGGCAGGAATTGCTTTCACGAGAAATAAAATTAAATAAACAGTTTCAAGTAAAATTGTCATTTTGAAGAGAGTAAGTATGTAGGTGCAGAGATATATTATTCTTCTAAAGGGAAGGAGTGGATGATTCCATCACTGAAATGGTAAACTTATAACACCACATCCCAGCTAACAAACCACTGGAACGGCGCCAGCCCAACGCGGCATTTTCCCAGCAGAGTGGCCTGTTACAGGCAGAGCAAGCGGTACAAAGTTCAGTGAGTTTTTGTGTTTACAGAGAGATCCCATAATGTGGTACTGTTTAAAATAAAAAGAGATGTTTTGCAAATCTCAGTTGCAATAAGGTGTTCCTTAGCCAAACATGGTCTGGCAAATTTACAATGATGTAATTTGTCTGTGGTTATGAAAGCAACTGCGATGGTCAGAACAGGTGTAAACTCATGTATGGTGTGACTGGAGTGTGGTTACACACTTGTTTTACAGCTTTCAAAGCTGCAGTAGCATAGTGCCTTTCCATTTCAGGTGCTTTGGAGCCATTTCAAGACATTTTTAGAGCTTCTTCTTGCATAAATGGATGCAATGCCATATGTTTATCTGTTATTACCATGGACTTCATTGCTTGATTTTGCTGGTGTAAAAGTGTCACTGTAAGTACCACACAATTAGGGGTTGAATGTTACTCATAAGTACGCTGAAGCCATACAAATTTCACAAATAAGCAATCCGAAAACTTGGCAGCTATGCTCGAGCTCAGAGTGAGCGAATCATGCTTCAGTGAAGCACTTGATAAATATAAAAATGTATCTGGACCTGCGGCAATGACAGAGGCAGTGCCCTCATATGGATCTTGATGGTGGCAACTTGCTCCTATTTTCCGGCAAAACGCTTGCATCACTGTGTGCTACAGTATTCATGACCAGACGGAACAGGCCCTGATCTACCCCTCCATTTCTGGTGCTTTGCAGCAGTTTTGAGATCGTCTTAGTGTTTCATATTGCCCAAATGGTAATTTCTGATATTTATATTTTTCCCTCATCTTCATTGTTTGATTTTGCTTGTGAGAAACTGTCACTCATAGTCGTTGAAATTGTACTCATAATTGCACAGAAATTATGAAATTGTCATACATAACAATCTGAAACCTTGGCAGCATTGGTATATGATTATGGCAGTGTTCAAAACTGCATATTCATAGTGTGTCATAATGATCTTCAAGTCCCCACAGAGATAGTGTGAGATTATAGGTATGATCAAGACCTCACCTAAATCGTGTGATAAGGTGATGGTGATCCAGTTCCCACAAAGACAGTGCATGAAGACGATGTTCAGGTGTCCACACAGATGCTTAGATAATGATGTTCTAGTCCCCATAGAGCTCGGACTATCACAGGAAAGCTCAAGACCTTCCAGTGATTGTGTGTGAAGGTAATCATGTTCAAGTCTCCAAAAAGGTAGTGGTTGATAATAATGTTCAGGTCTCCATAAAGAGTGTGTGACTGTAATGCTGTTTTAGTATCAGAGGCAGAAAGTCCACACATAAAAAGGTAGGGAGTCTTAAAAATACTGCTTGTAAAATTGCTTTATGAATTGCAAAATTTCATAACTTTCACAAATGTTTAAGTTTACCTTTGTGAATCAGGACCTGTCTGATTATGGAAATGTTCAAGACCTTCCACAGATTATGTGTGAAGTTAATCATATTCAAGTCCCCACAAAGAAAGTGTGTGAATATAATAGTCAAATCTTCCCACAGATAGTGTGTGGTTAGTGATATGTTTGAGTCCCCACAGAGACTGCATGTGGTTTTTGAGATGTTCAAGCTGCCACAAAGATAATGTGTATTTCATTCATTAATATCTTTATTTCTGCCGCTTTAGCCATAAAAGATACATACATGAAAAAACACAAGGTCATATCAGTTTACACATACAAGTCTGAAAACAGTTAAAAACGTATCTATAAGTACAGAATTCATTATAAGCATCCTCATAGATATACATACATAAATGCATTAAAAAAACACCAAAGCGTCAACTCAATTAATATCTAGTTACTAGACATGTACCATATTGGGAGGGAAATTCGTACATCATCATCGATAGAGCAACTATAACGTTAAAAAAGCCAACAAAGATTTGACTGCTCAAAGTAATTGGCCAGTCTTCCTGCGAGCAATATACACAGAATAAAGAAATCTACTAATGCTAAATACAATGGATTGGGAAGTGTTGGTTTTAATAATTCTATATGCCATATTACAAGATCTTATTCCTAAAAGGGCACACAAGGGTTTGATCCACCTTTTTCTTGCTTTAGTGTATGCTTGGCAAATGAACAGTATATGGACCTCATCCTCCGTGTAAAAACCTGAGCACATTGTACACTTCCTATGTGTAGCGTTTGGCCCTTCCGATTTTCCCTTGGACCAACGTTCCAGATTAGAGTTTAACATAAAATTCCCGTACCTGAACTTCAAAAATAGGGACTTCGCAAGGGGAGGCTCTATAATGTGTATTTATTATGATGTTCAAGTACCCCCAGAGATAGTGTGTAACTATACTAGTGTTCAAGTCCCAAAAGTGATAGTGTTTAAATAATCTTCATGTCCTTACACAGATAGGGATTACAGACATGTTTAACCCTGCACATATATAGCATTATTACAGTGATGTTCAAGTTTCAAAAAGATTGCGTGTGAAGTAAATGATGTTCCGATCCCCACACAGTGCATGATTACAGGACTGCTCAAGAACTCACAGTTTGTGTGTGAAAATAATCTTATTCAACTCCCCACAAAGATAGTGTGTGGTTACAGGGATGTTCAAGTCCCCACTTTGATAGTTTGTGGTTACAGGGATGTTTAAGTTGCCACAAAGATAGTGTGTGTTTATTAGGATTTTCAAGTCCCCACAAATATAGTGTGTGGTTACAGGGATGTTCAACCCCCCGCAGAGATAGTGTGTGGTTACTGAGAGGTTCAAGCTGCCACAAAGATAGTGTGCAGTGATAATAGTGCTCAAGGGCCTGATTTAGATTTCGGCAGAAGAGTTACTCTGTCACAACAGTGACAGATATCCCATCCGCCGAAATATAAATCCCATAGGATATCATGGGAGTTATATTTCAGTGGACGGGATACTTGTCAATGTTGTGATGGAGTAACCAATCTACCGAAATCTAAATCAGGCCCTAAGTCCATACATAGTAGTGTTTAAATAGGTCCCCACACAGAAAGTGTGTGAAGGTAATGATGTTCACATTTAAACAGGGATAATATATGAATATAGACATGTTCCAACCTGCATCTACATAATGTGTGATTATTGAGATGTACAATTTTTCAAAAGATTGTGTGTTTTATAGGTGTGATCAAGACATTGCAGAAATGGTATGAGAAGGTAATGATAATCATGTACCCACAAAGATAGAGCAATAGTAATTTTTAACCCTACGCTATCCAGCACTTTCCCTACTGTTGCACTCACTGGAGTGGGAATAGTAATTTTTACCCCTACGCTATCCAACGCTTTCCCTACTGTTGCACTCTCTGGAGTGGGAATAGTAATTTTTACCCCTCCGCTATCCAACGCTTTCCCTACTGTTGCACCCACTGGAGTGGGAATAGTAATTTTTACCCCTACGCTATCCAACGCTTTCCCTACTGTTACACTCTCTGGAGTGGGAATAGTAATTTTTACCCCTCCGCTATCCCGCACTTTTCCTACTGTTGCACTCTCTGGAGTGGGAATAATAATTTTTACCCCTCCGCCATCCAGCACTTTCCATACTGTTGCACTCACTGGAGTGGGAACAGTAACTTTTACTTCTCTGCCATCCAGCACTTTCTCTACTGTTGCACTCACTGGAGTGGGAATAGTAATTGTTACCGAATACGCTATCCAGCTCTTTCCCTACTGTTGCACTCACTGGAGTGGCAATAGTAATTTGTACCCCTCCACTGTCCAGCACTTTCCGTACTGTTGCACTCACTGGAGTGGGAATAGTAATTTTCCTCCCTCCGCCATCCAGCACTTTCCCTACTGTTGCTCCCACTGGAGTGGGACCAGTAATTTTCCCTCATCCGCTAGCCAGCTCTTTCCCTACTGTTGCACTCACTGGAGTGGGAATAGTAATTTTAACCCTCCACTATCCTGCACTTTTCCTTCTGTTGTATTTATTGTATTGCAAAATGTATGTTTTAATATTTTATTTAGTTAAATGTTTGAATTCATTGTAAAATGCTTATTTATTTAATTTAAAATATTGATATATGTACATATATATATATATATTATATTTAAAAGTTTAAAAATTAAATAAAGATAATAGTTAATAAATTATATTTAAGGAAATATATGTATATGTAGACATTTTTATGTGTGTGTTTATATTTTTTAATTATGTTTATTTGTTATATTTAGTTAAAATGTATATTCAATTTAATTTATTTTGTTATAAATATTAATAATATTTGATATATTTATTTTATGTTATATATATTTTAAGTCGATATTTTGTACATCTATATTTTTTACTTCAATATTTTTTATTTGATATTCTTGTACTTACCTGTTTAAATATAGGGAGTCGATATTTTTGCATCAATATTTTTGTATATCGATATGTTATACATCGATATTTCATCAGTGAACCTCAAACCTGCATATACATAGTGTGTGATTATAGGGATGTTAAAGTTTTCCAAAGATTGTGTGTGTTTATAGGTACGATCAAGACCTCAAAGAGATGGTGTGAGAAGGTAATGATGATCAAGTTCCCACAAACATAGAGCATGAAGATACTGTGTGTAGATAATGATATTTAAGTCACCAAAGAAATGAAGCAATTGCACTAAATTTCAAGGAGTCACAGCCATTGTGTGTGAAGGTAATCATGTTCAATTTGCCACAAATATAGTGGTTAATGATCATGCTCAAGTCTCCACTAAAATGCTGTTCTAGTGTCACACTGTGGTCCTGATTCAAAAAGGTCAAAGTAAACTTTTGTTTAAGCTTACACATTTTTGCAATTCACAAATGCATTTTATGAGTAGTATCTTTACGGCTGCAGAGCCACTAAACTCGTGGCAGAGACCCTGCACATAAAAAGATAAGGAGTTGTACAGATACTACTTGTAAAATTACTTTGTGAATTGCAAAATGTCATAAACTTACACAAAAGCGTAAGTTTACCTTTATGATTCAGAACATGTGTGATTATGGGAATGTTCAAGACCTCCCATATATTGTGTGTGAAGTTAATCATATTCAAGACCCCACAAAGATAGTGTGTGAATATAATGGTCAAATTTCCCACAGAGGTAGTATGTGGTTACTGGGGTGTTCAAGCAGTCCAAAAGATAGTGTGTGTTTATTATTATGTTCAAGTCCCTACAGAGAAAGTGTGCAACAATAGTAGTCTTGGAGTCCCTACAGTGAGGTTGTTTAGAGATATTCCTCATGTCCCTACATAGATAGCATGTGAAGGTACATTTGTTCATGTTCAAACATGCATTAAAGGCATGTTCAACCCTGCACATGCCTAGGGCCTCATTACGATGTTGGTTGGAAACTACACCACCCGACTCCCTGTCGGATTCGGTTCCGACTGACTCTTGGTCGTTGGCTCCGCCCAACCGATTACGATGCTTCCAGACACCGTTTGGAAGGACTCGCATGGACTCAAATGGGAGCCTGTGTTCCAACTGACAACACAGGCTCCTATTGGGAAAATGGGCGTCTGTGGAAAACCTTGCTCCCTGTTGTTGGCACCCCATGGTGCCTGCCACGCTGTGCATGGTTTCACAGAGGATCCCTTAGATATCCCCTCAAGCACAAACCGGAAGACTCAGGATAAAGGAGGGCCTGCTAGGGGCCCCCAAAGTCACTTTCCAACAGCCTTTTTGTGTCGGACAGACCTAGTCAGAAAGGCTGTTGGAATCTGATATTGTAATTGGTCAGGCAGAAACGCTGACAGTTGAACTGTAAGAATCATTTCCAACCAACTTGGATTTTCCAAATGCTGGTCGGAACCTATTCAGAATTCACCTTCCGACAGCGAGCATCATAATCAGTCGGTCGGATTTGTTTCTGACTGAGCCGGTCGAATGGGTTCCAACACAGTGTAAGGGAATCCAACTGTCGGTCAGACTCTTTTAGACCGATGTCGTAATGAGGATAGTGTGTGATTATAAGAATGTTTAAGATCTCAAAGAGATTGTGCGTCAAGGGAATCATGTTTGAGTCACCTTAATTATTGTTTGTGAATATTATGATGTTTAAGTGCCCAGACAAATAGTGTGTGATGATAGGAGTGTTGAAGAGCTTGCACAGATTGTGTTGTATTCAAGACCCCACAAAGAAAGTGTGTGAATATAATGTAACCATGGGCGAATTTTGCTAATTCGCAATACGCAAATTTGTGCAAATTCGTAATCCCAATTCGAAAAATTCGCAAAAATCCGTGAGCTTGCAAATTTTTTTTTTTGCGTGTTCGCGAGATCTTTTTACCAATTCGGGAACGCAAACTTCCGCATTCGGTCGCGAACATGTTGTTTCCACTTAGCCAGCCTGCTTGCAATGGCTTTTTCCTGTTTCGGGTCGCAATGACGTGTTCGCGTTCACAATTTCTTGTTGCGGGTCGCAATGACGTGTTCAAGATTGCGGCGTCGCTCGGCCAGCTACCAAAATCTCGCAGCGCACTCAAGCAGGGAAGAAAAGTCATCAACGAACGCAGAATCCTGGTAAGTCAATGCCGCGCGAGATTGTATTTTTGAAGCGCGAACAATTTGCGAACTCGCAAATTGCGAATTTTTGGGCAAATTTGCGCGATTCGGGGATCGTGAAATTGCCAAAAATTTGCAAATTACGCGAGCAAAACAAATTTTGCGCCCATGCTTAATATAATGTTCAAATCTCCCCATAAATACTGTCTGGTTACTATTATATTCAAGGCCCCACAGAGATAGGGTGTAGTTATTGGGATGTTCAGTCACTCTTGAGAAGTTTTCCCTGGCTGGCTGCAAATCCACAAACACACCTGCTGTGGATGATCACAGTTCAGTGGGCAGTCCAAGTCTCCGCGTACTCAAGTTACATGCTTAAAGAGTCCGGAAAGCAAATCATGCTGAAGGGAGCAGTGTACCTGTTTTGAATTAACCCAGAATGTCTATGTGGGCATGCAATAACTTGATAAGTGCAAGTTAGTGAATAAGCTGGAGCTAGCACAGCTCAGAAACAGGGGTGTTGTGTTCCTTCAGCAGCTACAGGGGGGCTGTAGTTCTTTTTGCTCCTATTCTGTCTGCAACTAAGCAGACTAAATGTCGTCATTAATGGAATAAAGGAATACTGCCTCAACAGAAAAGCAACCGGAGAAAGGAAGAGCAAAAGATGGGTTAAGAGAAAAAGGAAAGAAAGACGGAATATTTAAAGAAAGGATGGATGAAAGGAAGGAAGGTGGGTGTATGAGTAGGTAGATGAATTCGTGGGTTGATGGATGAGTGAGTGAAAGGATGCATGGAATGAATGGATAGTTGGATGGACAGGTGAACGGATGGCAGAGTAAATGGCTGGATGGATGAGAGAGCACATTAATAGGTGGATGAACATGTGAAAGGATGGCAGAGGTAAGACATGGATGGATGGCGGAGTGAAGCAATGGATAGATAGGTGAATGGACAGGTGAAATGATGGCAGAGTGAAGGTATTGTTGGATTGATGAATGAATTGATAGGTGGATAGCAGGTGCAAGGATGACAGATTAAAGTGATGGATGGATCGATCGATGAGTGGATGGAATGAGTAAATGTATGGCAGAGTGATGGAATGAGTGAATGGATGACAGAGTAGATGGATGGCTGAATGGATGGCAGAGTGGCTAGAAGGATGGATGATGGATGAAACAGTGGATGGATGGATGATGATGGATGGTTAGATGGATGGCTGAGTGAGTAAATGGATGGTAGAGCGGGTGGGTGGATGGCAGAGCGGATAACTGGAAGAGTGAATGGGTGGATGGTAGAGTGGATAATAGATGGATTGCAGAGTGGATAATGGATGGATGGCAGAATGGAGAGAGGGATGACAGAGTGGGTGGATGGATGGATGAATGGATGGATGCATTGTCGAGTGGATGTATTGCAAAGTGGATGGATGGATGGCAGACTGGATAGATGGATGTAATGGGGAAGAATGAATGACAGGTGAAAGAATGAATGACTGATACAATGTAAAGGTGAAATAGCGGCTATCAAAAGGTGGTTGGGTGAAAGAATGCTGGGATGGAGGAGACAAGGAAGCTAGGGCACGTTGGGTTCACTTACTTGGTGCCATAAAAGCTTTAGTTAAAAATCAGGGAGTATGTTCATTTTCTGTCCACTCTCTTGTTCAGAAACATGGAGCTGTTGTGCCACCCAGTGATCTACATGAACCAAACATGGAGCAGTGCTATATAAACATTTGTAATATTCCATTGCACTCCCTTGACAAACTGTAAAAATAGTATAGCACCATATTTTCAAAGAGTTGCATGACAATGATGTCTGTTGTGTATGATTCTAAGCATTGCACGACAGTGCTAAGGAAATCTAGTAGTGTCTTTTATGAAATTTATATATGATGAAGCTCTCCAGTACAAACTTCAACACAATGTCAAGTAAGCTGTGTCAAATGGATATTTTTACAGAAATGACATGTGTGTCAGGAAATATCATAGGCTTTACCGTATACCCATTGTTGGCTCCTAGTTTCATTTGTTGGTATAACTCATGCAAAGGCAGGATACATTAGTTAAGTAGATCTGGCTTTGTGTGCATTCCAGTTGTCGTTGAAATATTCCCACCCTGATAGTGGGTTTGTGCACCACAGAGCAGATAATTTGGTTCTGCACTCACATCAACGTTTGACCCAAAATTCATTTTATGTATAGCCTTCCAGAACAGACACTCTGTTTTCTGCCTACACCCATATCTTTGCTATGGTTCTTTCGTCTTAGATTTATACCAATAATTTTCTAGACTTACCCAAAATATTAGGTGTATTGCCTCATTTAAAAAAGTACTGCCCTCCTTAAATGAAGGTCTATTTACAGCAACATTCATGCTTCAATTCCAATATATGTAAGGTAGATTCCTTGCTAAAGGTAGGCCTCCAAAACTTATAAACACTGTTTATAGTCTGCAGTTGAGAAAATTCCGCAATCGCTGCTCCCAACTGCTGACCAATATGATAACATATTATGCCAAATAAATATTTCACTTCTAAACAAGAGACTTTTCTCCCCTCAATGTGATTTACTTCTCCATTCTTCATGCACCCTATGTCTGCGGTGAAAGCCTTTCGTCTCTTGGGTGGAGTATGAGGCTCTCCAGGATTGAGTCATTTGTATAGAGAATAAGTGTATAGTCATAGTAAGGGCTTTGAGTAGCTAATATAGTTCAGCTGTGTACAGCATTATGTGCTCCAGACATTTTGATATTGATGTATGCTATGCCATGAGCAAATGCTTCTGATCAGTGAGGCCCTCTGTTTTGGATGCTTCATTCCCTGCCTAGTTACCTTCAAGGTCTTAGGTCAGGCACAGCACATACTGCTTCTCTTTCTGAAGGTGTGCTCTTAACAGCAGGGCCCATCTACCACTATGGGAGTGGAATCAACTTCAGAAGGTTCAGGTGCACCGGCCTATTCACTTGTTAATGGGAAATTTGTTATGTGCAAGGGTCTTGCCCTGAAGCCCTGCCTGAGTTTCTTCTCAAGGCAGATGATAGTAAAATTCCCAATTGAAGGAAAGAGGAAGGAATATGAAGACACAGGATGTTCATCTTCTCAGTAGGTCTAGTACTGATGTGTCACAGGCTGCAGCTACCTCATGACAGATCTCGAGAGGTTAGCAGTAGTCTATATCATCCTCACCTGTGGCTGTGGTTGCATTAGTAGACTTGACCCACACAAAAGTTCTTATGGTGAAACTATAGAAGCCAATTCTCACATACTTCTGCAAATCCCTCATCCCCACCACTGCTGTGCTTGTGTCACTCTACTTTTAAGCACTTTACATGAGCACCAGTTAAGTCTTGTACAATTTCTTTAGGCACAGGGAGATAAAGTGATTTGACCAGAATCACATGATGTCAAGCCAACGTGAAGAATTGAGTTCAAGTTTGCAGCTCTAGCATAACGCCACATCCTCTTCACACTTCCGGCTTGAAGACCTTCTCAGTCACAATGCAGGTGGTTGAGCACAACCTATGCTACTGCAGCCTGTCGTAGTTAAAGTAGTATGATGTTGAAAAGCAAACTATATTTAAATACATGGGAAGGGCACATTGAAGAGGACACCAACATGAGGTGGCCCATTTTACAGCAGAACTTTGCACCTTAGCTGAAGCACTAAGTCCAAACTGTAATAGGTGTGGGTTCCAATGCAGTAGTAGGGGCACTGTGAGCCCTAATGCAAGATAGAGATTTGGTCTCCTATCTACCTCCCCTGTTTTAGCTTTTAAAACATAGCCACTAACTAGGGTGAACCATGACCCTGTGTCTCTGCATCTACTTCACTAAGGTTGGTATATTAGAGTCTGCATTTTATAATTGAATAAGGCCAAGGAGGCTCTGATAACTTTTTTATATACTGTGATCAGTAGTGGCAGCATCAGTGATTTCTCTTTTCCCCACCTCCTCTGTTGATAGTGTTGACCCCTCACACATGCCACCCTCCTGCCATCAATTAAAATAGGTGTCATGATGTGGTCTGTTTTGGCTGCATCATAGTGCTTTCCACATTTTTTAATTCAGTTGCACCCTTGCGGCAGAGCAGGGAAGCTGCTGCACAACAGGGCAAACAAACTGTCAAAGCCAGTAGCTGTCCTGTAGGAGACACCTGTTGGCTTTGCCAAGGCTTGTTATATGACTGTTCTTCACCCATCTTTGGGAATGAAGCTGCTTTAATGTGTAAAGCATTGGGAACAGTTTGGAAATGAAGCAATTCAAAGGATTTAAATGTAATTTCATCTTATGGCAATATTTGAATATATATTTTCTAAGAATGTTACTAATGTTCTAAGAATATGCTTGTTCTGTTAAAATTAAACTTCTGCATGCTGTGGGCATGACATTACTGCAGTTCGGCGTCTGAGAGAGAGTAGCTGTTAACACAACGCAACTCTAGGAACTCACTCATCTAGCCATCATCTGAAGAACGTAGTCCAAAGTGCATATTAATATGTAATCAAATGTGCAAAAACATGATCAGATCAGTTTATATTGTATCATGATTTAATTCACCATTATTCTTTAATTACAGATAAGGATCAAACTGCAATAGTGATGTAATCTGGGATTTAAAACGTACCCAAATTGCTTTTTATAATTTAAAGGACATTGCCTTGTGGGGTCCTGGATTCAGGTACCCACAGTGCAATCAAGTCCCCACAGTGTGAATGTGTTATCACACCCAAGTCCCCACAAAGTTAGTAACACAAACCAACACACACACACATACATGCACACTCATATGCACGGACAGACAAATCTAGTGCAATTTACAAGAAGGAACATTTTCTGCATGCACATTTGATAGTTTAATTTTATTGTTTCAATAACCCCTGCAAAGAATAAAGGAAAACAACATCAGGTGCTTCTTCTTCTTCCGGTAATGTACCATTACTTACCAGTAATCTTCATTACCCCAAGTAAGGTAGCAGTCATTACAATATGAGGTGGTCCCATCTCCTGTCAGGCACTCTAACACGCTAGTCTTTTTTTTATTTCCATAGAATAAAGGCCCCTCACCACCCATCGCCATGACTGCTGGTAACAAGACCAGACACAACAAAAGAGGAGGAAGAGAGGGGCCATGACTGGGTTGAGGAGGACCTTAATCGGGGTAATGAAAATTACTGATAAGTAATGGGCCATTACCCCCTCTTAGGTCCTCCTTGTTCCAGTCATTACAATATGAGAACTTAACAAGCCCGAAAATGAAAAAGAAGCTTGACACAGCATGGAACCCAACTTCAAAGAAAGCAGGTGAAAAGTGAAAACCGAAGTATGCAGCCAAACAGAAGAGTCTTCTGCACATCCAAAGAGGAGAGGACTTGACCAACATGCCCACCAGGAAAAACAGGATGAAACTCCTTTCGGAAAAGACTGCCAAACAACTGGAAGAACCAAGGCCGAATCCAAAAACAGAAGCAACCTACCAGGCAAATGCTGTAAAGAGGGACAGGACACCAGTAAAGCCATGAACTCCCACAAACCTTGATCTGAAGGAACTGCCAACATAAAGCCAGCAAGCAGACATTCATAGCACGCCCAACACAAGGGATAAAAGGAAAAAAGAACACCCTGAAGAACAGGAGACAAGGCTCAGGGTGAAACAACAACTGGAGAAATGAGCGAGGAAGTCAAGACCCAAGAACAAATGCCCCACTAAAGAAGAAATCATCCAGATGTGTGCCAAAGCTGCGATAAGGAGAAAATAAAAGCAGCCCACAGAGGAGCCAAGAGGGAAAGCTGAAGCAACAAGAACAGCTTCCTTTATTGCAAGAGGCATAACCAGAACACCTGCAACCCGATCTACCCCATGAATCAAACACCACTGCACAAAAGGAGACCCCATTGCAGCTGAAGATGGCATAGGAGGTTGAGAGGTGCACAGCGTACACCCTGTACATCCAAAAAACATTGAGCTCCACCTGAAGGCTGGTACAGAACAGCAGAATCAACCTCTGCACCGGAGCCTGAGACACCAAGACTGCCTCCCAAAGACCAGGCAAATTCACCCAGAGAGAGGAATAACTGTGATCACAGGGAGCAGAGGCCCACCACCACCAAAACTCAGAGGAGCTCCCCAAACCTACAAACCAGCAACTGTGGAAACCCACAGAGGAAAAAGGAGGAACCAAGCCCTCCACACCATGGTAGGATAGAACAGCTACCAGCCCAAGTCCCAAATCAGAGCAGGGAACGAGCATTAGGGAGACAAAACCCCAAGGGTATCCTAATGTGACAATAGAAAAAGGAAAAAAGAGGACGGATGGAAAAGAGCCCAAGGAACCTACAAGGAAGTGGACACCATCAATTCTTAGACCCCCAACCAACCCAGAGGAAGAGCCAACAGCGGGAACAATAGAACGCCGTGAAGACACTGCAGGGAGGGCAGAAACACCCCCCAAAAATTGAACAACTCACCTTGAAACTAAAACCGGGCCAGGAAAATTAGAGCAAGGAGCAGTCCGAGACCCAACTACCCGGGCAAAATAGCGCCTCCACCACTGGCAGAAACTGTCAAGGAGAGCAGAAGAACAAGCCAAACATGAGGACGCCAATCAGCCATAGGCAGAATCTTGGAGAAGTGGCAAGGAGCAGGTGATAGAGTGACCTCAGGAAGCAGAAAACATTACAGAGAGAGGGAGAGAGAGAGAGAGAGATGCAGAACAACAGGCTGGCTACAGGGAAAATGATGCGAAAAAGAAAAACACCCACCAAGCCAAAAACGGTCAAAATTTACCCTGGACCAGAGAAATGACAGTTTTGAGAAGTGGTAAGTGTGATCTCCACATAAAATTTAAATCAGTTTTCCGAGGCGCGAGGATTCGACCGAAGAACCATCATGCCAGGAGGACTCTAGGATTGGGGGCATTAGCCTAACTAGAAATGTTTTACAATTGAAGAATTATACTTTTATATTTTGGACTCTGTACATATCTGGAAATGAGAATTGTCTACGTGATTTAACCTACTTAGCCTTGAGAAAGCCCCGGCGCAAATCGCCAAGAGGGGGCGAAACACGTGTCGGCTGTCCTTGTTCTGTGAATAAAAATAAAGAAATCTCGCTGCAAACAAAAATGTCTCTGTCCTCCATATCACGATCTGGAAAGAATGGATATTAATCTCGGAAAACTGATTTAAATTTTATGTGGAGATCACACTTACCACTTCTCAAAACTGTTTCCTTAATTTGAAGCCCAAGAGGTCCAGAGCTTCGAGTGTGTCTCCACCCACCAATTATTCTTACTTATTCAAGTGTTGTCCAAAGCCTTAAAATCCTTGGACCTTTGCTACTTTATCCACCAGAGAAATGACAGACTGCAAAAGTGGGCATCCAAAGATGCACCATGTACAGCAATCTGGTAAGATCCCTGAAGCACAATAGGACAATAGGGAAAGCGGACAGAGAAGAGAGTGAGGAGCACCCCATAGCCCCAATGCCAGAGGCACTCCAGCGAGCCGAAGAGGGGATCAGCTTCACCAAAACTGAGAACTAATCTACCAAGCAGCAGAAGCCCAAGGAAATGGGGATGTTCCAAAATGACCCAGAAGCAGAACGATGGGAGCCAACACGACAACCCCATCTGAAGAACGACATCACAGGATGGAATGAACAGGACCACTGACCCTACCCAGCCGATACTGGGACAGGTACAGCTGGCAGACACCCAGGAAATGCAGAAGCAGGAGCCAGAAGATAATGGCAGCCGCTGAAATCCGACCAGGGGTCCAGCTGCAGAATGGAGGTGACCTGGACAACATGTCCAGACATCCACACTCTGAACAGACAGAAACGTACTAAGAGCCTCGTGTCCACATCCCAAAGCACAAAAACGAAAAGTATTAAGGAGCTCAAAAGGCAACCTTAGGCAAATGAAACCACCCTCTCCCCCCACCAGACACCATGGGGAAAACTCACAGGCCTTGAGCCTCACCTTAGCAGGCCCAGCCAAGGGGAAAACCCACCAGGCACCAAAAACCAGAGAGGACCTCAGCCAACACCACCAAACGAGTTAGGCTCTGATGGAACGGCCACCAGGGTGAAAAAACAGGCAACCGAAGCCCAAAGTCCTAAAGGAAGTCCTAAGAGGCAGAGGACGGACACAGACTGGCCCAAAGCAAAAGTAGTGGAAGCAGAATCCCACCTAAGATCAGCCTCAACCTGTAGATCTTATGTATAGGTAAAGTGTACGTTCACACATCGGCATTTTGACGCGGAATAACAGAAGTGTATTGTTATCCCACTCAATGATACTCATTTAATCAACCACAGAAGGATTAAAGACTAAGTGCACCCACTGGGACTTGAACCTGTGACCATGTGGTTAAACACAAGCCTCTACAGTGGAAGCATTGGTCCATTGGTAGCTCAAAACAAAAAACAGGAAATACAGTGGGTATGCAGCCAGGACGACCTGGAGAAGCCATGCAAAGGACCAAAAACATCCATACAAGGGGGACATCAGGTGTAGGACCACCAGAACATGTGCAATAAATGGGCCACAGGGGAGAAGACGCCAACCGGAACCTTAAAAAAAAGAAAATCCAGATAGGGGATCGAAAAAGACGAACATCGGACACTCTGCCACCGATAGTGGGACTCGAACCCTAACAATTAAGGGGCCTGCGAGATCAAAGGCACAAGACCTTGCCTATGAGTGACAGCTCCACGCTGTACAGTCTGCCAACACCTGCAAGGCTGGCCTGGAGATGCAGCCCAACCAGGAGTGACCATCAGCAAGGCCCCAGAGGAACAACCCAGGGCACTGGTCTTCCAATAAGAAAGAGAGCTGTACTAAAAGCACAACTGCAAAAGCAAAGCTGACAAGGTTTCAGATTGCTATATGTGACATTTTCAAAATTTGATTGTAATTATGAGTGACATTTCAACAACGATAAGTGACACTTTCATTTGATTAAAATCGAGCAATGAATACTACGGAAACCTATAAATATCAGAAATTACACCCATTTGAGCAACGAGAAACTCTAAGAAGATCTTAAAACTGGTGCAAAGTGCCAGAAAAGGAAGGGCACTTAGGTGTGAATTTGGGAGGTGCTCTTCTTCTAAGTGCCTGGCATCACACTGCCCTCGACGACCTACAGCCCTCCGTGGGTTCTGGGGAACTCTGCCCGCCCTATCATGACTCAATAACTGCCATGTTTTCAGTTTGATTATGTGTGGTATTTCCATGATTTCTGAATACTTAGGAGTGACATTCTACGGCCAAATGAGTGCACATTATCTACTACTGCTAGAAAATGTAATAGGGGTTCTGCCCAAATCACCCTCCCATACCTGAGCAGTGGGCATAAAATGATGAAAAAGTAGAAGAAAATGGTACTGAGGGATCAATCAATCATTTAATTGTAAACAAGACATAATTAATTATCCTGTTGATTATCAATATTTAAAGACATTCATATTCAAAATTTCATATAAACATATACGCGAGTCAACAAAAAGAGTGGCGCCAAAAACAAACATATAAGAGAAGAGATTATATAACATCACAACATACACAATATATACAAATCACAATTACAGACTGTACATAACAAATACTACAATCTATCTATACATAAGTGTACCGTAAGAGAATATACAAAGCTGAGAACAGTATCCACTCCTAACTTCGAGTGAAATACATCCTAACAAGGAAGTCCCACAATGTGCGCCAGAGCTATCGCTTCTCTACACAAAATATATTTATCAGGGCGCAAAGAAACGAAACTTAGAATAAGTTATAAATTTGTGGGGACTCCTTAAGAACAAGGTGTTTACTACTGTGCGCATTACAATCAATGGCACAATAGTTAAAGTGCTTTCTCAGTCGCAGAAGCAGGGGATGTCATAGCATTATAAATAGACAAGTCACTATGCCCTGATGCGCCAAGCAGGATTCAATTATTTTTCTCTCCTTAAAAACAGACAGACATCTGCAGGAAGACTGAATTAACCAGGTGAGGGTTCACAATGTAAGAGTGTATTTCTCACTGATTACTTAAACTCATATTTATCTTTCAATTAAGGTGCGTGCTTTAGATGGTGAAACACTAATAAAAATGCGTACCGAATAATGTCCTTTTAAACCACGCCTATGGCCCACGCTCTGACACTGCCCCTGTTGGTGCTTGACTCACCTGTGCCAAACCAGAAATGACTGACAGGGAATGCTAAGTCAGTAGATAATCACGTTCTGCAGTGCACTGAGAGGCATAGTTTGTGTGCTGCCCTTGAGTGTCATGCTACACTTCAGGCTATTTTCTAGCATTGCTACCAGGCTCCAGTGAAGTCATGGTAACTGCAGTGGTCAATGCTTGAAAGATGATTTGTGTTAGCTGAAGGGAGACTGG
Organism: Lissotriton vulgaris; assembly: GCF_964263255.1. Lineage (NCBI taxonomy): Eukaryota > Metazoa > Chordata > Amphibia > Caudata > Salamandridae > Lissotriton > Lissotriton vulgaris. Next base: position 30,881,373 of record NC_141696.1, read on the forward strand.
ATCTCCCAAGTCAGTGTGCTGCCACTGGCATGGGATGGGACTACAGAGAGCTCACACATGACTGGAGGCAGGAGGGCAGATGAGGCAACATCCTCCCTGCTCTCCACACACGTGGATGGTGGTTCTGGGGTCTGTTAGGGCGGGCTGTGGCTACTGCGGTACACAGTCAAAATATCGAGTTGTAAATATCGACCTACACAAATATCGAGTTAGAAATATCGAAGGTAAAGAATATCAATGTCAAGAATATCGACCCTAAGGTAAGTAATATCGATTTTTTGTTATATCGATGTAAGTAATATCAAAGTCAGTAATATTGATATCAAATATATCGATGTTAGTAATTTCGATGTTACTAATATCGATATTTGTACTATTGTTATGTATTTTAGTATGTATTTAATATGTATGTGTTATATGATTTGTTAAGTATTTTACTTGTTTTAAGTTATATGTGAACTATTTTCATATATTTATAATGTTATTTTTAAGTCAATCTAATGTTTTAGTACCGGAGCGGGTTGTGGGTTTATAGGGGAATAGGGTGGGAAGAAATGTAATTATATTAAATTAAATATTACTTTTTAGGAATTATAAATTCATTTTAGTTAATTTTTGCGTTTAACTTCTGTAGCGGGTAGTGGGTTTATTTTAATTGTAATTAAGTAATGAATTATTTTTATTTATTGGTATTGATAATTTATATATTTTAATTAATTATTAATTGGCAATTATTAATTTTAATTGGTAATTAATTGTTGTAATTGGTAATTAATATTAGTAATTGGTAAATAATTTATTTAATTGGTAATTAATGTTTGAAATTTGTAGTTAATGTTTTGTAATTTGTAGTTAATGTTTGTAATTGGTAATTAATGTATTTGATGTGTAATTAATTTTTGTAATTGGTAATTCATTTATTTAATTGGTAAATAAATTATTTTTTATTGGAAATTATTTGCAAATATTTTGTAATTAATGTGTTATAAAAAGTATTTTTTGGCATAAAAATAATATTATTATTTATTGGTTTTTAATTTGTAATTAATTATTAATAATGTTTGTTTTGTTTTTACATTATTTTATTGCGTAATATTTATTATTTGGTAACTATTGTTTAATAATTGATATTTATTGTTAATTTATTGTTAATTATTTATTCAAATCTACTTTTTTCTTTAATATTAATGGGTATTTTTAAATTATGTTTAGTTATTTAAAATATTAAAACATTAATTAATTTAAATATAAAAATTATTTCTAAGTATGTTTTATTTAATTTGTATGGTATCCAACTCTTTTCCTACTGTTGCACTCTCTGGAGTTGTAATAGTAATTTTTACCCCTACGCTATCCAACGCTTTCCCTACTGTTGCACTCTCTGGAGTGGGAATAGTAATTTTTACCCCTACGCTATCCAACGCTTTTCCTACTGTTGCACTCTCTGGAGTTGTAATAGTAATTGTTACCCCTACGCTATCCAACGCTTTCCCTACTGTTGCACTCTCTGGAGTGGGAATAGTAATTTTTACCCTTACGCTATCCAACGCTTTTCCTACTGTTTCACTCTCTGGAGTTGGAATAGTAATTTTTACCCCTAAGCTATCCAACACTTTCCCTACTGTTTTACTCTCTGGAGTGGGAATAGTAATTTTTACCCCTACGCTATCCAACGCTTTCCCTACTGTAGCACTCTCTGGTGTGGGAATTGTAATTTTTACCCCTACGCAATCCAGCGCTTTCCATACTGTTTCACTCTCTGGAGTTGGAATAGTAATTTATACTCCTACGCTATCCAACGCTTTCCCTACTGTTGCACTCTCTGGTGTGGGAATTGTAATTTTTACCCCTAGGCTATCCAGCGCTTTCCCTACTGTTTCACTCTCTGGAGTGGGAATAGTAATTTTTACCCCTACGCTATCCAGCGCTTTCCCTACTGTTTCACTCTCTGGAGTTGGAATAGTAATTTTTACTCCTACGCTATCCAATGTTTTCTTTACTGTTTCACTCTCTGAAGTGGTAATAGTAATTTTTACCCCTACGCTATCCAACGCTTTCCCTACTGTTGCACTCTCTGGAGTGGGAATAGTAATTTTTACCCCTACGCTATCCAACGCTTTTCCTACTGTTGCACTCTCTGGAGTTGTAATAGTAATTGTTACCCCTACGCTATCCAACGCTTTCCCTACTGTTGCACTCTCTGGAGTGGGAATAGTAATTTTTACCCTTACGCTATCCAACGCTTTTCCTACTGTTTCACTCTCTGGAGTTGGAATAGTAATTTTTACCCCTAAGCTATCCAACACTTTCCCTACTGTTTTACTCTCTGGAGTGGGAATAGTAATTTTTACCCCTACGCTATCCAACGCTTTCCCTACTGTAGCACTCTCTGGTGTGGGAATTGTAATTTTTACCCCTACGCAATCCAGCGCTTTCCATACTGTTTCACTCTCTGGAGTTGGAATAGTAATTTATACTCCTACGCTATCCAACGCTTTCCCTACTGTTGCACTCTCTGGTGTGGGAATTGTAATTTTTACCCCTAGGCTATCCAGCGCTTTCCCTACTGTTTCACTCTCTGGAGTGGGAATAGTAATTTTTACCCCTACGCTATCCAGCGCTTTCCCTACTGTTTCACTCTCTGGAGTTGGAATAGTAATTTTTACTCCTACGCTATCCAATGTTTTCTTTACTGTTTCACTCTCTGAAGTGGTAATAGTAATTTTTATCTCTATGCTATACAATGTTTTCCCTAATTTTGCATTTTCTGGAGTGGGAATAGTAATTTTACATTTTACGCTATCCAATGTTTTTAATACTGTAGATTTTTTTCGACTTTAAATAGTAGTTTTATTTATTATTTAGAATGAATTTAGATAATTTATTATGTTATTAATTTTTAAAATATTGAAAGTATATTTAATTTTTGTAATTTATTAAAAATAATTATTTACTTTTTTATGTAATTATTTTATTTGTGGAGATCTATTTGTAATTTATAGTATTTTTAAATAATTTATAAGTAATTATAGTAATTATTCAAATGTATTATTAAGTAAATATATAATATATATTTTACATATGTGTTTAATTAATGTTATATTATTATATATCTATTATTTATTAATTTTAACCATTACTAAATATTTTTAACAATGTTTATTTTAATTATAAGTATTATTTACTTTTTTTTACAGATTATATTTTAACAGATTTAAAACGATATTTTTAATTACGATATTTTTAACATCGATATTTTTGTTTCGATATTTTTGTACTTACCATGTTGTAGATAGGATGTCGATATACTTGCCTTCGATATTCCAGCCTCGATGTTTCTGTAGGTCGATATTTTGTCTGTCGATATTCTGTCATAGATCCGGCTACAGGACTGGCGCAAGGCAATTGGCGGGCCCACTGTGGCTGCAATCTTGTGCATGCGGAAATTTGCCGACCAGTTTGTTTGTCTCCCCCTGCAGCAATCTTGATTCTTCTCAGCCTTGATCATCAGCTGCGCATACGCCTGCAATTGCGTGGTGCGATTGGGTTCAGTTGCAGCCGCCGCCGACGTGCGATCAGCCACGAGCTCTGCCATAATTATAATGTTGCCATAACTGTACTGAAGTGCAAGTTCACAAGAAGGCTGGTGGGGTCGGTCTGTCGTGGGATCACACACTGCGAGGCAGTCTATGTTGTGGGCGCGAGCTGCCATACCCATTGCACAAGTCAGTGCAGTCGATAGAGAGTGTCTGTAAGGTACCTGCCGGCACATGCCGCAGGAGGCAGGAGCCGGACAGTAGTTCCAAAATAAACTCCCCCGCCTTCTGCAGGCGCAGCAGGACGTGATGTCACCCGGCGGCACCAGGTATGGCTTTATCTCATTGGGGACACCCTGGTTTTGATGTTAGTAGCCTTTGCGCACTACAGCGTGAGAGCTGAGAGACGTGCAGGGACATCATTTTCATAAATTGGAGCTGCCTAGCAGCACTCAGCCTAGCTCAGCAGCTACAGCACCAAGCCGGCAGGAGCAGCCCACGCTACAGTGCTAGCTGCCACTCTCCATAATATTACCGTTTTATGCAGAGCTTCGGTGACGTTCAGGCACTATGCAAATGCGTGACAATGCATTTCAGTGCAGTGATGCGGATCACCACACTGAAATGCGTTAGAGTCACGTCTGATGCGTGATACTTGGCAGGACTGCAAAAGGACCAAGCCCCATGAAACGGGGCACTGAAAGTCAAAAACGGGTCTGCCGCCTTACCGTCAGCCGCATACCAAAAGACAAGTCCCCTACTTTTGACTGGGTGTGAGTGTTTGATTGATTCAGATGCTCCGTCCATCACCACCCCTTTTTGTACCGCTTTTGGCCGCCATAAGTGTGGCAGGGTATGCTCAGACGGGAGTCCCTTGCTCACTTTGCCAATGGATTCAAGCAAGCCGGGCTGAAAACGGCTGGAATGCCAGAAACCGGTCCTCGGAAGTTTGTTTCCGGTCCAGGGAAGACATGGCTTGGCAGTTCGGGCTGGACTGTTCCCATGAGGCACAGGGTCAGACTGATTTGCATATAGCCATGTCTGAACTGGGGTGGCAGAGTGGGCTAAAGAACGGTGATGGTTTAAACCCAGATCTTTTGACTGGGTGTGAGTGTTTGATTGATTCAGATGCTCCGTCCATCACCACCCCGTTTTGTACCGCTTTTGGCCGCCATAAGTGTGGCAGGGTATGCTCAGACGTGAGTCCCTTGCTCACTTTGCCACTGGATTCAAGCAAGCCGGGCTGAAGACGGCTGGAATGCCAGAAACCGGTCCTCTGAAACTTGTTTCCGGTCCAGGGAAGACATGGCTTGGCAGTTCGGGCTGGACTGTTCCCATGAGGCACAGGATCAGACTGATTTGCATATAGCCATGTCTGAACTGGGGTGGCAGAGTGGGCTAAAGAACGGTGATGGATTAAACCCAGATCTTTTGACTGGGTGTGAGTGTTTGATTGATTCAGATGCTCCGTCCATCACCACCCCTTTTTGTACCACTTTTGGCCGCCATAAGTGTGGCAGGGTATGCTCAGACGTGAGTCCCTTGCTCACTTTGCCACTAGATTCAAGCAAGCCGGGCTGAAGACGGCTGGAATGCCAGAAACCGGTCCTCGGAAACTTGTTCCCGGTCCAGGGAAGACATGGCTTGGCAGTTCGGGCTGGACTGTTCCCATGAGGCACAGGGTCAGACTGATTTGCATATAGCCATGTCTGAACTGGGGTGACAGAGTGGGCTAAAGAACGGTGATGGATTAAACCCAGATCTTTTGACTGGGTGTGAGTGTTTGATTGATTCAGATGCTTCGTCCATCACCACCCCTTTTTGTACCGCTTTTGGCCGCCATAAGTGTGGCAGGGTATGCTCAGACGTGAGTCCCTTTCTCACTTTGCCACTGGATTCAAGCAAGCCGGGCTGAAGACGGCTGGTATGTCAGAAACCGGTCCTCGGAAGCTTGTTTCCGGTCCAGGGAAGACATGGCTTGGCAGTTCGGGCTGGACTGTTCCCATGAGGCACATTGTCAGACTGATTTGCATATAGCCATGTCTGAACTGGGGTGGCAGAGTGGGCTAAAGAACGGTGATGGATTAAACCCAGATCTTTTGACTGGGTGTGAGTGTTTGATTGATTCAGATGCTCCGTCCATCACCACCCCGTTTTGTACCGCTGCTGGAACTACTGAGCACTTGACTGCCCCCCTCCCTCCAACGGACCACAGGAAATGCACCACGCCCCAGCCAAGCACATGCACTGGGAGCACGGTCGCAGAGGGTGCATAGAGCACACAAAACACCCACCTTGACAATTACAATGCAGCAGAGACAAGAGACAAGCAATAATGGAATACATATACAACAGAACAGAAAATGGGCGCCTTCTTTCCCCCTTCATTTGTCTCTGGACAGGAAAATAAGCAGGCATGGTGACGGGTGGGAGTGGCTTATATTCTCTGGAAATAAAAAAAGTACTAGCATGTTAGCCTGCCTGCTTGGAGGCATGACAACCTCATTTTGTACTGGGATGAGGAGGACCTATGAGGGGGTAATCAATGCTCACCTCAGAATGTTCTATGCCTGTGCCAAAGGTGGTGGTGTAGGCTGGTCCCTCCCTGGTCAATTCCATGATACCATGTTTGTAAGTGAGAAATAATATATGTTTAGCTTGCTCAGAAATTCACCATCACCTGAGTCCCTGAAGTGTGTGGTCTGTGATGTTGCTGCTGAAAGTTTATACTTCACTTTGTTTACTTCCTACTGTTTTCATTTATCATACACCTGTTTTACTGTATTTTAATGTTTTTATTGGCTAAGTCTAATGAAACATTCAAGTGTTTAAGTGTAGGTACCTACACAATGGAACTTACATTCTTAAATGCATGAAGTAGGTTGTTGTTTTAACCTTGCAATCCCATCAAGTGTGGAGGAAGGTCTTGGGCTTGGCCTGATACTGAAAGGAATATCACAATCTATCTGCATGACTACAGATGTTTGAGTTATGACTCAAGGCACATCTTTTCTTCTGCTCCTCCTAACTGTCATTGAAAAGCAATATATTTTTATCACATGTGGAGTAAGCAAGCCATTGGACAGAATGATTGAAAACAACAGTCAATATCCTCCATTCAAACTCAATGGGATTCAATGTATCGCATACGATAAAATCTGGGAACGAGGAGTTAAGAATGTATTGGATGCAATAATTATTGCCTATTATAATTTTGGGGAATAACAGTAGAAGTGTTGTGTTTACTGTACTGGGGTACTTACTGCACCAAAATCCACATGTCCTGGTAAATAGCAGACATTTTATTCTTGTCAAATGTTGACAAAGGGTGCATCATTTGTCACTCCTGGTAATTACCGGATGCACATATAATTATGATCCCTGTACAGACAGGCATTTGTAATTCAACAGGTCGGTTATAATCAGGGCCTCCAATGCATGCACGTAGATAGGATTTGTTGAAAGTAGAAAGGTGATCAACGTTGTTCTCTGATCACTTCTATTTAGTTGCTCTTACTGAAATAACAATGGAAGTATTCAGAAGAAACAAATATATATATATATGTTTCTTTCTGTACAGATCAGCTATGGATCCACACTCTCCACTCTGAGTGACAAGCTCCAGTTCCCGTCCTTCCTCCGTACTGTGCCTGGTAACACTTTCCAGAACGTTGCCCTGGCGCGGCTGATTGCACATTTTGGTTGGACATGGATGGGAATGGTCATTTCTGATGATGATGTTGGGGTGCAGGGCTCACAGGACTTAAAAAGGGGCATCGAAGGGCATGGGGGATGTGTGGCATTTATTGAAAAGATACATCTTAGCTACCCCCCAGAAAAAATCCTCAGGGTTGTTGAAATGATCAGACGATATCCTGTCAAGGTGGTCATCGTCCACAGCCCTGAAGCTCACACCAAGGCCTTCATGGAGACACTGTCAGCACAGAAAGTGACAGACAAGGTTTGGATCTTCTCTGCATCCTTCACAATGACTCCAGGACTTTTCACTAAGGAGACATGGAAACTATTCAACGGGACCATAGGGCTGTCCCCCCATGCTGCGGACATGCCAGACTTCGTACAATCTCTTTACAAACTGCAACCCTACAAGACACCCAATGATATACTGATGCCAGTCTTTTGGAAGAAGGTTTTTAATTGCAGGATAGCTGATTCCAGAGGGATAGAAATCCTTGGTACTGAAGGGAAGACAGCAGGCCTGGTGCTTTGCCCGGAAAATCTAACTTTGCATGATAAAGATACTTCATTTTTTGAGCTCTATGATCTTAGTTACACCTATCACACTTACCTGGCAGTGTATGCTTTTGCCAATGCATTGGATTCCCTAGCATCATGCACACATGACCATGGGCCTTTTTTGAATGGAACATGTGCCAACATCAACGATATAAAACCATGGCAGGTAACCATTGTACATCTTGTATTGTATATACTGTATGTCGCACACATCATGGGCTCAATGACTTTATGATCTGATAAGTTTCATGCATTGTTGCATAAACTAAGACTTTGGCGTAGTTCTACAAGGTTTGATTTCCCACCCACGGGTGACATATATGAGCTCAATTCAATGCACCAACACTGAATGTGGAACACAGATTTTTGTAGCTCCGCAGAACCCCACCCAACACATTGTTGAACTATAATTATTGCTTTTGGGTTGCTAATAATCCCTGTAACAGGATCAGGGGCACTGTGGTAACAGAATCAGTATCTCACACACAGCACTAAAAACTAAAACTAAAATGACTAGACATTTTTACCTAAAAGCAGTTATTTCAACAAGACAACCCTGTTTCCCAGCACATCTGAAATAACTAAATAGGATATCATAAAAACAGCAAGAAGGCATGTTGTGAGCAGTGAGAATAAAATGAACATTTCTAACATGGTTTAAATGTCATCTAAAAAACCTAACACCCTAAAACCTACTTCTATGTGGTCCATGGATGGCAGAGCTACTTGCAGTCTAGAGTTTCTTAGGGAGAAGCAACACATTGCATACTTTGTTGACAGCAAGGGCTGTTGTTATCAGCGGAGGTGTGAAGGCAGTGTTCCCTGTGAATGGCAAACATGCACTGCGGTGGCACCCTTCCTCCACTCAGCTTTATCAGCTTCATCCGCATCAGGCAAGATGTAGCATCTTTGAAGCGCCCTGGCAGTAGTGGTCAAGTGGCAGTCCTTATATTCTAAATTTTATCAGAGATTAGAATTTCTGGCCTAAGTTTAGGAATGTCTGACAAACATTATGTGCATCCCAGATGCTTCTTTATTTCCTTAGGAACATATAAGGTGGGAGGACGTCAATTCACACTACATGTCTGTATTTGTTCTTATCTGAACTTGACATGATAATAGTAGACAGAAACTGATGTCACATGTTATATCTCTATTTTTAGCCGAATGACCTGACACTTTCACAGTTCTTAGGAAGATAAGGTCAGTCTGAATCTGCGTCAAATGCAAACATGAAAATTATTCTGCATAAATCAGGAAAGATGATGGGCCTCCTGGACTAAAACTGAAAATAAATTAAAAATGGTGACTTCCATTATCTAAGATGGAATCGGGGCCTACTTAAAAAGTAGTCGGACATTAGGGGCTGTACGTCAGCATGAGTGGCATGAAGAGGACCACCCACGTCTTGAATTCAGTGCTTAGGATTAAGGCTGAAATACATTAGTCGCTAGCGCCTATGGAACACACTCTAGACATGTAGAGCGCTATACAGGGGGGTAAACAACGTTTACCACAAAACGTTTTCCCCGCATGGAATCACAACGCGGTCCTTACAACAACTGCGTTGTGATTCCACATACCATTACTCCGCAAGTCGGAACAATGACTTGCGGAGGGGAAGGGGGTGTTGGATTTAAAATCCAAAACCTTCCCTAGTGTCCACACAGACTGGAGTTGGAATAATAAATTATACTATTCCAACATGCAGTAATGGTATGCGGAATCACAACGCGGTCGTTGTATCAACCGCATTGTGATTCCCTGCTGGGAAAAAGACTGCAGGATAAAGAGATAGATTCATACAGGAGTCCTCAAGCTTAAATTAGTTGCTTTTCACTTAAATACCATTACAATTTTAAAGAACCACATTGCCTTATTCCTGGCTGTGTCAAATGTTTATTCTGTTTAAACAAATGGTTCTGGAGATAACGGCTTGATATTTATATCTGTATTTAATATCTATTTGGGAGGAGAACATATCCACCCCTTGTACTGATTAAGTATCTTTGCATTTTAAACTATGTATATGTAGAATATCACTCTCCTCTCTCCTACTTCCAACTTTATTATTACAGCTTCGCTGAAATTATGATTACACCTATATCGTGATGATTGATTATCACACCCGTCTACCAAATTTCCACGCTTCCACTCCCAGGACCAAGACTCTCATTTAGAGTTCGGCATACAGATTACTCCATCCTAAATGTGACGTATATCCCATGTGCCGTATGCCCATGTGCCGTATCATTATATCTAATGGCATTTGTGGCATACAGGATATAAGCCACTTTTGGGGCGGAGTAACCTGTCCAACAAAGTCTCAGTCAGGCCCTAAATTTCACGCAGCACACAGGTAATCAAGGAATCACAACTGAGTCTCTTTCTAGCTCTGATGGGATTTATGTCTATCACAGGACAGCACTGAATCCCACATCTCCCATCAGAGACCTCTGGTGCACTCTTTGGAGTTATACCTGGCAACTTCCACCTCCAACCCCCTCCTTTCTCTGGAACCACTGCTGGAGTAGGGCATTTATACATCAGGGTGTCAGTGTCTATAAGCAAGGTGGTGTGGAGGGACACTTGCAAGGAAACAATTTACAACCATTACCCCAAAGGCAGCTAACACTGCTGCCATGGAGGTACACATCTCTAGACAGCCTGCAGTCTTATAAGTGCAAGGGCTTCTGTTGCTTTTAAATCACTTTGCACTGCATGACATAGGCTGACATTACAGTGCCTGGATACTGTCATCATAACATGAAAGAGAGCATGCTAGTATGTTGACTTTTAAATCATTCAGCTGTCAGTCAAGGAAAGAGTTAATAAAGTAAATAAACACATGCTCTGTTACCTCAGCTCAGTTACAATGACTACAGAGTATGTTTATGAAAACCAGCAAACGTAATCTTGGTTCTTGCACATATTTGCAAAATGCCTTCCAGCTTTTTCTGCATCTTGATGTGTGCAGTGCTTAAACCCACATTCTTCTCATCTGCAAGTACTCTAGGGGATATATTTACTAAGATTTTACACTGTGTTTTCATCACTAACGTGACGTAAATCTAAGCAAAATCTGTTTTTGCCAATTTACTCTCCAGTATAAAACCTGTTTTTCCCTAGAAACTCACTTGAATGTAACACAAACCAGTGCATAGCTCTGATTTGCATTCCGTAAAGACAAGGGGGTGTTCCACGTGTGTGCATGGGCGTTCCCATGCAGCCACCCTAGACCTAAAACCCGAATTACTTAAAAAAGTAGACAGGGTTTTACGGCAAAAACTGTACCCATTTCAAATAGGCGATATGAAGGAGAAATGCTTTTATTTCTCCTTTCTTTTCTGACTTTGCATGGTTGCTGCACATTACAGCACCCATACAAAGTGGGAAATGGTTTACATTTAGTCTAAGCATGGTATTTTGTATTGGAAGGGTACCTTCCTGTACAAAACATGCTAGACTCACAGAGACACCCTTGCTATGGTGCAAAGGTGTGTGCATGGCCCACGGCTGCACATTTCTGCATCTGCATTAGTGAGAGGGGAGGAGAGTGACATATTTCTGTAAATAAGGAGCTCTCCTGCTCTCTCCTTCTCACGCAGTGCAGCTGTTGCAGCTGCTGTTCTGTGCTGCTAGATGTCTCTCCTACATTGTATTCTGTGTCCTAACTCTCCTTTCTCTTTCTCAATCCCCACTCTATATCCACCCTGTTACAATGGGGCCACTAACAAATGATCATCCCTGGAAATATGATTGGACAGTGCATACTGGATGCACATGAAATTAAATTGGGATTTATAACGCACACTAATACCACATACACTCAGGTAGCCAGAGTCTTCAGTAAAGCCCATTGTTTTCTGTGAAAAGTGGGTTTACTGAACTCTCCAGACACACACACATCCCTCCAACACATGGAGCCTGTGGGGGGAGGGGCGACAACATTCCAGACATAACTAGGCCCTTAACTGCAGAGAGTCCACAGAGAGCCCTATACAGAAATATGAAAAAACTACGGTCTTCAACTGGTTGTTATTCCTTTTTCTAAACAGAGACACCATCATAGGAACCCTGAAAGGCATCCCCAATTAATTGATTAAATATATCACATCTTAACTGAAAAAAGTTTTAAGTTGATATGTTTATTTTTATTTAACTGTATTAGATTATGTGTTTCTATGTTTAATTTAACAAAATTATTATATTGTTTTTACAGGCAAAGGGATATATTGGCGAATGAGAAATGAGAGGGTAGTTGTTTTTATATTATTAAAATATAATTATTTAAAAAGCAACATATGTAACATGTAGAAAGTTGTTAACTAACAGAATTAATTTTTTATGCTTATATGTTTAAAGGGATACTACTTATTTTGAAAATGGTTTATTTAATAAATAGAAACAATTGAATTCTGATATATTTGTAAACATATTTTGATGATATATACTCAACACCCCTAACTGAGAGTGGGCAGTGTCACACTGATAGCACACACCCATTATGTACTTGCACACCCCTACTTGACAATGGACAGTGTCGCTGTGATAGCACACACCCATAAAATACTCCAACATCACTACCTGACCATGGGCAGCGTCACAGTAATATCACAAACCCATTATATAGTCCAAAAGCCCTACATGCGAATGGGCAGTGTCACAGTGGTACCACACACCACTTATATACTCCAACTCCCCTACCTGACAATGGGCAGTGTCATGGTGACACCACACACCTAGTATATACTCTCACACCGCCTACCTGGCAATGGGCAGTGTCACAGTGATGCCAGACACCCATTATATATTTGAACTGCAGGCAGGCAGTCTAGAATAGTTCACCCCCACACCTCCCCCAGCCACCAGCTCCCTTCAGTTCCCCTAGCTCCCCCTAGTTCCACAAGCTTCCCCCGGCTCCCCCTAACTCCCCCTAGCTCTCACCAGCTCACCCTAGCCCTCTAGCTCTCCCCAACTCCCCCTTACCCCCAGCTCAACCTAGCTTGTTTTGAGCTTTAGAACTATCAGTATCAACAATATTACCAATTTATTCTGACACTGGATCTTCGTCTGCATTTGTCTCAACCAGAAAGCCATTATATGTCTTAAATACGAGAATATTGTCAATATTTACCAAACTGAGGTGGTGACTCCCCCCGAGAGAGCATCACACTTAAAGGTACTATTTACTGGCCATTATACGAGACTTTGGGCCATTTGTACGACCATTTGTAGTGGTTGAAATGGAAATTAGGCGATTTGGGACCACTAAATACGTCTGTGCAATGTACAAACCCTATTTTGTGAGTTGGTATCTTACTACCGACTTGCAAAATAGGGCTTGCGACTCGTTATTAGGAAGAAGTATGCCAAGGGCCTTCCTTCCTAATAGGGAGTTGTACTTCTATGTAAGAATGTTTTCCGACTGCAATTGCGGTTGCAAAACACTCGCAGTTTATCACCTTTTTGAAGTAGATGGTAAGCCACTCCCAAACAATGGTCAATATTAAGATTAGTTTCCCTTGAGTCAGGGGGTGGGACCACCAACCTATTAGACTCCAAATGCATACCCCCTTCATTGATTCCTCATTAGCCCTTGGTCTGAAAACTTCCCTTCGGTCAAGATGAAATAAATCGTCCTTCAATCTCTGCACAGCTAGATAGAATACACCAGCAAAAGTTGCAAACCTTGGTTCTCAGACTCACTCACAATTCTCACAATATATTGTTGCTCTAGCTATAAAACATGCAGGCCCTCATTTACTTTATTTTGATGCACAGCAAAGCAGAAAGTATTCCTGCTACTCTGGACGGAATCAAAATAAATGGGCAGGAATGCTCTATAAGAGATGCTGCATGCCTGTCTTTCTCCCCTGCACCAGCGTATAAACCGCAGCTTTCACAAAAACAATAATTGATGGCATTTTCCTCTTTCTATGCGTATTGCAGAATTCAGCATGCATACATAGTGAAACAATTAGGAGAAATAAAAGTATGCCCTGCGTTGGGGAGGTTTAGGATTCTAACACATCCCATCTTTACAAAACATTGTAAATCTGGGAATGTGTCGGGGACAATGGATGTGGGAACACCCACAGCAACACCCATGGAATGCCTCCCGGTGCTGAGTAATGCGTGAAAGGGGCCCATGTTTAAGGCCATGAAAAGTCAAGCCGGGTGACTTTAGGTGGCCTTGTAAATATGGAAAAGCCCAATGCACTGCTGGTGTGCCAAAAAAAGTGATGCACCAGCAGCGCAATGGGCTTCTAAATGATACCAGGAGACTACTAACTGTAAGAGTATATTGGCTTCACTAAAACCCACTAATGACTCAAGTGGTGGAAGCTAATAATAGGACCAGTGACATTTACAAATTGGTGCACGTTTCTTTTGTCGATGGAGTACACATAATCAGAATCTGCCCTGCCAAAAACTTCCCATTTCCTGTGGTCCATGTCTCGCAGTGCCTAGATCACAATAAGGAATTATTACTTACATTTTACAAAAATGAAAACATGGGACTGAAAGGGTTACTGTCACTGGTCGCAGTCAGTGCGACAGTGAACAAAAGTGCAGACGACGCAGTGCTCAATATAGGACATTAAAGAAGTACTCACATATTGGTGCTTAGCCAGAAGAAGTAGTCCTGAAGAGACCCTTCCATTTATTAGGGGTCGAAAGACAACATATCACCCCCTTGGTTCCCAGATTCAGTGTAATTAATAGGAAATGTTCACAGTGTCCTAACATGTATTTTTGAATATTGTGTATAGAACCAGGGTCATTGTACAGTGTCTTATTTACATGTTATATATGCCTGTTCACTTACCTGAGCACTGCGTCATCTGCACCTTGGTTCACCGCCGCACTGACTGCTGCATATAAATGGTGTAATACTTAGCAGTGTCCGTAAGCCTTTCCGTCCCATGTTTTCTTTTTTGTATAATTCAAGTAGTAAGTCATTGCTGGTTTATTATAATAGTACATTGATGGTTGGACTCCCCAAAACCTGTTGAAGTGTATCTCATATGTTGAATGAGTCCATTGGGACACTGTGTATATTCTCCATCTCCGGCGAATGAAGGCGTGCAACCCAACCATCAGGGGTACGTCACTCCAGCGCATCCACCTTCGTACTATCCAACATCAATGTCCTGCATCCACTCCACAACCAGGATTCCGCACACCCTGCAGTTAAATGCAATGTTTATCCATTTATTTGGCTTGTGAGAAACGCGTTTCGAGGTTTTTGAACCTTGTTCACGATAAACGGCATATCCGAATTTTCGATTATTTATACTATTACTTTCCGTGTGTAAACATAAAAGACCGACAAAGATAACACATGTATGGCGTAGTTTTGAGTATTTCATTTTGTGACCATATTGTAATGGTCATATATACACACAATTGCGCATTCAAGAGACCAATATGATGCCTTGCAAATAAACCTCTGTTGTCAACTCATCCACATTACCTTATATTGTACTTAAAGTTTGTTTTTATATTTTCATTTTATCTTGTAATTATTTTTTCACATAATTGTTTTTCACGGTTAGATAATTAGTATATATGTAAAGACTTAGAGCCAGATGTACGACCGATTTTCCCAATCGCAAACAGGAAATCTGCCCGTTTGTGACCACGAAATAGGTCTGCCCTATTACAAACGATATTTTGTGAGTCGGAAATCTATTACCGGCTCCCAAAATAGGGTTTGTGACTTGCTATTACGAAGGGGAGTGCCAAGGACATCCCTTCTTAATAGCAACTTGCAGGTCAATATAAGATTATTTTGCGGCCGCAAAACACTTGCAGTTTACCATCCATTTCAAATGGGTGGTAAGCCATTCTCAAAAGGGTCCCCAGAAGACCCCTTACCCTTTGTGACTAGCTTTGAAAATATTTCTTAAGACCAGGCAGTGGTCCCACCGACAACTGCCTACTCTTAAAAAATGAAACAGTAATGTTTCATTTTTCTTTTTTAAATGCATCACGTTTTCCTTTAAGGAAAATGGTCTGCATTTTTTTTTAAACTGCTTTATTTAACAAGCAGTCACAGACATGGTGGTCTGCTGACCCCAGCAGGCCACCATCCCTAGGAGTGCTAGCAAAGTCCAATGGGGCCGCAAATTGCACCAGCCTCATGAATATTAATGAGGCACGCAATTGATTGCATGCAGTGTCTGAGACATTCTTTTAAATTCGAATTTGCGAGTCGCAAATTGTGTGGCGGAAAATGACGCAATTTGCGACTTGCAAATTGGAAGGGTCATACATCTGGCCCTTAATGTCTCAATCATTGTTTTCCAATAGGGCTTCATTTTCCAAAAATATGGCACTTAATGAACAGCTACAGCTTATAAATCAATCTTTTTTTTAGAATTGATATATCTCTTATTTTGCCCCAGTGGGCATAGCTAGCTGATCTTGTACATAATCCCCATAATGGCTCAACAACATTATACCCAAGTGGGCATGCTATCCATTCATGACTAATGACTATCTCAATTGCATCATATTGACCTCAATATGGCTCATAGTCAATACGTATTATAGCCTTATAGCCCGCCGTAGCCGGCTATACCAGCTATTAAAGGTCCGCTCCCATGTTAAAGGCCTGAGCCGAAGGCGAGGGTCTTTAACAAGGCAGCGGAACTGTAATAGCCAGTGTAGCCCTGCTAAGAAGGGCTATAAGGCTATTAGAACATTCTGCCACTAGAGGGGCTCCGAGAGGCTTTTGTAAAACATTGGAATGTTGCTCTGCGGGCCTTCACCAGCCCATAGAAGGAGGAGGCACTCCATTTTCTTCAGTGGAGCTCCCAACATTCCAATGTTCTAATAAGTGTTAGCCCTATATGCCAAATCATAGGTGCTATCAAAAATGTGTATAAATATTAATATGAACTATTCCAAATTTAAATCCATCATGGAACTGAGTGCCTGCTGAGGGTCCGAGCGCACTACTGGTCTATCTTAAAAATACATGCAAGTCTTGTTCACTGTTCAAAACCTTAAGGCTCTTCACTGTCAATAGCTAATATATATCTGGATTCAAACTGCCTCAAATGAGTTTCTCTATCTCCTCCTCTCTTGTTTTTAGAAATTTGCAGTAGACAGCTGTATTTTATATTGGTAATATTGCTGTTGTGCGTTTTCTCAAAGTGACGGGCACCCAGATAGGTTCTATCTTTGTTTGTGATGGCCCTGAAATGTTGCAATATACATTTATGCAAAGGTAGCGTGGTACTACATATATACTTTTGAGCATAGGCATTTCAGCATATAAAACTACAAAACCACTCTTGCATGTAATTCTCCCTTTCACCTTAAGTCTTTTGTTGAGTGAAATAATGTAGCAACCTGGGTTAGATTCTCTTCATATTGAAAGGGTTTGCCGCTGGTGTATTTAATGAAGACCTCCTTGCTTTTTTTTCTCATTAGCCTCTTTAATGGAAAGAAAAAACAATGTTGTTCTTCCACTTGCACATGTTAATGGGCAATCGGAACCTGAAGTCATGTGTTGTTTAACAGATCGGGTAGCAAGGCTAGGGAAACAAACGGAGACCATAATTCTGTATGACCCTTGGGCATGATCTCCGTGTACCCTATTTTCTTTTTTTGTCTTTCTCAACCCTCTCACTATCCAACAGAGAGACTAGACAACAAGAACCTAATCCCAAAACCTGCTGAGGCTGAGAAGGCTTAATCATAGGACCATTAAACCACTACTGTTGGTAAAAACATCACACCATTCAAAAAGTGGGAGCCAAAAGTTGACATTTCTAGAGCTTTTACTATCTAAAGAGGTTATATGTTTACTGGAACACAACCATTTGTCAAGGGTAGGGCAACCACCCACAACTTACATATCTCCCTCCATGCCAGTAATACAGCATAAAAGATAAACCTCGCCTGATTTTTAGTATTTATAACTTCTGGTTCTATCAGCTCAAAGATAATAATCACAACGCTTACCTTAACATTAAGCTCCAACATTTCAGACAGTGCCCTACACACTTCACTCCAGAAAGATTGCAATTCTGGGCATTTAACAAACATCTGGACATCATCCTCTCTCATATTACCAAACTTTGGACAGGGGACATCCCCCCTCTGCCAAACATTGACAGTTTCAGAGGAGACCAATACGCTCTGTGAATAGAAAAGAGATTATTTCTCCTCAGGATTGCAGGCTTAACTATTTTAAATAGCATAGACGTAGATACTTGCCAGTTATTTCCCAGCGATGATTTTGGCAAGTATTTTCCCTGTAACTCTGAAGGAAGCATAAAATCTCCATCCTCAATTTCAACCATTAACCAGTAGATAGTCGCCAAGTCCTTCTTATGGTTTGACTCTTGTTTTAGTCAAGTTTCCAAGTCATTATGATCACCTATCTTTGTTTATGGATCTTGAAACCCACTTTGCATTTGAAGGTATTTAAATCTAGATAGGCCAAAATGTGCTTGTTGATAACATTCTACCCAGGAAATAAGCTTGCCATCTACAGTTAACTGTTCCCAACGTATGAGGTCCCATCTAGCAATGGTTTCGCGAGAGCATCTTTTGTCCACTCTGGAGATTCGGGTCCATCCCAAATGGGGGCCAATAAACTGCAGCATGGAATTTTTAAGATTTTTCTAACCTTGTTCCATGTCTCTGCAAGCCCCCTCAGAATCTTTAGCCTGACCTTTTTTAAACATTTTGGGTCAGCATATTTGAAGAGAAAACCTTCATTGCCTCCTGGTTCCATACTTGAAATTGTCAACCACAAGCCCCCTGTCATGGTTCAACTGGGTATATTGAAAAGGCACTTCCCATTTTTTAAAAGAAACGCCCAAGAATAGAAAAGTAAGTACGGCAGGGCTAAGCCTCCTTTCTCAACCCTCCTTCTCAGCTTTATCCAAGCTATCCTTGGTCCTTTACTTGCCCAGATAAAAGAACAGAGCTCACTTTGTAACTTCTTTATCCATTCCTTATTGAAAGGCAAGGAGAGGGAGTCAAATAAAAAATTGAGATTAGGGAGGATTACCGTTTTAACTAAGTTACTCTGTCCAAAAAGTGATAGCTGGAGATGGGAACAGGTTTTCAGAAGTTTTGTAATCTCTTTCCGAGCTTTATCAAAATTAAGTTTTGTTATTTTATTAACATCATGAGCTATCATGACTTCCAAGTATCAGATTACGTCTTTCACGGTTGTCCCTTCAATGTTTCAGGTTATGATTTTGGTCTTATCACTATTGATCTCGTAACCCGAAACCTTTCCGAAATCTGTCGTTATAGCCATTAGACGGACCAAAGTTTTCTGTAACTTTGTGGTGTAAATCAAAATATCATTGTATAGAGCCCAAGTTTGTTTTCCAATCTAAAAAATTAAAGGGTAAAATGTTGGGGTCCTCTCTGATTTTCCTTGCTGATGGCTCTATGCAGAGTTTAAAAAGCAAGGGTGACAGAGGTCATCCCTGTCTTGTCCCTCTAGATAAGATCACAGGCTTAGTTAGAGAGCCGTTAATTAACACTCTAGCTTCTGGGGCTCGATAGAAACCAGCCAATGCATTACAGATATTTGTGCCTAGATTCAAAGAGGCTGCAACTGCTTTCAGATAGACCCAGTTCACTCGGTCAAAGGCCTTGGTGGCATCTAAGGCAAGCACGGCCAATGGAAGGCTATTAGAGGTCATCAAGTCTATTGTGCCAACAAGTGTAAAGGTCAGAGCCTTCAGGGGTCTTCCCCGAATAAACCCTTTCAGGTCCTCATTTATCAGCTCAACCATTAGGCCATTCAACCTGTCTGCCAAGATCTTTGCGTATAACTTATAATCACTATTTAATAAGGAAATTGGCCGATAGACGTGACATTTATTAGGGCCCTTACCGGGCTTAAAAATTAGAGAGATTGTAGCTTCCTTCCATGAGGCTGGGAAATCAAACCCATTAACAAAAGAATCATTAAAAATGTTGACTAAAATGGGGGATAAAGTGCTTGCCAGAACTTTATAAACCTCTTGGGGAATGCCATCGGGCCCTGGTGCTTTACCATTCTTGAGCTGACTAATTATATTTTCTTCCTCGGAGGTATCTATAACTCTATTTAAATGATCAGATTTTTCTGGTGGCAGCGGGTTTCCTGCATCCTGGCCTTGCCATGTTTTAAAATGATTTTCAGATGGATTGAGCTCCTCTCGATAAAGGTTACTTACGTAATTATGGAACGT
Source organism: Lissotriton vulgaris (assembly GCF_964263255.1). Classification (NCBI taxonomy): domain Eukaryota; kingdom Metazoa; phylum Chordata; class Amphibia; order Caudata; family Salamandridae; genus Lissotriton; species Lissotriton vulgaris. The sequence continues at coordinate 30,901,387 of NC_141696.1, forward strand.
TTGCTCAGCCCCGCTACTGTTGCCAATCAGGGTCCCCGTTTGTTCGCAAATCACCTCCTCGATTCTATTTCTTACTTTCTCTTTTTTGGCCTTCCAGGCCAGTAATTTGCTGCAGCCTTCGCTATACTCAAAATGAGCCATCTGGCTGGCCTCCCATCTCTTCCTCACCCTGTCTTGTAGCAAAATTGCTAAACTTGACTTAACCTGTGACACTTCCTGCAACCACACTGTCCTGGCCCCCTCTCCTGACCTTGTATTAGTTAGTTTATCCTCTAGAGAGCAAACCATTTCCTCCAGCATCGCCAGCTCCTTGTAATAACCTCTTCTCTTCTCCGCAGTCAAAGCCCCAAGTCTGCCCCTTGGAAAAGCCTTATCAGCATCCCATATCACTCCAGGGAGAGTGGACCCTCCAGTGTACTCAAAAAATCCTTCTGTCTCTTTTCTGAGTAACTGAATAACTCCCTCATCCTGCAATATCATGCCATCGAGAGTCCATCTAGAATGAGTGCCCACCTTCCTGATCTTCAATTTTAGCATCACTGCCGAATGGTCTCACAGATGAACTCCTACATGATCAATCTGTTGCTCATCATCTTTTAACTTGCAGTCTACGAGGAAGTAGTCTATCCTGGACTGATGTTTCTACTTCTTGTTGTAGTAAGCTAATCCTTTTTGTGACCCAGCTTTTGACGCCATACATCATGCAGGCCCAGTTGTTCCATCATATGTTTTATTAATCCAAGCATTTTAGGATTGACCTGTGCTCTACTGTTTGAAGACTTGTCTAGAGCGGAATTTAACAAAACAGTAAAATCTCCGTCCAGAATAATTGGATCTGAAGAGTTTAAAAGTTAGGCCATCAGTTCACCTAAAGGTTGCACTTCATTATAGTTTGGACTGTAGTAACCGGCCAAAGTGTAGGGTCGAGCTGAGATTTTTACTTTAGCTACTATCATCTTCCAGTTTTATCCGATACAAAGGAGTCTAGATTCACTTGTAGCCCTCGTTCGATTAAAATTGCTACCCTTTTGTCACCACTGATTGAGCTGTACATGCCAAATGGGAGATCCATTTCGTAGACCTAAACAGATCTGGTGCTTCCTTTTCTGTTAGGTGTGTCTCTTGAGAAATTATAATTTGAGCTGGGCATTCTTTAAGATACTGGAGTATTTTCGCCCTCCGTCCCCTAACCCTAAGACCATTTAAATTCCAAGATAAAATTTTAATAATACCATCCTTCCTCTCACCTATCATTGATGTCCACCCAATAAATTATCTGCTTCTGAGACATTAAAAGAGACTTCTGAGGAACTATTTGTTTTCTTTTTTTCCCCACTGCTCCATTCCCTGTGCACCCTCCCTAATTCTGCAAGGCCAAAGTCTTAAGCAAGCAACTCTGGGGAGAAAAAAACATAGCTAGGTGAACTAGATTTTTTATATAGTGTATTTCATATGATTTTTTTCCCTCTATCTTTATTTTATAAACTGCTGTTTGTATTCAATTGTTTTTAATTTTCTCTGAGTTTTACACGTTTTCTTTTTCCTTATTTCCTTCCTTCACTCTCCCTGTCCCTGTGCATCCCATCTTACTTGCCTATTTATCTTCAGTACATTTTAAGTAAGCAAGTTGGGTAGGGTAGGGTGGAAATTACAAACCCCTTGCTTGAAGGTCATTTATGAATTCATCCACCTTTTTGCAGGAATGAAAAATGTACACTTTGTTATCGAGCATAACTTTAAAAACAGTCTGAGAATAGAAGCTGGACCACTGCTCCTAAACTTTTGAGTTGTTCCATCCTCTTCCCTAACTCCCATTGCCTATTTGCAGTAGCACTTGAAACATCTGATCTAAAACCATATTTGGCCCCGTCAACCTCTATTTTTTCAGACTGAGAGCTTTTGATAATATCTTTTCTTTTAAGGAAAAGGTTAGAAAGTTAATCAAGATCTTCCTTGCTTTGTCCTGTTCATATTCAGCCTGTACGGATCCCTATTTACACGTTGAATATCTCTCTGTATTTCCTCTTCGGATTCTTCAACCTGTAACTCTTTATTTATCAATCGTACTACAAAGATTTTTATAGGATCTCCTTCCCTCTCTTCTGGCACTTTCACAATTTTTAAGTTATTCCTTCTCTGGAAGTTTTCCAACTTTTCAACTCTGTCGAGATACTCTCTTTCTGCAGATTTTAATTTTGTCTTTTTCTCTAGAGTATCGCAGGCCTGCCTTATTTCCTTCTGATTCCCTTCCGAAGTTTCAAACCTAGTTTTAATCTCCGCCGTCAGAACCCTTAACAGCATGCCTAAAGCAGGATCCTCGCTCTCTAACTGCACTGGACTTTGCCTTGAAATTGCTGGCATTGGCATAGGCTTCTCCTGTGTCTTCTCAACCAGAGGCTGATTACTCATACATTCCTCCGTGGCTGGCATAGCAAGCACTTGATACCTATTTAGGAATGCATCTTTATTCCAGTGTATTACATCCTCTGAAGCTAATACTGCAGGAGTGTTGGCCTGCTCTATGCTCAACTCCTTCCCTGTAGTATTCACTGCCTCCATCCTTCTATCCGCCAATGTTATTATTTGGGGCAGAACTTTAAAATATGCTTTTAAAGATGGATTCACCTTTGTCCTCTGACCTGCAGTTTGCTTCCGTACCGGTTTTTTACCACTTACCTTATTTTTTTATTTCTGGCTAAGTCATCGTCTTCCTCCACTTTAGAACCTTGTAAGTTTATAGCAGAGCTTGTTTCACCCCTTTGCCCTTCTCCCTTACCTTGCCTTAGCTTCCTTAGAGGGTAGCGTGGGGGCAACTCTCCTTGTACTGTTGTCTTATTACCTTGGTTAACTTTTATTTGAAAATGTTGCCCCTTACCACTAGTGCCCGATGAATACAGATTTACCACTAGCTCCTGCTCCTGGAAAAGCCGGCCACTTTGGATCTCTGCCAATTTCTCCCCACTCGCATCTGGCTGTATTCCCCAACGGTGGCCTCTCTCACTCGCACACCCAAGCCTGCTACTACCGCGTCCACCTCTCCCCCGGAAGGAGATCCTGGCCGCCGCGCCTCTTGCCCTGCGGAGCTCCAGGGCCGCCCTTTGACACGGCCGCTCCGTTGTTACCTCTGCTACCGCACACGGATTTCTCACTCCACTTCCTGCACACCAGTCACCGTCGCTCTACTCGACTCTACCACTCTGTACCACACGTACGTTTTTACTTTATGATGTAAAGATTGCTTAATCATTCCAGCTTTAAGGTCTCCTCAAATTTAAAACGAATTCATTCAAATGGTCATCAAATATTTCCACGCCGCTCTGAGGGTGCTCCCACGACCGGCTACACGCTGGCCGCCATGTTCTTCCTCCCCATCAGAGACTTCCTTGCTTGTCAAACATGTATGTTGTGGTATAGTTGTTTTAAAATCACTTCTTACTTTCTAGCTGGTCTCGAATCAATCTTGCTCTTGTAAAACAGATTTGAGGGTGACTAGGTATATCCTGTCCTATTGCTGAGTGATGTTTGATCATATGCCATACTTGTGTGTTATTTCTGTCTGTCTTTTATGTTTGCACACGGAAATGAATTGTAAAATATTCATAAAATCCAATATGGTACAAGAGAGTGCTGAGTCCTTGTGTGGAGTGGAGTCTGGTTGCTTAGTGGATTAATGTGTCCACTGAAGGGGCCGGTGTTTGACCTCATGGCCACTAGTTCACTCCTTTTGAGGTTGATAAAATAAGTGCCATTGAGTTGGGTAACAATAAACATCTGTTATTCAATACCAAGAGTCCCTTGTGGGTGAACGTGCACTTTATAAATACACTTTATGTCATACCGCACACCAGACTGCGCAGACAAGTGTATCTGCAGGAGTGATCTGTGCCAGGTGGCTGATGGATTGACACCCAGTAAATCTGCTGACCCCAGCAGACCCAGAAAGCACAAGATGCTGCACTCTACTTCATATTGAGGTCAGGCAAAACCAAAATGGCACCCAGGACCAGAGAATTCTCCAAACACATTCAGTTTCAACATGTTTCATCCGACCTATCAATGACCAGATGGCTTGACGCCAACTTAATGGGCCCGATGCAGAAAGATAAACTTACACTTTTGTGTAAGTTGACTGCTTTTCGGTATTCACAAAGGTAAACTTAGAAAAAAAGTCTAACTTTACTAACAGTAACTTACATTTGTGAATTCCGAAAACTAGTAAAATTAGACTTTTGATCTAATTTAGACTTTGTGAATACCGAAAAGTATTAAACTTGCATAAAAGTGTAAGTTTACCTTTGTGAATGTGGCACAATATAAATCAAAATGCAATACCTGAGGATGCAGACATTTCTAGGAGCTCACAGATGGGATAGCTGCACCGAGAAACGACGCTCTATTTCCTTATTTTTAGAGGCTCCTGCTGTGACTTTCACTGGAAATACCCACTTTGACGTGAATTCTGTTTTTACCGCATGCCTGTCCTTCGCTCTCCAGGTCCTGCACTATGTGAAAAAGAATCGGTTCCGGGTAAACGGTGAGGAGATATTTTTCGACAAGAACGGTGACGCGCCAGGGGCCTATGACATCCTCAACGCACAGATATTCCAGGCTGATGACATCCGGCTGGTGAAAGTGGGTCAGTTCGACCCGCGAGCCCCTGCAGGAAATGACGTCATCATCAACATGAGCGCCATCTTGTGGGGACACGGCTCGAACCAGGTACGGCATCGGTATGTGTGCAGAGCAGTCAATTTCAGATATATTGACATTTGCTGCTGAAATGCAGTTTTTTATACACATACCTATCTTCTCTTCCTCCTCTGGACTTTGGTGGTTGAAAAACATCTTGAGGAAACCCTTTCTCTGAGAAACATTCTTTGCGGGCCCAGAGAAGGTAAAACCGAAGTGAGATTTATCAGGCCTCACAAGAGCACCTTGCACTGCCCTGCAAGCCTTGATAAATGTAGAGTAACACAGTGCAACGCTAATGGCTGCGTTGCGTCACTCCGCCCCAGGGAGGCGTTCCATGGATATTGGTGCATTCCCTGATTTACCGTTAGTGGTAGACCCGGGCAAGCACCAAAATGCTACGCCTCCCCAGGCGAGGCACAGCAAGGAGAAATATTTGTATTTCTCCTCGTTTTTTACTCTATCAATGTGTGCTGCAGAATGCAGCATATATAGAATTAGGAAAATGCCTCTCAGGGTTGTTTTTGTGGCGGAAGGTGGCCCTTCCTGAACGAAAACAATTCTACTACAACACAGGCACCCCTGCCCCATGGTGGAAGGGGGCCTGCTTTGGCCCTAGGCAGCCAAAAGTACGCCAGCTCCAGGAAAGGACAGGAATGAGTAAATACAGCAGCATATGCCGGCCCTTTCCCACAGGGCAGCAAGGTGGATTGCTGCGTTGCACTGTGTGAAATATTGATACATCTGCCCCCCAGTTCCTTCATTTTTTAAGAGAATCTAATTTAGAAATTGCTGATGCAGCCTACTGAATATATTTCATGTACAAAATATTCCTGTAACTCTGCTTTTCCCCAACGTCTCTCAGAGTTACTTGGTTCTCTTTTATCAGGGTAGACCCCCCCCCCCACACACACACACACACACTTTCATCGATCCAGGATTCTCCAAACCCTATTCTAATGTTGGTCCACATCCATCCACCCCACCCCGTTCCACTTAATCTTTTTTCTTTTCTCATTGAATTTCTCCTTTCCTTTCTCCTTCCTTCTTCCTGCCTGTCCAAGCAAGGCTCACAATAGCCCCTAAGTGTGTATCTTATGCTGAAAATGACAGAAATGGCAGAGTGTTTTGTGCGCATTGTTTCAACACCCCCCTTGGCCTGGTCGGTGTTCTTCAAAGCTGCGGTAGAAACAAAGACACATGAGAGTTGTTGCAAGAGTCTCCCGCCTCCTGTGTGAACCTCTTCTCTCCAGTGTCCAACAGAAGGTGAAGAAACTCTCTGCTTGACCACACCTGCTCGCCATATCCCCGATTACGCTTACTCATGTCAGATTACTTCCCTTCCAAGTTGGAGTAAATTTCCAACTTTGTTGATATTTAAAGCATATTCCAGGAGTAATTGTTCGATTTTGTGAGTGCCCCAGATTCCTACTTTTACACTTGACATCTCCAAACACAGATCTGTACACAAACACATTTCCTGCCAGGCATGTCCATGTGCAATTGTGTGCCTACAAATATGTTTCCATGAGCAAAGCTGGCAATAGTTCACAACGTCTTCGAAAAACAAAATTGCAAATGTAGCCATTAGAATACATCAGGTCATCTTAAAATCGTCCTCCTTGGAGTTCAAACGCATATGCAAATTGGATGATGGTCTGGTGGCTTAGTGGACCAGTGAGCCCACTGTAGGGGACAGTGCTCAAACTGATGGTCACAGTTTTTGAATCTCAATTGGTCCACTCAGCCTTTCATCCTTCTGAGGTTTATCAAATAAGTGCTACTGAGTTGGGTAATAATAAACATCTGTTATTCAGGCCAATATACCCTTCTGGGTGAACATCCACTTTACAGCATATGCATGCTAAGTGGTAATTGGAATGCATAGTGTTCAAAATAAGCAAAAGACAAATGGATAGTGAAGCGAAGAAAGGATGGGATTAGAAGGAGGAAGTCCTGCACCAGGTGGAATGGAGAGATCAGTCAATCAATCATGAGATTTTTAGCGTCCACTACTCACCTTAGCCTCCTGAAGGTTAGTAGTCCTGGGTCTGCAGTAGGTGGATGGGGAGGGTGTTCCAGGTTTTGGCGGCGAGGTAGGAGAACGATCTTCCATCGGAGGTCGCTCTTTGGATATGGGGGACGGTAGCGAGGGCGAGGTCGGGGTGTAGAAGGCGAGTCATCTGTTGAGGTATGCTGGTCCGTTGTCGTGGAGTGCCTTGTGTGCGTGGGTGAGGAGCTTGAAGGTGATCCTCTTGTTGACGGGCATCCAGTGCAGGTCTCTCAGGTGGGGTGTGATGTGGATGTGTCGGGGGATGTCGAGGATCAGGCGGGCAGAGGCGTTCTAAATGCGTTGCAGTCATTTCAGCCATATGGCCAGGGCTCACGCGTAGAGGGCGTTTCCGTAGTCCAGCCTGCTGCTAACCAGGGCCTGGGTGACCATTCTCCTTGTGTCAGTGGGGATCCACTTGTAGATTTTGCAGAGCATGCAGAGGGTGTTGAAGCAGGAGGATGAGACGGCGTTGACTTGCTTCGTCATGGAGAGCGTTGGCTCAAGGATGAATCCCAGGTTGCGTGCATGGTCGGTGGGTGGCGGTGCTGCTCCCAGGGCGGTCGGCCACCAGGAGTCATCCCAGGCTGAGGGGGTGGGGCCGAGGATGAGGACCTCCGTCTTGTCCGAGTTCAGCTTCAGACAGCTGTTCTTCACCCATTTGGCGAATGCTTTCATTTCTTTCTGGAAGTTGGTTTTGGCATTGAGGGGGTCCTTGGTGAGGGAGAGGATCAGCTGTGTGTCATCAGCGTAGGAGATGATGTTGAGGTTGTGCAGTCTGGCGACGTGGGCGAGCGGGGCCATCTAGATGTTGAAAAATGTCGGAGTGATGATCCTTGGGTTACGCTGCAGATGATCTTAGAGGCTTCGGAATGGAAGGGGGGGAGGCGGACGCTCTAGGTTCTGCCGGAGAGGAAGGAGGTGCTCCATTCCAGCACCTTGTCTCGGATCCCTGCGTCCAGGAGTTGTGCACATAGGGTGAGGTGGCAGACAGTGTCGAAGGCAGCTGAAAGGTCCAGGAGGATGAGGGCTGCGGTTTTGCAGTTGTCCAGCAGGGCCCTGATGTCATCGGTGGTGGCAATGAGGGCAGTTTCGTTACTGTGGTTTCTGCGGAACACAGACTGGGACGGGTCTAGGATGCTGTTCTCCTTGAGGTAGCAGTTCAGCTGTTTGTTGACGATTTTCTCGATGACCTTTGCCGGGAACGGGAGCAGTGAGATGGGCCGGATGTTCTTGAGGTCCCTCTGATCTGCCTTGGGTTTCTTGAGCAAGGTGTTGATTTCGGCGTGGTTCCAGCTCGCCGGGAAGGTCTCATCTCTCGAAGGAGATGTTTATGACCTTGCAAAGATGGGGTGCGATGGTGGCACTGGCTTTGTTGAAGATGTGATGTGGGCACGGGTCTGACAGGGAGCCGGAGTGGATGGTGTTTCTGATTTATTTGATGCTGTTGTCATCGTTGATGTTAGTCCAGGTGTGCAGGGGGGCGCTGTCGGTGGTGGCTGTGGGGTGTGCGGTGTCATTGGCTGTTGAGGTGGTCAGGTTGTCGAAGCAGGCGTGGATGTCTGCAATCTTGCAATGGAAGAAGGTGGCAGAGGAGTTGCACAGGTCTTGCGATGGTGGGATGTCATTGGTGTTGGAGCTGGGGTTAGAGAGTCCTTCAGGATGTTGAAGAGCACTTTGCTGTTGTGTGCGTTGTTGTCGAGGCGGTCCTTTTAGGAGATCCTTTTGGTGGCTCGGATGCGGTGATGGTGTTGGCGCATGGCATTCTTGTGAGCTGCATGGTTCTCCGGTGTCTGTTCACTGTGTCATTTCTTCTCTAGTTATCGGAACATTTGTTTGGAGGTCTGGAGGTCCACGGAGAACCAGTTGGCATTCTTGTTGGTGCGTCTGTTGGAGGGCTTCTTGTTTGGGGTGAGAGTGTTGGCGCAGTCATTGATCCAGCACCTGAGGTTGCTGGTGGCGGCATCGGGGTCGGCTGAGTTGGCCGGTGGGCTTCGGGCGTGGGCGTTGGTTAGCTTGTCTTCAGTGATTTTGCTCCAGCTGCGTCAGGGGATCTGTTGGGTGTGGTGTTGTGTGCTGGGTTTCCAGAAGGTGAAGTGCATGCAGCGATGGTCGGACAAGTGGTGTGGCTGAAGGAGACGTGGGAGCTTGCAGAGAAGATGGGGTCAAGTGTGTGGCCGGAGGAGTGGGTGGGCGTTGTGACAAGCTATCTGAGTCCAAAGTTGGTGAGGTTGTCGATCAGGGTGGTGGAGTTGATGTCGTTGTTGTTCTCAAGGTGGAAGTTCAGGTCACCGAGGAGGATGTAGTCCATGGAGGTGAGAGCATGCATGTTGGCAAAGTCGGCGATGGAGTCGATGAACTGAGGCCGGGGTCCGGGGGGGGACTGTAGATCAGGGTTCCTCTGAGGGTGGTGTTGGGATCAGTGTAAATCTGGAAGTGCAGGTGTTCGGCGGTGCTGAGGGTGTCGTCGGAGTTGATCGAGACCTTTAGGGGGGACTTGTGGATGATGGCGATTCCACCTCCTACTCCGTTGGTGCCGTCTCTCGGGGTGATCTTGTAGCCGTACGGGATGGCAATGGCGATGTCGGGCACCGGGGCGTCTTTCATCCAGGTCTCTGTCAGGAAGGTGGCGTCCGGGGTTACGAATGTATCCAGCCGATCCCAGAGTTCGACGGCGTGTTTGCGTGCGAAGCAGGTGTTCAGTAGTATGCATCTGAGGTGGTTGTGTCCTGTCATGGTGGGCGGGTTGGGGGCTTGGGGGCTGGTAAAGCTGCAGCTCTGGCAGGAGAAGGGTCATTTAGTGTGCTTTGGGGCAGCCAGGAAGCAGGTGTGCAGCCGTCTGTCATTGAGTGCGTGGAGGGTGCTGGTGCCGTAGCGGCGTCGGGGGTCATGGCGTTTGCAGGGGCCAGGGCGTCTGGTCCTGGGTGCGGTCCAGACGCGGGCGGGCGTTGCGGCCTCCATATGAGGGGAGGTTGGAGGGAGGAGCAGCTGGGAGACGGGAGCGGGGTGACCAATGGGCGAGTAGGGGGGCATTCCACAGGGGACGCAGCGGCGGGAAAAACGAAGGGTGGAGCTGGCGGGGGATACAGAACGCAAAACAAGGGCACAATAATAGGGCAAAAGTTTTAAAAAAAGGAAGTCAAAAGGTGAAATACAGCAAAACAGTGCAAGGGCAGGCAGCACAGACACTGCAGAGCTAGCAAGGAAAAAGGGGCAGAGCGAGAGCAAGAGCTAACGGTCTAGGGCAGCCTCGAATGTACAGCAAGTGGCAGCAGGGTCAGTGACACACAGGTGGCGCTGTGCGGCATGGGGGAGCGACTTGCCTGAGGACAGGGTCAAAGATCACACCTCCACCAATGCGTCCAGCAACAGTAAAACTGAAAGTCTTCTGAATAGGCTTCATGTTTGAGCACTAAATTCCTACAGTGGAAGAGACTTCTCTGAGGTGGCCAATCTGCTTAGGCTTCTTATGCATACTTAAGGTGATCTGTCAGATGTGAATAACCCAAATATCCCTTTGTTGGTCATTGGAAGTTCACAAATGACAAATATCCCTATCTCCTCTGCAAGGTTCTGTATAGATTGTTTCTGGGGAAGTTAAGTTGCAAGAGTCTGTTTATTGATTGTTGTTCCAAAACTAAACCAAATCCTTGTTAGAGGTCCAGCAAAGACCCCATCCACGGCCTGCAGTATGCAGCGGTATTGATGCTGAAGCCTTTAGAAATATGAACGGTCAGCCTTTGCTCTTTGTCTGCATCTCTGTTTAGTTCCAAAGTCTCTGCTTTTCCAACACAATGAAATTCCTCATTCAGGTGTCTCTTTGGAACATTGAATATTAATGATCCAGGTGTAATCCTTGATCTCACCCTTGAAACCATGAATGGCGAACGAACACTGTCTCAGGACTAGACTGAGGGATTAAGGTGCTCGTGAGACTGACACCTTCTCGTTTCACCAGACAGGAGAAAGCAAATAAAGCAGGATAATTCTGGTGGGAGATCGGATTACAATATTCATTTCCAGTCAAGGACCTTCTCATGATGTTATGTCACTGCTCTACACCACAACTAACATGAAGATTGAGTAATAATGTCAGAACAACGTCACATCATCATGTGCATCATTGATCACGTGATCAAGAGGTGTGGCGCCGCGGCTAGGGCAGCTAGGGCAGCTAGGGCGACTGACTCAGGAGATCACGGTTCGATCCCAGCACCGGCGGCAGATTAGCCCAGCACCATGTGACTCTGGGCAATAGCTTGCTTAATCTTCCCGACGGCCCCCAGCGCCTAGAGTTCCTTACGGGTGATTGTGTGCTTTACAAATGTGGGTTATTATTATTATTATCCACTATAACCACCAGGGTGAAGAGCGCCAGGGTGACAGGCAAGTCCAGAGGTCAGGGTTTGCACGTAGAGGGGGTGAGCTGTACGAGTAACAGAGAATACATGGAACCAGATACGGCTGCTGATCTTTCTGTGACAATTTTCTGCCTCTCCTGTTTGCCTTCCCTCTGTGTCTCTGTTCACGCCAGTTGTATGACAGATCCACGCATGCCTTTCCCCTTCATGTCTTTACAAAGTGGGCTTTTCATCAAATGTCTTGTTACCATGTGTTCCTTTAGCACACAAGTTATTACAACAATGTACCTTAGGGATCGCTGGACTTTCGAATATTATCATTTACTATTCCAGCTCCAGTCTGTGTAACAGTAAAGAAGGTGTTGGACTTTAAATCCAACACCAGTCCAAACAACACATTCCCAATAGCAAGTTGATGTAATGACAAGCGTGCTAAAGGAATGCGTGGTAACCGCACGGTCGACGCAGTACCCGCACTGTAAAAGCACTACGTGGTTTAGGCTGTGTGGTAAAGGTTGTTTCCTCGCTTTGTCTGGGACCATTTCCACTGACGCTGTCTTGGCTCCTGCTGCACCTCTCACTATGTCTTTGATTCTTTACATCAATGCTTTTTTTGTCTTTCCTACGGGTTTCACTCTCTGTGATCTTTACTTTCAATTCCTTGTCAGTCGTGCCTTTGGGTCTCATTCTCATCGGCCTTCACTACCATTCCACCAGATCCAACTCTTGTCTGTAACCTTTAATTTAAAGCTTTAAATTTCTCCTGCAGATCCCCCGCTCTGTCTGCAGTGAGAGTTGTCCGCCTGGGTACAGAAAGGCTGCCAGAGAGGGAGAGCCTATGTGCTGCTTCGACTGTGTCCCCTGCTCCCAGGGAGAAATCAGTAATGATACTGGTAAGTGCTACGAGTCAGGTGTCGAGGAACTATGGAACTCAAAGATGGCGAGTCAATTTTTGTTAGAAGTGTTGTCTCCAATCAGACATTGGGTTATTCATTGGGAAGGCTGTGAGTCCTACCTATGTATAATAAGTCCTGAAATCTTATCATGTAAAACACACAGGGGCATATTCACAGGCCCCTATCACCACCACAATGTCACTTCCAGTGAATTTGTGGTGGTGATAGGGGCCTCTCCTTATTCACAAGGCAGTTAAACCACTTAAGCTGGGCTTATCGTGAAAGGGGCGTGCAGTGGGTGTTGTGGTGGGCGTTCCACCTCGACACCCATTGATATTTAAGCTGCCCCCATTCACAAGAGCAGCGTAAATAGGAGCTAATCCCAAACTTAAGACCAGGAAAACCCAGGTTTTAAGTTGGCAATACGAGGAGAAATAATATATTTCTCCTCGTGTTTGCATTTTCCATGTGTGCTGCCTTGTGCAGCACACATAGAAAAGGCAAATCGCCATGGTTTGTTTATGTACAGGAAGGTATCCCTTCCTGCACATAAAACCTTTTTTTTAAAATGCAGTTTCGTAAGTTACACACTGGCATTTTAGGTTTGTTTATGTGCAGAAAGGGACACCTTTCTGTACATAACTAAACCTTCCTGCTTGCAGACACTCTTGCACTCTGGTGCAAGGGTGCCTGCTTTGGCACTAAGTTGTGAAATTTAGCGCCATCGCAGGGGGCAAAGCAAGGCTGCACTATGTCCTTGTGAATATGGTGCAGTCTTGCTTTTCTGAAGTAGCGGAGAGAGGCATTAGGCCAAGAAGGCTAACTCCTCTCCCTGCCACCTCCTTGTGAAAATCCCCCACAGTTTCAATAATGTTATTCTAACCGTACCCCTAGGAGCAATGGCTAAGAGAAGCCATCTTTAACTTAGAATAATGTATCAATTATTTAACAGTGACAAAACAGTCATAAAGTCAAAACACAACACCAGTAAAATCCCACAACTATTTCTAAAAATGAAAAAGTAATTGGAAAAATGACTCTTAATGACTAAAATGTAATAGGGGGGATATGACTTTTTAAAATGTACTGAAAATAATATCCAGAAAAATTAAAGCATCCACCGGAAACCACTGTGGCTGTAGACTGGGACCTAGGTGTAATATCAGGCTGACCACAAAGACGTGCAGGTCAGGTATACCAAGTAGGCTCCCAAGTTGAACCTTTTATCTTCTGATTTAGTCTTTTGTATAGATGATGAAATATGCCAACAGGGCAAGCTTAAAAGATCTATCCAAGGGAGTCCCTTCAAATCCAGATAACCACTGAAGAAAATCACACTGAAACCATTTGTTTTGGAGGGAAATGCTCGGAGAGGAAAAATTTACCTTTCATGGCAGATGAAGTCCCCTCATTGGGTAGATACTGTTTTCACCTTGACCCGGTCAAAACTTCAATCTTTGGCTCATTTAGAGTTAGGCAGGAGGGTACTTCCTTGCAATGTTGATGGTGTACCCTCTCCACCAGTCTCTCAGTCTGCGTGTCCAGTTTACAGGTGAGCATACCACCAGGTTTATGCCAAAGAAATGTACTCCATAGGTATAAACATTCCTCTAATGAGGGAGTAGAGGCCATCAGAAGTAAGCTATGCAACCGTCCATCCTATTTGGGAGATCAGATGGCTTATGTTTACTGCCCATCACCACAAGGTATATCATAGTGGTGAGAACCACACTGAGATCGCCGTATATCCTAACAGTGAGGGAGAGTGAAAAACTGAAACCTGATTCCTACACCATCTTAAAAAGCACCAGTGGTATGGGGGTCATTAGTTTGATTTGTTTTCAAAAGAAAACTCCAGCTTTGAGAGTTTGTTTTGGAAAATAAAAACTTTGGAAAAGTTTGATGGCCGTCTATCATGTTTAATGGAGCAACCCTTCAAACGTTTCCTACAGTGACAGGAACTACAATTGCAGCAGTTCCTGTCAATTTATAAAGATGCATGTAGGGCTGGCAAAGATTTTGGTTGGTAGAGTAAAGCTAGCTGCCTTTACTCCATCGGTATCAGAAACCTTTTCAGAGGGCCACGTGGCAAGCAGGAATTACTAGGCCCACTGTGGTGGTTGAGGCCTTTTACTTCTGATGTGCTGGGGCCAGTCTACAATGGACTCTGAGCAACTGGGTCAAGTACCCCTTCAACACTTTGGGCCCATTAGAATGGCGGGCGGATCGCCCATGCCAGGCCGGCAGTAGCCACCGCCACCCTGGCGGGGGCGATCCGCCCGCCATCCATGCCGGAATGACACCCGCTGAGGGGTCCTCGGCAGACGGAAAGACCGTCTGGCGCTTTTCTGCCCCGGTCGCCTTGTGACCGGGACGGAAAAGGGTGTATATGGTGGCGTTGTCTATCAGACACCGCCAGCCATATTATGATGGGCAATTTTCAATGCCTTTCCCTGGTGGCAATGCCACCACGGAAAGGCATGCCGAGTCTGCCTTGGGGGCCCGTTGCAGGCCCTCAAGGACTCCGGGGGGTTGCGCGGTGCCTGCCATGTTGTGCATGGAAGTGCATGGCATGCTTCCCTAACATTGTGGCGGACGGTGCTGTTTGCACCGCCCGCCACAATGTTATGGATGCAGGATGCGCCCGCCACTGTGGCAAACGCATCCTAATAGCAGCCACGGGACCCCCGCCCTTATGGCAGGCGGTCCGTTCACACAACGGGATGGCAGGCGGACGACAAAGTCCGCCTGTCATCCTAATGGATCCCTCTACTCTCAGTGGTAGCGTGGGTCAGACAGACCAATGCTTCTCAGGGAGGAGGTGGATATAAGGTGAGTATAGACTCATCCAGCAACCCCAATAAAGGATTGTACAGTCAAGTACTTGCTTTTATGTAACTATTACAAAGTAAAGTACAACACACCACAAATAATAAATAGACCTTCGTGAGGCAAGCCCACTACCTAAATCATCATCTGTAATTTGACCCTCGTCTGTTTTATGTGCATGTGTTTAGCCTGATCAGTGAAAGTGGTAGAGAGAAGCTGGAGTGAAACGCTTCAGTGGGACATGGACCGGGCTGCGCTGCTACGGATATTGTAGTGCAACACAGCACGAGACTAGCTGCTGGATCTCCATTCAGCATGGCTTTGGTCTTGCCTTCACCAAGGCTCATCCAGTTTCACTACCTCAAGTGTCTCTAGATGAGGCGCTAGATTTACCAACATGATCCCTGGTGTTCTTCTCCGTCTTGGAGATGAAGACAGTCGCAGCGTTAATCACTTGAATCAAGCTGCAAAGTAACCGGTGGTGTTGAGGATGAAAGAGAGGGATTGGTGGCTGAACAAAGGCCACCTAGTGTGTGTATGTTCATTATACAACAGAAAGAGGCCATCAGTGGCTGGTGTCACTGACCTGGTCAACTAATCTGTGGTTGATTGTCAGAATATTAAGTTAAAAAATATTGACCTACAAAAATAATACCTGCTGGCTATTGATTACCTCTAAGTCGTCAAGTAAAACATATATAGGGATGAATGAATGTACCATTTTGAACTCTGCTTCCACGTACGTATATCATCAAGGTACATAGATGTGAATTTAATAGTTCAACTATATTTACCATTATATATGTTTTTAGGATATTTTACAGTGCAACATTCACCATTGCCTGTTTTACACTGGTGTTTATTGAGTAATAAGTTTTATTTTAACCCCTTCCGTGCTTCGAACGTCCAACGGTCGTCGCGTGCACTACCTCGCTGGTGCTGCGCACGACCGTTGGACGTCCGAAACCCGTTAGCGCGATCGAACGTCCGCACTGGGGCAGAATGTTCGACGCGCTAAACGGGTTAATCTACTTGTTGTTTTCTTTGTTAAATGCCCTCTGCATCCTCTCTCTCTGTGTAGAGATAGAGCAGCATGTTGAGCCTTGTGGCAGATGGGGGCGTGATGCGACCCTCATGTATTAGGCTGCTTACCTACTTCCTGTGATGCTCTCTATTTTGTATATATTTACAGTAGAACCCCCCCCCCCCACCCCAGACCCCCGGTAACTCATTTTCCCTTCCTTGTTGGAAAGGTTCCCTATATATCCCCCCACTGGAAACCTTTTGCAGCTGCACTGCCTAAGCATTTCACCATCTGCTATTGCTGCACTGTTTTTGAGGTGGTGCTGTGCAAGCAGTGAAATGTCCTTAAGTGACTGGTACAAGGCAGGAAGGTTGCATACCATACATACTTCACAAAACAATGTCGCTGTAGTCAAGATTTTGGAGTTGATTGTTTTATAAGTTAATATTAAAACTTTGAATTTCTGGTGATACTGTGATCTTTTAGCAGTTTAGGGATGATTTTGCTGAGCAAGTGACTTTTGCCCTGAGGCGGAAAGGTACTGCTGGTTATCACTGTTGCAAGGACGAATGACATATATAGAAATGTTTTACTCAAGTTGGCCATGTGTGCTTGTGAAGGACAGAGGTGATTTAACAAACCGGACCCAGTTAACAATTACACGCAGTTTATTGTTTAAGTTATGTCGTTACTAAGTCACAAATGTTTTTGTTTTGCTAGACACAACTGACTGTACAAAGTGTCCTGATGACCAGTGGTCCAATGAAAGACGAGATGGGTGCATCCCTAAAGTGATTGAGTTCCTATCTTACGAAGAGCCCCTGGGTTTAACACTCAGCACCTCAGCAACGTTATGTACATTGTTAGCTGTTTCAGTTCTTTGTATCTTCATCAAGTATCGAGAGACGCCCATTGTCAAAGCCAATAACCGTGAGCTCAGCTATATTCTTCTCCTAGCTCTTATGTTTTGCTTCCTCTGCTCCTTCATCTTCATCGGTCGTCCCAGGAAGATCACCTGTATGCTTCGACAGATCATCTTCGGGATTGTGTTTTCTATCAGTGTCTCCTCTGTTCTAGCCAAAACTATCATTGTTGTCATTGCCTTTAAAGCAACTAATCCTAACAGCCCAGCCAGGAAATGGCTGGGATCAAAGACACCATACTCTATAGTTTTCTCTTGTTCTTTACTACAAGTTCTTATCTGCGTGGTTTGGTTAGTGAGATCTTCTCCATTTCCAGAACAAAATTTGAAGTCCTACAATGAAAAGATAATTTTTCAATGTAATGAAGGGGATAATATGTTCTTCTATTGCATGCTGGGGTACATGGGCCTCCTGGCCTTGGTTAGCTTTATTGTGGCCTTTGTCTCAAGGAATCTCCCTGGAAGCTTCAACGAGGCCAAGCTGATCACCTTCAGTATGCTGGTGTTTGTCAGTGTGTGGATCTCCTTCATCCCCGCATACCTGAGCACCCGGGGGAAATACATGGTGGCCGTGGAGGTGTTTGCCATCCTGTGCTCCAGTGCTGGACTGCTGGGGTGTATATTCTTTCCAAAGTGTTATATTATTCTGGTGAGACCTGAAAGAAACACCCGGGACTATCTTGTAGGAAAATCTAAGTCTGTTGGCAAGAAATAATAGAAAATGACAAAATCAAGAAATTTTCTATTTTTTGTGGAGATTTTTGATACCTTGCTGATTAAATATTGCCTTCATCACTTAGGGGGTCATTAGGATGACGGGCGGACTTAGTCCGCCCGCCATCCTATCGGAAATCAGGATCACCCGCCATAACGGCGGGGGTCCTGTGGGGGGTATTAGGATGTGCCCGCCACAGTGGCGGGCACATCCTGCATTTTTATCATTGTGGCGGGCGGTGCTCTTAGCACCGCCCGCCACAATGATAAAAATGCACATTTGCATTTACAGTAACAAAATGGCAGGCACCGCGCGGTGCTTGCCGCTTTGTTCATGTAAATGCTGGAGGGTACCACAGGTACCCCCCGTGTGCACCCCCCACCTATCCTTCACTCCGGGGGTCCGCAGGGGGCCCCCGAAGTGAAGACCGCATGCCGCCACGGAAAGGCATCTGTTTTGGGCAATGCTAATATGGCTGGCGGTGTCTAATAGACACCGCCACCATATTAAACCTTTTCTGCCCCGGCCGCAAGACGACTGGGGCGGAAAAGTGCCGGACGGACTTTCCGTCCGCCGCTGTCACCCCCGCCATGCTAATATGGCGGGGGTGATTAAGGGTAGGATGGCGGGCGGATCGCCCCCGCCAGGCCAGCGGTGGCTACCGCCAGCCTGGCGGGGCGATCCGCCTGCCATCCTAATGGGCCCCTAAGTGTCACAATAACTCCTTTACGTTTACTAAAAGACAATATCTTGCACTCTAGATATGGTGTTTGTAGGTTACATGGCTAAATATAGGCAGCAACACAAACATAATGTGCGATTTTTTATAGCTAATATGGATAGAAATAATGTATGTAGCAAACTATCTGACTCGTAAGTGGAAATGTATGATGCCATGAATTATGGCACTTTCTGACACCTTATGACTTTCTTTGCCATGTTCTTTACAACTGGAAAACCAAATGCAGTAATTTGTTTATAAAAAATGATTGTGTTTTGAATTCTGGGTGTTTCTTCATTGGATGCAAAGTTCATTATAATATAATGTCGGGCAGAAAGCCTCTGACCAGTGGTCAGAGGCTTTCTGCCTGACATGGTGATGTGATGTGAGGCAGATTTATATAGCGCACTACCACTCCAAGAAGCATCTTGGCGCTTAGACTCATGTACTGAAAGGTGGTAACATTTCCTGTTCTCATTCTGCTGAAAGAAATTTTACACACATGTTTTGCAGGTTGAGTCTGCCATGTTGTAGATCCATGTTTTAAGGGACTTTCTGAACTTCTGCTCGGAAGTGATTGCACAAAGTTGATAAGGCATCTTGTTCCAAGCCTTAGCACCTATGACTGCTAAGGATTTTCCCCCTTTTGTCACCAATCTAAATTTTGGGACAATCATCAGGTTGGCTTTTGCGGAAATAAGTTCTCGAATGGAGTGATATTGGTGAAAGTTTTTATACAAGTATTGTGGTCCATGCTTGTGAAAGGCCCTAAAGACAATCGTCAGGACCTTAAACAAGATGCGCTTTTGAATGGGTAGCCAATGGAGCGCATCCAGAGCTGCAGAGGCTGAAGATTTCCTTGGCCATCTAAGAACCAGCCTTGCTGCAGCATTTTGGACCATCTGCAGCCTATGCAGGACATTTTTGTTTGCTCCGGTATAGAGGCTGTTACAATAATCCAACCTGGATGTAATTAGCGCCACTGTCACAGTGCGTCTGGCTGGTAATAGAAGAAGATCGAAAAATCTCCTGTGGCCCTTTATTATATTAAAGCATGAGCCAGCAACTTCTCTTGCCTGTTGTTTGAAGGATAAAGTCTTGTCGAATTTAATTCCTAAATTTCGTGCAGCCACGATGGTGTTTGGCGGGGCCTCCGCTTCTTTTGGCCAACAGGTCTGGGGGGAGAAGAGGTTGTTCTGACCAAACGGCAAACTTTCGGTTTTAGCAGAGTTGCATTTAAGGTGGTTGTTGTTCATTCAGGCAAAAGTTGCAGTCAAACACTCCTTCAGGGTCTGTTCTGCAATAGCCGGGTCTTCATCCAGGACAAGGACTAGTTGCATATCATCGGCGTACGCTATTGTGCTGATGTTAAAAGAGGAGATGAGTTCAATCAGGGGGACCATATATAGATTAAATAAAATGGGGCTAAGACTAGAGCCCTGAGGCACCCCTGACTGCACCACCGTCTCCTCGGAGCGGAATTGGCCTAACACGGTGATCTGCCGTCTTTGCATCAAGAAGTTTTTGAACCGGAGGAGGAGCCAAACTCGACAGCGTGATGGCCGCACGGTAGCTCGGCTCCGCCGGCCTCCCTGCCCAAACTCATTTATCCTGCCGCCCATCCTACCCCAAAACGATAACATTTTATAGATGAAGGTCTGCTGATACTTGCCACCCGTCCTGGTGGCTCCGGCGTTCAGTGGGTCCGCAGCGGCGTCCTCCCAGGAAGTGCGGCCTCCGGGGGGTGGAGACTGGGGCCTTGTCTTCAGCGAGTAGCCAGCGAGACGGTGTCGGTGGCGGCCTCGGGTGGAGGATGGAGGCCGGCCGGAAGAGGCCGTTGTGCAAAAAAGCCGGAGGCAACTGAACGCGCCTGGGACTACCGTCCGGTGGTCCAGAGGTGAGGTGCGGCAAGTTGTGTGTGGGGGACGCCGTGTTGGTGGCTCCCCCCCTTGTTGCCTTGCCCGGCCATTCCGAACTTCATCGCTCGGTGGCGGAAAGCGGCTCCAGCGGAGCGGTGGCGCCGGCGGGTCCCCATCTTTTGGTGGCCCTCATTTCTGCATCGAGGTTGCAGTTTGGATGCTTGAGGGGGATCCCGCGGGGGCCCTGCTTTTGAGCCCGCCCCAGGAGTTGGTTCCGAAAAGACGGCGCTGTACTTACGAAATGGTAGCTGATACCGTATGCTGTGGAACGCCCCGGGATGTCGATGCTGCGCCTCTGTACTGTGATGGGGCCTGCACTGGGGAGCGTGAACCCACGATTTGCGACGTCCTACGAGCGCTGAAGATTTGGCAAGTGACCCTGGCCCGGGATTCTTGTGTGCAAGACAATGTGGTGACCGCCATTGCTCCCGGGCCGTCCCTCAGAGATGCGGATGGGCCCGAGGTGGTTGCTGTTTGTTTCCTGCATTTTGGTGGGGGTAACGATGTCCTGGTTCACATGCGGGAAGATTTGCTGGTGACCATTGACACTGATGTACATGACTGCCATACACAACTTTTGCATTACCGTCGGCGGAGGAGATCCCATGGATTGCTTTCATTGGCCGTTCAGCGGCTGTTCCACAGCCTTTTCTCTCCGCTTTGTTCTATGCCCGCTACTTCGACATACATCGTGGCGATGGCTAAGAAAGGACTAGGGTGAGCCCGGTTCTTAATCCGGAGGACTGCTGTTCGGTGTACGGAGTTATGGACTGCCCCAAATTATGATAATTTGTCGAATTCTTAATAAGTATGGCTACCTGAAACCATGCCAGTTTCGTTTTGGGCTACATTAATTGTTTGTATGGGCGGGGGGTGGGGCACGTGCGCCTTGTTACATGGTATCCTCCCCCTGGCTTTCCTTTTTCTCTTTTTATCTGTTTTCTTTCTTTTTCCCTACATTATCTCTTTCTATATTCGGGTTCATGTTTAGGGCGACAGGCACGCTGCTGGGAGGGATAGGCCATAGCCTTCTGCAGGGGTGCAGGGTGAGGCGGGTGGGTTGGGGTCTATTACATAGTTACTTGTTTCTATGGCTCTTTTGTGTCCTTTTCTTGGGTCTCCATGACCGTGCATGATTCCCGCGGGGTGAGTGCCTGGGGGGGGAGGATTGGGTATTCCTATGTAATGTGGTACTTTCAGGTTCTGCTTATCCTGATTTAGCCGCCCCGCCCCTAAGAATGTTTACTGTCTGGATTGTTGATCGCCATTATTGCCGTGGGGCGGGTACAATAACGTGGAGTCCCCTTTTCCTTTTTTCTACTATTTTCGTTTTCTTTTACTCTCCGGGTTGGGCTGTATAATGATTGCAACTTAATCCGTCTCATTGATAATTTGATTATCATTAGAGTGATGTTCTGCTTGTCTTTGGGCACATGAGGTTGCGGGTGGACACTGGCCGAAGAAGAATTGCAAGGGCATCTATGGCTTGAACTCTTTGGCCTATTCTGATGACAGATCTATGGGTTCCCTATTATAATGTTGTTGGTTCTGTTCCCCGCCATGTGCACCAGGACGCTTATTATACAACCGATCCTTTATTCTTTAACATAAAATTAACCTTCTGTGATCCTGTGCCGGGGGGTTACACTCAGTTAGCATTATGGACTCGCAGCATTGTGTAGTATTACGTAACCACTCCGTACCTTTTATTGATATTGGTGCTTTCCAGTTTGTTTTGTGGCCGGCCTCTGGGTTGTAGGCCCGTATTTGTATGCAACCATCTACACAAATAAAGGTTTTCAAAAACTTTTTTAAAAAAAAGTTTTTGAACCATTTTAACACGGTCCCCCTATGCCTTCATTTATCAGGCGATGTAAAAGAATAGCATGGGACACCGTGTCAAAGGCTGAGGATAGGTCTAACAGGATCAGGACTGCCCTCTTGCCCTGATCCAATGCAGCTACGATTGTTTCTGTGGAATACAGTAGATCAGATTCCGTGGAATGGTGGGCTCTAAAACCCACTTGATTTGGATGGAGAATATTATTCTCCTCCAGGTAGACCGTAAGCTGCTTAATGACACAGTCTTCTGCTAATTTACATACGGCTGGAAGAAGTGAGATAGGCAGTAAGTTAGATAGGACTGTGGGGTCCTGTAGCTCTTTTTTCTGTAAGGGTCTAACAGCTGCAACTTTCCAGCATGCTGGGACCTCTCCTGTAGAAGAGATGAGTTGAGAATGGAGTTGATCATTGGGTTAACCTCCTCTTTAATGACTTTTAACAGCGCAGGGGGGCATTGATCGAAAGGTGAGCCTGAATTAATTAAGGAAATGGACTGGGAGGACTCCTCCAGGCTAATCGAGGCAAAGGTTTCCCACCTTTCAACGCACGGCTTTGTATTTGGAGCGTTATGTGCTTCTTCTGACTCACCCTGATTGATCTGAGGGAAATCTTTCGTGAGATTAGTTACATGGTAGGTGTAAAGTGCAACTGCTGTATTAAGATGAGGGTGGTCGAAGTAAAACCTGAGGGGGGTATTCCGACATGGTTCCGACAGGCTCAAGTAGCCCATCGTTGCGTCGGGCAGATCGCATAATCTCTTATTGACAATGACTCTGCCGTCGAGATTATGATGTCAGTTTCCCACAGCAATTTCATGTAGGTCTTTCCAACATGGAAAGGTGGTCAGAAAGCAACTTTGGGTCCCCTTGTAGAGCCCACTTGCCCCCCTGACTCTCTGCTGACCTGAGGTCGAGCAGTTCCTTTCCACAACAGTGTCCAGAAGTAGGGCCCTTAGTATTGTTTTCTATTCCAATGTAAAAGTTATACATTGTTCCGTGTTTAAAAAGTAACATAAAAGCTTTCTCTTATGACTTATATTTTGGCAGCCACCGCACAACTTGCAGTTATTTTATGGCCATCATGTCTAACTTGTCTGACTTATCCCACTCCCTACCGTGGTATATTCTATGTTTGTGCTTCCCTATGTGGATGAAAATGGAATATTATTAAAACCAGTGACATTTACACCAACATAATAATCCCCTAAAAGAGGATTTGCTAAAAAGTATGCCACACTTAATCGATTCTATTATATCATAAATATGTAGCGTTCTACAAAGCAGGAGCTGAAATCACATTTGTTGGATGAATGAGTAATTGCAGGAAATGTTGTGATTTCAAACTCTCTTTTCATCAACAGACAGGTAAATACATTAGTCAGAAGGTATCCTAAGACCACTAGGCTATTCTGTTTTAGTTTTTTAAACTCTTATAGCTGATAAAACCAAGTGAAAGGAAACTAGCCCTAATCATGGTAAACAGATAAACATTGATACAAAGCTCCACAAACACAAACTAAAATGGAATTCAAAGAAAGGAAAGTGTGAGAGAACAAGTAATTTTTCTTTCTTGCTGAAGGGGCCAACACAATGTAACTTTTGGAAGAATGTAGTTCTTTCACTGATTGGTACAATGGCGGGGCCATAAGAATCTTGGTCATTTGTACTATCACATTTACACACAGACAAGAATGGTAAAACATTTGATTTCCTTTTCCAACAAGTCAGTGTTGATAGCAGGTCACCTGCCGAACACCCCAGGCTTTAAACATCCAATGCAAGGTGCAGGGGCAGTACCCTGTGAAAGACTGCTGTCACCATACACATGGAATAATGCAAAAGCATGACAGAAGACTTTCAACATACTAACAAATTCATAGATGCAAGGTGTCCCAGTATTATCTTTGATACATTCAACGAATCCTGACTTTTTGCCAAAATGCATGCTGGGGTTTTTGAGCTCATAGTTACAATGTTAACAGCAACATTTCAAGACCAGAATGCAAAGTGTCTGTTGGAAGGCAGAGGCTGATTTAAAGTGAGGCATTTGCCATAGGGACACTTGCCAGCTATGACTGTCCAGACAACAACAGCACCACTTTAATGTAGTCAGGCAAAGAGTACAGAAAAGCAGTGGTGAGCATTATGTTTCATACCCCTTAGAATGCAGGGCTACAAACTAATACGGTGCAATTCAATATTTTAAATGATACACAAGGTACTATGCTTAATTATAAATATACTGTGCAAAGGGGTTTTTAGAAAATTAGGACCAGAAGGGCGCGCTGCCTGGGTTGAGACGTTACAAAGTGTGTGAGGAGCAGGAGTGTCGTTGTGTAGTGCGTGAAGAGCAGACGGCAAAACACCCTTAACCGTCCAAACAAGTCAAAGACAAGGCAAATTAACAAAAATAAGCTCTCGCAACTACATGTGTGTTCATCAAAACAAGGTACAATGACCAAAAGTTAAAAAGAAGCGCAGAAGCAGGTTCTTTGGTGTAAGTCTTCTTGTCACAGCAAGATGTTTAATTTTCTCCAGACTTGAGAATAATACAATCGCCGACACGTGTTTCGTCGTGTGCGGTTGAGTCACACGACTCTTCAGGGCTTCCACTCCAGTTCCAAAGTGTGGTCGGAGTAAGTCTGGGTCTTTAAAGGCTCAGTTTCAAGCGATGGGTATTTAGTATGTATAAGAAACAGTCGAAGCTGTTTGACAAAATAATCGGTTGCAGTGTATGGATAGAATTATTGCATCCCAATGGTAATTTCCATTTGAAAGTATAGCGCTGTATCTCGTTATATTGTAAGGCGGGTAGCCGGGAGGGGATTCTATATGGCGCCAAGTGACCGCCGGGAATTAACAGAGGAGGGACTGCCTGCAGCGGCACACCACCGCAGAGATCACGGACTCGTTTCCTCACTTTGGCGCCATATAGAATCCCCTCCCGGCTACCCGCCTTACAATATAACGAGATACAGCGCTATACTTTCAAATGGAAATTACCATTGGGATGCAATAATTCTATCCATACACTGCAACCGATTATTTTGTCAAACAGCTTCGACTGTTTCTTATACATACTAAATACCCATCGCTTGAAACTGAGCCTTTAAAGACCCAGACTTACTCCGACCTCACTTTGGAACTGGAGTGGAAGCCCTGAAGAGTCGTGTGACTCAACCGCACACGACGAAACACGTGTCGGCGATTGTATTATTCTCAAGTCTGGAGAAAATTAAACATCTTGCTGTGACAAGAAGACTTACACCAAAGAACCTGCTTCTGCGCTTCTTTTTAACTTTTGGTCATTGTACCTTGTTTTGATGAACACACATGTAGTTGCGAGAGCTTATTTTTGTTAACAAGGTACTATGCTGTTGACTGGTTTCACCCCACTCACAATGTTGTAATATGCAGTAAAGAGTAAGAGAATGACCCCAACTGTGTCAAGAAATAGTATTATATTAGTCAATTCAATTAAAAAAGTCTTTATTTCGATTTTTTTCAATCATAAAAGACAGTTGCAGCCTTGGCCATTTTCAAAAATTTTTACAATTTAAAATTTTAAAATTACCCTTCATTGACAGCTAGTAAAATCCATAGTTCGTCACTTCAACTCTCGATTAACAATTATTGGCCTACCGCCAAACATAAAACCCATAGATTACAGTCATTAAATAAGTTATGTTAAAAAGAAGAAAAAAACATGGATATATAATTCATTTCATTCATTAAAAAATATTTTTAAATTCATCACTAGGTACATTAGTCACTAAGTACATTTTACATTCTCAGGTGTCATAGTCCGAAATTACTGTAGGCTCATTTTACGGGCCCGAATTATCCACATCCAGTGGAGGAATTTAGCTATGGCTATAACTACGGCTTGGGAGTTGTCAGTTCGTAAGATCCTGACAGCCTCACAACCCGTTTTGAGACCTAACTGGACACAAATAGGTTTTAACCAAGATCTCCTAGGTACCTTATATTCTGGACAGGCAAAGAGAACGTGCCCAATGACTTCCCGCTGATCGGGACAAAAGGGACAGGCCGAACCTTGTCCCCCACGCCATTTTACAGTGAGAGCATTTAGAGGTAAATCCGTTACGCTCGCGGATTTTGCGGATTTTCGGTAAATTCGCAATCCGCGAACGCTCGCGAATTTACCGAAAATCCGCAAATTCGCACGCAGCGGATTTTTTTTTCTTGGTGATACAATTTTGCAGCGTGCGGTGTAAGTTCGCAATTGCGAACATGTAGGTGCGGCGGGCAGCAACAATCTCGCACTTGCGAAATTACAAAAATCGCAATTCTGCACAAGAAATCTACTAGCAAGCAGCATAGACCTTCTGAAAATGATGATTTTTATCAGAATAACTCCTCAGGCTGACATTTGCCTGCACTTTTTTGGATTTGAGGCCTTTTGATTTTCTTTGGATAACTTTTGGATTAGAAATCAACTTTCTCATATAAGCTTGGTGGGGCATTACAGTTGCTGTAATGCTGTTCTGCAGAAAAACGAGTTTTGCAAAAGTGAAAGCAGGTTCAAAAGTTCAAACTCATCATTAGTAACCGTTCCCTGTAGTGCTTCCTGACAAGGGCCCCTCCAGAGTTCAGTTGCTAGTTGCAACAATTGTATGACCCTGCTCTGACCCTCACAGCAGGCTCATAGAATAGCTACAAGTAGGCCACAAAGGTCCTGGAAAAAAAATTGCACTGCAACAGAAAGCAAATTACTGATAAGGAAGCAGGTGCCAGACTGGAATTTTAAAACAGTGACACATTAATAAATCAACCCCAAATTAATTCATGTCAGTTGAAGCAGGCAGGTGTGCTTGCTTTTTCCCCCCATAATCTACAGTGATGATGAACCAGAGGGTGGCATTGATGTACCAGAGGGTGGCATGGGTGAAACAGAGGGTGGCAGGGGTGAAACAGAGGGTGCTGGGAACCTGTGATGATGAACCAGACGTAGAAACAACATATTCGTGACCGTTGCGAGCCGACATGTAAGTTCGCAATTGCGAACTGGTACAAAACCCTCGCGAACTGTCAGAAATCCTTGCGAACTGGCAGAAATCCTTGCGAACACACAAAAAAAAATCCGCAAATTCGTGAGAATTCGCGGATTTTGCGGATTGCGAGTTCGCAAATTCGCAAAATTCGCGAACGCCAGATTCGCAAAATTCGCCCATGCCTGGTAATGTCCCCACCCTAATCTGATGATATTTCTTCCTGTCCCCTGGGATGGTAATCCAGTCCCAATAAGCCTCAAAGGCTGGAGAATGCTTAAGTTCTAGGAAATCTGCCGTAAAAGATGGTTCAATACAGCGGCCAAATCTCTTTGCCTCAAGCATGTTCCAGTACAGGTCTCGAAATGTTTTTCTAGGTGGAAAAGGATTCCCTACTGGGTCATCCCACAATGGAGATAATCTCATAGCCTTGTATATTGCTTTTACCTCCCTCATCCATAGTATTTTATGGGCCTTATCGGAGTCTCTCACCTCGAGGAAGGCCCGTGCATACTGGGAGAGTTCTGGGGTGACCCATAATCTCCTCCAGTAGGCAACCGATCTATATCTGGCCATATCCTCGAGGCCATGAGACCCTAGATCATAGTGGAGAGGGATCAATGGAGTAGAAGCCGGTAAGCCTGTGATGTTGCGCAAAAATTTATTTTGCACACCCGTCAACCTTTTTAAGTTACTGAGCCCCCATAGTTCCGCCCCATAAAGAACTGCTGCTCCAACATTGGCATCATAAATCTTTAAAATCGGAGTAATTGGCCTTTTTTGAGATAAATAAAATTCCTTAGTGAGTGCTCCTGTCAATTGTGCGTGCTTCGTGACCAGCTGGTTGGTGTGCTGTTTCCAGTCTAATTTGGATGATAAGGTTATGCCCAGATAATTAAATACTTGGTCTGCTCCAGTTGAACCCCATCCATAACCACCTTCCCTCTGGCGTATTTATTTTTGTGTAGGACCATGAACTTTGTCTTGGATGTATTAATGACAAGACCATGGTCATTGCAGAAAGCTTCAAAGACTCCAACGGCCTTTTGGAGGCCCTGCTGTGACTTCGAAATTAATAGCGTGTCATCAGCAAACATCAACAGGGGGATCAGCTTGCCATCCAACTTGGGGGCATCGGTTGGTTGCTGTTCAAAATAGCTGATCACCCTGTTGATATATAGTGAGAAGAGTGTAGGGGCAAGTACACACCCTTGGCGTACCCCCCTTGCAATAGGGAATTTATCAGTTGCACTTCCCTGCTGTTTCCAGCGGACTCGGGCAAAATTATCTTCATGCAGTCTGATTAGGAGTGACAGGATATCCAATGGGATGCCCTGTTCTTGTAAGGCTGCCCACAGCTTAGTACGAGGCACCAAATCACATTCTGATTTAAGATCAACGAAAGCTGCAAAGAGCATACCCCCCCCCGTAACACTACACGCCAATATAATAAAACAAATCTAAAAACTTGGTCAATCGTACTGGTATGGCCACGGAACCCTGCCTGTAGAGGCGACAAAATATCGTTTTCCTCTATCCAGCCCTGAATACGCTGCAGTAAGAGCCTTGCCACTACCTTTTGTATGCAAGCAATAAGGCTGATTGGCCTGTAGTTTCCTGGGTCCGAGCACTCCCCCTTTTTAAAGATTGGGATAATCTTGGTACCCTTCCAGGACTCTGGTATTGGTGAGCCCATCGCAATGCCATTAGCTAGCAGGTGGATGTAAGAGGCCCAAAGATCCTTGTCATGCATAAAAAGGTCTGCTGGAACGGAGTCCAGGCCTGGTGCCCTAGCTTTTGGGATATTGTTCAGAGTTTTAATGATATCAGCTTTGGTAAAGGAAAGGTGATTTGTGCCCTCAATTGCTTTTAGAAGAGCCTCACGCTCTTCTCCCTCCTCGTCCATGGCGGCAAACTGGGATGCATAGTGGGAGACCCAAGCATTATATTAGTCATTCTTTATTAGTCCTGTAAACCAGTGAGAGTACTGATAGCATGAGTGTGAGAGGCATTGAGATGTGAGAGTGAGCATGAGATGTGAGTGTCAGTAGGAGTGCAAAACGCAGTCTTTCTATGCTGGAAAACAGTTTAGCACAAGTCCATTGGAAACACTGCCAAAGAAAGACGGTAAATTACCAGCCTTACACTTACTTTAAATTAAATATGTGATTTATATGTGCTTTATAAAAATCACTGCAAAAAACAACATGTTTTATAACACTGGGAAAATATTGTTTTTGTCTACTTTAGGGTTTGGCACCTAAATAAACACTGATAAGCACTGATTTCAAGAGGTTTGGAAAACACTGATAAAACACCCCTGAAATCCCAAAAACCTAAACACCAAAAACAGGACCACCTATACCTATAAACCTTGTATTTAATGTGTTGAAATTATGGGTGATTTTCAAACCTTCTTGACCAGGATCACAGATTTCATTTCTAGAATTCCTCTCACTCCTAACAATCATGTAGGAAAGCAGAGATTCTGAATCATTACATCAGCTGCCAATCACAGAATGTACCTAATGAAAGGAGGTTGCTAAAAAGGGCTTTGAGAATGTGCATGGCACGCCAAGCATGCGCAACGATGAAATAAAAGCACACCAGGTTACATTGAGTCAATTCAAGTTTGCTGAATGTGGGGAATCCATTAAAAAAGTGTGGTACCTGACCTTATTCAGAGATAGGAGAACCACTGGATTTCTGATGGCGGAGCCTCACCTATCTTACCTGTTGGAAACCTATGACCTTACGACTCATCAGAGCTAGGCGACCATCACTTGATTATACTGCCCAGGGTCGCCAAGTGAGTTATGGCGATTTCAAAGCACAAAATATAATTAAAGGCCGAATACACAGTGCTAAAACTCCTTACCCATCAGGTTTCTTTTTGTTTCCAAAAAACAACTCCCACTTTGGAAGTTAGTATTTAAAAAAGAAAAATTTTACTAAGCAACAAAACAAACCACTTTGTGCTAGGTAAAGTTCTCTTAAACAAAGAAGGGGGACTGGTAGGGCTTGTTAACGGGGTCCAGCACACTTTCCCAGTCAATCTGTTCCAAGAAGAGTCTGCTGTTCCCCTAAGGTAGACAAAAAAAGTGTGCAGAGGCTGAAGGAGGGAAATCCTCCCTTTCTGAACTGGAGTCTTCACACACCCAGCAAGCTAGGTGTCATGCTTCATCATATGGACTTGATCCTCATCGGGTCGGTGCTGCAATGCCCAACGGGCACCCATAAAGGGGCTCTTTGGCGGAGATCTTTTGTTCTTTGCCGTATGGTGCTGTGGGTGTGAGGCCCCTAAAGACAGTGTAAATGTGACGTTAGTGGGTTATGTTTAAACAAGGTTAGATAATCCAAACAAAATCTTTATTGGGGTGGTTATCTGCCTTATTGAAAGAAAAGCAGAGGGGCCGCTTGCTGGTATGTGGTCCAGTGAAGCTAAGCTCAACTCTTATGATGTGGTCAACATGTTTCATGCATAGCGTCAATACTAAGCATGGGTGAATTTTGCGAATTCGCGATCCGCGAATTTGCGGATTTGCGAATTTGCGATCCGCAAAATTCGCGAATTTGCGGATTTTTGTTTTTTCGCGTGTTTGCGGGGTTTTTTGCGTGATCGCGGGGTTTTTTGCGTCTTCGCAGGGCTTTTTGTGTCTTCGCGAGCCGCTTGCATAGCGAAGTTACCCATGCAGTTGTTTATGGGAGAGGGAGAGAGAGATAGATAGATAGATAGATAGATAGATAGATAGATAGATAGATAGATAGATAGACAGAGAAAGAGAGGGAAAGAGAGAGGGAGAGAGAGAACGAGAGAAAGAAAGAGAGGCCGGATCTCTGAAGGGCCAGATTCCTTAGTTGCCCCTACAGAACATACAGCTTTTTATTTTTAGCAAAATGCATATGAAAATTGTGCTGTAAAGGTCTCTTTTAGTTTAACCCCTCCTGACAACTCAAAATGGGTGTATTTGCCATGCTCTCCCTTCTTCCTGTTTTTTATATCTGTAAGTGCTTCCTGATGAGGTTTAATTCCTTGGACAGGTGCCT
Source organism: Lissotriton vulgaris (assembly GCF_964263255.1). Lineage (NCBI taxonomy): Eukaryota > Metazoa > Chordata > Amphibia > Caudata > Salamandridae > Lissotriton > Lissotriton vulgaris. Next base: position 30,932,413 of record NC_141696.1, read on the forward strand.
CGTTGCCTACTTGTAACTATTCTCTGACCCTACTTCAAGGGTCAGAGCAGGGTCAGAGAATAGTTGCAAGTAGGCAACGAGGCGCCAGGAAGCAATTAGCAGCAGGTGTCGAAGTTGAAGTTAATTTGTTTGCAACCCTTTTGTAAAAGGTTACAAAGAAATTAGGTTCAACTTTTGCACCTGCTGCTGTAACCCTTGCTTGGCTCAAAATTCGTCCCCACTGATTCGCGGATTTTAGCGCGATTTCGCGAGATTCGCGGATCGCGAAATCGCGGAAAATCCGCAAATTCGCCCGCGAAACGGATTTTACGTCAACCCTTAGTCAATACTGATCCATTGCATTTCATCAGGACCTAAGTGCCAAAAAACTATCTACACGTAGTGGTGGGTGGAGAAGTTCCTACCTACCACTTTTGGTGTCCGCGGGCAAGATGTCCCAGCAATCCTAGCTGTAGCCTAAATGGGGGATGACAAGAAAGCAAAAGCAAAGTTACTAGATACACATGTCTAGCAGACAAATCATATCATCCTAACAGCCTCAAAAAGATTCTTGTCCATCTAGAATGTGCACAGGGGTTCCGTGATGCACCCCTAACTATTGAAACATAGAGTGATTTAAAAGAGTGATTTCAAAGATTAAATGGATTAAAACAACAGCTAGAAGAGAGACATATGGTAAAAGTATTAGATCAATCACTAGGGGAGAGAGTCAGTAGTGACGCTCACTCCATTCAGTCTTGTCAGCTCCAGACACCCAAGTGTTGGTGTCCTGTAGAGTTGGAAGTAAGGCGAATAAACAACAAGATAACCCTCTTTAATGTACCAACCCCATATTGGAGCACGGCCCGACTTGGTGTCCCAAAGAGGGGGGAGAGAGAGAGATAGGGTCCAGCTAGTCATACCTCCCCCACCACAGATATCGTGTGACCCGGCCAGCCCTATTGGTGCAATGGTGGTCCGTTGTGATGCCTGCCGGCACACTACCAGACCGGCTGGGATGGTTGCCCGCCTAGACCCAGCTTCGTCCGCAAGTGCCCCCAATAGGTCACAAATGTCCCGAGCCACACACGCATCAGCTGTAGGGGCTGAGATGGTGTTGTGGTAACCACAGCTCCAGCCAGAGTGGAACTGTGCGGTCCGAGAGCCACTGCCGTCAGTCTTACGGTTGTGTCCACAAAATGCACACTCACCTGTCCGATGAGAACGTGTGCTTGTAGCCTACCCAGCGCTGAGCCCAAAAGCCGGTATCTGTGACGGATGCCATTCGGATAGCGCTTATCAGTATTCCTCGCTTCCCACCGCCCATTGCATAGACGGCCGGCATCGCGTCATGTCATCTCGCTTAGTGTAGGGGGAGCCTCAGCAGTCTAAGTGACCCAGGACAACATGGCGGCCATCTTGGAGTATAGGGATATAATGTGTATGATAATAATAGTGGCCATCAGTTGACTGTTGCCCATATCCTACCAGGTCAAAATGTTGACTCATGTGGGACAGCCCCACAACAGTTGTGCACCACACCAGAATAACACAAGGTACACATAATTCTAGTTACTCTATCCCCGAAAATTATACATATGTACGGCACACAGGTTTGCAAGAACCAGCTCAACTCGTACACTAGTGACAACTGGGTGAGAGCACCCATGTGCTTGTGCAGTACAGTATGTGTGTGTGTGTGTGTGTATCGGACAAGGGATCCATATAATCCAAAGGCTATGTACCAGACAGGGGATCCATATAATTCTATGGGCATGTACCAGTCATGTATTCATCGGAATGTCAGTTGACAAATATAATTTGTGTAATTATCATAGCTCTACCTCCCCAATCCCCACACTGGAACGTCACCCACTATCAAGATCGCTCCCAATCAAGTTGCCCTCATCATGAAATAAATGCGGCCAGGAGGGGCCCCCGGCCCCAGTGGGTTACCAACAAAGATATATAAGGCTTCGACTCACAAGTGGGCAGCCCTCTTGGCCCCCCTATTCAAAATATGCAGAATTGGCAGACCCATTCCTGACTCTCGCGAGTTTCGTTCCTCGTCCCAATCCCCAAAAAAGGTCTGCGATCTAATCCCGATAACTACAGGATGATTGCACTCCTTGATGTCGATGGGAAGGCCTATGCAAGCATCTTATTACAAGAACTGACCAGTTGGGTGGAAGACCGTAAATTAATACCTTTTATGCAAACTGGCTTTCAAAAGGGCTGCCACATTGAGGAAAATCTGGTCTGCTTAGCCCACATGATTGAGGTTACACTTGCAACAAAGGGAAATCGCTGTTCTTGGGATTTATCAATTTCCAAAAGGCTTTGATAACGTTGTCCGCCCCAGGCTCTGGGAGAAATTGTTCAAATGTGGTATTCCGCAGACCCTACTGAATGCCCTTAATGCTCTGTACTCCGATACTTGGGTCAAAATAAAAGTCTCCGCTGGCTGGTCTACAACCAACAAAATCATGAGCAACAGAGGCCTAAAGCAGGGATGCATTTTGACCCCTCTACTCTTTAATTTGTACCTCGAAGACTTACTGGAGTGGCTGGCCCGCTCTCAAGCTTTCCCTCCAAGAATCGCATCCTTTAAAATCCAGTCAATGCAATACGCAGATGATACGATTCTCCTTGATCACACACGGCTGGGCCTTCAACGACTTTTTGATTCTTTGGCAACATATTGTGAAATGAATGCACTGAAGATTAATATCTCTAAAACTAAGGTGATGATAGTCTCGAGAAGTCGAGCAAGACAGTACCCCTGGTACATCGTTGGGAAACCTATAGAGGAAGTCACGACATATAAATATCTTGGAGTCTGGATAGACCACAAAGGGAGCCCGGGTCCGCAAATCGCTGCAATGCAAAGTGTGGCTCACAGCCTGGAGGGGGCCTTCCTACGAACCAAGAAAGCTCTCCATTCTCCAGACTTCACCCCGTTAATTAGAGTGATAGATGCCAAATTACTATCCACAATAGCCTTTGGCGCCACTACTTTTAAAGACAAAATGTTCACTTGGTTGGACAGAATGCAATCAGCCTGTTTCCGCAGAGTGTTTCACCTACCCAATTCGACCTCTCATGCCCAAATCTGTATGGAGCTCTGCTTGTTCTCCCAACATTGGATTATGAAAGCAAGATGTATTGCCTACTGTGCAAAAACCAAAATGGCTCAGCCATCCACACTGAAGAGTTGCATCTGGTAACTGTTAAATAACCCCAGCACTTCCTGGAATACGTTTTTAACATTCTGCTTGGAAGCATTTGAAGCTATTGATCTATGGGCAAGCTCGCTGCCCATAGGGATTGCCGCCAAAGCTCTGACCAAACAGGCAAAGAAACTCTCAGTGAAACACGATGCATTATCCGTGAAAAAGCTATCACATGGCAGCTGGGCGTCAAAACGTTATGATCTAAAAACCCTACCACACTATCTGTCATCCTCCATGAACCCTACCACACTATCTGTCATCCTCCATGAACCCTACCACACTATCTGTCATCCTCCATGAACCCTACCACACTATCTGTCATTCTCCATGACGCCATCGGTTATTGAGACTACACTTTGGACTAATCCCCCTGGTGGCGAACAAATATGGACGGAGGTACAAGGCAGATATGTTCTCTCCGTGCCGCTTTTGCAACAATGGGGAAGAAAACTTAACACATGTCTTGTGCATCTGTAGAACTTTACTCCCCCTTCGAACTTTTTGGTTGCTCCCCATCTGGAGAATTCCTAATGTGCGGACATGCCAAGAAGCCTTAGAGGAGTGTATGAAGGGGGACTCAGCTCAGATGGCCGCCTGATTTGTAAAATTTATAAGTAAGATTAACTCAATTTTACCGGCAGATACCACCTATGAACCTCTACTGTGTCAGCTATGAATTTTCTTTCCTTTTTCTTTTAAACTGAGAGCAGAAAGTGCTTTTTATGTTCCTTTTTGTATGAATTGCAATGATTGTAATTAATTGTGCAAATAAATATAGCTATCTATCCAAATTTATGGAACATGAGGCAAATAGGTGGTCTCACTCTACCCTGTCAAAGGCCTACTCAGCATCCAGTGATAGGGCTACAGCCTCCTCTGACGTATCTGTAGCCAGTCATACCGCATGAAAAACCGTATGCATATGGTTATGAGCCCATCGACGTGCGACAAACCCCACTTGAGTAGGATGAACAAGGGAGGAAATAAAATTTATATGATGGGCCGCTAGTATACTAGCTAAGATCTTGATGTAACCTTTAAGGAGGAAGATGGGGTGGTAACTGCTACAGTGGAGGTTTTTTTCCCAGGCTTCGGGAGGACAATGATAAGTGACTTGCTCGAGGAGAGGCTAAGGTGGCCCATCCGGTCAGCCTCCTTGAAGGCATTAAGGAGGGAATCCACCACCTCAGTTTTTTTCACTTGTGCAATTCATCCAGGACGCTGTCCTCCATGGGGTCTTTATGGTATGGGAGGGTAGAGATGGCTTCTGCCATCTCCTCCTTAGTGTCCTCTCCCTGGAGTAATTTCATTCCACTCTCGGTGAGGCTGGGTAATTGGACCTTCTTGAAGGTCGAAACAATCTGCACCAGATCCGGGACCGTGTCGGGGGAGTAGGAGGCCTGGTAATAAGAAGTGAATTTTTTCTGGGTGACTGACAAGGCCCCAGCATTCAGTTTGTATGGATGCAGCGATGCTGCCAAAAGCCTGTCCACCTTTTCTATGTACTCATACGGTTTGCACTACAATTTTTGGAGCACATATTCAACTTTGGAGGTAAAGAGAGTATTGAGCTCCATGTGGGCCTCCTGGAGGCTATGCTTAGTAGCATCCGAGGGGGGGGCTGTGTAGACGCGCATGAGGCTATCTGTGTCCCCCTCCACCCTTTGCTGCTGTGCCTCTCTTTGTGTATGGAGTATAGCCGCATCCCTCATCAGTTGGCCCCTGATGGTCAGCTTTGACGCTGCCCACTGGTCTGAGCCAAGTCCATCGACCCTATGTTATGCTCTAGGTTGGTGCAGACATGAGATTTGAGCTTCGCAAGGCCCAGGTCAGCCAAGAAATGGATTGGGACTTCATCCAAGAGCAGGCCTCCTAGGATGAAGGTGCCGTTCATGATAGGGAGCATGGATTGGGCCACAAGGAAGAAGTCCAACCGGGAGTGGGTGCCGTACACCGGTGAGATATAGGTGTATTTTTTGTCTGTGGGATACAAGAAGCGCCACATGTCAAGGAGGACGCGGTCAACCAAAGGTTGACCAGGAGGGTCTGGTGCACCTTATTGGCAGAGAGAGGGCCAGTACACTCCAAGATCACAGCCCTTGCCAGATTCCGTTCGACCCCTATAGGCAAATGGGTGACGTCAACCTCAGTCAGAGGAGGCTAAAGAGCAAGAGCCATACGGCAACCAGAGGACCCGGCTGTTGCCATACCACCCCCCCCCGTTCACGGTATACCCCATGGAAGCCACCAGTGAGCAGTCCTGGTAGATGCCGCAGAAGGCGGCAGGCTGTTGGCCGGGTGCCTACATCATTCACAGTCAGTTTCTCATTTGCTATCATGAACTGCGAACTTGTGGGGCATGGTCCTGGGGCACCTGCGAGCCTCTCTGTCCTTGCAATCAGGCAAACATGACTGTCTCTCCAGCGCCCCAATTATGAAAGGTTTTACTGGGGTCGATCAGCCACTCAGCAGTCATGTGAACAGCCAGAGGGGGAATGATTTGTCCAATGCACAACTGCCCCACCCGGTTGGGGTTTAGTGGGTCACCCCAGCCCTTTCCTCACTGCTCCACCACACTACTATGTGCAGTAATCCTAATGGCGGCCTCCGCGATGCAAACCATTCGGGTGGTAGGGCTTCAGGAGATGAAAAGGTGATGAGCATATGAAGTAAGTCAGTCCTTTTTCTGATTATATAGGTTCTGTTAGATTCATCTGTTGGGCTCACAGGGAGAGGATTGCATAGATTTGGAGCTACGGTTACAGTCAGGGGCACCATTAAATGCTTAGCTACAGTTAGCCTGACTAAAGGCCTTAACTAAAATGTATTTTGCTCTGCCATTTTGTTCTTTACCTTTGTAGGTGTGTTTTCAAGGTTTCATTAGCTGGAGAAAAGGAGTATTTTTGTTTGTACTTGTTTCTTGATAGTAAGGCCTGAGATGAGACATCTTGGGAGAATTGTGAAGAACTATTGAGCAGGTGAAGCCTATTATTCATCGCCTATCAGGAAAGGAGAATGTCAGCTCCTGAGCAATGAGTAGAACCAATGCTTAATTTGAGTTGGTGGTTGCCGGTCGAGCGCACTGTCACTCATTCGTAGCATGTCTGATTTCTGCTTTGAATGAGGATCACACTTTTTATATAATATATGTACTTTTTCCAAATCTGGTGGGTTAGTGGACTAATGCCTCCACTGTAGAGGTCTGTGTTTGATCCCATGGTAACAGGTTCAAATCCAGGCGGGTCCACTCAGACTTTTATCCTTCTGAGGTCGATAAAATGAGTACCATTGAGTTGGGTAACAATAAACATCTGTTATTCAGCACCAAGATACCTTTCGGGGAATGTGTGCTTTACAAATGCACATGTTATTTTATACAAGCTAGAAGATTTTTTTTCCATCTGCTTGCTTTACTAAACCTTTTAAATGCCTTCCTCCTTTCATCTTTTCCTGCGCCCTTTTCAGAGTGCTATTAGTTTCAAGTTAAGAATCTCATCACATTATCATTATAGACAGACATAAACACTATAGTTTAATAAAATAGCAGTGGTTTGTTAGAAAAGGTCACTCTTTCCTAAAGGTTGAATTATGCCCTACAATTGACTTCACAGCTTCTGTTTGAACAGCGATTCTTTAAAATGGAAGGGAAGGGGCATGTCCTGCTTTCCTAAATATTTTTTTCCGGATATGACACAATGCTGAGTGTTGCACCTCACGGACTCCTTGCTCCAGTTCCACTGCTTAGTTTTCTTTTCGCCTGTAATCTCTTGTTATTCATGGAATAAATGGCTAACACAAAGCAGACAAGCATTGGCATAACCAATATGTATTGTATTGTATTGTATTGTACAATACAATAACCAATATGTCTCGCCTTTGCGACCTTATAAGTGTTTAGCTGTGCAGCACATTATCCAGTTTGCGGTGCCACCCGGAATTAAAGAGCTATACAATTGCTGCATACTGTGTACCCTTTATAAGTAGTAGCTGTATGGAGAGGGTCTGGTTTACTTAGGACATTATTTGAATGTGGAGTCGTACACTTTGGGACCGATTACGATGTTATCCGGAAACTCTTCCGACTGATTGGGATTCTGAATCGATTCTGACCGAATTGGGTTCTAGGAGTACAACTGAATGATTATGATGCTTCCGGACATCGTTCGGTCGGACTCACGCAACTTTAATGGGAGCTGGTGTTCCAAAAGAGAACACAGGCTCCCATTGACAAAAGGGGTGGATGGGGAAAGCCTTTTAACCTGTGGCGGGCACCCCATGGTGCCTGTCACACTGTGCATGCATGGGCAACCCCCACTGGCCTGATTCTGAGGGCCCTGGGTGAAGGGGGGCCTGCTACGGGCCTCCAAAGTCAGATTCCAACAGCTAATTTGTGTTGAAACAACCAATTCGGAAAGGCTTCCGAATTTGACATCCTAATCCCTCAGCTGGAAATGCGGTCTGTAGACCTCTACGATTCCGCTCCGACCGACTTGGTTACTCCAAATGCCTTCCGGAACTGAGTCAGACAGTCCGAACGCTTTCCAGCCATCATAATCAGTCATTTGGAAAAGTGTCCAAGTCGGTGGGAAAGGCGGGTTCCGAACTCGATGCCGTATGGTGCCTTTATGATCGACATTGTAATCGACCCAATACAGCCGGCCAACCCATCATGTACACTTACTGTGTGTCCACCACTCCTCCTCCTGCTCCTCTGTGAGCAGAGCATCCCATCCCACTCCAAAAACTGCTTCATGTTATCATTTTATTTTATTTTTCATGTTTTACACTGCTGAAAAGCAGTGGGGTGAGGCTACACTCTGCCTTAGCGGAGAAGCCACTACTGGAACCAGGGGCTACCGGGGAGGAGGTGTTGAGGTAGGAGGTACAGAGGCAGGAGGTTCAAGTCCTTGTGTTGAGGCACTGAGTTGTACAGGTTGGAAGGGCCAGTCATGGTGCGGCTGAGAGGTACACCCGTAGAGGGTCCAAATCCCCGTCATTACAAAGAGGAACCTAGATAGGATGGTCTCAGACCCTGTATTGATGCAGAGATGTACAAAGGAAAAGGGGGTCCTGATCCCTATACTGAGGCGGAGAGGTACGCAGGTAGGATGGGCCCATAAAAGTACAAAGGGTCAGATTATAAAATAAGATCATTGATAAACACAGCACATTATTTTTTATATAAATAACATAGCAGCACACAACTCAACTCCTCCAGCAATTTGCACAGACTTCAGGTGATGTTTCCTCACCTCTGTGAGACTGGCTGTCAGTCAAACACCAGCCCTGGTCTCACAGCAGCTCTCTGAGAACTCTGCAGAGCACTCCTTCCTTTGGTCAGTGAGGCAGCACGGAAGTGAAAAAACAGGGGTGTCCTTGGGTCCCACAGTTATACCTCTTTCCTGGATAGAGGATGTTGATCTACTGTTTACAGTTCTCAAACTGCTTTGAGGTGGCTCTAATTTCATGTGTTATTGTGTTGCTATTGGGCACTCACAGCCTTTGTGCAAGTTGGTTCTCACAGCAGACACTGAGGATGCTGGCTCCAATCAGGGGAATCCAAAACATGATTACACTCAAGTGTGTAGACTGTCATCAGCTCTTCAGAGGCAACCATCAGGGACAGACAATAGGACTGGGCCTGCTTAGAAACTTCCTCAGCCTTAGCAACAAAATCTGCTAACCTACCCCTTCTCACCAAGAAATGGCAGTGCTCAGGAACAATCTACTTGGAAAATCCTTGCTACAAGGTCCTCATAGAAAATTTAAGGAAAATCCTGTCTCCATCCTCCCTCACTTCAGTGTCTGGGTTTCCCCCATCCAGGCACAGAAATGCTGGCAATCTACTTCCACTGTCAGGGAGCCTGAATCCAACCCCCATCTTGTGCCAAGCTAGACTAGGGTCAATCCAAAATGGATCTCACTGGTCCCAGCATTCGGACTTTCACCCCACATGAAATGTACCTGCCATATATGTGCAGAACATCCATCAAACAAACAGGTACTCCACCCACAAATGCGAGGCAGAGCAAAGGTCTGAGTGTTACATATAAGCAAGATTTTAGATGAATGCGGCCAGTATGTCGCACTTCCTCTTAAAGCACAAAAGGAGATCTGTTCAGGACAATCAATCTACAAAAAATCGATTGGCTGGCACTACTCCATCACGCGGATAACCCAGGACATGGGCGGACAATCTATGAAAATAACGAGGGTGCCTTTGGTTTGCCGTTCATTGTCATAGAACAAGCCCTGGACCTTGGCTCTACAATGGACATGCCGCGGACTCAGCTCTCTAGCTAGACTGCATTGCTAGCTGGGTCAACTAAGGTCAGGATCCTGGTTTCACCCACAGGCAGGTCACTTATGGAGTGGACATGTATGCAGCTCTATGTGTGTGGTACTAGAAGCCGCTCACACGGTGGATGAGTCCTCACTGCCTCCTGGGGGGGGAGAAGGTGTGTCCCCTCTCATGCCGCAGTACAATCCTCGGACCAGAAAGAGTCTATAGTTGAACCAAGACACCGTCTCCCGTCGTTTTGTTCCTGTCTTCTCAGTGGTATCTACAGTGGGGTTTGTTTGTGGCACTGGAATTGTGTGGTAGCCTCACTTTTTGGGTTTTGCCTGCGCAGAGATTGCACTGTGCTTGTGAAGTCTATTGTATTTAATATAAATCTTAAAAGGGACTTACATCCCGCCTTCTTGTTTTCCTTGCTTTTCATTGGTTCTTGTGCTTGTCACTACTTTTCCTCAAATTCTATTGGCTGCAACATACTGTTTCCTGCATTTACCAATGTTTGTTCTTGTGTGCTTTTCTTATCAGTTTCCCCGTTGTCGAAGTACGGTTTCCATCTGCTTCTGCGGCACTTGTTTTTAAATGTTTCAACTGCGCAGAAATGTTTTGCATGCACAGTGCTTGCGCAGTGCTTATTTACCTAATCTCCCCTGCACAGCGTGTTTACATAAGCATTCTCCCCCTGGCGGCACACAATTCAACCGGCTCTGTTTTTTTTCATTCATTATTAAACAAGGCTCGGAACACTTTGTGCTTCAATCCTACTGTTGTGGGTGTATTCGTTTTCTGGCGCTGTACATGGAATACACCACTTTATATCAAATAGCTCAATTAGTGCGGTGGTCTCGAGGGGGAGATACATCCTGTTCCTCCCAATTATCAATCAAATGATTGAAACATTAATAAACCAAAATCAAGGCACACGCATAACACAATCAAAACTGCAGTTCATCGTTATCTTGTAAACAAAGCACAATGCTGAAATTCTTGTTCTTTTTGTTCCTTTATTTCTTTCTAGCCTTGCGCCAACGCGTTTCGTCGCAATGGGAGTGTATCCCTTATGACTTCTTCAGGGCTTCTAGGCTTCAGGTGCTAATCGCAAGGGATCCTCCTGTTATCGTGTACAATTCTGGAGGATTGATCAAGCCTGCTGCTTATCTCATGCTTCAAGCCTCGCTTTCAGCCCTGAGTCCGCCCTCCGCAAAGCCTCAAAGTGATTTGCTATTGGTGTTATTTACTATGTACATAAACTGAGTTAATAAGTAACTTAAGATCTTCTTTTAACCCTATTTATTTAGTTAAGATGGGAACACTGTATAATCTTTCCTTTATGCTGCTACTGGCGGACCCTGGCAACATCATATGCCATGGACTCCATCTGTTTCACTATGGTAAGAATGGCAGCGCTTTGGGGGGGATCTACTGTTCAGTTGTGACCCTAGCCCCCTCTGTAAATCGTCCCTTTTTTCATTTATTTTCCATCATCATGTGGTGAGGGAGTAATTTAGCTGTATTGACAATTGCAGGCTGTGACTGAACTAGGCACAGCGTTTTCATTTCGCGCATGCGTACTTCATCATAATTAGTGCCTCAAGAAATGCGCAGTGAATTTATTTCTTTTTACATTTTTTCCCATGAATCCCTGAATTCAATGTTACTGGTGTACTAATGGAGGAAAATAAAGATATTCTCTGTGTGCCTACATCGATGCAGTGTGTTTCCTGGTTCCATTGGAGATCAATGAAAGCGTAAGCGCTGTCCGGGCTCCTGGTTGCTTGTACCCCTGATAGTACGGTGCCTTGCTTCCTTCATCTGTCTGACGGATGGCACCTTAAGCGCATCATACAGAGGTGTAGGAAGGATCCATGTGCCTGCTCGGAGAGGTGTCTGTCTCTAAGTGTGTGCTGACCTCCAGCACTTGTTACACTTGTTAGCACTGTCTGGGCACCGGTCGCAGCTCATAAGTTGGATCAACACCCAAATATAGCAACAAGCAACAAGAAAGGTGACCAATCAACCTCTGCAAAGCGCACTCCACATCAACACGTCACTGCATTTTCAGTAACCCTTAAACTGGGCTCGAATGTATATATTTTTTTATCTGCTGATTATGCATCTGATGATGGAATGTGTGGCAAATGCAGCAAATCCATATTTGTGTGAAAAACTCTGTTACTGAACATATAGCTTTTCTCAATGAACACATCATAACACTTTTCCGACATTCCATTCGAACTTATATTGCACAACTTCTCACCAAGCTAAAATTTACAACCACAATAAACGTATTAATAATCACATAGGTGAAACCTAATGCATTTACCAATGCTTGCTCCTTTAGGGATCTTGACAGAGCTGACCTCAATGGTTTTTCAAGATCTTCCTAACTCATCCGGTGATTGGTAGGTCAGTCCCCATCACACTTGGCCGGTGTTTGATCTGTGAACTTCTTGAATCGTCACCAAACCTTGATCTCTAACCAACTACTCATTCATTGCAAGTGTTGACTGAGGTCCAGAACCAAGGAGTCTGCACAGGTAAAACACACCATCATTGCATAAATAAAAGTACCTCTCTGGCTGACCCATAAGATGTTGTGTCACAGCTCCTAATTACCTCTCCTGCCCTGACACCATACTGTCCGCCTGATGCCTATATTCGGCTCCCACCGCCCTCTCACAAAGTTAGTGCAGACATCAAATCTGCTCCCACTGAAGTACAATAAATTGCTACTGTTCCTACAGAGGCATAATTCATTCCTACAGATCTGAAAACTATTCCTAAAGAGAGAGGTAGAGGAGAAATGGTTCCCAAAGAGTTGCAAATCTCTCTTAAAGAGAGAGGTGGAAACTGATCCTGCAGGTGTTCAAACTCTTCACTCAGAGGTAGACACTGTTCCTGCAGAGGAGACAATTGTTCCCACAGGGGTGCAAACTGTCCCTGAAGAGAGAGGTACGACCATCCCTGCAGAGGTACAAATTGTTCCCATAGAGGTGCAAACTGTCCTTGAAGAGAGAGGTACGACCGTTCTTGCAGAGGTACAATCTGTTCCCATAGAGGTGCAAACTGTCCCTGAAGAGAGAGGTACGACCGTTCCTGCAGAGGTACAATCTGTTCCCATAGAGGTGCAAACTGTCCCTGAAGAGAGAGGTACGACCGTTCCTGCAGAGGTACAATCTGTTCCCATAGAGGTGCAAACTGTCCCTGAAGAGAGAGGTACGACCGTTCCTGCAGAGGTACAATCTGTTCCCATAGAGGTGCAAACTGTCCCTGAAGAGAGAGGTACGACCGTTCCTGCAGAGGTACAATCTGTTCCCATAGAGGTGCAAACTGTCCCTGAAGAGAGAGGTACGACCGTTCCTGCAGAGGTACAATCTGTTCCCATAGAGGTGCAAACTGTCCCTGAAGAGAGAGGTACGACCGTTCCTGCAGAGGTACAATCTGTTCCCATAGAGGTGCAAACTGTCCCTGAAGAGAGAGGTACGACTGTTCCTGCAGAGGAGACAATTGTTCCCACAGAGGTGCAAACTGTCCCTAAAGAGAGAGGGAGAAACAGTTCCTGCAGAGGTGCAAAGTAATCATTCAGAGTATACACTGTACCCACAGAGGTGCGTTTTATATCTTTGAGGTACAAACCGTTCCAGAGGAAGTGCAAACTGTTACCAAAGAGGAACAAACTGTTCCTACAGAGGTACGAACTGTTCCTCAGAGTTAGCTTCAGAGGTTCAAAATGTTACTGTAGGGATACAAACTATTCTTCCGTGGTAGGAGCTGACAGAGAGGTGCAAACAGGGCCTGCAGCAGTACAAACCATTCTAATTGAGGAACAAACTCTTCTTGCCAGAGGTCGAATTGGAAGGGATCTGAGCAGCTGAAAGTGTCCATACTTTTACAATTTAACAAAAACAGTTTCCTTATTTTATGTTGAAAGGTAACTGTCCCATGGTGGTTCATTCCAACCCTTGAGATGCCTCAGCTGAGGTGGAAGAGTGGGGCTTCAGTGCTGAGAAGCCGAGGGAGGAGCCCACAGCTGAACAAGAAACCAGCCTTCCTGCCAGGGTGCCTGCTGGCTGGGGGAAATGCAAATGTGCACATTTAGTTCATCTGCAGATGTAAAGGCTGTTTGAAGCCGGTATTGGCTTCAATTGATGGAGTCACAGGAAGGGTATTCTTTTTAAGAGATATTGTAGGGTGACCTGATCAGCTGTTTAGTGGGTGCTTCAGTAGTGGATCGCATGGCTCGCGGGAGGGGGGTGGGCGTCAGGGATCATGGGGTGGTGGGATTTGAGGGGGATCGTGGGGGAGTCACAGAGAAATAGAAAAAAGAAAAAAAATTTAACTTAACTTTTCACCGAGTCCCGCATCTTCTCTGCTCCTGCTCTCCTGCCTCCGGCAGGAACAGGAAGCAGGCAGCCAGGCTTCCTCCCATAAGCCATCACAATGCTGCAGTGCAGTGTTGTAATTGGTTGGGAAGGCGCCCAGCCAGGGGCTAGTGAGGTGGGCATGTTCTCCACGCAGCAACTGGAGAAGTGTGGCTCAATGGTTAGAGCAGCAGACCCTGATGCAGAGGTCCAGCCCAGGACCAGGGTTCAATTCCCCGCCTCGGCGGGTCTTGGGCTCAAAATTCCACGGACCTGATAAATCTCGCCTTGGTGCCTATTCCAATCATGGAGTCCAACTCTGGGCAATAGCTTGCTTAATCTCCACAACGGCCCCCACAGCGCTGGGATGCCTGGCTGCACCTTGGGGGTGCCCAGGAGTGGACGCCTCACAGGGAAAGCCAGGATGGGTTCCACAGCGGTATTCGGACAAGCGCCTTGAGACCCTTGCGGGTGAGTAGTGCGCTATACAAGTATCAATTTACATTTACATTTAGGCTGCAATGCAGCCTGCATGGAGAAGGGGAGAGTGCGCATCACTGGTTGGGCCACCCAAACAGTTTTTGCGCCCTCAGGAGTGGGCATACCACTCCTCCCCTGCTCTGCTCAAGGAGCAGTTGTATAAAACAACAACATCTCAGTAGGATTCACTTGAGCAACAGATATATTTGCATGCACAAGACATTACAAAGGATCTGGACATAAAGGAAGAGAGACTCAGAATTTATGTTTTTGAAAGTGCATATATCATCATATATTAACCCGTTAACCGCAGCGGTAATTCCGCCGCGATGCGGGCGTTTCCGTGGGCGGGTGGGGCGCCGTCGGCCAATGGCCGACGGCAGCACTGGGCAGGTAGTGTTGCCGTCGGCATTGACCGATGGCAGCAATTATGGGGTTAAAGGGCTATTTTTTAATAACAGTCAAAACAAAGTTTGGAGAAACAGCACTCGAAGCATGTAATGCAGTGGCAACCCAAGGGGGCTTAGTGCACTAGGTGATAGTGAGACGAACGGTGACGGCACAGGTGACATATGGGTGAAAACAGCGATAGGCGCAAAAAAGGAACAAATGAAAACATTATATGCAAATTGTTGGTTCCTCCTTTGTAAATCGGTAATTGCTGTTAGTTTGGGAACCAAAGAAGGTAATGCGCCATGAGTTACGCTGTAAATGCGGGTCGACAGCATTTCGATCCTATTGATTTAGGATCTTCATCAGGACCGGGTTGCTGATTAACGGGAGTGATGATGGGTGCTGGCCCAGAATTGGATCCCCATCCTGGTAATAGATGATGACTAAGTAGTCGTGTAGTACAGAGTATCTGGGTGTTAGAGCCCAAAATTGTTGAAGAAAATAGCAGGCGCAAAAACAGAGCCCCGTTATGGCCAGTGAGTGAACAAAGGTCAGAGGAGTACGTAGACGTGAGTCTGGTAGAAGGAACCGGTGATGTGTGTCGTGCGAGGGAGGAATAGGCAGGTGGACGGAGCCCCGTCACGGCCAATATGTAGGCAGAAGTAGGAACTGTCTGTGAGAGCCGGTCCGGCGGCTTGTTTGAGAAATTACGAGCGTTCGATGAGTCATGGGAAAGCAAAGGAACGGAGCCCCGTTCCGGTCGGGTGGGCGATTAAAATGAGCAGGGTCAAAGGATCCACTGTCTAATCCCGGTGGGGATCCCTTAGAAAGGTTGTCTGAGTGCCATCGAAATCCGGCGGTCAGAGAGTGGTCAGGGGTCTGATGCGTAGACCTGAATCCGCGGGAGGTGCTCTGGTGAGTGCTCAAGGAGCAGAGCAGCCCCGCCCACCCACAATGCGTAAAGCAAACATAAAATGGTAATACCTAAAAGTTATTCGCATTTTACGTTTTTGTTTTCTTGCAATGCGAGAAAGCAGTAGGGCGACGCTCCTCCGCCCTAGTGGAGGAGCCGCCCCTGGTCTGCTTTTAATGAACAAATATACAAATGTTTCCCTTGGAACAGTCTGCATATCACTGAGATCTATATTTTGGAAGCATCTTTTTTTACTTAAACCTAAATCTTTTTGTGCACTTTATGGCAGCCTATGCAATGTTACACTGTATGTAATGCAAGTTTAAAATAATTACATATATATTCACAGTGGTTTGTGTCACAGGCTTAAAAAGGCTCAACCCTAAAAACACACAAGTCACTATTCCCCACCGCGCCAACCAGGGTTCAATTCTAGGGCTCTCTGGTGACACACACAGATATCTGCTTTGATTGCATCAACCAATAGAGGTTTCACAACCGAAAATCTCTCACGGATTAGTCTAACTTGCGCTTATTTTTCGTTCAGGCTGTGTGCCATTTTATACGCAGATACCTGAAGGTGAAAGAGCAACCAAATAGTTGCAAATATTTTGGTCTTTTAGCCATACCTTTGATCCCGCCCTCACACTCAGTGACCACGCCCCCTTTGCACTCAGGATCAGAGTTCACATACTGGGGCAGATTTACAAGCCCCTTGCGCCACTTTTGCGTCACTTTTAACATGGTAAAAGTGACGCAAAAGTGGCGCAAGGGGCTTGTAAATCTGCCCACTGTTTTTAGAGCACTTCTAGGTATAAACTGTTCACACAGAGGTACAAGCTTTTCCTGCTAGGTATAAACTATTCCTGCAGAGGTATGCCCTGTTCCTGTAGTAGCATAAACTGCTCCTGCAGAGAGGAACACACTGTCCACAGAGGTATAAACTGTCCCTGCAGAGGTACAAACTGTTGCCGAAGAGGATTCAACGGTTCTTACAGAGGTACAAAGGTATCCCACAGAGGTGTAAATGCCCCCTCCCCCCACGACCAAGGCGCCTTTTATACTGTCTTGCTCTGCTTTGAGGGGGGCGTGGGAACATACCAGACATTTGATGGCCCTCTTCTTTAACACAGTTTTAGGGCTCGCATTAGTTCGTCGGTTCTACTTATTTATCGCCGCTCCCAATCCTACTGTGCTGAGTCTGCTGACTAGCGCCTGGAAGCATCGCCCGAAAGCAATAGGAGAATACAGCACCATGAATGCACCATCGAGAGGCGTGAGACATGCGTCTGACACAGAGCATGGATGTGTGTCTGGACACAGGTGCGTCATGCGTGTGTGTTATTATAAAAGGAACGAGGCCCTGGGTGTGTATAAACACACAGGAGTTTCATGCATGTGTTTCACTAGAAGGGGGGAGGACATGTGTTTAAACACAGGCGCGTCATACGTGTGTTACTGTAGGATGGACGAGGGTCTGGGGTGTAGACGCTCACACAGGTGTGACATGCGTGTTTCTTATATTTTAGAAGGAAGGAGGAAATGTGTCTGAACACACAGGTGTTTCGTGCTTTTGTGTTATTTCAGAAGGGACGAGGCCCCGGGGCCTGTATAAGCAGGCGCGCCATGCGTGGAGGCATGGGCATGAACCCACAGGTGAATCGTGCATGTGTTTTATTGTAGAAGGGACGAGTCATTCTGTGTGTGTGTAATACACACGCATTTCATACATGTGTTCGTCTAGAAGGGAGGAGGCCATGTCTTTGAGCACACAGGCGCGCCGTGCATAGGTGTTATCCTACAAGGGAAGAGGCCAGGTGTTTGAACACAGGTGTGTCACACTGTGATACCGTAGAAGGGGCGAGGGTTTGGGATATGGACACACACACAGGTGTTTCTTATATTTCAAGAACGAAGGGGCCCTGAGTGCGGACAGACAGATGCCTCCTGCAGGTGCGGTATTCGGGAAGGGCGAGGCCGTGTGCCCGGTCACGTCGCCTGACTCTCACGCACACATTGCAGCCCGTTCTCCACCGGGGGAGGGGGGCCCGCGGCGCGTCACGGGGGCCGAGGGAAAGGACTGGAATCATGAAATGATGAAGAAAGGGGCGGGGCCATCTCTCATCTTCGGAAGCGCCAATTAATGTAATGACAGGTTGCTCCCCTCCCGAGGGGGCGTGTCCGCCTCACCGAGGCCCCTCTGTCCGGGGAGGGGCGGATGGGCGGGAGGGCCTCTCTGCTGGGAGCTTGGGGCTCGTGTGACGCTGTGTGATGAGCAGTCTCAGGTGATCTGAGCGCGTCAGTGGATAGTGATTATCCATCCCCGCCCCCAGGTGCGCTGCTTCCTGCCCCCGCCCTCCGGCCCCGCCCCGCAGGTGCCCCCACCCTGTCATTATCC
Organism: Lissotriton vulgaris; assembly: GCF_964263255.1. NCBI lineage: Eukaryota > Metazoa > Chordata > Amphibia > Caudata > Salamandridae > Lissotriton > Lissotriton vulgaris. The sequence goes on from NC_141696.1 coordinate 30,950,465, forward strand.
CGGCAGAGGCTGTAATGAAGCCTCAGCCGGGGGGATGCTCCGAGGGAGGGGTGGGGATGCTCCGGGAGGGAGGGGTGAGATGCTCCGGGAGGGAGGAGTGAGATTCTCCGGGAGGGAGGGAGGGGTGAGATGCTCCGGGAGGGAGGGGTGGGATGCTCCGGGAGGGAGCAGGTGAAAGAGCCCTCCCTGGAGAGGCCCGGGGCGGGCCCGGCTCCCACGGACACTGAGCTGAGACTCACGCACTCCGCAGCAGGGCCGCCTTTAGCCTGGTGCCGCCTGTGCCACAATGTAGTTAACACCCCCCCCCTATGACCACCTCCACCATGGATTCTCTCAGTAGCCCCCGTTAACAGTGACCCATCTCCATAACCACTCTCTCTCAGTTGCATTGAATTCGTTATATAGCGCCACTCATACCAGTAAAGGATGTCAGAGCGCTTTGCATCACACACACATTACACAGAGACAATCAAACGTGTGTAAATCAGTGTATAGAACATGTTACGTAATCCAAAGGACTACAAGTGTGGGAGTCACATGCCATCCATACTGGTGGGCAGTATAGTTTGGGAGCATTTGGTGTGGAGAAACACAAACCCAGAGTCGAAGAAGAAACAGCATAGATAGGAGTTTTCTTTAATAATAAGAATCCATTTCTAGCCAAATTAACACGTTTTGCAAAATTAATCCCTGCTCTAATGTATACTTTGCAGTGTGTATGCAGCTCTGAGATGAAAGTTAATACCTCACTGTTCTATATTACGATTTTGAATTATAAAATGCAAGTCACAAAAGGATGTCTCTTTTAAAAGCAGTAACCTACTGATCTATTTACATTATATGCACTCTGTAATATCCACAGTACACATTCTTTGCAGCAAGCATATTAACCCTCTGGACTACCTTCACATAAGTCAAAACATCAACTATACAAAACTCCAATCTCTCTCCCGAAGAACATTAATCACAGGAGTATGGTAATTGGCAAAGGGAAGGAAAGAGGCAGCCAGTGCTTTAAAAACATATTAAACTTACAAACACGGAACCCCCAGGAAGCCAGCACCCGGTGCGGTGCCACCGGTCGCACCGCCCTAGAGGCGGCCCTAATCTACAGCGGGATGCACGGGACCTGCTGTAGTGTATGAACACAGGCTACAACAAAAAACAAAAGGCACCTATGTTTGCAATGAGCGAGGAGTGACAGATGGCAAATGCTCCAAAACAAAAACAAACTTTGTACTCGTTGGTTATTTCAAATGGTGGATCACCAACAAAACAATGCATCACTTCTAGAGCACTGGTGCAAACAATGTAACACTGTAAGGACACCAGTGCAAACAATGTAACACTGCCAGGTCACTGGTGCAAACAATGTACCAATGCTGGGGAACCGGTGCAAGCAATGCAGCACAGCGGGTGCACCAGTGCAACCAATGTAACACTGTTGGTGCACCAGTGCAACCAATGTTACACTGCTGGTGCATGGGTGCAACCAATGTAACACTGCTGGGGCATCGGTGCACCCTTTGTAACAAGGTGGGGCACCGGTGCAACCAATAAAAACTGCTGTGGCACCAAGGCAACCAAAGTAACACTGCTGAGACACTGGTGCAACCAATGTAACAAATATAACACTGCTGGGGCACAAGTACAACAACTGTAACACTACTGGGGCATGGGTGCAACCAATGTAACACTTGTGGAGTACCGGTGCCACCAATGTAACACTGCTGATGCACTGGGGCAACCAATGTAACATTACTAACCGACAGGTGTAACCAGTGTAACAACGCTGGGGCACCGGTGCAACCAACAATACACTGCTGGAACACTGGTACAACCAATGTAACACTGCTGGGGCGCCGGTGCAACCAATGTAAAACCGCTGGGGCACTGGTGCAGCCAATGTAACACTGCTGGGGCACCAGTGTAACCAATGTAATACTGATGAGGCACTGGTGTAGGGCAACCAATATTACACTGTTGGGGCACCAGGGCAACCAATGCATCACAGCTGGGGCATGGGTGCAGCCAATCTAACCCTGCTGTGGCACAGGTGCAACCAGTGTAACACTGCTGGGGCACCTGTGGAACCAAGGTAACACAGCTGGTGCACTATGGCAACCACAGTAACCCTGCAGAAGCACAGGTGCAACCAATTCAACACTGATGGGGCACCAATGCTACCAATGTAACACTACTGGGGCACCAGTGCAACCATTGTAACAGTGATGGCGCACCAGAGCATCAAATGTAACACTGGTGTAGAACCAGGGCAACCAGTGAAAACAGTATAACACTGCTGGGGCACCAGTGCAACAAACATAGCACTGCTGGGTCACCAGTGCAACACACATAGCACTGCAGAGGCACCATTGGAACCAACATAACACTGGTAGGGTTTTGAGTGAAACCAGTTTAGCACAGCCGGGGCATGAGTGTTAGACGGACCGGGAGGGTCGGCCGAGAATAAGGGGAGAGGTCTCCGGGGAGAGCCGTCTCCAGCGATCGTACAGACAAGTAACCCCCCCCCCACAGACGGACACCACACAAGGTTGAAGTTCAACGAGACTTTATAGGCAATTCTTTAAGTTTACGATGGACTGGTACAAGGAGGTCTGGACTCAGGGGTCCCCTCGATTCTAGTCTCTGGTTTGGGAAAAGGGTAGCGGGACAGTCTTGTTACCACAAAGATGAAAATAGCTCTCAATCCTCGAGCTCGGCGTTCTAGATGATCGGGCCGCGGCGGAGCCAGCAGGTCCCGAGATGGACGAAGGAAAACGACGGTCCGCGGCGGAGCCTGCAGGTCCCGATGAAGATGATGGTTACAAACGGTCCGCGGCCACGCCAGCAGGTCCCGACGACGATGAAGGATATGAAGGTTACGAAGGTTGCGGCAGCACCAGCAGGCCAGACGATGGTGCACAAGACAGAGCTACGGCAGCGCCGGTAGTCCGTCCCGGATGAGTTCTTCTTTGCGTCTCTCGACTCCAAGATACAACTGCCTTCCTGCTCTGGAGCTGCCCCAGTTATAGGGCTGGTGTGCTTTGATGTCCGGACCCTCGCACTTGGAGGTCGGGAGGTCCGGGATGAGGGAGTCCAGACACCCAGCAGGGGGGTGGAGCCGGCGCCCGGGGAGGCGATGGGCGAGCGGCACTTGGCGGGGGAGAGCCATCGACACCTCTTTCTCCCATTGACTTGCCAAGTAGCCCGCTCACCTCCTGGGTGGACGGTGGTGCCGGGATGTCTGAGGTCGGGCCAGGCCCAGGGTTGAGGTCGATCGGGGGCCGGCGGCCTCGTGGTGGATGGTCCAAGATGGCGCCCCAGGATGGGCGCGAGGGCCGGCAGTGGATTGGACCCACGAGGTTGACATGCTCGAGGGCAGGGGTCTCTGAGGGGGCAGAGGACGTGCAATGGTGGGGTGTGGTACTTGTGGGCCTGGACTTGGGCCTGGTTGGGCCGGGGGAGAGCGGCCCTTCATGTGGCCTGTCCAACATGCGTCCCCCCCAGCTGAAGGCGGGGAGAGTTACCCATCTTCTTGGGGACTCTCCTCGTCGAGGCGGAAGAATCGGGACAGGCCATCCGCGTTGGCGTGATCCGGCCCAGGCCGGTGTTCAACGGTGAAGTCCATACCCTGCAGGGAGATGGACCAGCGTAGTAACTTCGGGTTTTCCCCCCGCATCTGCATCAGCCACTGCAGGGGTCGGTGGTCGGTCTGCACCCGGAAGTGGGTACCAAAAAGGTAGGGCCGGAGTTTCTTGAGGGCCCAGACTACAGCGAAGGCCTCCCTCTCTATGGTGCTCCAGCGTTGTTCCCGTGGTAGGAGTCGCCGGCTGATGAAGGCCACTGGCTGATCAAGGCCTTCGGTGTTCAATTGCGACAGGACCGCCCCAATGCCGTGGTCGGAGGCATCCGTCTGGACGACGAACTCCCGGCTGTAGTCGGGGGCCTGGAGCACAGGGGCGGAACACATGGCGGCTTTCAATTGTTCAAATGCAGCTTGACACTCGGGGGTCCAGTTGACTTTCTTGGGCTGATTCTTTGACGTGAGTTCTGTGAGGGGCCCCACCATCGTACCATAGTCTTTCACGAACCTTCGGTAATAGCCCGTGAGGCCCAGGAAGGCTCGTACTTCGGTCTGGGTGATGGGGGGCTGCCAGGATTGGATGGCGGCAATTTTTAGCTGCAGAGGGGCCACCAGGCCGCTTCCCACCTGGTGCCCGAGGTATGTTACAGACCCTTGCCCAATTTGACACTTGCTGGCCTTGATCGTGAGGCCAGCTCGCTGAAGGGCTTGCAGCACTGCTCGGAGGTGGTGGAGGTGTTCGGACCAATGGTGGCTGTATACAGCGATGTCGTCTAGGTAGGCGGCGCTGAATTCTTCGAGCCCCGCCAGGACCTGATTGACGAGCCGTTGGAATGTTGCTGGGGCATTCTTCATGCCGAAGGGCATGACTGTGAAATGGTAAAGGCCATCGGGGGTGGAAAAGGCAGAGCGTTCTTGCGCCCGGGGTGTAAGGCCGATTTGCCAGTAGCCCGCCGTCAGGTCGAAGATACTGAGGTAGCGCCGCGGGCAGCTCCCATGCGGTCGATTAGTTCATCTGCCCGGGGAATGGGATGTGCGTCTGTTCTGGTGACCGCATTCAAGCCCCGGTAGTCAACGCAGAACCGGAGTTCTGGTGTGGTGCCGGGGGCAGCTGCTTTGGGGACCAGTACTACAGGGCTGGCCCAGGGGCTGTCTGAGGGCTCGATGACCCCGAGCGCGAGCATCTTGGCTACTTCTTCCTGGATGCAGGCCCGTACCCGATCTGGCACGCGGTAGGCCCGGTGGCGGATAGGGGGGCTGTCCCCCGTGTCCACATCGTGCACACACCAGGAAGTGACACCTGGGGTGAGGGAGAACAGGCTGGCGAACTGTGACAGGAGGACTCGGCACTCCTGGTGTTGCTCTCTGGTGAGGGCCCCCGAGAGTCGGACCCCATCCACGGAGCCGTCTTGCTCCCGAGTCCGTAGGAGGTCAGGGAGGGGCTCGGAGTCTTCTTCAGCCCCACTGTCTGTGGCCATCAGGAGGCTGAGTTCTGTACGCACAAAGTGGGGCTTCAGTCTGTTAGCGTGGAGGACCCGGAGGGGGTTCCGGGGCGATTCCATGTCGATGAGATAGGTGGCAGGGCCCTTGCTCTCGACTACTTTGAAGGGCCCCGTCCATTTGTCTTGCAGGGCGCATGGCTCGGTGGGGGACATCACCCATACCTGTTGGCCAGGTTCAAATTCAATGGAAGAGGCATTCCGGTCATACCACTTTTTCATGTCCTCTTGGCTGGCTTCTAGGTTAGCTTTCGCCAGCTCCCTGAACCGCCGGGTCTGGTTGCGGAGGGTTAGGAGGTACCGGAAGACATCTGGAGGGTTCTTTAGCGGGGGCATCTCCCAGCCTTCCTTGACTAGGCTGAGCGGTCCCCGCACTGGGTGTCCATATAGCAGTTCAAACGGGCTGAAGCCCAGGGATTTCTGAGGGACCTCCCGATAGGCGAAGAGGAGGCACGGTAGCATCACATCCCATTGGCGACGGAGGGGTTCTTCCAACCCCCCGATCATCCCTTTTAGCGTGCGGTTGAACCGCTCAACGAGTCCGTTCCCTTGAGGGTGATAGGGGGTCGTGAATCGGTAGGTAACCCCGCACTGTTGCCAGAGGGATTTCATATATTTAGAAATAAAGTTCGTGCCTCTGTCGCTGACGACTTCTCGGGGGAAGCCCACCCGGGAGAAGATCCCCATTAGAGCCCGGCCGACTACCGGGGCTGTCACGGTCCGCAGGGGAACAGCCTCAGGGTAGCGGGTGGCGTGGTCCACTAGCACCAAGATGAATCGATGGCCTTGTTTGGTACGCGGGTCCAGGGGTCCCACGATGTCTATCCCGACCCTCTCGAACGGGGTGGTGACCACGGGAAAAGGTTGCAGGGGGGCCTTTAGTTTGCGGCCGCTCTTTCCACTGGCTTGGCATGTGGGACAAGATCGGCAGTGCTGGTGTACATCGTTTCTCATTTTGGGCCAGAAGAAGTGGGTCACTAGGCGACTGTAGGTTTTATCTTGTCCCAGGTGCCCTGCTAGGGGGACATCGTGGGCCAGGTTTAGCAGAAAGTCTCTAAAACGGAGCGGCACCACTAGTACTCGGCTGGCCCCCAGCTCTGCGATTCTTTGCTCACTGTACAGCAGATCATTGTCCCAGTAGACCCAGTGAGTTCCGGAGGTATCCCCTGCGCTTTGGGCGAGCGCTTGCTGGCGGAGTCCCTCGAGGGAGGGACAGGTCTTCTGTTCCTGGCGAAATTGCTCTTGCGTGGGCCCCCCCTCTTGAGGCCACTGGTCGAGGTTAGCGAGGTCGGAAGGTTGAGCTGGTTCGGGGGGGACGTCATGGTCGGTGGTTTCTGCTGGGGCGACCGGAGGCGGTGGCGCCGGCCATTCGGGTTCTTCTGGGCGGTGGTTGGCACGGGCGGCCATGGACCGGGTGGTGACACACGCCCAGTCTGGGACGCCTAACATCCCCAGGTGTTCTCTTCGTTCTACGGCTGCCCACGGAGAGCTTTCAAGGTTATTCCCCAGGAGGCAGTCTACGGGGGCGTCGTCTCGGACTGTTACCTTCAACATGCCGGAGACCCCTCCCCATTCGAAGGGGACGCAGGCCATCCGACACAGACTTTCTGAGTTATCGGCTGAACGTACCGGGCAGAGAATGTTCGGTAGATATTGTTCTGGGGTCACCAGGTGACAGCCGACGGCTGTTACACTGGCCCCGGTGTCACGAAGGGCTTCGGCCCGGCGTCCATTGATGCTCACCCATTGGCTGTACTTCTGGGTGTTAGCGGGTAGGGGGACCCGCGGGACCAGGTCTCTCCCCCCTAAGCAGGCTAGGGCCATAGCGGCTGGCTCCCATTCTTGATGCTCTTGTTCATATTCCTCTTGTTCCTCTGTGATCTGTTCCTCCCCTAGGGCAGCAGCAGCTACCTGGCGGGGCCTTGGGCTCTGGTACTGGGGGCAGTTTGGGTCGTTCGCATAGTGGCCGACTCGTTGGCATCGATGGCACGTAACATTGGCTCGATATCCCGGTCGCGCCGGGGTGCTGCCCCGGTTGGCCGGGGGGGTGGTGCTGGTAGCGGGGGCGACCGGGGCGTTGTCTCTTCCTCGTCCTTGGCCCCCTCCTCCCCCTCGGGGACGGTGCTGACCATTGTTGTTCCGGTTCTGTTCGTAGGACCCATTCCGACCCACTCTGGTGATCTCCCACCGGTCAGCTTCGGCTGCGAGCTGCCGGGGATCCGTTAACTTGCTGTCGAGGAGGTGCTGGCGGAGTTCAATGAAGCAATTGTTCGACAGATGCTCCCATACCATAAGATTAAACAGTTGTTCGTAGGTTGTGACGTTGCTTCCTTTGATCCAGCCCTCGAAGGCTCGGCTAAAGTAGTTTACATAGTCCACCCAAGTTGTACCCGGGATGGGGGTGCAGTCTCGGAACCTCTGACGGTACATTTCGGGTGTGAGGCCATAGCGGGTGAGGAGTGCAGCTTTCATATGGTCATAGGAGGTCATCTGGTGGTCCGGGAGCTGTAGCAGGGCATCGCGGCCCTCATTGAGGAATCTCCCCCATAGACCGGCTCCCCAATCGCTTCTATCGATCCGGTGTGCAGTCATAGCGATTTCATAGGCCTTAAACCATTGCTGGATGTCGTCCTCTCGGAAGTATTCTCGAACGACATCCTTGGGGATGTGTACCTTTTTCTCTGTTGCCCCTGGGGAGTGGGGTTGTTCGTGCACCCCTACTCCTTTATTCTGCTTGCGTAGGTTGATCTCAGCTAGGTTCCGCTCGTGTTCGTACGCTAGTTTCTTTTCCTCGAGCTCCCTTTGTCTCTGTTTCTCCTCTCTTTCTTCTCGGAGACGCAGGTGCTCTAAGTTGATTTTTTGTTCGGCCAACTTAAGCTCAATGTCCATCTTGAGTCGGGCCATTTCCAGCTCGTGTAGTCGGGTTTTTTCTCTTTCCTGGATCTCGTCTTGCGAGAGACCCGTTCTTTGTTCTTCAGGGGCCGTGGTGGTTTTTGCTGCGGTGCTCTGATCGGGGGTTCCGGCGGCCCCGGTTTCTGCCCAAGACTCTAGGGCATGCTTAAAATCGTCTTTGGTACTTAGTCCGGTGGTAGCGATACCTAGTTCGATGCAGAATTGTTTTAGTTCACGATGGCTGTACTCATCCAATTTCTCCATCTGGAACTTCTCGGTTGATCCGCTTTCTTTAGTTGTCATTGTGATTTCGTCGTGGGGTGAGCTACTCTCTGTACGTTTATGCGGTGATTCGGATCGCGCCGCTGGCCACCAATGTTAGACGGACCGGGAGGGTCGGCCGAGAATAAGGGGAGAGGTCTCCGGGGAGAGCCGTCTCCAGCGATCGTACAGACAAGTAACCCCCCCCCCACAGACGGACACCACACAAGGTTGAAGTTCAACGAGACTTTATAGGCAATTCTTTAAGTTTACGATGGACTGGTACAAGGAGGTCTGGACTCAGGGGTCCCCTCGATTCTAGTCTCTGGTTTGGGAAAAGGGTAGCGGGACAGTCTTGTTACCACAAAGATGAAAATAGCTCTCAATCCTCGAGCTCGGCGTTCTAGATGATCGGGCCGCGGCGGAGCCAGCAGGTCCCGAGATGGACGAAGGAAAACGACGGTCCGCGGCGGAGCCTGCAGGTCCCGATGAAGATGATGGTTACAAACGGTCCGCGGCCACGCCAGCAGGTCCCGACGACGATGAAGGATATGAAGGTTACGAAGGTTGCGGCAGCACCAGCAGGCCAGATGATGGTGCACAAGACAGAGCTACGGCAGCGCCGGTAGTCCGTCCCGGATGAGTTCTTCTTTGCGTCTCTCGACTCCAAGATACAACTGCCTTCCTGCTCTGGAGCTGCCCCAGTTATAGGGCTGGTGTGCTTTGATGTCCGGACCCTCGCACTTGGAGGTCGGGAGGTCCGGGATGAGGGAGTCCAGACACCCAGCAGGGGGGTGGAGCCGGCGCCCGGGGAGGCGATGGGCGAGCGGCACTTGGCGGGGGAGAGCCATCGACACCTCTTTCTCCCATTGACTTGCCAAGTAGCCCGCTCACCTCCTGGGTGGATGGTGGTGCCGGGATGTCTGAGGTCGGGCCAGGCCCAGGGTTGAGGTCGATCGGGGGCCGGCGGCCTCGTGGTGGATGGTCCAAGATGGCGCCCCAGGATGGGCGCGAGGGCCGGCAGTGGATTGGACCCACGAGGTTGACATGCTCGAGGGCAGGGGTCTCTGAGGGGGCAGAGGACGTGCAATGGTGGGGTGTGGTACTTGTGGGCCTGGACTTGGGCCTGGTTGGGCCGGGGGAGAGCGGCCCTTCATGTGGCCTGTCCAACATGCGTCCCCCCCAGCTGAAGGCGGGGAGAGTTACCCATCTTCTTGGGGACTCTCCTCGTCGAGGCGGAAGAATCGGGACAGGCCATCCGCGTTGGCGTGATCCGGCCCAGGCCGGTGTTCAACGGTGAAGTCCATACCCTGCAGGGAGATGGACCAGCGTAGTAACTTCGGGTTTTCCCCCCGCATCTGCATCAGCCACTGCAGGGGTCGGTGGTCGGTCTGCACCCGGAAGTGGGTACCAAAAAGGTAGGGCCGGAGTTTCTTGAGGGCCCAGACTACAGCGAAGGCCTCCCTCTCTATGGTGCTCCAGCGTTGTTCCCGTGGTAGGAGTCGCCGGCTGATGAAGGCCACTGGCTGATCAAGGCCTTCGGTGTTCAATTGCGACAGGACCGCCCCAATGCCGTGGTCGGAGGCATCCGTCTGGACGACGAACTCCCGGCTGTAGTCGGGGGCCTGGAGCACAGGGGCGGAACACATGGCGGCTTTCAATTGTTCAAATGCAGCTTGACACTCGGGGGTCCAGTTGACTTTCTTGGGCTGATTCTTTGACGTGAGTTCTGTGAGGGGCCCCACCATCGTACCATAGTCTTTCACGAACCTTCGGTAATAGCCCGTGAGGCCCAGGAAGGCTCGTACTTCGGTCTGGGTGATGGGGGGCTGCCAGGATTGGATGGCGGCAATTTTTAGCTGCAGAGGGGCCACCAGGCCGCTTCCCACCTGGTGCCCGAGGTATGTTACAGACCCTTGCCCAATTTGACACTTGCTGGCCTTGATCGTGAGGCCAGCTCGCTGAAGGGCTTGCAGCACTGCTCGGAGGTGGTGGAGGTGTTCGGACCAATGGTGGCTGTATACAGCGATGTCGTCTAGGTAGGCGGCGCTGAATTCTTCGAGCCCCGCCAGGACCTGATTGACGAGCCGTTGGAATGTTGCTGGGGCATTCTTCATGCCGAAGGGCATGACTGTGAAATGGTAAAGGCCATCGGGGGTGGAAAAGGCAGAGCGTTCTTGCGCCCGGGGTGTAAGGCCGATTTGCCAGTAGCCCGCCGTCAGGTCGAAGATACTGAGGTAGCGCCGCGGGCAGCTCCCATGCGGTCGATTAGTTCATCTGCCCGGGGAATGGGATGTGCGTCTGTTCTGGTGACCGCATTCAAGCCCCGGTAGTCAACGCAGAACCGGAGTTCTGGTGTGGTGCCGGGGGCAGCTGCTTTGGGGACCAGTACTACAGGGCTGGCCCAGGGGCTGTCTGAGGGCTCGATGACCCCGAGCGCGAGCATCTTGGCTACTTCTTCCTGGATGCAGGCCCGTACCCGATCTGGCACGCGGTAGGCCCGGTGGCGGATAGGGGGGCTGTCCCCCGTGTCCACATCGTGCACACACCAGGAAGTGACACCTGGGGTGAGGGAGAACAGGCTGGCGAACTGTGACAGGAGGACTCGGCACTCCTGGTGTTGCTCTCTGGTGAGGGCCCCCGAGAGTCGGACCCCATCCACGGAGCCGTCTTGCTCCCGAGTCCGTAGGAGGTCAGGGAGGGGCTCGGAGTCTTCTTCAGCCCCACTGTCTGTGGCCATCAGGAGGCTGAGTTCTGTACGCACAAAGTGGGGCTTCAGTCTGTTAGCGTGGAGGACCCGGAGGGGGTTCCGGGGCGATTCCATGTCGATGAGATAGGTGGCAGGGCCCTTGCTCTCGACTACTTTGAAGGGCCCCGTCCATTTGTCTTGCAGGGCGCATGGCTCGGTGGGGGACATCACCCATACCTGTTGGCCAGGTTCAAATTCAATGGAAGAGGCATTCCGGTCATACCACTTTTTCATGTCCTCTTGGCTGGCTTCTAGGTTAGCTTTCGCCAGCTCCCTGAACCGCCGGGTCTGGTTGCGGAGGGTTAGGAGGTACCGGAAGACATCTGGAGGGTTCTTTAGCGGGGGCATCTCCCAGCCTTCCTTGACTAGGCTGAGCGGTCCCCGCACTGGGTGTCCATATAGCAGTTCAAACGGGCTGAAGCCCAGGGATTTCTGAGGGACCTCCCGATAGGCGAAGAGGAGGCACGGTAGCATCACATCCCATTGGCGACGGAGGGGTTCTTCCAACCCCCCGATCATCCCTTTTAGCGTGCGGTTGAACCGCTCAACGAGTCCGTTCCCTTGAGGGTGATAGGGGGTCGTGAATCGGTAGGTAACCCCGCACTGTTGCCAGAGGGATTTCATATATTTAGAAATAAAGTTCGTGCCTCTGTCGCTGACGACTTCTCGGGGGAAGCCCACCCGGGAGAAGATCCCCATTAGAGCCCGGCCGACTACCGGGGCTGTCACGGTCCGCAGGGGAACAGCCTCAGGGTAGCGGGTGGCGTGGTCCACTAGCACCAAGATGAATCGATGGCCTTGTTTGGTACGCGGGTCCAGGGGTCCCACGATGTCTATCCCGACCCTCTCGAACGGGGTGGTGACCACGGGAAAAGGTTGCAGGGGGGCCTTTAGTTTGCGGCCGCTCTTTCCACTGGCTTGGCATGTGGGACAAGATCGGCAGTGCTGGTGTACATCGTTTCTCATTTTGGGCCAGAAGAAGTGGGTCACTAGGCGACTGTAGGTTTTATCTTGTCCCAGGTGCCCTGCTAGGGGGACATCGTGGGCCAGGTTTAGCAGAAAGTCTCTAAAACGGAGCGGCACCACTAGTACTCGGCTGGCCCCCAGCTCTGCGATTCTTTGCTCACTGTACAGCAGATCATTGTCCCAGTAGACCCAGTGAGTTCCGGAGGTATCCCCTGCGCTTTGGGCGAGCGCTTGCTGGCGGAGTCCCTCGAGGGAGGGACAGGTCTTCTGTTCCTGGCGAAATTGCTCTTGCGTGGGCCCCCCCTCTTGAGGCCACTGGTCGAGGTTAGCGAGGTCGGAAGGTTGAGCTGGTTCGGGGGGGACGTCATGGTCGGTGGTTTCTGCTGGGGCGACCGGAGGCGGTGGCGCCGGCCATTCGGGTTCTTCTGGGCGGTGGTTGGCACGGGCGGCCATGGACCGGGTGGTGACACACGCCCAGTCTGGGACGCCTAACATCCCCAGGTGTTCTCTTCGTTCTACGGCTGCCCACGGAGAGCTTTCAAGGTTATTCCCCAGGAGGCAGTCTACGGGGGCGTCGTCTCGGACTGTTACCTTCAACATGCCGGAGACCCCTCCCCATTCGAAGGGGACGCAGGCCATCCGACACAGACTTTCTGAGTTATCGGCTGAACGTACCGGGCAGAGAATGTTCGGTAGATATTGTTCTGGGGTCACCAGGTGACAGCCGACGGCTGTTACACTGGCCCCGGTGTCACGAAGGGCTTCGGCCCGGCGTCCATTGATGCTCACCCATTGGCTGTACTTCTGGGTGTTAGCGGGTAGGGGGACCCGCGGGACCAGGTCTCTCCCCCCTAAGCAGGCTAGGGCCATAGCGGCTGGCTCCCATTCTTGATGCTCTTGTTCATATTCCTCTTGTTCCTCTGTGATCTGTTCCTCCCCTAGGGCAGCAGCAGCTACCTGGCGGGGCCTTGGGCTCTGGTACTGGGGGCAGTTTGGGTCGTTCGCATAGTGGCCGACTCGTTGGCATCGATGGCACGTAACATTGGCTCGATATCCCGGTCGCGCCGGGGTGCTGCCCCGGTTGGCCGGGGGGGTGGTGCTGGTAGCGGGGGCGACCGGGGCGTTGTCTCTTCCTCGTCCTTGGCCCCCTCCTCCCCCTCGGGGACGGTGCTGACCATTGTTGTTCCGGTTCTGTTCGTAGGACCCATTCCGACCCACTCTGGTGATCTCCCACCGGTCAGCTTCGGCTGCGAGCTGCCGGGGATCCGTTAACTTGCTGTCGAGGAGGTGCTGGCGGAGTTCAATGAAGCAATTGTTCGACAGATGCTCCCATACCATAAGATTAAACAGTTGTTCGTAGGTTGTGACGTTGCTTCCTTTGATCCAGCCCTCGAAGGCTCGGCTAAAGTAGTTTACATAGTCCACCCAAGTTGTACCCGGGATGGGGGTGCAGTCTCGGAACCTCTGACGGTACATTTCGGGTGTGAGGCCATAGCGGGTGAGGAGTGCAGCTTTCATATGGTCATAGGAGGTCATCTGGTGGTCCGGGAGCTGTAGCAGGGCATCGCGGCCCTCATTGAGGAATCTCCCCCATAGACCGGCTCCCCAATCGCTTCTATCGATCCGGTGTGCAGTCATAGCGATTTCATAGGCCTTAAACCATTGCTGGATGTCGTCCTCTCGGAAGTATTCTCGAACGACATCCTTGGGGATGTGTACCTTTTTCTCTGTTGCCCCTGGGGAGTGGGGTTGTTCGTGCACCCCTACTCCTTTATTCTGCTTGCGTAGGTTGATCTCAGCTAGGTTCCGCTCGTGTTCGTACGCTAGTTTCTTTTCCTCGAGCTCCCTTTGTCTCTGTTTCTCCTCTCTTTCTTCTCGGAGACGCAGGTGCTCTAAGTTGATTTTTTGTTCGGCCAACTTAAGCTCAATGTCCATCTTGAGTCGGGCCATTTCCAGCTCGTGTAGTCGGGTTTTTTCTCTTTCCTGGATCTCGTCTTGCGAGAGACCCGTTCTTTGTTCTTCAGGGGCCGTGGTGGTTTTTGCTGCGGTGCTCTGATCGGGGGTTCCGGCGGCCCCGGTTTCTGCCCAAGACTCTAGGGCATGCTTAAAATCGTCTTTGGTACTTAGTCCGGTGGTAGCGATACCTAGTTCGATGCAGAATTGTTTTAGTTCACGATGGCTGTACTCATCCAATTTCTCCATCTGGAACTTCTCGGTTGATCCGCTTTCTTTAGTTGTCATTGTGATTTCGTCGTGGGGTGAGCTACTCTCTGTACGTTTATGCGGTGATTCGGATCGCGCCGCTGGCCACCAATGTTAGACGGACCGGGAGGGTCGGCCGAGAATAAGGGGAGAGGTCTCCGGGGAGAGCCGTCTCCAGCGATCGTACAGACAAGTAACCCCCCCCCCACAGACGGACACCACACAAGGTTGAAGTTCAACGAGACTTTATAGGCAATTCTTTAAGTTTACGATGGACTGGTACAAGGAGGTCTGGACTCAGGGGTCCCCTCGATTCTAGTCTCTGGTTTGGGAAAAGGGTAGCGGGACAGTCTTGTTACCACAAAGATGAAAATAGCTCTCAATCCTCGAGCTCGGCGTTCTAGATGATCGGGCCGCGGCGGAGCCAGCAGGTCCCGAGATGGACGAAGGAAAACGACGGTCCGCGGCGGAGCCTGCAGGTCCCGATGAAGATGATGGTTACAAACGGTCCGCGGCCACGCCAGCAGGTCCCGACGACGATGAAGGATATGAAGGTTACGAAGGTTGCGGCAGCACCAGCAGGCCAGATGATGGTGCACAAGACAGAGCTACGGCAGCGCCGGTAGTCCGTCCCGGATGAGTTCTTCTTTGCGTCTCTCGACTCCAAGATACAACTGCCTTCCTGCTCTGGAGCTGCCCCAGTTATAGGGCTGGTGTGCTTTGATGTCCGGACCCTCGCACTTGGAGGTCGGGAGGTCCGGGATGAGGGAGTCCAGACACCCAGCAGGGGGGTGGAGCCGGCGCCCGGGGAGGCGATGGGCGAGCGGCACTTGGCGGGGGAGAGCCATCGACACCTCTTTCTCCCATTGACTTGCCAAGTAGCCCGCTCACCTCCTGGGTGGATGGTGGTGCCGGGATGTCTGAGGTCGGGCCAGGCCCAGGGTTGAGGTCGATCGGGGGCCGGCGGCCTCGTGGTGGATGGTCCAAGATGGCGCCCCAGGATGGGCGCGAGGGCCGGCAGTGGATTGGACCCACGAGGTTGACATGCTCGAGGGCAGGGGTCTCTGAGGGGGCAGAGGACGTGCAATGGTGGGGTGTGGTACTTGTGGGCCTGGACTTGGGCCTGGTTGGGCCGGGGGAGAGCGGCCCTTCATGTGGCCTGTACAACAATGAGGGTAACAAATGTAATACTTTTGGGGCACCTGTGCAACCAATGCATCACTGCTTGTGCATCAGAGCAGCCAATCCTACCCTGCTGGGGAATCAGTTCAACCATTGTTACACTGCTGGGGCAACTGTGGAACCAATGTTACATGGCGGGAGCACCGGGGCAAACAAAGTAACACTGCAGAGGCACTGGTGCAACCACTTCTACACTGCTAGGGCACCCTTGCAACTAATATAACACTAATGGAGCACCAGTGCAACCAATGTAACACAACTGTGGCACCAGCGCAAGCAATTAAATACTACTGAAGCACCGGTGCAACCAATGTAGATCTACTTGGGCACTGGTTCAACGAAAGTAACACTGCTGGGACATTTGTGGAACCACTGTAACACTGCTGCGGTACCAGTACAACTAATAAAGCGCTGCTGGTGCATCGGTGCAAACAATGTAACAGTGCTTGTGCACTGATGCAATCAGTGTAAGACTGCGGGGACACTTTTGCAAACAATGTAACAATGCTGGAGCAGTGGTGCAACCAATATATCACTGCTGATGCACCTATGCAATCAGTGTATCACTGCTGAGACACCAGTGCAACCAAAGTAATAATGCTGGGGCACCAGTACAACCAATGTTACACTGCCGGTGCACAGATGCAACCAATTTACCACTACTATAGAATAGAAAATAACACTGCTGGGAAACCAGTGCAACCAATGTAGAACTGCTGGTGTTCGGGGGCAGTGAATGTAACAGTGCTGGGGAACCAGTGCAAAGAATGTAGTACTCCTGCTTCACCGGTGTAAACAACGTAACACTGCTGGTGCACTTGTGCAATCAGTGTAACACTGTTGATGCACTGGTGCTACAAGTATAACACTGCTGGGCACCGGTGTGACTAAGACAACACTTCTGGGGAAGTGGTGTAACCAATGTAACATTGCTGCTGCACTGGTGCAACAAATGTAACTTTGCTGCTGCACTGGTGCAACCAATGTAACATTGCTGGGGTACCAGTGGAACCAATGCAACACTGCTGGGGCTTTGGTGCAAACAATGTAACACTGCTGGGAAACCAGTGGAACCAGCGTACTACTGCTGGGGTACCGGTGCACCCAACATAACACAGCTTGGGCACCAGTGCAACCAATGTAACACTGCTGCTGGGGCACTGGTGCAACCAATAAATCACAACTGATGCACCGTGCAATCAGTGTAACATTGTTTGGGCACCAGTGAAACCAATATAACACTGCTAGGAAACCAGTATAACCAATGTAGCACTCCTTGTGCACTGGTGTAACCAACGTAACACTGCTGGGGAACAAGTGCAACCAATATAGCACTGCTGGTGTACTGTTGCAACCAATGTAACAATGCTAGTGCACCAGTGCAGCAAATGTAACACTGTTGAAGCACCAGTGCAACCATTATAACACTGCTGATGCACCGTTGCACCCAATGTAACACTGCTGGGAAACCAGTGGAACCAGCGTACTACTGCTGGGGTACCGGTGCACCCAACATAACACAGCTTGGGCACCAGTGCAACCAATGTAACACTGCTGCTGGGGCACTGGTGCAACCAATAAATTACAACTGATGCACCGTGCAATCAGTGTAACATTGTTGGGGCACCAGTGAAACCAATATAACACTGCTAGGAAACCAGTATAACCAATGTAGCACTACTTGTGCACTGGTGTAACCAACGTAACACTGCTGGGGAACAAGTGCAACCAATATAGCACTGCTGGTGTACTGTTGCAACCAATGTAACAATGCTAGTGCACCAGTGCAGCAAATGTAACACTGTTGAAGCACCAGTGCAACCATTATAACACTGCTGATGCACCGTTGCACCCAATGTAACACTGCTGGGAAACCAGTGGAACCAGCGTACTACTGCTGGGGTACCGGTGCACCCAACATAACACAGCTTGGGCACCAGTGCAACCAATGTAACACTGCTGCTGGGGCACTGGTGCAACCAATAAATCACAACTGATGCACCGTGCAATCAGTGTAACATTGTTGGGGCACCAGTGAAACCAATATAACACTGCTAGGAAACCAGTATAACCAATGTAGCACTACTTGTGCACTGGTGTAACCAACGTAACACTGCTGGGGAACAAGTGCAACCAATATAGCACTGCTGGTGTACTGTTGCAACCAATGTAACAATGCTAGTGCACCAGTGCAGCAAATGTAACACTGTTGAAGCACCAGTGCAACCATTATAACACTGCTGATGCACCGTTGCACCCAATGTAACACTGCTGGGAAACCAGTGGAACCAGCGTACTACTGCTGGGGTACCGGTGCACCCAACATAACACAGCTTGGGCACCAGTGCAACCAATGTAACACTGCTGCTGGGGCACTGGTGCAACCAATAAATTACAACTGATGCACCGTGCAATCAGTGTAACATTGTTGGGGCACCAGTGAAACCAATATAACACTGCTAGGAAACCAGTATAACCAATGTAGCACTCCTTGTGCACTGGTGTAACCAACGTAACACTGCTGGGGAACAAGTGCAACCAATATAGCACTGCTGGTGTACCTTTGCAACCAATGTAACAATGCTAGTGCACCAGTGCAGCAAATGTAACACTGTTGAAGCACCAGTGCAACCATTATAACACTGCTGATGCACCGTTGCACCCAATGTAACACTGCTGGGCCACTGGTGCAACCAGTGTAACAAAACTGATGCACCGTTGCAATCAGTGTAAGACTGCTGGGGCACCAGTGCAACCAATATAACACTGCTAATAAACCAGTGCAACCAATGTAGCACTGATTGTGCCCTGGCGTAACCAATGTAACACAGCTGGGGAACCAGTGCAACCAATGTAACACTGACACACTGGTGCTACCAGTGAAACATTGATGGGGTACCAGTACAAGCAATGTATCACTGCTGGGGCACTATTCTGACTAATGTAGCACTTCTGGGGAACTGGTGCAACCAACGTAACACTGTGTCTGCACTCGTTCAGCCAATATAACACTGCTGGGGATCCAGTGCAACCAATTTAGCACTGTTCGTGGACTGGTGCAAACAATATAACATTGCTGGGGCACTGGCGTAACCAATGTAACACAACTGATGCACTGGTTCAACCAATGTAACACTGCTTGGGCAGTGGTGGAACCAATGTAGCACTACTGACATGCCAATACAATCAGCGTAACACTGCTGGGGCTCCAGTGCAACCAATATAACGCTGCTGGGCAACCAGTGCAACCAATGTAGCACTGCTAGTGCTCCGGTGCAACAAATTTAACACTGCTGGGGACTGGTGCAACCAATGTAAGACTACTGGCGCCCATGCAATCAGTGTAATACTGCTGTGGCACCGGTGCAACCAACATAACACTGCTGGGGAACATGCAACCAATGTAACACTGCTGGGGCACTGGTGCAACCAATATAACACTACTGACGTGCCGGTGCAATCAGTGTAACACTGCTGGTGCACCTGTGCAACCAATATAACACTGCTAGGATACCAGTGCAACCAATGTAGCACTGCTGGTGCACCTGTGTACCAACGTAAAACTGCTGGGGAACCAGTGCAAACAATGTAGCACTGCTGGTGTACCAGTGCAACCAATGCAACACTGCTGGTGCACTGGTGCAACTAATATAACACTGTTGATTCACCAGTGCAACCAATATAACACTGCTTGTGCCCCGGTGCAACCAATGTAACAGTTACACACTGGTTCCACCAGTGTAACGCTGCTGGGAAACAGGTGCAACTAAAATGAAACTGCTTGGGCACCAGTGCTGTAGGAGAGTAGGATCTTCTTACTATGGTTACCCCCACTTTTTGCTGGTGTTTCACTGTTTTTCGTCTTTAGTCTCGCGGGGGCCCTGCTATCCAGGACCCCAGACTAGCTGCTTCCTCTCTAAAATGATTGCATGTACTTTAGGTACACTCCAGTTTGGTTACTGGGGTACCCTTGTGAGTCCCTAGTATATGGTACCATAGGTACAAAGGGCATAGGTAACCCAGTGGCCTACCAGGGGCTGAAGCATGTATTATGCCACCCCTGGGAAACCTTCTAAAATGACACTACAGGACTGCTACTGCAGCCTGGGTAAGGTGGTGCATGCACCCCTTACTAAGATATAGGTTACCTATATCTACCTTTAATCACTGTACATCCTATGGCAGTCCTTATCAATCCTGAAGGCAGAGTGCTCATTTTTGTGTGAGAGGGTACCCATGCATGAGCTGGGCCCCTCTGCAGCTTTCAAAGCCTATTCTCTGAGCCTATTCTGTGATGCAGCCAGACCATATACTCTTAAGTGTATTATAACCTCACAAGAAATGCTCCAGCGGCTCTGCAGCATTCTCTGCAGAGCCACGCTGATCGAGTGCCACATCCTGAGTATCATCTCAAAACTGCCGTATATCGCGATCCGCAATGGCCTTTAAATACATGTTCTAATCAAACCCAATTAACTCTGGATTCACCCTATACCCGGCTGGATTGATTTCCGATCTTCTCCCGCTTGCCTCATCTCTTTCTTCCTGTTTGCCACTATTTGGGCAACTGTAATAATTCAAGACAGGTATGCTTTATAATACTGTGCTGAAGATGATGTGACATATCTAAAGTCTTGGCATCGAAACGTCGACAGCTATGTACCATACGTCTTTTAAAATACTCAAAATGAATTTCACAATGGTACCATGTTTTCATTAAGTCTGTTTACTGAATAATAGGAAACAGACCGCTTTGCTCGTTTTTTGCCTGAAAATTGTTGTTCTGTCTTGTGCCCCCTTGACATCATTTGCAATTCTATGTTATATTTTTATATTTGACAAAATAAAACTCTCTCCTGCTGGACAAAGGACATATTGACTATTCAGCATATGTTGATTCAAGTTCTCAATTAGCATGTTCTAGGGACCCCTGTCTTTAGTAACAACTTTGGAATGGCTGCATGGAAACGTGTCGTCTTTGGTGTCAAACAACCGGAAGCCTACCCCCAACCAGTCCTGGCGGCGGTGGTAGAATTCCACCCTTCTAGAAGGAGAGACATGTACAGACTGGTCTAACTGGTAATAGTTTAAAAGAGCCCTGGCATCACAAAATTGATGCTGCAGCCACAGACATGGGTCTGGCCTCCTGCTGCTGGATGAAACTCTGGCAGAAGAGGCCTGGACAATCGGTTTCCTGTCACAGGGAGGTGTAACCACCTCCCAGACAGGCTTTTGTATATTGTGGCTGGGTGGGTGCACTCTGGGAGTGTTTTGAAGTCAGCCCTGGGGGCACATGTGGTGTCCCTGTGCATAGCCCAGTTCAAACAGGTTGCAGGGGCTGCCAGCCCCTGCTCTCGCATGAAACTGGACAAAGGAAATGAGTGTAGCCACCCCTCTTTCCAATCCCTTCCATAGGTGGGTCCCCAGAGGATGTCCAACCCCTTTTCTTAGTATAAGTAAGGGATCCATGGCAACAGGACTTTAGATTACACCTGGACGAAACCCTGATACTGAATCCTGGAACTTTGATGCTCTACTAAAGACTAAAGGAGGGAAGAATCTCCCTTGGGTTCAAGAAGTGACTTGCCTGTTCAAATAGGCACCAACAAAGCATCTTGCCGGTCTGCATTTCCGAAGCTTCCGCTGGACTCCGAAATATTTGCGACACAGGACGAAGATTTCCAGACTTCTCAGTGGCCGATACGAGATCCCAGCAAAGATGAGACCCACAGCCCTCACAAGTGATGTGGAAACGGAACTCCTGGACACTGTGCACATTTGCTAATGCATCAACTTCCTGAGATTTCCCAAAGTTGTGCATTGGGTTACTTGTAGCACAAGCCCCGAGCACCCTCTGCACTGAAGATTGTGGGCCTACATTCCACAAGTGTTCCGTGAGCCCGCTTCTTGCATTTCAGCTTGAGGCCCCTTTGCAATCCCTGGTCGGTTGACTGATGAGTCCCCTCGAAGGTAACTCTACTTTTCTTTGGGCTTTCCTGGTTGCTCCAGACGTGCCCTTGACCACGTGGTGAGTCCCTCAGACCTTGCTGGTCTGCACCAAAGCCAATCTCTGCTTTCTGCATGGGTTGCTGTTGCCAAGGCTTATTGGGTCCAATCTGGAAACCGACACCGCAGCACTCGACATCCTTTGTTGGACAGCTCGAATCCAGAACCTGGTCATTGTCGACGCCTCCTGGACCTCGTGGCTGAAGAGTCAAGCTTCACCTTTTTCACCTGAAATAACCCGACATCGGTGGGCATCCGCTCATCGCCTTCCTGGTCACTGGCAAGTGACCCATACTCTGCCCCCTCGGCTTTCAGGTTCTTCACATCTCCAATCCAGGCTTGGATCCACCCGGAAACTTTCCACTTGGACGCCAGCAACACTTTGCAACAGATCGCCATTGAAAACGAAGACGAAACCCGACACAAAAAGACACCTATGCACCTGGCTTCCCTGGGTGAGTTAACTTGAGTACTCTGGTGCTCCCGTGGGTGTTGGCTCTAGAACTCCATAGTTCTAAAGGGGTTTGCTCCAAGTCCTCTTCTAAGTGTCCTTTATCTTTAAAGTTCCAACTGCGACTTTCCCCATAAAAGTTAACGGTGATTGGTGGCTGTGTTCACACACTGCACGCATCCCCGTGGGTCCCCTGTGCCACTATCATATCATATCATATTTATTATACAGTTAATTAAAACCGTAACATACAAACTTCATAGTAATACTTAATAAAATTTCAAAGATTAAAAATTGTATACATATTTATAAAATCTGGCAACACGAAAAATGTCAATTCCAAAAGCAGCATTTCAAGTTGATGGCAATATATCCCAAATAGCCTATTAGTCCAAAAGGGGAGTAAATAATATGAGAGACAATGGAAAGGGAAGACCACTCGGTCCCCCCGAACGTATGGATGGGTGCCCCGATCCCCCGGAAAACTATTGTGGGCGGGGGGCGTGTCCCGGCTGGTATGCCCGAAGCGGCGTAGCGGGAGCACGCCCCTCCCGCCCAGAAGAGGTTGGCCCAGACACCCGCCCGGAAGTCCGTGCACGGATGGGCGTACCTGAGGCGGGCCCCGCCCTCCCGCAGATGGATAAATAGAGCGGGAATTCTACGAAGCTTCCTCTTGTTCCAGTGCTCTGAAGGCTGCACCACTCGTCGCTCGTGAGCCCTCTAGGGAACAAGCTGCAACTTTGAGAACTTGTAATCTTTGTTTTTCTCTTTCAGTATCAGGCGTGTGGAAGATCGAGTCACCCTTGCGGGTCAAGTCGGACGGAGTGATCAAAGTCATGCCTGGCAAGAAAGCGGGAAAAAGCTCCGAGATGGAGAGGATGCTACGCACCTTGGTGAACCAAGTGGCGGTGATGGACCGAAAGTTGGGTAAAGTGGATCAGCTCGGTCGTGGCTTAGCGGCCATCAGGAAACAGGTGGCGGCCCAGAATGCCCCCTCGGGGCGGCCTAAAAGAGTCATAGGACCGGCCTTGCCGAACGTCGGCCCGGGGGATAAGGGTAAGAAGAAGAGGGGGAGGGCAGGTCCCGGTGAGGTTCCAGTCCCAGGGGTAACTCTATCGAGCCCAGGCGCGGACATTCCCATCGCGCCGGTAGATAGCCCGGTACCAGGACCGGATGGGGGTTTGCCAATTCCCGTGGTGATCACGCCAATTGGGGATGACCAAATGCCCCCTGAACTAGCACTTCATTTAGCGGAAGTATTACCATGGCTAAAGAAGGGAGCAGGGGGATCAGTGGCTGCGGGAGACCCGGCTGAAGAAGCCAGATTAATTGTTGAGCAGTTGCGGCAGTCAAGGGATGCCGGGACGGCGAATGTACCTTCTATTCCCCCGCAGGTGGTGATGGGGGTCATGGCTGATGGTCGAGCGAAGGCAAAGGACACGGCTGGGAAGACGGCTGAAGCCGGTAAGAGAGCGTTGCCATTGGTGGGGGAGGGTCCAGTACCTTCAAGGCGGGAAAGTTTATCGCAACACATTCCCATGGCTACAAAAGAGATGGTGTGGGGAGATAAGTATATTAACATGTTTTCACTTTTGACTGACTATTGGGAGTTAGAATATGCAAAGACCCAGAAAGATCTATGGCACCCCAGCGTATGGCGGGCCAAGATGGCGGAATTCAGGGTCGATGAGACCATGGTGAACTGGGTCAGGGCCTTTTCTATTTTCACGGCAATTATTGGGGAGCGTAAACCGGAAGTGTTGACTGACTTAGCATGTTATCAGAACAGGATCATGAATTTCCATGCAATGTACGGGGGAAATGAATGGAAGGGTTACGATGTTACCTTTAGAAAAGCGAAGGAGTTTAACGAGGCCTTGACATGGGATTGTTTGGATACAGTGTCATGGCATGCTCAGCTCTTGCCGGGACCGGCGGGTATTTCGGTACCAAACACGAGTGGCTCTGGGGCATTCCATTAGAAGCCGTCGCAGCCCTTTCGGGCGAGCGCCGGGGGGGATCCCCATCCCAGGTCTGGCGGGAATGGAGGCAAGCGGGGGGTTTGTTAGGGATTCAACAAAGGAACCTGTACCAGGCCTCAAGGAACGTGTAGGTTCCAGCACGCTTGTTCGGGCTGTGGGAATTCCTCACACCCGGAAACCAGTTGCCGATCCAAGACCAATGGTGCGGGAGGAAAGGGGGGATCCAAGCAGGATTGATGCGGTGCCTCGGAAGCAAACATCTTCGCCCGTTGATATCTTGGCTTTGACCCCTTGGCTGAACCGATACCCAGATCATGCGTCCGCCGAGACTTTGAGGAATGGCTTTCTATATGGCTTCAAGATCCCGGCGGGCAATTTTTCGGGGGAGCCCCTCCTGTAAGAACCAGCTGTCTATTCAGCACAACCCGGCGGTGGCGGCCAGAAAGATAGCGAAAGAAGTTAGCTTGGGGCGAGTAGCAGGTCCATTTAACTGCCCGCCAGTTGCGGAATTTGTGTGTTCTCTATTAGGAGTGGTTCCGAAGAAAGACCCGGGGGAGTATAGACTCATCCACAATCTTTCGGCCCCTAGGGGGGCCTCGGTAAATGAGGCGATTGACCCCGAGGTATGCTCAGTGAGATATGCATCGTTCGATGACGCAGTCGTGCTGTTGAATCGCCTGGGCCCCGGTGCATTGTTAGCGAAATCTGATATTGAATCTGCATTCAGGTTACTCCCGGTACACCCTCAGGACCAGCGCCTGCTGGGATTCACATTTCAAGGAAAGTATTACATGGATAAATGTATGCCCATGGGTTGTTCAATTTCATGTGCTTATTTTGAAATGTTTAGCTCCTTTTTGGAATGGGCATTCACCGAGGCCACAGGGCATAGACAGGTGATGCACTATTTGGATGATTTCCTTTTCCTGGGCCCGGCGGGCACTCAGGACTGTGCACAAGCGCTGCAGGACTTCTGCACACTCATGCGGGATTTTGGGGTCCCATTGGTGCCAGGTAAGACGGTGGGGCCATTTACCTCACTGGAGTTTCTGGGGATTGAACTAGACTCGGTGGAGGGGTGTTTCCGTCTGCCGGTTGAGAAGGTGGAAAAATTCAGGGCTTCCTTGGTACGATGTCTCCAAAAAGAAAAGGTAACCCTACATCAATTACAACAGACAGTGGGTCAGCTTAATTTTGCCTTAAGAGTGATCCCGATGGCTCGCCCTTTCTCACGTTCCATAGCACAGGCTATGGTGGGCCTTAAAGAAGGACACCACCGCACTAGACTGTCGGCAGAGGTTCGCCAGGACATGCGCATTTGGTTGGCATTCCTGGCGGATTTCAACGGTCGAGTGGTGTGGAACAAACCCCCAGCCTCGTCGGACGAACTGGGATTGTGGACCGACTCGGCTGGGAGCGTGGGGTTTGGGGCAATCTTTGGAAACCAGTAGTCGGCACAAACATGGCCGGCGTGGTGGCACGTAAGCGGCCTGACAGGTAACATTGGATTCTTGGAGCTATTCCCCATTTGGATGGCTCTGATGGCATGGCCGGAAGACTTTAGGGACCGCTCAGTGGTGTTTTGGTCAGACAACATGACGGTGGTCGAGTGCATTAATCACCAGGCTGCACGCTGCAAGTGGATCTTAAGACTGTTGAAAGAAATTGTATTTCGATGCATGAGATTGAATGTACAATTCAGGGCAAGGCATGTGCTGGGTGTACTAAATAATGCAGCTGATGCACTCTCTCGTTCACACATGCAGGCTTTCAGGGGTTATCTACCCACAGCGGAACTAGTGGCGGCACCTTTCCCCGAAGAATTATGGCAGATCGTTGCCCCGGACTACAAGACCTCGTGGCAGCCAGTTTAGCGCCCATGACGAGGAAAGCTTATGAAGGAGCGTTCTGTTCATACCGCGCCTTTTTAGGGCCAGTAAGGGGGCATAGCTGGGGGCGGGACGAGTCCTTGCTCCGGTTTCTGGTGGCACTTCATAAGGAAGGCCGATCGGCGGCAACCGCCAACAGGTATAGGGCTGCCATATCATTCATGGCACAGCTCCACGGGATACGGGACCCGACGGGTTCCTTCTTAGTCAGGAAGGCACTCCGCGGCTGGCAGCGCCTGGAGGGTCGCAGGCAGGATACAAGGCACCCGATTGGGTTAGACAGATTGTCCTTGCTACTAGCAAAACTGGATGAGACATGCTCCTCGCACTGTGAGGTAATTCTGTTCCGAGCGGCTTTCGCATTGGCATTCCATGGGGCCATGCGGGTAAGTGAACTTGTGTTGAGGAATAAGAAGGACGTGGGGGGAGGTCTACGAAGGGATCACGTCCAAATAAGGGGTGATTCTCTGCTGATCTCGATAGCCAGGTCAAATACAGACCAGGAGGCTTTGGGGAGTAGTGTGGTGCTGCAGCGCGCCCGGGGAAACCCCAGTTGTCCAGTAAGGTATTTGGAGGACTACATGGCACAGAGTTTGACAACATGGGGGGGGACCCTGCTTAGACACGAGGATGGCACCCCGTTGACAAAATTTCAATTTCGGAGGGTGCTGGCAATTACAATTGCGGCGGCGGGCTTGAACCTGTGTGATTTTGGGACCCACTCATTCAGAATAGGGGCCGCTACTGAGGCTACGGCTCGGGGTCTGTGTACAGAGGAAGTGAAACAGTTAGGCCGTTGGTCCTCGAACTGTTTCAAGAGGTATGTGCGACTGCACATGTTGTAAAAGACTGATTGTTAGAAATGGGATCCCTGGCTGGCCAGGGCTTGCGTCAAAGTCAGTCAGAGACCACCACTCCCAAGTCAGGGCAAGGGAGTTACACGCCAAGATAACCCCTACTCGCCCTCTAGGTAACGTGGCGCGAGCAGCAAGGCTAAACTTGGAGGCGATATGAGATAAGTATTTGCGCAAGCACCCCAGCAACAACACCCAAGGCCCACCACAAAGGAAACTCCACACAAGGTTATATATAAAAAATAGCCTTTGTATTACACCAAAACACATTAGATAAAACACACACTTTACATTGTGCCCGAGGCACGGGCAGAATTTACCGGAGATATTTACAAGACAGGGCCACCTGGACTACTGTCAGGAATCAGCACTTTCAGAAGTAACACTTTCAGAAATAGCACTTTTTAGATCATAGAATTATCACTGTAGCGCAAAAATAACATACAACCAGTCACTACTGGTACCAGGTGAGCACCACCTATGCAACCCTCACTATCTTAGGAGATTACACTAGGGAACCTGGGCTCTGCTAGCACCACCTGTACTAGCAAGAAGGAAAACCACCTAAGTATCGCTATACCTGTAGGGGTCTAAGGAAGGAAACACATGATGCAATGCATAACATTCATTCAGAGGTGTAAGGAGGAAAACACATGATGCATCAACAATACATTCAGAGGTGTAAAAATAACATTGCGCAAAACTTAAATCAGTCACCACCTGTGACAGTCCCTGTGTCCCAATGTCAGGGCCTAAACGTAGCAGTTGCCCACAAAGTGCTGGGCAACTGGTTCAGGGAAAGTTAGGGCAACGTTGGAGCCTCTCTGGGCTCAAGAACCACCACTGTGGCATTGCGGAGCCTCTCTGGGCTCCTGGACAAGGAATGGTGCCCTGAGCCTCTCTCAGGCTCTTCACAAGAATGGGCAATGAGCCTCTCTGGGCTCACAACGCAAAAGGCTGGAGCCTCTCTGGGCTCCAAAACGAGGGAATGGCACCCTCAGAGCCTCTCTGGGCTCAAAGAACAAATGGCCCCCAGGAGCCTCTCTGGGCTCCTCAACAAGGAGGTGGGCGTCGGGGCCCCTCACGGGGGACCCTCGAACACGTGGGGGCGCTTCGGTGGAGTCCCCCCTCTGGGGACTCAGGACGACAAATGGCAGCAAGAGCCTCTCTGGCTCGGGTTGGAGTCCCCCTCTTGGGGACTCAAATTGCCCAGAAATGCCCCCTAAGAGCCTCTCTGGCTCTAAACACAAGGGCGCGAGGTCGCGCTGCTGAGGGGGCAGGGGGGGCGGACACCGACAACGTGTCCCGGCGCCCCTCCCTTCGCTTCTGGCAACACTCACCGGCTCTGGCCTCCATCGGAGGCGGGTCTCTCCCTCTGGTCCCGGGGCTCTCCTCTCCACTCGGGGAGCCTCGGGGATCCGGCCGGCAGCTTCTCTCTTCCTGGCTCGGCTACGGAGGCGGGACTTCCGGTCGGACTCTCCTGGGCCGCGCTGGGATTGACTGGCCGCCTCACCACTTCCGGGTCGCCACGGGCAGCGCGGCGGCTCGCTTTTAGGCAGGCAGGCGGGCTCCCATGTGATCCGAGGAGTGGGCTCCCTCGTGGATCAACAAAAACGGGCAAAACAACGCGGCAATGAGCGGGGTGGCACCCGCGCCGCCAAATCGCCACACAAGGAAATCAGATGTAGGGTGGGCACCGGCTGTGCTCTCAAAGCGCTAGCAACGCTAGAAACGAAGGGCAGGCGATTCCAGAGCTCCCCAGCGCTGAAGGGCAGAGAGCAGCGCTCTCAGGCTGCAGGCAAGGAGTCCTCAGTGCTCCCGAGCACTGGAGGACAGGACAAGGCTCCAGCAGGGGCTGGAGGCAGGCAGGGGGGCAAGGCTGGGCCAGAGCCAGCACACTGGGTCTCCAGGCAGGGAGACACCCCAAGTGGCGGTCCTCCTGGCCCCAGCAGCAGCAGCCCCCTCAAGTAGGATCAGGAAAGAACAACTTCTGTGGGGACACAGCCCCATTTTTATACAGTACATTCCTTTGTCTGAAGGTGCAGGGTGGGGGCGGAACCAGTCGCAGCTGGTTCTTGAGTACCCTTGATGGCCCAACCACCCCTTTCTTTCACTGGCAGGGCTAGGGACATCAGTCACACCACAGGGGGGCGGAGCCAGCATTGTCTGGGGAAAACCCAGCCTCATTCAGGCCACAGGTACACTCCTCCCCAGCCATCAGCATGCTAATCTCCCACTCACCACCGGGCAGACCCATCCAGCCTTCCTGGAGCCAGGCTCACCAGCCTGCTCCAGCCAATCACACGCCAGACACATTTTATATTAATATGCCAACTCCTAGAAGTGGCACTTCTACATATGACACACTCATGCAACACACACCATTGCGAAGCATTCACTCTCACGAGTTCGCACATATCAGATTCGAACCTGTACACCCCACGCATCCGGAACTACCAGGGACACATACATTCCCCATGTATCCCTATGGGAGGGCAGGCCTATCTCATCACATGCACTCAGAGTGCGCACACACTTTCCACTGGGACACAGTGAAAGTGCGCAGAACCCAAAAATCACCATCACCAGGTCACCATTAAAAGCAAAAAGTTTAGGGGTGAACCTGCCATAAGGGCCAAGTCCAACACAACCTCCTTCCAGCCAAAACGCAGGGCAGACCAATCACCACCGTGATGGACTTCCCTGCTTGGGGCGATAGAACACGGACGCGGGCCTGCAACTGCAGGGACACCCTCCTGTTCTACGCCACGGTGAACTCATGGGATTCCTTCTCAACACACTGTCTGGACCAACTGGGCTACCCCACAGGTACTCCCGAGCTGTTCACGGCCAGGGCCAGGCCCTGGGCCACCCAGGTGCCACCGGTCCTTGCCAATTCGCAGAGCGGGGGGTAGTAACCCCTGGCACATAGC
The DNA here is from genome assembly GCF_964263255.1 of Lissotriton vulgaris. Classification (NCBI taxonomy): domain Eukaryota; kingdom Metazoa; phylum Chordata; class Amphibia; order Caudata; family Salamandridae; genus Lissotriton; species Lissotriton vulgaris. The sequence goes on from NC_141696.1 coordinate 30,979,917, forward strand.
AGCCATTCTCCACTCTTCCTGACTGCAAGACAGGACTAGACTGCCACTGGTTCTCCAGCCTAGGGTCTACAACCTCAGGCGGACCAGGAGTCTCGGGGAAGGCTCTCCTCCCCCTACCTCTTCTTCTAGGGTTCCTCCTCCTCCTGCGAGGGGTACCCTTACAACGCCACTCCAACCCAGGGTTTAACCCCTCAGGTTGCACAGGGGTCAGAGGTGGGCTCTCCCACCCTCTGCACCCCCTTCCAGAGGTCTGCCCTCTCCCAACTGGAGAAGTTCCTCTGGAAGAAGAACCGGTCAGGACACTGGTTACAGTCGTCCTACCCTTCAGGTCCGGCTGAACCTGAACCTGGCCTCCCAACCTCCGGTCTAAAACCTTTGGCGGAATAATTGCCTGGCACTCCAGGACTTCTGGGGATTCACACGCAATCCCCCTGAGGCTGACACATGACCCATGTGTCGTGTGACTGTCTGCCTGGCGCAGATCAACCGCCTCCAGTCCACCTGACAGTGCGCAAAGATCCCCCAGACCAGAAGTGGCGCCACCCGGGTCCCCCCAAGAAGATCTAGCCCAACTGGCTAGTCCCTGGTCCACTGGTGCATCCACTGGGAAACTCATCCCCCAATCACTCCTCACTTCGGACTTTTGTGCCCTCCCTCCTGGAGTAGCACTGCCGGACACTGGAACCACTGGAGCTCTAGTTACAGAAGCTCCAGGTTCCCTAGACATTAGTAGATCCTCCTCAAGTGTACTAACAGGACAGCCTAGGTCCCTAACCTGGTGTTCCCTCAAGAAACCACCCAGGTTCTGAGATAGGGCTTCGGGCCTCTGGGGACTCTCAGCCTCCCACTGACTCCTGCTCCACTGAGCCAGGTAGTCAGCCCCTCCACCTCTCTCACTATACTGGGACCTAGCTGGGCTACACTGAGCCTCTTCCACCACGCTGGGCTGGAAGATACCTATACCACTACTGTTGGACTCACTCACTAGGGACTCTAAAGAACCTCTGGCCCTCTCCCAGCGGTCTGCTTCCTCTGCAAGATCGTATGGTTCAGACAATCCACACCCTACTAGGTGTTGGCGCAATCCTGGATAAACAACACTGAGCAACTGCTCTCTGAGAAACATATCAAACAATATGTCCCAATCACATTTCGTGGGCTCCCGTACCCAATCACACAGGGCTCCACAACAGTCATCCTCAAAATCTACCCAAGACTGGTGAGACGGTTTCCTAAGGTTCCTAAACCTCAACCTATTCTCCTCCTCTGGGGAAACAGGAACCATACTCGGGGAACTGGGAGTGGGATTTCCTACACTGAAATCTATGTAGCTGCCACCACTGGACTCAACCCTCCCCGGGGAATCCAGACAATCAACACTGCGCGCAGGGGATAGTCTACCCTCCAGAGCTACTTTGCCTCTGGTGGAGGCCCTCTCAGCCTCCTCCTGCGCTAAGACCCTCTCAGTCTCTAGCTGTTGCTTCTTAACCTCCAGCTGTTGCTTTCTAACGCCCAGCTGTGCCATAGCCTGGGCATGCTCCAACCTGAGCTTCTCTAAAGCCAGCTAGTGCTCCCTTTCTCTCCTCCTATCTTCCAGCTCCTCTGGGGACAGGTAAAGGGATGAGGCGCTGCCTCCTACGCTGGACCCAGCAAGGGACTCCCTATCTGTGGGGTCCTCACTATGTGCTGGCGTCCCCGTGCTATCATTTTCTTCATCCTCTTCTGAATCTTCAGGGCTCCCCACAGACCCACCACCCTCATGGTGTGAGACCCGGGCCCCTTCCTCACTGCGCGCAAGATCCCACTGACCCTTTTGCCATAGGATCAGGCTGCTCCTAAGTTCAGACTGAGTATCTGACTCATCCACTCCTATGCCTCTCTCTCCACAGAACCTTACCAACTCTCCCATACGGTATCCAAACAGATCACAGAAATCAAAATCAGGCTCCATTCTGGCAGACGTTCTGGAGAAAAGATCACACAGGGAACCTAGGAGTCTGAGCTTAACACAGGAGTACACAATTCACAAAGGTTCAGCAAGTTCTCTCTCCCAGAGAACTCACACTCACTTGCCTAGTGCCACACACCATTCATTCACACACCACCCCCCCCTCGGACTGGTAAGGCAGTTTCTACCACCCCTGATTCCTCAACCTGACCACTGGTGACACAGGTACCAAACTCTGGGTGCGGGGCAGGGGAACAAATGTACTGGACACAATTGCACAATGATACCTTCAGGAGAAGAAAATAATGGAACTTCAAAAACAATAATCCCCTAAAATGTGGTCATCTAAAATGCAGAGTTTTGTAGTGGCCAGTTGCCACTGTGGTACAACGCAAACACAAATCCTCATCCCACCGCTGCCACCAATGTTAGAAATGGGATCCCTGGCTGGCCAGGGCTTGCGTCAAAGTCAGTCAGAGACCACCACTCCCAAGTCAGGGCAAGGGAGTTACACGCCAAGATAACCCCTACTCGCCCTCTAGGTAACGTGGCACGAGCAGCAAGGCTAAACTTGGAGGCGGTATGAGTTAAGTATTTGCGCACGCACCCCAGCAACAACACCCAAGGCCCACCACAAAGGAAACTCCACACAAGGTTATATATAAAAAATAGCCTTTGTATTACACCAAAACACATTAGATAAAACACACACTTTACATTGTGCCCGAGGCACGGGCAGAATTTACAGGGGATATTTACAAGACAGGGCCACCTGGACTACTGTCAGGAATCAGCACTTTCAGAAGTAACACTTTCAGAAATAGCACTTTTTAGATCATAGAATTATCACTGTAGCGCAAAAATAACATACAACCAGTCACTACTGGTACCAGGTGAGCACCACCTATGCAACCCTCACTATCTTAGGAGATTACACTAGGGAACCTGGGCTCTGTTAGCACCACCTGTACTAGCAAGAAGGAAAACCACCTAAGTATCGCTATACCTGTAGGGGTCTAAGGAAGGAAACACATGATGCAATGCATAACATTCATTCAGAGGTGTAAGGAGGAAAACACATGATGCATCAACAATACATTCAGAGGTGTAAAAATAACATTGCGCAAAACTTAAATCAGTCACCACCTGTGACAGTCCCTGTGTCCCAATGTCAGGGCCTAAACGTAGCAGTTGCCCAAAAAAGTGCTGGGCAACTGGTTCAGGGAAAGTTAGGGCAACGTTGGAGCCTCTCTGGGCTCAAGAACCACCACTGTGGCACTGCGGAGCCTCTCTGGGCTCCTGGACAAGGAATGGTGCCCTGAGCCTCTCTCAGGCTCTTCACAAGAATGGGCAATGAGCCTCTCTGGGCTCGCAACGCAAAACGCTGGAGCCTCTCTGGGCTCCAAAACGAGGGAATGGCACCCTCAGAGCCTCTCTGGGCTCAAAGAACAAATGGCCCCCAGGAGCCTCTCTGGGCTCCTCAACAAGGAGGTGGGCGTCGGGGCCCCTCACGGGGGACCCTCGAACACGTGGGAGCGCTTCGGTGGAGTCCCCCCTCTGGGGACTCAGGACGACAAATGGCAGCAAGAGCCTCTCTGGCTCGGGTTGGACTCCCCCTCTTGGGGACTCGAATTGCCCAGAAATGCCCCCTAAGAGCCTCTCTGGCTCTAAACACAAGGGCGCGAGGTCGCGCTGCTGAGGGGGTAAGGGGGGGCGGACACCGACAACGTGTCCCGGCGTCCCTCCCTTCGCTTCTGGCAACACTCACCGGCTCTGGCCTCCAGCGGAGGCGGGTCTCTCCCTCTGGTCCCGGGGCTCTCCTCTCCACTCGGGGAGCCTCGGGGATCCGGCCGGCAGTTTCTCTCTTCCTGGCTCGGCTACGGAGGCGGGACTTCTGGTCGGCCTCTCCTGGGCCACGCTGGGATTGGCTGGCCGCCTCACCACTTCCGGGTCGCCGTGGGCAGCGCGGCGGCTCGCTTTTAGGCAGGCAGGCGGGCTCCCATGTGATCCGAGGAGTGGGCTCCCTCGTGGATAAACAAAAACGGGCAAAACAACGCGGCAATGAGCGGGGTGGCACCCGCGCCGCCAAATCGCCACACAAGGAAATCAGATGCCGGGTGGGCACCGGCTGTGCTCTCAAAGCGCTAGCAGCGCTAGAAACGAAGGGCAGGCGATTCCAGCGCTCCCCAGCGCTGAAGGGCAGAGAGCAGCGCTCTCAGGCTGCAGGCAAGGAGTCCTCAGTGCTCCCCAGCACTGGAGTACAGGACAAGGCTCCAGCAGGGGCTGGAGGCAGGCAGGGGGGCAAGGCTGGGCCAGAGCCAGCACACTGGGTTTCCAGGCAGGGAGACACCCCAAGTGGCGGTCCTCCTGGCCCCAGCAGCAGCAGCCCCCTCAAGTAGGATCAGGAAAGAACAACTTCTGTGGGGACACAGCCCCATTTTTATACAGTACATTCCTTTGTCTGAAGGTGCAGGGTGGGGGCGGAACCAGTCGCAGCTGGTTCTTGAGTACCCTTGATGGCCCAACCACCCCCTTTTCTGAATAATTTTTGTCCACCATCAGCGTGGAAGGGTATACTCAGATGTGAGTCCCTAGCTCATTGCACCATCAGGATTCAAGCAAGCCGGGCCGAAGACGGCTGAAATGCCAGAAACCGGTCCCCGGTAGCTTGTTTCCTTCCCAGTATAAGAATTGGCTTGGTAGTTTGGTCTGCCCTGTTCCCATGATGCACTGGGCCAGGGTCAGACTAATTTGCATGTAGCCAAGTTCTGAGCTGGGATGGTGCAGTGAGCTGAAAAACGGTGATGGATCAAGCCCTGATCTTTGGACTGGGTAAGAGTGGTCTGCTTAATTCAGACACTCTGTTCATCACCACCCCCTTTTCTGAATAATTTTTGTCCACCATAAGCGTGGAAGGGTATACTCAGATGTGAGTCCCTAGCTCATTGCACCATCAGGATTCAAGCTAGCCGGGCTGAAGACGGCTGAAATGCCAGAAACCGGTCCCCGGTAGCTTGTTTCCTTCCCAGTATAAGAATTGGCTTGGTAGTTTGGTCTGCCCTGTTCCCATGATGCACTGGGCCAGGGTCAGACTAATTTGCATATAGCCAAGTTCTGAGCTGGGATGGTGCAGTGAGCTGAAAAACGGTGATGGATCAAACCCTGATCTTTGGACTGGGTAAGAGTGGTCTGCTTAATTCAGACACTCTGTTCATCACCACCCCCTTTTCTGAATAATTTTTGTTCACCATAAGCGTGGAAGGGTATACTCAGATGTGAGTCCATAGCTAATTGCACCATCAGGATTCAAGCAAGCCGGGCCGAAGACGGCTGAAATGCCAGAAACCGGTCCCCGGTAGCTTGTTTCCTTCCCAGTATAAGAATTGGCTTGGTAGTTTGGTCTGCCCTGTTCCCATGATGCACTGGGCCAGGGTCAGACTAATTTGCATATAGCCAAGTTCTGAGCTGGGATGGTGCAGTGAGCTGAAAAACGGTGATGGATCAAGCCCTGATCTTTGGACTGGGTAAGAGTGGTCTGCTCAATTCAGACACTCTGTTCATCACCACCCCCTTTTCTGAATAATTTTTGTCCACCATAGGCGTGGAAGGGTATACTCAGATGTGAGTGCCTAGCTCATTGCACCATCAGGATTCAAGCAAGCTGGGCCGAAGACGGCTGAAATGCCAGAAACCGGTCCCCGGTAGCTTGTTTCCTTCCCAGTGTAAGAATTGGCTTGGTAGTTTGGTCTGCCCTGTTCCCATGATGCACTGGGCCAGGGTCAGACTAATTTGCATATAGCCAAGTTCTGAGCTGGGATGGTGCAGTGAGCTGAAAAACGGTGATGGATCAAGCCCTGATCTTTGGACTGGGTAAGAGTGGTCTGCTTAATTCAGACACTCTGTTCATCACCACCCCCTTTTCTGAATAAGCACTTCTACATATGACACACTCATGCAACACACACCATTGTGAAGCATTCACTCTCACGAGTTCACACATATCAGATTCGAACCTGTACACCCCACGCATCTGGAACTACCAGGGACACATACATTCCCCATGCATCCCTATGGGAGGGCAGGCCTATCTCATCAAATGCACTCAGAGTGCGCACGCACTTTCCACTGGGACACAGTGAAAGTGCGCAGAACCCAAAAATCACCATCACCAGGTCACCATTAAAAGCAAAAAGTTTAGGGGTGAACCTGCCATAAGGGCCAAGTCCAACACAGATGAAATGCACTCACGCTTGTTGTCTTTTGTTTGGATTACAGTTTCGCAAGCCTGTAACGCGGGGCGAAAATTGGGATCGGCCCAACACCAGAGGACCAGTGAGAAAGGATCACCAACTAGAGATCACGTGGTATGCGTCGTGGGCCACTCATACGTGAGGCGTGCCGGGGACATATTCAATGCAGGTGACGCGACTCACGCATCTGAGGAATATGGGTTCGGAGTGTCCTTCCACGGGAATGGAGGCCTCTGCTTTGACCGGTTTCAGAGCTTTGTGGAGGAACTCTTAGGGCAGCACAGGTCACCGCCATCTGTAATCATAGTGCATCTGGGAGGCAATGACTTGGTAAGACTGGGAAGACGGGTGTTAGTAGAGCACATATTGTCAGCAGTCAGTTGGTTAGCCAAGAGGCTCCCGGGGTGTACGATTGCCTGGTCCCACATGATTCCCAGAAGAATTTGGCGGGGGGGTTTGTCTGTGACGGCGTTGAACCACTCGGTAAAGAGGGTCAACGACAAGATTGAGAAACTGTTTCGCTCCACTCATTTACAAAGCATTCCCCATGGGTGTATTCGGGGTGATCACTATTATTTGAATGATGGGGTGCACCTGTCCAGGGCTGGGAATGACTTACTCATAGGAGACTTCGTAGCATGGCTAGTGGCACTGAGGAGACATGACCTTTAGGAGGTGTGGGGGGGCCGGATAGTCGGTCAACTATCCGGCCTGTGGCGGTAAGGTCATGATCGGTGAGCAGTGATTTCAAGGTCCCTAGGGGGAGCGCCACCCAGTATGGATGGGAGCGCCCGGGGGGAGGCTGCCATTGGCCCCTCCCACGGGGGGCGGCACCCACTACGGATGGGTCGCCCGGGGGAGACGGCTATAATCCCCTCCTACGAATTTCCCGGGGGCCGGATATCCGCTCCGGCGGAAGAGAGTGTGGGGAAGGGGGGGAGTCCACGCTGTCCTTCTTACGGATACCTCGCATGAGGACTCGGACGACCTTAAGATGGCGTAGAGTGAAAGGGGGCCCCCACGACAAGGGAAGTTACAGTTGGCTGCGAGGGTAAAGTCCTCTGCGCATGCGCCACTCACACCGTGAGGGCGGGAATTTGCTAGTAGGGATCTGACACCGGTTAAGACCTTGCCATTGGCCCTTAATGCTAGGTTGTACAATTTTATCTTAGAATGTTATGCATTTGCAGGATGCTAGACTCGGCTAGGAAACCTTTGTATTAGAGATTTGTTAAGGTTAGCCAAAAAGCTTGTCTTCATCAAAATGTAATGGAAGTTAAAATTGTACATGATTCATGAAACGTTTTAATTTAAAGTTTTAAATTTTGTTTCATATTTTAATAAATACGGCCGGGGGGTAAGGCCACCCCGCCTTCCAAAAGTTCAAACCTGTGTCTGTCTCCTCCCATGGGGAATTGGTGTTGGGAGGGGTGGCGGGCATCCTGGCCCATATGGAAAGGGAAGACCACTCGGTCCCCCCGAACGTATGGATGGGTGCCCCGATCCCCCGGGAAACTATTGTGGGCGACGGGCGTGTCCCGGCTGGTATGCCCGAAGCGGCGTAGCCGGAGCACGCCCCTCCCGCCCAGAAGAGGTTGGCCCAGACACACGCCCGGAAGTCCGTGCACGGATGGGCGTACCTGAGGCGGGCCCCCGCCCTCCCGCAGATGGATAAATAGAGCGGGAATTCTACGAAGCTTCCTCTTGTTCCAGTGCTCTGAAGGCTGCACCACTCGTCGCTCGTGAGCCCTCTAGGGAACAAGCTGCAATTTTGACCCACCCACCAGCCCCTGTTTGCAATGTTTGTGGAATAAAGTAGTTGTTGGTGATTATTCGAGCTTAATAAAAAGATACAGTCATTTCTGCATCATAGATGTATGCCTTTGATTGATTAGATGCTTGTAGGCCTTTTTCTCCTTTGTAGAAACGTAGAGGGATGGAGTAAATAAATAATGATTGTCTTGTGCTTTAGGACTTTCTTCCTTTGTAGCAATGTCAAAGTTGGCGAATTGTCAAGCTGTTACAGATTAGGCGTATTTTCTCTCCTTAGTAGGCAAAAAGCAACTGTCGTATTTATTTTGGTCGGGCGGTAAGGTCATGATCGGTGAGCAGTGATTTCAAGGTCCCTAGGGGGGGCGCCACCCAGTATGGATGGGAGCGCCCGGGGGGAGGCGGCCATTGGCCCCTCCCATGGGGGGCGGCACCCACTACGGATGGGTTGCCCAGGGGGAGACGGCCATAGGCCCCTCCCAGGGGGAGACGGCTATATGCCCCTTCTACGAATTTCCCAGGGGCCGGATATCCGCTCCGGCGGAAGAGAGTGTGGGGAAGGGGGGGAGTCCACGCTGTCCTTCTTACGGATACCTCGCACAAGGACTCGGACGACATTAAGATGGCGTCGAGTGAAAGGGGGCCCCCACGACAAGGGAAGTTACAGTTGGCTGCGAGGGTAAAGTCCTCTGCGCATGCGCCACTCACACCGTGAGGGCGGGAATTTGGTAGTAGGGATCTGACACCGGTTAAGACCTTGCCGTTGGCCCTTAATGCTAGGATGTACAATTTTATCTTAGAATGTTATGCATTTGCAGGATGCTAGACTCGGCTAGGAAACCTTTGTATTAGAGATTTGTTAAGGTTAGCCAAAAAGCTTGTCTTCATCAAAATGTAATGGAAGTTAAAATTGTACATGATTCATGAAACATTTTAATTTAAAGTTTTAAATTTTGTTTCATATTTTAATAAATAAGTTCGGGGGGTAAGGCCCCCCGCCTTCCAAAAGTTCAAACCTGTGTCTGTCTCCTCCCATGGGGAATTGGTGTTGGGAGGGGTGGCGGGCATCCCGGCCCATATAACAAAATGTCACAATGCTTGTTACAGAGAGTTAACTTTCATTAAACTTCGTTTATGCTTGTCTTCTCTCAGTGCTGGACATTATGCAGTGCAGTTAAAATAATGTTGACAAACTTCCCAGCCCTTGCTAGACCTTGGGCTGAATTATTACTGAAGCACAAATCAGATGCTTCCCTGCAATGTCTCAGTAGTTTTTCCCAATAAACTGGGACCAGTAGACGTCGACGTTCGTTGGCAAGATGGGGGCAACAACATAGCAGAAGTAACCAAGACTCATGTGAATAATTGCAGAGCCTGCAAGTCAACTGACCATTCCTCCGAGCCCACAGCGGGTTAAAATCATAAATTGGAAGGGTTAACAGCCTCATATAAATAATTTTATTACAAGTCTGGGATTGGAGAGAGTAATTCAAATATGGCTGAGGTTTCCCCTTAATATACGAAGCATCAAGAGCTGTAAGGAGTGTTTTTTTGGGCAGCCGAGCAATGTCTCTCTCGAATTACACTAAAGTGATTTGGCTTTATATCGTTTTTTTCCACGTTGACAGGGGAATGATTGAATTATAGAGGCTTGAGATTTCAATCTTCAATGTGGAAGTGCCCAGGTACAGCTGTCTGTGCCAGGGAGAGAGTTCGTCCGTGAATACTGATTGCAATTGTTCTTTCATGGCTTGAGCTGGGGCACATGAAGTGTAGATATAGAATTTAATTAGGTCTTCTGTGTCACTACCTTGGGTGGGTCCTGGTGGCCCCAGCGTTTCTAAAAGCTCTAGGGCTTGTTTCTAAGCAAGTCTTGGTTCTTATACCACTTTCTTAACATATGGTTTGCTACGCCCCTAGGGCTCAACGTATATTGTGCTAATTTACTGTGTGTTATTAAGTTTACTGAATGTAGTTAACCCTATAGCCTAATAAAGAGACTAGTGCGATGTGTTTAGAATAAATACATATATTTCATATATATATACCTGGTGTGGTTCTCCTTTCATTTGGTCATTCACAAGATTATAGACTGGTAAAACAAGGTGCTTAACATTCCTTGAAGAATTAGCCTCAAGGCTGCTCTCCACAGCTACCACTACGATAGCTTTCTATTAAGGATGTCTTTAACCTTCTATCAGTAAGGGTAATTTGGACTGGTGCAAGGTGCCCACTAGAATAGTGGACAGCATATGCCAGGCCAACTTCTCACAAGTGCAACCAATGTAGCACTGCTGGGGCACCGGTGTGACTAATGTAACACTGCTGGTGAACTGGTGCAACCAACGTAACACTGCTGCTGCACCAGTGCAACCGATGTAAACTGCTGGGGAACGAGTGCAATCAATGTAGCACCACTGGTGCACCGGTGCAACCAAAGCAACACTGCTGGGCACCCATAGAACCAATTTAAAACTGCTGGGGCACTGGTGCAACTGATTCAACAAAGTTTGGGCACCGGTGCATTAAAAGCAAGACTGCTTGGGCACCGGTTCAACCAATGCAACACTGCTGGGGCACTGGTGGAACAACGTAACACTACTGATGCACCGTTGCACACAATGTAACACTGCTTGGCCAGTGGTGCACCCAATGTAACACTGCTGCTGGGGCATTGGTGCAACCAATGTGACACACAACTGATGCGCCGGTACAATCAGTGTAACACTGCTGGGGCACCAGTGCAACCAATATAACACTGCTGGGAAACCATAGCAACCAATGTAGCACTGCTTGTGCACTGGTGCAGCGAATGTAACACTGTCGGAGCACCAGTGCACCCATTATAACACTTCTGGTGCACCGGTGCAACCAATGTAACACTGACACTCTGGTGCTACCAGTGAAACACTGTTAGGGCACCAGTACAACCAATGTACCACTGCTGGGGCACCAGTGTGACTAATGTAACACTTCTGGGGAACTGGTGCAACCAACGTAACACTGCCTCTGCACCGGTGAACCAATGTAACACTGCTGGGGAGCCAGTACAACTAATGTAACACTGTTGATGCACCGGTGCAACCAATTTAATAAGTATGGGTGAATTTGCGATCCGCAAAATGTGCGAATTTGTGCAAATTTGCAGATTTTTTTTGCGTGTTTGCGGGGCGATTTGCATGTTTGCGGGGCACTTTGCGTGTTCGTGGTTTTTTTTTGTGCAAGACCGCTCATTGTTGTGCCCTTCTGCCCTCTGCCCCACTCGTTTTTGTGCCATTCTGCCCTCTGTCCCACTCGTTTTTGTGCCCTTCTACCCTCTTCCCCCCTCGTTTTCGTGCCATTCTGCCCTCTGCCCCACTCGTTGTTGTGCCCTTCTGCCCTCTGCCCCTCTCCTGTTTTATTTTAGAATGGCGCCGGCAAGCTGCCAGCGCCATTCTAAAATAGTTACTAAGTTAGCTTCATCAGGATGCACTAATAGATAAAATAAAGCAGGTGCTCGAATTCAGTTAAACTCGAGCACCTGCTTCTATTAGTGCTTCCTGTTGAAGCTAACTTAGTAACTATTTTAGAATGGCGCTGGCAGCTTGCCGGTGCCATTCTAAAATAGTTACAAGCTTGAAGCTTGAACTTTTGCCCCCCGGATCCATTCCGCTTGCGGATTTGCGAATTTTCAGCAAATTCGCAGGAATTCCCGGATTGCGAATTTGCCTAAAATCCGCAAAATCTGCGAGCTGAATATATTTTGTGCCCATACTTACAATATAATACCGGTGGGGAACTGGTTCAACCAAGGTAGCACTGCTGGTGCACCAGTGAAAACCAATGTAACACTGTTGATGCACCAGCGCTACCAGTGCAACAAAGCTGGGCACCTGTGCAACCAATTTAACACTGCTGGGGCACTGGCACAACTAAGGTAACACTGCTGGGGAACTAGTGCAACCAAATTAACATTGCTGCCTCACCAGTGCAACCAATGAAACACTGTGAAACCGGTGCAATCAATGTAGCACAGATGGTGCACCGTTGCAACCAATGTAACACTGCGGGGGCAATGGGGCAACTAATTTAACTATGCTGGGGAACCGGTGCAACCAATTTAGCACTGCTGGTGCACTGGTGCTCCCAACATAACTCTGCTGGTGCACAGGTACAACCAATGTAGCACTGCTGGTGCACCAGTGCAACCAATGTATCACTGCTGGTGCACAGGTACAGCCAATGTAACACTGCTGGTGCACCAGTGCAACCAATGTATCACTGCTGGTGCACAGTTGCAATCAATGTAACACTGCGGAGGCAATAGGGCAACTAATTTAACTATGCTGGGGAACCGGTGCAACCAATTTAGCACTGCTGGTGCACTGGTGCTCCCAACATAACACTGCTGGTGCACAGGTACAACCAATGTAACACTGCTGGTGCACCAGTGCAACCAATGCAGCACTGCTGCTGCACCAGTGAAACCAGTGTATCACTGCTGGGACACCGTTGCAATCAATGTAACACTGCTGGGCCACCATTGAAACAGTGTAAGACTGCTGGGGCACCGGTGCAACCAGTGTAAGACTTCAGTTTTGCTGGTGGCCATTTTTGGTCTTCTAATTGGGCGAATAGGGCGGTCTCCCTCCAATCTTCTTCCTTGATCCAATGTTATTTTATTAACTCCTCCATATAGCGGTAGGCATTAACCAGAACCAGGGCCTCGGGTAACTTAGGAATGAGTCCTATGTTAAGGGATACTGGTTTGACTGGTGATTCATGTTGGAAGCTTACTTCCGAGGTTGGATAGGATTTGTTGTCTCCGTGCACATTCTGAATGTTTACAATTCCAGTAGTGTTTTGTACTCCTCCCAGGAAAGCCTGGTGTTACAATACGCTTTGGGGGTTCCCCGTTGATCGGTACTTGTTGGTAATAGGGTGGGGGCTTGTGCCCCTCTGGTGTACATAAAAAGGACCTTGTTAACCCTACCTCCATGGGCTTTTCCTTTTGGGGTGATATCCGGGCGATAAGGCCAAACATTCCACAGTGAAAGCACTACAGTCCAGTGCTAGGTGGAGGTCTAAAAACAACCTGAGCAAAAGAAGCAGTTACAGCATCTGGAAATATCTGTCGGAAAAATAAGGCTCTGCAGAATCTCATCGACCACTATAAATTGTAGGTCAAGCTATTTTTTTGTGTTCAATAAGTTTATTATTTAAAAAAGTATAAGAAGTAGTTAAATACAATACATAGTGATACAATCGAAATCCATAGACAAAGTATTGATGAGTAAATCAAGTACAAATAATTCCCTCAAAACAACATAAATGTAAAATATAAGAAACTCATATCTGTGAGCCAACGTGTCCGTAAAAAGGTATCACTATCATGAATGGAAAATTGTAGGTCAAGCTATGATGAAAAGGGTTATGACAAGACACTCTGCCATGGCTAAACATAAGAATCATATAGAGCCATGCCGTATAGAGCAGAAGATCAAAGACCTGAGTGCTCAATTTAAGGCCTCACCCTTCTACACACAGCAGATTAGGCCTGGGCAGAGTTCACATATCTGCGCTACGAGGAACTCCGCAAAGTGCAAGAAAAACTCTGCAGCGCTATGTGAAGTTCCACGAGAGGGTAGAGTTGCTCTTCACACCCGCTCACATGATGTTTTTTATCATATGCAATGCGAAGTGCATTCTCGTGCTGGAAATCGCACATGAATAGTAGCACGCGGTTAACAAGGGCACAGCCTTTTTGTTTTTTGCATTGTTTATGGTACTGGAACATACTTAGTAATCTCTCTTAGTCGGTTTAATCCTACCCCTCTGAAACCTATCTACCACTCATTTTACCTTACCCTGTGTCTTTGTGTTATTGTTATTTTAGGTTTTACATTTTTTTTTGTTTTTTTGCTTGGCTTTTGTACTTTTTGCTTTACTTCCTCAATGTTTTTCCTTCTTTCCATCTTTTTCCTTCCTGTTTCTTGTCTTCAGCCCACCCAGAAACATAGCTGAGTGGGGGAGCCCCACCACCAGTTCTGCCCGAACCACCCAGGGCACTAGCACCTTACAATCCACTACGTTGTGAAGGGGTGCAGCCTGCGCCATTTCATCTTAGGTGGAGGTGGCTGTACTAGCTTTTTACATGCAGCACCACTTCACCTCCACTCTCATAGCAGATGGCATGCCTGGAAGTGGCTATGGCCTAAGGGAGTGTCGGCAGCACTGAGAGAGTGTATGTCGCGCTCTGCGCCACAGTTCAGGGGTCCGGCGCAAACAACAGCTGATGCAACGGTGTGCTGACCGCCTAAATGAGGATCAGGACCTGCTTGACCTACTTGGAATGGAGCTTGCGTGTGGAAGAGGAGATCAGATTTAGAAACATTCACTGTTACTGCAGTTGCTTCTCCCCATCAAAATATTTTTGGGGAGATTATTAACTGTACTACTAACCTTTTTTTATTTTGTTTATTTCTTACATCAGCATCTGGGGGCAAAAGGGATACCAGTGAGGCTAGTGAGGGAGCTGGACAGGCCTCCATGAGTACCAACGGAGATGGCTCAGCTGGCCCCAGTAAGTCCGCCATTTGTTAATAATACTATTACCATAACTTTTAGCGCTCCATATTTAAATTATTTTTCCTTTTTACGGTGCCTGTCTTGTCATTTTGTTCCAACTCGTCTTCATTTTGTTTCCTAAATTCTCCTTATCCTTGCATTATCCGATCTACTCATTTTACGTGACATCAAACTGCCTGTACTAGTCTGTATGTGGCTTCCTTTCTTCTGCTTTGTCAGTGTACTCACTCAGTAAGCTTTCCCTCTTCCCAATAAATATTTTGTGGACAGGTGGTAAGAGTCTGAGAACACACTTTAGGCCAGGAACTCTGCTCTGAAGATTGCATGCCCAAGTAAGGTATTCTACGCAAGTTTGTTGGGAAAGCTTTCTTTTCTTGCTTAAATAGTGAAACAAGAGAGTGGCCATGGTCATGGTGGACCCCCCAATGTTGTGGATGTATTATATCATACAGTATAGCATACCAGCAGTTAGTTGACAATGGAAACCAATCAAAAGCAGATTTGGTGGCTGATGCTCCTGTTCCTGTTGTTGCTGGTGTTTTTGTTGTTGGTTTTGGCTGCAGTGAGCCAACAGCACTGACCTCAGACTATGAAGTTGAAGGCTGCACCACTGAACGTATGCTCTGGAGGAGTGGGATCACTTACTTAATATCAAAGAACAAAATATAAACTATCAAAAATATCGATGCCAAAATATCGAAAGACAAAATATCGAATTCCTATCCACAAACAGGTAAGTATAAAAATATTGAATCCAAAATATTGTTTCAAAATATATACTTTGTAAAAATATTGAATTTCTTAAAAATAATGTAAAATTAAAAAAAATATAAAAAAAAAACTAAAATATACTTAAAAATACTTAAATAACTTTAAAATTAATAAATAATTAATTTAAGTTATAAAAAAACATACAATCTTATTTGTTAAAACATAAATATCAATAAAAAATATACAATATTTTTACCGTAGGATGGCGGCAGTATAAGAATTACTATTCCCACTCCAGAGAGTGCAACAGTAGGGAAAGCGTTGGATAGCGTAGGGGTAAAAATTACTATTCCCACTCCAGAGAGTGCAACAGTAGGGAAAATTTGGATAGCGGAAGGGTAAAAATTGCTATTCCCACTCCAGAGAGTTCAACAGTAGGGAAAGCGTTGGATAGCGTAGGGGTAAAAATGACTATTTCCACTCCAGTGAGTGCAACATCAGGGAAGGCGTTGGATAGTGTACGGGTAAAAATTACTATTCCCACTCCAGAGAGTGCAACAATAGGGAAAGCGTTGGATAGCGTAGAAGTAAAAATGACTATTCCCACTCCAGTGAGTGCAACAGTAGGGAAAATTTGGATAGCGGAAGGGTAAAAATTACTATTCCCACTCCAGAGAGTGCAACAATAGGGAAAGCGTTGGATAGCGTAGAAGTAAAAATGACTATTCCCACTCCAGTGAGTGCAACAGTAGGGAAAATTTGGATAGCGGAAGGGTAAAAATTACTATTCCCACTCCAGAGAGTTCAACAGTAGGGAAAGCGTTGGATAGCGTAGGGGTAAAAATGACTATTTCCACTCCAGTGAGTGCAACATCAGGGAAGGCGTTGGATAGTGTACGGGTAAAAATTACTATTCCCACTCCAGAGAGTGCAACAATAGGGAAAGCGTTGGATAGCGTAGGGGTAAAAATTACTATTCCCCCTCCAGAGAGTGCAACAGTAGGGAAAGTAAAGATTTAATATATTAATAAAATGTATTAAATATCAATACCAAGAATAAATTAAATAAAATAAATTACCAATTTAATATTATGTAACAATTAATCAATTAAAAATACAAATTAATATTATTGATTAAAATTAATTACCTAATAATACAAATGAATTACCAATTATCATTAATTAACAATTAATTACAAATTAATACCAATAAATAAATAAAAATGATCTACTTAATTGCAATTAAATTACTTCACACCCTATTCCTCTATAAACCCAGAACCCGCTACAGAAAATAAATTAATACAATAAACATAATTACAAATTAATCAATTAATAAAAATAAATTATCAATTAAAAATTAATTACCAATTACAAATTAATTAATTACCAATTAAACTTCAATTATTAATTAATTCAAAATAAATAGCAATAAATAAATTAATATATTTAATTAATTACAAATAAATTACTTTCCACCCTATTCTCCTGTAAACCCACAACCCGCTACAGAATTAAATCACGCAAAAATTAAAATATTATAAAATTAATTAATTGCCAATTAAAATATAATTATCAAATAATTCAAAATAAATACCAATAAATAAATTAAGATATTTAATTAATTACAATTAAATTACTTCCCACCCTATTCCCCTATAAACCCACAACCCGCTACAGAATTAAATTACACAAAAATTAAATAACATAAAAAAAACTTTTAAAAAAGTGACATTAATAAAAATTCGATATTTTTAGAAACCTATATTATATACTTTGATATTTTGACTTTATATACTTTAAAATTCGATATTAAATTACTTACCTTCAATTCGATATTTTTAACCACTATATTCTGTTCATTTGATATTTTGTTCATTCTATATTTTGACTTTGATATTGTGTCCATTAGATATTTTTGACTCGATATTATGTCTGTGCACCGGAGGAGTGGGCCTCTAATTCTCAGCCTTTCTTTTTCTAGGTCTCTGGCATACTCAGCAATCCACGTCTTATAATTTGAAACATACCAGTCAGAAAAATCAAAGTTGCCAGTAATTGTACTGTGGATCAAGAATTATGGCACAAATGTAATGTTTGGCTGACACAGTGCCTGTTTGCACCCTTGTATGAACAGATAAGCGATGGATAAGCTCTATACCAACTCATGCACATCTTTTTTTCATACACAACTGTGTACATTTCATACACCTCCTTTAGCTGCTTCTGTCGCATTTGGTACTGTCCTCCTTGCTGACTTCCTGTGTGAAAAACTCAAAAGGGAGCTGCATCTCTGTCAGGCGTTTGACCGGGCCCCATTGGGCCATCTCAGAGATCATGCCTTTCACAGTTGCATCCCCTCTTTGCATGACATATTCATTAATTGGTCTGCACTGCTCAAACAGGCACTGCAACATGTAATAAGTCAAGTTCCAACATATTGTCACCTCCTGTATGAGTGCTTTAACTGGCACTCAGTCATCAAGCAGGATGACCCTCAACTGCTTCCGGGCTTCAAAAGAATGGCTGAAATGAGTGCAGATTCTTCTGCAAGTGGACAGTAAGGTACTTGAGAAAGTCCTGTACAATGATGTTGATGCAGTTTGCCAAACACAGGACCCTGAAATAGTCACTTTCTGCCATGCCCATAATTATATTACTGCCATTGTTAATGTAACGTTAAGCCCTCTTGGTAACTACCATTCAAAGATCTTTTTGTTAAAGTCATCCAGGATGTTTGTAGCAGTAAGGGATTTCTCCATGGCGAGCATGGCTACTGTTGCATGCTGTCTAGCATCATTAAAATGTTTGGCAGTGTCATCACCTAAAGATATAATTTCTATAAAACCCACAAAAGAGATCCATTGTGCAGTGATGCACATGTAATCATTGCCCTGGCCCCTGGTCCACATGTCTGTCATCAGGTGGATGGTGTGAAAAGCACTCTGCTGCAAAGCTTGTTCAAGCAATTCCATCACATTGTGATGTTGCGCTTGCAAAATAAGAATGGCTGGGAACCTTCCATTCTGGGCAGATGGCTGCACCACATTCTAGAAAACCCACCCCTCCACAAAAGAAAAGGGGAGGAGGCCTAGAGCTAACATTTTAGCCAGCTTTGCAGTGTACAAAAGTGCAGTTGGGTTTGTACTGCCCCTCTTGCCTAAAAATGAAAGGAATAGTAGCCTGGATTTTTTACATTTCTGGTACCACTAATGCAGGCAACTTCTTCTTGAGATTGAAAGCCGAAGTTGGTAGGCTCAACGTGCATCTCAGTGTGTCATTCACTATATTCTCTTGCCTTGGTGTCTCAACCTGTCTCTGGTGCCATTGTCATGCTGCTGATGTGGGCGATACTAATGCACTGCTGGGGACAGAGCTGTTTTGCGTAATGAAAATGTCCCCCTCTTTTTCACATTCCATCGTGATCAGAGAAGATTCAGATTCCCTGCTCTCACCACCTTCACCAATACCACTTGCAGTTTTTTTTACTATGGTATGTCTCCCAGCGGATTGTGTGGTGTTTTCTCAAATGGGTTGTTTGGCCTCCTATACCATATTTTAGCTTACCCCAACTAACACCTGCTCTGCAAATGGAGCACATGGCAATGTTTGGCTCCTTCTTGCTAACTGTACAGAAGTCCCATACTTGAGAGATCCACTCTCTGACAATGGTGCCCCTGCCACTACCCGAGGGTATTCGTGCGCTGTACAAATTTTATTGCAAAAGACACAGTTGATGGACAGAATGTAGAACAATGTCATACATTCACCCCAGTACAAGGATCTGGGCCTAAATCCATCGTTTTTTTGCACTCCACACCACCCTGGGTTAGACACTGGCTATATGCAAATCAGCTCTGACCCTGTGCCTCATGGGAACAGTCCAGTCCGAACTACCAAGCCATGTCTTTCCCAGACCGGAATCAAGCATCCAAAGACCGGTTTCTGGCTATCAGCCTTCATCAGCCTGGATAGCTTGACTCCAGTGGTGTGGAGAGCCTGGGACTCACGTCTGAGTATACCCAGCACACTCGGGGTGAAAATTGCAAAAAACACAGTTGATGGACAGAATGTAGAACAATGTCATACATTCACCCCAGTACAAGGATCTGGGCCTAAATCCATCATTTTTTTGCACTCAACACCACCCTGGGTTAGACACTGGCTATATGCAAATCAGCTCTGACCCTGTGCCTCATGGGAACAGTCCAGTCCGAACTACAAAGCCATTTCTTTCCCAGACCGGAATCAAGCATCGAGGGGCCGGTTTCTGGCTATCAGCCTTCATCAGCCTGGATAGCTTGACTCCAGTGGTGTGGAGAGCCTGGGACTCACATCTGAGTATACCCAGCACGCTCGGGGTGAAAATTGCAAAAAACACAGTTGATGGACAGAATGTAGAACAATGTCATACATTCACCCCAGTACAAGGATCTGGGCCTAAATCCATCATTTTTTTGCACTCCACACCACCCTGGGTTAGACACTGGCTATATGCAAATCAGCTCTGACCCTGTGCCTCATGGGAACAGTCCAGTCCGAACTACCAAGCCATGTCTTTCCCAGACCGGAATCAAGCATCCAAGGACCGGTTTCTGGCTATCAGCCTTCATCAGCCTGGATAGCTTGACTCCAGTGGTGTGGAGAGCCTGGGACTCACGTCTGAGTATACCCAGCACTCTCGGGGTGAAAATTGCAAAAAACACAGTTGATGGACAGAATGTAGAACAATGTCATACATTCACCCCAGTACAAGGATCTGGGCCTAAATCCATCGTTTTCTTTGCACTCCACACCACCCTGGGTTAGACACTGGCTATATGCAAATCAGCTCTGACCCTGTGCCTCATGGGAACAGTCCAGTCCGAACTACCAAGCCATGTCTTTCCCAGACCGGAATCAAGCATCCAAGGACCGGTTTCTGGCTATCAGCCTTCATCAGCCTGGATAGCTTGACTCCAGTGGTGTGGAGAGCCTGGGACTCACGTCTGAGTATGCCCAGCACACTCGGGGTGAAAATTGCAAAAAACACAGTTGATGGACAGAATGTAGAACAATGTCATACATTCACCCCAGTACAAGGATCTGGGCGTAACTCCATCGTTTTTTTGCACTCCACACCACCCTGGGTTAGACACTGGCTATATGCAAATCAGCTCTGACCCTGTGCCTCATGTGTACAAATTTTATTAACATAACATAACATAACAATGTCAGAAGAAGTGGCGGTGGGTGGGTGTTTTAACATCTGCCTCCCTGCACTGCCTACTTATACTGAGGTGGTTATGGATGTAGGTCGCTGCCGGGGCCTTTCAAATGTGGAAGCTGGTGGGGTTGGTGGTGGTGTCTGTGCCACATCCTCTGTGCTAGCATCCATGATGACTGGGTTGCCGTCATCCTCCCCTTATTCATCCATCACTCTATGGCTTTTGGGAACCTTCATTTTCCCTAGCCTCTCCTGGCTTGTCTCAGACTGAGGCGGCATCCACGTGGAACCTTGATCATCAGAGAAAAAGATGGTGGAGTACCCTTCCTTTTTCTTGCTGGAGATCTGGAAGACAATGGATGGTCTGAAAGAGGGGCCTTTTCTACTTCCTCAGTATAAAGCTTAATCTCCTAAACTGTTGAGAGGCACTACTATTACTGGCTGCGGCTGTTGTTGTCCACTTCTGGGTTTCCTGCAATGATTGGGTGCTACCTTGTAAAAGAGATGAGGCCAGAGATAAACCCATTTCAACGTCACTGCTCATCAGCGTTGTCGTGATTGGAGTGGCTACCTCAGCGCCAGACATGGGTTTGGGCCTAGGTTAGGGTGGGTCCACTGATGTGGGCTGCTGCTCCCATCTTGCTGCCCAAAGGCCAGTGCGGCAGGCACAGTTTTGCTGAAAAAGGCACTGGCCCGCATGCTAGTAGGAGAATTCAGCTTTTTCTCATCCCCACTGTGCATTTTCTTGGGAGCACCTTCCTTTGGGGAAATCTTGAACTTGTGAGTTGGCAGTAGCACTTAACTAGACAAGCTGTAGAAATAGCTGTGTTGTGTGGTCATGTGTCACGTCGTGCACAGGCCTTCTGTCTGGCAGTACTGTGGGTGATGTTGTTTCTTGTGCACCTAAAAGCAAACAAGCAGAGAAGTGTGGCTCACTGGTTAGAGCGGCAGACCCTGATGCAGAGATCAGACCCGGGACCAGGGTTCAATTCGCGTCACAGCAGGGTCTTGGGCTCAATGTCCGTGGACCCGATAATTCTCGCCACGATGCCTACTCTAATCATGGGTCCACTTCTTCAACTCTGGGAAATAGCTTGCTTAATCTCCACACCTGCCCTAATCGCTAAGGATGCCTGGCTTCACCTTGGGGTGCCTAGGAGTGGGTGCCTCACAGGAACAGGCCAGGATGGGTTCCTCAGCGGTACAGCGCGGGGACACTCTGGCTAGTGTAACCAGGCGCTTTATAAGCTCCGTTACTACTACTACTACAAGAACATTAGTGAAACGTGGCATTGTTACAGTTGAATTAGTAGCATCATTTAGTGTGGGTACTTAAGCTATAAATAACTAGCAGCCCGTCCCGACGTTGTCCGGGTATGAATTGCTGCCGGCCAGTAGTATATTGTTTTGTAGGATTTCATTTTGATAGCATTTCTTATCTGTAACAGGACTGTGAAACGCTCCGATTCACAGTGCACTGCTGATGCACTTAAAAATGCGCTTTCAGTAGTGTGTGAACTCGAGTTCCCCTTCTTTATTTTTCCTTGCAATATTATATAGCGCGAACTCGACAACATAGCAAGAGCACAATTTACATTACAGAAGAACACATTCATTTGTGGTAGGCACGGGGAGACAAAGTGATTTGCCTGGAATCACAGGATGTTGAGCTGATGCCGAGATTCGAACGTAGCTCCCCATCTCTAAAGTTCACAATTCTAGAACTTGTGGTGGGAGGTTTTTAGGGTTCAGGGCTAGGTTTGGGTTTGGGGTATAGGGGTATTTTTAGGGTTCAGGGCTAGGTTTGGGTTTGGGGTATAGGGGTATTTTTAGGGTTCAGGGGTAGGTTTGGGTTTTGGTGTACAGGGTTATTTTAGGGTTCAGGGGTAGGTTTGGGTTTTGGGGTACAGGGTTATTTTCATGGTTCAGGGCTAGGTTTGGGTTTTGGGGTACAGGGGTATTTTTAATGTTCAGGGCTAGGCTTGGGTTTTGGGGTACAGGGGTATTTTAGGGTTAAGTGGTAGGTTTGGGTTTTGGGGTACAGGGTTGTTTTCATGGTTCAGGGCTAGGTTTTGGTTGTGGGGTTCAGGGGTATTTTTAAGGTTCAGGGCGAGGTTTGGGGTACAGGGGTATTTTAGGGTTCAGGGGTAGGTTTGGGTTTTGGGGTACAGGGGGCTCCCCAGCTCTATAGTTCGCAATTCTAGAACTTGTGGTGGGAGGTGTGTCTAAAAGTGTATGTCGGTGCTGGCCATCAATGAAAGAGACCTGTGCATTTTTCAAATCGGTGGTGAAAAAATATGAGTATGTTGCTGGAGATGTGGGCTGCCGTGCCACCAATGTACTTACCGGGGGAGGGTAAACATCCATTATTCCGCAACTTTCTTTCTGCATACCATCACTCCGCATACTTTCATTACGAAAGTACCATGACTCCGCAATGCCATTATAACGCATGGCATTACATTTTATATGCTTTTACCACGCATACATTTACTACAAAATTTGTTGTAAATGCATGAATGGTAAAAGCACGTTTTTTTAATGTATGGGCTATGGGGTATATGTTTTGGGGTACTGAGGCATATGTTTTGGGGTGTTTGGGTATTTTAAGGGTTCAGATATAGTTTTGGGTTATGGGGTACAGGGGTAGTTTTAGGGTTTAGGGATAGATATGGATTTTGGGGTACAGGGAGTTTTTTAGGGTTCAGGGCTAGGTTTGGGTTTGGGGTATAGGGGTATTTTTAGGGTTCAGGGGTAGGTTTGGGTTTTGGGGTACAGGGGTGTTTTCAGGGTTCAGGGCTAGGTTTGGGTTTTGGGGTACAGGGGTATTTTTAGGGTTCAGGGCTAGGCTTGGGTTTTGGGGTACAGGGGTATTTTAGAGTTCAGGGGTAGGTTTGGGTTTTGGGGTACAGGGGTATTTTTAGGGTTCAGGGCTAGGTTTGGGTTTTGGGGTACAGGGTTTTTTTAGGGTTCATGGGTAGGTTTGGGTTTTGAGGTACAGGGGTATTTATAGGGTTCAGGGCTAGGTTTGGGTATTGGGGTACAGGGGTATTTTTAGGGTTTAGGGATAGGTTTGAGTTTTGGGGTAAAGGGTATATTTATAGGGTTAAGATGGATTAGTGTTTATGGGTGTTGGGGTATTTTAAGGAGTAAGGGTGGGTTATGATTATGGGGTCCTGCGGTATTTAAAGGGAGCAGGGTGGACACCCGGAGCTGGAATGTACAGAACCTGGGAAGAAAAAACAATGAAATATTGGGCACAACGCTCGCTTTTTTTTCCCGTAATCCCACGCCCCTCACACGCCCACGCCCCAGGACACGCCCACAGCACACGAAATGAGACATGGCATGAAGGGCGGAATGTACCACACGCCCCAGCGTTTGCCATGCCCCAGGACATTCCCACAGCACAACGCAGACGCGCCCACAAGGGACTACTTTGCTGGTACGGTTCTTTTACCTTTTAAATGTATATGGTGGGCGTCTGCATAGCCTATGTCCTTCTGCTGCAACTGCCCTTCCGACTCTGTATTGGGTGTTGTGATTGGTGCTGTGACACCACAGAACAGTTATTTAAAAAATAATAAAATAAAAATATATAATTGCTGATGTACTAGGGGAAGGGAGCTTCTACTACCCTGAGAATTGAATTTGAAACCCACTGGGATTTAGAAGGCAAGGAGTGGTGCAGATGAAATATAAAAAAAACGATGTAATAATATCTAAAACAGTGTTCCTACAGTACATTTAGTATGAACATTGAGCTTCTAGGCCCCAAGCATAACACACAAAATGGCCATCAACCACATGGTGAAATAGTAAGCAGGGAGGCATGGCCAGAAACAAAGAACACTTGCAGGCCTATCAGCAAAAGCAAACTGACTAGCTTACGCAACAAATGGCAATTGACCACCTGGTCAAACTGCAAGCAGAGAGGCATGGCCACAAACAAAGAACGTATGTAGGCCTATGGCAAAATCACACTGGCTGGCTACACAAAATGGACACTGACCACATGTCAAACAGCAATCAAGGAGGCATGGTTACAAACAAAGAACACATGCTGGCCTATGGCAAAGGCACAGTGGCT
Organism: Lissotriton vulgaris; assembly: GCF_964263255.1. NCBI lineage: Eukaryota > Metazoa > Chordata > Amphibia > Caudata > Salamandridae > Lissotriton > Lissotriton vulgaris. Next base: position 31,004,459 of record NC_141696.1, read on the forward strand.
ACCTACGCAAAATGGCCACCAGCCACATGGTCACAACAACAACCACCAGCAAGGAGGCATGGAAAACAAAGAACACATGAAGGTCTATGGGCACTGCCCATATAAAATGGTCCCTGTCCACATGGCATGGGTAACAATGATAAATGGTGGCCTAAGGCAAACACACTCACACACTGGCCAGACACATGAGGCACAGTAATACAGAGAACACAGCAATATTTCAGCAATGCCAACAATGACTATTAACTGGGATAACATTTTTACAATAAAACACATCCTCCATCTCCATAGGCATCACCTAACCTGTTTTCGGAAAAGAACCTGTGAAATGCCACAACAAATAACATATTTTATATATTAATCCAATGCCATCCATGGTCTAAATGAGGCTTCAATTCAACAGACACCACAGAAACAGTTATTCCATGCACCCATGACTAGTACTGGGCCTACTGGCTGAAAGGCCTATTTACAGACTAGGCCACATAGTGAATTAAATGAATAATGCAAATTTAAAAAAAAACATGGAGAAAATATATTAAACTATGCAATTATTTCCATTACAAAGAAGAAAGGTTAAATGCAAACATAACAAGGCCCCTACTGAAACTGCAGGCCACCACCACGACAATTCATTTTAAAAATTGAATAAAAATACAAATAAATCCTGGGGTATGCCCTCCATCAAGCAACAAAACCCTTACACAACAGTTTTTTAACTTACTTGTGAAATCTCAAATACAAAGTCATTAATTCCAATGGTATATATGCACAAGACACAAGAGTGATCCTTCCAGTTCCGAATTCAAATGAAAATTGACCAGGAGATGGACAAGCACTGGGAGAAGCCTGCTGACCAGGAACAGGGGCACTTAACTTCCTGTTGTAAAAAACGTAAATGAAAAAGGACACCTCACATTAAAAAACCAACGCAAACGATCCATTTGAGAAGGTTTTTAACTCCAAATTGTCATTTTGAGGAGATCGAGCTGCTTCTCGAGGAGAGAGCGTTCCCTAGTTTGCAGCCCCGGTTGATCACACTTACTCACACTCGAGTATGTCACAAAGAAGCGCTGGAAGTCGCTGTTGCACACCTAGGCCCCGATGTAGGTAAACGGGATTTTCCGATTTCAAAATACCGAGGCGGGCCGAATCGGTATTCTGAAATCGGAAAACGAGATGTAGGAAAAAAATACCGAATGAAAACCGATTCGGTCGGCATCGGTAATGAGATTCGGTACGTTCCGATTCAGCTCGGTCCGAATCGGAAATTACCGAATCGGCCAACAACGAATCGGAAAACACCGAATCGGCTACCACCGAATCGGATATTTCCGATTCGGCGAATACCGATTCGGTAAAAGCCGATTCGGTAAAAACCGATTCGGCAATCATAGACCCATGGCGAAAAAGCCCATAGGAATGCATTGCATGAACCGATTCGGCTTTTACCGAATCGGATAATACCGAATCGGATTTTACCGATTCGGATTATACCGAATCGGTAAAAGCCGACTCGGCAATAGGCGATTCAGCCAATGCGGTGGCTCCCCCTCCCCCACCCAAACAGGGAGTGGCAACCCTGGCAGGTGCAGCCAATTAAGAAGTTTCTAGAAGTTTCTGGAAAGCCTGCCTGAGCCCAACACACAGTTAGCAGCAGTGGGAGAAGGAGGTTGCAGACTGAGCAGGAGCAGAAGAAAATGGCAGATCAGGCAGGAAGCCAGAAGTCCTCCCAAAAGAGGAAGCCCAAATTCACCACCACAGAACTTCAGGTGCTGGTTGAGGAGGTGGTGAGGGTGGACCGGCAGCTCTTTGGCAAGCTGTCCCTCAACGTGCCAGACAGCACCAAGAGGAGATTGTGGGCAGACATCGCCCAGAAGGTCAATGCTGCTGGAGTCACCCCCAGGTCCATTGAGGAACTTAAGAAAAGGTTTTATGACCTCCGCAGCCTCACCAAGAGGAAGCTGGCCGACCTCCAAAGGCAGGCAGGACACACCGGAGGAGGCAAGAACCCGGCGCCACCCCTCACCGAGCTGGAGGAAATTGTCTCCAGCACCATCGAGAGGGAGAGCATCGTAGGGATCGGGACCCTGGACAGCACTGCGATGGCCACAGCTACAGGTAAGAAGCATGCGCATCATGACACACCCTACCAGACACCTCCCCATTAGACACAATGCATAGGCAAACACCAGCACTGTACTGTCACCAACATACAAGAGACAAGCATCATGGTACATGTAGTCAGCAGAAGTTAGCCAAATATGTCAGTGCAGAATCACAAGACAGGAAACAGTGTGACACGGTGTAAGGAGATGCAAGGACATGTGGAATGCCATAATTGTACTGACTGTAATACATCGGCACTCAGTTTACAAATGCTTCTTTGTACCTAGGGGCACCATCAGGCGGCACCACTGTGGCAGCAGAGGGAGCTTCGACATCACATACTGCAGTGGCAGGGCCGAGCACCAGCCAGCCTGGCCAGGAGGAGGAGGATGAGGATGAGGAAGGAGACACCCCAGGGCTTGGAATGGAGGGAGTCCTGGTGATTGATTTCCAGGCAGTGCACTCCCCAGTACTGCCCAGCTCACCCCCCTTGCAATTTTCACCATACAACTCCCCTACAAGGCAGACCATTCCGCCGACAACAGCTCCTGCCACAACCGTGGCCTTGCCACCCGTCCTACCTGTCCTGGGAGCAGGGGCTCCGGGACCGGCCAGCACCACACCACCACCAGTGGCACCCCAGCCCACTCAGCAGGCCGGAGGCAGCAGTGCCAGACGCCGTGCCACCACCACCACCACCACCACCACTGCTGCACCAGCACGGGAGGGCAGTGTGTTCCTGGGCCTGGAGGGCCAGATGGTCAAAATCCAGCGCCAACAGGCCAGATCCACCATGGCCTGCCAACGCCAGCTCCTGCAGCACAACCTGCAGATGGGGGAGTTGGTGAAGGGGTTCCAGGCTGTTGTGGACAGCAACAAGGAGGTGGCAGCAGGGTTGGGCAGGCTGACCACTGCCATCACCCACTCCTCTGCCAGGCAGGAGGAGCATGAGGTTGCGCGCAGGAGGGATGCCCGGGTGCTCAACCGGGCCATGGCCCGCCTTGCAGCGGCGACCGCACAGCTGTGCCATCGAAGCTCAAATCAGGAGTCGGTGCTCAGTCAGCAAACGGCTGAGCTGACCAGGGGGATGGCCAGGATCACCACGGCCATGGAGGCCATGTTAATATCAAACGCCGCCTCCAATCCTGCCCTGGACCTGGGTGATGCTGGAGACAGCAGCAGCCGCAGCAGCCCGGCCAGCGCTGCATCAGAGCCAAGGAGGAGCACCAGGCGATCCGCTGATGCTGCAGGCCATTCGGAGGGGGCCGAGGGACACCCCAGTGGGTCTGGAAAGCGGGCCAAAAAATAGGCTGGCAAGGGGGGATGATCAAACCAGAACCCTGGACTTTATTTGTTTTGACAGACTCCATTTTTTGATGCACTTCAGTGATGTAACTGTGGTGCATCACTATTAAAATTTTTATTTTCCAAGCAACATTTAGCTGTCTTTGCATCTGTACTCAGTCAGAAATAGTTTTCAGTGATCTCCTCACGTCTGTATCTGCCATCACATGGCGTACACACCCCAGCTGGCTGTGTCAGTGGCACAGCTTCGTCGTCGTCATAGTCCTCGTAGTCAGACAACTCCACCTCAGTGCCCTTCTTGACCGCAAGGTTGTGTAACATTGCACATACAGCTATGATCTTGCAGCAGGTGATGGGGGTATACTGCCTTGCACCTCCACTCTTGTGCAGGCATCTGAATCTACTTTTCCAGATGCCAAAGGTCCGTTCAACAACATTCCTGGTGCGTATGTGGGCCCGGTTATACCTCCTTTGGCTGTGTGTGGAGGGGTTGAGGTAGGGGGTGAGTATGAATGAGCGGAGGGCATATGCACTGTCGCCTGGAAGAGAAAGGGGTCACATTAGACACATGCACACATGTATTACACCTACCTACTATGTGTTATGGGGGTCTGATGATGTGGCTCACCTAGGAGGTATCCTTCTCCAAAATCGCCAGCCATCAGCCGTGCATATATGCCGCTCTGTTGGAATATATAGGAGTCATGGGTACTCCCTGGAAATTTTGCTACCAGGTCTGTGATGGTGCACTTGGCATTGCAGATCACCTGCACGTTGATGGTGTGTGTCGATTTCCGATTGCGGTATATGTATTCGGTGTCCGCTGGTGGGCAAATCGGAATATGCGTGCCATCTATGCAACCGATGACTTGGGGAAAGTGTGCCATCTGGTAGAAGTCCGCTTTGGTTTGTAGCAGTTCTGCGTGGGTTGCAGGGAATGAGATGTATTGGTCCATCCTGTCTATCATGGCGTCAAGGAATATGTGGAAGAACCTTGACAGGCTGCTCTGGCTCACCCCTCCTGCTGCTGCTACTCCACTTTGATAGCTGCCAGACGCTACCAGGTGTAGGCTGCATAGCACCTGGACGTGCGCAGGGATGGCGTGTGCCCTTGGGGTGTGGTGGTCCAAGTATGGCTTACGGTCCCTGATGAGCTCAAGTATGGTGTCAGAGTCCAGCCTGTATCTCTGTAGGATCTCAGCCTCAGTGAGCATGAACAGGGTTATCCTCTGTCTGTAGACCTGTTCATTTCTTAGCCATTCCCTCTGTCCTTCCTGCTGTAGCCGTAGCCGCCTCGCAATGACATAGAAAGCTGCCATCCTGCAAGTTGCAATGCATTTTGGGACTGTTTATATGGGTTGGAGTTGGTTACCACCTGATTGCAATCCATGGTAAATACCGAGTGAATTCTACCGATTTTGAGCCGATTTCGGTGTTTCTGTGCCTCCCTACATCTCCCCAACTGTCGGAATCGGGGAATTTCCCGATCGGAGATTCATACGAATCGGCATGTTTTCCGATTCGGATCATGTCCGAATCGGTATTTTTTCCGAATCGGTACATGGACCGAATCGGTGATTTTCCGAATCGGTGTCACTAACGAATCGGTAGTAGGACCGAATCGGTGATTTTCCGATTCGGTGTCACTAACGAATCGGTAGTAGGACCGAATCGGTGATTTTCCGATTCGGTGTCACTAACGATTCGGTACATGGACCGATTCGGTCTTTGTAACCGAATCGGTGTTTTTCCGATTCGTTACATATCCGATTTTCGGTATGTACGTATCGGATTCTTTCACATTCGGTACACATTCCGAATCGGTTTTCTATCCGATTCGTTCTGTTTTTGGTTCCCTACATCTCGATGGCTGTTTACCGATCGGTAAGGGCCAAAAATCGGTATTTTCGGCCGATACCGATCGGTAAAGCCCTACCTACATCGGGCCCCTAATGCTGTGCAGGCAGCAGAAAAAAATTGCTTGAGCTCACAGGTGGCTAGGAAATTTTGTGGGTGCTCACACGCGGCTAGAAAATGCAATGGGCACTTGTGAGCAGCTGGAAAGTCATCCCAAGCAAGCAAAACAACATTTCAAGTGTGCCAAATAAAAAAACTCTGCTCTGTTGCAGTGTGCGGAGTTTATCAGTAACTCCACATTCTCCACGGAATGTGGAGAATGTGGAGTTGCTGAATTCTGCAAACTCGGTGAGCGGATCACAGTTTTACATCCAGGCCTAATGCAGATCTAGAGTTGGTCAAACTGCGTCTCAAATAATTTTTCATGGAAGTGGCAGAAAAGGCTTTGAATAAACTACAGTGGAGCAGGTATGACCATGGAGAAAAAGCAATTTCCTCCTCGCTGCACAATTGAGACATTGTGAATCCCAGCTCACTAACCTGGTAATTTGTGAGGCAAAGTGCACACTACTGACTCACCAGCTCGATATTGCAGAGAGCTTTTTTTCATACTACTCACTACTCTATACAATGAAGGCACAGGCCACGCCCAATCAAATGCCTGGAGTGGAAAAAGACTAAAACAAACAGACCAGATGCTCATTGAGGGTACTCTCAAGCCGCTCCAGGCACTCAGAGTTACTCCTCCCGTCTCCTGTGGAGGATGGCTGGAAGAACCTGGGGCCTCATTTATGAAAAGTGACGCATCGCTGCGTGAAAACAGCGATGCGTCACTTTTCACTGCGCACTCCTTGCGACACCAATGATGCGTCATATTTAATGTATGACGCATCATGTTGCAAGGACTTACAGATACGTCAGTATTTCTGACGCATCTGTAAGCGCAAAAGTGACGCATTGCTGGAGTGTGACACAAAAGAGACGCAACTCCAGCAATGCGTCCATTCACATGGGGAAAGCCCCATGTGAAAGGGCTTGCGTCAGTCTTACGCCTGCTGTGAGGCAGGCGCAAGATTTTGACGCAACAGCATCCTAAAAGTGACGCAGTGAAATCTCATAGATTTCACTGCGTCACTATTACGAGGCTTTTTTGCGGGGAAAGGCCCCCACTGCATACATTATACCTGACGCAGGTATAATGTGGCGCAGGGGTTTAAAAAGTGACGCATCTACCTAGATGCGTCACTTTTTAAATATGGCGCAACAAGGTGCATTTTGTACGCGCCCGGTGCGTCACAAAAAGTGACGCAGCGGCGGCGCAAAACTGACGCAAGGCCTCATAAATAAGGGCCCTGGATTCAGAGCCTTCGAAATATCAACAGTTACTCACAGCCTAAGCACAGCACTCTGTGCCCAACCAAGGGAGTGCCAGATGCTGCCCTTCCTGCAATATCTGTGGATCTGGAACCAGTTAGGAGGAGTAGCTTCAGACCTCTAAGGAGTTCTGATCAGATCCCTACACTCCGGATTCACTCATAGTCAATCTAGATTAATTTGGCAGACCCGGCGGATTAAGGTTGAAGGACATTGCTCCTTGACCTCGATAAAGTTCTCAGTGAATCAAAATGGACATTTCTGTGTTTCAAGATCCTTCATGAGTGACATTGGAGTGGACTCCGTGGAATTTGCGCCATGTTCGACTTTTGTCCCATGATCTCAGCTGGAGGTGTAACAGTGATAATTGTGATCTCTACTATTTTCTATGGCCCTACTCGGACCTACAACTGTGGCGATCATCAGTATGACTACATCTGCAATGCAGTTGTCACTTCTTGGTCCACCCCAATGGCCCGATCAGGGATTCTTCATTAATCAACTGACCCTGCCTCTCACACTCATCGTTGGCTGGCCGTGTGGTTGGCAATGACCAAATCTGTATATTACATCACTGAGACAGCTGCAGGCTACCTGCACCTTGAATATGAACAGATTTACTATAAACTAAAAACTAAGGTGGAGGTGTTTGAGAGAGTATGTGGACAGTTTCTAACAAAAGGCGGAATGGCCCACTAAATTATACTCACCCTCGTGATCCTCCTGAATTCCCCAATTAGGGAATGCCACCTTCCACTGTGGTCCACTGCCTACCATTGGTCCATAGTATACCAAAGGCATTTCATTCATTCATTTAAAAAGTGCAAAAACAACCTTTTCAAATTTAAAGAGGATTTGTCAGTAATTGCTGACTGGATGACAGCAAGCTACCTGCAGTTTAATGCTGCCAAGTCAGAAATTCTTGTTCTAGGGAGAGATAGTGCTCTCTGGTCAGAACAATGGGGGCCTGATAAACGTAAAACAGTACCACTACCTAAAGAGGCGGTTAAGAACCTAGGTTTTTGGATAGATAGTGATCTTTCTTTTGATACCCAATCCAAAGCCTTAGCAGGGTCCTGTTTTGGACTCCTAATGGGACTGAAACCTCTGCTCAGATACTTTGAACCAAGAATACGCAAAACCATCCTGCAGGCTGCAATTTTAGCCAGGTTAGATTATGGCACCTCCCTTTATTTAGGGGCCAATAAATATTGGATCCTGCACCTTCAAATAATTCGGAATGCTGCAGCACGCGCCCTGTTGACACTCCCCAAGTCATGTTCGGTATCTAATTTATTCTCTAAACTTCTTTGGTTGCCAATAGATAACAGAATTCAGTTTAAGTCTTTGTGTGTTGCTCATAAAATCTTGACACAACAAGGCCCCAGTTCTTGGGGGATCTGTTAGTTCAATATGTCCCGAATCGCCCTCTGCGCTCTGCTAACTCAGGATCGGTCTGTACCACCAGAATTCAGAGAGCTAGAGCGAGGGGTCCTTCTTTAAAGGTCCAGGCGGCCAACTTATGGAATTCCCTCCTGATCTTTATTAGAGGACTCCAGAACCATTTGACCTTTCGAAGTGCTACAAAGACCTGGCTCTTTCTGACATAATCTGTTTCCTTTGTGGGTTTGAGAGGTCTCTTGGCATTTGTTCTTTGGGTAGCGCTGGGAGGCCCTGTTGCTGAGGCAGCTACGCGCTGTATAAATTCAAAATAATAATAATAATAACATGCCCCACCACATAACGCAAGATAAGCTATCTGTAGCCTGCATGAGAAGAGGACCATTGCTTTATACTCTCCTGTGGCTAGTAATTAAGAAACAAGTAATTTTATTTGCATGATTAATTAAAACCTTTGCAAAGATATATACAGTTAAAAAGAGCAATTGTTTGTGCAAAAAGACAATAGTACTTACTGACTGATGAGAATTCAATTCTACCTTATATATAAATTAAAAAACAATCAAATGTATACACTGAGAACAAACATACATGGTCAAAAATGAGGAGTACAATTCATCCATCACTAAAATCAATATAAAAACAGCTGGTGAATAGAAAAAGTAATACATCTCAGTAGGTCATATCCCTGTCCAGTGAGGCCTAAAAATGAAGAATCAGAAGCATTTTGTATACAGAAAAAGAAATGTGAAGAAAATAAATAACATGGATTCTCCCCATAAAAATTTCATTTCTAACCTGACCTCAGTTCCCAATGAGTTCATGTAGAGGACGTCATACCCCCTGGAGTAGGTTGGAGCTGTTGAAGACTGAGATGTTTTCCCTGTCCCCCTCGAGATATGATTTGGTGGGTTTAGTCTCCTTGCTATAATGTTCAGATAGTCCACAGACAGTAGTTTAAGATATAAGGTTTCATGACAGGGCGTGTTAGAGAAGCTGTTTCCCCAGCCCCACCTTGTTGTCCTCAGGGAGTAGTCTTGTTGTTTAGTCTCTTTTCGACTGTGATCAAGTATCGTGCAAGCGGCAGTTTGGGTGTAGATCCTCTTCAGTGACAAATGCCTTGACCTCCCCCTTCAAGTATGAATACCTTTGAAATTAAAAAAGTGGGCATAACACTGCACTAACATGCGTTAGCGTAAGCTTTCAGGCACTTTTTCCATCACCTTGCATGTCAGCGATATTTTTCGCTAATGACATGCAAGACAGGCGTTCCTTATTTACACTGCATTAAAATAGTCGCAAACTCAACATCGCCCTATTATCAATGCGGCCCCTGACACGCGAAGCGATAATAAAACTCGTGCTAACCGCGGTTAGCGCAGAAATTTTACTCCTGTTGAAAACCTGACTTAACCATCTTTCCAATGGGAGGTGGACTGATGGGTTAAGTCTACACTTGCGTATTAGCAAGCTTTTTCATATAGCTATATTTTTATTGCAGGATTTCTCCCGCTATCACAGGTTATCACCCCTATCGCTGGATTTTACATCGCCTATTTGGGGCATGTTGATAATACGCCGCTAACAGGGCGATGTAATCCAGTGATAATAAAAACCTCGCTAAACGAGAATTGCGATAATTATTGCATTTTGTAGCTAATATGCCCCTATATCTTCTCTCTCAACCCCACACAGTCGACAGCAAGGCTTGGCTGTGGTGCATTTCCAGGATGAAAGATGGAGAAAATAGGTAAGAATACTGAGTTGTTAATGCAGATATTTCTCCTTTATGACGTTGGTTAACCCTGTGCTGAGATAGGGCTGATATGCTGCCTTTGAGTAGCGGTGAAGGACGAATCAACCATATGATCTGCCTGTGTCACTGTTGTTTTGTCCTCTAACAAGGAAACTCGTTTGATGTTGGCCTGGGTAGAGCTCATGGAGTTTCACTCTGTGGAATTTCGGGGGGTTACCAAAAGCTCCGACAAATTCAGCAGACATCCGCGAGCGTGCAGAGTATTGCGATGAGCATATAAAGACAACACAATGGGGCATATATATCAGCCCTTTTCCCGTTCGCAAACGGGCCGATTCTCTGAATCGGACCATTGCGAATGGGAAAAGGGCATCGCAAATTAGAGAATCTCAAAATTTGCGATTCTCTTTTTTGCAATTGAATTATGTATTTTATTATTATATTATATTATTATTATTATATTATTATATGTGCACACATACATATTTCAGGGGTGCAATAGGGTGTCCTTTTGACACCCTGGCACCCTTGAAATTGCATTCTCAATTTGCAATTCTCTAATTGCGAATCGCAAATTGAGAATGTCTTCCCATTCATTCCTATGGGCTTTGGGCCTCCTAGCCCATAGGAATGAATGGGAAGGTATTCCCTAATTGCGATTCGCAATTTGCGAATCGCAATTAATGAATGCCACAGAATCGCAAAATATTTGCAAATTTTTAATTACATCCCGTTTTGCGATTCTTGAATAGCATTTCTCTAAAAATTGCTATTTGAGAATCGCAAAAACAGTATTTGATACATATACCCCAAAGTGCCAACCGGGGGTATCTGGTCATTCTTGACCTGGCAAATATGAAAGTTCCTGCAGACCGTGATGTAGCATGGGTCAAATACTGGGACTAACCTTGTCCCACTGAAAAAGAACCTTTGGATGGAGGATTCGTTGACGTCGAAGACCCAATGCGAGGAGAAGAGGAGAAACTGCATTAGTGTTGATCCCTTCCGATGCAGCTAATGTGTCACTTCTGATCCGTGGAGTCAGAGATGCATGATAGGCAAAAGCTTGGCGATTTAGGCAACGCTTCATCATTCAGCCACACAGCCTGCATTGCAATGTCTTTGTCCTCAGCGACAGAGGCGATGCAATTGCCAGAAAACCCACTTCCAAGGGGCCAGGACTGAAATTGCACCACTTGGCAGGGAAGGACTCACAGTGTGCAGAGTCCAGAAGCTGTAGCGGAGTTGCTGGAAGTCTTTGATTTTCCTAAGACTTACAAAGCAGGAGGCAAGCCAGCAAACACTTGTAGTCACTTTATTACTAGAGATGAGGGCCCAGTCCTTCTCACTACCAGGCAAGGGTGGCAGCAGGGCAGGCACAGAAAAACAGGAGTTCAGCAGACTGACAGTACTTAAATCCAGTTGTACCTTTAGAGTGGGGAGACTTTAAAGAGAGGCCTTTGAAGTGCACAAGATCCCTGGGTATACAGCTCTTTGTGTGAGGACAAGCACAGTCCATTCAGGTGCAAATGTCAGCTCCTGCCTCTCATCCTGCCCAGGATGACCCGTCAGGATGTGAATTGCCATCAGGATGTAGATGACGCATCAGGCAAATCTAAGCTTCCTTTGTGTTTGGGTTTTCTAGAGGGAATACACAAGTCCCAGCTCTCACCCATCCCAGTCATGTATTCAGGGACAGTTAGAGGTACAAAATTGTTGAAGTAAGAAAATGTCAACTTTCTAAAAGGGGCATTTTCAGACTTGCACCATAAAATCCAAAGTTACCATAAGTTGTGATTTTAAATTGAGAGTTCAGAGACATCATACCGAAAATATCTATCTTTTTTCAATTGGGAATTATACTTATAAAGTGTAATCAGGCAAGCCCAATCTTAACCTAGGGGGGAGATATGGCCGTGCAGTAGTGAAAAAAAACAAATTTAAGAGTTTTCACTACCTGGATATGTAAAACTTAAAAGTACGTGTCCAACTCTTTAAATACACTGCACCCTGCCTTGAGGCTGTCTAGGGGCTACCTTAAGGGTGCCGTATATCAAAGGAAGTCTGAGCCTAGCAAGAGGGTTAAACTTCCAGGTTGGCATGGCTGATTAAAACTATACACATGGGCTCTTTAATGGCAGGCCCGAGACATGTGTATAGGGTTATTGAAGTGGGTGGCCCAATCAGTGCTGCAAGCCCACTAGAAGCATTTCATTTCCAGGCCCTGGGCACATGTAGGGCACTTTACTAGGGACTTATAAGTAAATTCAAAATGCCAATTGGGGATAAGCTAATGTTACCATGTTTAAAGTAGAGAGCACCTGCACTTTAGCACTGCCTAGCAGCGGCAAAGTGTCCAGAGTCCTAAAGCCAACAAAAACAAATTCAGCAAAAAGGAAAGGAGGGAGGCAAAAGGTTTGGGGGTGACACTACAGAAAGACCCAGGTCCAACAGATTTACTGTAATCTTTGCTTGAAGTCAGTGGTTGAATGGATGAAAGTAAGCTATTTAAAGCTTAATTTAGAAAAAAAATGAAATGTTCTACTTTGACACTAAGACAGTTCCTAATTCCAGCAACTGGTGGCTGGCAAAATTGGGTGCTCCCCCTCTTCTGGCACCTATGGTAAGAAACCTAGGTGTGAAATTGGATTCCAATCTTTCATTTGATCCCCAAATTAAGGATAATTCTGCCAACTGTTTTGGTACATTTAGGTCACTAAAAGGAATTCTACATCTTATTCAGGAAGACTTTCACAAGACGATTGTCCATGCCTTCATTACGTCCAAATTGGACTATGCCAGTAGCATGTACTTGAGTCTGCTGGCATACCGGTGTCATGCCATCTATGCCTTCTTCACTGACTCTCAAATATCAAGAGGATCCAATTTAAGGCTCTCATTTTGCCTTTAGGGCCTTTAAGCTAAAATGCCCCCTCTATCTCAGGCGGCGATTTAAGCTCTATTGCCAAGTCAGATCCCTAAGGTCTAATACCCTCATACTTTTTCAACTGCCTCGCATTAGTAGGGCCAAGAGAGGAGGTAGATCTTTTGTCGTTGTCACTTCCAAGCTGTGGAATGCTCATCCTCTCAGTTTGGGGTGCAGAAGCTCTGAATTTGATTTCGAAAGGTATCTTAACTTTGTTTTTTTTACTACTGTCTGGAGGTTTTCTTCTTTACTTTTCTGACATATCTTATTAGTGCCTGGATGCCGCTCCGTAGGCTGCTGTGCACTTTACAAGTGGCTTGTATTGATTGCGGAGGATGTTGCTCTGAAAAGAGGATGGCATGGAAGGAACACAAAATGGTTGCATTCAACTTCCTGTATGTAAGTTCCTGTTTGTCACTTCCTGTGTATTTTCATTGGTTCTTGGCTCAGAACCTCTGCCCCAAGTGCAGAACCTACACTGGAGTGCCGAACTTCTGCACTTTGGGGCATATTTACAATTACTGGCGCATCCCTGCAAATTAGCAGGGATGCACCAGTAATTGTGCACCATGCCTCCGCCACCCATGATGCGCCGCATTTACAATGCGGCACACCATGGGGCGAAAACCACACAGATGTGTCACGCATCTGTGCCGTAAAGGCGTCGTATTGCTGGAGTTGCGTCGCATGCACGACGCAGGTCCAGCAACGCTCTGGGGGGCCCATTCTACTAATGCTGCGTCAAGCCTTACGCCTGCTTCAGGCAGGCGCAGGGTTTTGACGTAGCATTGGCCTAAAAGTGACTGAGTGAAATCTTGTAGATTTCCTGTGCCGGAACGCCCCCCCAACACCCCCCCCCTGCACTGGAAGGCCTCCTTAAGGCGCAGGGCTTTACAACGTGATGCATCTCCCAGATTTGTCACGTTGTAAATAGCCCACACTATGGCGCATCTTTTGCGCCGCCGCTGTGTCACAAAAGTGACACAGCGGCGGCGCAAAAGAGGTGCAAGGGGCTTATAAATATGCCCCTTCGTGTTGAGCGGGATCTCTGTTCACAGGGCAGAGACTCTGGGATTGGGATGGAAATCAATGACAGCACACAGGAAGTGACATAAAGGAAATTACATACAGGATGTGTTCGTTCACCATTTATATCTGAAACAGTGCCATTTACACCTTGTTAATTACTTATCATACTTCATGGAAGTATTCATGAGATAGTTACATATAGCAATGCATGCACATTAGACTTTATAAGAATGTGTGATGCTTCCAGGACCATAAACTCAAATCCAACCAACCTTCTACTTTATAATTGGGCACATGAAGAAGTCACTTTCTGAGCAGAGACAATCCAAGTCATTACACAGGTACAGTTGCACACTGTGTATGCATGACAGACTTTTACTAGATATACTGCTAAGAGTGTTGTACGATGGTACCATTCAGGGAAATATATTGCAGGCCTTTACCACACATGTTTTACCACACATGTTTTTACCACACATATGCTTTTGCAGCGCATGCCATTTCCATATATTGTTTCCATATATTGTGAGGGAGACACCTCAGACTCCTTAACTTACCATAACTGCATGGTAAAGGCATGAGTTGTAAAGATATACATGTGGTAAAAATATGCATACTAAAAATGTGTGGTAAAGACACAACAAGGAAGAACCTCGTTGTTAAGTTATTTCCCACCAAGAGTAGCAGCACACACAGATACACGGGGCAGATTTACAATAACTGGCGCATCTGCAGGGATGCGCCAGTTATTGTGCACCGCAGCTCCGCCCCCCATGGTGCGCCGCATTTACAATGCAGCGCACCATGGGGCAAAAACGGCACTGATGGTGACGCATCTTTGCCGTAAAGGCGGCGCATTGCTGGAGTTGCATCGCGACGCAGCTCCAGCAATGCTCTGGGGGGTATTATCTTGTTAATGCTGCGTCAATCCTTACGCCTGCTTCAAGCAGGCGCAGGGTTTTGACGCAGCATGGCCTAAAAGTGAATGAGTGAAATCTTGTACATTTCACTCAGCCACTTTTACGAGGCGTTCCTGCACAGGAACGCCCCCCACCCCACCCCCCCTGCGCTGGAACGCCTCCTTATGGCGAAGGGCTTACAACGTGACGCATCTCCCAGATGCGTCACATTGTAAATACCCCACACCATGGCGCATCATATGCGCCGCCGCTGAGTCACAAAAGTGATGCAACGGCGGCGTAAAAGAGGCGTAAGGGGCTTGTAAATCTGCCCAAAATATCTATCCCTACCTGTACATAAATGTGTTTAATGTTTTGATTCTTAAACACACCTCCGTACAGATACTTACAATCATAAATGTAGTCCTGTCTGAGTACATCACATATGCAACTTGGAGATTTGATGAGTGTGCGGTGTGTCACTATAGCATCATGATACCCATCATAAAACAATGCTTGCACACAGTAGACTATGCATACTACATTGTAAACATTCCTAGCCTCACTAGGTCTGCACCATAGACTTCTGTGTCTCCAATGCCGACATTAGGTTAAAAATGTAATTAGCAATATGCAGTTTGTTACATTTTGGTTATTAATTGTTCCTAAAATGTATAGTGAATAGACCAATAAGTTGCCATCACTGCCTGTCACCCCCATGAAATTTATGTTAGTAAACCCCCATGAAATTTATGTTAGTAAAGCCCATTGTAAAGGGTACAGTGCACCACACAGCATGGCACTTATATACCATGGGTAATTCAAAAGATGACACCTCTTATCTAGGTTTGTAATCTCATCTATTTCACATATACTCATAGGTTTCAATCTTGTACACAATACCAATCCTCACTCACTCTATGCATAGACATGGCTCATTGTGACACTTGGTTCAGACAGATTTTCAGATGTCCTCTGTCCTGGGACATCTCACACATGCAGTGACATTTACTACCCTGTGGTAATGGTGTCCATCTGAGGCTTTGCCCACACTAATCACTATCATATGCAAGAAATGTGTTGCATGGCCTATGTTCTGTCTCATAAAAACAGCTGGTCTTTGCAAACATTATTTAAAACTCACAGAGTGGTCTCAGGATTGAATTTACAGACTTTGCTAATTGCCTACCAATCATCAACAGATTGAAAAACCACCAAAAGGCCGTAACACACTGGTGGATCAAGAGAAAACAGTGTCAACCAGCTGGTCACGCACCTGCATACCCTGCCCTCTGTTTGGGAACAACACTCTGGCTTCCTGGATTCAGTTCTTGATGAGGATTCAGCCTTGAGGCACAGCAATAATGTATAAGATGTAACAGGCTACTATTATCTTGCACACAATTTCTAGGGAGTACAGAAATAGCCCCTCTCTGAAGGGTTAAGACATCTGAAATAGGGACTTGGAAGATCAAAAGTGCGGTCTCTGATGTCTTGTGTAAAAATGTGTGTCCTACTGTACCTACGCTAACGTACAGTGATTACATATCTGTATAATGTGAAAAGATATGGGGAGAGTGCATATGCGGCATCAAAAGAGCAGGAAAATTAGGAAATATTTGTACATGTGCCTCTTGCATCTGTACAGTTGAGAATGCATGGAATGGTACGTTCTGTGTCTGTTCGGGTCATGTATGTGTCATGAGAATTAGCCATTTGCAATTGATGTGAATATTCAAACAACATTTACACATATCAAACTTATATAGTACTTGAGTACTTACCCAGAAGCCACGTTCTGTACTATCTGAAAATACAGCGTACACATCAGTAAAGTAGCCACTGGCATCAAACCCACTCTGCACATTGAATGAGTGCCAGTGGCGTCTGTTGCGGATGATGTGTGTATGTGACGAGGTGGCTGAAGTGTTACAAGAGCAATCAATTGCACCTCGCACACATGGGAAGTGGAAAAAGAGGTGGAGATCCCTAATCATCCATTGCTTTCCTGCCAGTGTATGCGGCATAGAAATGTAGAGAGGCAATCTCCTATTTATGCAGCTCAGTACCGGATGCCACAATATAACGGGACATCCTCTGGAAAGACCAAATAGCAAAGTAATGTAGAGCTTCTATGATCTTGACATAGGCTGGGATGGCATGGGAGCTGCATGTCTCAGAGTCAATATCCTGCTCGCAGTCACAAACCATCTCCAAGATTACATAACGGCCCGTATTACGTATTGACATTGTTTGCGCCCGGCGCACCTTTGAAAAGGGGCATCGGGCACAAACAATGCCAATGCGCCCCATTATGGTAAATGCGCTGCCCACAGGGCAGCTGCAAACTCGCGCTGCCCCATGGGTAACGCATTTACGTGAAAACACAGAGCAGCAGCTCCATGTTTTCACAGTGCAGGCGGCAACCACCTGCACTTTCAAAGGGGTTTAGAGTATCCCTTGCAGTGACTGCACCCGATTGCAAAGGGATGTATTGGGGTCCATGGGACCCCCCTCTACTTCCTGCAGAGGGCTGCTCTCAAGGGGCCCACTGACATTGAGCCACCTTTTAAATGGCGCACTATCAGTGCACCTCCTGAGGTCTTTTTAACTCTGTGCCCACATCTGTAATATGGCGCAGGCGCAGAGTCAAAGGAGTTCCCTCATTTGCAAAGGGCACACCCGATGCAAATGAGAGAACACACTCTGTTCATAGAGCTGGCGTTATAAGTGTGCCAACGCTATTGGTAATATAAAAGGGAAACAAAAGAGTCTGCACCCCCATCTATAATACCAAAATGCCCCGTGGGCCCGCAAACCAGGCATAAACACCCGGTGCACCCCCGGGGTAACATCTTGGCTGGACATTTCAAAGAGGTTGATCCTTTGTCTGAAGATACTCTCAGTTCTCCTCCTCAAATCTTTCTGTCTGATTACAAAGTGCCAACCAACAAGCACATTTAGCGACATGTTGTGTGGTCTGAAAGGGTTTACTTTTAGCAGCTTTGCTTTTATGCATCCAACCAGGCTGGGATTGGCTGTTGAGCTACCGAGTTTCAGTTGCAGCTAGGTAGAAGGATGGTAAGTATTGACACAGATGTGTGAAGTGTGCTTTGGTGAAACTTAGAAATCTGAGGTTTAATTAGAGGTTTTGACTTGTCTACAACAGTCACATTTGAACTTATTGTGACATTACATGACAGATAAATAATTAGTAAATGTGCAACTAACTAAAGAAGAGATGTTGTAACAAAGTAACCTATGATGTTCTTGTTGCCACTTGAAGGGTAATGTAAATATGTTTATGGTAATGCATCTTTCTTGATATATCTGCACTGTTGTAGGGGTGTGTGTTGGCTATTACAATTACCCCTCCAATATACTTTGGTTACAGCTCGCTTGTCCTACTCCCATCACATTTTGTTTTTCACCTCCAAGTAACGAGTGTACCTTACTCATTGTGTAATCAAATGTTTAATAATATGCTGTCATACACTACTGTTACCTACATGCACATGTCCTAAGCATACACGTATGTAACAGGCAGTGAATACATATAGCAGTTTTTATTTTCCTGTGAGGCATTTTGTATTATGTTGCTTGTACAACTTGACGTATATGTCATGATGTGTGAATATGTGCTGTGGCATACACCAATGCTTAGCATGTTGAAAGGTTGTGCCCGAGTGCAGAACTGGATCTATGACAGAATTTCGACAGACAGAATTTCGACCTACACAAATATCGGCGTAATTATATCGATAGCAAAAATATCGACGCCCTATGTACAACATGGTAAGTACCAAAATATCGAAAAATTAATATCGATGTTAAAAATATCGTTGTTAAATATATCGATTTTTTTGAAATTTAAAATAACATAAAAAAAACTGTAAATAATACTTATTAATTACTTAAACATATTTAAATATATGTAAGAATTGTTAAAAAAAATAATAATACATATTTAATAAAAAAATAAAATGATAAATCATATATAATATATAATTACTTAACAATAATTACTATTCCCACTCCAGTGGGTGCAACAGTAGGGAAAACTGACCCTGAACACTAAAAATACCCCTTTACCCAAAAATCTAAAACTGACCCTGAACCCTAAAAATACCCCTTTACCCATAAACTGAAAACTGACCCTGAACCCTAAAAATACCCCTTTACCAAAGAACTGAAAACTGACCCTGAACCCTAAAAATACCCCTTTACCAAAGAACTGAAAACTGACCCTGAACCCTAAAAATACCCCTTTACCCAAAAACTGAAAACTGACCCTGAACCCTAAAAATACCCCTTTACCAAAGAACTGAAAACTGACCCTGAACCCTAAAAATACCCCTTTACCCAAAAACTGAAAACTGACCCTGAACCCTAAAAATACCCCTTTACCCAAAAACTGAAAACTGACCCTGAACCCTAAAAATACCCCTTTACCCAAAAACTGAAAACTGACCCTGAACACTAAAAATACCCCTTTACCCAAAAACTGAAAACTGACCCTGAACCCTAAAAATACCCCTTTACCCAAAAACTGAAAACTGACCCTGAACCCTAAAAATACCCCTTTACCAAAGAACTGAAAACTGACCCTGAACCCTAAAAATACCCCTTTACCCAAAAACTGAAAACTGACCCTGAACCCTAAAAATACCCCTTTACCCAAAAACTGAAAACTGACCCTGAACCCTAAAAATACCCCTTTACCCAAAAACTGAAAACTGACCCTGAACCCTAAAAATACCCCTTTACCCAAAATTAATTATTACAAATAAATTACTTCCCACCCTATTCCCCTATAAACCCACAACCCGCTCCAGTAGTAAAACATATAATTTAGTTAAAAATATACATAAATTATCAATTAATTAATCAATTAATCAATTAAAATAAATCATTGCCAATTAATATTTAATTGCAAAATAAATTAATCATTGAAAAATAATTATTTAATTACAAATAAATTACTTCCCACCCTATTCCCCTATAAACCCACAACCCGCTGTGGTAGTAAAACATATAATTTAGTTAAAAATATACATAAATTATCAATTAATTAATCAATTAATCAATTAAAATAAATCATTGCCAATTAATATTTAATTGCAAAATAAATTAATCATTGAAAAATAATTATTTAATTACAAATAAATTACTTCCCACCCTATTCCCCTATAAACCCACAACCCGCTGTGGTAGTAAAACATATTATTTACTTTTATATATTTTTAAATTATAAAAACATATTAAACACATATTATAACAATTAATTTAAATACTTAACTAATATTTCTAACACATATTAGTAAATCGAAATTACTTACATCGATATATATGCTATCGATATTAGTGATTTCGATATTACTTACCTTAGGGTCGATATTCTGGCCATCGATATTCTGGACATCGATATTCTGTCCCATCGATATTAGCAACTCGATATAAGTGTAGGTCGAAATTAAAAACTCGATATTTTGACTGTTTACCTGCAGAACTTTCACCCTGAGTGCGGCGCAGGCATAAAGGTACTAAGGGCCATATGTATGAGCACATTTCCCCATAGACACAGAATAGGTAAAACCCTTTGAAACATCTGGCCTTACGTCCCTTTGTGAATACCAAAAAGTAGTAATGTTTGACTTTTGGTCCAGGTTAGACTTATGGTCTAAGTTTACTGTTCTGAATTGGGCCCATAGTTCCTGCCTTGCTCACTGTTGTCTTCCAGTGCCAGGACAACCCTTGTTAGGGTAGCCGTTTGTGCTATAAAAGATTCATTCATTCATTCATATTACTACACTAGCTAAGAAGGCTCAGTACAAGATGAATCTTAAGAGAAAAAAATCCTTGCTTGCCTGAGGATTTCAAACTACTAATTTCATCCTGGTGCCCTTTGCTCATGTGGACAAACAGTGCTTAACCAGACAATGTATGGATGAACCACCACTGACCACCACTGAGCTGTGAATTAAATTGCGATTTTACGTCCTTTTATAAATATCCCTTCAGCCTGTGCTAACTTGGCGCCTACACTAGGCTTCCAAATGAAAATAGTAGTTGCACTTAAAACATTATATGGCACTTGAGCCCAGATTTACCAAGCACTTGCTTTGGCACTTTGTCACGCAAGGCGACTCAGTTGATGCAAGGCAACACAAGGGTTTCAGTGATATTTACTAGGCCACGCAAAGCCACCTTGTGTGGCTCTGGGAGGCTTAATAAATCCAGAGTAACGCAAGGCTGCAGATTTGGGAAGGTGTTCATAAGTGGAGTGTGGGTGTTTCCCGTGCATACACTCGTGAACTTTGGCACAATCCATGGTTTACATAGGGTAGTAGACCGAGAATAGCGTCAAAATGATATGCCATCCCAACAGACGCATAACAAAGAGAAATATGTTCATTTCTCCTCATTACTTCCTCATTCTACATGTTGTGTATTCTGCAGCTTACGCAGAAAGAGGAAATGCCTCTGAGGATTGTTTTTGTGCAGGGTGGTCCCCTTCCTGCACAAAGCAATCCTTCCTGTAACGTAAGCACCCTTGCTCCATGGTGCAAGGATGCCTGCATTGGGGCTAGGCAACAATCATTGCACCAGCACAGAGAGAGAGCGGAAATGCACCAAATCTTAGTAAATATGGTGGGCCTCATTTATGAGGCGGTGCGTCACTTTTACGCCGCCGTGCATCACTTTTTGTGACGCACCAGCGGCGTAAAAAATGCGCCTTGTTGCACCATATTTACAAAGTGACGCATCTAGGTAGATGCGTCACTTTTTAAACCCCTGCGCCACATTATACCTGCGTCAGGTATAATGTATGCAGAGGGGGCGTTCCCCCGCAAAAAGCCTCGTAATAGTGACGCAGTGAAATCTATGAGATTTCACTGCGTCACTATTAGGACGCAGTTGCGTCAAAATCTTGCGCCTGCCTCACAGCAGGCGTAAGACTGACGCAGGCCCTTTCACATGGGGCTTGCCCCATGTGAAAGGACGCATTGCTGGAGTTGCGTCACTTTTGTGACACACTCCAGCAATGCGTCACTTTTACGCCATACAGATACGTCAGAAATACTGATATATCTGTAACTCCTTGCGACATGATGCGTCATTATAAATATGACGCATCCAGCATGTCGCAAAGAGGGCGTAATGAAAAGTGACGCATCGCTGCTTTCAAACAGTGATGTGTCACTTTTCATAAATGAGGCCCCGTGTATTACTGCTCTTTCAATTTGGCTCAGCACAGCAAGTTGTCTGCATTGGGGCTAGGCAACAATCATTGCACCAGCACAGAGAGAGAGCGGAAATGCACCAAATCTTAGTAAATATGGTGGGCCTCATTTATGAGGCGGTGCGTCACTTTTACGCCGCCGTGCATCACTTTTTGTGACGCACCAGCGGCGTAAAAAATGCGCCTTGTTGCACCATATTTACAAAGTGACGCATCTAGGTAGATGCGTCACTTTTTAAACCCCTGCGCCACATTATACCTGCGTCAGGTATAATGTATGCAGAGGGGGCGTTCCCCCGCAAAAAGCCTCGTAATAGTGACGCAGTGAAATCTATGAGATTTCACTGCGTCACTATTAGGACGCAGTTGCGTCAAAATCTTGCGCCTGCCTCACAGCAGGCGTAAGACTGACGCAGGCCCTTTCACATGGGGCTTGCCCCATGTGAAAGGACGCATTGCTGGAGTTGCGTCACTTTTGTGACACACTCCAGCAATGCGTCACTTTTACACCATACAGATACGTCAGAAATACTGATATATCTGTAACTCCTTGCGACATGATGCGTCATTATAAATATGACGCATCCAGCATGTCGCAAAGAGGGCGTAATGAAAAGTGACGCATCGCTGCTTTCAAACAGTGATGTGTCACTTTTCATAAATGAGGCCCCGTGTATTACTGCTCTTTCAATTTGGCTCAGCACAGCAAGTTGTCTTGCCTCAAATTTGAGTAACTTTGGGCTTTGGAATCAGTGCAAGACTTTCTGTGGTCCCAAGGCATCACGTTTGTTTTAGCATCTTTTAGTTGAAGGTCACTCTGATTCACCTGCCTGTCAAGATTTGAAGATGAGCTGAAACAGAAGAACAGGGCTGAAGTGGGATATGGGCATGGAGCAAATTTACATATGGAAAATGACGTGTTAGCCCAAGTGAAACCTGAAGGAAGTAAAGAAAACAGTGTCCTGTAGCAGCCTGCTGCACCGTTGATAGGTAGAGCCCTGGGTAGGGGCACAGCTTGTGGTGAGCCAGGCATTGTGTTCAGGGCTGCACACTCTATCTTGCACCAAGAAGCCCCTGAAGCAGCCCCATGATGAAGGAGGCCCCTAAGAAGAATGAGGATAGTCAAAGACTAGTCTTGCAGGAATCTTCGTGCCCTTCCTCAAAGAATACACAGGGCTCGCATAGATGAGTGACGGGTGCCTGGGGCTCTGCATGTGCAATGAATTCCCCTCGTTACCAGAGCATAGCTTCCAAACGCTGGGCAGTTTGGAAAGATGTGCATTCTTTTACCTAATCCTGCCTAAAGAGCTGCTGCCACAGAGCGGTTCATCCAGGGGGAGTGATCCCGCTTCACACTCTCTGCCGAGGGGAGCCCCCGGGGGAGAGGATTCGCATTTAGATCTTGTCGTTTTTAGAACAAACGCCAGCATTTTTTAACCGTATCATTATTATATTATGGGTGTATAATTAAAGTTATCAGACATGATTCATCATTCATTATTATATGCCCGCAGGAATGCCTGTCAGTGTCCTTCCCTCTCAGCTTTGTGCGTGTAAATGTACCGCATCTGAGTGTGTTTTTCTCGCTGTGACCAGCAGGGGTCGCCGCTGCTCCACGCCTCCTACAGATGAAAGGCTTAGCGCTGGATTGTGCATGTGCGCCTAGAGTCCATGCAAGCGCTGTGGGCCTCTCCCTAAACAGGGCAGCAGTGGGTGGGCTCCAGCCAATGAGCTGGCAGGAAGCAGTGTTAACAGATGTTTCTGCGGCGCACAACATATGAAAAGGCCGGATGTGTTTGAAAGGAAGGTTCCAAATGGACACATTTCTAATTCTAGGTGTCTTGGTAAAAGTCCTCATGAATGAGTTTAATGGCCCCTGAAAAAGGTCAACATTTGAGAGTTTAACACGCACTGGCACGATAAGGTAGGCGAGGCAACATTAACAAGGAGGGCCGAGCCAGAACCGAGCCAAGGGTCCGGCTCGGATCTTGGAGCCCATGCACGAGCCGAGCCCTGACATTATTTCCTATCAATGTCATACACAACAACACGTAAACTATGATAAGGTCTTTTAAAAAATCAAAAGAGTGTATTTCTTTAATACGTAGAAGCTTTGACATTAATAGGACACATTGTAGCACTGCACTGAAAGCACTAATTAAAGTGAAAAGCATATTTGAAAGTGCTTTCATAAGTGATAATGAAAAAAATATTTGCCTACGATCACACAATTTAAGCCGAGAAGCCACCATTTAGCCAGGTTTTTTGGTTTCATTAAGTACAAATCAGCCAGTAAATGGGTGTGTATTTGTCTTCCCTTATGTTAAGGTTTTGTTTTGACCTCTTAGTGCATTTTTTCAGCAGTTTTTGAAATGTAGAGAGAACTTGACCTGAAGGTAATGGAGTGATTTACTTGAGAACCAGGGGGCATATTACTAAGGGCCTTATCACCGCTTTAGCGGGAATTTTTCCCGGCAAAGCGGCGATAATTTTATCGCCCTATTACCTAGCTGTCGCTAACACCAGTTAGCGACAGCTAGTCAGAGATAGCGATCATCTTGGGACCCACTTTGCATGTCAGCGATAATTATCACTAATGACATGCAAAGTGGGCGTGCCAAGATGTTCGCGATTGGAAACAGTCGCTAACATCGCTATCTCCTATTACCAACTTTTGGAAATATTTGCGCTATTTCCAGCTGGTTTCTTCTTGGTGGAGATGTTGCAGGTGGAGCTCTTTGAACCTGTTGCTTTCCATGAGTTCACTCCTTCAACTTCCCAAACAAGGCAAAGTTTTTTTTGGGTTCAAGACCAAAGTTTGCAGCAGCTGCAGTCATTATGAGTGCAGTCCTCTCTTGTGCAGTCCAAGGGTCCGGCAGGGCAGTCCTTCTTCTGGTAGGTTCAAGGCAGAGATATGAATTGCTGGACATCTCTCTCATTCAGTATTTTTGGGTGACAAGCAGCAGGGGGCCCCTGAACAATGGGGCGCAGGGTGCCTTCCAGATGTATGACAGCTTCATCCAAAGTGTGACATATTCTTCTCTCAGCTGCACTGTAAAATCGAAAATGGAGTAACTTTCTCCTAGTGGTTAAGATCCGGCTAAGCGAACCCACTGGTGTGGCTAACCTTCCAGGCCCACTAATTCAATTACTGGCATTCCTGTCTGACTGGATTTGCAGGATGTGAGGGTGAGTCTGTGTCCTGTCCAAACTGTCATTCCCTCTTTGATGACCAGTTTGTCTACCCCTCCCCCATTTTGCCTTTTGCTCTGCAACTGGCAAATCTTCTCCCACCAGATGTTCTTTGTCTTTCTGCAGGCCACGTCACACCTCATCAGAGCAGTTTGACTCAGCCTGTCAAAGGCTGGCCAATCAGGAGAGGCTGCTAGACAGATGGATTTTAGCACAACAGAATAGCACGTTCTATAACTACTCTTCTGTAATAGTTACAATATATCTAACCTTGGCAAGTTGTTGGATTTATAGTAACATTTCTTCTAAGTCTTTGAAAAATACTTTTCGCTCACTCATGTCAATAGTTGCATGTTATTATAATATTCCCATGTTAGCCTATGGAGCAAGTGATACTAAGGGGAAAAATGAAATATGCATTTTTCCTTCACCAGGGCATATAAAACATCTTTTAATATATCCCTGCTTATAGCAACAAGGCACCCTACTCCGGGGGCACCTAGCTCAGACCATAGGGGTTACTTATATTAAAAAATAAGGTATTTTATTACTTCAGAAGTACATTTAATTACAAAGTGGAATTTGCATATAATTTCAATTTCAAAGCAGCCTGCAAAGGAGGGCTGATTTTCAAAATGATAGAAGGCAACACAGCAGTGCACTCTTAAATCAAATAAATCTACTGGGCCTCTAAATCTATATGCCCTACCATATACTAGGTACTTATAGGTAGTTTGTCATTACCAATAGTAATCATACTTAATTACTATGTACCTTTTTTACACAGGGCACAGATCTGGGTATGGTTAGCAGAGCCCAGGGCACAATCAGAGTCAGGAACCTGTATTTAGTATCAAAATGGGGGCAAAACTGGGGGCAAACTGCAAAAAGGTTTCCCCGCAAACCCGTTCCCTGGAAGCCAGCAGCTCAGGAGACTCAGCCCAACCCTGGGAGAATTTCAATGGTCTGTCAGGCAAGTAAGAAAGTAAAGAAACCAGGCTGTACAATTGCAGGGCTAACTCTGCCTTACATCCTCCTGCCAAGGTCATTTCCTCTGTGAAACCTACTCTTCTCTACAGTAACAGGACCCATTTTAAACTGAAAGCTGTTTCATGTTTTTTCACTGCGTTTTAGTTTGGTTGGTGAGATGCCCACCTCCTCTAGCCTTAATGTTGCTAGGGCAATATCTTGCTTAACCACAGAGATTGCACACCACTTGAGCAACCCGACCATGGCCAACAGGGTCATAGGGGCTAACTTACTTTTGGCTACAGTGTCTGCCGCCCATGCCAAGTACAGTTCTGCCACATATTCCAATACCCTTCAGAGGTTACTGACAGCTGTCAGTATCCAGAACCATACCCTCAGCTCTCCACTGACAGTTGACTAAGCTGCACTAGGGTCAACTGTGGGTTAGCGGATCTTCTCTGGCTTTTTATAGTGGAGGGTACCATATCCTGTGGCGGACAACCTTCTTCCACTCTTCCTTCTGTAAGGGACGGGGGGCACCCTCCTCCTTGACATCTTCCTGACTGCTCAGGACTTCCTTGTGGCCAGCTGAAGTCTCACGAGTGCCAACTTTGGGTTTCTCCCTTACTGGGACAGAAGACCCGTCGCTCACTGGCACCCTCATAGGAGTGGCTTACTCTTCCTCTTTTTTCCCTTTCTTTTGGAACTCCTGTCTCCTAACTGTAGGGGCTGGTTCCCCAGGAACTTTGGCTTGGGGCGCTCTGGCGACTGCCCCACTTGGATAAGAACAACCTCTGGGAGGTCATTGCCCAGGAGACAATATAAGAGGAGGTCAGAACAGCTTACCAACTTATACCAGTTGAAGGTTCCCTCCCTCTCTAGGGGGACTAAAGTGACGTGTTTGGTTGTGACCTCATACGTGGTTATCCTGACTCTTTTTTTTTTCCAGGTAAATATAGGTCTGTGGACACAAACAAGGGTGTGGTCAAGCAAATGGCAGGGATTCCATTCACCTGAATGGAGTGAGAGTGCCTACTGCCATACTCAGGGATTACCAGCTTACCATCTGTACCTGTTTCCCTGCACAACACGATGAGGGATCCTCTTCTGAGGAGTCCTCCTCCAAGGCTACACTGGACAGCCTAGTGCTACCACCTTCTTGGAACAGGCGGGGTCAACCCTGAAATGACCTGACTGCTGACAGCCCTTTTGTCCATGTATCTTTTTTAGCCCTGAATCTGCTAACTCTGCATATCAGAGTGGGGGTGAGATCTACTCTGCTCCTTTCCAGAGTTCTGGAGTACTGAGGGAGTTGCTGTGGTGGGCTTACCACCTCCCTCCTTTTGCTTTTGTGGGCCTACCCCCCCATTCTTGAAGTCTTCCTCATGGGATTTCTTGATTACTCTAGGTTGCACTAATTCATCATCTTTTGCAGCCAGCTCTCTGGGGCTAGAACACTTTGAATTCACTAAATGCTGGTGTAAATCCTATAAGTGGCAAGTAGCCAATATGTGCTCCTTCATGAACAAATTATAGAGCCCCTCCTAGGTACTTATCTGGTGTCACAAGCCATTCCCCTGAACACCGGGAAGTCCAGAATGGGTGACGATGGAACTTGACTCTCACTAAGGACCTTTTTTTGTAGTAATTAATGGTATCCCACTGCCCCTGTGAAAGTTCCCAAAGGAGAAGGGGGAATTGGAATGAGAGAGAAAGAAAGAAGCAGATCATACAGGTTCTGCATGTCTCTCAGGACACTGGACTGCCTTGGCTGAGGGTGATTCTCTTGACCTCTGTTAAGAACAAGTTATGTTAATACACAATTGTTAAGTGAAAACAGATATGGAGTAATTACTTTATTAACAAGTAAGCCATGCAATTATATAATTTCTCCCCACCTTATGCATTGATTCCCACCAAAACTCAAGATCTTGTAGATCCCCGGATGATTCACTGCAGGGGAATTGTGAGTCCATTGTAATTCTTGTCCTCACAGTTTTTGAATTGGTAGATACAGACGGCTCTTATAATAGGAAAGTTAATCTTTTATGATATTTTCTGATTGCGTATACGATTTGTGTGAAGCCAGATCTTGTGCTGCTTAATGGACTTCTAGAAAGAAATCACTTTCTAAGGTGGTCGATAATATTTGATCAGCTGGTATTATTTCAGGAGACTGTTGGTCAGTTTTGGATGCAGGAGTGATGGAAAGGATGACAGATTGCAATTGTTTTGTTCCCAGGCAGTATCTGATAATAAAGCAGAATTTGCTAAAGAAATGCACCCAGCGCATTTGTCATGGGGTAGAGCTTTCATTAAATTAAAGAATTGCAAATTCATATGGTCTGTGAAAATGATGACTGCATGTGTTGCTTCCATCAAATGATGATGCCATTCCTCAAAAACTAGTTTGCTTGACAATAATTCTCTCTAAACCACTGTAAAATGTTGCTCTGACGGGAGAAACCGTTTTGAGTAGAAGGCTACTGGGTGTAACTGACCATCTTTTGGATCTTTTTGAGACTATACTCCCCCTATGGCCACCTGGGAAGTCTCCACATATAAGACACCAGGGAGTCCTTTACAGGCGCTTCCCATACCACCACATCCCTGGCACGCTATAAGCAGAGATTTCATCTACCACCTTCTCATGTGTACACCTCTCACCCACTCTTTAACCTGTCCATGGAGCCTCTCGCCGAAATTCTGGGCTCATCCAACATTCATTATCATATGCATGTGGATGACACCAAACTGTACCTAAACATCACCTCCCCTGAAGACATCAGGGGGCATATTATCAAGGGCATTATCGCCGCTTTAGCGGGACTTTTTCCTGCTAAAGCGCCGATAATTTTATCACCCTATTAAAAAGCTGTCGCTAACAGCAGTTAGCAACAGCTCTTAGGCTATAGCCACAGGTTTGGGGCCCGCTTTGCATGTCAACGATATTTATCGCTAATGACATGCAAAGTGGGCGTACCCTACCTGTTAGCGACTGAAAACAGTCGCTAACACAGCTATCGCCTATTAGCAAGGCAGGCAAAGCGATTAGAAAATGTGCGCTAAGCGCGAATATTGCCAAAACCTAACCCTGCTCAGACCACTTCTTAAACTATATATACAATGGGAGGTGGATATTCAGGTTAAGACCCTATTGGCGATAATGCCTGAATATCGCTGGATTTTGAGCAATATTCACGCACTGGGCCGCTGTCGCCGGATATTTTATCGCATTTGAGATAAACGTTGCTAATAGCATGTTATCTCTGCGATAATATCCAGCGATAGGCGGCGTTAATAAAAAATGCGCTAAGCCAATTTAGCGATAAATATCTCTAGTTGTTGATAATAGGCCCCCAGATCCCTTAATTCAATTCTAGAAACAACCTAATCCTGGCTTGCAGTTAACCACCTCAAACTAAACCCCCTCATGACCGAATTCCTTCTGAACGCTCCACTCATCCAGTCACTCCTTATTGAGGAATGGCTAGAATAACTAATAGCAATCAACTGTCGGCCCCAAGTAATAGACTCAGTGAGATCTCTGGGAATAACTCTCAATAAAAACCTTAACATGCAGAAGAAAGTCAGTGCCGCAACCAAAGGACCAAACCTAAAATTGAGCTTCCTGCAGAAATTAAAACACTTCCTCCCCCTAATGACTTCAAATCTAAAGTACAAGCCCTAGTAATCCCTAGGCTAGATTATGGTAGTGCAACCCTTTGCGGTCTGCCCAGGTCTACAACGACTTCTCTAGGAGCCTCCCTTAATTCGGCTGCTAGCCTCATCATGGGATCTACAAGAAACTACCCCATCTTCCATGATCGTATTATTCTCAATTGTCTCACCTATGAAGCAAGAATTCAATTAAAGATGCTTAGATTACCCATAAATCCATTCACTTCAATACCCTGTGATATCTGGTTCAGACGTTGGTGCTCTCTTATGGAGAAAACTCTTCCAGAAGCTCAAGCGCTCTATTGCTTAAACCACAGAGATTCTCCAAAAAGAAAACATACAACCAAGCCTTCACTGGGATCACCCAAGGATCTGGAACTCACTGCACCCAGAAACCAGATTGAATTCCCTCAACTGCCTCCTTCAAGAAAGAAGTGAAGTCTAAGTTTACTACAGGAAAATCCCCTTTTTGAATACTGTAAGTCTTGAAGTTAGACTTTCGTCTCAGTTTGCCTTTGTAAATCGGGCCCTATATATTTTTAATTTAATGTGTGGTATTTAGTAGAGTGTGTGTCATAAAAGTAATCTCACTTTTTTAAAAGCACTGGCAGGACAATAATTTAATTTACTAGCCCTTACCACCTCATTTTGAGTAGGCTTTGACTGCTCTGCTTCAGTACCCTGAGGGTCAAGTGGTACAATTGGGGACTTATTACTTGTGAAGGACTCATATCTTTTGCAACTAATAACCCAATTCTTACAGCTTCTTCATCTGTTTGTGATTACATTTCTGGATTCAGGACCGTTTCCACTCTTGCAGGCTCTTTAATAATTTCCTTATCTTTTTGTGGGCCATCTATCCCTTCTTCCTCTTGCATTTTCCCTCTCCCTTTGTTTATATTCCTCTCTCTTATTTGGTGCCATTTTTGCTGTTGTCTTAACCTGTTTCCTCTCCTTCACATATAGTTCTTGGGCTTGATTCACCGAGGTAAACTTACACCTTTCTTTGAGTTTACTTTTTTTTGTTGCTATTTACAAATTTACAATAGTACGATTATAACTCCACAGTGGAGGTGGAGAACTCTACCCATAAAAAGATGGGCCTGTCTCGATCTTTTTATGTACGGAGCTCTCCACGCCCGACTGTGGATACTCTACAGTTGGAAACTTACTAATAAATTGTAGCTTGTAAATAGCAAAAAAATTGTAATCCTACTCAAAAATATAAGTTTACCTTCGTGTATCAGGCCCTTAGACTTTTGTTTGTAGCACTCTTTCTGCAGAGTTGTTTTTCAAATTTTGTTATAAAAATACCTTACTTTATGAAATGTTTACAGTTGAGGTAATCCTTTTAGGATACAGAAAATTCTGTTCCACAAAACTAAAATATAGACCAATCTCATGTTTCTTTAGGAAACATACTTTAATGAACTGAAGTCCAAGAAACTCAAAAGGCTCAAAATACAATATTCGTTTAGTAGATAATTCTAATCAAATTCCTGGCCCGCTTCTCAGTTATACTTTTTTGCTGAAGTTAATCTGTACTATCACATTTACAGTTCTAAGCTTAATGTGAGTAAAACAGATGTTGCATCTCAAAGTCAAAGTCAAAAGCCAGCTTTATTCGATTACTTAAAATCATAAAAGCAACAAGACAATACAGTTTATAACAATTTTAAAAAGTTTTTTACATATCATGTAATTCATATGGTTAAAAACAATTAAAAAATCAGTCCCAATGAATGACTCATCTGGGACCCCCCATACAGGGAACACTCCTAAAGAGTACTGTATAATGTTGAACCTAAATCTAATAAGAAGATGTCGATGGTATGGGCGGCTTACAATTATTAGATAAGGTTCAATCGAGGGCGTAGTCAGGAGGAAGAAATTGGCTCCAGCTCTAGGTTTGGTCATCTCCTCACTCTCCCGCTTTAGCGATGCCCTCCTCAGGAAGTTATCCTTGATCCATTTCACGTCCCCCTTGCAGATTGTGTTTGGGTGGCTGAAAAGATTGGGCCTGCCAAGACTTCCCAGAGCGCCCTTTACGTAAGCCAACCACAGGATCTTTGAGACGTTGTCCAACGCCATGCAGTCCCTAAGAATGGTGTGGTTAAGTCTAATATCGTTATTCAGCCAGATTTTGGCCCAGCACACCAATGGTGCCAAGAGAAGCTGGTCAGTGATAAAACCTAAACCTAACTCTGAGTGTAAGGAAAAAAGTGGAGTGGATTGTGGAACACTTAATAGGGTTCTAAGAAACTGGTTTTCCACAATCTGCAAGTCACCAGTTGAGTAGTAACCCCACAGTGCTGCGCCGTAGGTGGCTATGGATAGGCATTTCGTTTTATAGACTTTCAATAATGCCTCCATTGGTCGTGAGCCTAGTCGCTTTGCAAAACTTAGCAAAGCTGAGGTTGAACGAGTTGCGGCCAGTGATGTTGCGCACACCTGTGGTTTCCATGAGCCCTTCTCTTCAAAAATCACACCCAGATAGGTAAAGACTTGTACCCTTGAGACCCCCTCTCCACAACAGGTAAAAGTTTTTAGCTTTTTCGGCCTTTGCCGCCTCCCGGCCACCATGACATGTGATTTTTTATTATTGATCAGGAGGTCAAGCTTTGCCATAAAGTCACCAAACACGTCCAGAAGTCTTTGTAGCCCCACTCCCGTGCGGGCTAGGAGGACTGCGTCGTCTGCATATAGCAGAACAGGCACTGCTGAACCCCCCACATACGGGATGTCAAGTGTGGACCCCTCCAGGGCTTTATCCAGAGAAGTAATGTATAAAGTAAACAAGAGAGGGACTAAAATACAGCCTTGCCTCACACCTCTTCTGGATTTAAAAGGTCTGGTGGTGTTGCCATCATGGGTTATTCTGATGGATGCTGATAGGTCTTCATGGAGTGCGGCCAGGAAATCTATAAGAGGAGGATCAAACCCTATACCAGCCAATATGGCCCTTAACTTGGCCCTGTTGACCAAGTCGAAGGCCGAAGAGAGGTCCATAAATGCCAGGTATAAGTGACCCTCCTTTGCCATAGTATACTTGCTAACCAGCATATGTAGATTCAGACACTGATCAATTGTGCCCCGTTTCTCACGGAAGCCGTACTGGAGTTCAGAGAGCACCCCCTTCTCTTTAGTAATATTGCTCAATCTGGTTAAAATAACTCTACCAAGAATCTTGACTGCGGAGTCAATTAGCGATATCGGCCTATAGCAGGCTGGATCGTTTCTTGACCCCTTCTTATATATTGGGACAATAGTTGAGGTGGTCCAAGAATAAGGGAACCCCGCTATAACCGTGGCATTAAAAACATTAGTAAGTATTTTAGCCCACATGGGTGGACTTGAGCTGTATAGGTCTGCCGGGACACCATCGGGTCCTGGAGCCTTGTGTTTGGTCATCTCATCTATAGCCTTGTTGACCTCCAATTTGGTAAAAACAACAAGAGGGGCTTCTGTCATAGACTGGTGGGATCTACTGGGTGCTGGAAGCATATCACTGTTGTAGATTTTGCTAAAGTGATCAACCCATTGGTCTTCGGGAATTACACAGTCCATAACAGTGTTAGTTGATGTAGAAAAATAAGGATGATTAATAACCATCCAAAATTTGGAGCTGTCCTTCAAGACATTGGCCGATATTAGGCTGTCCCAAGCCTCACTTTTAATTGACTTTTTACGCTTCTCGTGGCCTGTCTATATTTTTTTCCTAAGCCCTGCCACCAGGTCCCTATTTCTTGGCTGCTGTTTCAGGGCTTGAAGTAAGTCATTGTGTGTCTTTGAGCATTCTTTATCAAACCATCTTGGGATGGAAGGATCTACTTGCTTCTTAGTGCATGTTAAGTCCCTGTTGATGTTAGAACAAATAGTAGTAAGAGAACTGATAATGGCAATACCTTCGGATGTACTATCCATACAGATTGTCATATCGTCTTGGGACTTCAATACAAGATTCTCCATAAAAGTATCCGGCACAACCTTTGCCCAATTCAGTCTGCGGCCCTGATCCTTAGGGACAAGGGTATCGCCACGTCCCCCCAGACGCTCAACCTGGGTGATGCTATTGCGGCCCATGTTCAGGAGCAAGGCCACCGGGTTATCATCACTAAATGGGGAGGAAATCACTTCATAGGATACCACTATATCGATTATCCCTGGAGAAATAAAAATGTAGTCAATGACCGTGCTAGCATCCCTGCGAACAAAGGTCGGTGTTCTCACATCCCCCCATGACCCGTGTGCCTCGTACACATTTTGGTTTGCTAGTAAATTCTCCAATTCCGCCCCCTGTAGGGTGTGCTCAAAGTGAGTGCTAAGAGCTCCTGGAGGGCCCAATTGCTCCTTGTTCTGACATCCCCAGCTGCACGGGTGAACGTTAAAATCTCCCAATAACAGGGTTTCGAATAAAGCAGGTTGCTGTGACTTGTATGTTATTAAAAAGGAAGATAGGGAACTCAATTGTGAACAGCTTCTATCTCTATCGGGTGCATTATAGAAGTTGATTATCAAAATTAAAGGGGAATTTGGCCTTGCCCACTCTATACCTAGTATGTTTTCAGATGTGTGAGCAATTTTCCGTGTGGTACCCCGCAATTTTATGGAGAAAAGTATATACAGACCACCCTTATATCTGCCACCCTCCCCAGGAGTAGCTTTGATCGAGAAGCTACGGTACCCATCTAAGAAGAAATCGTCACTGGAATCCCAAGTTTCCTGAAAACCCAGGATATCGTATTGTGTAACTAGATTTAACCATCTATCATCAGAGACTTTCTTCTTTAACCCAGCAATATTCCAACTCATTACAGTGACATGGCGACCGCTAGCTACTGAGATGACATCCCGACATGGTGAAAGGGTGGGTGGTTGTCAATCATTAGTGTCTAGCGTAGAAGTGTTTAAGAGAGGATGGAACCTGTTGCTAAGTGCAATCCCTTGCCCTTGACTGAGAGTATGATGATCTTGGGAGGCTAGTGCTACTGCGGTATTTGGTCTTGCCCGCAATAATGCCTGCTGGGTTTGGTAGGATACATGAGGCTTCACTCTCAAGCCCTCAACTCTTCCTGAGGGGGCTGGGATATACGGGTAATTTGTTTTGAATTGAGGATAGGTGGGGGGAGGAAAGAAGTACCCTAGTGGAAGTGGTCTGATGCCTACACCCCCTAGATCAGAACAATCCCAAAGTAGGGAATCTGCTATATTGGGTGTGTTAAAATTAACAATCACACAATCTCCAGTGATGCATTTGGGCCTCCTCCCCACCCAGTCTACCCTTCGTGCAGCTATGATATGTTTGCCCACATCCAGGCTTCCACTGCTGAACTGCATACACCATCTCCTAGTTCTATTTAGCAAGTCTAGTTCCGATTCCCTCTGCTGTGGTTTAAGGCGCGGAATCCCAGTTAGAATGACAACTAGACTTGCTGCATCCGGAGGGAGATCCACTGGACGGCTCAGTCTTTTACTGGGCTCGCTAAAGGGGTGCTCCTGTGGTGTAGGGGTTGCTAACATATTAACCAACCCTATCTCCTCGACCCCTGCTGAATGCGGCCCCGTGATAAATCAGTATTCTTATCAAGTGTAATAGGTGCGGGTAAATAATGCGTGCTGTGCACTTCCCTTGGTGAACTAGATAGTGCGTCAGTTGGTGTTTTAACCCTCCCCTCTTGCTCAGGGGCCACTTTTCTTCTGGTATGGGGCTGACAATGTGGGCAATGTGGATTAGGCTCCGTAAGATATTTTTCAATCCTTTCACATTTTTTCATGATGTTATCTACACATAATTTAAGAGTGTCCACAATGTCTTTGGCCAAGTTCACCAATAATGGTTCCAATTGAGATTCGAATAAACCCTCCACCACCCCAGCCAAATTGGATGTTGCATCTATTATCAAGGTATGTTTATGTCACATGCTTGATGACTAATTTTATTTGGAATTCTACTAAAATAAAAAAAGTCATGGAATTTGGTTCACATCTACTCTCAAAAATAATCTTTATCTCACCTTTTCTGCTTTAGAGGATAAACTATCTGAGTGATTTCTTTATTTATTCATCCTGGCAGGGCAGGCTAGATTCTATCAACAAAATGACTGTTCCAGCTATATTGTTTGACCAATCTTCTCTTCCATGGAAACTATCTTGCACGTTGCTAATCATTTACAAATGATTTGTTCTCAATATCTTTGAAAAAATAAAACATCCGGAATTAGTTTTTCAAAAACTCATAGTACCAACACCGAAGGTGGTATTAGGTTTCGGTTTCTAAAATATATTCCGCCTCTTTCCTTGTTCGTCAGGCTTGTTGTCTATTACACAGCAATTATTTTGCACTTCTACCTCCTTAGGTAATTGGTAAAAATTCTATGATGCCTTTTTTTTCATTCAAAGAAATTCTGCATATGTCAAATTGGTTACTTGTTGATAGACTTCCTATCTGACGTCATCCTTTTACTGAATCTTTACCTATTTAATTCATTGTTAGCTTCTCCTATATTGTATAAGAGAATGATATTCAACAATATTTTTCTTTTATTTATTTATTTATTAAAGTTTTGTATAGCGCTAGCTGGACCCGAGGGTACCAGAGCGCTTCACAACAGGTACAAAGGCATCAGAAAGACAGTGAGGACGGAAAACAGGGCAGGGAGCACATGGGCGAAGTAAAGTCTGTACAATAGCAGCAAGAGCGCAAAACAGGGCGGAGAAACATAAGCGAGTCAACCGGCTCTGGGATCGCAGAGATAATGGTCCTTCAAAGTCAAAAGTGGAGTTCTTAGTACAATCCAGAACGCTCAAGGAAGAGGACTTTGAGTAACATCTTGAATTTCGGGAAGAAATTGGTCATTCTGATATTTGGGGGGATGGCGTTCCAAATCTTGGGAGCATTACCCGCAAAGGATTTGCTAGATGTTTTGTGTTTCTGGGATTTCAGAGGTATGAGTAGGAGCGTGTTGGAGCTTCTAAGATTCCTAGACTGACCGGACCTTTTGAGCTTGTTGGCCAGGTATTCTGGTTTGCCTGTATGCAGGGCTTTGTGTGTGAGGCAGGCTGTACAGAAGCTGGCTCGTTGGTCAATAGGGAGCCACTTCAGATCCTTGAGAGCCGGGGAGATGTGCTCGTATTTCGTAGTTTCTGTGACCATTCTTGCTGCGGCGTTGAGGGTAGAGGTCAGAGGTCCCAGGTGCGATTTGGATGTTCCAGTCAGAGTAGCAATGCCATAGTCAATTCTGGAGAGTACCAGAGCCTGAGTGGCCTGTTTCAGGTCTTTCGTGGGGAGGAAGGGTTTCAGTTTGTAGAGACGTTTCAGGTTCAGGAAAGCACTTTTGGCAGTTTTTGAGATGTGTTCTTTCATGTCCAATTTGGGGTCAAGGGTGATCCCTAGGGATTTTATGTAGGTTGAAGGAACAAGAGGAACATTCAGGACGTTTAAGGCTTTGAGCCATTCTAGAATTTGGGGGTTTTCATCTTTGTTCAAGATGAGGAGCACTTCTGTTTTTTCTTCATTGAGTTTGCGGTGGAAACAAATTAATTTTTGGCGGTAAAACCTTTTCTCATTTTCACACCTGGGACTGAGGGTCTGCTTACAATCTATGCAGACAGAGTTGATCCGTCACATTAAGCCAACCCTATTACAATTCCATTATCCCCTATGGAACTTGTATTATGACAGATATATTTTTGACGGAGTATCCCATCCGCCTATATTGTAATCAGGCCCTACGTTTTAAGTGTCTCCGTCCACCGCTTTGCTTACTCCACTAGCCCCATTTACAACTTAGTCATTTGTGACCCACCTCTTTCGTTTCTCTATGTTGTTCTTTATTTGTCCTTACATTGTCTTATTTGAAATATAAATTATATGGCACTGTACTTTTTATGTATTTTTATAAAAGAAATCCCAAACAAAAATGAAGATAAGAATATAAATAAACTATAAATACTATTTTGTATACAAACAAAATGTTTGGTTTTCATTAATACTGTCTACATGTCATAATATTTAATGTATTAATTATTGTATGTTTCCTGGGTTTTAGGCTTTGTAATTGCATTCACTATGTGTTCTTTCTAAAATTCGTTTACCTACATTTTAATACCAACATCCTTTAACATGGACCATAGTATTCTCAAATCTGTAGTTCGACAAAGCATTGTGCATAGTCACACCACCGGTGTTGCAGATTTGCCATCTTACAGACTCCATAACCCCTTTTTGACAAACCCAACAAACCCATTCTCCCATTCTTAAAGTTGCCTCAATTTACACAGTGATTCATCAGCCTAAAGTCATCAAATCTAAGCTGCATCTTGCAGTTCTTTTCTTGAGAGTGCATCTTTTATACTTTTATACCTTTCTGCATTTTTGCTGTGACCTGGTTGGAGTTGGGAGCTTGGAGTTTGCCATCAGCCATCAACCCACTTCTTGCGGAACCCGCTCCGCGGGTCCCGCTGCGCTTGGAGTGCTGCCTGCCATTGTTTACAGAGGGACGCTGAGGGAAGGATATTGGTAGGGGCTGCGAGCGAGCGCGCGCGCTGCACTGGGACTACATATCCCAGGAGCGCCCGCCTGCCTGCCTGACTTGCTACACCTGGGCCGCTCTCCCCGACCCCTCCCCCCTCTCACCGAGCATTTATCAGCTGTTCTTTGGATCTGGCGAGTGGGACGCCTTTCTGCATTTTTGCTGTGACCTGGTTGGAGTTGGGAGCTTGGAGTTTGCCATCAGCCATCAACCCACTTCTTGCGGAACCAGCTCCGCGGGTCCCGCTGCGCTTGGAGTGCTGCCTGCCATTGTTTACAGAGGGACGCTGAGGGAAGGATATTGGTAGGGGCTGCGAGCGAGCGCGCGCGCTGCACTGGGACTACATATCCCAGGAGCGCCCGCCTGCCTGCCTGACTTGCTACACCTGGGCCGCTCTCCCCGACCCCTCCCCCCTCTCACCGAGCATTTATCAGCTGTTCTTTGGATCTGGCGAGTGGGACGCCTTTCTGCATTTTTGCTGTGACCTGGTTGGAGTTGGGAGCTTGGAGTTTGCCATCAGCCATCAACCCACTTCTTGCGGAACCCGCTCCACGGGTCCCGCTGCGCTTGGAGTGCTGCCTGCCATTGTTTACAGAGGGACGCTGAGTTAAGGATATTGGTAGGGGCTGCGAGCGAGCGCGCGCGCTGCACTGGGACTACATATCCCAGGAGCGCCCGCCTGCCTGCCTGACTTGCTACACCTGGGCCGCTCTCCCCGACCCCTCCCCCCTCCCCCCTCTCACCGAGCATTTATCAGCTGTTCTTTGGATCTGGCGAGTGGGACGCCTTTCTGCATTTTTGCTGTGACCTGGTTGGAGTTGGGAGCTTGGAGTTTGCCATCAGCCATCAACCCACTTCTTGCGGAACCCGCTCCGCGGGTCCCGCTGCGCTTGGAGTGCTGCCTGCCATTGTTTACAGAGGGACGCTGAGGGAAGGATATTGGTAGGGGCTGCGAGCGAGCGCGCGCGCTGCACTGGGACTACATATCCCAGGAGCGCCCGCCTGCCTGCCTGACTTGCTACACCTGGGCCGCTCTCCCCGACCCCTCCCCCCTCTCACCGAGCATTTATCAGCTGTTCTTTGGATCTGGCGAGTGGGACGCCTTTCTGCATTTTTGCTGTGACCTGGTTGGAGTTGGGAGCTTGGAGTTTGCCATCAGCCATCAACCCACTTCTTGCAGAACCCGCTCCGCGGGTCCCGCTGCGCTTGGAGTGCTGCCTGCCATTGTTTACAGAGGGACGCTGAGGGAAGGATATTGGTAGGGGCTGCGAGCGAGCGCGCGCGCTGCACTGGGACTACATATCCCAGGAGCGCCCGCCTGCCTGCCTGACTTGCTACACCTGGGCCGCTCTCCCCGACCCCTCCCCCCTTCTCACCTATTCGTGCATATATTACGGGCCCTGCTCTTCCGCTGCGCGGGAGGGCGCCGGGAGAAGCCCGGGACAAGGGCGGGACCGTCTGTGGCCGTCAGGGGCCGAAGGAGGCCGGGCTGGGCCACCCCACTGACGAGTAGGACTTGAGATCTGTTTCCTGTAATTTGTTATTCTCGGGACTACATTGATTCATTATATTGTGTGCCCCACTGTGTTTATGAACTCGTAAATCTTACCAATAATGTCTCACATGTTAAATACCACCAGCTTACCACCTCCCCATTCTGAGGGTGGTACGACCATTCTAGGCCCCTTGGACAAATTCTTTTTCAATCGTCCCAACCAAGATATAGACAAAGAGATCTCACTGGCAGAGAAACGTGCAGACCGTAGGCTGTCCATTGAGCTTCTTAAAAGCTCCATGGAAAAACGGTTGCCGCAAGCTTATCCGGCATTGGTAACCCCTCTGTCCTCTATAACTTTGCCTGGGGTGATTGAAATACAAAACACTTCTCCCTCTACTTTGGAGATTGAGGACGGCCCACTACAAAGATTGGACAATGCCACTCTGTCCACATCTTTACCTTTAGACCCCATTGTTCA
Source organism: Lissotriton vulgaris (assembly GCF_964263255.1). Classification (NCBI taxonomy): domain Eukaryota; kingdom Metazoa; phylum Chordata; class Amphibia; order Caudata; family Salamandridae; genus Lissotriton; species Lissotriton vulgaris. The sequence continues at coordinate 31,044,707 of NC_141696.1, forward strand.
TTCATCTACAGTGAAAACCATAATTAAAACTAGTATGTCAGGCCCAAAACCATGTGTAAAAAGGAAAAGGATTACTGCCCCAAGGAAATCCCATCCTTCCAAACCCCCTAACAAGGTAAGAAAAGTGGTAAAAAATCCTTTATTTACACAAAAGGCACACAACGGGGTAAGTGGAAGTGGCGACTTACCAAATGAGGGGGACAATGTAGTTATAGAGAGTTCTAATCCACCATTTAGTGACCCCCAGGGGAACGGGTTGGCTGCGAACATTCCTCCAATAGACTCATTGATACCTGAGTTGGAGAAATTACTAAGGTTGTTTTTGACACCCATTGAGGCCAAAGTAAATAAGTTAATGGATCGACTAGACCACTTTGAGCAGGCTACCCTGGACAATTTTTTCCATACTAAGTCACTAATTAAATTACAGCCCAGGATAACTGAGTCTAGTAGGGCTGAGGAAATTTCAGAAAAAGCACAAAATCTGCCTGTTGTTGTAACACTCCCCCAAGCAGGCTGCACTATAAGTAAGACCCAGGCAAAGGGACCAAGCCAACCGCTTATTCCACCAGAGCAGGTCTGTCCGAGCACTAGTGCAAGGGAAAAAGCATCTAAGGTCCAACACCCTATGGTAAAGGACAAGAATAAGACGGGCCTACAAAACAGCAACACCGTTGCAAGTAACCATCAGCCAATGCCAAGTATTTCCAATCCCGACACAAATATTGGAGCAGAGGGCCTTAATGGCCCCAGGACAACTAAAGCTTTATCCACAAATCCTCAGCAAAAATCAAATATCCCTAACCCTTGTCCTAGTGCCCCGGTTAATAGACCACCACCGACTTATTTGGAGAAACAACCCCGAAAGATTCCTCCTGTGAATCTTACCCCGGATTCCCACCCTTTCGTGGCGGTTCTCACTAATGTTCCACCTCTTTTAGTCGGTCAAAGAGAAAACTTCCAGATGCTCAAAAATAAAGTAATGCACTGGTTGAAGGAAAATAGACCACTCCCGGGGGGGCTGGACGGGTTGATAATAGGGGCAAGGAGGATCGACTGGATTGGGTACACCAGTAAAAACTTGGGGGGTGACTGTATTATCATCAATTTTCAAGACCCCAGGGTGGCTGGTTGGATTACAAGGCAGGGTTGGGGTACAAGTAGTGGTGGAATTGGTATTGTGGATCTTTCTTTTTTCTACCCAAGACAAACATGCTTATTAAAAGGCGGGCCCATGAATCTAAATAGTTCCACCAATCCTCCGTTGGTAATGATTGCACCCCCACCCTCTACCCTACTGCAATGGCAACCCCAAAATATTGGTTCAAATCATAATAATCTGGAAGACACTCAATGTTTGAACTGGGGATATTGACCAAAGCTTAATATAAGGGGATGCCTTTCACACCAGAAGCCAAGTTGGGTCCCCGAAACCCCGGAAATGAGTATTGATGTTGTGTTGAAGGTAACAGAAGGCGATGAAAATGTTGCATCTGTAGAGGAAAATACCGGGGATTTAATGCAAAATATGAGTGGTGAGGTGTTAATGGAACAGAATATTGTGGACAATGATCACAATTTGGGAGATGAGGATGGTGGACAATTGAGTCCCGTGGGATTGCCCATTTCTGATATAATGGGTAGTGATAGCCCTGCTATGGAAAGCTTTGTATCTTGGAACATTGCAGGATTGGGGAGTAAGTTGATGTTACAATCGTGGGCCGACTTCATTAACGGGTTTGAACTGTGTTTCTTCCAGGAGACTTGGGCCTGTGATCCTATTTACCTCCAAGGCTACCTAAATTTTTCAATCCCGGCATGTCGAGGCCCTAGGGGTAGACCCAAAGGAGGCCTCACAGTCTGGATTAGACAGAGTTCCGGACTTACTGTGAAAATGTGGGACTTGGGCTGCAGAGATATTCAAATGCTACGAATTTCCTCAGTAGAGTGGGGTGTGATAGATTTATATAATGTCTATGCCAGAGGTTGCAATAATGGGAGTTCCCCCACTTTAGAGGCTCTATTTAATTTTCTGCAATCAAAGTCCCTTGGGAACAGAATAGTAATAGCTGGGGATTTAAATAGGACTTTTGAGCCTCTAGACAGTACCGAAAACCCATTAGGACAGGAAGAGGACAATCTATGGGGTGTTCCCTCCCTGAATCTTGCCCCTGTCAAACGTTGGTCTAAAGATATTCTTTCCTTAAATGCTATGTGTTTAGAATATGGGATGCGTGCCCTCAATGGTAGAACAAAGGGAGATAAGGAAGGTATGTGCACATATGATAATGGTCATAATAGAAGCAGGATAGACTACGTTATTTGTAGTCTTAATCTTTGGCAGGGGGTTTGTGACATGGAAGTCAAGGGCAGGATAGAAAGTGATCACAACCCCCTCTGTGTGACCCATACCTGGTGGAAGCACACTCAGCCTTATCTACATGCTAGTAATGGGTTGCTCCCAGACATGGCGAATAATATGCGTAGATTGAAATGGCCCTCGGTGTTGGCGAATGCAGCCTCCATGGATTTTATTGGGTCTGAAGTGGACAAAGCAATTCTTTCCATGGAATTAGCTAGTGCAACACTGCCAGGATCTAGGGCGATCACCGAAATCCATAACAATCTTTTCGCCACCCTAAAGCCATACTTTATGAGAACATGTAAGGGTAATCGCACAGCTTCCTCTAAACCAGCAGGGTGGTTTAACAAACAGTGCAGGGCAGCCAGATTAACACTGGGTAATGCTATCAGAAGCAGGGACAGTGTAGCAATCAAAACTGCCAGGAAGCAATACAACACTAGCATTTTCTTGGCCAAAAAAGACTGGGATGAGAAGCATTGGGAGGAACTGAAGGAGGCCTCTGGAGCAAAGGATTCCAGGCTTTCTGGAAGATAGTAAAGTGGGGCAGAGGCGGTACCCCAAACAAACCGGATAATAATGTTGCTGAATCCGATTGGGTGAATTACTTTAGGCCCCAATATGCTGAAACAAAGGAGTGGGGTGGTGGGGATGTAATCTTGGCTGTATTTCCTAAGGATGATTTGTTTTCCGCCAAGGAAGTTGAATTTGTAATTAGCTCCGTTCAAGGGGGTAGGGCCCCGGGATTAGACGGGATACCCTCGGACGTTTTTAAAAATGATAAAGATAGGTGGGGCAGATATGTGCTCCTATTGGGGAACGCAATTGCAAAGGGTGCGCAAGTCCCGGAACAGTGGAGGGGAGCCATCATTATACCCGTCCACAAAAAAGGAGATCGATCCCTTCCAGCTAACTACAGGCCCATAAGTTTGATTGCCACCGTCCAAAAAGTAATTGGGAAGATGGTGGTAAACAAACTTATGGACTGGGTGGACGAAAATGATTCTCTTTCCCCTTTTCAGGCAGGCTTTCGAAGGGCTACCAGTACCATCGACCAGGTGTTTCGCTTCACTATGTTACGGTGGGGGACGGTTCTTCTTGGTGGGGGCAGCCTGTATGTCGCTTTTGTCGACCTGCGGGCTGCCTTCGACCTAGTCCCAAGGGGTAAGCTCTGGGCAGTGTTAAGTAAGATAGGCATTCCCGCAGAATTGCTTACTTTGGTTATGAGGTTGCACGAATGCAATTTTGCCAAAGTACAGTGGGGGACAAATGGCCAATCCTCAACTGACTTCCCTGTGGAGCGTGGGGTGCGCCAAGGTTGTGCAATGGCGCCCTTGCTCTTCACATTATATATCAATGGGATAGTCAGCAGGATGCAGGACGCTAGTGTGGATGCGCCTTCGTTGGCGGGCATCAGGGTTCCGATCCTGATGTTCGCTGACGACACTTTGATAATATCCAAAACCCCAGCTGGATTGCAACGGGCCCTGAATGTTTTTGATGACTTTTGCCAGGAGCATGGCCTGGAAGTAAACATAGGCAAGACCAAGCTGATGGCTTTCTCCCAAGGACAGAAGCCTCGCCCTAGGATACACTTGAATAATATTGGGCTTGAGGTCGTAAGGGAGTTCACCTACCTAGGGGTACAAATTGCAAGTAATTATGGTTGGTCCCACCACATAGAAAAGGCGGTCCTGAAACATCAGCAAATATCGGGGGCCTTACGGGTGGAGCACAATAGATCCAAAACAAAACCCATAAAACCTGTCCTCGCTGTATACGATGCTAAGGCAATAGGATCGGCCTTATATGGGGCGGAGCTGTTTGGTTTTGACAACTTAACCTCATTACAGATAGCTGAGAACAGGTTTCTTCGGGGTATTACGGGATTGCCCCAGAGTACACCATTAATCCCTCTTAGTCTTGACCTGGGAAGAAGATCGGTAACCGACCGAGCCAGACTGCGTCCCATCTTATACTGGAGGCGACTTTGGTCCACCCCTGAAATTAGGCATTATGGGGAAGGCTTCCTGGCAATAATCAAGAGTGATACATTCCATAAAATATCATGGCTGAAAAATCTAAGGGTATTGCTAGGCGAACTAGGTCTTTCCAACCTTTGGGACAATCCGTCGGGGGAAGTGTTCCCAAGCAAAAATACACTTAAAGCACTATATTGGGAATGGATAGACGAGAGGCTTTGGAGAAGGGTTAAATCTGACTCAATGGGAGGTCGCTTTTTGGAAAGTAAAATGTGTCCTGCTCTAGAAAATTACTGGGACAGTATAACTGTTCTTATGGACAGAAAATTGTTTTTCCAATTAAGATCTGGTTCCCTCCCGTTGAGAGATCTAACAGGCAGGTGGAAGAGTTTGAACACCCAGTGCTGCCCAGCATGCGGCGCAACTAAGGAAAGTGTGGGACACTTCCTATTTGCTTGTAAGGCTTATGCCTCCCCAAGAAGGGTCTGGTTAACCCCTATCTGCAAGAACCTTGGGACATCCAGTGCGGCTGAGGCGCAGAGAATTATTTGCACTACTTCTGAGGAGCCTATTGTTATGGGAATAGCAAAGTACCTGGGGTGGGCTTGGTCCATTAGGCGGAGAGCCCTTTCTGTTTCTCCTAATGTTTCTTGATTATGTTTTACTTGTATAATGTTTTGTTTTACAATGATTAAGCTTGCGCAACTGTTTTAATGTACTGAATGAAATGTCCTGATTAAGTGTGATGTTTTTATAATATGCATGTTGTGCTTTTATGAGTCTATAACTCGAATAAAGCTTTTCTACTACTACTATGCTTCATTCATTGCTTTGTTCCTATGACAGATTGCATATGCTCTCACTAGTTCCTTATCTTCTCCCATTTGTTTCTATTTCTTTACCTTTCGGTTTTCTTTCTTCCTCCATCTCCTAGATCATTTTCTTTCTATATCTGTCAGGCTCACTAGAATTTAGACAAACTGTTCTTACTTTGCTTGTGTGGTATTCAGTGGAGCACTCATTCAAAGTAAGAAATGTTTAGAGACATAAAAACATTTCTCCTTTTTAATGCCAGACTCAAAGAGGCATTATTTTTTGGTGTAAAGGCCTGTCTACAAATGTTAGTAGATAGAGCTTTGCATCAAAAACAATAGGTGGTTGCATAGGTGGCCATGTACCCCCCACCGTGCACCCCCTTGATGCAAAGCAATGAAAGGATTTTCCTTGGAAAGTAAACCCCCCAACATGTTTTTTGCCTATTTGCATCACTTTTTAATGTTAGTAAATCTTCCTCCAACTGGCATGCAGTGAAGCCCTCCTTCACCGAATGTCAGCTGAGGCAGTATTCTGGGGCAGGAATGCCTGGACATGAGACATTTTGAAGCTTTGATTGCCCAGTTTGACCAGTGCTTGGCTCTCTAAGAGTAGTGATGAGACTTGCAGCATGTTCACAACCGAATCTTGGGTATATGCTGTGAACAAATTAGTCCATGTTACCTTACATGTTGTTGTAATAGAGTGAGGTATGATGTTGTAACACATTTTATGCTGTCATGTTCACAACTAGTTGTACCTGCACAGTGACATTTTAATTTTTGCCCTCAATACTTCAGCTGGCTGAACCTATGAGAGCTACATTGGCATATCAAAACATAAAATAAACTAACAAACATTTGGTCAATACTGCAAAGGTATAGTATTGATTACACAACACCACCACTGCTTATGTCAGGTTTGTGTTAAAAATGTAATGCAGTCCCAACCCAAAGTCCTTGCAAAGCTGGGCCTTAATGTACCACCCCAAACGGTCTGCAAGACAATGATTCTTCTGTTTCTTGCATAACATGGTACTCAGTGGAAGATTCCACTGATGTGACATGAACAGGAAACACACACTGAAGGTTGTGACCCTGTTGTACTAGCACGTACCCCGTTTATTAGCCACCTCAGACTCTTTAATCCAGCAACTTCAGTGAGTCCAAAATGCAGCTACTCAACTTATTTACTGAACATCTGATTGTTCACATATTGCATCTGCATTGCTACAGCTTTACTGGCCCCCTGTGAGAAAAGGTCCCCAGATCTCTTGGCTAGCTGATTTGATTCCTCAGTCATTCCCAGTGTGTAATTGTATTATTTAGAGTCATGATGCTTCGGTGAGGAAGCACTTTTGTACAGCACATTACTACAGCCTATAGACAGAGATGAAGGGGCAGATATGAGGTGCACTCCATTGCACATTTTTTCATAGGTTAGCTTTCATTGCAGCAATTGCACAACTTCCTCCTTCTACAATAAGAGTTTGTACATTGTATTAGTACAAAATGAATCTTTGTTCGACGCATGTAATAAGATGCTTTCTTTTCAAGACCAACTATTTCTTGTTGAGCCTGTTTGAAAAATAAAGCATCTTGAGAGAGGCATTCGGTTGCTCTGCATCTGTAAGTGAGATGGTGCTATCTGTGCACTAATATTTGTTGGTATTTTCACTATAAGTTCCAATTCAGTAACACATGCAGCATGTCTGGCTACAAGTGCATTCAGATGCTGCAATGACCTGTGAAACATAACACAGGAAGATCTGGAACCAGACTGTTATACCTTACCTTACCTTACCATTGGACGCCGGCATGGTAAGGTGGCCAATGTTTGAAAAAGTAGGAACATTGGACGCCACGCCACCCTGCTGGTTGATACAAGAACAGAATCATCTATGAAATAGCGTACAGGACACTCTTACCTTTGGAACACGTTTGATGCCAACCGTGGTAAATTGGCAAAGGAGGATAGACTGATACCCTATACTATATGTGAAATATCAGATACAATCATACATGATCAGATTTTAGAAGGCAAAACTACTTAAAGCAATAAAGACAGTCAAGAACCCCAGACAGTGTGATGTGTTCTGCCTGGAAGAAATCCGCTAGGAGGAAACGCGTTGGCTACGGTCTTTTATCTTGTCTGAAAAAAGAAGTCACCAATAAAGGATTTGAAAGAACAACTTGCTGAATTGCCATTCTTGATGTTAATATTTGATTTACAAATGTTCAAGTTATATGAGTCACTTTTGGTAAACTTTCAATCAATCAATCAATCAATCAATCATCGCATTTATATAGCGCACTACTTACCCAGAGGGTCTCAAGGCGCTGGGGAGGGGGATCTGCTACTGCTCGAACAGCCAGATCTTGAGTTGAACTTTGACCTAAATTAAGTATCCTGGACCACTGTGTTGTTTAGCACTTCACATGAAGCAGTTACCACAATTCTTCAGATAGAAGCGTAGGTAATGATAACATTTCCTAAATTTAATATGATTCAACTTACTGTTAGGGCCTCAACATAGGTGTACCTAAGTGCCCAAAAACCAACAACTATCATGGCTGCTAGTGTCAGGGTCTGGAGCGAGTTATTTGAGTTTAACCTTCATCTTTTTTTGGTGATTTTTAAAAATATTTTTTTAGCATATAGTAAGATTTTATTACCGTGTGTAACTATGCAAATCCTCCCACCGCGGATGGCATTTGGCCGTGTGCAGTGCACGGTTAATACAGGCCTGGCCTGTGGCCAGGTCCTTTGCTCAATCCCCTTTCATTGTCCTATCCCCCTGCCATGCACTGACTTTGTTCATGTCTGCACCCAATCTCTTCTGTGGGCATCAAAACCCCTGCTGCCCGTGATCAAATTACAAAATATTTTTTTGATCCAGCAGGACTCTCACAAGCTCCCCCTTTTTCTTGGCTACCCTTGATGGATCACCCTAAAACTTTCCAGGAAGGAGCTGAGGTGGGGGATGAACTGACCTCCAGCCAGGCCCTTCGGTCAAACCTGCACAACGCACGTCCAACAGCCGTGCACTGCCCAGGGTTGGCTGCTCATAGGGCAGGGAACAGGGCCTGACCTCACAGTTGGTATAGTTACATATGGTAATAAAATATAGTTTTATGGTAAAAACAAAACTAGAAATTCACTGACAAAAACAAAGGTTAAAGTGATATTATAGTTAGCTATGGTAATATTATCATAATTTACATTGAAAAAAGTCCTTAGCAATTCACTGAAAAAACAAAGGTTAAAGTGGCATTATAATTAGGTGAAAATGTCAGTTTTAAGATAGCATTTAAAATGAAATGTTGAGTGGTGCATGAGTGCACGATGAGTGGCACCTCAGAAAAGGGTGAGCAGTGTCTCAGTGTAAGGTAAAAGGTGTCTGAGTGCAGGTTGAATTGTGTTCGACTGCAAGGGTGATAAAAGTCTACATAACTGCCAGATTTTCCAGGTCCATCCATGATGTGCTTCCCTAGTCCATTTTTTTTGTCTTTGATTTCTGTTACTTGCATTCCTGTTTATAAAGGCGTAAACACAACTACAAAACCCTGAATTCAGAGAAAAGACATTGACTGGAGCAGCAAATAACACCTGGATTTGGGAAACTTGGCAGAGATGGTTCTAATTGCATGATAAACGGTGTACAAGTGTTCAGGGTGAGTGGAAATTGGTGTAGGGTGAGAGGTGTGTGAGTACAGGGTGAGGGGTGTATGAGTGCAGTGTGAGATATGTGAGTGGAAGACGAGAGGTGTGTGAGCAGTGTGTATGTGCAGGGGTGAGGTGTTTGAGGACAGGGTGAGCAGTGGGTGAGTGGTGGATGAGCGCAGGATGAGCAGCGGGTGAGTTTGTGTCAGAGTAAGTGGTGGGTGAGAGATTTATGCCTCTACGGTATGCTTTTGTGAGTACATAGTATGGATTGTGTAAGTGGTGTTTCTGTATGATTTCTGTCTCTATAAGTGCACAGTGAGTGGTGTGCCGATGTGAATGCAGAGTGAGAGGTATGTGAGTAGAAGGGAAGAGGTGTATGAGTTATGTTATGTTATATGGTTGCTTGTAACGCGCACTGTTAGTCGAGACTGTCCTGGAGCGAGAGAGGATCCAGATGTCAGCTAAAATGAAAGCAGAAGGTCTACAAGGTTTGCCTAAATAAGTGAGTTTACAGATGTTTTTTGAAATATGTGAGGTTTGTCGTATGCCTGAGGACGTCGGGAAGGTTGTTCCACAGCTGAGCAGCTCTGACCATCAAGGATTGTCCCCCTAGACGAACTCTCTTAAATCTGGGAATGACCAAATGTCTAGGGGTGGCAGATCGCAGTTGACGAGGAGGGTGGTAGAAAGCAAATCTGTCCCTTAGGTTGGATGGACACGGGCCATGTAAGGCTTTAAAAGCCAGAGTCAGGATCTTAAAGCGTACTCTAGGAGCCTAAGAGCGACTGGAAGCCAATGTAACTCTGAGAGCTGCTTGCGTACGCTGAGTCTCCTAGGAATGTCAAAAAGGAGCCTTACTGCCGCGTTCTGGACCACCTGCAATTTGTGAAGCAAAAAGTCAGGCGCGCCTATGTAGAGGGCGTTGGCGTAATCCAGACGTGAGAGAATAAGTGCTCTGGCCACTGTTTCTTTTGTCTCTTGGGGAAGAAGAGAAAAGAACTTCCGGAGAGTGGTTAGGGTCCCAAAACAAGTTCCCGCCAATCGCGTGATTTGTTCCCGGAAGCATAAGTCAGCTCCGAACCAGATCCCTAAGTTCTTTGCAAACCCACAGTCCACGGTGGGGCAAGGCAATCCCCTAGGCCAAATAGATTCCTTAAAGGCCACCGGAAAGTGGCCGTACAGAAGTATCTCTGACTTGTCCTCGTTACACTTGAGACAGGCCCGGGCAAGCCAGGCAAACACTGAGGACAGGCACTGCCGGACACCATCTGCACAGAGGTTGTTCTTGTCCCAAGTAAAGAGAAGTTGGGTGTCGTCGGCGTAAGCCATTATTTTCGCACCCAAGCTCTCAGCCAAGCAGACAAGGGGGGGTCAAATAAACATTAAAAAGCAGGGGACTCAAAGTCGACCCTTGTGGAACTCCTGTATCTACCCTGCTGTTCGACAAATGGTAGGGGGGTAGCCATACTTGTTGGAACCTGTCTATGAGAAAGGATTTGACCCAGCTGAGGGCCGCGCCCGTGATGCCAATGTCCTCCAGCCTAGAGCGAAGCTGGGCGTGGGGAACCGTGTCAAACGCGGGAGAGAGGTCCAATAAAATTAGAGCCGCTCTGCCGCCCCCGTCTAGACATTCCCTGATGGCCTCGGTCACTTCCACGATCGCGGTCTCGGTACTAAATGAGGTACGGAACCCGAGCTGGGCAGGATGTAGAGCCCCTGAAGATTCCACAAACTTCTCCAGCTGTTGAAAAGCAGCCTAGTGAGTGGTGTGTGCTTGTGCAGTGAGAGCGGTATGAGTGTAGGGTGAGTGGTGGGTGATCACAGGGTGAGTGCAGAGTAAATTGTGTCTGACTGCAGGGTGAGCAAAGTCTGATTCCATGGTGAGTGTTACACAAGTGTGTGGGTGCAGGGTGAGAGGTCTGCAAGTGCAGTGTGAGGGGTGTGTGATTGGAAGGTGAGAGGTGTGTGTATGCAGGTTTAGAGGTGTGTGAGGGCTGAGTGTAACAGTGCAGGGTACCCTCTGTGTAGCTTACATGTAAGTACAGTGTAAGTGATGGGTGAGAAGTATGTGAGTCCAAGGTATGCAGTTTGTGAGCTGAGTTTCTTTGTGATTGCATGGTGTGCACCAAGGCTCTTTAAGAGCACAGTGAGTGGAGTGCCCTTGTGACTGTAGTGGCATGCTTTTGTGAGTGGGGAGTGAAGCAGATTAAAGCTAAACCTGCATGCATTCTAATTGCTTGCTCTACTTCATAATTTACTAATAAAGCTACAAAAAGAAGATCAAAAACAACCCACCTGACTACAGGTTTGAGTGTGATAGACTTTGTTACGACAATGTCTTAATAGAGGACAGTAGTGTATCCTTAAACTATAAAACACTTTTTGGACTCGATCCAGTCATAAATCATTTTGATTATCCTAAACCTAAAAGAGGGTCCCCGATCAAAGTAAAGTATTGAATTGTTTTTTTTTAATTCAGTGACAACAAAATTCCCTTCCAGCAGTTATTTGATGAGGACTTTAACACCACCTGAGCAAATGTGTCACCTCTTTGATGCATGATAACAGCCATGATCAGATTAAAGGAGGCCAACCGACATTGTACCTGGCACCATTTTATCCTGTAGAGCAAGGAATGTATTTTTTAATTTAATAACAAAAGCAATTTATTGAACAGGTGATGCATTATGTGGCAGGTTTGAGAAATTGCTATTTACACAGAAAAAGCTGTGGCTGCATAACCATGGGTTACCTGTTGCCCTGTTATGTTATGTTATGTTATTTTATTTTATAGCGCGCACAGCAACTCCGAAGAGTGTCCCTGCATGGACCTAGAGGGATCAGCAGGGTAAACACTAGACAAACAGATAGGTTTTCAGATGTTTTTTAAAAACCAGAGGATCTTGGATGTTCTGTAACGTGAAAGAAAGGGTAGTCCAGCCAGAAGCAGCTTTCTGGGCCAAAGAACAACCCCCCATCCTGTGGGGAAAAAACAGGGGACCTGGGCTAAAAGTTCATTCAAGGAGAGCAGTACACTTGGAGGGGTATAGAAGGAGAATGATCTGCAAATAGGAAGGTCCCTGACCATAGAGGGCCCCGTGGGCGATGACTGGGGATGTGAACTTAACCCGATCAGCCACTGGAAGCCAGAGAAGAGAACGCAGGTCTCACACGGCTCCTGAAAGGAATGTCAAGAAGAAGCCTGGCAGCCGCATTTTGGACTATATGGAGTTTATTCAGCAAGTAACCATGGATGCCAACGAGCAGTGCATTGGCATAGTCCAGCCGTGAAAGGATAAGCGCACGGTTAACCGTTTCTTTCCCAGCCCTGGGAAGAAGAGGGAGAAATGTCCTTAAAGTTTTAAGAAGTCTGAAGCAGTTGCCAGCCAGCTTCTTCACCTGAGTAGAAAAAGAGAGATTCGCCTCGAACCACACCCCAGGTTCTTAGCTGGGTTCCCTTTTTGATGTTGCTAAAGGGAACTCGGGTGGCCGGAGCATTTCTCTAAAGTTGGAGGGGAATTTACCATAGAGGAGAATCTCCGACTTCTCTTCATTGCACTTGAATTGAGCGGTGGACAGCCACTTAAAAACAGAAGACAGGCAATGCTGCCCTATGCTACATTCAGATGCAGAGCATGCAAGATGGTCCAATTAATTAAATAAATACTCACTGCTGATATCTGGTATGAGTTATAGGTCATGAGCTCCACTTCAGACAGTGCCAACATAGCTTTTAATCCTCCTAAGGTCAATATGTTGAAGGCCATCTGTTGTATCCTCGTGCTTCATGCTGCGCTCGCCACATCGCATGCTCTGGAATTTGGAATCCTATGCCTAGGTATTCCGGTGATTCCAGTGCAGCGGTTGGCGTGGGCTCCTGTTATCTCGATCTCGCATTACCAATAAATCATAACTTACCACGATAACCTGAGCTTACTACTTCATTCCTTCACGGATACTTCACTGGGGACTTGGTGTGAACGAACCTACGCGATTTCGGAGCCTGCAGCCCCGGATTTCCCGGACCAAGATTACCGTTACTGACTTAAAGTACTGGACTTCCTCTTCTATGTTTTCGGAGCCTTTCTGATCGATCTGATGTCGTTATGCTGAAAATCCCGCTTTTTCCAGGTTAAGCGGTGAGAATATCTTCATTTATTTCCGCTTTTGCCTTTTCAACGTGTTAGTTTATCTGCGCGAGTTAATGCGTGCGCACTGTCACGCGTCTAGAAATCTCAGCGCGAGCAAACGCATGCGCTCATCATTCTCTGCATTCTGTTCTGGCAGCGTCAGCACAAGCAAACAACATCTCCACTTTAACATATGATCGTCCTCTTGGCAATTGTGACGTCACAAAGCTCTTCTTCAAGGAAGTCCTTCCATTGTTGTTCAAGGCATAATTTCTTTCAAGAACTTTTTGACCACTGTTATTTATGACATCACAATACTTTTCTAAGACATTTGCTACACATTGTTAAAATCACATTTCTCTTCATTTTTTTTTCATCTATTTTTCTACATCATAATGGAAAGCTTCAATGCCCCTCCGCCATTTTTAGCGAGTCCTGGTGAACCACCATTGGAATGGAAACAATGGCGTGAAGGATTTGAAGCCTATCTTGAAGCCATTGGTGGTGAGAATTACACGGACAAACGCAAACTCGCCATACTTAAGCATTCTCTTGGCGCAGAAGGAAGACAAATACTTTCTCATCTGCCTCCAATGACATTAGACAATTCATCCGAAGAAGAAGTTGATGTCTACGAAAATGCAATTATGCAGCTCGACAAACAGTTCATAAAAAAAGTTAATGAAGTCGTGGCACGTCACAAGTTTCTTAGCAGAAAACAACTTCCTGTGGAACCAATTGATTCCTTTATCAAAGATTTAAGGATCCTTGCTGCCAAGTGCAACTATCAACAATTCCAAGATCAAATGCTTAGAGACCAACTAGTGCACAACGTCTCTGATGTGAAACTTCAAGAAAAATTGCTTGATGCAAAAGACTTATCTCTTTCAAAAGCACTTGACATCGCTCACCGATTTGAAGATATGAAGCTTGGCATAAAAGAATTATCTGATAAAAAACCTAAAGAATCTTCTTCCGAAAATCCCAGTATATCAGTAGTCCAAAATGTCAAGAAGAATCCATCTACTTTTACTTCCAACAAACCTATGTTGACCTCTACTTCACATCAAAATTTCAGAAAGGATGTTATTTGTTTCAAATGTGGCTTTCCTGGCCATGTAGCAACGGACAAGAGATGTCCCGCCATAGGACAATTTTGCAACTATTGTAAGTCTAGGGGTCATTTCTCCAGGATGTGTAAGAGTCGCAACAGATCGAAGTATTCTAATTCTGACCCTAGACGCCCCAGATTCTCTGAAGTTCAACCTGTGGACATCGATGACGATGAGTACGACGACATCTGCACCGTCTACGAAGTTGGAGAGGAAAAAAAAGACTCACCCTTCTGTATGCTTCAAATTGGGTCCAAATCTATAAAGGTCATGGCAGACTCTGGTGCAAAGTACACTTTAATAGGTGATGATGTATTGCTAAAAGAATTTCCAGATGTCATATCATTATTTCCCTCTGACATAAAATTAAGGGGGTATGGGAAAAAACCCATTGATGTATTTGGATACTTTCCCTCCACTTTATCGTTTAAAGGCAAATCAATACATGCTAAGGTTTATGTTGCTAAGGATGGATCATGCTTACTGGGTTGGCCACAACAGAGAGAATTGATGATGAAACTTGATCCCAATCACCCCGATCAGGTTTTAGGTTACTCTGACTTCATCAATTCTGTTGATGTGTCCCCCGACAACAAATGGGAAACTATTTTTCCACAAGTTTTCTCCCCTACTTTGGGTTTACTCAAAAATTTTAAACACAAAATTATTCTCAGACATAATGCTGTTCCCAAAGTACATAAAGTACGCAACATACCCTTAGCCTTACGTGAATCTGTAAAAAAAGAACTTCAGAGGTTATGCGACTTAGACGTAATCGAGGAAATTGAATCCTCCGAGTGGCTTTCGCCAGTAGTCGTAGCCCACAAACCTAATGGGAAAATTCGTTTGTGTGTGGATATGCGCGATTTAAATTCAAATGTGTGGGTGGATAGACATCCTTTACCCAATATTGGAGAAATGTTTGCTAAGCTCAAGGATGCATCTATTTTCACCACATTGGATTTATCTAACGCATATCATCAGATAGCACTTCATGATGATAGTAAGCATCTGACTTCGTTTATAACCACTGAGGGTGCATACAGATATAAAAGAATGCCTTTTGGGTTAGTGTCCGCATCCTCAGTGTTTCAGCGTGTAATGCACAACATGTTTAAGAATGTATCTAACGTGTTATATTTTCAGGACGACATTTTAGTTTTCGGTAAGGACGAATGTGAACATTCTGAAGTTTTGTTTAAAGTCCTTTCCATCCTACAAGACAACGGTCTCACCCTCACCAAAGAAAAGTGCAAATTTGGTAAAAATTCAGTGTACTATTTGGGTCATTCCATTAGTAAACAAGGCATTTCTCCCAAATTGAGTTTAGTTAAGGCAATCGAAAATGCACCTGAACCTGTCAACAAAGATCAACTTAGATCCTTTCTCGGTTTAGCCGAGTATTATGCCAAATTCATTCCATCTTTCTCTGATAAAACTTCTCACTTACGCAATTTAATGAAGAACCATCAAGAATTTACTTGGGATGATAACTGCAAATGTCAATTTAATTTTATCAAAAAATGTATTATTTCTGCTCCTGCTTTGTCACCATTTGACACCAATTGTAAATCCTTTATTGTCACAGATGCTAGCAACGTTGGCATTGGTGCGGTTCTGATGCAAAAGCAACACAACGGTTTTGTCACCATTGCTTTTGCATCAAGGCCTTTACGGGGTGCTGAAACAAAATATTCCACTCTTGAAAAAGAAACATTAGCTTGCTGGTGGGGTATTGAATACTTTCGTTGGTATGTATATGGCACAGACTTTGTTGTACGCTCGGACCATCGTCCCCTTGTAGATCTTTTCACGACCAAAGGTTGTGGAAAAGCCACTTCTAGAATTGCAAGGTGGCAGTATAAACTACAAGATTTTCATTTTTCTGTTGAGTACATTCCCGGTACAAAGAATGTCCTTGCTGACTTTCTTTCCAGACTTCCCATCGAAGACGACAATCATGTTGCACCTGACGATGACCCTGACAAAGTAGTGTCAATTTGTGAAGTGTCCAATGGATGCATTCGTGAAGATGATTGGAATTTGGCTTGTAATAGTGACCGTGATTACTTAGATGTTGTATCCTATGTCAAAAATGGTTGGCCTCCCAAAAATAGTCTTTCCCCTAATGTTTTGCCTTATTTTCAAGTGGCTCAAGAACTTTCCATCCAGGGGGAAACTCTCTTGAGAGGTTTACTGTTAGTGGTTCCGGATAACTTAAGAAACACCGTTTTGGACATGGCTCATGAGGGTCACCCAGGCATGTCCAGTATGAAAAAAAAAATAAGGAGTGAGTTTTGGTGGCCTGGTGTCGACAAATTAATCGAGAGAAAAGTAAGGTTATGTGTCGAATGTTGTGTGAGTGACAAATCACAAAAGCCCGTTAAATATCACCACGATTCTATCTCAAGACCGTCAAAACCATGGGAATGCGTTTCTGTAGACATAGCCGGTCCAATGTCCTTTGGTCAGAGTCCAGTGTACGCCATTGTCCTAATAGACCAGTTCTCTAGTTGGCCAGAAGTGAAATTTGTTCCCCATGTATCTTCTAGGGTGGTTATCGATTTCCTCAATTCAATTTTTGAAAAGGAAGGTTTTCCTTCTTCTATTCTTTCCGATAATGGCACACAGTTCACCTCTGCTGAGATGAAATCCTTTTGTTGCAATCATGCCATTTCACACAAGCGCTCTTCTGTTTACTATCCTCAAGGCAACGGCATGGTTGAAAGGTGGATTAGGGTACTCAAGGAGGGTCTGCAACTTGCTGTGTGCAATGGTGAGAATTGTTACGAGGCTGTTAGAAAACTCTTATGGAGTTATCGGAATACCCCTAAGGGTAATGGTGATCTGTCTCCTTTTGAAATGATGCGAGGGAGGAAAGGTGTATGTAATTTAAGCCAACCTTGGATGCGAGACCTTGTGGATGGTAAACGTGCTAGTTGTCGTGCTCCTGTGGTGTCTTCCAATTCCAGCAATCCCTGCAAGGTTGGTGATTGGGTGCGTGTGAGAAAGTCTGGTTTTCTGAGATCTGGTGTATCACGTTTTTCTGACCCGTTGTTAGTTGTTAGAGTTGGTAGGCAAGTTGTAGAGTTATCGGACAGGAATGTGTGGAGTCTCTCTAAAGTTGTCAAAGTTCCACATCTTCTTAGCAGTTCCGGTTCTTCCAGCCATTCAAGGACCACTCCTTCTTGTTCCAATTCTCATCACTCTCCTGTTTTCCCACGTTCTCTTCAGCCCTTTCCCATGCACACTCCTCATTAAAGTTTTTCCCGTCAGAGGAAAGCTCCTAAATGGCATAAAGATTACGTCGTAGGTGTATAACCCTCATCTTTTAAAATGTTCTCAATGTTATGAATTGTTCTCAATGTTATGAATTCTGCACAACCCTCATCTTTTAAAATGTTCTCAATGTAATGAATTCTGCACTCATTAATTTGCTTGTATGTATTACATGTCCAGGTTAATTCTTTTCTTTTCTAGTAAGGAGGATGTGTTGTATCCTCGTGCTTCATGCTGCGCTCGCCACATCGCATGCTCTGGAATGTGGAATCCTATGCCTAGGTATTCCGGTGATTCCAGTGCAGCGGTTGGCGTGGGCTCCTGTTATCTCGATCTCGCATTACCAATAAATCATAACTTACCACGATAACCTGAGCTTACTACTTCATTCCTTCACGGATACTTCACCATCTCATATGGTAATAGTGACATTGCTGTTTACGGGGTACTGGACTAAGCAAACATCATAAAAATTGTATAATTGAATGCTACTGTCAATGACTCTGTCCAATATTTATTCTACTGATAGTGAAGAATGATTTACCACCAGGATCTGGAACGGGACCTCACTGGCAGCTGAAAAAAGTAAAAAGGGCTTTTAAATGCATGTTATTTGCATGCTCAAGGGTTGAAGTGTGTTTGTGTAAAAGAGAGTGTGTGAGCAGGTGTGTGAGTGAAAGTGAGTAGCGACAGTTTCAGGTAGTGAGTGAGAATGCAAGAGATTGAGTGAGAGCAAGCATGACAGCAAGTGAGACTGGATGAGTGAGAATTAATGGATAAGAATAAGGGGGAGGGAGTGTGAGAACATGTGAGTTAGAAGGAGTGAATCAGAGTGAGTGATAATAAGTGAGAATGAGTGACTTAGAGTTGGAGTGGGAAAGTGTGAGACAGAGTGATCGTGAGTGTGTGAATGAGAGTAAGAGGAAGTGCAATAGTGAGAACGAAGGAGTGAGTGTAAGTGAGTGAGAATGAGTGAGAGCAGTATGAGTGAGTAAGAATGAGTTTGACTGAAGGAGTGTAAATGAGCATGAGTGATGATGTGGTTTATGCTTGCAAGCCTAGCTTTGGCTGTGGCACATGATGCTAATTTCTTCCCTACTGAAACTCCCTAGAACAGGCCTGACTCATTTGCTTTGCTTGCTACAATTCTGGTAAGTGTTACATCTCACCTTTTTCAAAGACCACATTAGCACCTTAATATAAGTAGCAACTAAAATAGACATTTGTGGTATGTTGTTTAATTAATCATACAGTTATCATGACACTTAAGATATTGTGATGTCATCAGGGTTACTGTCATGTGACATCACTTGCTGGGAAGATTCAAGTTCAAAGGTAATTTCTTGTGATATCATAAGGATGAAGGGATGTCTAATGTAATTTCTGATATGCCAGACCTTTTAGTACATTTTTTTATTTGATAATTCTTTTTATTAACAATAGGAATCTAAATCACAAGGCAGAAAGCATTACATTATCACTGCTTATCGTAAACAAGGTTTTCAGACAAGTACAGATAAACTATATGGTGATTACTAGTGATTCGTGACATGTCTACAATTTTTCATCTTGAGCCGGCATCGGCGGCGGGATACAGGTACTCCCTCTATATTCGGTCCAACCCTCCCAGATGCAGGACCATTTCCATGGGGCATCCCCTTGCTACATAGACATATTTCTCCCGGAACATGCACCTGTCCATGTCTTTCCTCCAGTCATTCAAGTTTTTTTAGTAAATTGATGACCATGGCTACCGTTATAGGAGACAAAGGCATGTTTATCAAAAAGTCACACAAAGCAACACTTCAAGACAACTTGTTGTGCTGCGATGCATGACAGGGAAACAACAGAACTGCACTATATCCACAAAGATATGATGTATTCCTGATCTTTCCCTACGCTAGTGCACTGAATGCTGCCTGGCGCGAATGCAGGCACACTTGCACCATGATGCATATAACCCTGCGTTACAGACAGGAATTGTTTCTACAGCAAGGTACACCTTCCTGCACAAGGTAGAAGAGTAAACAATGAGGAGAAACACAGATATTTCTCCCTGGTCCGCCTCTGTGGAGAAGGCGTACCATTGTGATGTAACCCCAGGTTTACTAACCTTAGTAAATCTCGGAATGCAACAAAATCCATGGGTGGATGTGTGGGAGTACTCATGCTCCGCCTATGGAACAGGTTCCCGGCGCAGAGCAACGCAAGGCAGCAATTTGCCCAACCTTGGCTGACTCTGGATTTACTAAGACACGCAGAGCCACACAAGCATGGCACAAGGGCAACCCAAGCCCTTTGTTACCTGGACCTCAGTTCTTCTGATGGTCAAAATGTGATCTTGTTGGGCAATGCTGCATCTGGGACTTAAAACCCCTTCACAGTTCTCAGCACATGCATTTAAGCAGCTGATATCTCCCTGAACAGGTATCCCAGTCTTTGGTGAATGCCTGGATCACCTAGAAGTGTGAATAGTGTGTGCTCTGTGTTGAAAGCGTTGTAGCTACGAGGCAGCAACATTTCAGAATGTCCAAGAGAACTGCCCACAGAGAAGGTAAGTGTTTCAAAGTAAGTTCTCAAACAATATTGGAATTAACTGTCATATGAATAAATGAGAAAAGCACATCTGTTGATATTGTTCTCTTATTGTTAACACACATGTTCAGCCCTCACAGCTTCGGTGAAGTGATTCAATTGCTCCCAGAGGCAGTATCTTGGATAATGCTCTTTATATGATGGGCTGATCAGCACTTGCCCAGGTCATTATATTACACATTGTAATTTTCCAAAATGTAGTTATTACACAAAGTACAGGCATTAGACAGCAGCTGGATGATCAAACAGCTCCAGGGATGTATGATGAGGCAGGGAGAATGTCACCTTGGAGGTTAATCTAAACAAAGGTATCCCTTGAGATGGATTTAGTATAAATCTCCTTAACTTAGAGCCTCCTTGACACTCTGAAGTAGCATTGCCAAATGCCAGTGATGCATGATCGGCCACAAACTTGCGTTCAAGGCTATGAATAGCGCTCTCTCCTCAGAGGTAGGATTTGGCTAGTTTTGAAGACGTCTGCAACCTTGATGTCCTTCTTATTACTCTCAAGTTGTAACACATTAAAACACCAGTCTGTCTCATGGTA
The DNA here is from genome assembly GCF_964263255.1 of Lissotriton vulgaris. Classification (NCBI taxonomy): domain Eukaryota; kingdom Metazoa; phylum Chordata; class Amphibia; order Caudata; family Salamandridae; genus Lissotriton; species Lissotriton vulgaris. The sequence continues at coordinate 31,065,193 of NC_141696.1, forward strand.
CTTGATGAGAGGCCATTTTTCCTCAGTATCTTAGGCTGAAGCTCCTGGCTCCCCTGGCACTGAGGCCTCATCCAGGCCCCTGGTACTTGATGAGGGCCATTTTTGAACTGTAGCTCCTTTTGAAGTTCTGGATTCAATGGCACTAGGCATCATGCTGGTCCTTCTCTTCACTGTCACAAAGGGCTCAGTGGACCTTGCTTGTAGGCTCCGGAGCGGGGAACAGGACAGCTACTCACACAACGGAGATCTTGTCATCGGGGGAGTGTTTGTCGTTCACTCACAGTTCTCTTTCAATGAGCCCTCGTTCACAGAAAAGCCTCAAGCAGTTGTCTGTGAAGCGTAAGACCCACTTATTATTTTCATGTCATGTTATATTATGTTATGTAGTGTTGTGCTGTTGAGTTATTTTAGTTCTGTAATGGGTAGTGTTTACCAATTTATTTTTTGCTGGTGTAAATGTCCTCTGACGTAACTGGTATTCGCTTACAGATATGATCCATTTGCATTGCTAGCTGTGTAGATTTCTCTGTGGCAGCACTTTAGTGTCTTTTTCCTGGGTGTTGTGGGTAGGGGTGTTCGACTATGTTCAACAAGGGAAATCCTACCTGTGAGGCTGCAGCTGTTGTGAATGTTATGAGAGGTGCATAGTCCCATTTGAAGAGCTGGTACAAGCTGGGAGGGGATTGTGCCTGCTACATCCACCAAACCCAAGATGATGTTCTTGTGTCATATGGATGTGTGAGAGTGCTATAAAGGCAACTGTGTGTGTGGTTCCATGTACTTGTGTCTACTTTTTTGACCTGTCCTCTAGTTCATGACGTAGGTTAAAGAGTACTACCTACCTGAAACTGTGCTGAGGTGTTTGAGGCATTTTCTGTGATTGGGTGAATTGAGGTGAAGGCTCTGAAGTGAATGTGGTTTGTGTTCATTTGCTGAGTGGTATATTTGTATTGATGAACACTGTCCTGATGAGGATGTCAAGTTATATTATTCAGTTGTTTTGTGCAACTTTCCTTTTTTCAAGTGGCTTCTTGCAGTAGGTGATGTATATGAGTTCTAACTTGCAGTCACTGTGTTGCGTAGTATGGCGTTATGTATTGTTTTTAGTGTGGTCTGGGCCATGTGTTGGGCTGGTGCAGTGCAGTATTTCATTGTCAGATGGCTGTAGAATGGTTGATGTGGTGCTTGTGATGTCAGGAGGGAATACAACGAGTTCCCCTCTGAAGATAAACCCTACAGTTTGAGAAAGGTGATGATCAAATACAAAGTTTTCACTTTGTTCATCAATATTATACGAGCATCTCTGATGTACAGCACGTCATGAGTTATTCCAAGCATGTTAGAACATGCATAAATCCTGATAACATGATGCCATGAGCACACCTGGGTGGTGTCACAAGTGTTTGTGTTTCATGACATTCTTAACCATGTTAATACACTCGGGGTCTTGAGGAGTTTTAAGGACCTGCGTGAGCTAACGCCCCACCAAGTTAATGTCACACAAGAAAAGAGCCAGGGGTCCGGATTTGGAGGAGTTTAATAAACTGTTAGAATATAGTCTGTTGTGGAAGACAGGGGTTTCCCTTTTCAGGGCGGTTCCCCTCACTCACCAGAGGTGTCATGCTTCATCATAGGGGTGCCTCCTCACACAAAAGATCTAGTCTTTGCGTGGGCTACAACCCCCTCTCTATGAGGGAGGAGCTCAGGGATGTTTTTATTGAGTCAGGCGGGGTGTACTAAACCCCTATGTGAGCTAGGTGTGTGTGTAAAAGAATGTTCAGTGCTGCGATGTGAACGTTAAAACTGGCTACAGGGTTAGTTTTATTAACTTTATTAGGCTACCCGGTGTCAGGAATATTAACAGTAAAGAGCTGGTAACACAGTTGTCAACATTAGAGTCAAAATGTGTAAATCACTAGACCAACATGTTTCGGCCAGAGGGACCTAGATAATGTCGCAGCCTTCTTCAGGGTAAGTTATATTCAGCTCCTGCAGGGATTAAGTGCAAATATGTGACAAAAACATAAAAAACACGTGAATAAATCATGAGTGTAATACTGAACCAGTTGTATTCAGCTGTTCAGTCTGTACTGCATACAACCATTGTGGGTTGCACAATTCACTACATCTGTCCCAGCTTATTAGCCATCTGGAACGTGCACCAAAACCACAGATGCGTGGATCCTTGCTGTGGAAAGCCTGGAAAGATAAGTACCTAATATTTGTAGTGGTATATGAAAAGTGTGTGTTTAACTATGGGTTAGGCTTCTAATAGAAGCAGGATATAGGGTTAATAGGTTTAAGAAGGATGTTCTGTTTAAAATGTGTATTTTTCAAATCTTATGCTTTTTAATACATATTTTAAGTGTATCTGGAGACCAAAGCATATATTAAGAACTTGTCGCTTATTTATAGACCTTTTGGAAAGTTTTCTGAAAAGTAGAGTGATTACCGGCAGTTGATGAGGCTGGGGGCTTCGGCGTGAAGTCGCCAAGCGGGGAGCGAGCACGGAGCATAACAAGGTGTGAGCGCTGGCTGATTTATCTTGAGTGTCCGCTTTCTAGTGGTGCGACATTGTCTTCCATGAGAGCTCAGTGAATGCTGATAAGTGAAGCGGAGGGGCACCCACAGAGGCAGCTGAAGACAGCATAAGCCTGTAGTGCAGCACAAAAAAAGGAAAGCAAATGAAATGAAAAAGAAACTTGGATAAGCGCACTGCGGCCAAGCGGCTTCCTGGCGCTGAGGACTCATCAAGACTCACAGAGGGAACCCAAGGGGACTAGCTGGGGAATGCCTGAGAAAAAAGAAAAGTTTTGAGGGCCTTACGAAAGTGGGTGTAGATAGGGATAGAACGAATGGAAAGAGGAAGACTATTCCAGAACCGGGGGGCCAGAACCGAGAATCAGGTGCCCCTTGTGCGTGATTTACGGAAACGTGGGACGTGGAGGAGAGAAAGTGATGAGGAGCGGAGAGTGCGGCTGGGGGCGTGAGAGGTGATGAGAGAATTGATGAAATGTGGGGCGGAGCGAGCGTGCGCCCGAAAGGACAAGCAGGCTAGTTTGAAGTAGGATCTGAAATGAACCGGGAGCCAGTGAAGGGACTTGAGTGCAGGGGTGATGTGAGAAGATTTGGGAAGGCGAAGGATGAGGCGGGCCGCCTGGTTTTGAATGTCCTGGAGGCGGCGGGTTTCATAGGCAGGGATGCCTACGTACAGGCCGTTCCCATAGTCCAGGCGAGAGGTGATGAGAGCCGTGACGATTGTTTTGAGGGCATCTACAGAAAAAAAACGGGAAATCTTACGGATTAAACGAAGGGACAAGAAACAGGAAGACACAACGGAGCTAATTTGGGCATGCATGGACAGATCGTCTCTGACCTTGATGCCCAGGATCCGAACAGAAGAAGCTGGTGAGGGAGGGGTTTACCAAAGGAAAAGGGCCAGTGTACCGGGACCAAGGGTTGGAGGGACCGCCAGTGAGGACAAGCTCTGTCTTGTCCGGATTGAGCTTCAAATGATTGAAGCTCATCCACTGAGAAATAAAAACTAATGTGGAACAGAACTTGGGAAGGGAGTCAGAAGGGGACGAAAGATCAAAGACGAGCTGGAGGTCATCTGCGTAGTTGTACACAGAGACCCCCAGCTCGAGAAGAGAAGAGATAAGAGGGCGGATGTAAAGATTAAAGAGAAGTGGGGAGAGGGAGAAGCCTTGAGGGACCCCACAGGTGACCGGACGAGGGGGAGCGGAAAAACCGGAGAGGTGAACCGCTTGCGACCTGCCTTGAAGGAAGAACGCGATCCAAGATAAGGCAGTGCCGTGGATGCCCGCTGCGCTGACACGATCGAGAAGAATGGCATGATCGACCGTGTCAAACGCAGCGGACAAATCGAGGAGGACCAGAGCTTGGGGGAGGTTGCTGTCAGCTTTACTCCTGAGTTCGTCCAGGACCGCAAGGACCACTCCCTCAGTGGAGTGGCCAGGGCGAAAACCCGCCTGGTGGGAGGCCAGAAGATGATTCTCCTCGATGTAGGTGGACAGGCAAGATGTAACATGGCTTTCAAGGATCTTCCCTAGATAAGGGAGCAGAGAGATAGGCCTGAAATTAGTTAGGAGAGAGGGGTCTAGACCAGGTTTTTTAAGAATAGGGAGAACTGTAGCGATTTGAATGAAGAAGGGACAGAACCCAAAGCCAGAGAAGCATTAAGAAAAGTGAGGGGAGGGACAGGGCAACTAGTGTAGAGCGTTCTAAGAATCCGTGCGGGAGCACAGTCCGCAGGAGAACCAGACTTAACCTTAATAAGCAAGTCGAGGAAAAGCTCAGAAGAAATGGGTTGAAAATGGTCCAAAGAGGAGGACGGCAGAGAAAGGGAACCAGAGAGTTCAGGTTGAGGCACAATGGGGATGTTGGCCTTAATATTGATGATCTTGTTGATGGAATAGTCGTTCAGTGAGGAGCAGAAAGTTTGAGATGGAACAAAAGAAGAACAAGTGCGATCGGAAGTGGCGAGGTTATGGACTAATGAGAAGATTTCTCGGGATTTATTGGCAGAGAGGGCCACTCTCTCAGTGAAGTATTTAGTTTTGGCCGCTAGGATGGCTTTTTTGTAGTCATTGAGAAGAGTTTTGTATTTGAGGCAGAGAGTGGGGCAGTAGTTCCGTCTCCAATGGCGTTCCGAGAGCCTGAGATCTAGTTTAAGGGCTTTAAGGTCGCTGGTAAACCATTTATGCGCGTCGTAGGGGCGGACGGATTTGACCTTCTTGAGCGGGGCAACCTGGTCGCAGGAGGAAGAGAGCCAGGTGCTGATGACATCAGCCTGACTTTCCAGGGACAGGTCAGTCAGGTCAGGGGCAGATGAGGCCAGGGAAGATGAGAGAGCGTTGAGGTCGGTCTGGTTCCAACTTCGAGCCAGAATGTTTTTAGGCAGAGGGGCTTTCTCGGCTGGACCCAAGTGGATAGAGAATGAGATCATAGAGTGGTCCGACCAGACGCAGGGGAGGATGGAGGTAGATGAGACGTTACAACGTGAAGACCAGATTTGGTCCAGGATGTGACCCTGGATGTGAGTGGGGGCCGAGACGTGAGATGAGAAATTGAGACACTGAAGTGTAGCAGAAAAGTCTTTAGACGAAGAGTCCTCCCTGGGGTCGCCCGGCCAAAAGTTGAAATCGCCAAGCAGTAGCAGCGAAGAGTTGTTAACCACCAGTGTGGCCAGGAGATCCTGCAGGATGGACACAAACAATGGCATAGCTTGAGGGGGGTGATATATGAGGACAACAGTGAGAGGTGAAGGGAGATTCAGGGAACGGGCCACCAGGTAGTCTACATTGGGCATGGGGGGGTGAGCAAGAAGTTGGAATTTCAGGGAAGAGCGGATTATCATAGCCACACCCCCTCCAACCTTGCCGTCAGGGCGGTCTGCTCGGAGGGCATAATAGGTATTAGGAAGGATGGCCAAGAGGTCTGGAAGAGAATCAGAGGAGAACCAGGTTTCTGTGAGAAATAGGAAATCAGGGGAATCAGTGTTGAGAAGATTGAAGAGTGCCGAGAAGCATTAAGTTGGAATTTTGCAAGTGATCTCATGTTTTTGGGTGCCAGCTTGGATTGGTCAAATTTTGGGGACAATACTGGTATATGCGTTAGAGCTCTGTAAAACATTGTTTGAACAAGAGAACAATAAAAAATTATTGTTTGGTCAAGTGGACAATGCGCACAAGGTTAGAGGAGAGCATTTTTGGGAAAAAGGTTATGCATTATATGTTAGTGGTAGGTTAGTGTAGTATATTGTGTGGATTATAAGGTTGGTTGTAGTTATTAGTAGTTTGTTACAGCATATAGGTTTTTGTATACTTGGATTTAGATATGGATTCAGAGCAGGAAAGGAGTTAAGAGATAAATGGATCAAAGACTAGTGAGGAAGTTATTATGTAATTGATTCAACATGAAATGAATGCACAGGTTAAGAAGACTAGAGACAATTTTTTTTAGAATAAGAAAAGAAAGGAAATGAAGTCAGGGGTATGAAATGTACTCCTTGTAAGAGAAGAAGGAAATAAGAGATGAAAAAAGCTGGTAAGAAGATGACAAAAAGAGCGAACATCCTCAGTAACCCATCAACCACAACCAACAACTAAGTGCTTACCTTACGGGAACAACTCAGCACACCAACAACCCCTGCCCTGAGGAAATCAGTTCACTCAGGGGCTCCCACTGACCCCCTGCCCTCATTGGCTCGTCAACCTCGGAAGCAACCAATTCAGCCACCAACACACCTCCATCCTAAATGCCTCCATAACCACAACAACTTTCAATGATGCTTGGAAGCACACATAGGCCAGACCCCTCTTCATGAAACCATCTGCAGACCCAAAAGATCCACAGAACTGCTGTCCGTTCAACCTCTTCCTGTTCCCCACCAAAGTCCTAGGCCCTCAACACCCAACTCACGAACATTTGCAAAGAAATAATTTACTGGACCCATCCCAATTAGGGAGCACAAAGACAGCCCTCATCGCAGCAACAGGTGGCATCTGAGTGCTACTCGACAAAGGAGAAAGGGCCTCCTTCATCCTCCTAGACCTCTCTGCAGCTTTTAACACCATCTCACACCATCCAGTGACTTTTTGCCAGATCTGAGTCACAGACAATGCCCTCAGATGATAGGCGCCCTTCCTCACAGTATGCACCCAGAGAGTACGCCTCCCCACTTCATCTCGCAGCCCAAGCACACAATCTGCTGAGCACCCCAAGGCTCATCTCTCAACCCCACCCTAATTAAACATCTACATAACACCAATCACAGATATCATCACAGCACACAAAATTAACACCATCTCCTATACCAATGACACCCAACTGGCCCTCTCACTTTAAGCGAACCCCACCCAGACAAAGATCAACTTCCACAAATGAAGAATGTAGCAACTTGGATGAAAGACAACTGCTTTAAGCTAAACATGGACAAGATTGAAGTCCTGATCTTTGGCAGACACACCACCCTCTGGGACGACTCAGGGTGGCCGACGGAGCTCAGCCCCACCCCCTACCCTGAAAGACCCCACATGCAACTTAGCATTGTACTAGACAGTGAACTCTCCATGAGACGCCAAGTCAACAACATCACATTAGCCTGCTTCAAAACCATCTGAATGCTCCGAAAAATCTTCAAGCGAATCCCCACCAGCACCTGGAAAACAATGGCATGATCCCTCATCTCAAGACGACTTGAATGCGGCAATGTACTCTATGCCTATAAAACCTCTAAAACTTATAGAAGAACGCAGAAGCCCAGGAGAATGCACAACACCCCAAACCTCAAAGACCTCCACTGGATCCCCGTCGGTAAGATTTGCCAGTTCAATTTCCTGACCCAGCCTACAAAGCCCTCTACAACATTGGACCACACTGCATGAACCACCAACTGACCTTCCACCAAGCCACAGAAACCTGCTCTACATATACCTCGCCCTCACACAGATGCCACACATCTGTTGCACCAGAGCACGCTGCTTTTCTCAACTCACTGTTACGGCCAGGAACACTGTAACTCTCAAACTGCGCACCTCATACTCACTCAACCTCTTCTGGAAAGGACTCAAGACCTAGCTCTTCAACTGAGACTGGCAGCGCTGGGTGATAAATAGTGCTTTACAAATGCTATTTAATTGATTGATTGATTGAAACATTTGAAAGGCATAACTTTGTTAAGAAAAGGAAATGATGGCTTGAACTCCATCAATGATAAAGCTGTCTGTTGCCACACAGAAAGAAAAGGATTCCTTAGCGGCACACAAGAGGATGAGTTCTCAAATATGGAATTGGGCTAAGGTTCCCTAATGGATGATAATCAGGAGTCTGATGAGTATGTATTTGACATTCAGCTGGATGATCGGTTCAGTGCTGAGTTTGAAAATTCAGAGGTGACAAGTTCTAAGATAGTACTAAAAAATCATCTAGGTGAGGAAATGTTTTCTCTATACAATATTAGGCACCCAAGTAGTGGTGATTAGTGGCTGATGGAGCATGTAAGTAATTTGTAAATTCATTAAGTAATGGATGTGGAAACTGTGAGATAAAGAGGTGAGAAGAATGCTGAGACCTCGAAGCTGGGCGGTCAAGGCCAGCTATTTATGAGAAGGTTTGCTGCACCAAATTTAGACCCAAATATGATTTTGTCTTATTACTTTTGGGCAGAAACCCAGGGAAAGGTCTGGAACAATCATTAAAGCTGTGCCAATATAAGATACTGGATGTACTTGGTCCTTTGGCAAAGATATCTGATTTGGCAGAAGAGACTCATGTCGATGAGTAGGCAGGGGATTTGGAGTTACTCGGGGGATGGAGTCAGGGAGCTATAATTATGTTGGGTAATGCATAAGCAGGATTGATGGAAGAAAGGAGGAAGGCCATTTTAATGAAGATCACTCTCAAGTTGGGAGATATGACAGAGAAGTAGCCGAGTAAATATCCACAGGGCTTTTGTTTGGCCAGGGCTTAGTTAAAAGCCTAGGAAATATGTTGCCATATTTACTGCCTTAGATAATACACAAGTGAATATGAGGAGGTATTTAGAGGGAGTGTTACTGGAAGGGTCAGTGCCGGATGTATTAATAAATGCACGCAGAGGGCAACTTAGAGGTGTCCCCTGAAATTCTTTCAACTACTAGTGTATTTTCTGACTAGTCTTCGCCAGCCTGCCACCACCAGACATGTTTCTAGCCTCATGAGGTGAGAGCCTTCACTATCAGAGGCCAGGAAAAACGTCTTCACTGGGCAGAGGTGCTTAACACTTCCTCCAGGCGGGAATGGCATTTCAAGGTGGTAAGCTTCAAAGGCAATGCCGCCTTTGAAATGCAACCCAGGCGGCTCAAAATAGTGGAGAATGTCCTGCTCCACTTTTGGCGGGAGGACTGGTGGTAAAATTAGTTATATTGGAGATGTGTGCACATTATTAATATTATAATTATGATTATTATTATTATTGTTATTATTCTTCAGCTTAAAGAGCACCTGGTTACTCTAACGGAGTGTCCCCATGCTAGAACACCAACAATACCTTGCCAGCAGGCCTGAAACTCCCTCCCTCCCTCGAGCCTGAGTCCCCAGAAGAACAGGTAAAAGCCTACTATCGGCCCCATCAACACAATCTCCGACGGGCATGTCCTTAAATCAACAGGTAGGTGATTCCAGGCCTTAGCCGCAAGGAATACAAAGGAGCACCCTCCAGCCTGTACCTTCCGCGCCTTAGCCACAATCATCTTTGCTGTGCCCAATCAATCAATCAATCAATCATATAAGTTGTAAAGTGCACTACATACCCGCAAGGGTTTCAAGGCACTGAGTGGTGGGGAGGAAGGGGGTGCTGTTGCTATTGGTTGAACAGCCAGGTCTTGAGTTGTCTCCTGAAGGTTAGAAGGTCTTCGGTTTATCGTAGGATGAGGTGGAGGGTGTTCCAGGTCTTGGCGGCGCGGTGGGTGAAGGATTTGCCTCCGGCTGTGGTTCTACGGACTCTCTGGGTTCTGCCGGAGAGGAAGGAGGAGGTCCAGTCCAGGGCCTTGTCTCGGATCCCTGCGTTGTGAAGTCGTGTGCGTAGTGTGTGGTGGCAGACGTTGTCGAAGGCAGCAGAGAGGTCAAGGAGGATGAGGGCCGCCGTCTCGCCGTTGTTTAGTAGTATCCTGATGTTGTCTGTGGCGAAGATGAGGGCGGTCTCAGTGCTGTGGTTGCTGTGGAAACCTGACTGGGAGGGCTCCAAGATGCTGTTGTCATTGAGGTAGCGGGTGAGCTGGATGTTGACTATCTTCTCGATGACCTTAGGTGGGAATGGAAGCAGGGAGATGGGCCGGACGTTTTTCAGTTCGCTTGGGTCCGCCTTGGGTTTCTTCAGTGGGGCATTGATCTCAGCGTGTTTCCAGCTTTCAGGGAAGGTCACGGTTTCGAAGGAGAGATTGATGATGTTGCAAGGTGGGGTGCGATGGAGCTGCCGGCTTTGTTGAAGATTTGGTGTGGGAAAGGGTCAGACGGCGAGTCGGAGTAGATTGTGCCCATGGTCTTGATTGTGTCTTCGATGCTCACGTTGGCCCAGGTTGTCAGGGGGTCGTCGTTGGTGGGGTGAGGTGGTTCCGCTGTGTTGGGGCCTGTTAGGGACATCTGGGGGTTGAAACTATTGTGGATGTCGGCGATCTTGCGGTGGAAGAAAGAGGTGAGGAAGTCGCACAGGGCTTGGTGTTGGAGCTTGGGTTGGAGAGTTCCTTCCGGACTGTTGAAGAGCTCCTTGCTGTTGTGTGCGTTGTTGAGGTGGTCTTTGAAGGAGGTCCTAATGGCTGTCCTGATTTGGTGGTGGTGGTTGCAGATGGCGTCTTTGTGGGCTGCGCGGCTGCGCAACGACTTCTTGCTGAGCCATATGTTCTCCAACTTCCAACAGGTGAGCTTTGACGCTAGGAGTTCCAGGGTGAACCAGTTGGCTCTCTTGCTGGTGTCTTTGAGGGTTCGTTTTTTCAGGGGGGCTAAGGTGTTGGCGCAGTCGTCCATCCATCGTCTAAGAGTGCACACACCCTTGTCGGGGTTGGTCGGTGGGTTGAGTGCGAGGTTTCTCTGTAGTTGTACTTCGGTGATTTTGCCCCAGCAGTGACAGGAGATCTGTAGGGTACGGTGATGTGCGACGGGTTTCCGGAAGGTGAAGTGGATGCAGTGGTGGTCGGTCCAGGTGGGTTTGGAGATGTGGCTGAAGGAGACGTGTGAGCTAGAGGAGAAGATGGTGTCGAGCGTGTGTGCGGCAGTGTGGGTTGGCGATGTGACGAACCGTTCCAGTCTGAGGTTGGCGAGGTTGTCTATCAGGGTTGCTGTTGTAGTTGTTCTCAAGGTGGAAGTTCAGGTCTCTGAGGAGGATGTAGTCGGTGGAGGTCAGTGTGTGCGTGCTGATGAAGTCGGCGAATGGCGACGCAGGATTGCGGTTGGGGTCCGGGTGGTCTGTAGACGAGGGTGCCTCTTAGGGTGGTGTTGGAGTCCCTGTGGATCTGGAAGTGCATGTGTTTGGTGGTGCTGAGAGTGTTGTCCGTGTTTGTTGAGACCCTGATGGTTTTCTTGTTGATGATGGCGATTCCTCCTCTGACTCCCTTGGTGCGGTCTTTGCGGGCGATCTTATATCCGTCGGAGATGGCTATGGTGATGTCTGGGGAGGACGCTTCGTTCATCCAGGTCTCGGTCAGGAAGGCGACATCTGGAGATGCGGTGTCGAGTAGGTCCCAGAGCTCAATGGCATGTTTGCACGTGGAGCGGGTGTTGATCAGTATGCATCTGAGCTGGTTGTCTTTTTTCGTGGCGGGGGTCGCTGCATCTTCGATGCAGGAGAGGCAGCAGTTCTGGCAGGCGAAGGGGCCGTGGGTGCTCTTCAGGGTGGCTCTGCAGCAGGCGGGTCAAAGACCTTAGACGATGAGCAGGTCTATATGCGGTAAGGAAAGGGTGCAAAAAACTTGGCCCTTTATTGTTGAAGGTCCTGTGGCCAAAACACAAGGCATTAAAGGTGACCCTAGCCTGTATGGGGAGCCAATGTAATTTCCTCAAGGCCTCCCCACCAAGGCCCACCAAAGAATATTCAGAATTAACCAAGCTGCAGCATTCTGAACCTTCTGCAAGATGTTCAGATTTCTTGTGGTCACTCCTAAGTACAGGATGTTGCAATAATCTAGGCAGGATGTAACAAGGGCCTGTACAATGGTTTGTTTGGCATCTAGTGGAAGGAAGTCCAAGATTTTTTGCAGCATTTTAAGAATGCCAACCCTGGCGTCTACAACTAGTGGAGAATGTCCTGCTCCACTTTTGGCGGGAGGACTGGTGGTAAAATTAGTTATATTAGGAGATGTGCCCACATTCAGCCAGCACCAACTCTGAGGGGGAGAAAGTGATGTAGACCCCACTTTTCACATTCCTCCATCTTATGTTGGAGAGAATGAGCCAACCAGGGTCAGGATAATGCCGACTTTCCAACAATAGTTATTTTATGAGGATGGAATCGCCCTAAAGGTAGGTAACCCATTGGCAACTATCTGTCAATCCCTTTAACGCCCCTAAATTTGGTATTTAGGTTGCACCCCTTGGCCCCCGAACTTTAGAGCTGATGGACCTAAAAAGAAAATGGACAAAGAAGAGCTCCTGAAACCTGAGAACCGAGTGCCTGCTGGGGACCTTGGTGCGAAACCTTTCCTGCTGCTGTACAACTCAACCATTATGGCAAGCTGTCTTGTTGTGCTGCTATGAGGACTCTCGGAACCCCAGAGGACCTCCAGCAGTGAAAATAAATCACCCACCAACTCCCTTGGAGTCGAGAAGCTACTCCCCTGCAGTCCGCAGGCACTGAATTTGCAGAGTCCACCCTATCAATTGTGCAGCTAACCAGCCCGATAAATGCTGCGGCCATCCAGGAGTGGGTACTCATGTTCTGGGCGGTCTGATCTGTCTCTCCACTGAGTGTGAAGACACCAGGACCTACCCGAGATATGTGTACCAACCCCCAGGGTATTGAACCACCTGTGACCAGCACTGACTGAAAGAATCGACTACGGACACCAACATTCCGGGAAGCAAGCACCCATTGATGGACATTGGAGCCCCTGAGACCCACTTTGAGAGTAGCTCACCTGTCCTGAAATTGCCCCTGCAAGCTGCTTGTCCCTGATCGCGATGGCACCGAGCCCTGCTGACCAACCTGCTCTGCACCCAGTCAGCCTGGCCTGAGTACTCCTATGCTCTAGTACACCTTGCGACCTGAGCCTCAATTTGGGAGCCCTAGGACTTGCCTTCAAGTCTCCTTGTACAGCCTGGTTTTAGGTGGCCCCTGTTCTTCAAAGTGCACCAGCTAACAAAGACTTCAGCACCCTGCTCCAATCTGAATCTGGGACTCCCCTGATGATCTACTGGTGGAACTTTGGACCTTGGCCTGCTACTACACTGACTAAACCTTGAAGGTGAGTCCCCGGAACTGACTGTACGATTTTCGTTTTTGTATTTTCTCCAATTGAAAATCATTGTGCTTAAATGCACACAATATTGAACTACTTTTCAAACTTTGATAATTCATAAGAAAATAAGTACTTACCTGTGAACGAAGTTCTAGGTCAGAAAAATTATATAAAAATAAGTATTATTTTTTTAATTGGTCTCAGATTTATTCTTGAATGTATGTCCCATGTGTGAATACAACAAATGCTTAGCACTACCCTCCGATAAGCCTAACTGCTCACCCACACTATCGAAAATAGAGCGTTAGTATTATCTACTTTCGCCTCTATATACCAATCTGGGACTTTCTGGACTCTCTGCAGAGAGTACATCGTTTAAGTACACTATATACAGAGCTATTTTTCCTTTTATAATGTAAATTACTGACTGGACACTGATGTTGTATAGCCCTCTTTAAGTTTAAGAGTAGTTACTGATTGCTAGTTCTTGCTACTCTGTATTATCTGCATGCTAACCTAGTATTTAAAGAGAGTCATTTGGAGTGCACTGCTATTGTGACCCATGTATTAATTTATTTGAAAGGTTTTATATAGCGCTGGCTAGACCCGGAGGTATCAGAGCGCTTTACATGAGAAACAGACCATAGTTGCAAGTTACATTGTTACAAAGGTTACACAGTTATTAGAACATAGCTATATAGTTACATGTTAGGTCGAGACAAACAATAAGGACATATGCGTAAGGGAAAAAAAGCAGGCACAGGGAGAGATTCAGGGGAGAGGGGGAAGTAGACAGCGAATTAAGGAGGGAAAGAGGAGGGAGAGGGTGAGAAACACAGCATGAACGAAAAGGGGGAGGGTGACAGGGGTACAAACCGGTAGACTAGTAATAGCTGCGTCCAAAGTCCAGTAAGCTGTGAGTCCAGGTAAAGTGGTATCATACCCCAACTCCATTGCGAGAGGCTCTCTTTATGCAGTGGACTCTATCAGAGGGGTCTCCGAGACTCCAAGGCCTATCTACTGGATCCTTCCTCAAAAAGGGGAGAGGGAGTGCTTTGGCAAAGGGTGCCATACCATACCTCAACTGTGAGTGGCTCCCTTGGCACTTTAGGCTCTCTCAGAGAGATCTCTGAGACTCTAGAGTACATGTATTTGGATTTTTCCCCAACAAGGGGAGAAGGAGTGCTTAGTTAAAGGGCACAGGGGACAGGGGGCTAGGAGGCGTAGCAGGCAAGGGGAGAGACTAAATGATTGTATATTACTTTTCAACAGAGTGAACAGCGAAAAAGATATCCAAGGGGTTTGAGAGAGGGAGAAGAGGGAGATGAGATGAAATAGGTGATAGGAGAGACAGGGGCCTAGGGACAGGGGCTAGGAGGAGTAGCATGCAAGGGGAGAGATTAAGGGGAGAGGGGATAGGAGTAAAGGAAGTAGACAAAGAATGAAAGAGGGAAAGCAGTAGGGGAGGGTGAGAGAGAGCATGAAAGAGGGGGGAGGGCGAAGGGGGCACAAACCGGTAAGCGGGTAAAAACCTTGTCCAAGGTCTGGTAAGCTGTGATCCCAGGGGAAGTGGTGTCATTCCCTCATCTCCGCTGCGTGAGGCTCCCTTTATGCAGTTGACTCTCTAAGAGGGGTCTCTGAGACTCCAAGGCCTACCTACTGGATCCTTCCCCAAAAAGGGGAGAGGGAGTGCTTTGGCAAGGGGCGCAATATCATACCTCAACTGTGAGTGGCTCCCTTGGCACTGTGGGCTCTCTCAGAGAGATCACTGAGACTCCAGACTATAGGTAATTGGATCTTTCCCCAACAAGGGGAGAAGGACTGCTTAGTTGAAGGGCACAAGGGACAGGGGGCTAGGAGGCGTAGCTGGCAAGGGGAGAGACTAAATGATTGTATATTACTTTTCTACAGAGTGAACAGAGCAAAACGATATCCAAAGGGGTTGAGAGAGGGAGAAGAGGGAGATGAGATGAAATAGGTGAGAGGAGAGACAGGGGCCTAGGGACAGGGGCTAGGAGGTGTAGCAGGCAAGGGGAGAGATTAAAGAGAGAGGGGATAGGAGTAAGGGAAGTAGACAAAGAATGAAAGTGGGAAAGCGGTCGGGAAGGGTGAGAGAGATCATGAAAGAGGGAGAAGGGCGAAGGGGGCACAAACCGGTCCAAGGTCAGGTAAGCTGTGATCCCAGGGGAAGTGGTATCATTCCCTCATCTCCGCTGTGTGAGGCTCCCTTTATGCAGTTGACTCTCTAAGAGGGGTCTCTGAGACTCCAAGGCCTACCTACTGGATCATTCTCCAAAAAGGGGAGAGGGAGTGCTTTGGCAAAGGGCGCCATACCATACCTCAACTGTGAGTGGCTCCCTTGGCGAGAGAGGACTCTCTCAGAGGGATCACTGAGACTTCAGCGTATAAGTAATTGGATCTTACCCCAACAAGGGGAGAAGGAGTGCTTAGTTAAAGGACACAAGGTACAGGGGGTTAGGAGGCGTAGCAGACAAGGCGAGAGACTAATGATGGTATATTACTTTTCAACAGAGTGAACAGCGAAAAAAGATATCCAAGGGGGTTGAGAGAGGGAGAAGAGGGAGATGAGATGAAATAGGTGATAGGAGAGACAGGGGCCTAGGGGGGGAGAAATAGATAAGCCCTTCCAGCAAAGGAGCAATGTCTGAGGGTCGGCAGGATGAAGTCCAATGGACTGAGGAAGAGGACAAGAAACAACAAAATGGTGGTTTGCCATTTTACGCCGGCAGTTTCCAGACACATCACTGGACCGTCACTTTGAGGCAACTTCAACTTTGCGGAGATAGGGCAAACTATGCAGTCACATGTGTTAGGATAAACTCCAAGGAGGCAAACTGTGTCTAAAAATCCTAAGAGGGAAGCAGTTCAGGCAGGCTGTTTCATACAAAAAACCTCAGAGGGTAGTCAGTTCAGGCAGGAAGTTTCATACAAGGCCATATAGGAGATATTCACCATCAACAATGCGGAAATGGTGCAAACAAAGCCGGCCATGAGTGTGATATATAGGAAGAACACACTCCAAGATGGCCGCAAGTGATGGGAAGGAACACTCTCCACTCTCTCTTTCCATGCCCAGCAATACACAGCAAGCCCATTTCAGTTTCCATGTCTGGCAGTACCTAGTGCTTATGGCGTGGTGCCCTTCACCAGCTCCCATGGGAGGAGGCCAAAATAGATGCCAAACCTCCACCAAAACACTATTAGAGGCAAACAAATGGGTTGCACGTTATGTAAACCACTGAACTTAAGGGTCACATAATGTGCCAGGCCACCCCCCCCCCCCGAGAATTCAGGCCATATCGGATCATAGGAGCAATGGTGCTAGAGTCCATTCTACAGCCAGGTGCTTCCCCCCACCCCAGATCAAAGATCAAAGGGGTCCGTCCCGCTCTGCTAATTATCTTGGTTAAGCAGGCCGAGCAGGCGAAGACAGCAGTCCCGCTTCCACAGCCAGAGCACAGCAATTCACATCTCCAGCCCTCTGTAGATCGTCCGAGGCTGCCACTGATGAAGATCCCGCAGCGCAGCAGTCCAAGGAGAGAAGGCAGAAGGTCGCCGCAATCAAGAATGCCGCTGCATATGTCAGAGCGGGTCCTTTTCTGTACCTCACGGATGTCACGCATTATGGCAGTGCGGGCCTTTGGTCCTATTTTCGCGCACCACCAAGCCCGTCGGAATGGCAGCTTCCCACCCTACGGGACAGTACAGGCTCTCCAGTCAGTGTGCCTGTACCATTAAAAAGTTGGCACGTTGTGTGCCTCATTTTTCCACTTTGAGGCACTGCAGTGTGTTAATTTTCGGTGTCCCGCCCTTTTTCCCGTTTCCACCGGGCCTTCCCCGCCCCTCACTCACTGCCTCTTATCACACGCGGTGAGCTCGGAGCATCGCCTGAGTCTTCCTCACCAATGGAACAGTCCCCCGAGGGCTTCTGTGGTAATCCACAGCCCACATCAGAATATTGCCCACAACACACAGGCACATGGTTTCAAGTAAAGGCTTCCCTGTACCCATGGACAAGGAAAATATATTCCATTCACCCCCAGATAGTGTCTTGAGTGTTTTTAAAAGGGGAGATGTCAAGCTGATATAAATATGCCTAAAACATGTAACTAGTATTTAAAATGTGATGTACGTACATGCTGCTATTCAACATCTAAAGTGCTCTCTGTTTGTTAATTTTCACAAACGTTCCGGACGTTATTGAAACAATGGCGCTGCATTCTTTTCTAGGTTCTACACACGATATTACCGGGATGTTCTGGCCATGAGTTTTGCCATAGAAGAAGTCAATGAAAGTCAAGAATTATTGCCCAACATCACCCTGGGGTTCCGCATCTTTGACTCCTGCATGTCTGAGAGCCGAGCCATCCAGGGAGTCTTGGAGCTTCTCACAGGAAGATTGGAGCCGGTTCCTGGCTATAGTTGTGAGAAGTACCCACCACTGGCTGGGGTCATTGGGGAAACAATGTCCTCTTTGACCGTCCCAATGGCCAGGATTATGGGTGTCTTCAACTACCCACAGGTAATACCACGTTATGAAAGTTGAGCCCTGCACTGTAATGAACTCAAAGCATTAACTTCAATATTGTACATTGCTCCCTATGGAGCATCACCTTTTTTGATTCCCAGGTGGCGCAAGGCAAGTCTGCACAAAGCTCTTTGTCACTTTACTCTGTGTGAAGGAGGTGTTCCATTGGCATTGCAGTAGGGTTCCCGTGCAACTCCCATGGATTTTGATGCTGCCCCAGATGTACAAAATCATGTAAACTTGAGGCAGCACCAAAACCGGACGCCCGCCCAGAGCAGGTGTAACAAGGAGAAATGTTTTCATTTCTCCTCTTTCCATGTGAACTGCATTCTGCAGCACACAAAGAATGAGGAAAATGCCTCTATAGATTGTTTGTGTGCAGGAAGCAGACCTTCCCGCACTTGAACAATCCTGTCAACAACGATGACACCCTTGCTTCATAGGCACCAAAATGCTATGGATGATAAATACGGTGCATCCCTGCCCTTTCCTTTTGACGTAGGGCAGCGCAGCAAAGTGACTTGTGCCCTGTCCAAAAACTTGTAAATGAGTCCCTATAAATCCTATCTTTTATTGGACTGGGCATTTTTCTTGCTTGAATTAGGGCAGTTTCTATTAAATAATGTGTCAGTGCCTATAGTAGCAGCCATAACCCTTGGCAGTATTCCTGAATATTTCTATAGAATGCGGTCCAGCATTTTGGTCATAGCAGTTTGCAGAGTTCCTGCTCTGTTCATCCAAATGGATAATGGGGGAGCGGCATCAGGCAGAGAGGGCCAGATTCAAACCAGAATTTGTAATCCCAGAATGTATTGATTTGGATTTATGACTTGTAAATGTATATTGGAAAAACTGATATTGATCTGTTGTTTAACATTCTATAAATGGGTCAGTCTTATGCTTTCTGGATCATTGACTTTATCCATTGATCAGGTGATGCTTTTCCTACTGGAATATGGATACCATAATTAAGGCTCCAACGTTTTTGTTTTTACTGAGTTTTACAGATAAATACAGACAGGAAACAATTTGTTCACTGTCTGTATTTATTTTTAACAGTGGAAAAATACAGAAAATTGTAATTCTTGTGAGTGACCCGCCATGCTTTCGTTTATGAATTTCTGGCTAATACCTGAGCAGATAGACAGCATGGGCAGTTAAAAAACAGGATGATACTTCCTTTAATATAGGCATATGTAAACATATATATGAAGTATAATGGTAATACTTACCTGTGGGATTCATGTTTTGATACATTTGGCTGCCTAATTCGTGTAGGTTCATCAGTTATAAACATGTGAACATTTACCATTTTACGTCTTAATCTATTCTCAAAACACAACATAAATAAAGCTAAATAGCAATAAGATGGACAAAAAATAATTATGGATGAATAGAAACAGAAGTGTTACAAAAATAAATATCATAAAAACTGGACAGCTAATCATAATACCCTAGACGAGTGCTGACAACAGAATCAATACCCAGTACTCAATGGAAAGTTTGAAGACCTCTGCTCTAAGTTAAGCCTGACTGCTTTTGCCTCGAGCTACCAAAGTGTTAAGAACAGGGTAGTTTTGGTATTGCTTGTGTTTTCCCTTGCAAGAATAGTAGTTGCTGCTTTAGTAGGAGTTCACCCCTCAACAAGAAAACCCAATTAACTACATTTGTCAGGACCATTTCCCCAGCTATTTCTCCATGACAATTAGGGAGCTAGCTCCTTTGGCCCTGGGGAGAACCATTGTAGTCCTGGGTGCTAGTTGGTGTTAACGTCCTTCAGTCTATTCTTGCAATGGTATCAGATGGCTTCACCTTCCAGCTGGGGATTATTACAGCATCACAGCTCTATGTCCAATGTCATCTCAAGTGTAATTTTAATTGGGGGTGGAAAGGTATTCGATGCCAGTCCTAGGGTGCAACATCATCATTGTGCTGATAACCAGCACAACCAGGAAGTGTTGGCAGCCATTTTTGGACTCACACTCAGCATGGTCCCAAGACATAAGTTAAAAATGAAGAAATGGGTGGGGTAGGAATGCCCTGACCCCATAGCCATGGTGCTGGGGTCCCCCAGGGACCCTGCCTGGGCCAAAAAGCATTTTTTATAAAAGAATTTCAGCAAAAGTCACAAAGAATCGCTAATTCCCATATTTTGTTTTAAACGTTTTAAACGTTTGGCCAACCCTCTTGCACTCTGGGAAGATGGCAATTTTAAATGGTCTATGAAAAGTCGATCTCTGGGAGCCTAAGCTCCTCCCCGAAAAGAAACAGTTGCCTCGTCTCTTACCACCAAAACTTCAAATAGCAGCCTCTCCTGGGTTTAACTCAAGAGCCCAGGCCTTTCCCAGCTGCAATGTGAGGAGTTAATTAGCATATGCACACAGGGGAAAAGGAAACTGTCTGTAGCATCAGCTTTTCTCACCACCCCTTCATTTCCCAAGAACTGGGTCAATCACTGTTAACCCCTTCCCTGCGGGGCTAATTTCCCTGCAGTGCTGGGGGGCACGCATAGCGCCCTGGAGCTCATGACCCATAGGAATGAATTGGAAATACCGATTCAGTATTTACTGATACGGTAAATAACGAATCAGTAAATACCGAATCGGAGATACAAAATACAAGCAATTGAAGATTCAACCAATCAGGTGCATCGACCCCACCCCACAACCAAGCAACAGAGGAAGCCAACCAATATGTGCCTCCACCCCACCCCACACCAGGAAGTGGCCGCACCCATGCAGGTGCAGACTAACTGATTTCCTGGAGAGCTGTGAGACACTGACTGGCTGTACTGAGCTGAGCTGAGCAGAAGTGCAGTATGGAATCCCAGGACTCACAGAGGGAAGCACCAGACCGCAAAAGGAAAATAAAGTTCAGCACAGGTGAACTGCAGGTGCTGGTGGAGGAGGTTAAAAAACAAACGGATAGTGTGGCTGACCAAGGTTAAGCACATCAGTTTCAAAGTACACTCATAGGTATTGATTTTGTGCACATCACATCCGAGCTTGCCACACAAACGCTCCACTGTAGAGACAGATCTCAACTTATACAAAAAAGGATTGTGCACCAAAGTTAAAGAGTCAAAGATGTCCTGAATTTGTAGAAAATCAATCCTTTATTCAATCAAGCTTTAAAAGGCCTCGGCCAACGTGTTTCATTCATTTCGGAACTTTGTCAGGGCTTAGAAATCGCTTTATCAATCTCGTACGGCAATCAGGTACCCAATGTGGGGAGTATCCACTATGTGTCCGGAGCGCGCTCTTAGGTGATGTGCATTGAAAGAAAACAGGCGGCGGCTTGTAGGGCGACCTAATATCCCGAGGACTTAGATAACCCTCCGTTTAAATGTAGAAAAGATCAAATTCAGGGTAACGGTCATGTAGCTCAGAGAAAATATCAGGAATGGGGTGTATATAACCCCTCGTCGCATAGAAACCTGTGTCCGCCCGTCTACATGTATCCCTTCTAAGCAGGTGGAGTGTGCGCCTTAGTAAACGCCAGCTCGTGAAGGATTTTCTACAATTTCACGACGCCTTGGATTCTTTACCTTTGATGCACCATCCTTTTTTTGCATAAGCTGGTGGGGGAGGTGGTGAAACACCACCCCCAGCTTTTTGGCAGTGAAAAGGAACACCTGGTAGGGAATCCAGGCCAAGGTGAACGCAATAGGGGTGACCACCAGAGAAGTTGATGACCTCAAAAAACACAGGTATGATCTCAGGATCATAACAAAGAAGAAGCTGTCAGCACAAAGGAAAGAGGCCAGTGTTACAGGGGGAGGAAGGAGCAGGGCACCTTCCCTAACTGACCTGGAGCAGCTGGTGGAGTCCACCCCGGAGCCAGAAAGTGTCTTTGGTATTGGTGATGCTGACAGCTCAGCCTGAGCTGCAACACAACAAGGTAAGGAACTAGACCAGCAATCCTCCCCCCTACCCTGTCCCCCTACCCCAATGTGGCTGTGTGTTACATACTCCAGTACAGGGTTTGGGATACACCAGCAATGCATCATGGGAAAGGTAGTCATTGCAACATACATCAGTACAGTCAGCATGAAAAAAGGCAAGGCATACCACACACTACCTTTGGAGGCAGTTGAGGACCATGAAATTGTGTGACTGGATTGTAATTTAATACTGAAATACAGGGTTGAAGCAATGTCCATATCTGTCCACAGAAGAGTCATTGCGCAGGACTGTGCAGAAGAGGGAGAAAAGGGCACCCCAAAGGTAGAGACGTGAGGATGCAAGCAGGGCCAAGCACTTTAACACCACCTGCACCCAGAACACAGGCAGCTGCCACACCAGAGGCAGGCATAACACTGCATCCATCATCGCCTCTGCTGTATGACTCTCCACAGCAGGACCCACCAACACAGTCTCTATCACCAGCTTCAGAGTTGTCGGAAGTCTTAAGGCCCAGGAGGCATGATGTTCCCCTCTACCAATCCTTGCGACGTCCTCTGATGAGGAAAGGGAGGGTGACACCCAAAATGAGCCACAGGAGGCAAACATTGCTGGGCTGCAGTCCACTCCTGAAGGTGTGCACAGAGGTGCAAGACGCTGTAGGGTCCGGGAGAGAAGCACAAGTGGCCATGGTGACGGGGACTTCTGCGGGCTGGAGACCACAATGGTAAAAGTGCATCGCCTTCAGGCAAAAGCAAATGCATCTGTACAGAGACAGATACGCCACCTAAACAGCAACATGGACAATATGAACCGGGGCATCACCTCCATGGCGCAGAGCATGAGGGACATGGCAGATGGGATGAGGGACATGTCCCAGTGCATGATGGCACTATGTGAAAAATTGGATGAGGACCGCACACAGAGGCGCCGGGAGAAGCAGTGTATGCAGCATCACACAAAGGCCATGAACCGTCTTGCAACTGCCACTTCCCTGCTAAGCTGCCGTTCTGTGGCGATGCAAGAGGGGCTGGTTCACTGCTGCACAGATCTCTCCAGGGGATGGGGAGGGTTACATCTGCTATGGAAGTGCTGCTGACAAACCAATCAGCCAACGCTGGAGATGTAGGTGTGGGGGACACTGATGACACCACCAGCAGGAGCAGCAGCAGCACACCCATACAGGACATAAGGAAGAGATACAGGTGCCAATCTATGGCCCTGGCTCAACAGCCAATGTTGAATCCCAACCTTGGGCATCCCGCACAGTAATGCTGCCCACACTCCAGAGAACATGTTAGGGTAAGGTAACCTGAGACCGCCTAGTTACGTTGTCACACATTTGACTACAATGTAGTGTCATTTGACATTTGCCGTAGTGCCCATTAAACTACGTCATTCACATTCAACCCCTGGCTGTGTCGCCTTACTTACTTAAAAATAGCTGCGTGTGACCTCTGCCCGTCTCAGTGTCCCATCTGTTGCTGGCGCTACTCCTGCTGCATAGGGCTCTGGCTGTTCATTTCCATCATCAATGTCCTCATGATAAGTCATATCAACTTCTTTACCTTTCTTGGTGGCAAGGTTGTGGACATGGCACAGGTTGCAATTATTTTACAGCAAATGATGGGTGTGTACTGCTGTGCACCTCTGCTCTTGTGGAAGCAGCGGAACCTGCTTTCTAGGAGTCCAAATGTGCGCTCAACAACGTTGCATGTTGCTATGTGTGCCACATTGTAACGTCTCTCACTCCGGTTAGATGGATTCAGGTAGGGGGTGAGAACAAAGGACCGCACAGCATAAGCGCTATCGCCTAGGTGGAAAAGAGAGTGCCATTAGTTAGATACAAAAAAATATATTCATCTGCAGTATCTATCTGCAGTATCTATCAGGGTGTATCACAGTAATTTACCTAGCAGTTATCCTTCCCCAAACTGTCCAGCAGCAAGGCATGTGTAGATCCCACTGTTTTGGAAAATGTAGGAGTCGTGGGTGCTCTCAGGGAATTTGGCCACAATGTCAGTAATTATGTTGCCAGCTTTGCATATCACCTGCACATTTATTGAGTGTATTGCCTTTTGGTTTCTGTAGATGTATTCTGTGGCTGTAGGATGGCAGATTGGGATGTGTGGTCCTGAGAAGTTCTGCATGTGTGTCAGGGAAGCCTCCAGGAGTCCTCCAGGAACTTCCAGAAGAAACGGGACAGCATCTCAGGGACACCCCACCTACCGCAGCAATCACCCCCTGGTAACTCCCAGATGCAAGCAGGTGTAGGCTACAGAGAACCTGCACATGGGGTGGTATGGCATGCACCCTTGGTGTTGGGTGCTCCAGGAGTGGGTGCAGGTCCCTGATCAAGTCCAGGATGGTTTGGGGGTCTAGCCTGTACCTTTGCAAGATCTCTGGCTCAGTGAGCTGGAAGAGCGTTATCCACTGCCTGTAGACTTGCTCATCCCATCTCCAGACCCTCTCTCCTGCTGCCTGTAGCCGTAGCCGCCTTGTTATCATGTAGAATGCCGCCATTCTGGTCACATCGTTGCATTTCTGGGCCTTTTTTATAGCCAGCACCTGCTTACCACCTGCTTTCACTCCATGGTAATTACCGACTCATAAATACCGAATTTCATGAAATTCAGTATTTTAGAAGTTTGCTACATCTCAAAACTAATTTTTACCATTTCTTATTTACCGATTCGGTAACTTTCGATTCTGTAAATTCAGATTCGGTAAATTCTGATTCGGTAAATTACAGACTCGTATTTACCGAATCGGTCTTTTTTGGGCTCCTACATCTCAATAGCCCAATACCGGTCGGTAACGGCCTAAATTCGGTATTTTCGGCCGTTACCGACCGGTATTTGGGTACCTTCATCTGGCCTTTATTCTCTCTTCCTTTAAATCTCAGGCAATCATCCGTACTGCTTCAATTTAGGAAGGCCCTCAAAACCTGACACTTCGACTGTACTGGCTCTTCAAATGAACCTCAGTACCCCTCCCCAGTACCTTGAGACCCTAACAGGTGATTAGCCACACTCAATAGGAACCCTGAATGTATTGATTGATTGATTCTGTGACAGGCTACCTATGCACAAATACTGAGTTATGCAAGACAATTGTCTCACAAGTGCAACCTGCACATTTGTGCTCACGTATTCACATGTAACCAATTCAGTGCAGCTAACCCTAGCTGTGCAGCAGCAACCATCTCCTAAAAGGCTGACACTGGCAATAAGCATGTTCCATCCACTTCCACAGAATTTACTGTAATTTAGATTTCGTTCATGCAACGGTAGTCAAAAGTGAAAAATACAGGGGAATTTAATGGGCAAAACTCATGTCCTATAGTTTTGACCTGGAGGACGTAGTCATATGAGGAAAGAATAATAGCATTTAAATCCAATATATCTTCAATAATCTGCATAGACAAGAGGGCATGGGATTAAGAGAAAGACAACTCTACCTCCTGTCCATGATTGACAGAATTTGTAGTAGGGTGGTGTTAGTGCCTGTTGAAAAATAGGTTTGTATTAGAGATGCTACGTCGATCTAAAACGTGATGCCTTAGGTCTGTAACTTTGGGCCTGATTACCAGTTTGGTAGTAGCCAAATGCCATCGAAACAGCATCAGAAATCCCGACGCACAGTTGGCAGTCCATCTGTAATATTGCGATATTGTCAGTTTGCTAAACAAAAGACCACCGGAGCACCACTGCCACCGTTAGAAATTCACTGACTACCACGATGGCAGTCGAGGAAAAACAGCTGTTGGAAAGCGGTGCAGAAAAGTCTCTGCACTGCCATTAACATAAAGACTTGGCTTTCCAATGAGCCAACCATGGCGGGAAGACCGCCTGCTTCGATTTAACGGAATCTAATGAACTGGGGTGCAATACACAGCTGTTTCCTTTTCTTTCTTTCAGTTTCCCACGTGGATACCTTCCTCCGGGTCCCCCCTTCACAACAGCATCTTGACCCTGAAGAAAACAAACCTGTTGGCACCAAGTTCCGGGTAATTCAATTTTGTACTATTTACCTATTGACTGGAAGTGGCACAAATGGGCCGGATGCCCGCATTGGGAAACTACTTGAAGAAGGTATTTTTTGACATTGGTCATGCATAAGTGTGTATTTAACACTTGTGCAGTAAAAATATACGTACATGCATCAACACAGATGAAAGAATATCCTCTTGGGACTGCCACTCTGACAGTACGGGAGGCAGGCCGCCAAACTCATAATCAGGCCCCTGGGTTTGATGCTTAACTGCTGCACCAATATTCCATATTTTCAATGCTGTCTGAGATCCCCTATGAAGATTAGCCACACTGAAGTGCTTATGCTGAGGACGGTATGAGTCTCCATGCAGAATGTTCAGAGCTTTCAGTTTGCTTTAAAATGTTGCATTGATGGAGTAAATAAAATGTAAAATGATGATCTTTTGAATACTTTCCCACCTGAAGAATCGAAATAGGACCAGCACTGCCTGTGCCTGCAGCTTCAGCTGGCACAGAGTAGTAAACAGATAACACCCTTTGCTACTATCCTTTGTTGCCCAGCTGGTGATGTTCACCTACAGGGTCCATTGAGTTGCGTCAGAAAATTGTGAAGGAAGGCCTGCCCCTGTGCCATTGGAAGATGGCAACTTGCCAGAGCATGTGCGGGGGTAGGGTATAGGATTTGTCACATGCCACAGAGCCCTGGGAGATGAAAGCAGTGGATGCAGGAGTATGGAAGGGCATCATTAGGGATGGTAAAAATGCACCCACCCCTACCTCTAGCGGGTTTAATCTAACTGATAAATACTAGGCAGACAGGTTTAGGTGAATCTTTGCGATTTAAGGAACCACTAGTAGGAAGACATGTCAAGGTGGAGCCAGGTGCCTTAAATCTGAACCTGCCCCCACACACTTGGCTGCCTGTAACCTATTGGTGCAGGCACAGCGGGAGGGTCTGCTGAGTCATGGGTGATGAAGGCCAATGGGTGTCAGAGTGGGAAGTGAAGTTGCTTGAGCTCAGGGGTTCCCCTTCTGCCCTGCTTCAGATATTCAGGTACCATCAGCCGACCTGTGATAGCTGATGTGCCACAGGTGAGCCTTTGTGCATTTTCATAAAATGTGTGCATAACAATAGATCATCCATCAACATTTGTAAGGTTACATTGGAGGTCCAGTCAGCTCTGACATCTACCTTTGGGATTTATCAGTGTGAGAAGAAAGGTGTGTGCTCCTTTCCTAGTCCAGTTTTATTGGTAAGTAAATGCTTATGCATAGAGGTGCCAGGTTCCATGTTCTAGACCCACCCTGGAACCTCAAATTGATGATTCTTTCTCTCAGCATGAAAGCATAGCGTGGGAGAAATCGCTCGCAGATAATTTATTTCTGTTCCAATTTACTATGACTGATGAATCACAGACTCCCAATTAAGATTAGTTGATTTACTACAAAGCCAAGAATAACTGGACACACAGGCACCTCAAAGTGAGGGTGTAGAAATACATTATATCTAATGCAAAGCCAAATCTACAGATGAAATTATGGTGGTGCAACATTCACAAAATTATTAGTTTCAGAATAAGGATACAGAAGATTACAGAGCAGACATCCAGAGTCCCCAGCATTGGACATTTGTGGGTATAAAGCATTAATCTGACACTACTCTAACACTAGCATGACATCCCTACATAGCATTTCCCAAGCAAGAAAGCAAGATCAGTTAAGGTGGAGCTTGTTCTAAGATGCTCTCTCTCTCAAGGCAAGGCAGAAATCCCCAGACACTATCCCTAGTTACGATACATCAATACCACGGGTAGTATCCCAGGGTTCTTTGTGAATCACACCATTCGGTCAGGCCAGCTCCTCATAGGTAACTTTTCACCAGGCAAGAATGCTCCTAAGCTTGGCAAGGTTACCTTGATTCCAAGGCTCGCTCCGATGGGAATGTAGAACAGTTCTCCACTATCTGTACTAATGCTCAATGTATTCTCTTCTCTCAAAGCCTAACTCCTAAAACAAAGGGGTATATGTACAATCCCCTATTGCCATAGGAACTTCACTTTTGTGAAGTTTTTGTGGTGATAGGGGGATCACTGACAAAATATCGACCAAGAAAAAATCGACCTACAGGAATATCGATGCAGAAATATGGAAAGCAAGAATATCGACATCCTATCTACAACATGGTAAGTACAAAAATATCGAAAAAAATATAGACGTTAAAAATATCGATGTTAAAAATATAGTTTTTTCTGTGAAAATATAAATGTAAAATAAAGTAAATAACACTAATAAATAAAATAAACATAGTTCAAATTAATAAATACATATATAATAATACATTAATTAAACATATACAGAAAATATATAATATATACATACTTAACAATAAGTTGTAATATTCTTTTAATAATTTATACATTCTTAAAACATATTATAAATTACAAATACATTTACAAACATTAAACAAAAACAAAAATAAAAAATAAAGAATAATGTTTAATAAATAAAAAAATATATATATCCTTTATTATTTTTTAAATTAATTATATACTACATTATCTAAATTAATAACAAAAAATAGCAAAATAAAAAAAATACTATTCAAGATCCATAAGTAAAAAAATATATAGTAATAGAAATGTTGGATAGCATAGAACTTAAAATTACCATTCCCACTCCACAGAGAGCAACAGTAGAGAAACCGTTGGATGGCGTAGAGCTAAAAATTAGTATTCCAACTCCAGGGAATGCAACAGTAGGGAAAACATTGGATAGCGTAGAGGTAAAAATTACTATTCCAACTCCAAAGAGTGCAACAGTAGGGAAAGCACTGGATAGCATAGGGGTAAAAATTACTATTACAACTCCAGAGAGTGCAACAGTAGGGAAAGTGTTGGATAGCGTACGGGTAAAAATTACTATTCCAACTCCAGAGAGTATAACAGTAGGGAAAGCGTTGGAAAGCGTAGGGGTAAAAATTACTATTCCAACTCCAGAGAGTGCAACAGTAGGGAAAACGTTGGATAGAGTAGAGGTAAAAATTACTATTCCCACTACAGAGAGTGCAACAGTAGGGAAAACGTTGGATAGCGTAGAGGTAAAAATTACTATTCCCACTCCAGAGAGTGCAACAGTAGGGAAAACAGTGGATAGCGTAGGGGTAAAAATTACTAATCCCACTCCAGAGAGTGCAACAGTAGGGAAAGCGTTGGATAGCGTAGGGGTAAAAATTGCTATTTCCACTCCAGAGAGTGCAACAGCAGGGAAAGCATTGGATAGCGTAGGGGTAAAAATTACTATTTCCACTCCAAAGAGTACAATAGTAGGGAAAGCGTTGGATAGCGCGGGGGTAAAAATTACTATTCCCACTCCAGAGAGTGCAACAGTAGGGAAAGCGTTGGATAGCGTTGTGGTAAAAATTACTATTCCTACTCCAGAGAGTGCAACAGTAGGGAAAGCATTGGATAGTGAAGAAGTGAAATATAACATACTTATAAATAATTGTTGTAAAAAAAATAGTAAAATAAATTTTTTAAATAACTCTACATCATTTGCAAATACCCAATAATAATTACTAAAAACATAATTACAATTGATAAATTAATTAACAATAAAATAACAATGAATACCAATAAATATGAATTGACTAGCAGCCCGCCCCAGCGTTGCCTGGGGCAGAAGGGGGCTGGGGGCAGCATTTCTGGATTGCAGTAGCGTTGTCCGGGGCAGAAGGGGCCTGCGGCAACATTTCATGCTTGGGTGCACTCCCGCCCTGGCCCCCGCCCGCCCCGACATTGCCCAGACCGCCTCCCGCCTCCCGCCTCCCACCTCCCGCCTCCCGCCTCGCCTTTGCCTTTGCCTTACCCCGCCCGCCCCGACATTGCCCAGACCGCCTCCCGCCTCTCCCGCCTCCCGCCTTTGCCTTACCTGAGCCGCCGCTCTTCCCCGCGCTCCGGACTTCACCGCCACTCCTCGCTGCTCGTCACCGCTCCTCCCCGCCTGTCATCATCACGCACGTTGCGAACATCGCTAGGTCGCGGCCAGCGCTACGTTGCGGCCGGCGCTACTTTTAGGGGACTACTTTGTTTTTAAAGTTACATTTTTTAATTTACGTTTTTTTTAATTTTATGCAGCCTATGTCCATCTACACACCCTGAGGATTACAACAATGTATTGGGTGTGTGGATTGGCGTGTGGTTCCCGAGTTTACCTTGCCAAAAGGTTTCTGTTCTCTCTTTATAATAGTAGTATAGATAAATATAAATTACCAAATAATAAATATTGAACACTAAAATATTTTCCAAAACAAAAAACATAATAATTAATAATTGATTAACAATAAAAAATGGTAAACACTAAATTTATTTTAAAAAATAGGTATTTTTTATGAAAAATTCATTACCAATTAATAAATACATTTCCAATTAATCAAAATAATTAACAATTAAAAATATCAATTACCAATTTAAAAAAAAAATACCAATTGAAAAAATGAATTACCAATCAAGAAATGTAATTGCCAATTGTAAACCTTAATTACCAATTCAAAAATTTATTTGCCAATTAAAAAATGTAATTACCAATTACAAACCAATTAAAAAAATGTATTATCAATTAAAATAATTAATTACCAATTAATAATTAATTAGAAATAAAATAATCATCAATACCAATAAAAAATAATAATTACTTAATTACAATTAATTTACTTCCTACCCAATTCCCCTATAAACCCACAACCCGCTACAGACCGTAAACACACAAGTTACTTAAAATTCATTTACAATTACTAAAATGTAATAATTAATTTACTATAATTAAATTACATTCCACCCTATTCCCCTATAAACCCACAACCCGCTCCAGTACTAAAATATAAAGTTAAATTGAAAATCACCTTTTTAATATATAAAAAATAATACATATATAATTTAAAACAAATAAAATACTTAACAAAAAACATATAACACATACATATAAAATACATAATAAAATACATAACAACAAACAAATATCGATATTAGTAACATCGAAATTAGTGACATTGATATATTTGGTATCGATATTACTAACTTCGATATTACTTACATCGATATAAAAAAAATCGATATTACTTACCTTAGGGTGGATATTCGGTCCAACGATATTCTTGACCTCCAAATTCTTCACCTTCGATATTTTTGACTCAATATTACTGTAGGTCGATAATAGAGAATCGATATTTTGACTGTGCACCAGGATAGGGTCCTTGTCTTAGGTACAAGCCAACAGCGTTAAGCCACCTAATGTGGCTTAACGCTGCCTTGTATATAAGGCTTCCTTTCACGCTATGTTTAGCATGAAAGGGTCATGCAGTGGATGTTTGTGGTGGGCGTTCCACCGCAACACCCATTGTATTTGACGCTGTCCCCTATGTACAAGGGTGGCTTACATAGTAGGCAGTGACTTGACAAAATGAGGAGAAATGCATTATTTCTCCTCATTTTTGCTTTTTCCATGTGTGCTGCTTTGTGCAGCAGACATGGAAAAAGCAAAATGCCATGGTTTGTTTATGTACAGGAAAGTGCCCCTTCCTGTGCATAAACAAACCTTTTTAAAACATGCCATTTTGTAACTCCTGCATGAAACAGCACACATGAAAGTTACAACATGGCATTTTAGGATTCTTGATGTGCAGGAAGGGATGCCTTCCTACACATAACCAATCCTCCCCTGCACACAGTCACCCTTGCACTCTGGTGGAAGGGTGCCTGCGTTGGCGCTAAGTTATTGTACATAGTGCCATTGCAGGGGGATACGCAAGACCACACAACATTGTTGTAAATATGGTGCAGCCTTTTGTTTCCTAAGTGGCGGAGCGTGTTGTTAAGCCCAAGAGGCTAACCAAACGCTCCGCCACTTCATTGCACATATCCCCCAAAGACATTACTCTAACAAATCATGATGGTTTTTCCACCTGCAACAGAAACGTGAGAAAAGAACAAATCCAACATGCAGAATTATTACAAGAGCTTCCGATAAAAATGCGGTTCAGGCTTACAGAAATTGGCCAACATAGGAAAATGGCACACAGGTGCTATGAAATTACATATAAAATTAACATTCTTACTGAGCACTTCTAATTTAACACGTTACATAAGCACATCTAATACGTGAATAATTGTTAGCAGTATGTACAAGTTCTACACGTTTATTGTTTTGAGCTATTCAGATTTAACATTAATCTCTTCACATTTGCATTGAAATAGCCTTAATACACCAAAAAACACTCTTACAGTTCACATCCTACGGTCTCAAGTTAAAACAAGAGAATATATGCAAGTGTGGATTACTCATGATTATGAAGCACCCCAAAAATGAAAAATAAATTGAGCTACATCAGAGGGAACAGGGCAACTCTATACCTACTTCGGGTTTTTTGTTACATTTCTGGCATAGTATGCTATTTTTGTTCAAATGGGACACATTCAGCATCCTCTTAGCTGTCTGTGTAAGCCTTAAAACCAGTGGGCTCTAGCCTAGTTTGAAATGTCAGAGTTGAAATTCACTTAAATGATTGAGTGTTGCTTTTAATTTCAAAAACTTTCTTTTTTACTTGCCTCTTTTAATTATTGCTCTGTAAGAAGTTGCTAATTTCAAACTATTCTTTCAATATACTAGTCACTCTTTATTAGAAGAAGTCCCCGATAAAGGGGCTTTAATCAACTGACGTGTGTTTGAGTACTTTACTCTCTCATTTCACTACAATAATTCTTCAAATGTTAACATAATGAGGACTGGTTAAATTTTTCATGAAGTCTCTTACTGATTCTATTTTAAATCTTTTGAAAGAGGCTGGTGGCTTCAAGTTGGATACTGGATGACAATTTGCTTTGCTGATCCAGATTGAAAAATAAACATTAAAATGATTGTTCATGCCATTTATGCTCTCTTGTCCTATATAAATAATTTATACTTTCTTGTAATATTTTAATATGTTTTTGACAGATCAGCCACTCATCTGTCATCTCCACCCTGAGTGATAAACTCCAGTTCCCATCATTTCTACGTACTGTGCCTGGGAACACGTTGCAGAACATCGCTCTAGCACAGCTGATGGGACACTTTGGTTGGACTTGGGTGGGAATGGTCATCTCGGATGATGAGGTTGGTTTACAGGGAGGCCAGGACTTAAGAAAGGCCATAGAGGAAAATTGTGCATGTGTTGCTTTTGTGGAGCGGGTTCACCTCCAGTACTCCAGGGAGAAGATCCTTCGGGTTGTAGAAATGATCCAGAGATACTCTGTGAAGGTGATCATTGTTCACAGCCCTGAGGTGCACAGCAAGGTGTTTTTAGAAACTCTATATACAGAGAATGTGACTGAGAGAGTGTTGGTGTTCTCTGCCTCCTTTGCTATAACCCCAGGACTCTTTCCAAGAGACACCTGGAAAATATTTAATGGGACTATAGGGCTTGTGCCCTACACAGAGAGCCTGCCAGGTTTTGAAGCCTATCTTTTACGTCTTCGCCCTTCACAAGGTCATCGGGACATCCTTAGCGAAACCTTCTGGGAAAACGTGTTTGGATGCAGATGGCCTGTGGCCAATGGCACTGCCAAGGTGGCCACACTGAAGCAAAGCGCCTCAGACAAACTCTGTTCTGGAAGAGAGTCCCTGAATAAACTAACCTTAGCGACCTTTGAACTGAGTGACCTGAGCTACACGTACCACAGTTACCTAGCCATTTACGCCTATGCTCATGCCATCCATTCACTGATATCATGCCAGCCAGGACAAGGTCCTTTTAGAAATGGGACGTGCGCTGACATCACCCACATGCAACCATGGCAGGTAACAACAAGCAAAGTTCAATAAATCATATACTCACAGCAGCTGAGAAGCGTGACAATGAAAGATTCAGAAAGATTCAGATGTCTGATATCCCATGACTGAATTCATGCTTTGTTTATTCTGTGCAAGTCTTGCCCCACAGCTTAGCATGATGCAACCGTCCTGTCTTTTACAGAACTTTCAACTGCTGCTGGTGCATTATGCTGATTGTGTCTCCACAAGTGACTGTGTGCACTTGTGAATGTGTGTATGCATGTGTATCTGCATTTGTGTGTGAGTAAGTGAATTTAAGTGAAGCTTACTACCCTTTCACTCATTCACCCATGACCTCACTCACTAAGTCACCGAATGGCCCAGCCCTTGACTCATGCATTTAGATATGTACTCTCTTATCTAACCGTTTGATACAATCATGCCAAAAACTAACCCTGGGCAAAGCACTACCCTACGCTCACGTAGTTTGCGAAGTTTGCGATACTTCGCACTACGCAAACTGCATGTAGCACAGTGCAAACACACGTAGTGCTTGCTCGCCGTCCTCAACATCAAGTTGGCGACCATGAACAAGCAAAATGACATCCCGGTGAGACTTCTTCCTTGTTCGCGATCAGCAACATCAAGTTGTCTATTACGAGTGTGGAAAAAAACCTCCCAGCAAGATTTTCAATGCAGGGAGGTCAGGTTTCTCATTGCGAGTGGTCGCGTATGCTCACGACCGCTCGCGATGAGAAACTGCCAGTTCGCATTGAGAAAGCTGTTGCTCGATTAAAAATGTACTCGAGCGGCACTGTGCAAGATGCCGTTTTCAATGATTGCACAGTGCCGGATGCTTGTCTGCACTGTGCAATCATTGAAAATGGCATCTTGCACAGTGCGAACAGGGTACTACGCAGTTTGCGTAGTGCTATGCGTAGCTTGCGTAGTCCGAAGTGCACTTCGCGTAGCTACACGTAGCGCTACTTTGCAAACTACGCCCAGACCCCAACGCAATCTTCCATCTCCTTACTTATATAGTTATCAGTCAATCCAATTTCCTACCCACCCCTCTTCTCTACACCAACCACAACCCACCCATCACCTATTCATCCATTCATCCATTCAACCATTTCTCTATTCACCCACTCACCTATCTACTCGATCACTCACAACAAATCACCTATTCACCCTGATACCCGTTCATCTACCCCCACTCAACTAACTTCAAAACAACTAACCCACTTGGACATCCATCACATTAACCAATTATATAATTACCCGTAGTTCAAAAAATTGGTCCATCCAGCTAGTCATCCATCCATTCAGCCACGTGAGTAGGTAGTAAACTTGTAAAGAGCAGTATGTGCTGTCATCATTAGAAGTGGTTTTTATACACCTCATACATCTGTTCACCTATCAATAGAATTCTGTTGGTGGGAAAAGAGTCACAAAAAGTATACTAACTTTAGAGAGGTTTACATTTTTACAGTGCTAAGTAGCAGCTTCGCCCAGCGTATTTTCTGCAACTGGAACCTGCTCTGGAACAAACAGAAACTCTCCTTTTTGCATGGGCGATGCCCAATCACATCAGATTAGTTTAGACTTTCAATGCCTGTATATGAATTCAGCGACAGGGCTGTCAGTATGCCAAAGTGGTATAGAGACAAAATATCGACTCCAAAATATCGACTGGACATAATATCGAGTTTTAAATATAGACTGGACAAAATATCGACTGGACATAATATCGACTACAAAAATATCGTTTTTCAGGTAAGTGAAGTAATATCGACTGTATAAAATATAGATAGCAAAAATATCGATTTTTTAATAATATATAATATTTTATAGTGTATTTTTATGTAATAATATGTGTGAATAGTGTGTATTAATGTTATAAAATATTTTATTACATGAATTTTGTTTTTATAATAATTGCGTAATGTAATTCTGTAGCGGGTTGTGGGTTTATAGGGGAATAGGGTGGGAAGTAATTTAATAATAATTAATTAATTAATATATGTTTGTTAATATTTTTAATTAATAATTAATTGATAATTAATTAATATTAATTAGTTAATTAATTAATATAATTTTGAACATATTTTGTATTAGTAAATAATTGTTAATTAATTAATTGTAATTAGTTAATTACATTAATTAGAGTACATTTTTAATATATATAATTTTGTGTTATTTTTAAGTAATTAATTTTGAAAAAATAATATTAATTATTAAAATAATTACAGCTAATGTTCTAATATATTTACTTTATTGTTATTGTTAATTAATAATTAATTGGTAATTAAATAATATTGATAAATTTTGGGTAAAGGAGCATTTTTAGGGTTCAGGGTCAGTTTTCAGTTCATGGGTAAAGGGGTATTTTTAGGGTTCAGGGTCAGTTTTCAGTTCATGGGTAAAGGGGTATTTTTAGGGTTCAGGGTCAGTTTTCAGTTCATGGGTAAAGGGGTATTTTTAGGGTTCAGGGTCAGTTTTCAGTTCATGGGTAAAGGGGTATTTTTAGGGTTCAGGGTCAGTTTTAAGTTCATGGGTAAAGGGGTATTTTTAGGGTTCAGGGTCAGTTTTCAGTTCATGGGTAAAGGGGTATTTTTAGGGTTCAGGGTCAGTTTTCAGTTTTTGGGTAAAGGGGTATTTTTAGGGTTCAGGGTCAGTTTTCAGTTTTTGGGTAAAGGGGCATTTTTAGGGTTCAGGGTCAGTTTTCAGTTTTTGGGTAAAGGGGTATTTTTAGGGTTCAGGGTCAGTTTTGGGTTTTTGGGTAAAGGGGTATTTTTAGGGTTCAGGGTCAGTTTTGGGTTTTTGGGTAAAGGGGTATTTTTAGGGTTCAGGGTCAACAAATAAGATTTAAAAAAAATATTTTTATTATTTTCATTTATTATTTAATTATTATAATTTAATTTAAGTCGTTTTAAGTATATTTTAGTAATTACAATTTAATATTAATTTAATTTAACACTGTTTTTAATAAAGTCGATATTTTTTACATCTATATTTTTGTTAACGATATTTTGTACTCGATATTTTTGTACTTACCTGTTTGTAGATACAAACTCGATATTTTGACTGTCGATATTTTGTCCACGATATTTTGGCAAGTCGATATTTTGTCCCTCGATATTATTTCAGTGATCCAAAGTAACACCAATCTGGCGGTTGACACTGAGATTTTCTCACAAGAGTGACGGACAGACAATAATTGTATGTCAGGTTACATTGTCCTAGTCAGCAAAGTTAATACAGGAAAAACAGCAATTCCATACAGGCGTTCCCTTTCAAAGGTCTGAAAAGGAGCCCATTATTTCGTTATTGTGATTTTGTAATGCTAAGTGTCGTACACTCAATATGTTTGCCACCTTCTTATAAGTTCTTTGTTGAGAGTTGTATACTTGAACCCAAGAGACAGAGAACCATTTTCATGAAGGTAAGTTTACATGTGTGGATCTCCCCATTTCCCCACTTTACCCAAGTTTACATATAATTATTCCCCATTTCCCCACCACTTCTCATTGTTACTCACGCATTTACTAATACAACCTTTATGTCTATGGAGCTCCTGTGCCCTAGGGTAGAAATTGCTAAACAGAAAAGACAGATGAGGCACAGGCAGACATCTCCAGATGGAGGTTTATGAATTGCATTTGGAGTATGTAAAATTGACAGAAAAAGTTAAAGTGAATGTAGGAAGGTGGATATCTGACTATGGTTACCCCCAAACTTTTTGCCTGGTGTTTAGCTGGTTTTTGACTTAGTTGGCCTGGGATCCTGCTATTCAGGGCCCCAGGCTGATTGCTCTCTCCTTAAAATGGACTCCATGTACCTTAGGTGCATAACACAATTGGAACTGGTTCACCTTATGAGCCCCTGTAAGAGTGCACCCTAGGTGCCCAGGGCATAGGTGTATCCAAGGCCTACCAGGGGCTGCAGCACGTATTGTGCCACCCCTGGCCTGGCCTCCATCTTTGACACAACTGGCTGATCACTCAGCTGGGGTAAGTCGGTGTAACCACCTCTTACTTAGGTACAGTATGCCTGTGCCTAACCCTAAACTGGACACATATGTTCCTATCAGCCACTCCTATGGAAGGCCTCATCAATCCTGGAGGCAGAGTGCTTGGAAATATGTGAGATGGTGCTCTGGCATGAGCTGAGCCTGTCTGCAGCTGTCGGGAACAACTCCCTAAGCCGTTCCGGGATATTGCCATACCATATACTCTTAAGTGCATTATAATCCTCGCGGTTAAATGCTATCTTTGGTTTGGCTTTATCAAAACATGTCGAGTAAGGTGTCATACGAATTGGAATACTATCCCCTCGCCAATTCTGGCGACGGGGATAGCATTCCACCCTTCTAGAGGGACACGACATGTGCGTAGCCTTAACCCCGGTTAAAGTTAAACAGAGCCTCAGCTTCACAAAATGGACGCTGCCACCACAGACACAAGTCTGGCCTCCTGCTGCTGACCGAAACTTGGCAGATGGTGGCCTGGACAAAGGGTTTCCTGCCTTGGGAGGTGCGAGCACCACCCCAGACAGGATTTTGTGTATTAGGTAGGACAGGGCTGAAAAGAATCAGACATGCCCGGGGCACACAAGGTGTCCCCGTGCATAGGCCAGCCCAAACCGGTTCTGGGGCCTTCCAGCCCCAGTCCTGGTGCGGAGCTGGACAAAGGAAAGGGGGTGTAACCGCCCCCCTTCCTGGTTCCTCCCAGAGGAGGGACCTAGTAGGTGATCCACCCCCAGTTTGGGAATAAGAGGGGGAGCAGTGCCATTGCACAGCAGATCATCCCGAAATCAACTTAAAACTAAGAAGAAGACTGGACTTCGACATTCTGCTGCACAGAAGACTGAAGAAGAATCTCCCTTGTGGCCAAGGAGTGACCACCCTGTGAACACAGGTACCAACCAGCAACTCGACGTCTGCTTTGCCGCCGCCTCCCGCCGGAGACCGAGCCCAGAGCCCGACAAGAACCAGACTCCCAGACCTCTCAGAGCCCGATCCACAGTCCCTGCGAAGAAGGGACCCGTGGAGGCACCGAGTGACGTGGGACCGGACCTCTTGAAAGACACTCGAAAAGCTGACTGCGCAGCTTCTGAGGCATCCTCGACGTTGTGCTTTGGGGATTGAGAACCCCCACCACCGAGCAGCCCTTGCACCGAAGATCAGCCCCCCAGCATCTCCACGATCTGCGTGGGGCCCTTTTGCACCGTGCCACTCGACGCGCCATCCCGGCCACTAGCCACGTGGTCAGCGGCCATCTTGGCGACGAACCCGAAGATTTAAACAGCAGGTCTGGTTGCTCCAGACCTACCCAAGCTCCTGTGAAAAGGAGCCCTCGCTCTGACCTTGCTGGTCCGAGTGAACAGCATCTTTCAACTTCTGCGTGGCTTGCATTTGCCAAGGCCTGTTTGCTCCGATCAGGTCGCCGACACCGCCAACAGCGAGAAGCCTACGTGGGACAGCTCGTGACCGACTCCTGGACGTCCTCGACCCCGGGTATCTACGTGGCTGCAGAAAGAAGCTACCCGACAACGCCTGTTTGCACCCGACATCGCCTGGTTCCACTCTGGTTCCAGGGCAGTCACTGGCTAGTGACTTTGAACACTGTCCCCTCTGCTTTCAGGTCTTCAACTCTTCCGATCCACCCTTGGATCCACCGGAACTCTTCTCATCGAGCCGCCTGCAGCATCTTCAGCTCCAAGCACCATCGACCAGCGTGACGAAACCCGACACATCTTCGACCCTGTGCACCCGCTTCCTGTGGGTGAGGTAACTCAGCTCCGCCGGTGCTCCTGCACTGGTACACATCCCAAGGGCCTGTGTTTTAAGTTTCAGCTCCGTAGGTCACTCGGAAGGTTCCTAACTTTCTAACTTTGTGCTTTTTACGCACCATAGACTTTGTATTGAGAAGTGCGTGCACTTTGAACACTGCACCCGAGTCCCGTGGGCCTTTCCCGACTTAGTTAACTCCAGTCTCGAATAGCTCCAGCGATTCCCAAGGCCCTAGGCCTCTTCACTTTCCTTTAGGTATCTCTTATACCACTTATTTAGTATATGGTTCAGGTGGCCCCTAGGGCTCATCCATATTGTGCAACTTTTGTGTATTTTAAACTGTCTTGTGATTTAACGCTTGTGCTTCTGTGCTCATAAAGAGTCCAGGGGATTTTAATAGTTAATAAATCAATATATATTTTCAATATATATCTGTGTGGTGTCCCTTTCATTTGGTATTCAAGGGGGTTGTGTATGGTATAACAGCTGGCTTCACATGCCTTTCAGAGTTTAGCCTAAGACTGCTTTGTCCACGTTACCACTAGGATAACTGGTCTACAAGGTTGAATTACAACCATCATCATAAGGGTTGCTTGGCATGGTACAAAGTGATCACTAGAATTAGTGAGCATTATATACCAGGCCAACTTCTCACATTGGTGAGCAGCGGATTGGGATCTGAGCTTGCTGTTGTTTTACCATTACAATCTTTGAGATTATCATTTGAAAGATCATACAGGTACCTGCTAGGTACATATAAAACAAGACTAGTATACATAAGTTCTACTGAACTTAGTTGTTGTAGAGCAAAGGGAGTAGCACACCCTAGCTACAACTACTAGATAGGTTTAGTAGGTAAACACCAGTGTAGGTAGATTGCAACACATCCACCCACACTAGAGCAATGTCTGGAACAGAGGGGTCCAGTGGACTTACTCCTGTTGAGAGTGACCCTCCAAGGGCACCATCCCAGTTTGCTATATTTCCCTTTAAGGAATTAAGACAGCTTTGTGTCTTAAGGGGTCTGAAGACAGGGCCTTCCCCTACTACAGACCACCTAAGAGAGCTCTTGGATCAGTCTGAGGCTCTAAAGACCTCTAAAGCAAACCCCACAGGGAATGCTGAAGGAGGCCATCCTTCAGAGGATGACACTGTAGACACCCCTACCCCTATCATCCTAGTAGATGAGGAAGCCTCCACCACTGGAGCTCCTCAAGTAGATGTAGAGGAAGAGGAAGAAGAAGAGGAGGAGGAGGTGGAAAGCAGTGAGTCAGATGATGACAGAGATAGTCAGGTGCTGGTCAGTAGACTGAACCAGGCTAACTTAAGTCAACTTGGGAATGAATCAGGTAACAACCCATTCAGACCCCCAGGTGGACTTAACCAGGGCCATAGGAGGAGAAGGCATCACTCAGGTGAATCCAATACCTCCCATGTCTCTAGAGGCTCTCATGGTCACTCCAGAAAGGAGATGACTAGCCCTCAGAGAAGGGAACATGAGGCCAAGATGAGAGAGGCTGAGCTTAGGATCCAGAGGCAAGAGTTAGAGGTTGCCCTGGCTAAGGAGAAACTTGCTAGAGCAAGACAGCCTAGAGAGAGTGGATTAGGATCCACTGGTGGCAGCAATATCCAGAAGGATAAAGACAGGTCCTTTGATACAAGAAACCTGAGTAAGATTGTGCCCCCCTACAAAGCTGGGGATGATATCCACAAATGGATGACTGCACTTGAGAGAGCCTGCATGGTACAGCAGATCCCTCAGGAGCAGTGGGCAGCAATCTTGTGGCTCTCCTTTGAAGGTAGAGGCAGAGACAGACTCCTCACAGTTAGTGATGAGGATTCTAGAAACTACATGGTCCTGAAGAGTGCTCTGATTGATGGGTTAGGCTTAACCACTGAACAGTACAGGTTAATGTTCAGAGATACCCAGAAGACACAGACTCAGGACTGGTCTGAATTTGTTGAGTGTGCCACTAAGGCTCTGGAGGGCTGGTTGCTGGGAAGTAAGGTTACTGACTATACAGGATTGTATAATTTAATTATGAGAGAGCAAATCTTAAGTAATTGTCAAAATCAGCTTCTACATCAGCACCTGGTTGACTCTGATCTGACCTCCCCACAAGAATTGGGTAGGAGGGCAGACAAATGGGTCAGAACCAGGATCAGGCCTAAGAACCAGGGTGGTGACCAAAAGAAAGAGACTACCAAGCCTCAAGAGAAGGGTGGGGATAAAAGTAAGGAAAAGACTTCCCCAGGGCCCCAAAACTCCAAGAATGGGGGTGGGTCCCAAGACACTTCTACAACCCAGAAAAAGCCTTATTGTCATACCTGTAAACAGGTGGGGCATTACAAAACAGATAGCTGTTGTCCCAAGAATGGCAATAAGGAGAATATACCTCCAGGTAAGGCTCCAACACCTCCTGTCACTGTTAGCAGTGGTCCCCCAGGTGGTGGGAACACCCCCAAGAATTTGGGTGGGTTTACTTTTGGAGGACAGGTGGACTCTGGCCTATCCAGGTCCCCTAACTCAGATACTCTTGTCTATGAGACTGGCATGGGGTTTGCCAATTTCACTGCTTGCCCAAACACTTTGAGCAAGTATAGACAGGAGCCCCTCATCAATGGCTTGAAAGTTGAGGCCTTCAGAGACACAGGGGCTAGCATCACCATGGTGGCTGAATGTCTAGTCCCCTCAAGGCAACTTTTACCTGATGCCAGATATCAGGTGACAAACATTGATGGCATAGAAACCAATCATCCCATGGCACTAGTCAATCTTAGCTGGGGAGGTGTCACTGGCCCAAAGAGAGTGGCAGTGTCAGCAAACTTGCCTGTAGATTGCCTACTGGGTAATGATTTGGAAATCTCAGCCTGGGCTGAGGTTGAACAGCAAACCCATTCTAGAATGGTAAATCTCCATGGAAAGGTTAGTGGGGCTGTAATGGCTACAGCCCCAATTCAAGATGTCCTTCCTGAAAAGGTTGGGAGGGCTGAGCAAACCACAGCCCCATCTTTAGATAACTTCACTCCTGGAAAGAGTAGCAGGGCTGTACTGGTAACAGCCCATACCCAAACTGAGTCTCCTCCTGAAAAGGTTGGTGGGGCTGTGATGGCCACAGCCCAAACTCAAACCGATACCTGGGTAGTGAAGCCTGAAATGATGGATCACTCCACCCAAACAGAGAGCATTGAGGAGGAAGAGAAATCTCCCTCCCACCAGACTTTAGGAAAGGATCAGCCTCCTCAGGGAACTGATCTTACCCCTGATGAAGGAACTGTCCCAGAGGTTGTTAGGCCTGGCCTGACAGAGCCTCTGATGGCAGTGGACCCTTCTCAGGAGGGACCCAGTCTGGAGCAGGTAACCTGCCCCTCTCTACCTTGCCTTACTCAGCCCAGGGCTGCAGAGGACAAGAAGGACAGTGAGACCCAAAGGGCCCCCTGTCAAATAAAGCACCCCCATCAGCAGATTAGGGGCACCGAAACTAGTAGCCCTAGTGAGGTGCAAGCTTTAAAAACTCCTGAGGGATCCCCCTTAAAAGTAGTTAGGGACCTCCCCCAGATGGATATTGTTGGGCACAGCCAAACCTGGGACCCTAAGGGCCCAAACCTGACCTGTCCCTCCAGTAAGCCAAACAGAGGGACCCAGCCTCCAGCTTTAGGTAGCCAGAGGTTGACCCTGAGAGCACAGTGCAACTCAGTCAGAGAAAGAAAGGCACACATGGTGGAGAGTGATTGGAGGAAGCTGAGCCCTACAGAGGAAACTCACTTCAGTACTCCATCTCAACACCAGCCTTTGACTTTGCAAAGACACACCTCAGGTAGAGATTCCCTATGGTGGAGACCCTCCGATACCCTTAGGGTGAGGGATTGCTTAGTGGACCATGAGACAGGGGGTTACCAAGCCAGAGCTGGTACTTCCTTATATGGCCACTTAGGCAATATAGGCTTACCTGGTCAAGGATAGCCTTATCTCCTTTCGTTTGGGGGGGGGTTATGTAGGAAGGTGGATATCTGACTATGGTTACCCCCAAACTTTTTGCCTGGTGTTTAGCTGGTTTTTGACTTAGTTGGCCTGGGATCCTGCTATTCAGGGCCCCAGGCTGATTGCTCTCTCCTTAAAATGGACTCCATGTACCTTAGGTGCATAACACAATTGGAACTGGTTCACCTTATGAGCCCCTGTAAGAGTGCACCCTAGGTGCCCAGGGCATAGGTGTATCCAAGGCCTACCAGGGGC
Organism: Lissotriton vulgaris; assembly: GCF_964263255.1. NCBI lineage: Eukaryota > Metazoa > Chordata > Amphibia > Caudata > Salamandridae > Lissotriton > Lissotriton vulgaris. The sequence goes on from NC_141696.1 coordinate 31,108,423, forward strand.
TGCAGCACGTATTGTGCCACCCCTGGCCTGGCCTCCATCTTTGACACAACTGGCTGATCACTCAGCTGGGGTAAGTCGGTGTAACCACCTCTTACTTAGGTACAGTATGCCTGTGCCTAACCCTAAACTGGACACATATGTTCCTATCAGCCACTCCTATGGAAGGCCTCATCAATCCTGGAGGCAGAGTGCTTGGAAATATGTGAGATGGTGCTCTGGCATGAGCTGAGCCTGTCTGCAGCTGTCGGGAACAACTCCCTAAGCCGTTCCGGGATATTGCCATACCATATACTCTTAAGTGCATTATAATCCTCGCGGTTAAATGCTATCTTTGGTTTGGCTTTATCAAAACATGTCGAGTAAGGTGTCATACGAATTGGAATACTATCCCCTCGCCAATTCTGGCGACGGGGATAGCATTCCACCCTTCTAGAGGGACACGACATGTGCGTAGCCTTAACCCCGGTTAAAGTTAAACAGAGCCTCAGCTTCACAAAATGGACGCTGCCACCACAGACACAAGTCTGGCCTCCTGCTGCTGACCGAAACTTGGCAGATGGTGGCCTGGACAAAGGGTTTCCTGCCTTGGGAGGTGCGAGCACCACCCCAGACAGGATTTTGTGTATTAGGTAGGACAGGGCTGAAAAGAATCAGACATGCCCGGGGCACACAAGGTGTCCCCGTGCATAGGCCAGCCCAAACCGGTTCTGGGGCCTTCCAGCCCCAGTCCTGGCGCGGAGCTGGACAAAGGAAAGGGGGTGTAACCGCCCCCCTTCCTGGTTCCTCCCAGAGGAGGGACCTAGTAGGTGATCCACCCCCAGTTTGGGAATAAGAGGGGGAGCAGTGCCATTGCACAGCAGATCATCCCGAAATCAACTTAAAACTAAGAAGAAGACTGGACTTCGACATTCTGCTGCACAGAAGACTGAAGAAGAATCTCCCTTGTGGCCAAGGAGTGACCACCCTGTGAACACAGGTACCAACCAGCAACTCGACGTCTGCTTTGCCGCCGCCTCCCGCCGGAGACCGAGCCCAGAGCCCGACAAGAACCAGACTCCCAGACCTCTCAGAGCCCGATCCACAGTCCCTGCGAAGAAGGGACCCGTGGAGGCACCGAGTGACGTGGGACCGGACCTCTTGAAAGACACTCGAAAAGCTGACTGCGCAGCTTCTGAGGCATCCTCGACGTTGTGCTTTGGGGATTGAGAACCCCCACCACCGAGCAGCCCTTGCACCGAAGATCAGCCCCCCAGCATCTCCACGATCTGCGTGGGGCCCTTTTGCACCGTGCCACTCGACGCGCCATCCCGGCCACTAGCCACGTGGTCAGCGGCCATCTTGGCAACGAACCCGAAGATTTAAACAGCAGGTCTGGTTGCTCCAGACCTACCCAAGCTCCTGTGAAAAGGAGCCCTCGCTCTGACCTTGCTGGTCCGAGTGAACAGCATCTTTCAACTTCTGCGTGGCTTGCATTTGCCAAGGCCTGTTTGCTCCGATCAGGTCGCCGACACCGCCAACAGCGAGAAGCCTACGTGGGACAGCTCGTGACCGACTCCTGGACGTCCTCGACCCCGGGTATCCACGTGGCTGCAGAAAGAAGCTACCCGACAACGCCTGTTTGCACCCGACATCGCCTGGTTCCACTCTGGTTCCAGGGCAGTCACTGGCTAGTGACTTTGAACACTGTCCCCTCTGCTTTCAGGTCTTCAACTCTTCCGATCCACCCTTGGATCCACCGGAACTCTTCTCATCGAGCCGCCTGCAGCATCTTCAGCTCCAAGCACCATCGACCAGCGTGACGAAACCCGACACATCTTCGACCCTGTGCACCCGCTTCCTGTGGGTGAGGTAACTCAGCTCCGCCGGTGCTCCTGCACTGGTACACATCCCAAGGGCCTGTGTTTTAAGTTTCAGCTCCGTAGGTCACTCGGAAGGTTCCTAACTTTCTAACTTTGTGCTTTTTACGCACCATAGACTTTGTATTGAGAAGTGCGTGCACTTTGAACACTGCACCCGAGTCCCGTGGGCCTTTCCCGACTTAGTTAACTCCAGTCTCGAATAGCTCCAGCGATTCCCAAGGCCCTAGGCCTCTTCACTTTCCTTTAGGTATCTCTTATACCACTTATTTAGTATATGGTTCAGGTGGCCCCTAGGGCTCATCCATATTGTGCAACTTTTGTGTATTTTAAACTGTCTTGTGATTTAACGCTTGTGCTTCTGTGCTCATAAAGAGTCCAGGGGATTTTAATAGTTAATAAATCAATATATATTTTCAATATATATCTGTGTGGTGTCCCTTTCATTTGGTATTCAAGGGGGTTGTGTATGGTATAACAGCTGGCTTCACATGCCTTTCAGAGTTTAGCCTAAGACTGCTTTGTCCACGTTACCACTAGGATAACTGGTCTACAAGGTTGAATTACAACCATCATCATAAGGGTTGCTTGGCATGGTACAAAGTGATCACTAGAATTAGTGAGCATTATATACCAGGCCAACTTCTCACAGTGAAGCTATAGTTAGGCATTGCAAGAAGAGCTTAACTTATGTTAAACAATCTCAGAAATTCACTGAAAAAAACAAAGCTTTGGGGTGGGTACACAGGTTTTGCTCAAGGGTAGACAGGTTTTACTTTCTTCAGGTGGAGAAGTGTGGCTCAATGGTTAGAGCAGCAGACCCTGATGCAGAGATCTGGCCCGGGACCAGGGTTCAATATCCGCCTCGGCGGGTCTTGGGCTCAATTTCCTCGGACCTTATAATTCTCGCCTCAGTGCCTATTCTAATCAGGGGTCCCACTCTACAACTCTAGGCAATAGCTTGCTTAATCTCCACAACGGCCCCAACAGTGCTGGGATGCCTGGCTTCACCTTAGGGGTGCCCAGGAGTGGACATTTCACAGGGAAAATCTAGGAAGGGTTTCTAAGCGGTATATGGACAGTGCCGGGACACTTCCGTTGGAGGTAGCTGTGCGCTCTACAAATGCTGGCATTTACATTTACATTTCATCTAAGCAGAACGGCACTTTGGGATTGGTTGGTGTCGGACACAAAGGAAATGCTGCAAAAGTGAGTATGGTTAATGTTACCCTATTGGTTAAGGAAGGGCCAGGAGTCACCACCCACCTTAGCTTAGAACCGGGAATAAGCATGGCACAAAAAAAAATCCTGGAAGTCTTTTTCCTCTTTGTAAGTGAGCTGCAGAATGCAGCACATATGGAAAGAGGAAAAAGAAAGTTATTTCTCCTTCTTGCTCTTTAATTGGGGAGGCATAAGATTTTGTGCATCCCCGGGTATATATCGTCTTGTAAATTTAGGGCTGCATCAAAATCCTTGGGTGCTGTTTGGCAACACTCACCGCAAAGCCCATTGAATACATCCCTAGCGCACGTTAAGACAACTCAGGGATTTGCGCTGTGTTTCCTTACTCCACATGTATGATGCCATTCAGAGCCACGCAAAGAAGCTTTGCTTGGCCTCATAAGTATTATTTTGTGGTTTGTCGTGCGGATCATCACAAAAAGTAATGCTACGGAGGCACCAGTGGCTCATACACATGCCCCTTACTCTCTTGCTGAAAAGTTTCTTACGGAAATTTTCTTTACTAAAATAACAGATGACTCGTAATAAAATATTCCAAAACTAGTTCAGAATCATCATTTCTGCCAACCATGACCAGTTGACAGCGGTTGGTGCTTAACGACTTTTGGCACTTTTTAAATTCAAAATTTAACACAATTTATATCTACAGTTACCCTTACTGAATTTGTGTCATTTTGATGACATTGTGTTTATTACAATTAACTCTATTCTTTCGAGGTTGCTCTGTGCTGTAGCTACCAGGAGGTTGAGCTCAGAGTTATCTAGTGACTTTAGGGGTACACCTGACAAGAATTGTGATTATTAATTTAGGTCGGTAGGTACAGCCCTCAACTAATACTCTCTTACTGTCAGTTTAACCATACTTTTTTTCATCGGTCTGTTTTTTTAAATCATTTTCTATCCCCTCTGCCACTAAGCACATATTTTGCCACCCACAGTTATGGGCTGGCTTCAAAGCCTGATTTCTGGCTAGGCCTTGTGTCAACCCACACCACCGCCCACTGGTGGCCGCCCTCACTCAAGCTGTCTGTTGTGGGGAGTTGGGCACAGGGCCTGTGCCATGGCCAACCCCTTACTGCACAGATGCCTTTGGCCATGCACAGAGGAGATTTGGTCACAGTTCCTGTGGGAATCTTACTGCCCCCGCCTGTGGGAAGCAAATATTTGTAATAAATACACAAGAGAAATAACTTTAACACAGTAAGACTATGCCAGACTGAAGCTTCAGTAGACTACTTAGCATTAACCATCATGCATCTGCTTCCCTGATATTGTTTTTCCCTTAATGAGGTGTGACAAATCCTCCCAGAGCAGGCATACTGGCTTTGCCTTTTGGCAAGAAGATCTGGGTGACTCATCCCCTCTCAGGAAATGAAGTTAGGGAGTGTGCAGTAAGTTAATTTACTTCAAATAATCCAAAATGAGACCTCCCCATTCATATTTAGCACCTAAATTGAGACCTAGAGAAGAAGGCTTCATCGTTCTGAGTGGAAGTGGAAAGCTGGCCCCAGGCCCATTTTGGTGTAGTTGAGGAGGATGCACCCGGCTCATTTGTAGGGACACCTCCCTGGGTGGACCACCAGTCTCCACCAAGGGCGACAAGTTTCTGTCATCTTGATGTCCCTGAAAATGTTGCACTGAGGGATGGTCTGCAGTAAGCAAAATGCATGTGCCTCAAAAGTAGGAAACTTTGTTCTTGGGAACTTTTTGCCCATTGGTTAGGAAATCACTGCCACCCAATGACTATTGGATTCTCCTGAATTGGCACCTCACCCCAGCACCTCAGAACAGATATGGGCCCGAAAAAAAAATGTGGACTTCCTGGCTATGATTCCAAGAGTCAGGTGGCTAATCTCCTGTGTTGCTAAATGGACAAAAAAGCTAAAAGAAATTGAGCAGTTAAAAGGACTTTGACTGGATTGTGCAGGGAGCCTGTGAATTCTTCTCCAGGCGCTATTTCAGAGGCATTCAGAGTCTCAGAAAAGAACAAGACGAGCTATTCCAAATATTTGGCAAAGTTGAGACTATGAAAAATTTTGACCTATGAAGGACCAGGAATAACCACAGAAGTCTCTCTGCTCAAACCACGACCTGGGCAGGAAAGAAAATTATGTTGGTCCTGCTCTGAGCGTTTTGATGGCTGAAAAAAGACTTCCATGGACCTTTGTGGCTACGACATCAAACATTGGTACAACCTGCCTGCCAACAGCTTCCCGTCTTGTCCTGCTGAAGGTTTCTGAGCCCTAAAAAAAAGGCTAGTCCCAATGTAGAAATATTGACTGGATGAAGGATTGAAAAATATTCTGCCAACACAAGTATTCCACTGGTTGCAAAATTCAGAGTTTTTTCTTCTGCCATTTGCCATTCAGGCCCATTGATTTTCCATTTGTATCCATTGCATTAGGCAAAGAAAACATCCTAAGAAAATGTTATGATTACTCTCAATGACATATCCATTTTTGTGAATTGTAATATCAGTCTAAGGTTAAGAATGATCTCAAATTGTTTCTAAGATTTACAGTTAGGAGACATTATTACATCGGGCCCTTCCTATCTATCTATCTATCTATCTATCTATCTATCTATCTATCTATCTATCTATCTATCTATCTATCTATCTATCTATCTATCTATCTATCTATCTATCTATCTATCTATCTATCTATCTATCTATCTATCTATCTATCTATCTATCTATCTATCTATCTATCTATCTATCTATCTATCTATCTATCTATTTCTGCAGGTCTCCAAATAAATTTCAGGTTTGTAAAGCTCAACCTATCACCCATAAGTGTATCCAGGCGTTGGAGGCCATCGTGGAGATTAAGCGAGCTGTTGCCCAGAGTCACATGATTGCTGAGCTGAGCTGCTGCCTGCGATCGAACCATGAGCGCCACGATCCGGAGTCAGCCACTCTGGTAGCTGCGCCACACCTCTCCTGTGTCTTTGCAAGACTCTCTGGGGAGGATTTAAAAGTCCTTATCACGACTGGAATGTCACTTTTAAAAACGTTCTTGTGGCGATAGAGGCTTCACCGTAATTACACAGAAGCATTAAGCTTCTTAATGTGGCTTAACGATGCCTCGTAAATAAGCCACCCTTTCATGCAATACCTAGTGTAAAAGGGGCAGGCAATGGGTGTTGTTCTTGTTCCAACCCAACGCCCATTGATTTTGATGCTGTCCTCTATTTACAAGGGAGATGGAAATAGGAGGCAGCGCCAATATTAAGACCAGGGAAAGCCTTGTCTTAACAATGCGAAACAAGGAGAAAAGCTTTTTTACTCCTTGTTTTTGTTATTTCTATATGTGCAGCACTGTACAGCACAGAGGGAAACAGCAAAATGCCATAAATGATTGTTTATGTGCAGGAAGGAGTCCCTTCCTTCACATAAACAATCTTTCTCCCCAATGGACGCACCCTTGCACTATGGTGCAAGGGTGCCAGCATTGGCGCTAGGCTGCTTAATTTAGCATCAGTGCCGGGAGAAATGTAGGGGTGACTGTATCTTTGTAAATATGGCGCATATCTGCGTTTTCAGAATGGTGGCACGTGGCATTAGCAAGTTTTGCTTAACAGCACGCTCTGCCATTTTGCTGTACATGTTATGTTATGTTATAGGCGTATTTGTAAAGCGCACGGCTACTCTTGCGAGTGTGCACCTCGATTTGTAAGAACATTGTACTCAAAATGTACATACAAAAAGCATTAGCAAAGGTGAGTTGCTGGAAGCCACTGCCAGACCAATTGGCTTTTTAGGCCCGGTGCTAGCCAAGACCTTTTGATTTTTCAAACATTATATTCAGAACATAATTAGATATAGAGGTTTTTCAGCAAACATTATCGATTAGTCTGTTGTTGTGCCATTCATATTTTAAATCCAGCCACTGCAGCTTGCATCATGTGGCAATGGGTTAGAACACTTCAGCCACTGGCTGACTTTGAGTTACAGCCTGATCCTGTTTACAAAGAGCACATATACACACAAATGAGGCCCCTTCTGTGTCAATGGCTATGTCATTGTGTGTTTTTTAAGATTTTTTGTCAAAAAATATTTTTCCCTTTAGACAACTATGCTTTTTAGATTGAAACCCCAGCTGCTTCCCCAGCAACTAGGTTTTCCACAAATCATGACTGAGCGAAACAAGAATTGCCAAAGCCAAAATGCTGGCAATCAACGCCTGAGCTATTGGCTTTGCCAATGCTTGTTCTGTTTAAACTCGTATTCGCTTGTTATTGGTCACTGTTGAGGGATGAACTCAGCCTGGGCTCTTTATCCTCAGTCTCTCCCAGAGGATGCAGGATAGGATGTGGTAATGTCAACATTGCAGATACGTCAAGGAGGATGAGTAGGCATGAATCTCAGGTCAATGTGTAATGGTGACTAATTTTTATTTTTATGGTGAATATCTAATATATAGGTGTGTAACTAGGCTCTCTCTTAGAATGACAAGACGAGGGCACTATGTGCTTTTAAAATACCCCTCACAGACTAAGCATCCCTTAGTGTCATGCTTCATCATGGGGGTCTTCCCGTCCCTCTACGGGGCGGGGCGTGCTACGACCTACGAAATACGTAGGAGCACTTATTTTGTTGTGCCAAAAAGGCTATGTGTTAATGCAGTGTAGTGTAAGTGATATCAGTGAAGTGTAGTCTCTTTGTCATGAGGGTGCTACTTGAGTGTATTGAGTCACATGTGTGTGTGTGTCTTGAAATCATTTTGCCCGCATATTTGTGTGGTTGATGATATTCGTTTGACAATAGTCATTAAGAAAAGTGCATTTAGCTCTTCTCTCTCCTTATGAAGAGTAACACGAACGTTTAAATCAAGAGGGGTCACGCAATAATTGTGTGACCCTCGCCATAATACAGACGTTGAGAACTATGTGGAAATAACCTTGTAAATATGTCCTGTATTTTTTCTCCCATCTTCCTTTACAGAGACCACAATAGGTCAGTATTTTTCACGCTTCACCTAGGGCCTACTCAAGCACGGAAGCTCAACCAGGTGGCCGATTTTTGCTAGGACTTTGTAGGACTTTAGGCTTCTTACTTTAGAACTGAGTATTATTTTGCAGGGACCACTAGAGGTCCTGATGAATAAGCAGTAGGGGACTGCTTATGAAACATGTTGACCAGGTAGCTAGCTAATAGCTCTACCACAAACCCCCCCTTTTTAACGTTCCCAGCCAGAGAAGTTAATAAAATATATTTTTTCTACTAGCAAGGGAATTTTTAATTTAATTTTTATCTTGCACTCACATACTTAGGTCCCTACACTTCACTGATATCACTTACACTGCACTAACACATAGCCTTTTTGTCACAACAAAATTAGTGCTCCCACATAGTTTGTAGGTCGTAGCACGCCCCGCCCCGTAGAGGGACGGGAAGACCCCCATGATGAAGCATGACACTAAGGGATTCTTAGTGTGTGAGGGGTATTTTAAAAGCACATAGTGCCCTCGTCTTGTCATTCTAAGAGAGAGCCTAGTTACACACCTATATATTAGATATTCACCATAAAAATAAAAATTAGTCACCATTACACATTGACCTGAGATTCATGCCTACTCATCCTCCTTGACCTATCTGCAATGTTGACATTACCACATCCTATCCAGCATCCTCTAGGAGAGACTCAGGATAAAGGGCCCAGCCTGAGTTCATCCCTCAACAGCAACAAACATGGCTGTTCTGTTGATATATATATTCAAAGCCCAGTGAGTAAAGGAGTTACTTATATGTCACAAATGGATTATAAAGTTTAATTAAGACTTGCTGCAAAAGTAATCTTGTTTTTTGTAATCCGATGACCTCAGCCCCTCTAATGAATTTAGGGGCATATTATCAAGTAGGGCTTTAAAAATTATCGCTGTTTTAGCGGCAGAAAACTGCCGCTAAAGTGGAGAGGATGGGCTTGATAATATGGCCTTGTGAATTACAATAGAAACCCATCTTCTGGTGTGAACATGGGCTTCTATTAGAATTCTCCAGGGCATATTATCAAGCCCATTATCGCCGCATTAGCAGCAGTCTTCTGCTAAAACGGCGATAATTTTAACACCCTGCTTGAGAATATGCCCCTAAAATACCTAATTCTATACTTTCAAATAGTGTTCTTTAGGAGTATCACAGCAAAATACGTTTTTCTTATGTAATTCCAAATCAGCAACTAATTGAAGTTTTCTTATTTTTAGGTATGACATCAAGAGTGTCATATATCGATCAGAAATTCAATATTTGGAAAATTATGCATGTTCATTTCTAGCCCTGAAAAAGCAGCTGGATTAGTGGAATACACTGTGCTGCTTATAACATGAAGCATTACGGATTTTGAATGATGGATTCAAGTCATCTTGAAAAGAACCCAGGGCCTCATCAGAAAGAATTGGTGTAGAGCAGCTCTGCAAGTCTTTTTGCTCCTCTGCCATACGCCATTTCGAAAGAGCAGCATGCACCCTGCTTACAAGATACAGGGCATTCCTGTCTGTTCAGCCGGCGATAGTGCACGGTTTGCAGCGAGGACCAACGCAGGTACCCTTGCCACATGATGTAAGGGTGTCTTTGTAAAAAATGAGCCTTGTTGCACCAAAGTGAGGCATCTAGGTAGATGCGCCACTTTGTAAACCCCTGCGCTACATTATACCTGTCTCAGATATAATGTATGCAGGGCGGGCGTTCCCACGTAAGTAATTATTGTAGAAGTGACACAGTGAAATCTGAGATTTTAATGCGCCACTTCTAGGGTGCCAATGCGCCAATACCTTACGCCTTCCTCACAGCAGGCGTCAGAGTGACACCGGCCCTATCACAAGGGGATTGCCCCATGTGAAAGGAACATTGCTGGAGTTGAGTCACTTTTGTGACACACTCCAGCAATGCGTCACTTTTGCGCCTACAGATACGTCACACTGTAAATATGACGCATCTGTCATGTCGCAAGGAGTGCGCACTGAGAGGTGACGCATCGCTGCTTTCACGCAGCGATGCGTCAATTCTCATAAATGAGGCCCACAGTGCTTTGTGCTGCTTTGCCTCAGGGTGACTTTGCGTCAACTCATACACATGACTGAGAGGCTTGAGCCGACAGAACGTAAAAAAAAGCGCAGGCCTCTTGTAAATGAGGCCCCAGATATTTAATGAAGAGAACAAGACTATACCAATATCAATAAAGATGTTCATAATTTGAAGGCCACCAAAACATTAAAACATGTTTTTCTGTGTTCCTGTACTCAGTACTCCTGAGCATGTATTGTAAAACACTTCGCAGCCGCACGTTGGCTTGGGCACTCTTTCCACAAAGTTTTTTGTTTATTAGGTGAACAGCAGTACATTAAAATTATCTTTGTACAATTTATGAATTGCATTTGTTGTGATTAAAAAACCTATATTGTCTACACAGATCATATAGCTTGAACATTTTCCTCTTTGTATCAATGTGAAAAAGTATTCTTCATATTTCCATTGTTTTTTCACAGATTTCAGACATAAAAAAGTATGTTGTTTCATGTTCTGGGGCACGCAGGTTATATATGGGAAGTTACTCACAAACTTGCTAGAGATAATATCCAAACCTTCTGTCATATATTGGAGAAAGTGATGGGGTGGTTTTCAAAGCCAGGTGGCTCTGTGTGACTGTCTGTTGTTGTGTCTCATCATACAGGTGCTTCACTATGTGAAACACGTACACTTCGAGACTGCCAGTGGAAACGGGGTCATGTTTGATGCCAACGGAGACGTCCCCGCGTCGTATGACATCCTGAACGTGCAGATCTCACCGGACAACGCGTTCCAGCTTGTTAAAGTGGGGAGAATCAACTCAAGGGCAATGAGAGGCAAAGAGGTCGCCATTGACATGAGCGCCATCTTGTGGAGTGACGGCTCATCGCAGGTGAGGCTCAAATGGCTGCTGATGAGATGCTCTCGAGGAAGTGGTAAGAATCAGGGCAGGTCCCAGGATTTTTGCATCCTCAGGTGAAAGGGAAGATGTGAGGCTCATCTAATTTGCATGTGACTTCACAAGAAGTGATATCACAGAAAGTGACATCACAGGGCTATTAGTCTTCTCTGGCATCGCTGAAAATACCTAGTGTGACTGAAAATAACATGGCTGTAAAGATAAATACCCAAATTAACAAAGGGGCAGACATTGACATCTAAGTTGTGTGGTGCTGCAAGCTATTTAGTGGCGCCATACTGCGTCACTTATAAAAAAACAGGGATGATCTGTACTGACGAGAATACGGCGCATCCCTGTGCTTTCCCTTGTGCCTGCATTGGGTGCCTGCGCTACTGGGATGATTCTGTTTGCAGGAAGGGTTCACCTTCCTGCACAAAAACAATCATTAATGGTGTTTTGCTTCTTCTATGTCTGCTGCAGAATGCAGCACACACAGATAAAAAAACGAGGACAAATTAAACTATTTCTCCTCCTTGCACCACTCTAATGCCTCCTTTTTGGCAATGCCTCAGATTTACAGATCCTCTGAAAGCAATGGGTATTGCGTGAGTATGGCACAGCTGCACCAATTACACATACTTTGCCGCAGAAAACTGCACCTAGGGGGCCCATACAAGGCGGTATCAATCCAAGCAAAGTGCTGCTCCAGTGGCTCAATGACGTTGTAATTTTGCCTCTAAATCTGTCTATTTTAAAGCTGAATTAGGTGGATTGAATTAGTCACACTGAATGGAAAAGCTAGGCACAGCTCTCACAAAGATTCCAGAGAATTGTGGAAAACTGATTGAATGGTATCAGAATTACGCAACAGGGCACAGCGAAATAAAGTTGTGTTCAAATAAATGTAACCTTTCCATTTTTATCTAAAAGCTTTGTAAGTTAAACGTCAGAACTAAAAGAGGGCAGCAGAGTTCTGACAAATCAAAACACAGCTTATACTATAGACTGCGCCATGCCTTCATGTGAGGCTGCGTCAAAGAATGGTTGAAATCACCCCTGGACTGAAAAGGCTGTTTGAAAAAAGAGTTTTTAGAGTTTTCAAACTTATACATCATTTGATTTATTCCTTTCATTTGGATCTTGTCTGCTGTATTTTTGATGTGGCGCGTTCCAGATTGCAAGCAGGCTGCACTACTTCCACCTGGTATAAAGATGCACTACTGCACAGTTTGTTTTGGACACCTTGGTATGACTACACAGACAATATACATCCCAAGCACAGCTCTTGGCACTATAAGGCTCTCTAGAACCTTACCCTTGAAACAAAACAGGGTACAATTAACACATACTAGTGTAACATTCAAGTAGTAGTTGGGTGTCACTCAAAGTGACATAAGTATGATGTAGAGGTGTGAAACGTAAAGACAAGGCCAATATAGAAATTGCACACATAGGCAAGGGATTAGCAAGAAAATAAAAATACCCCCCACTTTCAATGAAAGCTCTTCTGGCACCAAGCAAGTGAAACAAGTCATCATGACCCTACCCAGAAGAGCTCTCTTGTCTCTTCCATCCAAATATCTATTGATTCATCCTTTTATCCTTCCACCCACCCACTAATATCCACCATTTCACCTTTACATTCTCTCATTCATTCATTCATTCTTTCATTCATCATTCAGTCTTTTAGCATTCTGTCTGTCCATCCATCCTTGTGCCCATCCATCATTTCACTCATCCTTCCATCCACACTTTCACTCCTCCATTTCCCTAGTCCAATCATCCATTTCCCCACTCTTCCATCAACCCATCCTTTCACCTGCTCCTCCTTCCCCACATCCATTTACTCAGCTGTTCATTCATTTACCCATACACTGATCCATCAATCCTTTCTTCCTTCCCTACATCCTCCCTGCCTCTCACTCATCTATCTATTCTTTCACTTATCCACCCTTACATCAATTCTTTCATTCATCCCTCCATCCTTTTACTCATCTATCATCCATTCACTCATTCATTACCCTTTTACTCATCCATCCATCCTCTCATTCACTCTTCCATCAATCCTTTCACTCAGTCAGCCATCCTTTCACGAATCCACCAACACTTCCACCCATCCATCCATCCCCTCATCCATCTATTTCCCCCTTCAAACATGCATCCTTTCATTCATTCATCCATCCATTCATATACCCATTCTCCCATCCTTTCACCTGCTCATCCATCTCTCCATCCATTCACTCACCTGTTCATCCATTCATCTGTTCACTGATCCATCAATCCGTTCTTCCTTTCATCCATCATCCCTCCCTATCACTCACCTATCTATTCTTTCACTCATCCACTCTTACATTGATTCTTTCACTCATCCATCCATCCTTTTACTCATCTATCCATCCATTTGCTCATCCTCTTCCATCAATCCTTTCACTCAGTCAGCCATCCTTTCACTAATCCATCCACCCTTCCAACCATCCTTCCATTCCCTCATCCATCTATTTTTCCCTTCACTCATGCAGCCTTTCACTCATTCATCCATCCATCCATTTTCTAATCATCCATCCGTCCACTCTTTCTCTCATCCACCCCTCTATTCATGCACCCTTTTACTCATCTATTCATCCTTTAATCCAACAAACCTCCCTTTCACACATTCATACATTATTTCACTCAGCCATATTTACATCCATCCTTTTACTCATCCGTCCGTCCATCCATTCATCTATCAACTCTTCTAGCATTTCACTTATCCATCCACTCTTTCACTCCATCAGAGTTGATTCCTCCACTTGGGCAGAGGAGCATCGCCCCACTGCTTTCTCGCAGTCCGGGAAGCAGAAACATAAAATGGAGCAGGGGAGGAGTGGCTTGCCCAATGATGCAGGCCATGACTGCAAACTGAGCTGTGAAGATGCGGGACCCGGGAAAGGTACCATTTTTTTTTATTATTATTATTTAAACACACCCTTCCTGCAATACACCATTCCCTTGCAGCCACTCGCCCATCTCCCCACCCGTGAGCCATGCGGCCGTGACTGCACTCCATTCATCCTTTTACTCATCCATCCACCCTTCCATTCAACTGGGGGTTTATGACTCACTTGTGATGCACAGTGTCAGGACGTGAGGTGACAGTGACATGGCATTGTGGTTCTTTTTCTGCACTTTGATATAGCACAAACTTGGCATCCCTGATAACAGAGATGGCAGTACACCTGAGGGGACGGAACTAACAGAGGTTACAAACTGGACCTACAGAGGCCAATTAGTAATGAGCTATTACCAAGGAATCTTAGATCCCAGATCCTGTAATTCCTCATTTTCATTGGAATTTCACACAGAGTTTCAGATAATTTTTGTGCGAAATGTACCAGGTTTGGTCAATACATACATCTTGCAATTGAGATGGGGTCTAATACTTCAAGATCAGATAGCCCCTTTCCCTTATCTAGAACTCTTGATATTAGTACAAGGTTTGTTCCTGCGCTTTACAAAAGTCCTTATACTGCAAATTAAAACAGACTGAGGGGAAATCAGTGTTGAACATCAACACCTCAAGGCATAAGAGGAGTATTAACATAGTGCAAATTCACCCTCATGGGGGATCCGGATGTATCCTTGTAGTGCAGAATAATCACAAATATCTCACATTTTATGAAGCATCTATTTTTTTTTTTTTTGCAGAGTTTTATATAGCGTGCCATTGACCCGAATTAGGTATCAGAGCGCTTTGCATAGCACCAGTTACGTTACATGAGAACACACATACATTTTTGTTAGGCACAGGGAGATTAAGTGATTTGCCCGGAATCACAGGATGTTCAGCATCATTGCCGAGACTCAAACCCAGTTCCCCAGATTCAAGGTCGACTGCCCTAGCCGTTAGGCCAAATCCTCTTCCCTATTTATCAACAACTATGCAGGGTTTCACAGTATCAATCAAATGCCATCTGGACGAGGAAGGGTCAGACTGGCTGAAAAGAATACATGCCACATATTCCCATGTCCTATCCCACTGCTGACTAGAAGTATGACATCTTCCCTTGCATTACGCACTGGGAATAGTCAGTGCGTAGTTCTGGTCAGGACAACATTTTAACTAAAAAGGTATTTTTTTCTTGTTAATAGTATTAGAGCTCTTTGACAAGCCGCATGAAACATTCCAAGAAAAAGTGCCTCACATTTGGGTTCAACATGTTAAATTTTGTGTAGCCCCATCTGGGGGGTGAAGGGGGGGAGATAAAGGGAGGGTCGAAAAATGAGATTCAGTTCAATTGGAAAACACCCACCAGGAAGTCCTGAAACATGTGCTTGAGTCTCCAAAGGGAGCACTGCCAAATAAGGTTATTCTAAACAGATGTCACTAGGTCATGCATGTCATCTATTCTAGGAAATTGTTGGTGAGATACTGAAGAAACAATGGAAAGTCTACAATGCAAAGAAGTGTCACAGAGATCATTGGGTGGTTTGCGGTGGTCAGCAGAATCACAGAAATCATTGGGTGGTTTGTGGGGGTCAACAGAGAGAACAGACCTCACAAGTGATTCTTCAAGTATGGTTCTAACTTAGATGATCCTAAAATATTACAGTATACACTAATCGTCCCATATATTTGTCTCAACCCTGTATACTTATGACTTGAACCATACTTACATTTGACATCCATAAAAAATGATGGAAGTATGTGATATTCATAGTGTTAGATGTATTGAGGAACAACTGCATGCATCTTCTAGTCTCCTCTTAATACACATTACCATACCATGGGTGTCCTGTGTCCTTCATGCTTGTCCACGCTATATCAATAGTGTTTTTATTTTTTTCAGTACATTTTCCATTGTCTTACAGTCTCCGCGTTCTGTCTGCAGTGACAACTGTCCTCCTGGTCACCGAAAGGCCTTGAAAGAAGGAAAGCCTATGTGCTGCTTTGATTGTGTGCCCTGTTCACATGGAGAAATCAGCAATGGCACAGGTGGGGTTTGCTTCTAGACATACATCATTCAATGCCCTCCCAACTTTAATCAGACTATCAATATCTCAGTACATATGTGCTTCCCTCTACTGGACACCAATGGGATGACAAACATTTTAACATGATTTTCAGAAGGGTATTCTGCAAATTGAGGATGATATTAGTATGTTTTATCATTTAACCTCTTCAATTGCCTTTAAAGGTTTGATAAGTTCCTAAATACGTACAACAATTCTACTGTGTAAAGGACAATTTGCTAAATATCTTTAGCTTAATAGGATACTGAGTGGTCGACATTTTTGATAAACAACTTGGGATGCCTTAAAGATGCCTGTTGGCTCAATTTGGGTTAGAAATTCATAAAGTGAAAAGAAAGATGAACAGGGACAACTCAGCTGTAAAAATGATGCAGGTTGAAAACTCATGCAGGAAAATAGGAGTCTTAAGGATTTAGATATTGTATTTTTGAAATGTTTAATCATAGCAACATAAACATTTTTGGCCGAAAAGCGGCGATAATTTTATCGCCCTATTAGCAAGCTGTCGCTAACAGCAGTTACCGACAGCTTGTAGGCGATAGCGACCGGTTTGGGGCCTGCTTTGCATGTCAGCGATATTTATCGCTAATGACATGCAAAGTGGGCGTACCCAACCTGTTAGCGACTGAAAGCAGTCGCTAACATCGCTATCGCCTATTATCAACGCAGGTATAGCAATGGAAATATTCGATCTAAGCGCGAACATCTCCAAAACCTAACGCCTGCTCAGACCACTTCTTAGCCTGTATATCCAATGGGTGGTGGATATTCAGGCTAAGACCCTATTGGCGTTAATGCCTGAATATCGCTGGATTCCCAGCCATATTCACGCATTTCGCCGCTATCGCCAGATATTTTATCGTTTTAGAGATAAACATTGCAAATAGCACTTTATCTCTGCGATATAATCCGGCGATGCGTGGCAATAAAAAAATATTGCTAAGCCCATTTAGCGATAAATATCGCTAGTTGTTCATAATATGCCCCCTTATTTTTGGTAATGAATGTACACTTCCAGGATTTTCTTTGCGTGGTTAGTATTGACTTGTTACACTTTTTATAAGCTTAGTTTAAAGGTCCTAGACAAGTAGGTCACTACATAACTTGTAGTACAAATGCCAGGATACTAGATGGATTTTCACCCTTACCGTCCAAGGGAAATTGTACACAGTCCACAAAATCTTCAAAATACTCAAAAATTTAGATTATATTGAACATTAATTGAACTACACATTCCCAATGAGAACTGTGGCAGGCAGACTTTATAAAGTTTTGAATTTGATTCTGGTTGCAGTTCTTTTGAACATGGTCTGCCTAAATCCGGAGAAGACAAATGACACAATAAACTCTGGAATGTTTTACTCAAGGAATACTGACAAGCGCTGTCCTTCCCATTTCATTAGCCTATTGCTTCTTTTGTCTACTGTAACATGCTTTATCTTAATGAGTGACGGAAGGACTAGTGTTATTTTAGAATGTAGGCATACCTGCATCAGCAGTTACTGACCTCACCAGTAAAGCGCTAGGACCACTTATTAACAGTCAAAGCATACCTCTTTCCCAAAATGTTTCATAGTTCCAGCAAACCTGCAGGGATCCTGCAGCTGCTGAAGGAGACCACCCTTGCCCCGGATATTTTAAAAAATAATCATCTGCTTACTAATCTACCACACCCTGCTAGGATATTATTAAGCAAATTGACACCCAATGCCATGGGAAGATGAAGGCTAACATCGTTCTGCAAGATCAATGTTAGACCTGGCACACCATTTTCGGGGATCTCCCTTCCATTTTTTGCTGTGGCCTCCTGTATTTTTGCTATGTGTTTTGCTGGTCTAGGAGCTTTTGCTACTTTGCCACTGCTATTCAGTGCCAAAGTGCAGGTGCTCCATATTGTAAATTATTGTAATGGATTAGTGTCTCCGTGATTGGCTTATTTGATTGACTTGTCCGACCCTAGTATAGTGCACCATGTGTGCCCAGGAGCTGTAAATCAAGTGCTGCTAGCAAGCTGGCAGCACTGCTTGTGCAATCCAGAGAAAAAGCTTGTAAAATGTAACTCAGGCCTGCCATTGCAGAGCCTGTATGCAGCCTGGGGCTGCCATGTCGACTTGCACACACTCGCCAGTCCCTAAACCTTCTCTTTTCTACATGTTAGCCACCCCTAAGGTAGGCCCAAGGGCAGGGTGCATTGTAAGCAAAAGGTAGGACAGGCCCTGGTGTGTGTGGCATATCCTGACAATTTCACTATTGCAAGGCTACCAGTCCCCATAGGCCAGAATTGGCATTTTGATTATAACATAATATAATCCTTACTGACCCAGGGAACATGGTGGAAAAACAAATTGAGTATGGCTGAACTCAGAATGATAACAATACATCTTTTAGTGAAGTTGGTTTTAACATTGTGTGTTTGAAAACACCCCTTTTAGAAAGTAGGTGTTTCTTGCCTAACCATCCGGCCTGGCTCTGCTAGGTTGTGTCTGGTTTGTGATAGGGGCTGGGGTGGCTCAGGGAGACAGGGTGAGTCAGCACTAGGCTGAATAGACCTATCTGCATTGGGAGTGGTGGGAGGAGTAGCACATGGGCCTGAATAGGGCTGTGCCTGCCTTCCACAATGCTGTCTCCACCTCCTGTGGTGCGTCTGATGACCCTGGCCCACACTGACAAAGTTGTGCACTGGCAGAATGCACCCAGAACTGGTTTGGACTAGGTACAGACACTCTCTGCCTTCAGAGACAAAGGATTTGTGTGTAAAAAGGAGGTCCCAGACCCCAGAACTTTAGATCACTTCTGGGAATCAAGAAGATCCTTTGCCAAGGAGAAGAACCAAGGAAGCTGAAGAAGGAGACTGCCCCTGTGCTGTGCTGTTGGGGTTGGTCTGCAGTGGTTACTTTTTTGCCAAGGAAAGGAGAAAATGAACTGTGTGTGTACTTTTGCGATCTTGAATAAGAATCTGAAAGGGCTTTAATTGTGCTAGCCTCCATCCTGAAGTCTTAGGGATACAAGACTTCACCGCCAGCTCCCCTGAATTTGTTTGCTTGGAGTTCTGCCTGCAGACAGGTGCCTACTGCTGTTTGGGCCCTCTGAGAAGACTGTGTGTCGCTGACAGCTGGAAGCCCGACACAACGAGGAGAAGCGTGTCATCGCTGCAGTAGATACTGTTGCATCGCTGAAGAAGCGTGCCACCACCTTGTTTGCGTCGCATCACCAATGAAGCGCGTCGTATCCCCGGAGAAGCGCGTTGAAACCGCAGAAGTTGCCGTCACATCACCGGAGAAGTGTGTTGCAGGGCCTGTTGCGGCTCAGAAGTTACATAGTTCGCCGCACGGCCATTGGGCGTGCATGCACCACATCCAATGGTTTGCATCGCATCAAGACGCCATTTTAGTTCATCGCACCAGATCGTCACATCGCATCGAGGCGCAATCTTGTCGCATCATCACCAGGCCGCAGTAAGAACCGACGCATCAACTCCCCACACAGAATGGAAGTGAGCCTCAACTCCCCTGCGCAGCAGTAAGGGACCAACGCATCCACTCCCCTGAGTGTAAGGAAGGCGCATCAACTTCCCTGTGACCCTTTTGTTTGTTTGCGTGATGCATCTAAGGTAATTTGAGAGTAAAGTGTCACATTTACCATTTACATTGAACTTAGCTATTTTCTACCATTATAAAGTCTATTTTTATAGTATTGTGGATTTTTGTTGTTTGGTCTTGTGTTAAGTCTAGCAAAGATTACTTATTTTTGTATACTGGTGTCCATTTGTAGTGTTTTTACTATATTACTGTCTGTGTTCACAAACGCTTTACACACTGCCTCTGAGATAAGCCTGTCTGTTTGTGCCAAGCTACCAAGGGGGTGAGCAGGGGTTATTTTTTTATAAGTGTAGCCCCTTACTCTGATTAGAAGCAAGGATCCCTATTTGGTCACAGGTACCTACCTCTGCCAGCTATAGACCCCCAGTTATAACAATCAACAACAATTTTCCAGGCTGCAGGACAACACTGAGACAGTAACCTTGCAATGGGGGGCCACAGATATCAACTCTTGTAGATTTGAGTTCCTCACTATAAAGTGTGCCCCTTTCCCCAGCATCCAAACTGTCACTGGTATTATTTAGTTTCTACGACAAGCCTGTTGTAGTTCCCATCTACAAAGAAAATGTGAATGACAAACAATTGTGCAGTAAAGGCTCTGCTGCAAGTCACATTCAATGAGGAAGGGTTGCATCACCAGAATCCAACCTACAAGTCAACAATGTACCCCTTGCTCAACTCTCTGAGGATAAAGTGTTTGCTCATCTCAAATCCCGCCAATCAAGAACAACTGAAAGGCTGGCTCTCTAATGGTTTTGCCCCACAACCCAGTGCCACTACACACATTTTATGGGTTTAAGCATTGATTTCAATGTCTTTACTTTCAAAACGCATATTTTGAAAAAGACACAAAGGGCCTGATTTAAATCTCGGCAGATGGGTTGAAGTAACATCTATCCTGTCACCTGAAATATAAATCCCATAGGATACAATGGGATTTATATTTCAGCGGATGGGATGGAGTGCTGGAGTAACCTGTCCAACAAGATCCAAATCAGGAGCAAAATCTGCTTGACTTCAACCAATCTTGTGGTGGAAAGTGGAGACTTTTCTGCCACATTCATATTTCCCAAACTGCCATACAATGCAGTTTCTTAACAAAGGCAATTTCCTACTTCCCAGCATCTCAGAACCCACCCCCCCACAACCAACCCGAAGAGAGTCCTCCATGCGGCCATATATGACATCAAAAGACTAATGAAAACCCCATCAGCTCTTCTTACACAAAAGTTTCATATTCAATCTCATCCAGGTCAGCTTCAAGGAGCAAGGTTCAAGAATGTCAATGACCAGGGCAATTAAAATTATGATCTACAGTCAGACTTACCAACACAGAGAATCATCTCACAAAGCCATTTGCTTTTATTCTTGTAAAAACTGATTTGTATTAGTTTATATTCTGTCCCATGCAAATTAGATAAAGTTTGTAATTCAGTTGAAGGTATTATAAATTAATTTTGCAAAAACTGGAATTTTATGTGGGGACGTTCTCATTATTATCGGATCCTACTTCTTTGTCCCAGTATTGAACTGCAAAAAAGAGCACTTTTGCCTGATTCCAGCTCTAAGACATCTCTGCAAGCAGCCTTCCTATAGCTTTAGCTGACATTACTCTTAAAAGTGGGTGTTTCATAGCGACCCAGGCAGTGACTCATTTGTGAGCTAAGGGAATAAATCAAGCAGCTGCCCTTAGCCTGATGTGTGACCTGTTATCACTTCTTAATTTCTTGCAAAACCTGTGCAGTCCTTCTGAATGTATATGTCATTCATATTGCAAACACTGTTTTTTTGACAATATGTTATAAATTAGGGATTCCTCTGTCCTCTGCCACATGGTTCTATTTGTGTGCATTGGGACTATTTATCAATTCCTTTTAAGGTATTTGAGATCATTCTGTAAAACCAGAATTGTGGTCCATTCTCATCCCTGTACCTTCTCCTTTAATCTCTGGGCAGGTCGTACCTATGGGACCTTAGTATCCTAGTTTGTTGCCTGTATTCCCCTCGCCCTTCCTGTAAGACCCTGACCTGCTATCATCCTGTAATGTGCAGTCAAAGCTCACTAAATGAGGCGGCTTCACGGCCAAAATAAGCTCAACCATAGGAACATCTATGGTTTAATAAAGCTATTAAAGTAGATCCTAACCTTTATATCTGGAAACAATAGTCCTCTGTAGGGGTCCTATATGTTAGAGACATTATTCAACCCAATAATCCTGTTTCCTTTGCTATGTTCCTTCTTCATCCTATGAATTTTTAACTCGTTTTATCAATGCAAGCATCTTTAAGGGATTTTTAAAAAGCTGCATATGGTTGAATGTTTAATATTCCTTTAGATTCTTGTCTCCAAGAAACATATTGGGTCACTAATATATAAATCCTGGAGATAAATAAGATTCAACAAACATGGGACATCATGTTCTAAATATAATATTGAACCCATCCCTCCATTTAAATGGCATACTAGATGAAGCTCTTGTTATGAAATAAAGGGGCATATTACCAAGGGCCTTATCACCGCTTTAGCAGCACTTTTTGCCGCTAAAGCAGCAATTATTTTATCGCCCTATCAGCAAGCTGTAGCTCACAGCAGTTAGCGACAGCTTTCTGACGAAAGCGGCCGGTTTGGGTGCCGCTTTGCATGTCAGCGATATTCATCGCTAATGACATGCAAAGGCGTTCCCGACCAAAAGACCTGATAAACAGCCGCTAACAGGCCTATCGCCTATTAGCAAGGAGGCCCTGGCCCCAGTTAGCGACATAAAAAAGTCACGCTAACCGGGGTCATCGCCGGTTTTTAACACCTGCAAATTTCATGACTTAGCAATACCTAACATGGGGTTGTGGATTATGCTGATACGACCACAGGTTCGTATCAGCAAGGTTTTTCAACTTCCCCATGCAACATCGCTGGTTTTGTCGCAATGTTAGTTCTTCTCTCCTGCTATCGCTGGAATATATATCACCATAGCGCTAATTGTTGCTAATACAGCGTTAGTGTTGCGATATATTCCAGCGATTGCTGGCAATGAAAATATTCACGCTAAGCGCGCTCTGCGATATTTTTCGCAGTTTCTTGTTAATATGGCCCAAAGTTTTCTCCACTTCTCACAATGCCCATTTTGGATGGCCTATAGGTCATAATGGACTCCCAGCCCGTTTACCCAAACAGGGACTTCTCCCTTCGGCTGTGTGTTGGCACTGCAATCATCCTCTGTTTGACTTGAATTATCTGTTATTTTACTATAAGTATACTCATCCTTTCTGGAAGGACATTGAAAATATCCTATGTAATCATGTTTATGTGAACTTGTCCTTAACTCATACTCTTGTATCTTTGGGCACTCATTTTTGTGCTGACACCCAACTGGTTAATTTTCTGATTTCATGGGATAGATTGCTGACTGAAGTTTTACTTACTATAGGTATTAAAACTGTTCTTTCCTATTGGAAGAACTAATTAATATCTCATACCACACATGGTGGTCATGGGTGCGTTTTATCAGAAGTACAGATACTATCATACATACAGTACTTTTAACACCAAGTCCTCTTGCCTACTATGGTACAAGCTGTGGGACATATTATGAAGAAACTGAGTTAAAATTATTGCAGCTTTAGCAGCAGGAAACTGCTGCTAAAGCGGAGATAATGGGCTTCATAATATGCCCTTGTGAATTCCCATAGAAGTCCATCTTCTGATGTTAACATGGGCTTCTATGGGAATTCTCTACAGCATATTATCACGCTCATTATCGCTGCTTTAGCTGCAGTTTCCTGCCGCAAAAGCTGTGATAAATCTTAAATCTGTTCTTGATAATATGCCCCTCAATCTTTACTTGCAAAAAGTTAACCCGCCCTTAATATACTTTATAATGATGCCCTCTTCTCTTCTCTTCTCTTCTCTTTTCTCTTCTCTTCTCTTCTCTTCTCTTCTCTTCTCTTCTCTTCTCTTCTCTTCTCTTCTCTTCTCTTCTCTTCTCCTCGCCTCAACTCTTCTCCTTTATCTTTTCCTTCTGTTCTTCTCTCTCTCCTTGCTCTTCCCTCCAATTAAATAACTTACAAATAACCATTACAGCATATTGTGTCAAATTTCTCTACCTTTTAAGTATCTTGATGGACTCTCTCTCTATCCGTTATTATATGTTATTACTAATGCACTGTTTTGTTTTGATTTGTACTCTTTTATTGATGAAATAAAAACTTTTCTAAATAAAAAAGCTAATTATATGGTCCCACAGTTCAATAGCTGAATGTAACCCAGAGCAGAAAGTAACCCAGAGTGTAGGGGACATCAACAATGCAGGGTAGTCATAAAGAGCCATATGCACCTACATCTGTGGCCTTGCAAAGTCAGAGGGCGGAAAAGCGGCAGAATAATCACTACCCACTTTGTAGACCATACCTGTCTACTGAACTACGAAGTGATGAAGTGAAATTGAATTTGTGGTGAATTTGCCTACATGTCTCATGAAAACTGCCAACCATCTGCCTCTTGCTCTTTTTTTGAGGTATAGCCAGCAGGAGAATGTTTACACATGAGCTGCACTGGTAGCCTGCCTCATGCTCCTTGGCCAAAGGCGTGGATAGTGAATACAACCCATAGACCAGCAAGATACAGCCACCCGTTAGTATTTTAGATGAATCTGACCCAAATGTTTATATTTCATTGTATTGGTTAACTTTTATATTGTGCATACCAATATCAGTCTCCCAACTTCTAGGCTCAGCAAACAAAATGACATGTAATATTGCATTGTTCAAAACATAATGAGATTAAGAGTGAATTGTAACAATTGAAACAAAATTAAAAGAGTAAAATAGATATAGATATGCATGTTAAATTATTAGACATAACAAACATAAAGAAAAATATTGAAAATATTGCTCATGCCCGTACTTTAAGAAGATGTTTTTTCACACTTGCAGCTTATAGTTACATTAATGTACTGGTTAATATAAGTGGCCCAAAGAAAACATCTTTGAATATTTCTAAATCAATTGTGTTTCCATTTAATAATGTATTGACCATTTTTCCTGATCTGGTTGTGTTACTGGTAAACAGATCATATGAGTAAATCTCCCTTCCTTCCTTCTGCTTTAGATACTCTTCAATGCCTAAAGTGCCCAAGTCATCAATGGACCAATGAAAAACGTAATCAATGCATTCCGAAAGTGATCGAGTACCTGTCGTATCAAGAACTCCTGGGTCAAACACTCGCTATCTCGGCAACCTTCTTCATAGTCCTCACTGCTTCTGTTCTGTGCATCTTCATCAAATATCAAGACACTGCCATAGTGAAAGCCAACAACCGTTATCTCAGCTACCTTCTTCTTGTTTCCCTCATGTTATGTTTCCTCTCTTCCTTCATATTTATCGGAAGTCCCAGCATGCTCACCTGTATGCTTCGACAGACTGTCTTCGGGGTAGTGTTCTCCATCAGTATTTCTTCCATTCTTGCAAAAACTTTATGTGTTGTCATTGCATTTAAAGCAACAAAGCCCAACAGTTCTATCAGGAAATGGCTGGGAGCCAGGGCACTATATTGTGTAGTGTTTTTCTGTTCTCTGTCACAAATGATTGTTTGTTTAATTTGGTTAGTAATCTCGCCTCCATTTCCAGAACTGAACATGAAAACTTACAATGAGAAGATAATTTTTGAATGCAATGAAGGGGACACCATCTTCTTCTACTGCATGCTGGGATACATGGGCCTCCTGGCCACAGTCAGCTTTGTAGTTGCCTTTCTCTCAAGGAATCTGCCTGGAAGCTTCAACGAGGCCAAGCTGATCACCTTCAGTATGCTGGTGTTTGTCAGTGTGTGGATCTCCTTCATCCCGGCATACCTGAGCACACGGGGGAAGTACATGGTGGCGGTGGAGGTGTTTGCCATCCTGAGCTCCAGTGCTGGACTGCTGGGGTGTATATTCTTTCCCAAGAGTTATATCATTCTAATCAGACCCTAAAAAAATACCAGACAAAATCTAACTGGTAAATATCCTTTTGGTACAATGAAAATTGAGTAGTAACACAAAGGAAAATGGTCCTAGCTATTACATCACACTAGTATTACCCAGAAAAATGCTAAAAACATATTTGTTTTTTACCTTAGACTTTGTGTGACCCTTTGTGTGTGATCTACAGGTGTTCTCCACTGACAAGGAAACTTTAACTAGAAATATTCCACTATCTATATCTATATATAAAAACGAAAGTATGTCTTTTTGTCCGTTATGCACTACTACACCATTCATCCAATCGCCATGAAACTTTGGGAAGTTGTTGAATACACTCCCGCAAAGGTTTCTGGCAAAAAAAGACAAATAAATTAATAAATTAAGAAATTAATAAATAAATAAAATTGTTAAAAGTTGTTGAGTACAATCCCGTGAAGGTTTCTTGCAAAAAAAAAAAATAATTGGCTAAATATCGGCACCTCGGCCTTCCAGGGCCCTCATCATCTTTCCAATACTGAACGTTTACAGTTTCCGGTGCGACTCGCTTTTGCAATGACCATCAACAAAGCACAAGGACAATCGCTGCACGTGTGTTAAGCATGGATGAATTTTGCGAATTCACGATCCGCGAATTTGCGGATTTGCGAATTCGCAATCCGCAAAATGTGCGAATTTGTGGGAATTTGCGGATTTTTGTTTTTTTGAGTGTTCGTGGGGTTTTTTGCGCGTTCGCGGGGTTTTTTGTGTGTTCGTAGGCTTTTTGCGTCTTCGCGAGCCGCTTGCATAGCGAAGTTACCCATGCAGTCATTTATGGGAGAGGGAGAGAGAGATAGATAGATAGATAGATAGATAGATAGATAGATAGATAGATAGATAGATAGATAGATAGAAAGAGAGAGGGAGAAAGAGAACGAGAGAAAGAAAGAGAGGCCGGATCTCCGAAGGGCCAGATTCCTGAGTTGCCCCTACAGAACATACAGCTTTTTATTTTTAGCAAAATGCATATGAAAATTGTGCTGTAAAGGTCTCTTTCAGTTTAACCCCTCCTGACAACTCAAAATGGGTGTATTTGCCATCCTCTCCCTTCTTCCTGTTTTTTATATATGTAAGTGCTTCCTGATGAGGTTTAATTCCTTGGACAGGTGCCTTGTTGCCTACTTGTAACTATTCTCTGACCCTGCTTCAAGGGTCAGAGCAGGGTCAGAGAATAGTTGCAAGTAGGCAACGAGGCGCCAGGAAGCAATTAGCAGCAGGTGTCCAAGTTGAAGTTAATTTGTTTGTAACCCTTTTGTAAAAGGTTACAAAGAAATTAGGTTCAACTTTTGCACCTGCTGCTGTAACCCTTGCTGGGCTGAAAATTCGTCCCCGCTGATTCGCAGATTTTATCGTGATTTTGCGAGATTCGCGGATCGCGAAATCATGGAAAAACCCCAAATTCGCCCGCGAAACGGATTTTATGCCCACCCTTAGACTAGATTTGGAGAATCAGTGCTTCTCACATGGACAACTGTATGTCGCAAGCTCACGCATCGGAAAACCTTCAGATTTATTTGTGTACGCACCAGACGGAAAAACAAAAAAACTGTGTATCCACAAGCACTTGAATAAATAAACAGAATTAAAACAACACTTTAAAATGTTTTTCATAATAAAATGAATAAATTTCAGTAAAAATTACACAATGTTAATTGAATGTTATCATAACAAGTTTACTTACATTTCCTTTCTTCTGAGATCGCAGCAACGTGCGACGGGTAAGCTAGTCTATATATATAAAAACAAAAGTATGTCTGTCTGTCTGTTTGTCCTTTATGCATTACTACACCATTCATCTGATCGCCATGAAACTTTGGGAAGTTGTTGAGTACACTCTCGTGAAGGTTTCTGTCAATTTTTTCTCCCAGGGCCCTCATAATCTTTCGAATACTGAAATAGACAGCAAATTTGTGAGCATCCTCGACAGTTATGATCCCCAAACAGAAATCGATTGGTCAATCTACATCAGAAGCACGAAAGAAAAAGGCATTACGAGCTTCAGAAACAGACGAGCAACGGGAAGCAAGATTAGAAGCTGTTCGAATACAAACTGCTCAAGCCTGTAATTCTCGAACGAACGAGCAATGAGAATCAAGATTGGAAGCTGATCGAGTACGCACTGCTCAAGCCCTTTCTTCTCAAATGAACAAGCAACGAGAATCAAGATTGGAAACAGATTGATTATGCACTGCTCAAGCCCGCTCGAATGAAACAGGAGAGCAACCAGAATCGAGATTGGAAAACGATCAATTATGCACTGCTCAAGCCAGCTTGATTGAAACAGGAGAGCAACCAAAAACAAGATTGGAAGCCAATTGAGGACGCACTGCTCAAGCCACACTTAGAAATGTTTTCATAAATAAAATGAATAAGTTACAATAACAATGACACAATGTAAATTTAATGTTATCATAACGAGTTTCTTTGAATTTCCTTTCTTCTGAGATTGTAGCAATGCGCAACGGGTAAGATAGTTTAGAATACAATGTTGTCCTAATATCTATACATACTTTCAAAATATACATTTAGAAGACCATAAGAAATAGTACCTATGCATTGATGTGTTCCATTATTTAAACACATCTAAATATCAGCTTTCTTTCTTATCTCTATACTTAGGAATAGTAATGTACATAGCAGTAGATACTATTAAAAAGGGAATGTAGAACTGTAAAGTGAATGTGATAGCAGCCCAAGGACGGTGTCTTTCTTCCATGGTTCCTCAGTGCATCTTGGTAGATAACCTTTTGTCCTGAGGAACAGGAAGACATGTTTATGACTCTTCAGACAGCTGTATAGGCCAAGAGACACAAAAGTGTGTTGATCAACAAAAAGCAGGAGTTCAAAAGAATATGGATGGGTAAAAGGTAGATGGATTACTGAAAGGACCGCTGACTGAGTGAAAGAATTGATTAAAGAGCGAAAGGAAGGATGGATGGATGAATGAAAGGGTGAATGGATGGATAAAAGGGTGGATGGATGTATGAGCGAACAGATGGATAGATGAGTAAAAGGATGATGGATGAGTGAAAGGATCGATGAAAGGGTGGATAAGTGAAAGAATGGATAGATGAGTGAAAGGGATGGTGGAGGGACATTAGAAAAGGATGGAGGGATAATTGAATAGCTGAATGGATGACCAGCTAAGTGAATGGATGGGGTCATACCTACGGACTTGCAGATTGGATGCTGCCCTAGTCCCATTCCAGCTCGAACCTTTGACACTGCCTGCACCGTCTCACCCGGTCTCCCCACGCCGCTGCAGCATTTTCTATCACAGCGCGGCCGCAATGAGGGGGGTGCTGGGGGCTTAAGGACTGCAACTACCAGGGTGCCATAGCGGCCGGAAGCCGCCAACGGTGTTTTCGTGCCAGGTGGCGCTTTAATTGGACACACACCCTAGGTGCAGCGGGAGCACGCAGGAGCGTCCCGGGAGAAGCCCGGGACAAGGGCAGAACCGTCCAAGGCCGTCACAGGCTGGAGGAGGCCTGGCTGGGGCCCCCCTCTTTTATCTGCAGCTAAGCTGTATCAGAGACAATTACTATTGAGGTGCGAGACATTATTGTTTCTGGTTACTGTCCACGATTGTTGCCCTAAGTTTGTCGGATTGATGGGTGCCTGCTTCGGGACCCTCAGATCTCTGACTAGAATTTTTCCTTTATTGCCCCAGCCAGCCAAAGAAATGGTCGCTAGAGCCCTCATATTGTCCCGCCTGGATTATGCTAACGCTTTGTATCTGGGATCACCCTCCTTCCTGGTAAATAAACTACAGCTCATCCAAAATGCGGCCGCGAGACTCCTGCTGGGTATCTCTAGACAAAATAGCATAAGATCGCAACTGGCCACACTCCACTGGCTGCCGGTGACCCAAAGAGTCCAATTCAAGGCTCTGGTACTCACGCATCGAGCCCTTCATGATACTGGCCCGCCTATCTCAGGAAAAGAGTGACTTTCCATGTCCCAAGTCGCCACCATAGGTCGGCCTCCCAACGCCGGATGGTAGTCCCCCGCTTCCAACGAACCAGATTGGGTGGTCAATCTTTTTCGGTCAAAGCCGCTGCCCTCTGGAATTCCCTCCCATTTACTCTCAGGGACACCAGAGATCTTGGCAGCTTCAAGAAGCTCCTTAAGATGCATCTTTTTAATATAGCCTACTAAAGTTGTTATGTTCTGCTGTTCAGCTCTCGACTTCTCTGTGGTTATGCTTCGCGCCAGGATACTCATGAGTAGTTGTGCGTGTAATAAATACCCATATAACATATAACATATAACATAACATTGGTTTTAATGTATCCATATTACTCTTTCGGGCATCATGACCAAATCTAATCTAAGAGCGTTCACCAGGGCAGGGGGTGTTGGGACCTTGGATGCATTTCTTAAACAGGCTGAATCTGTTGTGGCAAAGGAAATTGAACTCGCTGAGAGGCGATTTTCTTTGAGTCCATCTTCCCAAATCGTACCTTTGCTACCACCTATAGAGGTGCTTACTAGTACAGCTGTACCCCTTGAGACCATGGGTTCTCCCCTGATTTTGAATGGATATATATTAGATGTCAGTTTGGCAATCTCCTCTGACTCTTCACTTGTATTAGGCCCACCCCCCATATCCCAAAATAGTTGCAGTAGGCAGTTATGGGCTAGAACAGTAGATAGTAACAAAGTTCTACCGGGGAAAAGGAAGGCCATCAATGCCCCCAAAGGTAGCCCACAGCAAGCAAAACAACCCAGGAATATAAATTCTGCACCTGGGCTAGGTAGACAGGAAGGAAATGTAACAGATAAAGTTAATGTGGTCAGGGCGCAATGATTTGGCGGACTCCATGATGACCCTAACACCCCAAGTTGCGGCACCCACCACCCCAATGATAGCTCTAAGAGCGAAACAAGGTGCTAAGCTTGGCTCGAGGGGTCCAGTGGGGAGATTAGGCCCCCTTAAACATGCCCCAGAAAGGGAGCCCTTTGCGTTGCATCTTCCACCGGAGGCTTGTCCATATTCCATTATCTTAGCAAATGTTCCGAAAAATAAGGACGATAGGGAGGAACACTCATCTACTTTAAAAAATAAAGCCCTTCACTTCCTGACTAATAAAACAGTGCTAGGGGAACACTTGTTCAAAAATTTTAAAATGGAGAGAAGGGTACCCTGGGTGGGTAAGACAAAGAAGACTATGGAGGGCGACTGTGTTGTTGTGACCTTTGGCTGTCCTTTCTTGGTTGGCGATATTTTGAGGCAAGCAGTTTCAGCTAGGATCCATCATGATTATGTTAATGTACTACCACTGGGGTTCTTCTATCCACCATATACTACTGGACCCAAAAGAAAGGGAGAGTATTATGCTCAGATAGCCCCCCCCCATCTGTCCCGTTGCATTAAACAATAGATATGAGGTCTTAAGTTCCTTGGATGCTAACGATTGACTTTGTGGTGGGAGATCTACAGACCAGAAAATAGAGGGTCCTGCCGATGATCACAGAATGAACCTGTACTCGGTATAATTTGTTGCCTTGACTGCAGTGACCTTTTTGTTTTTCATGTTTACTCAAGGGGGATGCAGGGCGGGACACCGTCCAAAACTATTGAAGAATTAGTAATTCTCCTTGAGCTCTATTCCACTAAGGGTAATACCATAGTTGCGGGTGATTTTAATTGTTGTTTTGAGCCGCTAGATAGTAACGATGTGGACCTCACTGCTGAGGAAGACAGGAGATGGAATATCCCTCAGTTGACAATTCCCCAATACAAAAATGGACAGAGGCTGCTTAAGGTGATGTGTGTTGGACTAGGGTTGAGAGCAATTAATGGTAGATCTGACTCAGATAAATGTGGGGCTTTTACCTTCAATAATGGTTCACGTAAGAGCCGGATTGATTATATACTCACCAATAAAGAGAACTGGTCCAACCTAAAGGACATGGTGGTATGTGAAAGGGTTGAAAGTGACCATGATCCCCTTTGTCTTACATTTACCTTAGGGAAACACTTAAGGGAGGCAATTCCTCTGGATAGGATTGACATCGCTCTATCGAACGATGTCAGGCACATTAGATGGGCTAATTGATCAACGAATGAGGCAAAGTTAATAGCAATGAAGGAACTCACTATCCAAGCGACTATTGATCTTGTAAATTGTACAAACCAAGAGGGTCTAGCAGCAGATCTGAATCTAATTCACCCTAATTTTTTTTAAAAACTTAGAATATTTTTTACGAAAAGTGGACCACTTAAGTCCAATTGGCCTGTTAAGAGTGAAGACCAGTGGTATGGGAAGTCGTGTCGGTCCGCGTACAAAGCTCTGGCAGTGGCCATAAAAACTAAAGATAGAGCCGGGGTTAAGTGCGCCCGTGCCCTTTATAAAAAAGCACCATATGATGCTAAACGTGCTTGGGATGAGGAGTATTGGAGGGAGTTGTACTCCGCAAGTAGGGAATGCTCCATGTGTGCCTTTTGGGATATGGTCAAGTGGGGTAGGGGGACACAGAGGGGCGAACCAAGTAATTTAGTGTCGCCCGACCTCGGGGTCGCGCACTACGCTGCCCAGTTTGCATCTCAAGGAACGACCCGGGTTGATACTGAAGGTCCTGTGCTTAATAAAATGGCAGTAGTTCCCCTGCACTTTGAGAGGATAGAGGTGAGAAAGGTACTTAATTGCATCCCAAAGGGCAGAGCACCCGGTCTGGATTCTATTCCAGCCGACCTCTTCATGCATGATAAAGAGCTTTGGGAACCCTACATTCAAAACCTAGCAAATGGCGTCACTAATGGCTCGCCCATACCAACTACCTGGAAAGGCACAGTGATCATACCAATCCACAAAAAGGGTGAACGCTCCGATCCAGGCAATTATAGGCCCATTAGTTTGCTAGATTGTATACAGAAGGTTGTTGCACGGCTTGTTCTGCAGAGAATCCTAGCTTGGATTGAGAAGGAAGAAGTACTGTCACCCCTCCAGGCAGGTTTCCGCAGTCACACAAGCACTATTGACCAAGTTTTTAGATTTATTTTAATTTACTGGCGAGAGGTTATTCTTAGGGGGGGTATGTTATTTGCAGCATTTTTCGATCTTAAATCGGCGTTTAACCTAGTACCTCGAGAAAAAATGTGGGCAGTTTTTTTAGATCAGGGCATGCCATTAAATATCTTGTCCCTTCTCAAAAGACTACACGAGGACAATTTTGCCCAAATCAGGTGGAACCAACAGGGTAGTGTGACAGATTCATTCCCTATAGAGAGGGGTGTACGCCAAGGGTGCGTTCTAGCCCCAACTCTCTTCTCTTTATACATCAACAGGGTGAACGGCTGCTTTATGCATTGTCCAACCGATGCTCCAAAGCTGGATGGTATACCGATCCCCCTGTTGATGTTTGCAGACGACACTCTTTTAATTTCCAAAACGCAGCAGGGACTTCAACGACCCATTGATGTGTTTGAGGTCTTCTGCCAGGATCATGGACTTGTCATAAACGCTAATAAGACTAAGTTCATGGTATTGCACAAATCTAAACATGTTAGAGCCAACGCGGCACTGAACGGGGTCAGACTAGAGCAAACTCAGGTTTTTTTGTATCTGGGCATTAACCTTGCTTCCAAATTAGACTGGAAACCACACGTTACACACCTGACTATTAATCATGCTTAGCTATCAGGAGCCCTAATTAAGGAATTTTTTCTTTCCCAAACTAGGCCAATAACGCATTTACTGCAAATTTATGATGCCAAAATAGCCTCTGCAGTTCTATATGGGGCTGAACTGTGGGGATATAGTAACTTATCTCATCTGACCGGGTCTCAAAACAAGTTTTTTCGTCGGGTCACAGGTCTTCCAGCATCAACCCCGTTGACCCCTCTCTTGTATTGATCTAGGTATTCAGCGACTGGAAGATAAGGCCCACTATAGAACAGTGGCATACTGGAGGAGATTGTGGGTTACCCCCGAACTCTCCCAGTACGCAAGGGCTTTTATAGATGTAAGAAATGCTGATAAGGCCCACAAAATCCGTTGGCTGTGTGAGGTAAAGTCTATTTATTCTGCCATGGGCTTGGTCAGCCTATGGGAGGACCTCATAGCAAACACCTTGCCCCCTAAGAAGGTCCTAAGAGACCTTTATTGGAGCTTGGTAACATTGAAGGGATTTGGCTCGACTATTGGTCAGTCATTGACGACGGAGTTTCTGGAACTAAAACATCTACCTGTGTTAGAGGGGTACTGGGACTATATTACTGTCCCGGAGGCTAGAAAGAGATACCATCAATTTAGGGTGGGAACTTTACCAACAAATTCTTTTACTTGTAAATGGAGAGAAGGACTTGTTCCCACCTGCCCTTTCTGCCCCACCTTAAAGGAGGCCATCAGTCATATTTTATTTTGTTGCCCTGTGTGTAAAGTTCCAAGACGGGTGTGGCTGAGACCCATCTGTCTCCAGCTTAGCATTCAAACTGGCTGTGAAGCTCTGAGAATTCTTAAAACAGATACTACTCAGCCTGTGGTTATAGCAGTCGCTAAATTCTTACATTGGTCATGGAGAATTCGTTTAATTAAATCTTGTCTGAGATGACTTTTTTAGTTTTCTTCTGTATATATATTTTAATTGTAGTCTCTTCTTTAGATGATCCTAACTTTAGCAAATGTGTATAACAGAAGTGTTAATGTACAATACCTTATAACTAACTGCATGTAAATTATTATTTTTTAAATCTGTGATACGGATAGTTGATCTTCCACCAAGACCTGGGATGTCTTTAACCCTACTGGATTTCGTAATGAATGATTTTTTACTTTCGATTATGTAGATGTATTTTAATCAGCTGAAATGCTGTATATTATTGCTGTCTTTTACGACTCTTCATAGAAATAAAGACTTTTGAATTTATAGCTGAATGGATGAACAGCAGAGTGAATGGATGGATGGATAAGTAGGTGAAATGATGGGTGGATGGGTGAATAGATAAATGTATGGATGGCTTAGGGAAAGGGTAGAGTGAAAGTGTGCATGGATGGATGAGCAATAGGATGGATGGATGATTGAAAGGATAGATGACTTGATGGATGGATAGGTTTGGATACGGAGGGGCACACAGATGGACAGACAGACAGAATGGTGAAATACTGAATGGTGAATGAAAGAATGAATGGGGGACAGAATGTAAAGATGAAATGGTGGATATTAACAGATGGGTGTAAGGATAAAAGGATTAAGGGATAGATGCTTGGATCACTTCTGGATAGGGTCTTGATGACTTGTTTCACTTGCTTGGTACCATGAAAGCTTTCGATGAAAGTGTGGTGGGGTATTTTTATTTTGTTGCTGCTCCCTTCCCTGTGTGTGTCATTTTTGTATTTGCCTTTTCTTTATGTGTGGCATCTTTGGATCATATGTATGACATTTTGAGTAACACCCCACTGCTACTTGAATGTTACACTAGTAATTGTAAATTGTACATTTTTTATTTTGAGTGTAAGGTTCTAAAGAGAGCCTTATACTGCCAAGAGCTGTGCTTGGGATGTATATTTTCTTTGTAGTAATATGCAAGGTGTCCAAAACAAACTGTGTAATAGTGCATCCTTATACCGCATGCAGCAGTACACGATACAAATGAAAGGAATAAATCAAACGATTTATAAGTTTGAGAACTCTAAAAATTCTTTTTTCAAACAGCCTTTTCAATCCAGGGGTGATTTTAACCATTCTTTGATGCAGCCTCACATGGAGGCATGGTGCAGTCTATAGTACATGCTTTGCTTTGTTTCGTCAGAACTCTGCTTGTTTTGTTAGTTTTGACGTTAAATTTATAAAGCTTTTAAATGAAAATGAAAATATACATTTCTTTGAACTCAGCTTTATTTTGATATGCCCTGTTGCATAATTTCTACCATAGTGATACCGTTCAATGAATTTTCAACAATTCTCTGGAATCCTTGAGAGACCTGTGCCTAGCTTGTCTGTTCAATGTGACTAATGTAATCCACTCAATACAGGTTCAAAATAGACAGACTTGGTTCACTTATATTTAACTTTACATCCATGTTACTGTCATCCACACCAGGTCAGTGATGTCAGAAAAGAATATTAGCCCTGCGATGTCACTTTCTGTGATTCCACTTCTTGTGATGTCACATGCAAATTAAAAGGGGCCTCACACCTTTCCTTTTGCCTGGGGCCCCAAAAACGCATAGGACTGACCCTGAATAGACTTATTAATTGGTCTGAATATAATCAGTGTGAAAATAATGTACAACAAACATGTGATCATGTTAAAATAATATATTTACTGAACATTTCACAGAAGTCATTACCTAAACCCTCAGTCATACTCTTCCCTCCAGGAAAATTATCACTTCATTCTTCTGCCCTTATATCACTGTATTCACTCTGAATCAAATCCAAATGTAGTGTTTCAGTTCATTGGGTGCATTTAAGGTTAGTTTACCCCTGCAAGGGATATGGACGATTTTCTTTGGCTTCCATGTTCACGACCTCAAATGTTTCCATAGATTATGAAGGATGAGAAGGAGGATTGTGGTGGGTGTGCTGGAATGGGTATGGTTGTCTTTCTGGGGTGTTAATAACATAATCACACATTTTGATTATCTTGGCCTTGAAGAACTGGAGGAGGTGTTAAAAGTGTTGCTTCAATGAGCACTTGTCACCTTATAGGGCATCTGGGCTGGACCTCTCCTCACAGATGCTAAATATTTCCTTCATCTAATTTAGTGTATCTTTGATACATTTCACTTAGTTGGTCTTCTGTTTGTCTTCATGGCTTTGACTTGTATCACTTGTGCCTTTTGTAGCACATTTTGGCTACACAATGCAATTGTGCCAGATTTCACTTTAGCAAGTTTCCAAAAGAAACCCCTTCTTGTTGGCTTGAGACCCATATTACGTTTTTTGTAGGATGATTTTTAAGTGAAAAAAAGCAGGAACAAAGTAGACTCAATAAAATAATTTCAGACTGCAGATGTTTTTTTATCCAATGAATGGAACGGTGGCAAGTGAGTAAGTATTGAACCGATTGAGCTGTGCATACGTATGCATAGGAGTGTAAATTGTCATTATCACATTTCTGGTATGGTATTTAAATGGGTTGCTTTGATTTATACATTTAGAATTTTAAATTGTGATCCCTGTCTAACATGTTGTGTTTCAAGATTTTAATGAATTCAGTGCCCCTTCTGCATACTGTTTCTTTGACAGCCCACTGGGCACTTTGTGAAAAGCAGCCTCCACTATGAGTATCCAGCACTCACTAATGTTCTCCTAAAAGGTAACCTTGAGCAGAACTGACCCTGCACTGCCTCTATCAAGAGCAATGCCCAGGATCATCATCTGGTTTCTTTCTCTCATTACAATTGTTGTCAAACGCAACATAAGGGGTAATCTCAAAAAAGTTTCATTTCATGATGTATCAAAGAGGCATGTCAAAAAGGTGTGAACGTTTAGTTTGAGTTTACATATCAGCTGAACATTCATTTCTATGATAAACTCCTAAATATGAACTTTGGTATTAGTACATCAGCGCTTGTTCTGATGAGCCATTATAATCAGAAGTATATGTACTGATGCACCCCTGATCCTCTCTTCCACTCTCCTGAGCCCCTGTAATTTGATGGTACCACATTTCTCTTCTGGGAGCTTTAAGTTCTACAGTGCCACAAATCATTCAGTGAGGACCTTCGCCTATTCTGAATGAAGTCGCCAGTGGAACAGGTCATATCTCCAACTTTTGTTGATAACTAAAAACTCTCAGGCAATCAGCACAGGCGTGTAAATAAAAGGAACTGTGCACCAAGATCTGTCGCAATCTCTGTGTGGGTGACAAACCCATGGTGTCAGCACATCACCATTGGGATGTTAGCCTCAACTTCCCAAAAACAAACAATGGCTCTGCACAGAAAATCCCACAATAGAAAAATAGACTTGTTTGCTAGTGACCAAAAACTGTCCTTAAAAATAAGGACCAGTGGGGATCAAAGTGACCTTATGCTGAGACGTGTGTCCTTTGCTCACTGTGCCACTGAAAACATGGTACACCTGAATTAAGTTATTATATGGCCAGGGAAGTTATCCGACCTTAATCCTAAGGCTTCTCCCCGTGCGACTGAGCGACCGGCTGGCGCACCCTGTTGCATTACCTGCCGTTCTGCGGGAGATTGTGCCCCGCCCATCCAAACCCATCGGAACTCCATACCCTTTGAGTTCTCCCCTGGGCTTTCATGGCTTGTTAAAATTAGGCAACATTTTTGTCCTGATGATGATCCCTATGACTCCTTAAAAGGGATCGAAACGCCGTCGACTGTACAAAACACCATATACTGTGTACTGTATTAACTGCCTAGGTTGGCGAGTAATGGTGTTTATTGGAATTTCTGTTATTGAAGCATTTACAGGAAATAACAGCTTTTGCCTAATCACTCTGGTCTACTTTTCAACCTTTTCTTCTTTATGTCAAATTGTATATGTCTGGGTACAGGCTTGTGCCCTCCTCTGTGGAAAATGTTGAAAGTATTCAATTATAATATTCTTCACTAAAAGTAAAAATTGGACCTCTGTCCGGCTGGACAAGTCACTGCTGAATATAGTTCCTTTGTGTCTATATTTATTTTGTGCCATTATTCGCTTGGGACCACTGTTGTTTTTCTAAAACACCTGAATTAAGAGCTCCAGTCAGTGTGACACCAGTCCTGGGCTTCTTGTGTTCTAGTTCACAGAGAACTTGGCTTGGCAGTTTGGGATGGGCTCATCCCAGTGGAACAGAATTTGCATATTGCTAGGTCCCAACTGAGGTGGCATATTGGGCAAGAGAACTGTGTTGGGAAAGTATTTTGAGCAATTGCCAGTGATTGAACTTATTGCATGCATTCCTCCCATCACCTTTTATCTCTAACGCCCAAGTGATGAAGGGTATTTCCAGGGGTTAGTCATGTGTTCACTGTGTCGTAGGAACCAAGCTACACCTGACTGCAAAAATTGTTTTGGGTTGCTTGGCATCTTTTTCAAGGAGGACCTGGTCAGGTGGTTTGGGCTGAGTTGTTCCTACTAGATCGGGGTCGAGGCTGATTTGCATATGGCTGGGTCCAAACTGAGTGGGCATGGTGGTCAAAATAAAAATGAGTCACTGCCAGTGGTCAGGCTTATTGCAAGCTTTCCTCCCATCACCATTTGTGTGTGTGATCGAGAAAATGCCATTATTCATGACATTTTCAAGAAAATAAAAGTATTCAGTCTCCCTAAAATGGGCACTGAGTTTTGTTGATGTTTTGAAAAGTGCACTATGGGCATCACCAGTGCCCTACTACAACTAACAGTAAGATCCAGTATGAAGCGGGCACTTTATCCACAACCAACCAAGACATAGGAGTCTGGTAGGATACACACAGAGAAGCGTTTGTAACATTGGCAGGGAAGATTTTCGGTAACTCGAGTGAGTTTCAGAGGCGGTCAGAGCAGGTGGCAGAAAGTGCGATACCTTCAGGCTCAAGGTTGTGTGATAGAGATCAGGAACGCTTTTTTTGACAGTCATTGACAGAGTTCTAGGCCCCTGAGGAAGAGTCCATCTGGGATCGAAATGCATCGGGCATCATCTGGGAACTTATCTGAAAGAAATCTCATTTCATGAAATTAGTGCAAGAAATGTATTATGATTTTTTGAAAAAGTTAATGATGAATAAAATCATGTAAGAATTGGTTGTAAAACCATGAATAATATCACGTATGGTTATGATTTTGTGTGTATCATTTTGATGTTTTGTTTAAACATGAGGGATTAAGGGCCAGATGTAGGTAATTCCTATTTACCGACTCTTAAATACCGACTCATACCGAATCGGTATTTAAGAGTTGGTAAATAGGAAGGAGGCAGATGTAGGTAAAAAATTACCGATTCTGTAAGGGTCGGTATTTACCGAATCTGTAAATATCGATTCGGTATTTCACATTGATTCCTATGGGCCTTGAAGCCCATAGGAATCAATGTGAAATACCGATTCGGTATTTACAGATTCGGTAAATACCGAATCCTGCAAGGGTGCAGGGGGTGTCACTTTGACACCCTCTAGCACCCCAAGTACAGGCATTTGTGCCATGTGGCACACATACATGCCCTAACGGCATGTCTGTGTGTCACATGACACAGGTGTGCATGCACTGATGTGCATGCACACCTGAATTCGGTATTTTACCACCCAATAGGATTGGGTGGTAAAATACTGACTCTTAAGGGCCTGTGGCACTCT
The DNA here is from genome assembly GCF_964263255.1 of Lissotriton vulgaris. NCBI lineage: Eukaryota > Metazoa > Chordata > Amphibia > Caudata > Salamandridae > Lissotriton > Lissotriton vulgaris. The sequence goes on from NC_141696.1 coordinate 31,148,265, forward strand.
TAGGAGTGTCACCTACATATGGATTTACAGAATCGGTATATTTACCGATTTGGTAAAATACCGAATTGGTAAATATACCGATTCTGTAAATTCAGACCCACCTACATCTCAAAAGCCAAATACCGGTCGGTAACGGCCGAAATCGGCCGTTACCGACCGGTATTTGGCGACCTACATCTGGCCCTTAGATGCCATTGTGAAAAAAGTGGGGTAATTGATCCAGTTAAACAGTTAATATTAAGTGGTGTTCTAAACAGAACCACACTAGCAATTGTGCGCAGAGCTCGAGTGGCAAGTGCATTCAAGTTAGGATACACACAGCAGCCATATAGGAGATACACAAGAATTGTCCTGGCAGCCTGTTCTCTCCCTTTCAAGTGCACCAAAGTGTTGCATGTGGCTAAGCACACCAGTCCGAAAGGGTCTGATATTATGATGTCAAGAGACTGCCTACAGCCCCTATCCCATATGCTGCTGGGAGGAGTTTCACACCTTTTTCATACGCTTTCTTGATCTGAGCACAAGCTAGGAGCTGCTAGAGAGTTAATGCAAATTAGCATTCAGGAACTTCACACATGGAAATTGTTAATTTTCTGTACTAGTTCATAAAAACCAACTTCATCATTCAATTTGACTTTTAATAAATAATAAAAATAGTTTAGTTATTGTTCTAGCTGGTCACATTCCAATATACAGTATTAGTTTTTTTACATTTTAATTTGTTCCACATTGTACAGCTAGCCTTTTGCTGCTTTTCAACACGACACTGCATTTGTAAGTTAGGCTGCGTGAATGTCTTCACATGAGAAAGGCATGTTTTCGACATCCCTAGACTTAGTTCAAGACCCTAGTCTGCACAGTGAGTGCTGAAGCCGTCAAGGTTATCATAACATGGTAGCTGTTGTTCGAACTGATCGGCTAATGCTTTTTAGACACAACAAATGGCAGCTGCGAGCCAACTGAGATTCTGGCGCCTTTAATATTGCACAGTTGCCATGATTTCACACCCTTGGAAGATTTTCAGTTTCCAGGGATGCAGAGAGTTTTTGCTGATCCTGATGTGATTCACTCTTGCTGAGCTGAGAGGTAATGGGGTCCCCCGTACAAGCCTAAGAGACCTTCTTTAGTTTATAAACCATATTTCCTAGATAGGGAGGGTGTTATAACTTGGCACTATAAGACCTGTTTTCACTATCATTGTAATATGATTTCTCCCTTGTATTTGCTGGAATTGTAACAATGCTTATCATATTATTTCTAATCATATGTCTGCTTATGTTGGCAAAGATGCTGCACCTGAGAGCACGTCGTTAAAATAAATATTTTAACCATACCTATGTCTCTTATTTACTCCTGTTGTGGACTGGTATGAGAGTATAACGAAAGAGTGTACTCCCTTCCCACCATTCCTGAGTTGGTCCTAAGTTGCATGTTCTGGGTTGTCTTATCATTGGTTACTTTGCTATAGGACGAAGAGCTAATGTGACATTGATGCGAGCTGGTTGGGGTTTTCAAGGTACTGAGGTGAGTTTCTGGTACACCATAATTCACTGTTGTCCTTGGTCTCTGTGCACAGTTCTGTGTAGGAGCAGGATCCTTGCAACAGAACAACCTCACTTCCAAATATTAATACCTCTTTCCAATGTAGACCTTGTAATCCACAAGGTCATTTTTAAATGAGGGATATATTTGAATGGGTGCACAGACAAAATATCGACTCAAAAATATCGAATGGTCAAAATATCGAGTTAAACATATCGATAATAATAAAATATCGATAACAAAAATATCGTTGGTCAAAATATCGATTAAAATAATGTTAAAAAAATATCGAGTACAAAAATATCGACAAAATGTATATAAATAGTCAAAGTAAAAAATGTCAATAATATGTAGAAAAAAGGTTAAAAAAATAATTTTTTTTATTATTAGTAATCTAAATTGTAGTTAATGTTTAGGAGCGGGATGTTGGGTTAATAGGGGATAAGGGTGGGGAGTAATTTAATAATAATTAATTAATTAATATATATTTGTAAATATTTAATTATTAATTAATTGGTAATTAATAAATATTAATTAGTTAATTAATAATATATTTTGTACATATTTTTAATTAGTAATTAATTGGTAATTAAATAATATTAATTAGTTAATTACAGTAATTAGAGTAATTTATTTATATATATAATGTTTAGTTATTGTTAATTAATTAATTGGTAAAAAATAATATTAATTATTAAATTAAATTAATTACAGCTAATGTGCTAATATATTTACTTTATTGTTATTGTTAATTAATAATTAATTGTAATTAAATAATATTAATTAATTAAGGGTAAAGGAGTATTTTTAGGGTTCAGGGTCAGTTTTCAGTTTTTGGGTAAAGGGGTATTTTTAGGGTTCAGGGTCAGTTTTCAGTTTTTGGGTAAAGGGGTATTTTTAGGGTTCAGGGTCAGTTTTCAGTTTTTGGGTAAAGGGGTATTTTTAGGGTTTAGGGTCAGTTTTCAGTTTTTGGGTAAAGGTTTTTTTTTAGGGTTCAGGGTCAGTTTTCAGTTTTTGGGTAAAGGGGTATTTTTAGGGTTCAGGGTCAGTTTTCAGTTTTTGGGTAAAGGGGTATTTTTAGGGTTCAGGGTCGGTTTTCAGTTTTTGGGTAAAGGGGTATTTTTAGGGTTCAGGGTCGGTTTTCAGTTTTTGGGTAAAGGGGTATTTTTAGGGTTCAGGGTCAGTTTTCAGTTTTTGGGTAAAGGGATATTTTTAGGGTTCAGGGTCAGTTTTGGGTTTTTGGGTAAAGGGGTATTTTTAGGGTTCAGGGTCAGTTTTGGGTTTTTGGGTAAAGGGGTATTTTTAGGGTTCAGGGTCAGTTTTCCCTACTGTTGCACCCACTGGAGTGGGAATAGTAATTTTAACCCCTACGCTATCCAACGCTTTCCCTACGCTTGCACTCTTTGGAGTGGGAATAGTATTTTTTAAACTTCTGGTATTGTACGGTAATATAATAGTATATTATTTAATTATAGTATGTTACTATATATATATGTTTTAACAAATAAGATTGTAAAAAATGGTTTTTATTATTTTCATTTATTATTTAATTATTATAAGTTAATGTAAGTATTTTTAAGTATATTTGAATAATTAAATTTTAATATTAATTTAATTTAACACTGTTTTTAATAAAGTCGATATTTTTTACATCTATATTATTGTAAACGATATTTTGTACTCGATATTTTTGTACTTACCTGTTTGTAGATACAAACTCGATATTTTGACTGTCGATATTTTGTCCACGATATTTTTGCAAGTCGATATTTTGTCCCTCGATATTATTTCAGTGATCCATTTGAATGCAATGGTATGCCCCTATTGGAACAAGGCCTAAAACGCTACTTTTACTGTTGCAATCTCTGGTTATCCTATACAAAAATCAGGGGTCAGATTAAAATATTAATTTAAATTTTCTGGGTTGGGCCAGCTTTAAAGATAATTCAATAATTATAAAAAATCCAATATAATGTTAAAGTTAGTTCAAGTTTCAAGTTTTTTTTTTACTACGCGGCTAATTAAAGCCATTACAAAACATAAAACAACATATCTTGATATGGTGCCACACACTACCATAGCAAGAATTTCAGAGTAATTTAAAATGTCATTGCAAATGAATAGCGCATATGAAACAACATAAAATAATAAATTAATAAAGTGTCAGACACTATCATAGCACAGGTTGCAGTGTCATTTAAAATGTCAGTGCATCATAAGAAGGATTTTATAATTAAAAACTTGATGGTGTCTTTACAGTCAACCCTTCCCCAAATTGATAACTTTGAGATAGGAATCCCATGCATGTGTGACCCATGCAAGGGGGTGATTGAACTCTGGGGGTGATACCAGATGAGGAGCAATGCTCGGTCATTGGCATTCCGGAGGCATACAGGGTCAGTGCTGGTAAAGGAGTTGGAAAGACCTATAAAGATGCATGGAGTTAGTTCTGAACCCAGTCTACATAGTGAGCTTAGTTTTTCACCAGGAAGGTTAAAACAATGTGGAAAGAGTGCGGTGGGAGTTGGAAGGGGCTTTGGAATAGCCCAAAGAAGAGGTCTGTCACATTTAAATTAAGTTTGACAGTATATGAGGTTTATTAAATTCATGAAAAATTTAGTTGGTACGTACAAAGAATGCTCGCTGAAGTTGGGCTAACAAATTCATGAGCCGGGTGAGCTGTTGATGGAGGAGATAAAGTGATACCAACATACAGGTGGCAAGTCTTAGACTGTTGCGCCCATATATATGTTGAGAGTGTCGTGTTATGTGTTAGTGGATATTATTTCGGTTGGGTGTGAAGGTCCTTGCCCTTTGAGTACTAGTGTGCGCTTTAGCGGGAGCGCTTGTTTAATTACCAGAGGGTCGGTTCTGGGAAGCTGGCTAGGAGGGAGCTACATGCATTTGTACTTAGTCAAAGGTACGGCTGAGGGGGTGCTGATTTGCACACACTCATTTCTAAAGTGGAGAGGCTTGTTGTAAGGAGTGTAGTATGTAGCAGCTCATGTCCCAAGAGAAGCTACTGGTGAAGTTGATGCTCTTAGCATTTTGTCGACTTTGGTCAAGAATTTGACCAGGCCAGAGATTGCTTGAGGAGAAGAGTTGTTCAGGAGAACAATAGTGTTTTAAAACACATTTAAGAACATAACTTTTAGAAACATTACCCATTCTATTTCTGAAGCTCTTGGGGGGTAATTTGTTTTAGTACTGTAGCAGCTGCCCAGCCAGTCTTTCACCTCAACGAGGATCATAAACTGCTTCCGTAGGAGACACAATGGCCTGGTAGAAGAAAGGTGTTAGACCTGGCATCCTTGGCGTGGTTTCCCTCGATTTATTGCCTTCATACCAACTTTTTTTTTACTTTGCTTTTGCTGGCCTTAGGATTCTGCACACCTTACCACTGCTGACCAGTGCTAAAGTGTTCTTTCCCTCCAACATGGTGACTTTGGTGTATACCCAATTGGCCTATTTAATTTACTTTTAAGTCACTAGGAAAATGCTGTACATGTGCTCAGGACCTGTCAATTAAATACTAATAGTGGGCCTACAGCACTAATTATGCCACCCATGTAACTAACCTTTTAATCATATCTCAAGCCTGCCATTTTAGATCAGGTGTGTGCAGTTTTAAACTGCAATTTCAACTTGGCAAAATAAACCTTTTGCCAGGCCCAAACCTTCCTTTTTAATAAATATAAGGCACAGCTAATGTAGCCCCTAAAGAGCTCCAAGGGCAGGATCAAGTGTATTTAAAAAAGTGAACATATACTTTTAAGTTTTACATGTCCTGATAGTGAAAAACTCCTCAACACAGCCTCACAATTTCTCAGAACCGACACATTGCTAGCAGCCTCCACAATACCAAAATTTGCATTGCAAGCCCTGCCAATGGGATCCTTGATCACAACGCAACAGGACCTCGCACTGCAGCCTCACCACATCTCAGAACCAGCACATCACTCCAGCTGCATGGAGCATCTTCAACGTGGATCTACATAACGCTCTGCAACCATGATGTAAGGTACTTATTTCAGCGGGACTAACAGGGTCCTCCTAGCCAGCCTACGCTACATCACGGCTAGCATGAACATGTGATTTTGTCCTGGTCCGGCACAACCGGATCTCCCCTTTTGGGCTTTTGGGCTTTTTGGCACTATTTTCACTAAAATATTTGAAATTCTGGTCCATATCTCTCATAGTGTTACATCGCCATTCCACCTATCGAGGTACACAAGGCCTCCCTGTGGCCCTGCATGGCTTGATAAATCTGGAGTAACGCAAAGCAGCACAAATTGCTGGCTTGTGTTACAGTGCACCAGGGAGGCATTCCATGGGTGGCATGTGGGTGTGCCCATGCATCCACCTGCAGGATTTTGGCACAGTCCCAGATTTGCCATTAGTGGTAGAGCTGGGAATGCGTCAACATGCTACAACTCCTCAGGGTATGAGTAAGGAGGAGAAATATCTATGTTTCTCCTTGTTTTTACCTCCTTCTATGTGTGCTGCATTCTGCTTGGTGCATTGTAGTTGCTACTTGACGGGGACTCACACCCCAGTCAACAAACAACCCACTTTCTAACAACAGGTGCTTTTCTTTCTCTTGCAGGAAGACCAGGTATGATAGATCCAGGAACTTTATTAATGTTAAAGGGCCAAACCCCTTAACAATTAAATGTCAGGTGAGATTCATCGAAGGCAACCCTTTGTTCTCCCAGGCAGGCTGACACCAAATCCAGAGAGATGAGGATATCCTGAACTGGTTTTGAGTGACCTCTTTGGAGGAGACTTCTCATTTCCCTAGCCATGCCTCCAAGTGGGCATGCAGTTTCTGCACATGGAAAATAGGGCTTATCCATTTGTGAATCTTGGGAATAATGTGCCCTATGGCATTGTTTAATGTAGAGCAAAATTGGGCTGCAAATGTGAGTAGGGTTGCCCCTGGGAACGTTGACCCCATTGGCTAGGGAGGGGTAAGGAGTTACCCTCACCCACTTGTTAATGCCAACTATAAATGTGACACCCCAAGGCACCATTCCTGGAACAATGTTTGGATCTGTGGAAGAAAATAAGGACTGCACCAACTGTTTGAGACCCATGAGGAGAAATGAAGAGCTGGGTCCAAGACAAGTCAAGGACAAAGAAGTGCAGCCCGAGGGTCAGTAGGCTTAGGCTAGTCGCCTTCGTTGCTGCAAGGAACAACAAGAGACTTACTTCACTGGCCTCTGCGGAAGTGAATCTCGATCTCTAAGTTCTGTTCCTGAGGTACTAGGACTCTTGGCTGTGTCTAACTGAACTTCTTCCAACACCTCTGAAAAGTTGCAAATTATCCCTGCTTGTGGAACTCAGTATTGGATATAGCTTGCAACCAAACAAAGAAATCTTGACCAGGTGAATATTTTTCTTCAATATAAATGTAATATGTTTTAGCTTCTAGATAGAGATCCATTATGGGATTCTTAGTCCATTAAAAATCTTGTAACATTTCAAGTCCAACAGTAATTGCCATTTTAATAAATGCTTAGAGATTTAAAGCCTGTAAAATGAAAAAAACACAAATTGCATGTTCAATATACATCACACATTTACCTCTACGTTTGTCCATATGATATTGAACAGAATTATAATTACGTTTCACATTACACACATTCCCTACAGATATAGAATCAAACATTTGAGAGGGAAATGAGTAACAGAATATCAATGGTCTGCCTACAGCTGTGGACATTACATGTCCTCCTACTCATGAAGAAAGAACACTAGCTCCTAGAAAACCAGCAGCTAGAGCTTCTAGAAATGTACTTACAACTACACTCTTTTATATCCAAATAATTAGGAGGCGAAGATTCACACCAATGTAACCACTGCTTTCTCAAAGGCATGAGACAGATGCAACACCTTCCAGAGAAGGAATTTGTGCCCATCAAGAAATCTATGTTTGAAGTTCTAAATAAGCAATTGGATGCTGTAAAGATGATTGGAACAAACATAGCTGAAGGCTGCTCTTCCATGATTGATAACTTGAATGAAATCATGAAATCTGTATTTGATGCTATTTGTGAGACTACTCAGCAGCAAAAAAATATATACCAGTAAGTAGTGTTTAACATTCAAAACTATGGAAAGAGGGTTTCCATATTAGCTACAACTATGAGGGTGTTCAGCAGAATAACCATATATATTCCACAGGAAATTACACAGTGTAACAAAGATATAGGTAAAGGCTTAGGTCAGCTTACATCCTCACTGGAATTGCTGCAAACTATGCAAACACGCTTCAGTGAACAGGCTACCCTGCTGTAGAAAGGGAGCAGGTTTCCAGCCACAGTTGTGTTTCTCTGTCTAATGTCATAAAGCGTAGGCGTACTCGTAGTCAGGCTACCAAAATACAAGGGGACATTTACAGACAAATATAGAAAGGCCCACTCTACCAACTTAAGTATGTGGCATTGAAATCTTATGATAATCATAACATAATTGATTATTGTTTTCATACAGTTGGTATTTATAAAAATAGTTTAAAGCATATTATACTTTCTGCATTTGTGAATACAAATGGAAAAATGGAAATAAACATTGCATTGTGAGTTTGGGTGTTTACTCATAGATTTAGTTTTGCACTTTTAAAATACTTACCTTAACAATAGTTGTTTGTAATGAAGATATGTGTAGCCTTTCAATCTGAAGCTCTGGTAGCATCATGTAAAAATAATGATGAATGTTAAAACAGTGCAAAACAATGTGTTTTAAAAACATAGTATAAATAAATATAAATACCTAAAAGGAATTCACAGCAAGACTCCCCTCTGGAAAGATGGTGTAAGAGCTCACATTGCCTGACAATATGTGAATCATGCAATGATCCAGGAAGCTTTGCAAACAGATTTGTAATTAAGCATCCACCATTGCATACAATTTGTGTTTTGAAAGAGAACTGGCTCTTCCTATTGTGATATGTAAAATTCTGTGGCACTTGGATGACAAATTTGAACATTTGCCCCACACAGTCTATAACCAGGGAAAAAAGTGGCATAAGAAAAGATTTAGGGGCATATTAGTAAGAACCTTGTCAAAAAATTATCGCTGTTTTAGCGGCAGGAAACTGCCTCTAAAACAGCGATAATTGACTTGCTAATATGCGTTTTAGAATTCCAATAGCAGCCCAGGTTAGATGTCCTGCACATCTAAGCTGAGCTTCCATTGGAATTGTATAACGCAAATTAGCAAGCCCATTATCGCTGGTTTAGCTGCAGTTTCCAGCCGCTAAAACAGCAATAATTTTAACAAGGTTCTTGCTAATATGGCCCTTTGTTCGCTGCAAATCTTGGGAAGTATTTGGAAATGCAATGTGTTTGTTATTGTTAGGCAGGATTTCATCTAAAAATTCATTCAAATATTGAAAGTGAGCTTTGTGAAACCCTTCCTACTGTAGCAGCAATGCCCTGGTAGCTTCCTCAGGCTAAAAGATGAAGGCATGTATATGTGTGGGTATATGTGAAAGACGGCCAAGAACCAGTTCACCTTGGACTAAGATGTGCACAACTTTCAAACAATATATCAGCAGTTGACATTGTTTCATAACATGATTATTATTTAATACATCACTTTGATTTCAACCAGTACTGTTTTTTTCTTTGTATGCTCTTTACATCTTTGTGCATCAATCAAATTTGTGCTTTGCAAATTATATATTCAATACATTCAAGTATAGCGACAGATTCATGAATTCCAAAAAACACAATCCAATTGTGAGACCAATGCATTTCGGGACTCAAGTCCCTTTGTCAGGTACAAATCGGTAATAAAAACAAAATAGAAAAAAATCTCTTGTACGTCTGTGGTTGTATAATACATACCGACATATATATTAAAAACACTGGGCATATTATCAAGGACCGGTGTTAAAATTATCGCTGTTTTATCGGCAGGAAACTGCCGATACAACGGCGATAATTGGCTTGATAACTCCCATAGAAGCTCATGTTCTAGTGTTAACATGGGCTTCTATGGGAATTAACAAGGGCGTATTATCAAGCCCATTATTGCCGTTTTATTGGCAGTTTCCTGCCGATAAAATGGCAACAATTTTAACACCGGTCCTTGATAATATGCCCCACTATATATTAATTTGCGTGTTCCAGGCTGCAATTGGTATGTGACAATGTGTCCATGTTGAATGTGCAACTCAGGTTAGATAAGATAATTTACTATACTTTGCTTAAGAAAATCTGTCCTCCTAACAAACCAACCGGGTGAAATCAAATTGCCATGCCATTTCTAAGCCGAAAAACTGTCCTCATCTATAAACACTGTGTGCACTATTACAAAATGATGTATACCGTGAGAACCGCATGCCAGTAAAGCCAACAAAATCCACTCTTGACTGCCCATATTTACTACATATATACGGTATACGCGAGTATATCTGTTAGCCGTTTCGATCAGGGTATCTATTGAGAACAGGATGAAGAGAATCCTCATAACCTGAATAAACAGTCTCCAAAAAGTTAAAGAGAAACTATCACCCCCTTAACTGATATCAACACGATCCTGGGGAGGTAACTCAAGATCTTAGTTCTCAATGCACCTATTCAGTAAAAAGATGGCTAGAATGAGTAAAAAAATACTGTTACCCTGATAAATAGAAGTTTGTGACCTTGTTGTGCTTAAAGTCTTACTGGTTCGATTCAAACTTAGAGAAACCTTCACAGGAGAGTCCCATTTGCTCAAAGCCGTGTGTGATTGCGAGTAGGGTCCGATAGTATAAAAACTGACGTTCCATGATGATGGGACACCCATCTCTCAGTTTAATCTGTGAAGCGGGTAACTGTGACCGCCATATTGAAATGTGTCCATTCCATCAGAATCATATTGTTTAAAATGGAGTGTAACACTGCGCAGCCTTTAATATCTCATCTCCTGTATGTGATAATAAATCAAAACAGGCATGTCATGCAAATCAAGATGCCACTTTTACATATCATTTCTCGTCTACTGATAGGGATGATTACTTTAAATGGATGTGCCGTACTGACGGGATGCCTCTCCATAAGTCTGATCTGCAAGGCGGGAAACTGGCTGCCAAATTAAAATATGTTTGTTCAATCTGGATCATTTAGTAAATCTATTTGGCTCATGCACCGCACCTGCGAAAATACCAAAAACAACCTCAAAGACGTGCGACTGAAATACCACTATAAGTAAACTACTCTAATATGCTATGATTATTAAGAGACTACCTTCATCTTCAATAATATGTGTTGTATCAATGTGTCCCACAATTGTAGTTGTGCATGAATAATTATTTTGTATTGCCATTGTGCACATGAAAAAAAAAGAAAAATATTGAATCTAAAAACCTAGTGTGTAATTGCGATGGAATGTGCGTCTGTGTATCAATGGATCATCTTATATTGGGTGGATTGAGATTAAATCACAAGTCTGATATGCAAAAATAGGAATACAAAATCAGATATTTTATCTGTTGGCTGCATATGCTGTTAGCCACCTCTCATAAGGAAATCCCAGCTCTAATTTCTCATTAAATCTGCTTGGTTTTATTGTATATACGTTTTTGATCCACAACACTTCACGTTATAGTAGCCTTTTTGAATTATCTGTACCTGGAATATTTTGCATTGTCTCAATAATCTGAAACTTTATCTGTGAAATTAAGTGTCTATATTCAATACAATGTGTTATCAGGTTAGAGTTAACATTCTTGTTGTGAATTCTGCTCTCATGTTGTGTCAATCTGAGCTTAATTTTCTTTTCCATTTTTCCTACATACAAAAATCCACAGGGGCATTTTATGGCTCAAGTTCCAATCTCCTGAGTGAGACAAACGTATTCCAATCCAATCCAATCCAAAGTAGCTTTATTTGAGGTATACTCATAAAAGCACAAAACAGACAACATTTAGATACAGACATTTGAAAATCCCTTGACTGAATAATTAAAAAAGTTTTGTAACACTTAGATCTCAGAGCAAATGGAAGATATAAAAATGACATTAATACAATTGCCTTTGGATTATAAAATACAGTAGATAAAAACCATTTTAAAATTACTAGTTACAAACAATGGTCTGGCTTAAAGAATTAGAATTAATATTTCCCAAAGGATTACCCAGGTTTAGATTTCAGCCTTATAACCCACGCCCCTCCTAGATATATGGCTACCGCTACTGTAATAAATGATAAAGTGCTGAGGCTCATGAGCCTTTCCGCTTCAGCACTCCTAGATGTGCCAAGTAATTTGCACATTGGAGTCAGCCAAACTTGTCTAGTAAGTGCATAGGCGGGGCAGGCAGAAAGCAGGTGGGCACCTGCCCACACTTCAAAAAAACACATGTTAATTCAGCGCAAGCATTTCAGACTGACTAGGCCTCATTTCATGTCTGATGTGCCATGTGTTTTCACTTGCACCAAAATGTGCGTGTCAATTTTAAATGGAGTCTGACTGAAGCACAAAAATAAACAATGCCTGACTCCACATGAAATCTTCTCCATCAAGAGCACCGCAACACAGCTTTGCATTATGTAGCTCCAAACTCCTTTCAAAGCAAAAGGGGTATAGTAGGGGTAGGGTGACAAAGAAAAGAAAGCTCTACTAACATTTTGTGGCCTGAGTTGCAATCCCAGGATCAGCTGTAAATAGTGCACAAAAAGAGGGAAAATAGAAAATCATGTATTTTCCCAATAATTAATATGTGTAATGACACAACAATTATTGTTCTGAAAAAAACCAGCTTTCTTGTGTGACTGCCACTGAAGACAGTGCAACTTTGCAGAAACAGTGCTGCATACTTCACGCAATGCATGCTGCAAATATCCATGCTATGCTGTGTAAATTTTACTAAAGCTAGCAGAGAAAATTTCATACTGAAATTTCCCAGGCACATATGAAGAAACTAGGGGAGATAACACAGTGACAAATGAAAATTATAATGGTAAGCATAGCCTTAATATGTAGTTGATCCCTAGAGTATCGTTACAGACAGTGGTATTTTCCAAAGTATTATTATCACTGAAGGGAGGGACCTTTGTTCATTGTACTCAACAAATTATATATTATCTTACTTCTGCTATTCCCAGGACACTTTAAGGAGAGCTTATAATCTATGACCATGTAAAACTCCTGCCCAGAGGTTGGTTCTTAGTGTGACCAATGCTGCAGTTGTGAAAATCGTTATAGGTTGCATAGCAATTTCATGCTGCAGTAGACTTTGGCTCTTCTCGTGGACAATTGTAAACATTTATGTTTTACATAGGCTTGTATTTCATCTGTGCATCTTCCTCCAGCCTCACTCTCAGGCTCATGGTTTGCATGGCGCCACGCGTGTTTGTACTGCTCCTCCTCATGACTTCAGCTGGAAAGGGAGTGCTGCAGACCGGGTGCAAACTCCAGACCAACAAGCGGGACTCCTTCTTTCGCGAAGGTGATATCCTCATTGGTGGGGATTTTGTTGTCCATTCGGAGTTCCTGTTCTCTGAACCCACCTATAAGGAGGAACCAAAACCTATACTGTGCAATGGGTAAGAGCAGATGAACGCATTATGTTTGGAACTGGCATGGCTGGCACTGTGGGGTGGGTAAGAACTATCTAGTCCAGTGTATATGGAAGTATAGATGGTTAGTCTTGGTTAGTTGGGATGGGTAAGAAGAGTGTCACAGTTAGGGCCCAGTAAAGGGGAAAATTCAGTTATTTACTGTACAGTACTGATAATACAGTGAATATAATTGTAGTGTATTACTTTATATAAAGAAGTGTCACAGAGGATATACTATGAGGGTTCAAATTGGTTTATTGTGGTTAATATAGAATTCTGTCTGTTAGACCTGTCTGACTTTTTGGCGAAGTCCCTCCTAATTTTTATTTATTTTGTCCCCTTTTTGCCCCTTATACCCTTATTAATTTTTGTGTCTACTGACTTTTTATAGGTGTTGGCCAGGGGGATAGGTCCCCCTTATAGTTTTTTACCTCAGGTCCAGAGGCCTGTTCTGACAGGGAAGTTGGCACCACCTAAAATGGTGGCCACCAACTGCCCCAACTGTCACCAACAGAACCTGGCCATAGACCAACATAGGGCATTCCAGAACCTTCTGGTCCATTCTGGACCACTGAAGGGCAGCCTATATAAGGCGGAATGCGGGGCAGCCATTTTGTCTACCTGTGGAAGTCAGCTGGAGGACAGGTGGTAGCTAAGGGTGGGAAAAGGTTAGACTTAGGGTTGACCTCCTGAACTGGGAAGCTGCCTATTTGGTCCAACCCCCAACTCCCCTTTTAGTTATTTGTCTTGGCCCCGCTGTGGGAAGTTACTGGAGACCCTGGGCGCCTGTGTGACCCCTAATCTAGAACAGAGGGGTGAGAACAGGAGAAGGAGACTGCGAAGTAGTGAGCGCAGTCCTCTGCCCAGTATTGGGATCTGAACTGAAGAAGACTCCTGACCCTGTCATCTGCCCAGTAAGGTGGGCTGGGGTTCCAGTGCCTTAAAAGTGCACAGTGACTGTCTGCTGAGAGGGCCCCCTTGATTCCCTCCTCCCTTCTGAGGATAGGAAGAAAACTGGTGGCTGGGGTAGCGCTGTACACCCCTTACCTGTGGCAGAACTGTTGGTGAGCCGATCCCCCCTTTGAACGCTAAGGAGTGGAAGTGTGCAGGAAAGTCCCATCCCATCTGAGGAGTCCCGAGCGCTGCTGCCGAGATTGGGACCCCGGGGGCACCTTCCGCGCTGTAATCACGTGTGGAGAAGTGACCCGGCTGTCAGGGAAGAGCCAGAGCGAGACGCGGTAAAACGGCGCCTTCGCGCATGCCCAAAAGCCGATTCACTGTCTTGTCAGGAAGGACCTAGGGTCGGGCAGGTCCGTGAGTAGCGTCTTCCTTTTGAGGGCGGGCGCGAGCGCTTCCGCGCATGTGGAGGAGATCAGAGCCCCGCCGGTCGTTGTGAGGAGGAGCCCCGGGCAAGCGCTTCTGCGCATGCCCACAGAAGCAGTGACCCGCCAAGCAACGCGAGGAGCCGGCTGCGGCCGGAGTGAGTGTCTCCCTACTCCCCTGCTCGCGCGCCACGCAGAGGAGCTGGCCGAGTAGGGAGAGGGAGCTGAGAGTCTCGGCTGTTGTTGGGGGTGATAAGTCATCGGCCCTGTTCTCCGCTCGAGCGCCCAGCAGAGGAGCTGGCTCGAGTGAGGAGAGCACAGGGAAGCTACAAGGGAGCCTTCGCCCCAATTAAGGGATTGCCCGCCTCTGTGGTGTGCTCCGCCCCCCCCCCCCCTCTGTGCCCTTCATTTTGTCATCTTGCTGCTGAACACAGAGAAGACCACAACCACGCTGTGGAAACAAGTAAGGAGTGGAGATTCAGGGGGAGTGGCGCTAGTGCCTACAGAGCAGTAAAGTAGATCCTGGTCAGTCAATCCCTGCTAACCTCAGGTTGGGGAGTAACATAAGGAAACCAGATCTAGCCAAGGTGGTGAACTGATTAACTGAACTGTGATTCAAGTAAATGAGAGTGAGGTTCTGGCCTAATTTAAGTAAGCGGAGTACAGTCATTATCTAATCACACCTTCTTAGTTCAACTGAAAAGAAACTGCATTGTGATTCTCTTTGTAACTGGTTTAATGACAAGTGAACTGTAAAGTGGAACCTGGCTAACTAAATTGCTTAATAGTTTAAATGTTAATACTGTAATGATATTTGCTCGTGCTTATAGGTGAAGTGTAGTTTTCTCCCAAGATTCTAGCGGAGTATACCTAGCCTAATTGATTCTAGGGTACAGTTATCTTAATGCAGAAGTGTGATAAGAATTTGGAAATACAGTAACTGCTAGTAATTCAAAGAGTGATAATCTGCTAGTAGGTTAAAAAAAAGTGTAATTGTTGACCCTGAAAGTAATCTAAACTGCTTGAACTATTTATATGTGAGTTACTGATTTGACAACCCAGAGCATATTATTTTTATATAAAGCAGTACGTATTTTCATATAATTTTGGTGTAGTGTTTTCTTTTTGAGTGCTATTGCGTGGAATTACTCTTGGGTGGTCTGCAACCTTTACACCGTGCCTCTGAGATACTAGTCTTGCCCTAGGCCAGGCTACCTAATTCCAACATATTGGTGCCTAGCGGTGGGATTGCGGACTTGGTTGCAGCTACTTACTAGTAATTTGGCGTAATACACCCAACCTACACCAGGAGTTTTCTCCTTGCGGCCCTCCCAATTAGTCTTTTTGTTTTTTCTAAATTTATTCCTGGTGGTGGGTGGAGTTGGTTTTAGGTTACCCTCACCCCACTGAAATTTCTGGTGTGTATCCAGGTTTGCCAGACTCACAATGGAGTTTGCGGTGGAAAACCTGGAAGTCTATTCCGTGCCCCAATTGAGAATGTTCTGCCAGCAGATGGGGGTCTTCTTCAAACATGGTGCAAGGAAGGGGGAACTCCAGACTAGCCTTAGGGCCTGGGTGGAGGCACACCAAGAGACAAAGGAGGAGGATGAGGAGGTTGACCAGGGCACAGAAGGGGGGGTGGAGGAGTTATTCCGCCATGAGGGGGAAAACTTGCTCACCGGACCAGTGTCCTATTCCAGAAAGGGCAGTAGCATTTCTGGGAAAAGCCTAACAGAAGCTGAGCTCACCGATAGGAGGGAGAAAAGACAACTAAAGTGGGAGTTGGCTAAGATGGAATTGGAGAAAGAGGAGAAGAGGATGGTCCATGAGTTTAGGCTGAAGGAACTGGAGCTCCAAAGTCTACAACGGGGGTCCTCTCCTGTTAGGAATGGTGGCAGCGAACCGAAAGAGCCAGCCAGGGAGACCAAACCCTATATCCCAAAGGACCTGATAGCGAGCTTCAGTCAGGGGGATGATGTTGCTAAGTGGCTGGCCGCTTATGAGGTTTCTTTGAAGGTTCATGGAGTGCAGGA
The DNA here is from genome assembly GCF_964263255.1 of Lissotriton vulgaris. Taxonomy (NCBI): domain Eukaryota; kingdom Metazoa; phylum Chordata; class Amphibia; order Caudata; family Salamandridae; genus Lissotriton; species Lissotriton vulgaris. The sequence goes on from NC_141696.1 coordinate 31,164,711, forward strand.
GAAGCACTGGGGGGGTAGTTTGTACAAGTACATGCCTCCTGCTGGTCGGGACACCTTGTTGGCCCTGGATCCAGAGGAACAGACAAACTACCCCACCATGAAGCTGGCGTTATTGAGGAAGTTCGGGCTCACCCCAGAAAGGTACCGACAGAAGTTTAGGGGGAGCCACAAGATGGGAACTCAGAACTGGGTGGACTTCCTTGATTACGCCAGAAAGGCTTTAGAGGGTTGGGTCAAGGGCAGCGAGGTAAAAGATTATGAGGGGCTGTACGATCTGTTTTTGAGAGAACACCTCCTCGAGAAATGCTTTCCCGAGCTGCGCCAACACCTGGTAGACAGCAAGCTGACCAATCCCCGGAAGCTTGCAGAGGAGGCGGACATCTGGACAAGTACCCGGGTGTCCACCAAGGGGACTGGAGGGGAATCTCAAAAAGCCGGACAGGGCGCCCCCCAGAAGAAGGAGGGGGGGAGAAAAAGAAAGAGTTCTCTAAAGGTCCCCAAAATAACTTCCAAGGGAAGGGAGCAGGTTTCACCCCTAGGGCAAACCCGCCCCGGAACCCTCATCCTGGCCAGAGCCAGCAGCCCAGGGTTCTCCACTGTTTTGAATGCGGTGGCGTTGGACATTATAAGGGAGATGTCAGATGCCCAAAGAGACCACCCCCTCCCACCGGAGGAAAGTCACCGGGAGTAGCTAGTGTAGCGCTCGGGGAGGAGTTGCCCTTAGATAAGGGGGGTGAGTGGGCGGGTGTCACCTTAGTGTCCCTGGGAGAGCGGGAGATGGTGCCAAAGATCCAGGTGCCCCCAAATACTACAAAGTATGGGCAATGGGTTACCATCAATGGCCAGAGAGGGGAGGCTCTGAGGGATACAGGAGCCAGCATGACTATGGTGAGAAGTCAGCTGGTGTCCCCAGAGCAGGTTGTTCCTAATGTACTCCACCCCGCCGCGATGGCTGACGGCAGAATGGGCCACTATCCAGTGGCTGAGGTTCCCTTTGAGTGGGAGGGGGTTGCAGGTTCACTTCGAGTTGCCGTAAGCCCTGCCGTGCCAGTCGATTGTCTGTTGGGGAATGACATGGAACACAATACTTGGAGAGAGGTGGAATACCGGACGCATTCTGCGATGCTGGGTACACCTGACTGGGCCTGTGTCAGCACACGGTCTGCGACTGCCCGGAGAGGGAGTTCGCCTGGGTTGGAGCCTGGAACAATGGCCCAACCCGCTGCTAAGAAGGGACAGACACGGAGACAGAGAAAGCCTGCTCCGGCTTCCACACCCCATGAGACAGATCGGCCACCTGCGGTGGTGGACCAGGAGTCCGTGGAGGGGGAAGTAGACTCTCTGGAGGATTTGCCCATCCCTGCGGAGTGGCATGTGGAGGGAGGTCCTACCAGAGAGGAATTCTGTAAGGGGCAGAGGGAGTGCCCCACCCTTGAGGGACTGAGGCGACAGGCTGAAGCCCAAGCAGCAGGTGATGTTACGGGACATTACCATATTTACTGGGAGGATGGACTCCTCTACAGTGAACCCAAGGTACCCTCGCCTGGTTCATCGAGGGCCTTGGTAGTCCCGCAACAGTACCGAGCCTTTCTTTTGGAATTGGCTCATGCCATACCCCTGGCAGGACACTTAGGCCAGGACAAGACCTTTGCACGGCTTGTTCTCCACTTTTACTGGCCTCAGATGAAAGCGGCGTCCAACACATACTGTAGGACTTGTGTAACCTGCCAGGCCAGTGGGAAAACAGGGGTGAAGCTAAAAGCTCCCCTGGAACCACTTCCAGTCGTTAGCACCCCCTTTGAGAGGGTGGGCATCGACATTGTAGGGCCTTTGGATCCACCAACAGCAGCTGGTCACAGGTTTATCCTGGTACTGGTGGATCATGCCACACGGTACCCAGAGGCAATACCTCTGAGGACAGTCACTGCACCTGTAGTGGCAAGAGCCCTAATGGGAATCTTTACCCGAGTGGGATTTCCCAAGGAAGTTGTGTCCGACAGGGGGACCAACTTCCTGTCAGCTTACATGCGGGCAATGTGGAAGGAGTGTGGAGTGACCTACCGGTTCACCACTCCTTATCACCCCCAGTCAAATGGACTGGTTGAGAGGTTCAATAAGACCTTGAAGGGCATGATCAGAAGTCTGCCCGAGAGCCTGCGGAGGAAATGGGATGTCCTCCTACCCTGTTTACTTTTTTCCTACAGGGAAGTGCCCCAGAAGGGAGTGGGCTTCAGCCCCTTTGAGCTTCTGTATGGGCACCCTGTACGCGGTCCTCTCAGCCTGGTGAAGGATGGTTGGGAGAAATCTCCCAGGAAACCCCCCCAGGATGTGGTGAGCTACATGCTGGCCTTCAGGAGCCAAATGGCGAAGTTGTGGAAGCAAGCTTCTGACAACTTGGAGGCCAGCCAGGCAGTCATGAAGGAGTGGTACGACCACAACGCTCACCCGGTGGAACTGGAGCCTGGACAGAAAGTGTGGGTGATGGAACCTGGAGAGCTTAGCGCCCTCCAGGATCGCTGGACAGGCCCCTTTGAGGTGTTGGAAAAGAAGGGTAAGGCCACATACCTGGTGGACCTTAAGACCCCTCGACAGCCCCTACGGGTGCTACACGCCAACAGACTCAAGCCCCACCATGAGAGGCCCGAAGTCATGCTGATGATGGTGACTGACGGGGGAGAGGAAGCGGAAAGTGAACCTCTCCCAGATCTCTTTTCATCCCAAGAGAAGGATGGGTCAGTGGAGGGAGTGAATCTCTCTCCTACTCTCACTCCTGAGCAACAGGAGGACTGCCGCCAGATACTGGAGCAGTACTCTTCTTTGTTCTCCCTTGTCCCGGGAAGGACCCACCTATGTACCCATGATGTGGACACAGGAGACAGCCCACCAGTGAAGTCCAAGACCTACCGGCTGTCTGACAAGGTGAAGGCTAGCATACATGGAGAAGTTGCCAAGATGCTAGAGCTGGGAGTAATTGAACCTTCCAACAGCCCTTGGTCCAGTCCGGTGGTGCTCGTGCCAAAAGCCGCACCACCAGGCACCACACCTGAACTGAGGTTCTGTGTGGATTACCGAGGACTGAATTCAGTGACAAGGACTGATGCTCATCCGATCCCTAGGGCGGATGAATTGATTGACCGGCTAGGAGCTGCCCAATATCTAAGTACCTTCGACCTCACTTCAGGGTACTGGCAGATCTCCTTGACAGATGGAGCAAGGGAAAGGTCAGCCTTCTCCACGCCTGAGGGACACTACCAGTTCTGTGTGATGCCCTTTGGGCTCAAGAACGCCCCTGCCACATTTCAGTGGCTGGTGAACCAGGTCCTCTCTGGATTGGAGAGTTTCTCTGCTGCCTACTTGGATGACATTGCTGTCTTCAGTAGCAGCTGGGAGGACCATCTGCAGCATTTGCAGGCCGTTCTCCAGGCCCTGAGACAAGCTGGATTGACCATCAAAGCCAGCAAATGCCAGATTGGGCAGGGGTCGGTTGTGTACCTTGGACACTTGGTGGGTAGGGGGACTGTGCAGCCCCTGCAGGCGAAGATTGAGGCAATCATGGCCTGGGAACCCCCCAAGACACAGACTGAGGTCCGAGCTTTCCTGGGCCTCACAGGTTACTACCGTCGCTTTGTGAAGGGGTATGGCACTATTGTTGCGCCCCTCACAGAGCTCACCTCCAAGAAACAACCTCGACGGGTAGTTTGGACAAAGGCTTGTCAGCAAGCCTTTGAAAAGTTGAAACAGGCAATGTGTGCGGCACCGGTCCTGAGGGCCCCAGACTTCTCCAAGGAGTTCATTGTCCAAACGGATGCATCAGAGCATGGCATTGGGGCAGTGTTATCGCAACTCAACGAAGAGGGCCTGGATCAACCTGTAGTCTTCTTATCCAGGAGGCTGCTTCCCCGGGAACAGAAGTGGAGTGCCATTGAGAGGGAAGCTTTTGCGGTGGTGTGGGCTCTGAAGAAGCTGCGGCCATACCTCTTTGGCTCGCACTTCCTGGTTCAGACTGACCACCGACCCCTTCGTTGGCTGATGCAGATGAAGGGGGAAAATCCCAAGTTGTTGAGGTGGTCCATCTCCCTACAGGGAATGGACTTCCGGGTGGAACATCGGCCTGGAGTGGACCACGCCAATGCAGACGGTCTCTCCAGGTATTTCCGCCTTAGTGATGAGGACTCCCAAGGGGTTGGGTAGTTCTCCCCACTTTCAGCTGGGGGGGACGCGTGTTAGACCTGTCTGACTTTTTGGCGAAGTCCCTCCTAATTTTTATTTATTTTGTCCCCTTTTTGCCCCTTATACCCTTATTAATTTTTGTGTCTACTGACTTTTTATAGGTGTTGGCCAGGGGGATAGGTGTTCCCTCCCCCCTTATAGTTTTTTACCTCAGGTCCAGAGGCCTGTTCTGACAGGGAAGTTGGCACCACCTAAAATGGTGGCCACCAACTGCCCCAACTGTCACCAACAGAACCTGGCCATAGACCAACATAGGGCATTCCAGAACCTTCTGGTCCATTCTGGACCACTGAAGGGCAGCCTATATAAGGCGGAATGCGGGGCAGCCATTTTGTCTACCTGTGGAAGTCAGCTGGAGGACAGGTGGTAGCTAAGGGTGGGAAAAGGTTAGACTTAGGGTTGACCTCCTGAACTGGGAAGCTGCCTATTTGGTCCAACCCCCAACTCCCCTTTTAGTTATTTGTCTTGGCCCCGCTGTGGGAAGTTACTGGAGACCCTGGGCGCCTGTGTGACCCCTAATCTAGAACAGAGGGGTGAGAACAGGAGAAGGAGACTGCGAAGTAGTGAGCGCAGTCCTCTGCCCAGTATTGGGATCTGAACTGAAGAAGACTCCTGACCCTGTCATCTGCCCAGTAAGGTGGGCTGGGGTTCCAGTGCCTTAAAAGTGCACAGTGACTGTCTGCTGAGAGGGCCCCCTTGATTCCCTCCTCCCTTCTGAGGATAGGAAGAAAACTGGTGGCTGGGGTAGCGCTGTACACCCCTTACCTGTGGCAGAACTGTTGGTGAGCCGATCCCCCCTTTGAACGCTAAGGAGTGGAAGTGTGCAGGAAAGTCCCATCCCATCTGAGGAGTCCCGAGCGCTGCTGCCGAGATTGGGACCCCGGGGGCACCTTCCGCGCTGTAATCACGTGTGGAGAAGTGACCCGGCTGTCAGGGAAGAGCCAGAGCGAGACGCGGTAAAACGGCGCCTTCGCGCATGCCCAAAAGCCGATTCACTGTCTTGTCAGGAAGGACCTAGGGTCGGGCAGGTCCGTGAGTAGCGTCTTCCTTTTGAGGGCGGGCGCGAGCGCTTCCGCGCATGTGGAGGAGATCAGAGCCCCGCCGGTCGTTGTGAGGAGGAGCCCCGGGCAAGCGCTTCTGCGCATGCCCACAGAAGCAGTGACCCGCCAAGCAACACGAGGAGCCGGCTGCGGCCGGAGTGAGTGTCTCCCTACTCCCCTGCTCGCGCGCCACGCAGAGGAGCTGGCCAAGTAGGGAGAGGGAGCTGAGAGTCTCGGCTGTTGTTGGGGGTGATAAGTCATCGGCCCTGTTCTCCGCTCGAGCGCCCAGCAGAGGAGCTGGCTCGAGTGAGGAGAGCACAGGGAAGCTACAAGGGAGCCTTCGCCCCAATTAAGGGATTGCCCGCCTCTGTGGTGTGCTCCGCCCCCCCCCCCCTCTGTGCCCTTCATTTTGTCATCTTGCTGCTGAACACAGAGAAGACCACAACCACGCTGTGGAAACAAGTAAGGAGTGGAGATTCAGGGGGAGTGGCGCTAGTGCCTACAGAGCAGTAAAGTAGATCCTGGTCAGTCAATCCCTGCTAACCTCAGGTTGGGGAGTAACATAAGGAAACCAGATCTAGCCAAGGTGGTGAACTGATTAACTGAACTGTGATTCAAGTAAATGAGAGTGAGGTTCTGGCCTAATTTAAGTAAGCGGAGTACAGTCATTATCTAATCACACCTTCTTAGTTCAACTGAAAAGAAACTGCATTGTGATTCTCTTTGTAACTGGTTTAATGACAAGTGAACTGTAAAGTGGAACCTGGCTAACTAAATTGCTTAATAGTTTAAATGTTAATACTGTAATGATATTTGCTCGTGCTTATAGGTGAAGTGTAGTTTTCTCCCAAGATTCTAGCGGAGTATACCTAGCCTAATTGATTCTAGGGTACAGTTATCTTAATGCAGAAGTGTGATAAGAATTTGGAAATACAGTAACTGCTAGTAATTCAAAGAGTGATAATCTGCTAGTAGGTTAAAAAAAAGTGTAATTGTTGACCCTGAAAGTAATCTAAACTGCTTGAACTATTTATATGTGAGTTACTGATTTGACAACCCAGAGCATATTATTTTTATATAAAGCAGTACGTATTTTCATATAATTTTGGTGTAGTGTTTTCTTTTTGAGTGCTATTGCGTGGAATTACTCTTGGGTGGTCTGCAACCTTTACACCGTGCCTCTGAGATACTAGTCTTGCCCTAGGCCAGGCTACCTAATTCCAACACTGTCAGACAATGGCATAGGCAGACAACTGGTGTTCACAAGATGCGCTTTCTGTTCTCTATGAGCAACTCAGATGCCTGGAAAACCACATTCTAAAAGGACACTTCCTAGGGAAGAGATGGACCATCCAAGGAGGCTGCAGCCACCATACCTTTCTCAATTATGAGCTCCCTCTGTAATAATATTCTAGGGAACAATAACAGATTTGATCCAGGCCAACAAAGCAATCAAAGAGCTTTCACAGGGTTTTTGGCAATATTAAGAGAGCAGCTAACAGCTTCAGTGGTAGCATCTTACATGCTAGCATCACAAGAACACCTGAGAATCCTCATAACCACCTTTCCTATAACCCGCCTCCGATGGTACCAAAGGTCGATGGCATCGTTGCCCAAAAGATCCATTAATGCTATGACCCCAACATCCCCACCAAATTAACTTCCGTCATTTCCCTGGCTGAGTTCTCACAGGCTCACCTCCCCTACTGCCCTTGACTCTGCTCCATCCTCAAACCCCTTGATGTAGCTGTAGGTAGCAGTCAAACCTACTTGCAATCCACTCTCTGTAATAATTTATCAAGTAGATGGATTAACAAATTCACTGTTTGATGATAACTCAATCACTGTCTTCAAAGACATACTTCTGGCAAGACTCAAAATAATTTGTAGAATCAAGCATTCTAAAAAAGGGGAGCTGAGTAGCTCTTTTCGGTTCTACCAAATTAAGCTGCACAAAACTTCACAACATCCCACTTCCCTTTTATGCAAATGTGTAGTTGCCAACTGTACAATTAAGCACAACAGATAGTTTATCAAAACAGTAATCTAGCGAGACACCCGGGCTAAGATTCTTTATAAACAATATTTTTTTAACTCACCCTCCATTTGCAAACTTTTGCCCATAAATGCTGTGATTTTCACCTGTGTATGGACATACTTGAGTCTAATATTGCAACAGACTTAATATAATTCAAGAAGTGGAACTAGACACATATCAGATCTAGTGTCCATGCACACCATAAGACCCTCCAGCATGTCACTGGAACCCTATTCTTTGTTGGGCAATATCACTTTTCTCTACAGCTCTCAACACAGCTGCACCATCCTCTCCCTAGTAGAAGCACTCTCTTCCACACATCCCTCTCAGCCACTTTCAGTCTTAAGGCAATGTACCAAACATCCAATACACACTTTCTTAACGCTTTTGCCACAACAATTTCGAAGGATGATCACACTCCGCAAGCTAGGCCTACCCAAATCCAGAAAGCAAAGGAAGGTCTCACATTTATGGTACAACAGACCATTGGCTGAGATCAAATTGCCCAGCTGTAAACCTGAACACCAATGGTGCTGAAGATGTACTATGCGGCAAGAAAGACCAGAGGGATTGCTATCAATCTATAAGAGTCATTGACAATATTTGATCAAAAGCAGGGGGATTTTCTTATCTATGAATGGCCAACCTGGACACTAAAAACACCATCTGCAGGGGTTCAGAAGGCTCAGATTCTGTGAATGCAAAATTCAGAATATCTGACATACCACCTTGAGTAGCCCATATGCTCTCCCTTCCCTCTGTAATGTTTACTGGGGTCTTGAGCCCAGGTCTACAGGCTTTAGATCTCTAAATCTAACCTATGGGTGCAATAACTTAGTTCAGTGCACTGTCACTGCGTAAAGAAGTTCAGATTACTGCAGACCCTGCAAACAACCCACTGAGCATTTCTGGAGGCATGGTACTTGTGCCTACCATGTAACTAACAGTCCATAAATTATTCAGGGATGCCAGGGTAATAAAAACCTCGTTTCTTCCTTAGAATAGCACAGTCAATCAATCAATCAGGGGAATTGTAAGTGCGCTACTCATCGTGAGGGTCTCAAGGCGCTCAGGGAGGGTGGGGGGTCCGCAGGACTGTTTAGCCGAAGAGCCAGGTCTTTAGAGTTCTCTGAAAGTGTTCAGGGGGTGGCACGTTTGATGTCTGCCTGTAGCTTGTTCCAGGTCTTGGCTGCAATGTGAGAGAAGGATCCTCCGTCTGCTCTGGCTCTGTGGATGTGCGGGGTTTCAGCCAGTGCGATGTTGGAAGATCTGAGGTTTCTTTTGGGTATGTGGAAGTTGATTCTGTCGTTGAGGTATTAGGGTCCGTTTTTGTGTAGGCATTTGTAGGTGTCGGTAATGATTTTGAAAGTAATTCTTTTCTCCACAGGGAGCCAGTGGAGTTTTCGTAGGTGTTGGCTGATGTGTTCTTGCCGGGGATGACGAGGACGAGTCTGGCGGCGGTGCTCTTTATGGTCTTGAGTTTGTGGAGTAGGGACTTGTTGATGCCGGCGTAGAGTGTGTTTCCATAGTCGAGTCTGCTGGTGATGAGTGTGTGGGTGACTATCTTCCTTGACTCGCTGGATCCATTTGAAGGCCTTGCGAAGTATGCGGAGGGTGTTGAAGCAGCTGGATGTGACGGCGTTGACCTGTCGGTTCATGGTGAGTGAATCAAGCGCAGCAGTAAGAAAGGCTCTATATATTTTAAAGTGGTCATTTCAACAGTTCCATTATGCTGATTACTTCATGAATAATACCACAGAAAATATAATTAACACATCACTTGTGCATTTTGCTGGCAGCAAGAATAAAATAAACAGTTGTAACATTTTCTTAGAATGTTCCTGACAGCTTAGCACACTAAAGCTTCCTCTATGCTCTACAATATAAGAAAATTGAGTTGCTAACTTGCCTCATGCCTCAAAAATGTCTAGGGTGCTGGTGCACAGTGCACTTATTCATAGCAGATCAGCTGTGTTTATCTGACTACGACCGAAAGAGAGTGTTCCCTTGGAAGGAAATCAAACGATCAGCTGGGCTCAGCTCCTAACACCTCGTATCGACTCAGCAAAAAAGTGGATACTCAGTCAGTTTGCAGACCTGTCATGACAGCCTAGTGCAAAGGTTTTTTTCATTTCAGTGGCTTATTCAAGTGGTTAATATAGGATATTGGCCACAGATTGTTAGCCTACATTGCAAAATCTAGTGGGGTCTTTCCAAAATCCGAGATGCAACCAGTCTAAACCAGCAAGTTGAAAATACGTCACGTTGGACTACATATTTATCTTACACATTGTTAAACCTTCAAATGTAGATATTGAGTAGTGTGTGGCAGCCTTAGGTAACTAGAGGCTATAAAAAAATCAGTGTTTAAATGAAATGACACTTTCAGAAGTTCTATGAAACACAATAACAGACTGAATGCAGTCAAACAGCTGCTTCGAAGAAGTGTCCTGATTCAGGGACATGATAACTCAGGGGCATATTATCAAGGGGGTTTATCTCTGCTTTTTTGGCTTTAAAAGCCACGAAAGCGGAGATAAAATTATCTTCCTATTACCTAGCTGCCGCTAACACCAGTTAGCGACAGCTAGTAGGAGATAGCGACCGTCTTGGGCCCCGCTTTGCATGTCAGCGATATTTATCACTAATGACATGCAAAGTGGGCGTGCCAAGATGTTAGCGACTGAAACAGTCGCTAACATTGCTATCTCCTATTACCAACTTTTGGAGATATTCGCGCTAAGCGCGAATATCTCCAAAAGCTAACACCTGCCCTGAGCAGTTCTTAGCCATGTTATCCAATGGGAGGTGGATAACATGGCTAAGAGCATTAGCTCGGTAATGCATGAATATCGCTGACTTTTCAGCGATATTCATGCTTTGCGGCGATTTTTACCGCATTTGCGATAAACCTTGGTAATACCAAGGTTTATTTGCGGTAAAAATCGCCGCAGCTCAGCGGTAAAGTTTTGTCTATAACCAAGCAATAGCGATAATTATCGCTATTGCTTGGTAATATGCCCCTCAATGTTTTCAAAATGGAGTCTGACTTTTACGGTTATCCCCTCACACTGAGCGAAAAGAAGGTGTTAAGACTACCCGTGGAGCACTGGCCGACTGCGTGGCTCACAATGGCTTCACCTTGAAGCTGCCCTCATGGCTCTCTCCTTCTCAAGGTGCCAGAATCATGATGCGAATCATCATCACACATCTCCTGAAGAAACAGTCAACCATTATAATCACCTGTTCTACCTTATGCTTCATTTCCAACTTATCATCCATATCAGATGCTAGAAATAGAGGTTCCAGGATACATTCAAGAGAATATATAACTGAACAACATCCTATACAGATATCTACTGGAGTTAGCGACTGAGAGGGACAATAAATCTGCGCTGGCCAACATCAGAGGGAAAAAGCCTCTTGATTTCAGTGCCTTAGAAATACCTTTTGGACAGGGAAAGCAGCACCATGGTAGATATTTTCAGAACAGAGCTGTGAGTTTCTATTCTTTTTACAGTTGCCCTGGACACCACTCAACCAAGCAAAGCCAGGCTCTTGGAACGAAGCTATGGGAACCTTCTCTGTTCTGCAGTACACTATGTTAGCTGTCAGATATCTCGACACTTCCCTGAGCCATAGGTTACGTTTGAAACTTGTGCTTCTGCTAGATTGATCAGCCCACCATAGACACTTTTTCCTATGGTACCCCCATACCTTCCGATGGAGCCCTGAAGGCCCACAATCTCATTTCCCAGCACGAAGTATTCTTGCGGATTCTGGTGCCCTCTCCATCTTTTGGTCCTGAAGATGACCCCAACTCCAAGACATTCAGTTTGCTGGTCCCCATAGGGGTCGAAACGTCGACTTTTTCTTTCTCTTCTACACCAGTAGAAGACAGTGAATTTATAACTGCATGTGTATTTGCCAGAAATCTGGCAGGTTAGGTTTCAAAATTGAATGTTGATGTAAATATATGCACTACCTTCCCATTGCACACCACTTGCACTGATCCCAATTTTCGCACTTGTCACATCACGTTATATGCACCTGCTTTATCAAAAAATGCAGATTGTGACATGCAGTCTTTCATGTGAACCTTTGATCCTTTGATGACCCTTGTCTAATTGATTAAACCACAGTCATTTATTGCATTAGTGTTCAGGTGTTGTCATATCTCTATTTGTATTGTCTACATATGTGTTCTTTGATACATTGTAAACCAATGTATCCATTCTTTTGTGTAAGTGCATTATGAGACTACAGCAGCCCAAGACATAGTGCCCTTTGAATGTCAGGTCAGGTTCCGATTTTTTTTATAATCACGTGCAAGCATGGGGTGGATGTGCTGAGTGGGGATGGGAGCATGCCCTTCAATTCCCACCCTTGGACAGGCAAATACTTATTTCCAAAGGCAAAATGGCTTATTTTTTGCTTTCTCTACGTTGACGGCTAGAGCGGTCAATCTCCAAGCTGGGGAACCGGGTTTAAGTCTTGGCAACTATGCACAACATCCTGTGATTCTGGACAAATCATGTAATCTCCTTGTGCCTAACAAAAAAAATGAATGTGTCCTCATGTAACGAAATGGGTGCTCATGTGAAGTGCTCTGATACCCAATGTCTAGGGTCTAGTTTGTGCTATATAAAAACAAACAACAAAAAAAATTGTGACATAGTGGAGAAACTATATACCCATGATTTCTTTAGTACATCTCCCTCTCACCTATGACCAAATATTGGTATGTATGGTCATTTGACTACTATCATGGTCTTGCCTGCTGGTGTACCTATTGTTGGATTTAGGAGGGATTCAATCGCAAGAAATTCTAATCTGTTGGTGGTGACCAGCCTGCCTCTAAAGCCTTGCAAGGTGAGGGGTTGGATCTGGGATCTCTGCTATTTGACTTGGCCTGCCTCAGCTGCCTCATTCACTTTGTTGAGTGCAACAAGAAATCTACCTGGCACAGTGATTCATATTCAGGCATCAAAAGAAGATCTGATGGCAACGCATCGGAGATAAATATTAGCAGTTCCTAATTTGAGCAATTTGCTAGGGACTCTACTTAGAGAACAAGGACAAACCGGAGGGTATACATATATTTTTATTTCATGAATAGAAAGGTGGGGGGGGCGTGGCTTGGCGCCCGGCGGGGACGGCGGCTCTCATGTGAGCGCTCCGTGTCTGAGGGGGATTTCGCCTCGCTTGCCATCCTGTCCTCGCCTGCTGAGCGGCTCTACGCAAACCAGAAGTGACAGACACCAGCGGGCTCCCGACGGTGGCCATAAAACGAAGCGGAATGCTCGTTTCAGCTACTTTGTAGCGGACGCGGCTGAGAGAAAGTCGCGTCCGCCATCTTGGGCTCAGTCACCGCGTCCTGCGGCGCTTCTGTCAATCAGCATGCGAACACGCCACGGAGCCCTTCAAGCCCACAACCACATCTGGTGAGACAATTTCTGCATCCTAATATCACCGCTATCGAACTTTACCTCATGATACCTTTTTTTTTTCTCTTCATGAGTTCTATGCAAATCTCACACACTTTTGCATAATCTGGGCGGCTATTTTACACGACGGATGCTTCTTTCACCTCAGGCAACCTGCATGAATATATTTCTGCACTCCACTTTATATTGAGAGCGTTTCACTTCTTCACGCTCTCATTCCCACAGATGAATATAACTTTGGCCTGTTTTACCAATGGTTTCTACACGCATTTCTGCATGCTCCTCTTACTTATGGTGTGCCTTTCCTGATTAATTTCTTTCACACCTCCAGATGCCATTCTTCTCCACCTACACGCTGTGGTGCTTTTTTGCTTCAGCCATTGATGGACTAGTTTTTTCAGCGACCCGACTGTTATTATATTCAGCTGCCTAAACCCTTGACGTTTTTGAATTCTGCGCAGGTAGCCTTCTCTTCCTTCAGAACTTGCTTGTCTTCTTCCTGTCAAAAGCTACTGCGTACTTTCACAGTTTGCCTGTAGGCTCATAGTGTCTAATACTGAACTCCATCTCTCATCGCCAATACCTCCTTCTTATGGAAAGAAAGACAATATCTCGCACTCCTAAAACCCCACGGCGTGTATTTATTAAAAATTCAAAAGTTTTTTCTGCTTTGGCGCACCTTGAAGCTGCTCAAACGCTCGCAGATCCGATGTCGCAGTCTAGCACAGAGCGGCCTGTCCAACCTTCAGGAAAAGCCATGACGAAACGCCTTAAAAAAGATCCTCCATCACCAACAGGATCCACCTCGACTGTCTCCATGGAGCTCTTGTTAGAGGAAATCCGTGCCCTCAAACCTTTCATGGAAGACACCAACTCAAAGCTGCAGATACTTACCGATAACTGGTCTCAGATGGATGCCAGGGTGACAACAGTGGAACATTCTTTGACCTCTCTCCAAGAGTCGTCCTCCAAAGTCTCACACATGCAGTCTCAGATTTCCTCTCTCCAAAAACAAGTCGAAGAGTTGGAGAACCGAAACAGACGCAACAATCTTCGTCTCTACGGCCTGGCAGAGAATTGCGAGGGGTCTGATCCCATCGCCTTCTTCAAATCATTTTTACCCAAGCTTCTTCATCTACCTGAGGGTACAACGCTCAACATCCAGCGTGCACATAGGTTGGGTCGCCTCCCCTCTACTCCTTCTCCCTCTTCAAGGCCGAGAGGTATCATCATGTACTTCCTAGAATACACTGACCTCCTCAAAGTCATTTCAGCGGCCCGTGCTTCACCTCGTCTCCAATGGTCAGGTTCCAATCTCTTCTTTGCACAGGATTATGCCAAAGCTACAGCCAGCCGTCGCAAAGCCTTCTTAGACATGCGTCCAGAGCTACGCGCTATTGGAGCCAGATACGGCCTTTTTCATCCTTGCTTGTTCAGAGTGACTCATAACAACAAGACCACGACCTATGAGGATCCTGTTCGTCTCCGAAGTTTTTTGAATGCTGCACAATCGTCTGATATGGATTTCACTAGCTCCTCATCAGCTTTTCCTCCGTGAATCCTGTTTTACATGACTTCATTGTCTCACTTAAATTACATGTTTCATGTTTGACGTTTGCTGTTTTACTGTTTGCCTTCCTTGGGCATCCCATTACCTTTAATTTCTATGTTTTCCTCTGACTCCCTCCTACCTTCTTTGCATCCCTGTTGGATAGACAGGTAATTCTCTTTTTATGTCTTTCATAAGTTACTTGTTCTGCACCATTGTCTTGTTTTTTCTTCTTCACTCCTTCACATTATTCCTATATTCCCTTTTTCTCTTTTAACGTTGTTCTGTTTTCTTCTTCCTTCATTCGTCTCACTCATTTATGTTTTCCCTCCTTTTTTCTTGCAGGTTTACAATATGTATGGCGTTTTCCCCTCGACTTGTTGGTTCGCTTGCATTGGGTGCTTGCTTCCTCTGCCTGGCGCTCCCCTCTCACTCATTTTTCCTCGTCTCCTCTCCCTGGTGATCATTCCTCCCCACCTCTATCCTCCGTAAGTATGTTTTCCCTTTCCTCCCGAATGTTCACTTTCCTCATTGCGATTTTCTCCCTTTCAAGTTCATTAGTTTCCTTTATTCCTCAGGTGTCTTCCTCTCTTATTTCTCGACAACTCTTTTACTATCAATTCCTTCTTATCATTCTTGCTACTTCACGATCTACCGTCTCATATTTCTTATATCAATTGATTCTATTTCTTTTTCTTCCGCTCTATTTTCTATTTCGTCACCCCTCTTTCTCTCATTTTAATACACTGCCTTTTATTGCCTTTCCTATTTTCTTTGACTTTCTTCTTTCTCTGGGTTCCTCCTGCATCTTTTTTCTATCTCATGACATTTTTATCTTTTCTCATTTGATATGTCTCTGAAAGTAATTACATGGAATGTTAAGGGCGTTAATTCCCCCATCAAACGACAGAGAATCCTATCTCACCTTGCACGTTTGAATGTGGATATTGCTTTTTTGCAAGAAACTCATTTATCTGCTGAGGAATCTGCTAAATTGAAAAGAAGTTGGGTGGGCGATATTTACTACTCTCCTGGGGATGGTAAACGTAATGGTGTTGCTATTTTATGTCACAAGGCTCTTTCTCATTCCCTGCTTGTTCAAGAATCAGATGCTGAAGGCCGATGGATATATGCCAAACTCTCTATTAAGAATGTTCCAATTTCTCTCCTAAATGTTTATGCTCCTACCACTGGTGATCCCACTTTTTGGCACTCATTCTCCCAGCACATCACCAGATTCATTGATGACAATTTTATACTGGCAGGAGATTGCAACCAGCCCCTAGACCCCTTCCTAGATAGGAACTCCAAAGCACACTTCATCCCTAACAAATCTCATAAATCCTTCTCTCAAGCTATTTCCCAACATAAACTCACAGACGCTTGGCGACTTTGTAACCCAGAACTTCAGGAATTTACTTTTTACTCTCCATGCCACCACTCCCAATCCCGAATTGATTACGTTTTTGTTACCCACAACATCGTCCAAACTCTCACTCATGCGGAAATTGGTCCAATTTTACTTTCTGACCATGCCCCCACATTAGTTCAATTGGACATTTTACCCAAATCAGTAGGCCCTAAACGTTGGCGTTTCAACAATTCTCTCCTGTTGGACCCTAAATTCACCACCTCCTTCACTTCCTTTTCCAATGAATTTTTCTCCCTAAACGATAACTCCCCTGTCCCTAAACATACCGTTTGGGATGCCTTTAAAGCGGCGGCAAGAGATTTCATCATTGGCTTTGTTGCTAAAAAACGTAGAGCTGCACGCGATTTTACCAAAGCTACTCTTTTGGATATTAAGAAATTGGAGCATTCTTATTTTACATCCCGTTCACAGCAAACTCTAACCGCCCTGGTCAATGCTAAGATGAAATTTAACAAAAAATCCACGGATGACGCATCTTTGTACTTATTAAAATCTAGTGCCAAGTTTTATGGAGGCAAAAACAAGGCAGGCAAGATCTTAGCCAACTATCTCAAGGTGAAACACAATAAGTTAAACATTGAATCAGTCTACGACGCTAACTCAAATCTCAAACACACAGACGCAGACATCCTCACTGAATTCTCTACCTTCTACAAGACCTTATACTCTTCTGAAACTCAGCCTTCTTCTCACTCTCTAGACACATTTTTCTCCTCCATTCAAAAGCCATCTCATTTTCCACTTGACCTCTCTCACTTAGAACTTGACATATCTCAACAAGAGCTACTCAAAGCGCTCCACACCCTCCAGAAAGACAAGGCCCCTGGGCCGGACAACTTTACAGTAGAATTTTTTCTCCACTTTTCAAAACTCCTTATCCCTAGACTCCATTCCCTTATTGGCACCTTCCTTTCCTTGGGTTCCTCCTCAGGCTCCTTTTCTGACGCCCATATCTGCCTCATACCCAAGGAGGGGAAGGATCCTCAACACTGCAAGAATTACAGGCCAATCTCCTTGGTCAATATTGACTATAAAATTTTTGCAAAGTCCCTTGCGGCACGTCTCGACCTTCTTCTTCCAGACCTCTTGGACGAGGAACAGTCGGGCTTTGTCAAAGGTCGTTTTATTACTGATAACACCAGACTCCTTTTTAATATTCTTTCTAAATCTCGCCTCTTACCCCATCCCCTTGCGGCCATTGCCCTGGATGCCGAAAAGGCGTTTGATAGGGTCGAATGGATTTACCTATTTCACACCCTCCGTTGGTTTGGTTTCGGTCCTGTTTTTATATCGTTAATTTCACTACTTTATTCTAACCCACGTGCAGCGGTTTGTGCTAACGGTCAAATATCTTCCTTTTTTGATTTGAAAAGAGGTGTTCGCCAAGGTTGTCCCCTATCTCCCTTTCTCTTTAATCTGGCCTTAGAACCCTTCCTCTCCAAACTCCGTCAAAATCCCTCCATCCATGGTTTCCAATTGTCAGATTCCCACATCAAACTAGCTGCCTATGCAGATGACATTTTGCTATTTGTCTCCAACCCCTCCGTTTCCATTCCTGCCTTTCTCAGTGAAGTCCATGCTTATTCCCGAAATGTCTGGCTATAAACTCAATAACGACAAATGCGAGATCCTTCCCTTGACTAAATTTACATTCAAACCCGATTTTGCCGCCTCTGGTTTCACGTGGAAATCTTCCAATATTAAGTACCTTGGAATGCATATTACCCCTACCATCCCAGACACTGTTTCCCTGTGTATGTCTAAATGTATTCAAAAACTGACGGACCTCACATCCAAGTGGCATCCCCTCTACCTATCCTGGTGGGGTCGCCTTGACACTATCAAAATGATGTTGTCCCCCATTATTCTCTATACCCTTTCCAATATTCCGGTCCCTGTCCCCTCCAAATTTTTCAAAAAGGTCAACTCTATTCTGGTGTCCTTTCTTTGGACTAAAAAGAAGCCACGAATGTCTCTACAACGTCTGATCCGTCCTAAGTCAGAAGGTGGGGTTAACTTTCCTGACTTCCCAGCCTACCACAGGGCGTTCCAATTGAGGCAAGCCTCCTTTTGGCTACAAGACCCTGACACCCCATGTCCTTTATGGGCCAAATTTGAGCGCCTCCTTCTCTCTCCCTTCTCCTTTGCTGAATACCTCTCCTTCTCTCGCAAACCTACTTCTATCTCTACTCCGATTCATAAGTTCACCACTAAATTGCTCCTCTCTTTCACTCACTCACCTCCTACCACCATTGCTGATTTCCTCTCTTCCCCCATATGGCACAACACGTCCCTACTTATACGCTATAGACCCTTTTTTTGGAAAACTTGGCATACTCGAGGTCTTCAGTGGATCTCCCAACTTTTTTCTCAATCCTCTTTCTTATCTTTTGACACCCTTCGCTCCCTCTATGGCCTACCTACTTCCTTTGCGCGCAAATACCATTTACTTAAAGATGCAGTCCTAATGAAATACAACGACCTCTCCCGGCCTGGTCCTCCTCCGGCCTCATCCACTCCCACTTCCACACTCCATTCCTTCTTACGCACTACACCAAAAGCTGCTGCCATCTACAAATACCTTCACGCTGGTGAGATTCCTAGACCTAAATCTAAAGTGGAAGAGTCCTGGGAGCATGATTTGTCTATCTCTTGGTCGGTTTCCTTCTGGGACAAAATTTGGACCAAACTTCGCAAATCTTCCAGAGCTGCAACCCTCACTCAGACTTTGTTTTTTATTTACAATAGACTCCTCTTTACACCCTATGATCTTCACAAACGCTTTCCTAATACTCCCCACACCTGCTGGTCTTGCTCGGCACCACAAGCTAATCTATTCCATATGTTATTTTTATGCACTCATGTTTGTAGTTTTTGGCTACAGGTCTGGGCTCAAATTAACTCAATTTTCCACACTTCTATCCCTTTTTCCCACACACATGTTTTTATGGGTAGCCTCTCCCCTTGCTGGGATAACACTGATCTAAAACCTCAGATTGTTGACCTATTACTTGCCGCTGCCTTCCAACAAATAACGGCCAACTGGAAAGACTTCTCCAAAATTTCCTTCAAGGCATGGTGGTTTAATGTGTGCCATAACCATAGACTTGATACTGCTCATGTTTTCCCGGCATGTATGGCTACTAAACGCTTGGACTTATGGACTCCCGTTACACTCTATTTGGACTTGTGTAGTAAACGTTTGTTTCACCCCCCACCTCCACAACAGGAAGTTCCTAAACCTCCTTAATTGCTCGATACATTCCTCTTATTCTCCACTGTACCATTTTGTTTCATGCTTTCCAATGTTCTCCTGCTTTCCATATTTTATGCTTAACATGCTTTCTCTTTATCCTCTCCCTCTCTCTCGTATTGTACCCAGATTTCTTTCTCCTATTATAATGCTTGCATTTGTATGATTGTATTATTTTGCTCAGAGTCTTTCACTTGATATCACATTGTACTTTGTTTTGACACCTGGTTATCTTTCTTATCAGTATTAAATAAAATTTTCTTGAACTTAAAAAAATGAATAGAAAGGTGGTCTTGGGTCACCACCATCCAAGCCAGCCCACACCAGAGGGCTGCCACAGCTTGAAGCAAGTGGGATGGACCAGCACAACAGGGGTGATTTCAGGTTGACCCATGAGAGTCAAGCATCCTATCAAGTAGATTTTTTCATGAAACCCTTGTTCTTGTAGTTTGCCTTCTCTTATAGCTGCTGTTCCAGAATGCAAAGGAGAAGCAAGACTATCAATGCCTATTTTAAATCCACAAGAGGTGTTGAAAAGATGTCTCACTCAGTCAAGATGGCCTCCTGGAGTCATTAGTTTTCCTTTTTCACAACCAAACTCAAGCTTTGGGAGTTTGATTTTGAAAAATGAAAAACATTGTACATATTTGATGAGCAGCCATCATGTTTTCTATGAAGGTAGTTCTGCCAATGTTAAGAAATGTCCACAAGCCGGCGGACAACTCTAGATTTGGGGATGGGAGGTTCATCATAGCAACAGAGTCAATTGCTCCATCAGCCGGACGGATAATATTCCGTCCATTCAAATCTAAATCAGGTCCAAAATGTTTATCTCTGACATGCAAGATAAAACTTTTATCCATCCACACCCAACATAGCTGCTCATGCCTTGAACGAATAGTATGTCTAATGTTAATCTTTCCCTTGGTACTGCTGATAAATGCTTGTATTCTCTGTTTTTATTTGATCATATATTTTAAATCATTTTCATCACTGATTGACCAAACAACGCTGATTTATTATGCAGATTCCACATAAGGTATTACCGGGAAGCTTTGGCAATGATTTTTGCCATAGAAGAAATCAACCAGAATCCAGACTTACTATCAAACATCACCTTGGGCTTCCGGATCTTTGACTCCTGCATGTCTGAGGCCAGGGCCATCCAGGGAACATTGGAGCTGCTCTCTGGGAAGGATAGGCCAGTGCCTGGATACAGCTGCCAGCGCCACCCTCTCCTCGCTGGAATCATTGGAGAAACAATGTCCTCACTGACCGTCCCCATGGCAGTCATCATGGGAACCTTTCACTACCCACAGGTACAAAGAACACATTTTAATAAAGAACAGGTTAATTGTGAAGACTGAAGATATAATCTGTTAGTTTAAAACATTCTTTATCACTTGAGCCAAAAATGAATACCTACCATTAAAGGAAATTTGAAAAATGTCCCAATCAATTGCTTTCTCCTCTAGTCACCTATCAATATGAAATGTGCCTGATCAATTGCTGCACTGACCAGACAGCTCCTGAGCAGAAATAGCACCATCTATATCAGAAGATAGTTAAGAACGTGTGAGAAACATTGCTGGTCCTTCCCAGCTACTGTTCCTTCATGGGCTTAATTTGTAAAAGATCAAGTGCAGGGTCCCTATGTTTTAACTCAGAAGCCCATTGCTGATGTGACTGAACCTTTGGGGGTGTCGAATTCCAAGGCTATGCAGTTTCCATTCCAACTCATGCCTCTTTCATCCATCAACATACATTATTTGCCCCTATATCTCACTCCTGCAGGTTCTTCTACATCTTTGCTTTTTCTGTTTGTCACTATTTTTTGGTCTTTCTCTTTCTTCTTCCTTCTTCTTTGTCTCTCTTTCCCTCTTTTGTTGTGCCCCCTCTATACCTGCCTTGCAGCCTGTTTGTCCGCATCTGGGCTTGTGATTCAGTGATAGAAAGGTAGTACTGCATCAAGATCACTTATTACGGTTGAGCATGTTATTAGATACACTACCTGCTGGTCCTAAAAGCCAACACTTGGCCGGTGTTCTTTTTATCTTATTGGTGTAGAGCTGCACACCAGTACAGATTCACACATATACAGGTTATATATCTATACAACAGACTCCTCCTTTCTCCCTTTTTGTTATATATTTCGTTTAGTGATGAATTTTTGAGCCTCTTGTCCTTTCTGTATGTTTAATTATATCACCACTATACAACAGCGTTCTAATCCACTGATGTTCAAGACAAGTGACAGAATTGCATTTGAGGATTGTTTATGTGCAGTAAGGGACACCTTCCTACACATAAACAATCCTCCCCTGCACACAGACACCCTTGCACTCTGGTGCAAGGGTGCCTGCGTTGGCGCTAAGTTGTTAAACTTAGCACCATCGCAGGGGGAAACGCAAGGCTGCACCACATTCTTATAAATATGGTTCAACCGTGGGTTTCAGAAGTGGCGGAGTGTGTCGTTAAGCCCTGGAGGCTAACAACACTCTCCTCCACTTCCTTGTACATATCCCCCCATCTCTTCTTTGGTATGCCATAAAACATATACTCTACTGGATGCGAGTCTGGTCTACCCCAGAGCTGTCACTCTATAGGGCAGGTTTACAAGATGTGTTGGGCAGGCATAAAAGAGGGGCCATTCTTTTGTGGTAAGAACATGTCAAGCTTGCCCTCTATTCTTTGGGTTTTCCAGAGTATTGGTTAGAACCTCCCACAATTACACTCTCAGCTGCCAGAAAATTGAAGTCTCAATATTGGGATCAAGAATTGATGAAACTGGTAACAGCCAACACTCAGACACCTTACTGAATGTTTTTTTAGAGTTTCAGCTGCTACCAGACCTGGGGCCGTATTATGCATTTTGATTATTTGCACCTGGCACACCTTTGAAAAGATACGCCAGGCACAAACAATCAAAAGGTTCCCCATTATGGTTAATGAGCTGCCCCTAGGGCAGCCGCGAACTAGCACTTTTAGAGGGGAAGGGAATAGAGATCCCCTTGCAGGCGGGAGCAGTCAGTGACTGGGGGGTCCATGGGACCTCCTTTACCCCCTGCAGAAACTGATGCCCATCTGTTTTTTTGCCCAATACATACAAGGCATCGCAAGCGCTGGATTGCCCCACTATATTGTCTCTTACGAGTTCACCAGTTTAAGGTTGCCCTTGGAATCTGTAGGACTGATAATAAGCCTAGTATAATTTTCTCTATTTTAAATTCATAAAATCCTTTCACCTTGTGCTTCTCTAGTGGCAGCTAGAAAGAATAGACATTGATGGGCATTGGTGAATTAAACTCATGTGCATTTTGCTTGTTTTTAGTAATACAATTAAAAGTATTTTTAAGATTGGCAACTTAATTTTAATCTATGTAAATTTTTTGTGATGTAAACATAAAGCATTCTGCATTTTAATTAGCATTATTTATCATTTGCATATGTTTGTTGATTTTTTTTATGGTATGTGTCATACTTCTGATGTAGATTTTGTGTACTTGTAGTGATATATTGTGGTCTTTGTTTTACCTGTATATATTGTATATTGATTTCATGTATTGTATATTTGATCTGCAACTTGTTTGGTCCATGGCCTAAAAAAAGTTTTAAATGAAATGAGATGTTTTTACCCGCCGAAGCAGCTGAAGTGGAGCCTGTTAGCTTGGCATGCTATGCATCATTGACAATGGTTGAATGATTGTGCAATGTGTAACAGCAGGCATGACTTGCAAATATAAGCTCAGCATTTAACCCATCACATAATTAATGTGAATTGACTACATATACTTTGTTTATATAGAGGTAAGAGTCCAACACACACATGTGCTTGATTCTTCACATGCCTGAACAGGCAACAACGTACTAACATAAACATAGAGGTGCACATACACACACAGGCGCATGCAAACATGTGCACATGCATGCACACATGTGCATGCAATCAAAAAGTAAACACACTATTTTGCTCATTCTGCTCTTTTGATGATAGTAGTGAAACCTCTTCCTAATAAACCTCTTGTGAAATACTTTATATTTTTTCACAGATCAGCCATTCAGCTGTGCTATCCACCCTGAGTGACAAAGTCAAGTTTCCATCTTTCCTTCGCACTGTACCTGGAAACACCTTCCAGAATATTGCTCTTGCACGCCTCATAGGTCACTTCTGGTGGACCTGGGTGGGCATGATCATCTCAGATGATGAGGTCGGCTTGCAGGGAGGCCAAGAAATAAGAAAAGTGAATGAGGAAAATGGTGGTTGTGTGGCGTTTATTGAGAAAATGCACTTGCTGTACTCCAAAGAGAAGGTCCTCAAAGTTCTGGAAAGGATCCGTAGACATTCCGTGGAGGTGATCATCATCCACAGTGCGGAGATGCACATCAAGCTCTTGTTAGAAACTATTTATGCGCAGAATGTGGTGCACAAAGTCTGGGTGTTCTCTGCGCTTTTTGCCATGACCCCTGGAATCTTCGCAAATCAAGCATGGAAAATACTCAACGGCACTCTGGGACTTGTACCTTCTACAGGCACCATGCCAGGATTTGAAGCATTTCTGTACAATCTGCATCCAGACAAATCTCCTGGTGACATCTTCATTAACAGTTTCTGGGAGCAGGCATTCCACTGTAGATGGTACCAGCCCAACCAGACTGGGATCACCAGTCCTGAGGAGCAGGGAGGGCAGGTGATGCCCTGCTCTGGGAAGGAGGCTCTGAATGAGGTAGACAAGCCAATCTTTGAACTCAATGACCTGAGCTACACCTACCACAGCTACACAGCAGCCTACGCCTTTGCACATGCACTGAACACGCTGTTATCCTGCCCACCAGGGAAAGGTCCCTTTACCAACGGAAGATGTGCTGACATCAACCACATCCGACCTTGGCAGGTAATGTCAACACAGATAAATGTAGAAAATTTAGGGATACATTAATGGGAACAGTTTTGTGGTGGCACTGTTTGAATTTTTTGGCTGTGTTGGCTGGATAACTTAAAAAGGATTGTGTAATAATTAGTTGAATTTGTCAGAGGTAAACTATGAATATGTTAGTAGTAAGTTGAACAGTAATTGGTGTGATCTATTTTTCTATGTATTGGACAACATTCTAATATATTCAGTTAAAAATTAACTCTACTCATAGCTTATACTTATGATAAATTGAAATACCACTAAAACAAAATCGATTACATTCAAAGTTCCTTTTTAATTTTTCATTATTCCTGGCAAATTACTTTAGCCTCCACTTCACCTTTAGATTTCAGAAACTTTTATAACTTCGCACTGGAGCACTGTGACATAATTCTTCTTTCTGGACCTACTTCTGGATTGTAAATCTGTTGCTAAGTTCAAATTAGTGGCCTTTAGTCCAGAAAATAGCTGGATCCACGAACTGGTTCAACTGCTGTAAATTGACTGGACTCCATCTATCATCATGAGTGTGAAGCTACTCTGTATGATATAGACCTGCATGAGCGGTGGAAATGGCCCGGGGCAGAACAATGACCTGTAATTGGATAATCAAAAATTTCTATTCAATGCGCCATGAGGTTATGAAGAATAGCTATTTTGTAAATTGGTGTTATCTTAATACCCAAACTACCAGGATTGCAGTGGGAGTATGACACCCACTAGGGTTATACGATTTTTATGAAAATTGTGGCTGCACTGTGATCCTATGCAAGGGTGCCTCCCCCATTCCAGTTATGCCTTCTAATTGTGGACTTGTCACATCTCCTCCCACCCTCTCACTTGGAATCAGTCACGCTGTGTGTGCACCTTGAACTGGAGTCAGAGGGAGAGACATCATTGAAAGGATGCTTCAAATTCACCATGGAGTATATACATGTTTCCAAATGTATGCAATGCTACACAACAGGGTTGGAATTGAGACTACATGACCCATTAAGGGTTTGTCTGTGAAAAGTGTGGTTGCTCCATGGATGGGATGCAATGCTATCAAAGGTGGTACATGCACACCAACATTCAAAGAAGTAAGAGTGAGTTTCAATCAATTTAAATGTTGTGTGTGCAGATCGGGTATCGCTCCCTGGTCCAAGAACATTCTAATGTATCATGAAAGCGTCCTCCTAGGGGAGATGTCCCCTCAGTGCACAGCTTGTTCTCCAGTTGAGTGGAATGATCCCATAAAAAATGCTTTAAATCATAAATCATCAGACAATTGAATTTATAATTTTTTCTTCATAAATTCTTTTTGCAGTGGTAAACAAGTGAACTATCACAAGAGTTGCACAGGAATCAAAAGCTTGGCATTGGTTGGCAATAAAGTAGGGGTCCCAATTGGTCAGTCCCAATGCATTTTGAAAATGCATGGGTTGACCATGGATTCTGTTAGAAACGGTGGTGATTAACTTTAAGATCTCAAACTTTCCCCTGATGGAGGGTCAATAGAGCCCAATTTGCTGTTTGTGACCACCAAAGATGGTCGTGCATGTGGCCCAATGCGCCTTTTACACATTTAGTGATGTCTGACGGGGTCCCAGTTGACTTACCAACTCTTTTCATGTCGCAAGCGGCCCAATTCACAGATTCTACGCACAAAGGCACATTTTGCAATTCAGTACCCTATTACCGAATCACAAAATGGGTTAGCCAATTGATATTAGGAAGGGGCGTGTTAAGGGCGACCCTTCCTAATAGCGACTCACAGTGGTATGTAGGAATGTTTTGCATCCAAAATATGGTTGTAAATCATTCGCATTTTACCACCCACTTGAAGTTGGTGGCAACCCATTCACAAACAGGAAGGGATCCTTAGTGGACTTCTTCCCCTTTGTAAATATATGCAAAAACTTTGTTTAGGAGCAGGCATTGGTCCACGGACAACAGCTTACACTTAAAAAATGAAAAGAAAACTTCATTTTTGTTTTTTAAAATGCATCCCATTTTACTCTAGGAAAACAGACTGCATTTTCTTAATAACGCATTGCTTTGTTTTAAAGCAAATATATGCCTGGGGGGCTGCTGTCCCAGCAGGTCACCATCCCTGTGTGTTTAGCTATTCCCAAGGAGCTGCATATTAAGACCTACATCATAAATATTATTGAGGTAAGTCAACTGCGACCCCGTCAGACATCACTAAATGTGTCAAAGACGCATTGGGCCACATGCACGTCCATTTTTAATGGTCACAACAGCAAATTGGGCTGTTCATGACTGCTAAAATGGGCTGCAGCATGTATCAACCCTATTTTGTGACTTGGTAACCTGTTACCAACTCGCAAACTAGGGTTTGCCATTTGGTTTAAGGAAGGGTTGTGTTTAGTTCATCCCTTTCTAATTGCGAGTCACAGGGGGGTGTACCATTGTTTTGCATCCGGAATATGGTTGTAAAACAATTGCAGAACACCGCCTACCTCAAGTAATTGGTAAACCGGTCACACATAGGAGGGGGTCCTCAGGAGACCTCCCCCTCTGTGATTGTCAGCAAACATTTTTTTCAAGAGCAGGAAGTCGCCCACAGGGCCTACTCTCAAAAACTGAAACAGAAATGATTCATTTTTCTTTTTTAAATGCATCCTGTTTTCCTTTAAGGAAGACGTACTGCATTTAAAAAAACAGCTTTAGTGAAAAAAAGCAGACACACAACAAAGAGAAGTGGGGGACCAGGAGTGAATAAAGGTCCTGTTTCCATTCCCCCGAAGGCAATCATAATGTCAAT
This sequence comes from Lissotriton vulgaris, assembly GCF_964263255.1. Taxonomy (NCBI): domain Eukaryota; kingdom Metazoa; phylum Chordata; class Amphibia; order Caudata; family Salamandridae; genus Lissotriton; species Lissotriton vulgaris. The sequence goes on from NC_141696.1 coordinate 31,191,383, forward strand.
CACAAAGGTACTGTTCCTGTGAAAAGGAGGTAAAAGAAAAAGAATGATGACTCTCAAGTATACAAGAGCATAAAGGGGAATCCTACGGATTGTTTCTTGCTGCCCTGACACACCCCTAGGGATGTCATGCTACATCATGTGTCATTGGTCCTCGTTGGGCCGGTGCTGCAATGCCCTACGGGCCCCATGAATGATCATTTTGGTGGAGATCTTTTTTTCCGTATGATGGAAGGTGTGTGTGCAAGGGAGTATGGCCGTGTGGGGTGGTAAAAAGTAAGGGATAAAGAATGCAATGGTCTAGGAGTTACCAAGAAAACTATTTAAATGTGAAGGTTCACCTGGCAGCATTTACCATGACCAAATAACTGGTTGAAGCTACTGGTGGGGAGTAATGTGCCCAAGTAGCTTGGAGTGAGAAGTAATGTAATCAGGTCAACATGTTTTGCGTCTAATGGTCCATAACGGAACCACAGCACTTAATCAGGACTAATAAAAGGTGGACGGTGAACCTACCCCACACCTATGATGTGATATATTATGTTGGTATTCCACAATAGTAAAGTACCTGGTGCAGAAGTAGATAAGTTATGATCGTCCACCTAGAAAAAAAAATAATAAGCAAAGAAGATTAGAATGCAGCATATCTTGTATGATATGTCATTGAAATCCTGGAAGTGCCAGTAAAAATGTCTCAGCCTGTAGACATGCGCATGCTGCAGTTAGCACTCAAACGTTGCCCACAAGATGTGGACAGTAAAACTGTCATCTCTTACACAGCAATTAAGTGAGACAGAGAAAAACACACACAACACATGGAGAATACACACATGATAGTGTCACACTGTTGGAAGTCGTGTGACTCCTATGTATCTCATAAAAGGGGTTTTACCCCTTAAAACAATCAAAATATCCCCACTGCTCGAAGGAGAGTTCAGCACACTGCTGACGACTAAACAGAAATTATGTCAGTCTTACATAGGCAACAGAATTCATGTCAGGGAGCCAAGCATGGCTGATTGCAATTTGCGAGTCACAAAATGAAATACATGTGGCCCATTGGTCGTATATGTGGCCATTAGTACATAGTTCTTGGCAATTTCCTAATAGCAAATTGCAAAGATTAGCTTTTAGGTAATCTCAAAATGAAATATAAGTACACATAGCCCCTAGCTCCCTGGAGGAGGCAGGGCAGCATCCCACCACAGTCTTGGAGCAGTATAAGAACAAGATACTGATGAGGGGATATTGGGAACAGAGGATCATGTTCAGGACGGTTATTTAAACTTCAATCTGTGGTTTCCTCTCTCTCCAGATTCTTCAATATTTGAAAAGGCTTCATTTTTTGGCTGGAAAAGGGGAGGAAATCTTCTTTGATGCAAATGGCGATGCCCTCGCCTCCTACGACATCCTCAATGTTCAGATCTCTCCAGAGGATGTCTTCAAGCTCGTCAAGGTGGGAACCTTTGATTCAAGGGCACCAGAGGGACAGGACATCACCATCAACAGGAGCGGCATCCTGTGGAGCGATGGCTCCTCTCAGGTTAGGTCAGTGCTACAGGAATATGCACTAAAGTTTGCAAGTGGCCGCAAGAGAACAGAGTTTGATGGATCCCCTTTAGACATTCCGTATTGAAAACATAAATGGAGACAAAAAATGTTTTAGTCATGGAATTCGACTGCAAAAGAATGTTTTTTTGTCCAAAATGTCTCCTGCAAATTGTTTTGCAGGAAATTTGGCCACAGATAAACGGTTTGTAATGTGGACAAAGTACAGTTTTTCAACAGCATTCTACTATAAATGCAATGTAACAGGACATTGTGAACACCCCTCACAAATTTAGAAAGTTGTCAATAAGCTATTTATTCATTCAGCACTAATAAGGAGTAAGAAAAGGGTCAAGCTAAGGAGAGCAACTAAAATAGAAATGGTCAAATTAGGGGGACTGATAAGGTAAAACCAAGAAGTGTGTTATTTTCCAGAGGTTACATAGTTAAAGTGGATGGCAGGCTATGATGTGAGTTTGCAGCACTCAGAGGTCTATTAGTTTGGCTTCTACATTCAGGAGGCTAACTTTTTTTTCGAAACTCCAACCCTCTGTTAGAATAAGACTGCAATAAAGGCTCCAAGCCTGTTATTAGGGATTCACAACTATTTAATCTCACTCTGAACGTGGGTAAAACAGGAATCCAGTAGCTAGTTATTAAATTGCATCTCTCCACATCGCAGCCTGGTAAAGAATGCTGCATCACTACCATGTTATAAGGAATACTGCATCACTGCCATGTAATAAATAATACGTACTGCATCACAGCATATAATAAAGAATACTCCATTACTGGCATGTAACAAAGAATACTGCCTCACTGCCATGTAATAAAGAATACATACTGCATCACTGCATATAACATAGGAGTACTGCTTCACAGCACATAATAAAGAATACTGCTTTGCTGCCATGTAAAACGAATACCATGTTATAAGGAATACTGCATCACTGCCATGTAATAAAGAACACATACTGCATCACAGCATATATTAAAGAATACTCCATTACTGCAATATATTAGAGAATAAGGCAACACTGCCATGTAATAAAGAATACTGCATCACTGCCATGTAATATAGAATACTGCATAACTGCCATGCAATGAAGAATACATCACTGCCATGTAATAAAGAATACATACTGCATCACAGCATATAATAAATAATACTCCAATACTGGCATGTAATAAAGAATACTGCCTCACTGCCATGTAATAAAGAATACATACTGCATCACTGCATATAACAAAGGAATACTGCTTCACTGCACATAATAAAGAATACTGCTTTGCTGTCATGTAAAAAGAATACCACGTTATAAGGAATACTGCATCACTGCCATGTAATAAAGAACACATACTGCATCACAGCATATATTAAAGAATACTCCATTACTGCCACTTATTAGAGAATAAGGCAACACTGTCATGTAATAAAGAATACTGCTTCACTGCCATGTAATAAAGAATACTGCATAACTGCCATATAATTAAGAATACATTCTGCATCACTGCATATAATAAAGAATACTGCAATACTGCAATGCAATGAAAAATACATCACTGCCATGTAATAAAGAATACATACTGCATCACTGCCATTTAATAAAGAATACTGCATCACTGCCATGTAATAAATACTACATACTGCATCACAGCATATAATAAAGAATACTGCATTACTGGCATGCAATAAATAATACTGCATCACTGCCATGTAATGAAGGATACATACTACATCACTGCATATAATAAAGGATACTGCATCACTGCCATGTTATAAAGAATACATACTGCATCATAACATATAATAAGGAATACTACTATACTGCCATGTAATAACGAATACTGCATCACTGCCATGTAATATAGAATAATGCATCACTTGCCATGTAATAGAGAATACATACTGCATCACTGCCTTGTAATGCATTTTTTTCATCACTGCATGTAATTAAGAATACATACTGCATCACTGCATATAATAAAGGATACTGCATCAGTGTCATGTAATAAAGAATACTGCATCACTGCATATAATAAAGAATTCTGCATCACTGATATGTAATAAAGAATACTCCATCACTGACAGGTAATAAAGCATACTGCCATACAGTACAGAATACTCTATGTAATTATGAATGCAGCATCGTTGCATGTAATAAAGTATACTGCATCACTTACATGTAATAAGGAATACTGTCTCACTGCCATGTAATAAAAAATACTACATCACTGCCATGCAATGAAGAATGCATCCTAAACCCCTGCCATATAATAAAGAATACATATGGCATCACGTCTTATACAAAAGAATACTGCAGTACTGCCATTTAATAAAGAATACTGCCTCACTGCCATGTAATAAAGAATACATACTGTATCACTGCATATAATAATGAATACTGCATCACTGCCATGTAATAAAGAATACTGCAATAACTGCCAAGTAATACAGACTATTCCATGTAATTAAGAATACTGCATCACTGCATGTAATAAAGAATACTGCATCAATGCCATGTACTAAAGAATATTGCATCTCTGCCATGCAATAAAGAATACTGCATCACTGCCACATAGTAGACAATACTCCATGTAATTAAGAATGCTGCATCACTGCATGAAATTAGGAATACTGCATCACTGCCATGTAATAATGAATACTGCACCACTGAATATAATACAGAATACTACACCAGATGGGATATGTTTCCCTTGTTGTACTCAAGAAGTACAATAGGACAGAGCATTGGGTGAGGCTAATTGTTTTTTATGAAAACATAAATTCTACAAATTAGAAGTCAACAGTGATAACACATTTATCCTATAATCTATACTACTATTATAAAGCGAGAACTGAGAACCTTTGAGGCGGGTAAACTCCAGAAATACACCATCAATCATAACACCCAATACAGCGTTGGAAAGGGGAGGTCCAGGAGATGGACATAGGCTATACATTTGTACAACATATACATTACGAAGGGCAAACAACATTCCGGAGAAAGTAGTTCCTTGTGGGCGTTGTTCTCAATGTGGGAGGTAACATTGGCAGAAGGGCTGTCCCATTCACTCGGTTTCAAGCACTCAAGCACACACAAAACTACAGATTCTGCAACCACACACAAGCACACACAAAACACAGCAACTTCAGCAAGCAAGCTCTAAGTGGTCACATAAACACCGTTGTATGCACGTCCACTTCAGGAGCATTACGGATCATAGTGGATAAAAACACCGTTTTATGCACGTCGACTTGACCAGCATTACGGATCATAGTGGTGACATAAACATTGTTTTTCAAATATGTGCAAAAACAAAAGGTCGGCAAATTTGGAATGTGCAATGTGCTTAGTATTCACTGACTCCGCAGGGTTCTGAGCCAACATAAAAAAAGGGGAGCGGCTTCAATCCGATCAGGCAACACTCTTGGTCGCGCCTTCCAGCAAACAACCTTGCGCAAACATCCAATCGCGGAACACTGTTGGCCTCGCCTTCAAGCAAACAACCAGTGGTGCCACACGCATTATTGAAATAACCAATCACGCAACATTACATGAAAGTAACACATTCATTGAAAAGAAAATTGGGATCAACTTTCAGCCATTGATCCAACACGCACGTGATTCTAAATGCACTAGGAGCATTATTGCTGTTGGGGCCACTAACGCGGGCAAACAACTGAGCAATACACATTGTCACAGGCCACAGAAACATTTGCACTGAGATTTCCACAAGCCATTGAGCCATCATGTACGCTCTTTAAACGCAAATTCCTTTATCGCGCACTGTTGTTGCAAGGGTCTGCAAAGGGGGTGGGCAGGGGAATAATAACGGACAATTCTCAAATTTACACGTCGATTTCCACAAGCCTCTTTTACATTCTACAACGAGGCATCATGTACGCTCTTTAAACGTGATTGCCGTACTCGCGCACTGTTGTTGGAAGGGGCTGCACAGGTGACGGACAGGGAAATAATCACGGACAATTGAACAACCCTCATTTACATTACAGAAGGAGGCATGATGGGCGTTAATTCACAGCGCTTTACAGCCCTTTAACGTTCTTGCAGGGGAAAGCAAAAAAGCGCGCTCAGAGCCCTCCCTGTAATTCAGACATATAGCGGTTACAATACGCAGTCAGAGCATTATTGCTGTGTGGGCCACGAACGCGGACAAACAACTGAGCACTACTTTCACTAACACATTGTCACAGGCCAAGGAAATATTAAGACCAGGGAAAGGTTCCTTTACCAACGGAAGATGTGCTGACATCAACCACATCCGACCTTGGCAGGTAATGTCAACACAGAAAAATGTAGGAAATTTAGGGATAAATTAATGGGAACAGTTTTGTGGTGGCACTGTTTGAATTTTTTGGCTGTGTTGGCTGGATAACTTAAAAAGGATTGTGTAAGTAGTAGTTGAATTTGTCAGAGGTAAACTATGAATATGTTAGTAGTAAATTGAACAGTAATTGGTGTGATCTATTTTTCTACATATTTGACATTATTCTAATATATTCAGTTAAAAATTAACTCTACTCATGGCTTATACTTATGATAAATTGAAATACCACTAAAACAAAATCCATTACATTCAAAGTTCCTTTTATTTATTCTTCTACATTTTTCACTATTCCTGGCATATTACTTTAGCCTCCACTTCACCTTTAGATTTCAGAAACTTTTATAACTTTAAACTGGAGCACTGTGGCATAATTCTTCTTTCTGGACCTACTTCTGGATTGTAAATCTGTTGCTAAGTTCAAATTAGTGGCCTTTAGTCCAGAAAATATCTGGATCCACAAACTGGTTCAACTGCTGTAAATTGAATGGACTCCATCTACCATCATGAGTGTGAAGCTACTCTGTAAGATATAGGCCTGCATGAGCGGTGGAAATGGGGCAGGGCAGAACAATGACCTGTAATTGGCTAATCAAAAATTCTATTCAATGCGCCATGAGGTTATGAAGAATAGTTATTTTGTAAATTGGTGTTATCTTAATACCCAAACTACCAGGATTGCAGTGGGAGTATGTGACCCACTAAGGTTATACGATTTTTATTAAAATTGTGGCTGCACTGTGATCCTATGCAAGGGTGTCTCCCCCATTCCAGCTATGCCTTCTAATTGTGGACTTGTCACATCTCCCCCCACCCTCTCACTTGGAATCAGTCACGCTGTGTGTGCACCTTGAACTGGGGTCAGAGGGAGAGACATCATTGAAAAGACGCTTCAAATTCACCATGGAGTATATACATGTTTCCATGCAATGTTACACAACAGGGTTGGAATTGAGACTACATGACCAATTAAGGGTTTGTCTGTGAAAAGTGTGGTTGCTCCATGGAGGGTATGCAATGCTATCAAAGGTGGTACATGCACACCAAAATTCAAAGAAGTAAGAGTTTCAATAAATTTAAATGTTGTTTGTGCAGATTGGGTATCGCTCCCTGGTCCACCAGCATTCTAATGTATCATGAAAGCGTCCCCTAGGGGAGACGTCCCTTCAGTGCACAGCTTCTTCTCCAGATGATTGGAATGATCCCATAAAAATGCTTTAAACCATAAATGATCAGACAATTGAATTTATTATTTTTTCTTCATAAATTCTTTTTGCAGTGGTAAACAAGTGAACTATCACAAGAGTTGCACAGGAATCAAAAGCTTGGCATTGGTTGGCAATAAAGTAGGGGTCCCAATTGGTCAGTCCCAATTTAGTTTTGGAAATGCATGGGTCGAACATGGATTCTGTGGGAAACGGTGGTGATTAACTTTAAGATCTCAAACTTTCCCCTGATGGAGGGCCAATAGAGCCCCATTTGCTGTTTGTGACCACCAAAGATGGTCGTGCATGTGGCCCAATGCGCCTTTGACACATTTAGTGATGTCTGACGGGGTCGCAGTTGACTTACCAACTCTTTTCATGTCGCAAGCGCCCCAATTCACAAATTCACAAAGGCACATTTTGCAATTCAGTACCCTATTACCGAATCACAAAATGGGTTAGCGAATCGATATTAGGAGGGGGCGTGTTAGGGGCGTCCCTTCCTAATAGCGACTCACAGTGGTATGTAAGAATGTTTTGCAACCAAAATATGGTTCTAAATCATTTGCATTTTACCACCCACTTGAAGTGGGTGGTAACCCATTCACAAACAGGAAGGGGTCCTTAGTGGACTCCTTCCCCTTTGTAAATATATGCAAAAACTTTGTTTAGGAGCAGGCATTGGTCCACGGACAACAGCTTACACTTAAAAAATGAAAAGAAAACTTCATTTTTGTTTTTTGAAATGCATCCCATTTTCCTCTAAGGTAAACACACTGCATTTCCTTAATAACACATTGCTTTGTTTAAAAGCAAATATATACATGGGGGGCTGCTGTCCCAGCAGGCCACCGTCCTTGTGTTTTTAGCTATTCCCAAAGAGCCGCATATTAAGACCTACATCATAAATATTAATGAGGTAAGTCAACTGCGACCCTGTCAGACATCACTGAATGTGTCAAAGACGCATTGGGCCACATGCACATCCATTTGTAGTGGTCACAACAGCAAATTGGGCTGTTCATGACTGCTAAAATGGTCTGCAGCATGTATCAACCCTATTTTGTGACTTGGTCACCTGTTACCGACTCGCAAAATAGGGTTTGCCATTTGGTTTAAGGAAGGGTTGTGTTTAGTTTATCCCTTTCTAATGGCGAGTCACAGGGGGGTGTACCATTGTTTTGCATCCGGAATATGGTTGCAAAACAATTGCAGTATACCGCCTTTCAAGTAGTTGGTAAGCCAGTCACACATAGGAGGGGGTCCTCAGGAGACCCCCCACCCCCTTTGGGATTCTCAGCAAACATTTTTTTAAGCGCAGGAAGTAGCCCACAGGGCCTACTCTCAAAAACTGAAACAGAAATGATTCATTTTTCTTTTTTAAATGCATCCTGTTTTCCTTTTAGGAAGACGTACTGCATTTAAAAAAACCAGCTTGAGTGAAAAAGCACACACACAACAAAGAGAAGTGGGGATCAGGAGTGAATAACGGTCCTGTTCCCATGCACCGAAGGCATTGGTAATGTAAATCACAAAGGTACTGTTCCTGTGAAAAGGAGGTAAAAGAAAAAGAATGACTCTCAGGTATACAAGAGCATAAAGGGGAATCCTACGGATTGTTTCTTGCTGCCCTCACACACCCCTAAGGATGTCATGCTACATCATTTGTCATTGGTCCTCGTTGGGCCGGTGCTGCAATGCCCTACGGGCCCCATGAAGGGTCATTTTGGTGGAGATCTTTTTTTATTTTTTACGTATGATGGAAGGTGTGTGTGCAAGGGAGTATGGGTGTGTGGGGTGGTAAAAAGTAAGGGATAAAGAATGCAATGGTCTAGGAGTTACCAAGAAAACTAAAACTATTTAAATGTGAAGGTTCTCCTGGCAGCATTTAACATGACCAAATAGCTGGTTGAAGCTACTGGTGGGGAGTAATGTGCCCATGTAGCTTGGAGTGAGAAGTAGTGTAATCAGGTCAACATGTTTCATGTCGAATGGTCCATAACGGAACCACAGCACTTAATCAGGACTAATAAAAGGTGGACGGTGAACCTACCCCACACCTATGATGTGATATATTATGTTGGTATTCCACAATAGTAAAGTACCTGGTGCAGAAGTAGATAAGTTATGATCGTCCACCTAGAAAAAAAATAATACGGACAGAAGATTAGAATGCAGCATATCTCGTATGATATGTCATTGAAATCCTGGAAGTGCCAGTAAAAATGCCTCAACCTGTAGACATGCGCATGCTGCAGGTAGCACTCAAACGTTGCCCACAAGATGCGGACAGTAAAACTGTCATCTCTTACACAGCACTTAGACAGAGAAAAACACACACAACAACAAAGGGAGAATACTCACATACTAGTGTCACACTGTGGGAAGTCGTGTGACTCCTATGTATCTCATAAAAATATCCCTACTGGGCGAAGGAGAGTTCAGCAAACTGCTGACGACTAAAACAGAAATTATGTCAGTCTTACATAGGCAACAGAATTCATGTCAGGGAGCCAAGCATGGCTGATTGCAATTTGCGGCTCACAAAATGAAATACATGTGGCCCATAGTTCATACATGTGGCCATTGGTACATAGCTGTTGACGATGTCCTAATAGCGAATTGCAAAGATTAGCTATTAGGTAATCGCAAAATGAAATATACATACACATTGCCCCTAGCTCCCTGCAGGAGGCAGTGCAGCCTCCCACCACAGTCCTGGAGCAGTACAAGAACAAGATACAGATGAGGGGATATTGGAAAATGAGGATCATGTTCAGGACGGTTGTTTAAACTTCAATCTGGGGTTTCCTCTCTCTCCAGATTCTTCTTTATTTGAAAAGGCTGCATTTTATGGCTGGAAAAGGGGAGGAAATCTTCTTTGATGCAAATGGCGATGCCCTCGCCTCCTACGACATCCTCAATGTACAGATCTCTCCAGAGGATGTCTTCAAGCTCGTCAAGGTGGGAACCTTTGATTCAAGGGCACCAGAGGGACAGGACATCACCATCAATAGGATCGGCATCCTGTGGAACGATGGGTCCTCTCAGGTGAGGTCAGTGGTTACAGGAATATGCACTTAAGTTTGCAAGTGGCCGCATGAGAACAGAGTTTGATGGATCCCCTTTAAGTATTCCATATTGAAAACTTCTATGGAGACAAAAAAGGTTTTAGTCATGGAATTCTACTGCAAAAGAATATTTTTTTGTCCAAAATGTCTCCTGCAAATTGTTTTGCAGGAAATTTGGCCACAGATAAACGGTTTGTAAGGTGGACAAAGTAAATTGTTTCAACAGCATTCTACTATAAATGCAATGTAACAGGACATTGTGAACACCCCTCACATATTTAGCAAGTTGTCAATAAGCTATTTATTCATTCAGCACTAATAAGGAGTAAGAAATGGGTCAAGCTAAGGAGAGCAACTAAAATAGAAATGGTCAAATTAGGGGGACTGATAAGGTAAAACCAGGAAGTGTGTTATTTTCCAGAGGTTACATAGTTAAAGTGGAGGGGAGGCTATGATGTGAGTTTGCAGCACTCAGAGGTCTATTAGTTTGGGTTCTACATTCAGGAGGCTAACTTTCTTTTCGAAACTCCAACCATCTGTTTGAAGAAGACTGCAATAAAGGCTCCAAGCCTGTTATTAGGGATTAACAACTATTTAATCTCACTCTGAACGTGAGTAAAACAAGAATCCAGCTAAATATTAAATTGCATCTCTCTACATCACTGCCTGGTAATAAAGAATACATACTGCATCACTGCATATAATAAAGAATACTGAATTACTGCCATGTAATAAAGGATACATACAACATCACTGCTTGTAATAAAGAATACTGCATCACTGCCATTTAATAAAGAATACTGCATCACTGCCCTGCAATAAAGATAACATACTGCATATAATAAAGAATACTGTATCACTGCCATGTAATAAATAATATATACTGCATCACAGCATATAATAAAGAATACTGCATTACTGGCATGTAATAAAGAATACTACATCACTGCCATGTAATAAAGGATACATACTACATCACTACATATAATAAAGGATACTCCATCGCTGCCATGTATTGAAATACTACATCACTGCCATGTAATAAAGAATACATACTGCATCATAACATATAATAAGGAATACTATTATACTGCCATGTAATAACGAATACTGCGTCACTGCCATGTAATATAGAATAATGCATCACTGCCATGTAATAAAGAATACTGCATCACTGCCTTGTAATAAAAAATATTGCATTACTGCCATGTGATTTAGAATACATACTGGATCCCTGAATATAATAAAGAATACTGCATCACTGTCATGTAATAAAGAATACAGCATCACTGCCATATAATAAAGAATGCATACTGCATATAATAAAGAATTCTGAATTACTGCCTTACAATACTACCGTGTAATAAAGAATACAAACTGCATCACTGCATATAATAAAGACTACTGCATCACTGATATGTAGTGAAGAATACTGCATCACTGACATGTAATTAAGCATACTGCCACACAGTACAGAATACTCTCTGTAATTATGAATGCAGCATCACTGCATGTAATAAAGTATACTGCAACACTTACATGTCGTAAAGAATAATGTCTCACTGCCATGTAATAAAGAATACTGCATCACTGCCATGTAATGAAGAATGCATCCTAAATCACTGCCATATAATAAAGAATACATATGGCATCACTGCTTATAAAAAAGAATACTGCAGCACTGCCATTTAATAAAGAATACTGCCTCACTGCCATGTAATAAAGAATACATACTGTATCACTGCATATAATAATGAATACTGCATCACTGCCATGTAATAAAGAATACTGCAATAACTGCCACGTAATACAGACTACTCCATGTAATTAAGAATGCTGCATCACTGCATGTAATAAAGAATACTGCATCAATGCCATTTAATAAAGAATACTACATCACTGCCATGTAATAAAGAATACTGCATCACTGCCACATAGTAGAGAATACTCCAGGTAATTAAGAATGCTGCATCACTGCATGAAATTAAGAATACTGCATCACTGCCATGTAATAATGAATACTGCACCACTGAATTTAATACAGAATACTACATCAGATGGGATATGTTTCCGTTGTTGTACTCAAGAAGTAAAATAGGACAGAGCATTGGGTGAGGTTAATTGTTTTTTCAGCTGGTGATCTCCTTGGACCCAAAAAACAGCGGGGAGTCTGAGAGACTATCACCCTGCATGGAAAAAGTCAAGGAGTGGATGACACAAAGCTGCTTAAAATTAAACGGGGACAAAATGGAGGAAATGATCCTCGGGAACAATGAACTTCCCAGGCCCCCCATAAGCTGGCCCGAATGTTTGGGCAACACACCCATACCTAAAGGAATAATCAAGAATCTTTCAAGAAAATTATCTTTCCATGGTGACACAAGCTAAGATAGTCGCAGCCACCTGTTTTGGCCTACTTAGAAACCTACGAAAAATCCTAGATAGGATTCCTACTCAGCACAGGAAGACAGTAGTCCATTCCCTAGGCCCCTTGCGGCTAGATTATGGAAACTCGTTTTTTCTAGGGGCACCAAAATATGTGACCCACAGACTACAGGTGGTCCAGATGCAGCTGCAAAGCTGCTGTACTATGATCCGGGTCGTGAGTCATTACAAAAGCACCTGGAGGGGCTACATTGCCTCCCGGTAAAGGCCAGAATCAAAGGTATGTCACTGGTAATGACGCACTGAGCTTTACATCATAGGGGCCCTAGGAAAATCAAGAGTTAGTATTCTGTTATATCCCAAATAGGTAGTTGAGATCAAGCTCTGAGGGACTTCTAAAAGCTACAAAGGCCACAAGGGAGAGGTGGGGAGGGAGATCCTTTTCCCATCTAGCTCCCACACTCTGGAATTCTCTACCACGGGAATATCTGACACTGGACAAAGAATTGTAGTTTCACAAAGCAATTAAAACATGACTGTTCAAGCAATATCTTTAATTTCTGTCCTACTTCAACTAACTACATGTCTCTCAGCACGGGGCAGCCATGCATTCTACAAATCCCATATAATAATACTAATATTAATAACCCCTCCAACCCCAACTGTGACTAACCTCAAACAGGGAGTGAAGAACTTTATTGCCTGGATTACCAATTGTGCCAACAGCATAGTCCCCATCAAGAGCAACATCCAGAGACAATCCTATAAAAAGGCCAGCTGGTACACCCAAGAGCTCAGAACAGTGAAACTTTTCCACAACAGGATGCAACCATATACAGGAACTTCGAACCCCAACACACACATACAGACTTCCTCAACAGATTTGCCACCACTGCAAACAACAGGCACCAAAGACTGACCACCTGCAACCTCCTCTCCACTCAAGACACCACCTTCACCATGAAATCCATCCACTCGGAACTCCCACAGACTCATGCAACACCACATCTGCAATCTCGGAAACCAAAGGATCGGCGAGAAACTCACCACCCTGCTCAACTCCTCTATTACCATCACAACATTTCCTGACATCTGGTAACACACCAAAGTCAGACCCCTACTCAAAAAACAGCTGCAGACTCCAACAAACCTCAAAATCTATTGTCCAATATCCCTGCTCCCATTCCTGGTGAAGGTACTGGGAACGATCATCTACCAGCAACCTGGTGCAGAACAAGCTACTCAACATCTCCTAATTTGGCTTCCATGGCAATCACAGCACCATTACCACCCAGGTCACAGCCACTGACAACATCTGTACCCTCCTCGAACGAGGTGAAACAGCAGCTTTGATCCTCCTCAACCTCTCTGCAGCCTTTGACACCATATCCCACCACAGGCTGATCGAAAGACTCCAGCACTTCGTCATCCAAGGGGACATGCTCATATGGATCAGCTTCTTCCTCACCAGAAGAACCAAGAGGTTTCACCTCCCAACTTTCACCTCTGAACCCAAGTAGATCACCTGCAGTGACCGTTAGGGTGCATCCCTCAGTCCCAATCTCTTTAACAGTTATATGACCCCACTGGCCAACATTGTCAGATACCATTGTCTCAACATAATTTCCTATGTATACGTAACCCAACTCATCCTCTCACTCACCAGCAACACCACCACCACCAGAACCAACTTCCAAAGATGGAAGTACTGATCTTCAGCAACAGCAGCAAGACATGGAACGAGTCCTGGTGGCCAACAGACCTAGGACCCATACCCACTCCCTTCAACCATGTCTGAAACCCCAGAATCATCATTGACAACAAAATCATCATGAAATCACAGATCAAAACCACTCCCTCCACCTGCTTCCTCACTCTGTGAGATCTTCAAGTGGCCACCCCTTCACACGAGACGCACAGTGACACTGGACTCATCATCAACTGACTGGACTACGGCAATGCCCTCTGCTTCGGAATCATCACACACCTCCTATAGAGACTTCAGAAGATACAGAATAATGCCACAGCCAGAGTCATCCGTGGCCTTCCCCGATGAACCCACATTGCACCCCACCTCAGGCTACTTCGCTGGCTCCCCAAACAGAAGAGATGCCAATTCAAGTTTCTGGCTCACGCCAGCATGCCTTTACACAATCAAGGACCCACGTATATTAACTACCTTCTGAACTTCCACCAACCGTCGAGATGACAACACTCTGCCACCCTCTCACTTGCCCATACAGCTCACATCCACCAAAGCAGAGTGGAGGACGCTCCTTGTTCCACATCACAGCAAGGACTTGGAACAGCCTCCCCACGCAACTCCGGACATCAACTCTTTTCCGGAATGGCCGAATAAGCCTTTTCGGCCTGCAAGTACCCAAGTACCCTGTTGGATTATTAGCTGTGCTTTATACATTCTGATTAATTGATTGATTGATTGATTGATTGATTGATTGTGAATATGTATTGCTTCGCTGGAAGTGTGTAGTGCTTTTTTGTATTCACACTGTAGGTGAAAGCTGCACCCAAGGAATTACTTTTCAATGGCTCAAAAAAGAGAACATAATAACATCTCTTTCTATGTTTATAATGGTCTAGAGAGCAAATATATCATTAATGTAGATTATATGTGTCCTCCTTCATATAATTTCTTTAACCATATTATTTTTAAGTCAACTCTTAATGAGATTCGAGGGAAGGAACAAGTTTGCTGTATCAGTGGTGGCTGGAGTTATAGGCTTTGGGAGAACTGTGACTGACCAAAGCTTGAATTCTCCATCTTTGAAATTCAAGAGTGCAGTGCAGGGCGATGGGCCAGGGGTGGAGGGATGATGTGGCATCAGATATTCCCACCGTCTAGATCTCTCCACCTCTACTTTTAAACCATTGCACAGGGGGATACCTCTGAAAAGTATGGGGAACTAGGGGACAAAGAATGGACCCGCTTCTCATGTACACCTGTCTTGAAAAACGTAAGGCTGATCTGCAGGGCTAGTGGTCCTAGCCTCACCACTCCCTTTATGTGAACATGCTGGAGACCATGGAGGAGAGGATTCTCTTGGGATTTTGGTGTATGGGCCGTGTGCTGGAGTGCTGGGTGCACCAGGAGGGACTCTTTCCTCACCAGACAGGTACACTACTCGTCACCATGAGGACACAGGGTTTGAGAAGTCCAGGAGGCAGTGTAAGTGTAACTTGCCTAGAGGGCCACAGAGGGCTGTTTAAGGAAGACCCCATTCAGAGAAGATTACCAGGAGCCCCTGTTAAAAAGGAGGTCCTGTGCCACGCCCTCCTTCTGGAAGGAGGTAGCTGGGAAGCTTAGCTACAAACATCCTGGCACTACCAGGCAGGAGATAAAGGTGCAGGGGGTGAAGTCTCTGGCAACTCTTTCATCGGGTGTCACTGTCCTGTGTCCACAAGAAGTGCGGGAAACTTATTACTGAAGCCACACAGATTCAACAATACGAAAACGTATAAACGGTCCATCTCAGGGATCGCTCCTAGGATCTAGAACGCAATACCCCCATAAATCAGACTCATCAAATCTACGGCACTTTTCAGAAAGGAGGTAAAAGCGATTCTCATGGATAAATTCACATGAACACTATGGGCCAGATGTAGGTAATTCCGATTTACAGACTCTTAAATACCGACTCATACCGATTCGGTATTTAAGAGTTGGTAATTTGGAAGGAGGCAGATGCAAGTAAAAAATTACCGATTCTGTAAGAGTCGGTATTTACCGATTCTGTAAATACCGATTCAGTATTTCCCATTGATTCCTATGGGCCTTGAAGCCCATAGGAATCAATGGGAAATACAGAATACCAAATCCTGCAAGGGTGCAGGGAGTGTCACTTTGACACCCTCTAGCACCGCAATTTCGGACTTGTGTGCCATGTGGCACACAGACATGGACACCTGAAATCGGTATTTTACCACCCAATAGGATTGGGTGGTAAAATACCGATTCTTAAGGGCCTGGGGCACTCTTAGGAGTGCCACCTACATGTGGATTTTCCGAATCGGTAAATATACCGATTCGGTATTTTACCGCTTCTGTAAATTTACCGATTCGGTAAAATTACAGAATCGGTAAAATATAGGCCCCCTACATCTGGAAACCCTAAAACCGGTCGGTAACGGCCGAATTCGGCCGTTACCGACCGGTATTAGGGCTCCTACATCTGGCCCTATATAAGGAAACTACGAGTTCACTAGTACCTCTACCGATATCTCTTCTATATACTTGATATAACTGTTATTGTTTTGATTTACTGTTTACATTGTGCTATGTATACGCAATTTACCTGTTGTTATTTTGTTGCATAAATATTCATGAACTTTGAGTTTACTAGTACCTCTACCGATATTCCTTTTATTTACTTGATTTATCTGGTATTGCTCTTTTTTACTGTTTACATTGTGCTATGTATGTGCAATTTACCCGTTGCTATTTTGTTGCATAACTATCCCTCACTGATTGTAAAGTGCTCCGATATCCGCAAGGGTCTTGTTCACGCTCAATAAAACTTTCAAAATAAATAGATATCTTGTCATATCTGTAAGAGGTGATCTCTGACCGAGTTCTGTCAGCCCTGAAATAAAAGGTTTTGAGCGTATTCCTCATGTACCTTCCATATTTTCATATTGGAGGGTTGATTGCATAATGATCTTTACAGTCCCTGCTATCATCATAAATATTTGACGTCTACCAGTGAAACCTTATGTAAGCTGCACCTATTGTGAATGGCTGCGGCTTGAACATTGCACAATAGTTGCTACTTAGAAGCCTACAGTTGATTGTTAATTTCCCTGCTCTCTCTTTAATTTGATTGTATTCAAACCATAACAGAGATGTTGAGAACACAGCACTGTTCTGTCTCAAGTAAACAATGTGGCATCTGTTTAAATATTACACACCCTAGAAGGCCAGAGGATGCAATTGCCTCTCAACTGGATGCCAAACACAGAATGAAGTCAAGTTGCATCACCATGTGTCCTGCACATCTGCGGATAGTGGTGTCTGTCTTCGCTACAAGTGGCTGTGGGAGTGGGATGCACCTACACCTTTACTAGCCATGATGTAGGAGAGTAGTATCTGCTTACTATGGTCACCCCCACTTTTTGCTGGTGTTTCACTGTTTTTCGACTTTAGTCTGGCTGGGGCCCTGCTATCCAGAACCCTAGCCTAGCTGCTCCCTCTTTAAATTGATTGCATGTACATTAGGTACACTCCAGATTAGTTACTGGGTTACGCTTGTGAGTCCCTAGTATATGGTACACCAGGTACTCAGGGCATAGGTACCCCAGAGGCCTACCAGGGGCTGAAGCATGTATTATGCCACCCCTGGGAAGCCTTCCAAAATGGCACCACAGGACTGCAACTGCAGCCTGGGTAAGGCGGTGAATGAACCGCTTACTAATATATAGGTTACCTATATCTACCTTTAATCACTGAGGTCCATGAGATGAGCCCTGTGCAGCATTCGGAGCCTATTCTCTGTGGCTGCTCTGTGATGCAGCCAGACCATATACTCTTAAGTGCATTATAACCACACGGTAAATGCTAAATTTAGAATGGCTGATTGAAAACATGTCATGTTTGGTGTTAAACAATCTGGAATCTTACCCCCTCGCCAGTCCTGGTGGCGAGGGGTGTCTTCTAGAGGGAGAGACATGTACACATTGGTCTGCCCAGTAATAGTTTTAAAGAGCCCTGACATCACACTATTTATGCTGCAGCCACAGACACAAGTCTGGCCTCCTGCTGCTGACTGAAACTCCACCAGGGGAGGACTGGACAATAGGTTTTCTGTCACAGGGAAGTGTAACCACCTCCCAGACAGGCTTTAGTGTATTACGGCTGGGTGGGTGCACTCTGAGAGTGCTTTGGTGTCTGCACTGGGTGTACATTTGGTGTCCCTGTGCATAGTCCAGTTCAAACCGCTTGCAGGGGCTACCAGCCCTTGCTCTGGTGTGAAACTGGACAAAGGAAATGGGTGTAGCCACCCCTCTTTCCAAACCCTCCGATAGGTAGGTCCCCAGAGTATGTCCAACCCCTTTTCTTGGTATAAGTAAGGGAACCATGGCAACAGGACTTTAGATTATGCCTGGACGAAACTCTGAAACAGAATCCTGGAACTTTGACGCCCTACTAAAGACTAGAGGACAGAAGAATCTCCCTTGGGTCAAGGAGTGACTCCCCTGTTCAAACAGGCACCAACAAAGCATTTGCCAGTCTGCATCTCCGAAGCTCCCGCTGGACCCCGAAGTAACTGCAGCCCAGGAAGAGGATTTCCAGACTTCTCGAAGGCCGACCCGAGTCACCAGCAAAGCCGATACCTTCAGCCCTCATGAGTGACGTGTAAGCAGAATCCCTGGACTCCATGCACATTTGCTAAGTGCATTGACTTCCCGAGCTTTCCTGAAATTGTGCTTTGGGTTAATTGTAGCCTAAGCCCGAACACCATCTGCACTGAAGATTGTGGGCCTACACTCCACAAGTGTTCTGTGGGCCTGATCTTACGATCCCTGGCCTGTTGACTAGTGGGTCCCCACGAAGGCCATTCTGATTTTCCTTGGGCTTCCCAGGTTGCTCCTGACGTGCCCTGACTCCCCAAGGAGTGGTGAGTCCCCCAGACCTGGCTGGTCTGCACCAAAGCATTTCTTTGATTTCTTCATGGGTTTCTGTAGTCGAGGCTTGTTGGGTCCAATCTGGGCACCGACACCGTAGCACTCAACATCCTTCGTGGGAGAGCTCGAATCAAGCACCTGTTTGTCGTTGATGCCTCCTGGTCCTCGTTGCTGAAGAGTCAAGCTTTCCCTTCTTCACCGCATTCGACTATCGTGCCTCTGGTCAATGGCTAGCGACCCATACTCTGTCCCCTTTGCTTTTAGGTTCTTCACAACTTCGATCCAGGCTTTGATCACTCCGGCCACTTTCCACTTCTTCAGCAGCAGCACTTTGCAGCAGATCGCCATTGAAAACGACGACGAAACCCGACATCAAAAGACACCTATGCACCCCTCTTCCCTGGGTGAGGTAACTAGAGTACTCCGGTGCTCCTGTGGGTGTTGGCACTAGAACCCCTTAAGTCTCAAGGGGTTTTGTCAAAGTCCTCCTCTAAGTGTACTTTATCATAAAAATTCCAACTGAGACTTTCCCCATAGAAGTTACTGGTGATTCTCTGCTGTGACACCGCACGCGTCCTCCGTGGGTCCCCTGTGTCACTACCTTGGGTGGTTCCTGGTAGCCACAGCGGTTCTACAGGCTCAAGGCCTTGAATTTATGCAAGTCGTGGTTCTTATACCACTTTATTCATATATGGTTTGGTAAGCCCCTAGGGCTCAATGTATAGTGTGCTAATTTTCTGAATGTACTTTTGCCTCTAGCCTCAAAAAGAGACCAGTGGGATGTGTTTAAAATAAATACATATATTTTATATATAAACCTGGTGTGGTTCTCCTTTCATTTGGTCATTCACGGGATTACAGACTGTTAATGAAAGCTGCTTTACATTCCTCCAAGACTTAGCCTGAAGGCTGCTGTCCACAGCTACCACTAGAATAGCTTTCTATAAAGATTGTCTTTGACCTACCATCAGTAAGGGTCGTTTGGACTGGTGCAAGATGCCTATTAGAACAGTGGACAGCATATGCCAGGCCAACCTCTCACACATGAAATAACTGAAAATGTAACTCCGGGGACATCCACTGAACCCACTGAATCAGTGTTGGAATTTGAGGGCCCCCCACCAAGACATTACTGGAAGCCGAGGACACTGGCCTAAGCATTGGCGATAATTTGAACTGCAAAACAATACAGAAAATATCCAAGAAAAGCATTTATCAAACATATACACAAATGATTACACAATTTATTTAATTTGCAAACACATACACATTTTTAAAAAATGTAATAGAAAAGCTGGAACTTTGGTTAATTCAATTCTCTTTGATGCACCTACCCTGCTCCCACAAATCGATCTGAAGATACTAATTTAATTTTTAGCCTCTAGTTTCAAATTCCTTACACATTTACAGTACACTTAAAACATTTCAGTTGTACATTTTGCTTTCTTTATTGATATACTCTTTATTAAATTGTTAACATTATTTAATTTTTTAAGTAGTCACGTACACACCTGAGGAGGCTTTGTGGACCTCAGTTTGGGAACAACTGTTGTCAATGACTAATCTTAGCTATTCGCCTTCAGTTACCCTATCTGTAGAAACCTACCCTGCCCTGTTTTATAAAGTATGCACCATGCATTGGGCAGAAGGGAAGACACATAGCTATATACAGGGGCAGCACCCATTTCTAGTTCTGTGTGATGAGGCCAAGAAGTGCTGAGGGAGAAGCCATTTTCAGCTCTTTATAGTAGTCTGGGAGCCACTGTAATGAACAAGGACAGCGCCTGGGGAAATGCTTCCTCCGTGACCATAAAGGGCCATACGTATCAAGATACCAATTAGCAATTCTGTAATAGCGATTTTTAAGAAATCGCTATTTCAGAATCGCTAATTGGTATGTATCAAGAAAATCTCAATTTTTTAGCGATTTCTTGATATTCCTTAATTGAGAATTTGCAAATTGCGAATTCGCAATTAAGGAATACCTTCCCATTCATTTCTACGGGCCTCCTGGCCCATAGAAAGGAATGGGAATGTATTCTTAATTTGCGATTCGCAATTTGCTAATTGCAAATTGAGAATAATTTCAAGGGTGCAGGGGTGTCCAAAGGACACACTGTTGCACCCCTGAAATAAGTAGCATGTATGTGCGTCACATGACACTTAGAAAAATGCAAAAATTGGCATTTTTCAAGAAATTCGCACATTACCACCAACTTGAAGTTGGTGGTAATTTGCAATTCCTTAGGGACAATTAGCAATTTTTTTAGCTTCATACATTGCATTTAAGGAATCACAAAATTTGTGATTCCTTAAATGCAATTGCAAAATAAGGAATCGCAAATTTTGCAATTCCTTATTTTGCATGGAAATTTCATTCATTCATCCCATTTAGCAAATTTGCATTCGCAAAGGCCTTTGCGAATGCGAATTTGCTTCATACATATGGCCCTAAATCCTCTAGTTGGTGCAGCTTGTGAATGCCAGCCTCCTGGTGGACACATCTTTATCACTGGGCACAGCTGTCCTATCCCACTGCATGTCATCGACTGCACTTACTGCAGGTAACAAAAGGCCAAGGTCCAGCTGTCTGGTCAGACATCAAGAGCTGCTTGAGAAAGAGAGATAAGCAGCTTTGAAAACTGACAAACTCAAACATGATTATTTCAATAATAATATTAAGGCAGATGCAAACAATCTGGCTATTGTTCAGATTCACAAAGCCACTACTTACAGATATAAAAGGCCACATTTATGATTAGTAAATCATTTTACTAATGCAAAACAAACACAATCCCCTCTGCAACCCTCTCCCACCCTGGAGATGGTTAGATATTTACATCTGGAGCCCAATCCCTGGCTCCTGTTCATTGCATATGCAGGATAAAAGACACTACTTTGTAACTTTGCAGAATGTGAAACTGTAGATGGGGTGGCCATAGATGGAGATGCCCACAGGTTCAGTAGAAGACCACCGGATGCATAGAGTACTCCTACCAAGGGCCGGAGTAATGCCATTTCCAGGGAGAGGGGGGGACGATAGCACCGACAAATGTCCCAGGGTTTCTTTATTTGGATTGAATGTGCTTCTTTTTGGTCTGTTCCTCGCTGAATTAACTAATGTAGGGGCATATTACCGAGGTGTGTGTTGCAAAACGCACAATGCACATCTCCGTATCGCCGGCAATCGCCGGTTTACATCGCCTAATTAGCGCGTAATTATCAATGCGCATCAGGCAGGCGATTAGAAATCCGGCGATAGACGGCGATATGGCACATTAGCGCATGAAAACAAACATTATTTTCATGCGCTAAGGTGAACCTTGATAATATGGGGATGGTGGATTCAGCGTTATGATCCAAACCCCCATGTTAACAATGCCTAACGCCTGGTCGGAGCAGGCGTTGGGAGACCTGCGATAAATGATTTTATTGCAGGTTTTTGTCTCCCAACGCCTGCCTTGGTAATAGGGTGTTCCCACCTCCAACCACATTTTACATGTGGTTGCACGTGGGAACACCTACTTTGCATGTCATTAGCGATGTTTATCACCGACATGCAAAGTGGGCTCGGCCCAAGCTTTAAAGTGTCCTTGTTAATAGGGCTCTAGCTGAATCGCCTTTTTCTCGCCACAATTTGCCGAGAAAGCGGTGATACCAGCCCTTGGTAATATGCCCCTTAGTTTTTGCAAACTGACCACAAAACATGATTTTATTCTCAATCTGAGTGAAGCAGTTATATTGTTGATGGATGATCTGACGAATAATTGTATGGAGTAAGGGCTGGACACCAGTGTCAGTGCAACTTCGGGCATGTGGCCTGCACTGTGCAGGTGCTCGCGAGCCAATCAGGGACTCTCCTGCCCTTTCCCAATTTTAAGGGGGATATATTGTTGAAAACTATAGATACCTTCTGTGAAAGAGCAACCAGGGGTTACTGGGTCCCCACTGTATCATTGGGGGAATTTGATTATGATTTCTTGGAGCCTCCACAGTAAACATCTTCAAACTGGAAACTGCTTCAAGCTTTTTACCTTCAGGGTAGCAAGGCGGACCTGTCCTCGGCTGACTCCAGAGTTTGACCTGGCATGGGGAACTGAGAAATCAACCTCATAGTTTATAAAACTCAATAAATCAATACCCTCTCAGTACTTTTGCTTTGAGCAGAAGTGCCATCTTTAAAACGCTGCTAAATACATATTCAAGAACACGTGTATGCAGAGTTTCATGTATAAATGGTTCGCAAGGTATTATTAACCATCCAGACATAATGACTTTAATATGGGTTACCACCACAAAAAACCTCTAGATCATATAGTCTTGTGAAACAGGCCCTCTCTTTAGGGGTCAAACCACCCCTGACCATAAATTGTCTTATACTATAAATATCTTCGTAGAGAGAGCAAACATTCACCAGTCACCCCCACCTAGCTACTGATGCTAAAGAACTGGGCAAAGGGGCTAGTGTGTAGTTATGTCTAGCACTAGAGGGTCTTTCACTCCGGATCACCACTCCCCCAGTGCTGAGATGGGCACGCTGCCACTCATGAGTCGCCAGATACCTTCCAACCATCCATTGACCTGCCCATGGCGCACAGCGTGTCAGCAGTTGCGCCGTTCTATGAAGCGAGTATGGCAGCAGACAGAACCTAGAATCCATTCTATGTATTTGCCCTTCCTCCTATGTTTCTTATGTCTCAGGCCGCATGGCATACTCAGTAGTCCATCTCTGCCCTCTGTGCATGTGTCACAGATCCAAGGGTGTGATTGTCACATTGAAGCACTAATTGGACCTCTTGGAGTCCTCATGCTCTGTTTCATTGAGATATCATTATATGTTTGCACATGGATCTATTTTAACATTCTTTTTCTCTCCTTTTTCTATGGACACTGCATTTTTTATATTTTTATGGTCTCTATTTCTCTCATGAGTCTTTCAATCAGTGCATCTCCTTCAGTGTTTCTCTCTGATCTATCAATGCTGTTTGTGGTCTTCTTCAGGTCCCGCGCTCTGTCTGCAGTGACTCCTGTCCTCCAGGGTACCGAGCGCCTCCCAGAGAGGGGCAGCCTGCCTGCTGCTTTGACTGTGTCCTCTGCTCCCATGGAGAGTTCAACAATGGTACAGGTGGGCTCACATATTATGCTGACCTTAGCAGGATTTATTATATTCATATTTCACATGATGTGCCACAATATCTGCCAATATCTAAATATCAACACCAAAAATCTAAAATCGTTTTTCAGAAGTTTTGCATCAAGGTCAGCTTTTCATAATGGGATTTGGGAATATACAGAAGGCTTTTTGGTGATGGCAAGCAATCTGAGAATACAAATGGCAAAAGACAATTTATTTTGCATGTGATTTAGTGCTCTATTAGGGAATTGTGATATGCACTACATTCAGATGAACAGCATGCCTTTTGCTTGGCTACCTCTCGACTACTGTTTCAGGATGGACAGCTGATCAGGTCAGGAATGGAAGTGTAAAGAAAAGACTGGAAGCATAGATTGGAAAATCAAGAGATTTAGCGGTGCCTAAAGGAAACAGGACTTCCTGATTATAGGAACACGAGAGAAGATACAGGGTGAATATGCAAACATTAAAAAGGAGATCCCGCAAATGCTTGGACAGATGTCTTCTGCTTTTTATCCATATTAAGTGAAAAAGGAAAGTGGATCAATTTGGATGCCGCTTGTTTAGCCTGGGATGGGATGGGGTAGAGGAGAACCTTCCCATACAGTGGAAGTGTAATGCCGTCATTCCTGTGGTTTTGAGGGTGGAATTCCACACACAGAAGTGAGAGTGAAATTCCAGGAATACTTTGTAGAAAGGGACTGCAGATTAGTTGCTCCTGAGCTCTGCTGTTTGGTGGATGGTAGGGGAAACAGCAGGACAGTAGGTTCTGTTGCTAAAGGTGGGCAAGTTTTTTTGGGCCAGGCCTGTTCCTTTGTCCCTAATTGCTATGTTGAAAAGTTGGGTTGCAGCATTTTCTCCCTCACTGGTCCCAATATTTTGTGGGTGCTCCTGCTTGGAGCCATCCCCAGTACTCCCTGACATGAGAAGCATCAGCTTACACAAAGGCTGTGTTTAGAAGGGCAGCCTAAGAAGGACACTTGAAAGAGTACAATCATAAACTGTTTCTGAATCAGGACAGGGTGGATGCACTTTCTATAGTGGTGTTTGCAGTGGTGATTGTTCACCAATAGGAATGCAATCAGCTCATTATTATCTCTGTTCTTGCAGTTTGAAGTTCTACAACTTTCACTTGTATATATAGAGTGTTCTGTTTAAAATGCACTAGTACCTGTTGCATAGTATAGTCACACTAGCTGAACAAATTAAATGCATACATTTATAAAAATGGTTTATTGCATGTAGAACAGATATCTGAGTTTAAATTGTAAGGGTAATTTCTAAATTCCAATTCTGTGCAGGTTGTTCAACAAACTCCCAGCAGGTCCATTAGCTTGGGCGAGGTACCACACAGGCATTTAATGTTTGCCTTCATCATTTTCAGATTTCTAATATCACTATGTGTCATAGCTATCCCACTTATGTTAAGGTGTTTGCGGTTTAACAGACTTTGTTAGAGCTCTCAACAATTGTTACTTCCTGAAATCAACGTATTCACTTTATTTCCAACCTCAAATGGGTGTGTGGTTTCTTTTGAGCCCACTGACCATTAAGGTTGCTGTAGGTGACATACAACTGTGAAATCACTTGAAACGAAATGGCCAACTTCCTGCCGCAGGGCGTGCTCTACTTTGCTTAATATTCCCCCCAGATTTGTCCTATTGGGCTGGTGGAGGGGATGGTAGGAAGGGGGCGGAGCGTGACAACAAGGGAACTAGAGAGCAATTGCTAACTACAAAAGTGGCAGATAACCTGTTCCCAGGCTTTGACGACACGCATTTGCTGTTTTTGTACAAAGGGACCTCGTCCGAAACGTAGCGGGCTTTCTCAGCTTGTATAAAAGCTGTCGCCAGCTAGTTCGGTGGCAACAACATTCAAGCCACCCTAACAAAACTGAAATTCTACTGTTTGGCCCTGACCCCCTACCTGGTTGGTTGGGCTGCTGGGCGGCAGGTTGCTTGCCTCCCTCCCAATGAATGCAGCCAAGAACTCGGAGGTACTATTTGAGGCTGACTTGACGAGGAAAATGCAGATTGCCTCTGTAGTCAAGTCATTTCTCTGGATCCTGAGAACACTAAAAACATTCCTATGCTTCCTAGACTGGGATGAGCAAAAAACCATAGTTAAAGCTTTGATTCTATCCCATCTGGACTACCCCAATGCTCTTTATCTTGGTTTCTGATGACTTCACAGACTGCCTCCAAGTGTTCCAGCATGTGGCTGTGAAACTATTGTTCACACTTTGAAAAAAAGTGATCTTCAAAGATTTAGTGACTGCGCATCATGCCCTTCAAGAGGGGGTTCCAAAAATGATTGAACTTAAGGTTCTGCATGTACTGTCACCCGAAACCCTTGCGCTCCACGAATGCTCGAGGTCTGCTTCTTTTGTCATTCAAGAAAAAATGCAAGGGGCGCCTCTTTCTCCCTCTGGTAGCCAGTCTCTGGAATCAGCTCCCTCTCCAACTTAGAAACACTATGAATGAGACTGCTTTTAGATGAATATTAAAAACTCACCTATTTAGCGACTAATGCTTCCACTTTCCTGATGTTAATGCTGGCACACTTGTACATAGCTGTGTGCTCTATAAATACACTCATTCATTCATTTGTCTGTAAGAGTGTGTTCATACAACCTGAATCATCCATTTCACACTCAACTTCTCCCACTTTTTTAAAGTCACGCCCGATCCTCAACATTGTGCAAAGTCCTCATTTCTTCCACAGATTTTGCAAATCACCTTCCTTGAAATTTGCCACATGCCTCATATTCCCACAGTAAAAGTCCTTACCTTGAGACCCTTATGAATACTTACAATGTTGAATTGATTTTCCTTCCACAACCTGACTCTCAATGTTGTCTCCTCTGTTGTAATGAAGAATGTGTTCTCGAATAGTGTAGGCACAAGCTTTAGTTGAATGCTCATAGGTTTTAGCCATAGTGATCACTTCCTGTAATGTCTTTCTGCCACATGCTTTCTCTAGCAATGTTCAAAGCACTCCCGACATAAACTGACCACGCAAACGCTCACCAGTGGCCATAACAAAGTTACAAGTAGAGGCCAACTTATGCAATTCAGTAATGTATAGTTCTACAGAGTCTCCTGGCCATGGCACTCTTTTCCTAAAGTGATAACATTCAAGAACATTCAAGAACACTTTAGGGAGACAATGCAGGCCTCTTTTTTGTGACCAAATTGTGTACTCATTCAAATTTGGGGCATCATCATGAGTTAATCAGGGATGTGTTCAAAGACATCTTGTTGTGATATCTAAACATTGCTATTCCTAAGAAAAAAAGAACATCCAAAACTCACAATGTAACACCTGGAATGTGTAAACTCCACTCAAATAAACTCCACATAAGTTGCTATGAGTGCTTGAAATCGTTGTAAAAGTAGAAGTGGTTTGAATAATAAAACCATCCAAATCCACAATGTAACCATCGGTATGTGGAAACTTCAATCAGAAAAACCCCATATAAGTTGCTATGGGTGCTTGAAATTGTAGTGAAGTAGAAGTGGTTTTGCTTTTCACCTGCAAAACCAAAATGACACTCACCAAGCAGGTAGAGTGATGTGGTATGGTGCGCCGCCAACAGAGCGTCCTTACTCCACTCCTCTGATGTGCCACCTAGAGACCTTCCCTGTCACTTGTTCTTCCGATTGTCGCTTCATGACATTGGCAACAGAGGAGCGTTTATGTTGTCCAAGTACACTGCAATCCAGAACTACAACCACAAAGTAGATAGCACCGTGTGGTATGCACCATATAGGCACCCTACACCTCAGCAAACCGATAGGCAGTGATCAGCGCCAAGACACCCTAGGGTAACAGTTGCACTTAAGAAATCAAATTAACATAACATACCATAACACTTCGTATGAGTGTGCAGCCTGCAATGCTTGTTCCTGACATGATGATGGGCCCAGCACTCCTCACACAAACACGTCTCAACATTGGACCCGCTGCACAAGGACCATAGGGCAAAGACATGGCCTCAGGCAAATAAAGCTGCACTCAGAACAGGTACAAACACATTTATGTGAAGTAGCCACTGCTGTCTCTATGCTGTGTTGGAGAAAGTTAACTCCTTAAATGCAAAGTAGCTGTAACAAAACATGTTCCGGTCCTAGATCTGGATTCTCCATTTATTCAACCTCGCTCGTCACCGATGTTAGGTTCCATGACTGTCCAGACACTGTAGTAAGTGTTCAAAGTAAGCTTTAATGCATTAGAAGTAAACAGGACCCCATCCATAAACAGCCATCAACTGTCAGTTCTCCTTAAGCCAGTCTGACCTTAACAATACCCTTGCTAGGTGACTCTTCATGATTCCAGGATGCCACACAGATCATAAAAAGTGCCTAGGACAGGGTGCATGGTATTTGAAAAGTGCAACATGTGAGCTTATGTTTTACATGTCCTGGCAGTGAAGAACTCCTAAAGTAGTTTTTCATTGTTGTAAGGCCGACCTCTTCCCCATGGACTAACATTGTGATGCATCATTACATTTAATAAGAGCTGATTTTAGGCAGGGATCAGGTAGAAAATGACTTCTTGGTCTCTTTTGAATTGTAATTTAGAACACTCTTTAATGGTAGAGTCAGATTTTAAGCTACAATTATAAAAATGCACTTTCAAAAAGTTAGCATTTTTGCGCTCAAATCCACTGTGCCTTTCTGCTGGTAGCCTAGATCACATGGCTCTGCTGTTGTGGGTTATGAATTGCTGCCAGAGAATGTGACAAAGGAAGCCTGGGTATGGAAAGGGTGGGCCATTCTGCCAGGATGGTAGAGACGGGTGAACCCAACCCCACTTGCACTTCAAAGGTGTCGAGCTTGGCCCTGTCTGTAGGATCACGCTCAAGCATTTTGCATTTACCCTCCACTTTTTTGCTGAAATTGTTTTTGTTGGCCTTAGGACTCTATGCACTTTACCATAGCTAACCAGTGAAGAACATGTGTGTGCTCACTCTACTAAAGATGGTACAATTGGTTTACACCTGATTGGCATATTTAACTTACGTATACGTCCCTTGTAGTGTGGTATATCATATACCTAGGGATCGTAAATTCTACCAGTGGGCCAGCAGCACCTACTTTGCCACCCACTTAAGTAGCATCTTAAAACATGACTGATGTGTGGTTATATCTTTCAACTTGAGCATTTGACTATCATGAAATCATGACTCGTGGCAATGATAATCTGGGCTAACGAAATGACTTTACACTGAAACTGATATATGCTTCAACCACTTTAGATGGATTACCATGGCCTTGTATAGGCACTCTGAAAAGTATGGTTCTGGTCCTCCCTGGATGATGCACAATGTTATCATTGTGATCTTGTAAACATAGTCTTCATCGTTCAATGTGAGAAGGCATTTTTGTCTTTAGATTTCCAAATACAGTTAATAAAGCTTGATGATCAGTTACTAGTACAACAGGCGTTCTAACAGAAAAAACATGGAAATGTTCACAAGCTCATGCCATGGTTAAACTTATACAATATGCCTGCAAGCATTCGAGTGACCGCTGTGCTGTGCAAGCATGGCGGCTAACCAGTCTGACCTAGCACCCACAACAACCTCTGTATGAAGCTTTGGATCGAAATAGGCCATTTCAGTAGCATTTTCAATGGTTTGTTTGATTTTCATAAAACTTATCTCACATTCATGTGACCAGTTTAAATGAACCATTTGTTTTGTCAACGCTCTCAATGGAGCACTTACAGTGGCAATTTCTTGTATATATTTGAAAAAGCCATGGCAAGAAATGAACGCACCATAGAAACATCTTGTGGGCATCAGCGTTTGACAGCAATTGTACTTTAGCAGGATCCGGTGTTAGAAAAGCTTTGGCCTAAAGATTTTAACTTTGTCTTTTTCGGCATTCAAACCTAAACCTGCATCCGCAAGTAAACTGCATATTTCTGTGAGGGTTCAATCGTGCTTTTTGTATGTAGCTCCTAAAACCAATATGTCATCACTATAATTTAACGCATTCATGACAGACTGCATATTATATCAAATGATGCCCTGAAAAAATTCTGCAGCTGATGAGACACCAAAACTTATTCTCTTGTATCAAAACCAACCAACATGTGTAGAAAAGCTTGTAATGTACCTGTAATTGTTTTCGATTTCCAACTGATGATAACCTTAACCGCATCGCTGCTGCGGTGATTTTTGCGCTGTGCGGCATTTTTAAAAATACTGCGTGACATGACGAGCTCAGCTCGTCATCAGCACATGCCACCCGTGGCTGATGACGAGCTGAGCTCGTCATCAGCAGCGAAGGGGTTAATTAAAATGAAGATGATTGAAGACCTTTGCACAATTTAATTGCAATATCATGTCCCCAAAGTGTAGACCTGGTTGTCGCTTTCTTCAATTGCCTTGTTTGTCTGATGTATGTCAACACATATGCATTTAGCTTTTTCACTGTCCTTTTTTGGCACTAACACTATGGGAGAAACCCATTCTGAGGAACCAATGGACCACTTAATGATATCATGCCTAAGTAACGATTCAAGTTATTTTTCAACATCATCTTGTAAATGAAAAGCAATTTGTTTAAGTCTTTGACAAACAGGACAGACATCCTCATTAATATGCAGCTTTACTTTCATACTCTTAAACTTTCCTAATCCTTGAAATAAGGAAGGAAATTGACTTACAATTTTATGGTGAGCATTCATGCTGTAGTTTATGGAAATCTGTCCCATTTCAGCAGCTTTGCTGAAACTGAACAGACAGGCACTTGACGCTGTGCCTGGAAGCACATGGATGGGTGCTTGCATGTTCATTTTCTTGTGTTTCCTGAACACTGCAAATGAACCTTGACGTTTTAAAGGTGTTGATGTGGCCCATGCATGCACTTTGGTTTTTGACGGCGTAAGCTGAGGTAATGAAAAGAATGAATTATATTTCTCCTCATGCATAATATTTATCAAAGCATCAGTGTTGGTGATCAATGGTATTAAACAACCATTTATTTTCAGTGAAATCTTTGGACAATGTTTGGATGACTTTGATGCTTTGACATGTCGTTTTTTCTTTGGCTGATATTTTTCTTCATATGCGGCCAGTTTGGCATGCGCACACTTTTCTGAGGTAAACCTCGACATGGCACAACTATCTTCTACACTTTCACTTGATACTGATCTAGAAGAACTCCTTGGCGATAATTTAGATGACAATCAACTTTGTTCTGTGTCGTTTATTTCACCCACAAGGCCACTTGGCCTTGTGGGTGTACATCGAATGTCACTTCTGGAACGTTACAGCCGACATTTTGTCATCGCACTGTAGTGTAGTTCCTATTTTCCCTATAGGCCCTGTGCATTGGAATAACATAAACAGCAGTTTAGACGTAGGACTGAGGTCTTCTAGGTCTCTACTGACTATGTTAGACTTAATTTAGGTTTGCACCAGCTAGATCAGAGGTCACTGGAAACTTTCTTGACTGAATAGGAAGTGATCAGCTTCCCTGGCTCAGACAAGAAGGGATTCAGTTTCCGACAACCGCATAAACATGACAACTTTGCTCCCTCAGAATAAGAGTCAATCTCTAGAGTCGTGTGAAACAATAGACAGCTATTTCACTCAGTCAGTTGTGCATATTTAATTTCACCAGGGTGCAGAGAATAGAGAGACAGGCGTTTTCAATAAAAGGTATAATTTATTGAGCAGTCTTCCTTCTCATGCAAGAGAAATGAATTGCCACAATTGCAAGACTTGGTATGAAGTAAAGTACGTACAGTAAAAGGAGTATTATGAAAAAATACTGTAAAAGCATTGATATGGTTTCTTAGCCGTAAGACACTTTAAAATGGATAAAATATATATACATATATATATACATAGGCTAACGTGCTCAACTGGTGCTTCTAAAATACGCCTACCCCGGTGTACCTGACCTGAGCCTAATACGTGGGAAGGAGTAAGTAAGTAGCAGTTTAAGTTAAGTAGGTTTTTTTGTCAAAGATCTGTTCAGGAATTCTCTCTAAGGGTTTAGTCAGCACTGTACCTTGGGAATAGAATGTAGGAGGTCTGGTATCTCCCTCTCAGGACCTGATATCCCAGTCACCCGCAAGGGTAGGCTGGAAACGCCGGAGCTGGATTTTCTCGGCAGGAGAAAAGACAGCGTCTTTCTCAGCGCGTCAAAGAGGAGGGGCAGCATCCGTAGGCTTCTCGCTTCTGCTGGGCTCTCGGAAAGTAGATTAGCTGCTCTGCTCCTGAATCACCACCATGTGTTTGCTTAAGGCAACATTGGTATATTTATACCTGAAAGGTGCTGAGTTTGACGTAATGTTTGGACATAAGACGTCAATAAAGATGTCACTAAGAACTGGCCGTTCTTACAGTGCTCGCAGGAGTTCTATTATAAATCAAAACAAAGCAAGCGGGGCTTTCCCAGGTTGCTGGGGGTTTGGTGGGTCGAAAGAACTCAGTGAGCTCTCTAGGAATCTAAGGAAGTAGCTTCTACTGTTTCATGGACTTCAGAGGCGATTTACTGAAATATGGCTCTGATTATTATGCCATTATAGGGATATTTATTGATTATAGCCGTATAGGGACATAAGGTCATAATATTGAATCGGGTTCCTAGATAAAACACATCAGCACCATGACACACTCGCTTTTTCCTTTGCTCTGCAGGCCAACACAAAATGGTTCTCTTTACCGCAACCTTTACATATCTGTCCAATGGTGGCACATTTACCTTCATGTGGAAACTAATATCTACTTCCAAACCACAACTTCTTTTAACATGTGGACATCACCTTTTGTACTTCAGGCTTTGGCTTTGGCCTACTGTTCACACTCATGACTGATTCATTCTGGGCACCTACGGCCTCCATGTCAGCAGCTTGTCTTTGGTATACTCTACAGCTCTGGCAGCCATTAGCACTGACTCCAGACTAAGATTTTCTCTCAGCATTCATCGTTTGAATAAATCTAAGACGTATAGCTTCTTCACCAATAAAATTGATTGATCTTACAATGTTTGATGAGTGTGTCGAGTTTCTCAACAAATTCATTGATGGTTTGCCCATTTTCCGTTGTTCTTGAATGAAAACATATCTTTTGTAATCTACATTGGCAACTGGATTGAATTTGCTATTCAAAGTTTCTTTAATCTTACATTATGTAATTTGATCGTCTTTTTATTATCAGTCTCTTGAAGTGCATCAATGAAATCTTCAAATGTCTCTATCCACACAATCTGTCTATTGCCAATATTTTTCTTTTCAAAAGGTGGTGGTGTTGGTTTCACGAATGCAGCAGTTTTGTAGACCATCACACAACTTAGTGACACCTCTGGTGGATCACTGGGACTTAGTTTAAGCAACCTATCTGTGAGGCCTTGTGACATGTTGGCCTCAGGATCATCTTTAATGACCTGACCTCATCAGAGCCGGTCGCTCCACCCGCCGCGTGGCTCCCCCAGAGTGTGCATGTTTCCCCGCTGCTGTCTCCTGTCCGCCGCTGCCCCCAGGGCTCAGGTGTCCCTGATTGTGCTTTTCTGTGATTCTTCCCATTTTTTTGTGCCTCGCTGCCGCCTGTTGTGCTGTGTTTTTTCACTGCTGTGTTTTTTCTTTTACTACTATTGTGCCCACTATTGCGCTCACAGTGTGATCGTCGTGCCCTGTATTTTCCAGTCTTGTGCCTCTCTGCCGCCTGTTTTCCCACTGTTCTCCCCGCTCCCTGCTGCTGCTCCCCCGCGGCCCCGCCCCCCTTCTTTGTTCCGTATCATCGCCCCCTCCTTGCCGCCACCCCGCTCCCGCCTCCCAGCTGCTCCTCCCTCCCACTGGCTACTTAGGCGGTGGCGCACGCGAAGGGGAGCTGTGACCTGACCTGACCTCGTCAGAGCCTGTCACTCCACCCGCCCCGTGGCTCCCCCAGAGTGCGCCGGTGTCCCCGCTGCTGTCTCCTGTCCGCCGCTGCCCCCAGGGCTCAGGTGTCCCTGATTGTGCTTTTCTGTGATTCTTCCTGGTTTTTTGTGCCTCGCTGCTGCCTGTTGTGCTGTGTTTTTTCACTGCCGTGTTTTTTCTTTTACTACTATTGTGCCCACTATTGTGCTCACTGAGTGATCGTCGTGCCCTGTATTTTCCAGTCTTATGCATCTCTGCCGCCTGTTTTCCCCCTGTTCTCCCCACTTGCCACTCCCTGCCGCTGCACCCCCACGCCCGCCCCCCTTCTTCGTTCTGTATCATCGCCCCCTCCTTGCCGCCACCCCGCTCCTGCCTCCCAGCTGCTCCTCCCTCTCTCTACGCCATATATGGCGGAGCCCATGGGTACGCGCAGCGTTGACGCACAGCGGGCGCGCCGATTGTGTGCCGAAGGCACGCCAAATGCAAGCCAGTCTGCGCCCGTCCACGACCGGACCGCGCCCAACCCCAGGACCCCTGGCCCCCTCTGACGCCAGACCACACGTCAAACCTACGATGCGGCCACCCTCCATGCACTCAACGGCGGCCGGTATCCCGCCTGCCACCAAGCCACCCCGAAACGCACCCACGGACCCTTCGCCTGCCAAGCCTGCTGTTTCACCTGCCTCCCGACCTGCACCACACCCGCCAAGCCAATCACAAGCAGCAACCACCTCAAGTGCATCCTGCTCAACACCCGCTCCATTCACAGACATGCCGTGGAACTCTGGAACCTGCTCGACACAACATCACTGGACGTCGCCTTCTTCACGGAAACCTGGATGAACGCCTCATCAGCGCCCGACATCGCCATCGCCATCCTGGACGGATACAAGATCACCCGGAGGGACTGCGTCAACCAGATAGGAGGAGTCATCGCCATCGTACACAAGAACACCATCCGCATCACGACCAACTACGACGACACCCTCACCGCCGCCGAACACCTCCACTTCCGGATACACACCGACTCCAAGACGACCCTCAGAGGCACCCTCATCTACAGACCCCGGGACCGCGCACACAATTCAGCGAAAACATTGCAGACTTCATCAGCCCGCACGCCCTCGCCTCCTCGGACTACATCCTCCTAGGGGACCTCAACTTCCACCTGGAGAACAACAATGACAGCAACACCACTACCCTGCTGGACAACCTCGCCAACCTCGGACTCAAGCAACTGGTGAACACCTCCACCCACTACGCCGGCCACACGCTTGACCCAGTCTTCTCCTCCAGCAACCACATCGCCTTCAGCCACTCCACCGGACTTCACTGGACTGACCACAGCTGCGTCCACTTCAGCTTCAGAAGGACCACGACCCACCACCACCGGCAACTGGCTCCTCGCAGGAGCTGGAACAAGATCACCACCAACCAGCTCACTACCTCCCTCAGACAGAACCCGCCGCCAGCACAACGGACCCCAACAAAGCAGCCAGCAACCTCACACAGTGGATCACCAACTGCGCAGATGACCTCGCACCACTGAAGACCCCTCACAGCAGGCCCGGCAGCAAGAAAGCCTCCTGGTTCACCGACGAACTTACGAACTCCAAGAAAACTGCCGCACCCTCAAAAAAGCCTGGTGCATCAACCAGACCACAACAACATGACAGCCCTGAAGCACGCCGACAGCTGATCCGCACCACCAAGAAGACAGCATTCAGAGAATGACTGGACAACAACGCCCACAACAGCAAGGAACTCTTCGGCATCTCCCTGTAACTTCACCAGTGGCGTACTGCTTCAAATGCATTAAAGAGTTTGTGCATTCATTTGAATTCCCTGCACAAGTCTGTCCCAGTATGTTGCACATAAAAACCTACACACAGCTGTGGAGTTTAAGAGTATGGGATAGTTCAGCATAACAAATGTAGGGAAATCCTACCTTAGCTTGAACCGTTAACTCAGATCACATCCATGAAAATAAACAGTAGTAAAAAACGTATTTGTCACACACAAGTACACAAAGGAATAATGGTGGTGTGAAAACCTAACAATGGCATTAATAGAAGCTAATACATATACTGAGTTGTCCACTGACACATTCTATATTCTTTTATTAATACAACAGAATCTACAATTGGTGAAAGCCCAGTAGTGACTCAAAGTCATTGAGTATTAATGTTTTGCAAACTTTGTAATAAATGCTAACTTTATTTTCCAAATCATTTTTACAGATCTTGCCAGCTGTTTGAAATGTCCAATGCACCAATGGTCCAATGAAAAAAGAGATCAGTGTTTCCTCAAAATGACTGAGTTCCTGTCCTTTGAAGAACCTCTGGGTCTGGCACTCACTAGTTCTGCTGCCTGTTTAACCATGCTTGCAGCTTCAGTACTTTGCATCTTCATCAAGTACAGAAACACTCCTATAGTCAAAGCCAACAACCGCGGACTCAGTTACCTACTCCTCGTCGCCCTCATGTGCTGCTTTCTCTGCTCCTTCATATTCATTGGCCGTCCCACAAGGGCCTCCTGCATGCTGCGACAGACTGTCTTTGGGGTCATTTTTTCCATTAGTGTCTCCACTGTTCTGGCTAAAACGATTGTTGTAGTTATTGCCTTCAAGGCAACCAATCCTAGTAGCCCTGCAAGGAGGTATCTAGATTTCAAGATACCTATGTCTATAGTAGTGTTGCCTTCTCTGGTGCAACTTCATATCTGTGCTGTTTGGTTGCTTACATATCCCCCATTCCCAGAATTGAACAACCAATTATATAATGAAAAGATTATCTATGAGTGTAACGAAGGGGACACCACCTTCTTCTACTGCATGCTGGGATACATGGGCCTCCTGGCCACAGTCAGCTTTATAGTGGCCTTTCTCGCAAGGAATCTGCCTGGAAGCTTCAACGAGGCCAAGCTGATCACCTTCAGTATGCTGGTGTTTGTCAGTGTGTGGATCTCCTTCATCCCAGCATACCTGAGCACACGGGGGAAGTACATGGTGGCCGTGGAGGTGTTCGCCATCCTGTGCTCCAGTGCTGGACTGCTCGGCTGTATATTCATACCCAAGTGTTACATCATTCTTGTAAGACCTGAAAGAAACTCCAGAAAATATATTACAGCAAAATCATAATTTGGTATTAAATGTTTATAGTAACAAACATTGATGGGGGGAGAAGAGATCTACATTCATTAAAGTAATTTGAATAATTGTAACAAATCGAAATTAAGAAAATCAAGAAAGTTATGAGTTTTATTTGCAAACTGAGTTATGCAGTATTAGCGTTGGTTTTAAATATTAAATACAATGAATGGCACATCTATATCAAGTTCTCAGTCATTTTTCTGGTGATATATCTGACCATTTTCTCACATGAAACGAGTACAATAGTTCAAAAGTATTAATAGAACGTTTATTCATTTTGGAACCAATTAAGTACTTCAAAAGTTGTTTACAACATCTACATCTTCCCAGGAACAAACACATTCTACTGACTGAATTTGACTAATTGAATTCAACACGTGTTTCAAAAATGTTTTTTAAGACTGAAAATAACCTTCTGGAGGATAATATAAATTATGTTTATTCATACAGAGTGTTCCGAAAGTCAGATTAAACGCCCTATTCATTTTAGGGGAAAATAAAAAGTATATGACAATTGTTTCAGACAACCGCACATTTAACAAGCTCTTCCTCAGGACAAGTGGATTTGCATTGCATTTAAGTTTCTTTTATTAGACACACAGTGTACAGCTCTAAAACCTGGGAGTTACACTTGGAGATAGAGGTGTGTAGTCATAAAAGAAATGACAAAGAGAACTTCAACAAAATGGGTTGTCTGAAAATTCTTTTAACTGTAACTGAGTGGAGTCTGTGAGTGTATTTCTTGATTGGCAGAGGATATGGCAATTAATAGGAAGACATCCATCATATACGGAATGTGTTACATTTATAACTATACATTGAATGGGACGTATATTTGATTTAAGCATGTCCATTTCTGAAATTGTTAGTGTTCATTTCCTGCCTCAATAGATGGCACAGAAACAAACACACTTAATAGTGTTTTCAAACTTTCTTTGGGCCTTTACTGAAGCTTGATTTCCTACTAGTGTTAAATCGTGTTCCTGGTTATAATCAAGCCTTCAAACTTGGAAGTGGATTCCTAATCATATATCTAATAAGATATCTCTCACCCCCAAAAGATTAGTATTATAAGACACAAGAAGCCAGTGAAACTTGCATCTTATGGAGGCAAACATACTACTGTATCTGTTGTGTGTCAGATTTGTGAAAATCAGTGGAACATACGGTGTGCCGAGGTAGTCAAAAGCCTCTTCAACCCAAATCAATGATCACCCTAGGTGTTACATTTATTTAGTTTAGAGACCAAATATTCACCATTTCACATACTCCTCTACATTTTATTTTTATATTATAAAGTGTATGACCAATGGTATTGTTTCTCTGGTCACATTTAGAGTTTGTCAGTTGTAAGGCACTCACGGACAATAATAAATATCCCGCTGCAGTGCACTTACAGTTTAGAGGTGGGGAAATGGCCTACTTTCTAATGGCATGGGGAAGCATAGGTCCATCAGTCACAATGCTGTCAGCTTTTCACATTGGAAGGCATATCCTAAAAAGGATGGCCCTACCAATTCAGTCTTTTTTTTTGTTCACAAAGAGTTAAAAAACAAAAACATAAAACACTCTAACATGCTGGTAAAACAAGTGCACGCGGATCCAGTTCATTGTTTTTTGTTTCCAGAAAAAAACAACTTTGAGGCATTGCTGGTTTACTACTAAAACAGGGGCATATTAGCAAGGGCGTGCGATGAATATCGCTAATCGCGCTCAGCGCATATTTTTTCATCGCCGTCTATCGCTGGATTCTATCACCGAGATAGTGCGTTATTACCAACGTATATTTCCAATGCAATAAAGGATCCAGCGATATAGCAGCAAAATCCACCAAAAACACAAGTAAAACAGCGATAAAACTATTATCGCTAATATAAAGCTTGCTAATAGGTAGGGTAGGATTCAGCATTAGAATCCTCCTCCCATTGAGGATAAAGTTTAAGTCTGGATTTTAGCAGGCGTAAAAATTCCTGCGATAACACCGGTTAGCGCAACTTTTCTCATCACTAATAGGTGTTAGGTCTGTTAGTGGCTGTTTCCGTGGTCTTTTGGTCAGGAACGCCTACTTTGCATGTCATTAGCGTTAAATATCCCCCAAAATGGTCGCTTTCGGCAGAAAGCTGTCGCTAACAGCTATTAGCGACAGCTTGCTGATAGGGCGAATAAAATATCGCCGCTTTAGCGGCAAACAGTACTACTAAAGCGGCGAAGACGCCCTTGCTAATATGCCCCAAAATTTGGTCAGCTATCATGATATGGCAACAGCAGCTAGGCTGGCATTTCACTTTAGTAAAAAAGTGCTCATGCCATTTTGAGTGCTAAGTCTAAAAGATACCTATGTTACTACTGGGGAATTCTGTATATGGGGAACAGGTTGCCAGTGAGTTACTTGGGGTAGGAACTTGACTACTTGTATTGTATTGTATTGTATATTGGATTTATATAGCGCTTATCACCCAGGGGTCTCTAAGCGCTTGCCTTGGGAACCCGTCCTGGCTTTTCCCTGTGAGATAGCCCCTACAGGGCATCCCCAAGGTGAAAGCCAGGCATCCCGCCGCAGGGGGGCCGTTGTGGAGATTAAGCAAGCTTAATGCCCAGATTTGCAGAGTGTGAACCCATGATTAGGTCAGGCACCGAAGCGAGAATTATCGAGTACATGGACATTTGAGCTCAAGACCCTGCCGCGTCGGGGATTGAACCCTGGTCCCGGGCTGACCTCTGCTTCAGGGTCTGCCTGCTCTAACCAGTGAGACACACTTCTCCACACACTTGGTGGGTTGATGGAGACCTCTCTTGGCCTACAAGACACTTATCTTTCTAAATGAACAAGCTGAAAAATATATTTTTTAATAATAGTTTGTTTTAGCATACAGGTTTTTTACAGTTGTTTTTTCTTTGTTTTATTACCTTCGGAAGGATAAATGGCTAAGTTTGTGCTGTTGTGATTTGAAACATCTGTGACCAATGAGCTTGAAAAATATCTGGGAAGCAAGTCCTTAAATTTGTGCTATCTTAGCAGAGGGAGGTGAGGTAACATTGTGACATCCACTTGTATACTATTTAGTTTTAAAACCTGATGACAGAGTTCCTCTGAACTCACTGTTCACCACCCTGTTTTGAGGTGGTAAAACCATTGGGTCTTTCGCCAGGTGCAGACCCATCCAGCTCCACTTGTAGAAACCCTTCTGCACGGGGTCTGCTACTGCAGGACCGCGGGTTCAATGGAATGTTTATTGCCAATCTTCCCTGATCAGGTCTCCTATATGAGGCATAATAATTCCAGGCAGAGAATGTTAAAATGTATCTGTGGTTTACTCTCGTTATTCAGTGGACAAATCTTCACCAAAGTAATGCATGTCAAGTAGGGAGCAATCTCCTATGGAAGTTTTCCCTGTGTTTTGGAAAAGGGTAGCAGAGGTCACCACCAGGTCATCCATGAGTTCTAAATTACCTAATGAAAACCTTTTTGAACACAGAATCAAAAAGTCATAGGTGGAGAAGTATTGTACAGTCTCTATGCCATTCTAGACACATGAATAGTCGATATAGATTTAATGCCCTATGTTATAATGGAAAAAAGTCATCTTGATGAAATGTGAAGGTAGGAATATGGTTAACCATGATAGTTTACCCCATATAAACTATGGATAACCATAGTATGTCAATAAACCTAAAACGAAAACACCCTATGATGCAAATTTCCAAAATTATTTCTCCCAATTGGAGATGCAGTTACAGTGACCCCAAAGGGATGATTGACAGAATATTGAAAACAACAGTACCTTGCAACAAAAATATGGTGTCAAAACTATTGATTACAAATAAATTACAAATATATTGTGTCCCTATAATGATAATGGTAAGTACAAAAATATTGATATCATTCAAAAACAAAAATGATTTGTAATATATATAGCTTAAATTAGTTTAAAATATTTAATAAACAATATTAATATAATGTATTGAAATAATGTAAAATAATTTGTAAAACTATATATATATCAGTGATGTCACTGAACATGTCATGAGTGATGTAATATGTGAGGTCGTAGGCAGTGTATTGCGGGCGGGCGTTATTGTTAGCTCACCTAACTATAACTGCTGAATTTCTCTGCTTTGTACAAGTGCAACCTGAGCCTAACTATAACGTCTCTGTAACCTTTTGTTTTCTCAGTGAACATATATATATATATATATATATCCATACTAATATAATAAAGAGAGAGCCCAAACCTTTGAGGCGGGTAATCTCAGGAACCACAGCACCAATCACAACACCCAATGCAGCGTTGGAAAGGGCAGTTGCAGAAGAAGGACATAGGCTATGCAGAAGCCCACCATATACATTTAAAAGGTAAAAGAAACATGCCAGCAAAGTAGTCCCTTGTGGGCGTGTCTGTGTTGTGCTGTGGGCGTGTGCTGGGGGCGTGACAAACGCTGGGGGGGTGTGGTACGTTCCGCCCTTCATGCCATGTCTCATATCGTGTGCTAATCCCACCCTGCTCCCTTTAAATACCCCTGCACCCCATAATCATAACCCACCCTTACTCCTTAAAATACCCCAACACCCTCAAACACTATGGGCCCGATTCACAGAACTAACTTAAGACAAAATCCTAAACTTACTACTTTTGGTATTCACAGAAGTTAGGATTTTGTCTTAAGACACACTTAAGACAGACTTAAGACAGACTTAAGACAAACGTAAGACAAAATCCTAACTTAAGTCTGTCTTAAGACAAAATCCTAACTTCTGTGAATACCAAAAGTAGTAAGTTTAGGATTTTGTCTTAAGTTAGTTCTGTGAATCGGGCCCTAACCCATCTTAACCCTATAAATATACCCTCTACCCCAAAACCCAAACCTATCCCTAAACCCTAAAAATACCCCTGTACCCCAAAACCCAAACCTAGCCCTGAACCCTGTAAATACCACTGTACCTCAAAACCCAAACCTACCCCTAAATCCTAAAAATACCCCTGTACCCCAAAACCCAAACCTAGCCCAGAACCCAAAAAATACCACTGTACCCCAAAACCCAAACCTAACCCTGAACCCTTAAAATACCCCTGTAACCCAAAACCCAAACCTAGCCCTGAACCCTAAAAATACCCCTGTACCCCAAAACCCATACCTATCCCTAAACCCTAAAACTACCCCTGTACCCCATAACCCAAAAGTATATCTGAACCCTTAAAATACCCAAACACCCCAAAACATATACCTCAGTACCCCAAAACATATACCCTATACCCATACTTACCTTATCCAAACATTAAAAAAACATGCTTTTACCATTCATGCATTTACAACGAATTTCGTTGTAAATGTATGCGTGGTAAAAGCATATAAAATGTAATGCCATGCATTATAATGGCATTGCGGAGTCATGGTACTTTCGTAATGAAAGTATACGGAGTGATGGTATGCGGAAAGAAAGTTGAGGAATAATGGGTGTTTACCCTCCCCCGGTAAGTACATTGGTGGCACAGCGGCCCACATCTCCAGCAACATACTCATATTTTTTCACCACCCATTTGAAAAATGCACAGGTCTCTCTCATTGATGGCCAGCACCGACATACACTTTTAGACACACCTCCCGCCACAAGTTCTAGAATTGCGAACTTTAGAGCTGGGGAGCTACGTTCGAATCTCAGCATCAGCTCAACATCCTGTGATTCCAGGCAAATCGCTTTGTCTCCCCGTGCCTACCACAAATGAATGTGTTCTTCTGTAATGTCAATTGTGCTCATGCCATGTTGTCGAGTTCGCGCTATATAATATTACAAGGAAAAATAAAGTAGGGAAACTCGAGTTCACACACTTCTGAACGCGCACTCTTAAGTGCATCATCAGTGCCCCGTGAATCGGAGCGTTTCACAGGCCTGTCACAGATAAGAAATGCTATCAAAACAAAATCCTACAAAACAATATACTACTAGCTGGCAGCAATTCATACCCGGACAACGTCGGGACGGCTGCTAGTATATGTATATAGATAGATAGATAGATAGATAGATAGATAGATAGATAGATAGATAGATAGATAGATAGATAGATAGATAGATAGATAGATAGATAGATAGATAGATAGATAGATAGATAGATAGATAGATCCTTCAACACATATGCGCGACTGGGGACCCCCGACCCTGATAGGGCGGCTCAGCACCATGGGACCAAAGTGTCCCTCTAAATTACCTGCAGCACACATGAAAGAAGCTGAGGCCCAACTTCAAGGATCAAAGCGCTGTAATGAGCAGCAAGCGTCAGCAATGTTCTATCTGGACATGTTTCAGCTTTATATCAGCCTTAATCATTTGAGCAATCACTGGGGTCATGTGACCAAATCTAAAGGCGGACTGCTTATTGATTCTGTAGTCCGTATTCCTCAACTTGCCAGATTGCACCATGGAAGGTAATGTCCCTCTTTTTCAAAATTGCAGTGCATTAGTTTGCAGGTCATCATTTCAATATACTAATAATGTATATTCTTCCATTGTGCTTTGCCCATTAATGAAACTAAAATTGAAACCTCTCTATATAAAAAAACAAGTATTCAAAGATTTTAGGAAAAGTATTGAAGTCTGGGGATAGTAATAAATATAATCTTCTCACTCCACTTTACAACAATAGTGAAAGAGTTGGACTTCGGAGGGGTAAGAGTTACGGTTCCCATTCCAGTTCATACAACAGTAGGGAAAGCGTTGGATTTCAGAGGGGTTAAATGTACTATTCCCACTCCAGTCTGTGCAACTGTAGGTAAAGCCTTGGACTTCAGCTGGGTAAGATTTATTATTCACACTCTAGTCTGTACAACAGCTTTGGACTTCAGAGGAATTGAATTTACTATTCCCACTCCAGTCTGTCCACCAGTAGGGTAAGTCCTTCATTCCAAACACATTACATATTCGAATAA
This sequence comes from Lissotriton vulgaris, assembly GCF_964263255.1. Classification (NCBI taxonomy): domain Eukaryota; kingdom Metazoa; phylum Chordata; class Amphibia; order Caudata; family Salamandridae; genus Lissotriton; species Lissotriton vulgaris. The sequence continues at coordinate 31,235,663 of NC_141696.1, forward strand.
ACTAATTAATGTAGAAAAAAATTGAAACTCTTAATATGAACATTATTAATTAATACCCAAAAAACTTAAATGTATATATAACTAAAAAAATAGAATTAAACAATTTACACAAGTATTATTATTATTATTATTATTATTATTATTATTATTGATAAACCATTTAAAAAATAGTTATCGGGGCGTGGCCAAGATGGCGGGGTAGGCGGACGTGTTCTTCCCGAGCTACCGCACCACGCAATCCACCAAACAAAGCGGCCGCCATCTGGGCAGGCGTGTGCGCTGACCACGCCCCCGGTGAGGCCACGCCCCCTCTTTTCAGGGATAAATGTGCACGTACAGGAAGCGCAGCGGACGAGCGCAGACGGGCGCGCCTAAGGCAAGCCCGTCTGCGCCCGTCATCACCAAGACATCGCCTCTCGCCAGTCCCCCTGCACAAAATACCCCATTTCGAGTCAGCTATGACAGAGATCATCTCCATGCACTAAACGCCAAAACTAGATGCAACAAGCTCGAAGGCTGCCTCGGACTAACTGCACTTCACTGTGAGTCCTGTAGTTTTGCTACGCCCCTGCCCAGCCCGGTAAGCTGTACAGCGGCGATACCTAAGCTGCCCTCCCTCCGGGTTCTACAACTGAATGTTAGATCTCTCGTAAAGCACCATGCAGAAGTCAATACCCTCATTACGGACGAAAACCCAGATATTCTGTTCATATGTGAAACCTGGCTCCATAACGACCAAACTAGCATTTTAAATCTTACGCTGCCAAACGGTTTCTCCATGAAACTGGTCAACAGAGACTCTAGGGGCGGGGGAATAGCCGTTGTATATCGAACAACATACAACTGCTCCTTCACCAAAGAAGAAATCTGGGGTTGCGAATGCGCACGCTTCAAGATTGCCACCTGCCCGCAATTCACTCTCTCTGGCCTTTACATCTACCGGCCACCAGGCCCCTCCGCCAGATTTATTGAGGAACTCTTGGAACTTGCTCACACCTTGGCAGTCTCTTCCCCCAACTTCACCATTTTGGGTGATCTCAATCTCCATTTCGACTCCACCACTGATTCCATTATCAAAAACCTGCTAGCCGACATCACGGCCTTGCAGTTAAACTCCCTGGTTCACTCCCCCACCCACATTGCTGGATCCCGTTTTCTCTAACTTATCGGAAGCCACGGCTGACCCCCCTGAACCCATGGGCTGGACTGATCACTTTCTTGTTAAACTAACCATTATGGCAAAAAAACCGCCCCCCAAAGCCGCGGCCAACCCCAGCCACAAACGACCATGGCACAAACTCGTCTCCGGAGACCTCATCAACCACTTAGGAGAATTCCACCTCCCTGATGAGAACAGCGATATTAACACAGTATACGCGGCCTTCCACGATTGGATTGTCACAGGGCTTGACGCCTTAATTCCGGCCAAATGGACCAAAACCCGCAGTTCCCCCTCTAACCCATGGTACAATGACTCACTCAAAACATTACGGAAAGAGTGCAAAAAAGCCGAACGCGAGTGGAGGAAAAACTATTTAGACAGTGATAAAACCCTTTACCTATCTAAACTTCGCACTTACCACAAGGCGATTCGCACTACTCGAGCCTCCTTCTACGCAAAGGAAATCGAACGCAGCTCCAATCCCACCAAAACCATCTTCAACTTAGTCCAAAGTCTCCAGAAAATCCCCAATCCAGGCTCTTGCATCACCTCCTTGAAACAATGCGAAGACCTTGCCACCTTTTTCATTGAAAAAGTGAGGAAGATCTACACGTCCTTCCCGCAAGACGATGCTACGCCCACTAATATCCCCCACTCGGCGGCAGAGACATCAAAACTGTTAAGAATACCTGACATATCCCTCGACGACCTTTCTAAACTGTGTAGACAGGTCAAGTCTGGTTCCCCAGCAGACCCTATGCGACCGTCCAAATTCTTGGAATCACTTGACTTCTTCCTCCCCCCGCTTGCCAAACTACTCAATCTTTCCTTTTCCTCAGCGGTGGTCCCCACCTGTTGGAAATCTGCATGGGTTTCACCCATCATCAAAAAACCCACATTGGATCCCAAAAAACCAGAAAATGTCCGGCCCATTTCACTGCTCCCCTGGACGTCAAAACTGGCTGAAGCTCACGTTAACAAAATATTATCCCACCACATGCAGCAAAACCATGTCCTGGACCCTTCCCAAAACGGCTTCAGACCAGGTCACAGCACCGAGTCGGCTCTGTTGACCACTACGGAGCACCTTCGAGGTATCCTGGACGCCGGTCAAAGTGCCGCGCTGATCCTGTTGGATCTCAGCGCGGCCTTTGACACGGTCTCACACAACATCTTGCTGAAACGACTTGAGGCCATAGGGATTGGCGAATTAGCTCTTGAATGGTTCCAGTCCTTCTTAAAAGACAGGTCCTTTCGAGTTTCAGCCCCACCCTACATCTCTCAAACCCATTCCATCGGACAAGGAGTCCCCCAGGGGTCGGCGCTTAGCCCATCCCTTTTTAATCTATACGTCCAGCCTCTCGCAGTGGTGGCAAAAGAGTGGGACCTCACGCTGTTGTCGTACGCTGACGACACACAGCTGGTCATCACACTCTCAGAAGGCCTATCACCGTCGGCAACCAAATTCAGAGATGGCCTAGCAGCAGTCGCACAGTGGATGACACTCAACTGCTTGCAGCTAAATGCCGGGAAAACTGAGGTTCTTCTCCTGGGAAAAAACCCCAGCCATTGGAGCGATCATTGGTGGCCCTCTGTGCTTGGCCCCACCCCCGTGCCAAAAAATGTTGTCAAAAACTTAGGTGTCTGGCTCGACCCCTCACTTAACTTTCAGTCCCACACGAAGAAAGTGGCAGCTACGTGTGTGGGTCTAATGAGGAGCCTCAACCCCATACTTGGATTTTTTGACTCCAAAACCCGCCAGCTCATCATTCAATCTATGATCCTTGCCCGGCTGGACTATGCCAATGTCTTACTCTTAGGGGCAAACAAAGCAGAACTAGCAAGGCTGCAACGTATCCAAAACTCGGCCGCCAGAGCAGTGGTTGGTCTCCCACGTAGGTGCTCTGCCAGAACCACCATCCGCAATTTACACTGGCTACCAATTGAATCTCGCAATCACTTCAAAACCCTTACCATGGCATTTAAAATCCTCAACTCTGATTGTCCTGAACTCCTACGCCCGCTTCTGGTGCCCTACACTCCCCAGCGCACCCTGCGCTCACTGGGACAACACCTCGTGATGGTCCCCCGAACTAAGCTCTGTAGAACGGGTGGACGTTCCTTCAAAGTCTTAGGGGCTAAACTATGGAACTCCCTACCTCCACACATCCGTACCCAAACCAATCTGATTGCTTTCCGAAAGGAACTCAAAACCCATCTCTTCTCTGTCATCTAATTCCTCTGTTGGTTTCCCCTTCTCCTCAGGTACTGGTTAGGTTAGCGCCGGGACGCTCCGTTGCTGGGGCAGCTGTTGCGCTTTAACAAATAAATAACATAACATAACATAACATGCAATGGGGCCCCTTGATGCAAATGGATTTCTACTGGCAGTGCAGCGAGCATGCCTATACCAGAATGTTTACCGGTTAGAGGGGAGCCTTCTCCCTGCTGACCATGGACACCCCAACACCGGCCAATTCCAGTAAACAGAGTTTTACCAGCACCCGTGAAAGAAAGGAAAAAGATCACCTTGCTGCACCAAGCTTGTGAAAAGAAAGCAGCAGACTGTTTTGGTTGAGCTCAGTTTATGGACCTTCCAGAAGAGTTTAGACTGTTCACAGAGGCACAGCTGGAATCAGGGGGCTTCTTCGCCCTACAGACAAAAGCAAATGCTCACTGGTTGCAGATAAGCTGGTGGCAAGTGCTCAAGATAATGACCAGCACGTAGCTTGGCCTCAATTCGATCAAGGAAGAAATGCGAGCCATCTGCCTCATGGTAATGCAGCATCGGTATGGGCTGGACTTAATAACTGCGATGGAGGGTGGGCTCTATACCAAGATCAGTGCTGCCTGCTGTACTTTCATCCCACAGAATAACTGGGACAATGGAAATTTGACACTTGCCATCCAAGCACTGCATAGCCTCCAGTGAAGCATACATGAAGAAGGAGGTGCCCCTGAGCAGAAGTGGCTCCCATAATGGATCTCTGGTTTGTGCACACCACTATGCCAGTTACTATTGTATTCCTGTTGTTTTGTTGGGGTGTACAATTGGGAATCACCTGCTGTAAAAACGCAGTCCTCAAATTAGACAGAATGCCAATAACTAGAAAGCTTATCGTAGTCAAATGCAAGTAAATGGATCAGCAGAAACTTAATAAAGCAATGGTACAAGTACATAAATTGGATAGCGTAGTTATAGATTCAACTAGAGGGGCGAATGGATATTGATGTTTGTCAACAAAAATTAGCTATTGTTCTTATTGATAGAATCCCCTGTCCCGAACTCCACATCAACCTTCAGATAAAAGCAGTAGCGGCTCTTGGAGGGAGTGCTGCAGGGTGGTGGGGAGGGGTGGGGGAGGGGCAGGGTATGGGGTAGTAAACTCCAGCATACGGCCAAACTGAGGTAAATAAATAATTAAATACAATGTAATCTGTTTTATTGATTTATTTATTTACTTACCGAGATTAGTCTACGGCACCCTGCCATTTCAAGAAGTGTCATCAGGTCCTATGAGGCCACTGGTTCCTCTGGGAAATAGGGCCATATCTCTTGTGCTGTTGCGGATATCCTTGCATATTGCTGGTGTTGGAGGACTCCATTGCACACCAGTTGTATGAGGAAGGGCATACCCTTCTAAATTGGGAAGCTCTATTCCACCCTTATCCCAGGTTTGTTTGATCATGCGAAGACCGGTCCGTTTCCTCCTGTTAGTCCAGAGCAGATCCACGACCAGGCTATAGAGTTTGGTGAAGTATCGATGGGGGATCGCATAAAACGTGCCCTGATGACTGCTGCCTTATTCATCAGGCGGAAGGTGTCTCTAAAAGCGGGTTGAAGCCCGTAGGCCCTTTAGGACTCAGCCATATTAAGGTCAGAGACTTTTTGTGCGATATAGCCATCCAAATACTGAGATAACAGATTCCCGCAGATCCCCATGGAAGTTTCACTGGAGGAAGCATTTCTATTTCAACTCCTGCTAGAGCACCCATCGGGAACAGCTGGACTTGTTGAAATTTACAAAGAGATCTGATACCCCTCTAAAGTCTTTCAGGGAGTATAAAAGTACAATGACAAATGGCTTTGGATTTCAGTGATAAATTGGAGCATTGGCAGCGCATAATAATACCACATAAGTGGTGTCACCTACCGAGACCCCACAGGGTTCCAACATCCGATGTAACAGGACCACTATGGGTTCCATAGCCAGTGCGAACAGGATGGGTGAGATCGGGCACGTTTGTCTGGTGTTCTAGTGGAGCTAGTATCTCTATGATTCCATACCACCGATAAGCACTCTCGATTCTGGGTCTGTATATAATGATTGAACCCATTTTATGTATTGTGGATCCACTTTCTGTAGTCGCTACTAAACACATTCTCATTTAACCGAATTGAACACTTATCTGATATCCAGAAATGCCAGTGGATATGGTAGACATGGGACAAGCATCTTAGATTATACATGTTACTCATCTGGAGGTTAAAACCACATTGAACACTGTGCATCAGTGCTGATAGGTGTGTGAGTAGTCTTGCCGTCAGGATACTGCCAAGTATCTTCACATCAACATTTAAAAGTGATATTGGCCTATAGAAAGAGGCCTCTGCCAGGCGTTTCCCCGGTTTCAGCACCAGGACATTTAAGGCTTCATGGACGAAGTCAGATAAGCGACCTCTATGAAGGGCCTCTTGGTACACCTCTAACAATTTCTCAGCTATTGTGTCCATATATTTCTGGTAAAATTCAGCTGGAGGACCATCGCTTCCCAGCGTGTTTGCTGTTTAAGCCTTCGTAGTGCAGCCAACAGCTGTTCCCAAGTGATGGGTTCTTTCATGGAGGTGTGAGCCTTTGTCCCTAACCAAGGAAGTGTTATATCCGCCAAGATCTGTGATCCCCAGGGTTTATCTAATTTGCCATGTAAGTTTTGAGAAGGTGGAACCGAGATAGATATCCTTTATTGTTTGATTAATTAAAATCTTACAATAAAACAAATTAAAACAGTAAACCATTATATACAATTTGAATAGCAGCCATTTCCTAAAATTCGGTACATCTTTTGAGTGAATATTTTCAATAAAATTCATTACAGTAAAATGTAAATAAAGTAAATGAATAAGAAAAAAAGGAAAAAAATATAGGGGTTTTTAGTTCGCTGTTTCTTGGACTTCTAATTTTTCCAGACATAGTTAAAAATTTTACCAAAGCAGAATTCATAATTATATCATCTGAAGAAAGACATAGGATCAATGCCTGTCTACATGTTCGTACCCCTCTTTCGTTAAATAGTCTCTTTAGTACAGTTACTCTTTCATTTCTCATTTCAGAACAGAGACACAATAGGTGGGTAATGTTCCCCTCCCCAGATTTACACAGCCTACATACAGTGTCTTTTTTGTATTTTTTCCACGGTGGTAAATGGCATAGTCCCGGCAATACACAAAATCACGCTTTAATAAAAAATTGTTAGTTATTCAGCGACCATGGCATATTCAAGTATTGCTGTGCCATCTTTTTTGAGAATCCATTAATTATGGGCCATGCATGTTTTCTTTTTGCAAAAGTGGCTTTGTCACTTATCAATAACATGTGATCTGTTGTCTTATTGATAATATTCTTTAATGACTCCTGAGATATGGTAGAATTCCAAAACGACCTAACCTCAAATTCTTCCAGAGCCGCATCCAAATATTTCCAGGCAGATGATTTGCTATTACCACTAATTTCTTTCCAGATTAACTGGGACATTAGATTGTCTTGGTCGTTTTTTACTCTATTCCAGACTTTAATTGCATGTCCCTTTCGTGCGTACAGCTGGTTATTTAGACCAAATTCCAGTCTAACTTGTGCTTGTGATGCATTAATAGGCAATTGGAAAAAGATTTTAAAGATTTGTGAAGTAGCGTTGTTGATAATAACTGCGTCTTATCCATTTAAGGCCTCACTGCCGTATGTTAGAGAGGGTAGCAGTTTAGCAGAAATCACTTTTAGGAATGTGCGATAAGTTAGTTGGCTGATTGATCTTTGGATGGTCCTAAATGCGGCTGTCAAAGCATTTGCTTTCCTATAGACATCAAGTTTTTGCGGAAGAAAATTTCCGTTATCGTTAAATATAACACCCAAATATCTATAGGTTTCTCCTTGATCTAATTGCGACTTTCCCAGAAACCATTTAGGTTTATATTTCTGTTGTGAGTTTATTGTAATCACCATGACTTTGGATTTTGTTTCATTTATGATCATCCTCTTTTCTTTTGAATACTCAAATATTCGCGCAATTACACACTGTAATCCCACTTTTGTATTACTTAAAAGAACAACATCGCCCGCATATAGGAGGTTTGATATATGTTTGTCAGCAAGTTTAGGTGGATGAGCATTTGTATCATTCAATGCCGCTGTTAAATCTGCTAAAAACAGGTTAAATAACAATGGGGCAAGTATGCACCCTTGCTTCAGCCCTCCTGATGTCGGTATTTCCTTAGTTAATGACCAACCATCCCCCATCCGCACTCTGACCTAGGTATGAGTGTGGAGGAGACGAGTCAACTGTAATAGTTGGGGTGAGATCCCTTGCAATCGTAACTTTTCCCACAGTAGTTCTCTATCCAGACAGTTGAAAGCTGACTTGAAATCAACAAAGCATAAGTACAGAGGTTATTTTGTTGTAATTGCTTTGTCCATTATTACTGATAGGGCTAGGATGTTAGTTGCTGTTCCTAGGCCTTTGATAAAGCCTGTTTGGTTTGGCGGGAGAATGGTATTTTCCTTTACCCAGTCCGATAAACTTGACAACAGAATCCCTGCAAACAGTTTTGTGACCGTGTATTGTAGCGTAATTAAACGGTAGTTCTCAGGCCGGGCCCAATTTCTCTTTTTAAAGATGGGGATATTAGTGACCCTCTCCAGGTATCAGGGATCTCCCTTCTCTGTACTACTCCGTTGAAGACCTTAGTAAGGTGTTCTGCCCATAAGGCTGGGTCCTCATTGTACAGGGAAAAAGGGATACCGTTTGGGCCTGGTGCCCCATTTTTTGTTTTTTTATTAGCTTATGCACTTGATCTTGTGTCATTTCGATTTCAGTATCCAGTTCTCGGTTTGATGTTTCCTTCCTTTTGTAGTCATATCCGCTTTTAGTTATTTTGCAGTCCGGGTTTAGATGGTTCACCAAAAAATTGACCCATTCAGTCTCAGTTAATATAGATGATACAACAGTTTTATCCGGTCTTGTTAGGCTATTAAACATTCTCCAAAACTCCCTCGAGTTTGCTTGATTACTAGAATAAAAGATTTTCTTCCAAAGTTCATGATTGGCTTTGTTTTTTTTGTTCCAGATTAGTTTCCTCAGATTTTGATTTAATGTTTTTATGCTGGCTATTATTTTTTTGTTGTTTGGGAGCTTGGCTAAATCTTTCCTGAGTTTATTTCGAGACTGTTCATTTGTCGGACCGTATATGTCAAATTAATTTTTGTTTCCCTTTTTTCTTTCTGCATTATGGGCCCGATGTAGGTAAAATTGATTTACCGATTTCAAATTACCGAATTTTACCGATTCGGTAATTTAAAATCGGTAAATAAATGGGTCCGATATGTAGGTAATCCAGATGTGCTGGAATACCGAATCGGATGAATTCGGTATTTACCGATTCGGTAAATACCGAATCGGTAATGCCCATTCATTCCTATGGGCTTTGAAGCCCTTAGGAATGAATGGGCATTACCGATTCGGTATTTACCGAATCGGTAAATACCGAATTTCTCAAGGGTGCAGGGGGTGTCACTTTGACACCCTCTGGCACCCCCAAAACAGGCACGGGTGCAATGTGGCAGGCATACCTGCCCAAAGGGCAGGTCTGCCTGTCACATGGCATAGGTGTGCATGCACACATGTGCATGCACACCGGAATCGGTATTTTACCATCAAATAGGATTTGATGGTAAAATACCGATTCGTTAAGGCTCCTGGGACTCTGAAGAGTCCCACCTACATATGGGTGGCTCCGAATCGGTAAAATTACCGATTCTGTATTTTACAGAATCGGTAACTTTACCGATTCGGTAAAGTTACCGATTCGGTAAAATAGTGCACCTACATGTCAAATCATGTATACCGATCGGTAACGGCCGAAAATACCGATTTTCGGCCGTTACCGACCGACCTACATCGGGCCCTTAATTTTTATTCCTAGTTCCGGTCGAGGGGCCATGTGAGTCAACTATTTTGCGTGTAAAGCTTATTGAATGGTCAATTGCGGACACAGAGGTTTTTTCTTGAAAGCATTCAGTAACCAGTTTTTGAGCTAGTTCACTGGTACGATCTTTGGTATTTGGCTTCCAAATTAGTTTCCTGTAATATATGGTTCCAATCTGACCTTGCATTGACAAGTACAATTGTTGCTTTATGCTTTTAAGTGAGGTAGTAATTATTTGCTGGCTGTGATCGCTCTCAGGGAGCTTCCTTAAATAAAACAAAGTGAAGTTGTTAAAAATGCTCAGTGATGCCATTGTGTAATCAATTCTTGATTTCGCATTTTGCGTGTGAAATGACCATGGGGGGTGAGTCCGTCTGGAATCTCCCATTTAGTATTCGTAACCCCAAAGCTTCTATATCTTTCACAAAGTTTAGGCCTGTTTTAGTTTGCTTAGATTTTGTTAAAGTGTCCGTTGCTTGCTCCAGTATAAGCCACTGTTGGTCTTGCGACTGTGTGACATCATCTCTTGTAAATGGTACTAGCAGATTTAAGTTCAAGTCTCCTGTAACTATAAAGTCTGCAAAGGGATCATCCACCATTTGTTCGAGTAGATAACTGGTAAGAGTAGCACATATAGTCTCCCTTGAGATCACTGTAAGGGGAATATATATATTAACCAACTTTAAGGATTTTTCATGGTCATGGGTTTTGTATTTTAACATTACTGTTTGGAGGTTACAATTGTTCGTAACCAGTTGCTTATGTTCTGCTTTCAAGTCAATTGATATAAATATTGCTAAGCCTCCACAAGGGCGACTATGTTTGTTTTGCTTAATCACAGGTTCAAAGTATCCTTTATTTCCATGTAGAATAAAAGGGTCATTGCCCAAGTCTCTTGCAATAGTATGATCTGATAGGTATTAAATATGGAAGTTTGGTTGGTGTTATCTAACTTTTTACCTATTCTGTTTATGTTCCATGAGCAGATTGTTATTGTTTCACTTTTATTCTTTAGTTTTTTATATGTCTTTTGTTGATTGTTTTGTCATTGTTTATCATTCCCATGCAAGGCCATTGTTATCCATTTCTCATTTATCCCTCTTATCTTCTCTATCTTTTTGTCCATCAATTGCTTTTCAACATCTATGTTAGTTTTTCCTAACAGATTTTTTAATACAGAGAAGACCTGGGTGCCATTTTTTCCTTTTTCACATGTTAGCAGATTTTCGGCTTTTAACAGTGGAGTGGGATATTCCTTTGGAGTAACTTTGTTAATTATTATTCCCCAACTACAGAAAATGTCTTGTTCGTTCATAATTTGTTCCACTATACAGGGGGATGTTACGGTTATTATTTTTAATGGCTGTGAACCTTCTGGATTTTGTGAGAAACCAACACATTCAATGTCGCTAGATGACACGTTGGCTAATGATGGAATCGATTTGAAGAGGCACAGAAGATTACCTCTATTCAACATGTCTTGCTTCCCTCTGGACTCATATACAGGTTTGAAGATTAGTTGTTCCCACCCCTCAACAGGCAGTTCCCTTACTTGGTTGTTTTCCGATTCTTGCGGCGCTTTGTGTATAACTCGTTTGTTCTCGCCATGTCTTACTATAACTAAGTGGTCCTGTTTTGTTATGTGATTTTTATCCTCTATTTGTTCTCTCTGTTCAATGTGTTTCACAGGTTCTTGGTTTACTTTGTTATTTGATTGTATCCCAATTGAGAAGGTGAGATTGCAGGCTGGTTGTTTTGAGTTCCAATTTGGATTTGGGGCTTTGTTACTATCCCTTTGAGGGGATCTTTCAGCTGGGATACTGCTGTTTATTTGTTCTGCATCCATTATAGCTACCGGGGCTTTAGCTTTTCCCGAGTTTAGCAAACTCGTTTTTTGCTCACCCTTTTTTTGTGGTACTCTTTGGGCTTTTTCCCTGGCCGGTTTTTCCTCACGGCAGTTTCCCCGCTGGCCAGGAATAATCTTCTCTAATCGCCTAATGAAAGTCAGCAGGCAAACCTGCAGATCTTGCCCCATTCCCCGTGTATGAACATAATCAAAGCATGTCAACGAATGTTCTGAGAGCTCTATGCTTTGCTAGAGCGCAGTAAATCATGGGGCCCATGAGGACATATCACTCATGCAGTTACTGCAATGCTTGAGCCCCTTGGTCCCTACAGCTCTCACTGGCCTATTATATCTTATTGCATGCACAGTCACATGGTATGATTCAATTAGCAATGTTCCCCACATAGGGAAAGAATGGGTTGAAAGACCCAACAATACAATCAAGGATACATCCCAGGATCAAAGTGCATCACTCCCCATAGTCAGAAAAGTAATTTTTTGTATCTGTCATAGATGTTGATGGATCTAGGCTTATCTCACCCGATTCTGGGAGGGCATTCCGTTCATCCCACTTTCACCATGTTGTCTGATGTCATCTGAAGGGGCGCCAGTCCACCTGAGGCAGGTTATTCAGAGTCATTAGGCGTAGGGGCTCCAGCCTGACTGGATCAGGGTGCAATCACTGGCTCATAACTCTGTGCCTATGGTTAAACACAAGTCTCTGTGATATCCATGGGAGCACAACAAGGAGCACTGGCTTTCTCCCAAACCTCATTTCAGGGTTGATTATCTCAGCACCCAAAGTCAATGGGGCAGATTTACAAGCCCTGTACGCCATATTTGCGCCGCCGTCGTGTCACTTTTGTGTCACAACGGCAGTGCAAAGCCAGCGCCATGCTTTGGGGTATTTACAACGTGACGCATCTGGGAGATGCATGTGGGTGTTCCAGCACAGGGGAGGGTGCGTTCCGGTGCAGGAATGTCTCGGAAAAGTGGCTGAGTGAAATCTACAAGATTTCACTAAGTTACTTTAACTGCCATGCTGCGTCAAAACCCTGCGCCTGCTTGAAGCAGGCGTAAGGATTGACGCAGCATGTTAGGCATAGGGGCACCCTGAGCCTCGCTGGAGCTGTGACTCCAGAAATGCGTCACGTTTACGGGTTCAGATGCGTCACGCATCTGTCTACTCTTGCGCCATGGTGCGCCGCATTGTAAATGCAGTGCATCCATGGTGGCGCAGGAGGTTTATGCCGTGATGCACAATAACTGGCACATCCCTGCTGATGTGCAGGGATGCGCCAGTTATTGTAAATCTGCCCCAGAGTCTCTTGTTTTCATCTAGCCCACTGCCAGTCGCTCCTCACTGATGTTTGTCCGAATTCTGGGGTTTTGGAACCACCCGCAAGGTGGGTTGGGTGCAGGCCATGCTCCTGGCAACCCTGGGTCACCCGGTCATCTTGCAAGGGTCGGGCACCTCACCGGAGGGTCGCACAACAGATGGGAGTGTCTATCTTCCTCAGCACAAACTAGGTTGCACTTTCATGTCACTGTGCCTCTGCAAAGCTCAGTCCACAAACAATTATCTTGTGGACTGCACCCTTAAATACCTTCCTCTTCTACAGGGTCATCTTCTATGAGGGCATTGGGGGCAACACCAATCAGGATAGTGTACATGGTCTCCCCAACAGCACCTTCAGCTGGTCCCCTGTTGGGGTCACTCATCAGGTATACTTCTGCAGCACAGCTGCCCCACTGGGGCCCACCTCACATGCAGTCTCTACTCTGGACCTAGATCATGGGGTGGGTAGAGACATGAATCGCAGAATAGGGGCCCCAGCAGCGGCACCACATGGCCATCTGGGCGCCTCCCACCTCAGTAAATAATTGTGGCTGTCCAGGGCCCCACTACTGTCAAAGTGGCCCAGTCGACTTGGCAGACGATGCAGCCGCTGAATTTACAATGCGCTCTGGCTGATAGGTCCCACGCCACATCATGTACCCGAGGCTAAGGTCTGACCAACTCTTGAGGTGCTCACCAGGTTAGCCTTGCATCGTCGGCACACGCAGGGGTTATCCCGCAGGAGCCACGGGGCATCATGAAAGGTAGTATAGCTCCAAGTCCGAGCCCAACACCAGTCGTCCCTGCCACCAGCAGATCACATCTCAGAGGCTGGCTCCTCTCCCAGGTCGTGACAGTACCTTAGAGGCTGCAAACCTGCACTGCCTCAATATCCCCAGAGCAGTGCCACCTGGCTGGCAGAGTAACAATACCCTCACCACCACTCTGCAGGACCGCTATTGTGGATCAGTTGGTCGGGTATGCATGCATTTTGCAGGATTTGTTGTGGCTGGTGGAAGCTCATTGACAAACATCAACATAGCCATCTTGCCTGGCCCTGCAACCAAGTGTGAAGGTTATGGAGGATTTGGTTCCAAGATACACTCTGATTGTGACAAATATTTGTCCAGGTTACCCAACCATGTTGTCAATCCGGCTGGTTTCCAGCTGTTGCCGCATGGGAATAATCCTATAAACCTAGTGGGTTTTATTGATGCTGATTTGGAATGTCAAGGGGTGTAGGTACCCTCAAAAGTTTATTTTGCGAAAGAAAGTTTGTCTTTGTTATGGTTGCCGCAACAAAGAGATTTGGGCATATGATTGGATCCAAATAATCCTGAGCAGGTTCTGGGAGCTCACTCTGATTTAAATATGACTAGAAGTGTGTCCTGTGTCACTTTGTTCAAAGAGTTCTCTAGTGTGTTCAATGACAAGTTAGGGGTGTTGAAGGGTTTTCATGCATGAAATAATTAGTAAGGAAGGAGCAGAGTCAAAGGTTCACAAACTCAGGTGGTTTCATTAACTATGAGAGAGCCATTATATCTGGAATTGGAAGAATTGTGCAGCAAGGGCTTTATAGAAGAGATTGAGGCATCAGAATGATAGGTCCCAGTAATTAAAGCTAAGAAAAGTAATGGCGATATGCGTTTGTGCATGAATTTGAGGGATTTAATGCATCTATTTGAGTAGACTGGCATCCATTGCTGAATATTAGAAGTGTATCGCAGGACGCATAGAGAGTAGCACAGGGGTTTCACCCATTTTAAATTGCTGTGATTTTTGCTGCCATTATTTTTACTATTTTAACTGTTGTTTTGATTGTATTGATAGCAGAATTTACCCGCAAACTATAAAAAAACTTACTTCATAACCCTCTGTTTTGGCGTGGTTTGAACTCCCGGTTGGCTACTGCGCCATTTTGGTTAAGGGAGGGTCGGGCTCGCTGCCATCTTCAGGTTCCATCTTGGGAAGCACTCTAGATGCTCGCCAGCTCCTACAGGCCACCATACTTAAGTAGGGGGATGCAAGCGCACAGTTCTAGACTATAGAACTGTATCGCAGGACGCACAGAGAGTAGCACTGGGGTTGCACCTATTTTAAATTGCAGTGATTTTTGCTGCCATTATTTTTACTATTTTAACTGTTGTTTTGATTGTATTGATAGCAGAATTTACCCGCATACTCGCACTATAAAAAACGTACTTCACCACCCGCTGTTTTGGCGTGGCTAGAACTCGGTTGGCTACTGCACCATTTTGGTTGAGGGAGGGTCGGGCTCATTGCCATCTTAGGCACCATCTTGGGAGGCGCTCTAGATGCTCGGCAGCTCCTACAGGCCACCATACTTAAGTAGGGGTATAAAGGCGCTCAGCGTGCGCGCAGTGGGCATGCCAGAGGCGCGCCATAGGCAAGCCCGTCTGAGCCCGTCCTTGCTCCGGAGGTGCTCGGCACCAGCAATGCCGCCCGTTTGGATAGAGGTCAAGGGCGGCTAACCTATGACAGAGAACAACTGCTGAAGCTAGGTAAGACAGAATTTAAAGCGACCTCTGCCTTGGTTCCCATGAGAAATGCTGGAAAGACCCTTTTCGGGGGGCTGATTAACAGCCGGTCTCTTGTTAAGCATTCCACTGAGGTCTCAGGTCTGATAGAGGATATGGGACTTGACGCTCTGTTCTTAACAGAGACTTGGACAAATGCAGAGTCAGCTGTAGATTTGGGATGTGCCTGCCCTAATGGCTATAAGGAGGAGGAGTGGGGCTGATTTTTAAAGAAGAGCTGGATTTTAGACTCTTGCAGAGAGACGAAGTAGAGGGGATAAAAATGTTGGGGCTCTCATTACAATCTTCTAGCGGGAACCTACTTACAGGACTGTTGTGTTATAGGCTTTCAGGTGGGGCCACACATTATCAAAATGTCTTTGACACTATCACTAATCTTACATTGGCACATTCCAGAATGATCATATCAGGAGATTTTAATCTCTGGGAAGACGGGAATGTAAGTAGCCAATTGCGAGATCTGAGGCATACATGTACAAACTTGAATCTTTCCCAGCTGGTGGAAGGTTCAACACATCAAGGGGGGCATATCCTTGATCTGATATTTTCCAACCAGTCTACAACTAGGGTACTACTCTGGGGATAATGCTGGTCAGCAAAGGTCATATAGGAGAGGTAGGAAATGGGCAAAACTAGATAAGATTAGAACTCTTGTATTTGCCCCAGATGTTACCTACTTTGTACCCACGATGACCGTAGAAGAAAACTATAAAGTGTATACTAACCATATAACTCATATCCTGGACCAGGTAATCCCTATAAAGGAAATAAAAAAACAGGAGCAAAATCTCGGCTCCTTGGTATAACGAGGAGCTGAAACAGCTTGACATGCTCCGCAAGAAGGCGGAAAGGAAATGGAGAAAGGGCTACTGTGAGGAAGATAAAAAAGACCTAAGATTAATACAACTGCAATATAAAGAGTGTATCCTCAAGGTTAAGGCAGATTTGTATGCCAGTTCAATCATACAAGCGCCAAACGGGACTAAAGCACTTTTTAAAATTATCAAGGATCTTTCCTTCCCTACATGTTTGGAAAATAAAGTGGCAGCATCCCAACAACTATGTGATGAAATTGCTCTACATTTTCAGGATAAGATTGCAAAAATCGTGGATACTCTCCATGTTAATAATAATGCTGAACAACTTAATCCTGAACAACGGATAGAGGAAGTTCAACAACAGCCTGTATTCTTGGATAATTGTCATACTCTAACAGAAGCTGCTTTTGACAGATTGGGGGATAATGTGTTCTCAGGCTCCCCTCTTGATCCTTTCCCCCATAAAATTTGGAAGTCATTTGGGCAAAATACCTTTCCATGGCTGAGGCGGATATGCAACCAGTCCCTGGAAGAAGGAATGGTCCCGGAATGCTGGAAACTGGCGGTGGTGACTCCACTGATTAAAAAGCCTTCTGTGGACCGGTCAACACCAGCAAACTTTAGGCCCATCTCTCTCCTACCTTATCCGGCGACAATTTTAGAAAAAGCAGTCAGTAGGTCCCTGTCGTGCTTTTTGGAGAAGAATCACCTACTTGATAAAGATCAGTTTGGTTTTGGCCCAAGGCACCGGACCGAGACGGCTCTGGCCACTATGCTGGATAATTTGCGTATGCGAGCCGACAACGGGAATGCCACTGTCTTAGTGCTTCTCGATATGTCAGCTGCATTCGACACGGTAAACCATCCCATCTTAGTAGAAAGACTGAAGAAGATAGGAGTGAAAGGCCGGGCATTGCAATGGCTCCAATCTAATCTAGCAGGATGACAGTAGGTGGTAACTTAGCACCGTACTCCTCTAGTAAATCTCTAGTCACCCATGTAGTGCCGCAGGGATCTGCGATTAGCCCTATCCTATTAAATGTCTATCTGCAACCCCTGCTCCCCATTATAAGGTCATCTGGAGTCTGCCTAGTCAATTACTCTGATGGCACGCTACTGGCATTCTCTTTAGAAGGTGACCATGCATTGTCTCTGGACATGTTCCAGCAATGCATGCGGCGGACGACTGACTGGCTTAGAAGAAATTAGTTGCAATTTAATAGTGGAAAGACTGAGGTGGTGTACCGCTCCTCTGGTAGGATGCCTAGACAATTTCCATCTGAGTTTAGACTTACACCAGAGGGGGAACCACTAACCCCGGCCAGGAAGGTATGTAATCTGGGGGTGATGATTGATGACGACCTCCAGATGGAATCAGGCAAATAAGACAGCCAGTGTGTGCTTTGCCTTAATACGCATGTTACGTAAAATACTCCCATTTACTACCTAAAGAGTCACGCTCACTGGTGGTAAGAATCACAGTGGGAAGCAGGCTGGACTTTTGCAATTCCCTGTATTTGGGGGTACCTCTGTACATCTTCAAGGGGTTGCAAAGAATCCAGTCTGCAGCAGCTAAATTGGCCCTTGGTAGGCAACGGAGTTCTTCCACAACTTTGGCTCTGAGAGACCTACACTGGTTGCCTATAAGGGAAAGGGTCCACTTTAAATCCCTTTGTCTGGTTTTTAGAGCGGTGCATGAGCTAGGTCCTGTCCCTCTGCAGGAAAGGTTTACATGGTACCGTCCCATAAGGCAGCTTCGCTCTTCTAGTGCCGGCCTATTGACGATCCCCAGATTCAAACGGTCTAGGTTAGGAGGAAGGGCATTCAGCGTGGTTGGTGCCCGTTTGTGGAACGAACTCCCCCAGAGCCTTAGACAATTCAACTCCCTGCTAGAGTTTCGCAGGAACCTAAAAACCTGGCTCTATCCCAAGGCCTAAGTCCCCGTTTGTCTTTTTTCTCTCTGCTGTGAACTGCTTCCACTCTGGTCATATCATACTAGTCTGAAGCGCCAGGATACCCGTAGGGTGACAGTATGCGCTATATAAGCTCTAAAATCAATCAATCAATCAATCACAAGATGCTGATAACCATCAAGGTGGCTTCCATATATATGACCCTGGATTTGTCATTGGCTTACCATCAGATTGTGTTGCACTGAGAGTCAAGCCGTTTGACTAACTTTATAACACCTGGGGCGGCATACAGGTACAAGTGGATGCCATTTGGTTTGGCATCCGCAGCAGCCGTTTTCCAGCGTGCCATTCATCATTTTTTAAAGGGATGTCTATGGTCACATATTTTCAAAATGACATTTTCAATTCACATTCAACTAAGCAATGGTTTAGTGGCAAGTTAGAACAGAACACTATAAGATGGAATACAGTTGTGTTTGGTACTAGTATGTATTTGAGAAAAGCGGTATGTAAGTTGGTATGGCCATTTCATACAACCACAGATGTGTTTGGTACTAGTATGTATTTGAGAAAAGCGGTACGTAAGTTGGTACGGCCATATCATACAACCATGCATGGAGTAACAGGAAAATCTCAGTTTGAATTGATGGGAGGTCGCAATCTGAGAGCCTTGTTGTCCAAAGGAGTGAAGAGAAGGAATTCTTGCAAGGATGATGGGATTATTGGGAAGAGTTTCCCGGTTGTTGATCTGGTGAGAGTTTTGAAAGGACGAAGAGTAAATAAGTATGGCTCACAATTTCCTAAAACTTTGACAGTAAAGAGAGTAAACACTTTTTTTTGGAGTGATGGTAATGCTTGGATCAAGGGAAAAGTAGTGAGGGTCCCTAATGTTTTGGGAAACAAGGTGGGTCTGGTTGGTGAAGATGTGCAAGATGGGTCCAGTTGTGGGGCAGCAGATGAGAGGCTGTTGCATGACCCAGCTGGAATTAAACTGCCTAGTAGGTTAAAGGATTTTTGAATGTGTCAATGTATGGTGGCAGTAATGCGAAGTGTTATATGTTGTGGTTGCAACAATTTGTTAAGGGGTTTGCAGCGTTGTTTTGCTATTCATGATAATGAGTGTAATATTTTTCTGTCATGGGTTTTGTATTCTGCTTCTTCTGTTATTTTTTTCAGTTCCACAGCTTTGTTCAATTTGGTACCCAATGTGGGGTGGGAGACGTGTTACAATGTGTGTCTCATTCGGTTTCCAACTTAAGGAATTCCATTCCTAAATGGAATTCAATGGTGAGTTGGATTTTGTCAGTAACTGGGCAGACCCTCACCCAGGTGATTCACTCGAGCTTGGCCAAAGGAATACACCTAAGAAAATTACCTTACATTGTTTGGAAGTTAATTTCTTTTCACCAACCTCTGTTTCTGGAATGACATCTTGACTCTCTGTCCTGTCAATAAGTGGCTCATTGTGTCACTGGTGCTGGAGAAAGCCAGCAGTGTTGAGGTGACATGAATTAGTATAACAACGTCAAGCACAGATGCAGCCTTGTGAAGAAAGGCAGATGACTTCGAAAGCCTCACAGGTTTACAGATACAGTGAGGATTGCATTTGACGGTGGTGTGCCTAGTGTGCCTGGACTGAATACGAATAAAGTAACCTACAAACCTGTAAAGGATACCATGTGGAATGACTACACATCAAATTGTGTGTGTCTGTGTTTCTAGCTCACAAAGTACAGGACACTGCAAGAGAATAACAAACAGAAGGGGAACCCAGGGCTCCAGGCATAACAGACTATTATTATGTAAAATACAGTCATTATCATCCACCCAGAGGGAGGGCCATTTTCTCTCTATGTATTTGGATAATCATGCCACTGGAATTGTTGTTACCAGTGGGGGCATCCCTGATTCTATATAACACTTGGAATTGAGAGCTGACATTCAGAAGATAAGCTGTCTCTGAACAGCATCTTCCCCTTCCCAGATTATAACTCTGACCCTGCTTGCTGTTTGATATATGCCTGTTCATTCAATGACACCTTTTTAATAATAAAAATAGCAACAGCATAGCTTCTTATAGCATGCTCTTCACCTTGAGGTCTCACACTCTGTGGAATCCCTCAGAAGCAGTAATGAGGAACTCCCAGCAGGACCCGAGCCTGCAGACCACTGCCACTTCTCATCAACACATGTGTACCTCAAGCATGATTTACTCTCAACAATTGTAACTTCTGCTGCTCTCACTAAGCTGAAGATAAGTAATGCTAAATAGCCCAAAAAATTGTTCTCTATTTGTCTTGCTGCTGTTTGCACTTTTGCCTTGTTTTGTCCCAGGAAAGGCTGTGCAGACCTGCCTCTGTGTTCATGGGTCTGTGTTTCTGCCTCATACTTATGGCTGTCTTCATCAACAGTGCCGAGCATGCACAGGCAGGGTGCCAACTTCAGAACTTCACACACATGTCATACTCCAAGCATGGAGACATTCTTATTGGTGGAGTGTTCGTTGTGCATTCCGGATTCAGTCCTCCTCAAGCCACCCTCAGTGAAGAGCCGAAACGCATCTCCTGTGAAGGGTAAGGACGGCTTATGCCAGCTGATACCCTGCGAGGGGAGGGTGCAGTGCATCACAGTATGTAGAGAAGTCTCTCAGCTGTATGCTGTCAGGGGTTAGAACAGTTTAGTCCAGTATGGGTAGAAGTGTTACAGCTGATACCCTGTGATGGATTAGAAAAGTTTGTTAGAGTGTGTATAGGAGTGTCACAGCTGTCTCCTGTCAGGCGTTAGAACAGTTTAATATAAGAAAAGTTTTTTACTGCACGCATAGAAGTGTCACAGCTGATATCCTGTGAGGGGTAAGAACAGTTAATGACACCATATATAGAGGTGTAACAGCTCAACTGTTCAAAACTATAGATACTTCATATTTTACACCCTCCAAATGGGGGAAAAGGTCTGATGATAAATGCCCTAGATGTCGGATAGGACCGGTCACTCTGATCCATATGCTGTATGATTGGGATAAACTGTCCGCATTGAAGGAAAGGTTGCTTGGCTTTTGGGAGGAATTATTTGGTTTTAGATTGCAACTGACCCCTACGTTGTTGATTCTGGGGTATGATAGCTCCTTGGGTCTTAATACCCCACAAGAATACTGCCTGTTTTTGGGTACAGCTATATTCAGGGTATTGCTAGCCGCAAGATGGAAAGATGTAGAACCACCAACATCTCATAGGTAGTTTGTCAGGCTCCTGGGAGCGTATAATCAAGGGATGGCTATATATGCATGTAGGGGTAGGCAGGCCTACATTTGGGGAAAGAAGATATGGGCACATATCTCTGATTGGAGCACAGCATCCAGGGAGGACTGAGTGAGAATCAGCGTGAACCTTTTTTTAGAGGCTTGCTGTATCCCAATGCTGTTTTTAAGTCTGATTACCGTCTGACCTGGGGGCTTATATAGGAATATTAAATCTGGGCTGGATATAATGAATTATTTAACTGCCTGGTATGATGATCTTAGGTATAATTGCTCTAGCTCTCTTTTAACACTGTCCGTATTAACGATGTTATGATCAATTTTAGCTACTGCTATCCTTTTGTACTGTATTGATTGTTTTGTGATCTGACTATCGATTGCTATTTATTTTGCCATTGTGAACGGTATTTTATGGATATGTTTGAATGAAAAAAAAAGAAGTGTCACAGGTCATGTCTTGTGAGGGGGAGCAGTTTATTAGAGTATTTATAGAAGTGTCACAGCTGATATCCTGTGACTCAGAAAAGCGTAATACAGTATCTATAGAAGTGTGACAGGTGAAATCATGTGAGGTGGAAGAAGAGTTTATTATAGTATGAATAGAAAAGAAATAGATGATAGCATATGAGGGATAAGAACAGTTTAATGTGCTATGTACAGCAGTGTCATGGATGATATTCTGTGAGGGGTAAGAACAGTTTATTACAGTATGTATAGAAGTGCCACAGTTGATATCTTGTGAGGGGTAAGAACAGTCTATTATATATGGCAGAACCCCCCCCACCCTATCTATATTATAGAAATATTAGAAGTCATCAAGGAGTTCCATAACCATGTAGAGGTAAAAAGCCAAATTCCTTTAAAAAGTCGATGCATTTAGAAGTAAGTTGCCACATCTTTTTAAGATACAGAAGGGTATATTGTATTACTTATATGACATCATCACATCATCACCCTTGTGCTTCACATAAAAGAGATAGCATGGTTGGAGATATGAACAATAAAAGTGAAGTTTATAAAGTGAAATGAATGTTAACAAAAGACAGACATTGGTAAGGCAATTATATCAGGATCAGCATAATGCAAAACTGGCATATTTCCCTCCCTGCGTTCTCGTGGGCGCCACCAGGGGGCATACATGTGGAATTCTCCAGTGATCAAGAAAGCCTCCAGCCCTTCTGTGGTAAATTTTAATTACCTATGCGGAATTTATGCGGTAAATATCAATAAGAATAACTCAGTCAAAAATAAGAGACAGAATCCGGGGTAGTTGAGGTTTTAAAGGGGTTTTATTCCTGAAAAAGGAATTGGTTATTGGTTCGAACCAGGTAGCATGTGCAAGGGAATGGATAGGACATGTACAATGATTTATTAACAGAGTATCATTTATATAGTAAATGCATTTACAATAGAAATTGATGCAGGAGGCGTAACAGCTGAAAGAAACGAGATAAGAACATGGGTTCGTAACAGAAGGCGTGCACAAGGGCGTACACGAAGGTGTATGCTAGACAACGTCACTGAAAACGTAACGCAAGTAGGTGGATCCCTAGAAGAATCCTGCAGTGTCAGCAAAAACATGTGGCAGAGATGCGCGCGCAGCAGTATGACGTGTGACTGACGTGAAACTGGAGGGTGAAGGGGACTTGACATTTAGCCCTACATGAGGAGACAGAAGTCTGGAGTGTCAGAACAACCTAAACCCAAATCATATCTATATCTTGTGTTTAAGGAACTGTATTATCTAGAAGGAAAGGTCTCTCGGGCAGAGGCTATTCTACACTGACTGCTAGTGCGTGCATATGCAACTACGTGTCTACGTGTAAGGCAAGGGGGCCATGGGCCTACCATGGTAACGGGAGCTATGAATTACTTGCATGGAGACAGTGAGGCCGGGCCCTTTACTCTGCAGCTGGGAAGGATGTTTTCCTAAACTACTAGACAGGAATGTATTTTCGAGGAGCGGAGCAGATAACTTGAAGGTTGAATACAGTCTTGGCAGGCAAGGCAGGCCGAGCTAGGCACCGCTCGCCACACAGGGAGTAAGTCAAGGGTCAGGAAGCAGCAGGCTGCGGCTTCCAGAGACAGAGGGCAGAAAAGGCTCGATGGCAGAAATCAGGGCCTAACTCGCCAGAGCTAGAAAACATGGAAAGTGCACCATATAAAGACGTTGGCAAGGCACACTTAGGAACGGAATATCTGACCCATTCATGGTGGATCTGAAAGAGGACATGTTAACGTTGGACGCAAATGTATTTGCGTCTTCATAGCTGGTTGTGGAGGGAACTTACATGTACTAGAAGCATGTACATGGAGCCGTTGGGGTCTACGATAGGGGACACAATTGACCATAAAAATTCATATTACCTCATTCCCTCCTTGTCCCCTACGGACCCTTCATGATATATCAATCCTCATTAATCTATCAATCTGTTCATGTAACATCATTTGCTCTTCTTTCTTCTTACGGCGTTTTAAATGAGGACTTGAATGAGGAATACATGATGTGGCACACAAGCCGCAAATCGCTGGCCCACATTGCAAACATAGGCAACAACTGAATACTATGAGAAGGGCAATACCTAGCAAGGATAGGATCTTCCATCCCCAGGCTGATAACACGCTCCAGAACCAACCAGACCAAGTCCAGGTGCCTGGATTCTGGTGTATCTGACTTGCAATCTTGTGAAGACGAGTAATGGCTTTATATACTGAAGGTGCGTTTTGTGGAATGAAAACACAGCAGCTTGACCCGATGACCTTACAGGCTCCGCCCCTATCGGCCAGGATGACGTCAAGGACGAGACGATTTTGAAGAACAACAATCTGCATCGCAAACTGCTCCTCTGTTAAGTTACCTAGGGCGGATGTAGTTTCATTCACTACTGCTTCAAGGGTTCTAGTTAATTTTCGTATCAGTTTACTATTAAAGACAGTACCTAAGTAGGGAAAGAAACCTTTATTGAAATCTGTATACTGCTCCCATGCCGTTTCAGTATAGTCGACAATCGGGAGATCTCTCTGTGGTCTATTGTGTACTAGA